>NW_027362863.1:1470340-2940680 GCF_046119375.1 Phyllobates terribilis
GGACAGACCAGAGTCAGAGCGAGAGCAGGCGGGAGCCAAGGAGAGGGCACGCCGGAGCCAAGGCGAGAGCAGGCCGGAGCCAGAGCGAGGGCAGGCCGGAGCCAGAGCGAGAACAGGCAGGAGCCAAGGAGAGGGCAGGCCAGATAGAGAGCAGGCATGAGCCAAGGTAAGGGCAGGCTGGAACCAGAGCGAGAGCAGGCCGGAGCCAAGGCGAGAGCAGGTCGTATCCAGGGCGAGAACAGGCAGGAGCCAAGGAGAGGGCAGGCAGGAGCCAGAGAGATAGCAGGCCGGAGCCAGGACGAGGGCAGGCCGGAGCCAGTGCGAGAGCAGGCCGGAGACAAGGAGAGGACAGGCCAGAGCCAGAGAGAGAGCAAGCAGGAGCAAGGGCGAGAGCAGGCCGGAGCCAAGGCAAGGGCAGGCCACAGCGAGAGCAGGCCGGAGCCAGGGTGACGGCAGGCCAGAGCTAGAGAAAGAGCAGGCGGAGCCAAAGCGAGAGCAGGCCGGAGCCATGGCGAGAGAGAGCAGGCCAGAGCCAAGGCGAGGGCAGGCGAGAGCCAGAGCGAGAGCAGGCCGGAGCCAGGGCGAGAGCAGGCCGGAGCCAAAGCGATGGCAGGCCAGAGCCAGATTCAGAGCAGGTCGGAGCCAGGGCGAGGGCAGGCCAGAGTCAGAGCGAGAGCAGGCCGGAGCCAAGGCGAGGGCACGCCAGAGCCAGAATCAGAGCTGACCGGAGCCAGGTCGAGGGCAGGCCAAAGCTAGAGCGAGAGTAGGCCAGAGCCAAGGCAAGGGCAGGCCAGAGCCAGAGCGAGAGAAGGCCGGAGTCAAAGCAAGGGCAGGCAGGAACCAGGGCGAGAACAGGCTGGAGCCAGGGCGAGGCCAGAGCCACAGCGAAAGCAGGCCAGAGCCAGAGTAGGCCGGAGCCAGGGCAAGGGCAGGCCAGAGCCAAAAAGAGAGCAGGCCGGAGCCAGGGCGAGGGCAGTCCGGAGCTAGAGCGAGAGCAGGCCAGAGCTAAGACGAGAGCAGGGCCGGAGCTAAGGCGAGGGCAGGCCAGAGGCAGAGCCAGGGCAGGCCAGAGCCAGAGCGAGAGCAGGCCGGAGCCAAGGCGAGGGCAGGCCAGAGCCAGAGCGAGAGCAGGTCGGAGCCAAAGCGAGGGCAAGCCAGAGCCAGAGCGAGAGCAGGCAGGAGCCAGGGTGACGGCAGGCCAGAGCTAGAGCAAGAGCAGGCGGAGCCAGGGCGAGAGCAGGCCGGAGCCAAGGCGAGGGCTGGCTGGAGCCAGAGCAAGGGCAGGCCGGAGAGCCAAGGTAAGGGCAGGCTGGAACCAGAGCAAGAGCAGGCCGGAGCCAAGGCGAAAGCAGGTCGTATCCAGGGCGAGAACAGGCAGGAGCCAAGGTGAGGGCAGGCAGGAGCCATAGAGATAGCAGGCCAGAGCCAGAGCGAGAGCAGGCCGGAGCCAGGACGAGGGCAGGCCGGAGCCAGAGCAAGAGCAGGCCGGAGCCAGAGCAAGAGCAGGCCGGAGCCAGAGCAAGAGCAGGCCAGATCCAGGGCAAAAGCAGGCCGGAGCCCGTGCGAGGGCAGGCTGGAGCCATAGCGAGAGCAGGCCGGAGCCAAGGAGAGGGCAGGCCAGAGCCAGAGAGAGAGCAAGCCGGAGCAAGGGCGAGAGCAGGCGGGAGCCAAGGCAAGGGCAGGCCAGAGCCAGAGAGAGAGCAAGCCGGAGCAATGGCGAGAGAAGGCCGGAGCCAAGGCGAGAACAGGCCAGATCCAGGGCGAGAGCAGGCCGGAGCCCGTGCGAGGGAAGGCCAGAGCCAGAACTAGAGTAGGCCGGAGCCAGAGCAATGGCAGGCCGGATTCAGAGCGAGAGCAGGCCAGAGCAAGAGCGAGAGCAGGCCAGAGCCTGGGCGAAAGCAGGCCAGAGCGAGAGCAGGCGGAGCCCGTGCGAGGGTAGGTCGGTGCCATAGCGAGAGCAGGCCAGAGCCAAGGCGAGGGCAGGCTAGAGCCAGAGAGAGAGGAAGCCGGAGCCAGGGCGAGAGCAGGCGGGAGCTAAGGCAAGGGCAGGCCAGAGTGAGAGCAGGCCGGAGCCAGGGCAAAAGCAGTTCGGAGCCAAGGCGAGGGCAGGCCAGAGACAGAGCGAGGGCAGGCCGGAGCCAGGTCGAGGACAGGCCAGAGCCAGAGCGAGAGCAGGCCGGAGCCAGGGAGAGGGCAGGCTGGAGTAGAAGCGAGAGCAGGCCGGAGCCAAGGCGAGGGCAGGCCGGAGCCAGAGCCAGAGCAGGCCGGAGAGCCAAGGTAAGGGCAGGCTGGAACCAGAGCAAGAGCAGGCCGGAGCCAAGGCGAGAGCAGGTTGTATCCAGGGCGAGAACAGGCAGGAGCCAAGGTGAGGGCAGACAGGAGCCATAAAGATAGCAGGCCAGAGCCAGAGCGAGAGCAGGCCGGAGCCAGGACGAGGGCAGGCCGGAGCCAGTGCGAGAGCAGGCCGGAGACAAGGAGAGGACAGGCAAGAGCCAGAGCGAGAGCAAGCAAGAGCAAGGGCGAGAGCAGGCCGGAGCCAAGGCAAGGGCAGGCCAGAGCGAGAGCAGGCCGGAGCCAGGGTGACAGCAGGCCAGAGCTAGAGAAAGAGCAGGTGGAGCTAGAGCGAGAGCAGGCCGGAGCCAAGGCGAGAGAGAGCAGGCCGGAGCCAAGGAGAGGGCAGGCGAGAGCCAGAGCGAGAGCAGGCCGGAGCCAGGGCGAGAGCAGGCCGGAGCCAAAGCGATGGCAGGCCAGAGCCAGATTCAGAGCAGGTCGGAGCCAGGGCGAGAGCAGGCCAGAGTCAGAGCGAGAGCAGGCCGGAGCCAAGGCGAGGGCACGCCAGAGCCAGAACCAGAGCTGACCGGAGCCAGGTCGAGGGCAGGCCAGAGCTAGAGCGAGAGTAGGCCAGAGCCAAGGCAAGGGCAGGCCAGAGCCAGAGCGAGAGAAGGCCGGAGTCAAAGCAAGGGCAGGCCGGAACCAGGGCGAGAACAGGCCGGAGCCAGGGCGAGGCCAGAGCCACAGCGAAAGCAGGCCAGAGCCAGAGTAGGCCGGAGCCAGGGCAAGGGCAGGCCAGAGCCAAAAAGAGAGCAGGCCGGAGCCAGGGCGAGGGCAGTCCGGAGCTAGAGCGAGAGCAGGCCGGAGCTAAGACGAGAGCAGGGCCGGAGCCAAGGCGAGGGCAGGCCAGAGGCAGAGCCAGGGCAGGCCAGAGCCAGAGCAAGAGCAGGCCGGAGCCAAGGCGAGGGCAGGCCAGAGCGAGAGCAGGTCGGAGCCAAGGCGAGGCCAGGCCAGAGCCAGAGCAGGCTGGAGCCAGGGTGACGGCAGGCCAGAGCTAGAGAAAGAGCAGGCGGAGCCAGGGCTAGAGCAGGCCGGAGCCAAGGCGAGGGCTGGCTGGAACCAGAGCGAGGGCTGGCCGGAGCCAGGGCGAGGGCAGGCCAGAGCCAGAGCAAGAGCAGGCCGGAGCCAAGGAGAGAGCAGGCCGGAGCCAAGGAGAGAGCAGGCCGGAGCCAAGGTGAGGGCAGGCCGGAGACAGAGAACTGGAGCCAGAGCCAGAGCAGGCCGGAGAGCCAAGGTAAGGGCAGGCTGGAACCAGAGCAAGAGCAGGCCGGAGCCAAGGCGAGAGCAGGTCGTATCCAGGGCGAGAACAGGCAGGAGCCAAGGTGAGGGCAGGCAGGAGCCATAGAGATAGCAGGCCGGAGCCAGGACGAGGGCAGGCCGGAGCCAGAGCAAGAGCAGGCCAGATCCAGAGCAAAAGCAGGCTGGAGCCCGTGCGAGGGCAGGCCGGAGCCATAGCGAGAGCAGGCCGGAGCCAAGGAGAGGGCAGGCCAGAGCCAGAGAGAGAGCAAGCCGGAGCAAGGGCGAGAGCAGGCGGGAGCCAAGGCAAAGGCAGGCCAGAGCCAGAGAGAGAGCAAGCCGGAGCAATGGCGAGAGAAGGCCGGAGCCAAGGCGAGATCGGAGCCAAGGCGAGGGCAGGCCAGAGCCAGAGCGAGAGCAGGCTGGAGCCAGGGTGACGGCAGGCCAGAGCTAGAGCAAGAGCAGGCGGAGCCAGGGAGAGAGCAGGCCGGAGCCAAGGCGAGGGCTGGCTGGAGCCAGAGCAAGAGCAGGCCGGAGCCAAGGAGAGAGCAGGCTGGAGCCAAGGTGAGGGCAGGCCGGAGACAGAGAACTGGAACCAGAGCAAGAGCAGGCCGGAGCCAAGGCGAGAGCAGGTCGTATCCAGGGCGAGAACAGGCAGGAGCCAAGGTGAGGGCAGGCAGGAGCCATAGAGATAGCAGGCCGGAGCCAGAGCGAGAGCAGGCCGGAGCCAGGACGAGGGCAGGCCGGAGCCAGAGCAAGAGCAGGCCAGATCCAGAGCAAAAGCAGGCTGGAGCCCGTGCGAGGGCAGGCCGGAGCCATAGCGAGAGCAGGCCGGAGCCAAGGAGAGGGCAGGCCAGAGCCAGAGAGAGAGCAAGCCGGAGCAAGGGCGAGAGCAGGCGGGAGCCAAGGCAAGGGCAGGCCAGAGCCAGAGAGAGAGCAAGCCGGAGCAATGGCGAGAGAAGGCCAGAGCCAAGGCGAGATCGGAGCCAAGGCGAGGGCAGGCCAGAGCCAGAGCGAGAGCAGGCTGGAGCCAGGGTGACGGCAGGCCAGAGCTAGAGCAAGAGCAGGCGGAGCCAGGGAGAGAGCAGGCCGGAGCCAAGGCGAGGGCTGGCTGGAGCCAGAGCAAGGGCAGGCCGGAGCCAGAGCAAGAGCAGGCCGGAGCCAAGGTGAGGGCAGGCCGGAGACAGAGAACTGGAACCAGAGCAAGAGCAGGCCGGAGCCAAGGAGAGAGCAGGTCGTATCCAGGGCGAGAACAGGCAGGAGCCAAGGTGAGGGCAGGCAGGAGCCATAGAGATTGTCCTAATTTATTACCACATATATACCACTCATTCCTACAATCAAAGGATCAGGAAACCACTCTGAAATCAATATCCTACAATTTACCCCAACAGCAAAAAAACAACTATACACAAAATACTAAAAGATATATCAGATTATTAATGAGCAAATAAAAGACACAATCACATAAAAATAATTTTTAGAAAGGTGTAGAAAAAATGCTGTGAGCAGGCCAGAGCCAGAGCGAGAGCAGGCCGGAGCCAGGACGAGGGCAGGCCGGAGCCAGAGCAAGAGCAGGCCGGAGCCAGAGCAAGAGCAGGCCAGATCCGGGCAAAAGCAGGCCGCAGCCCGTGCGAGGGCAGGCCGGAGCCATAGCGAGAGCAGGCCGGAGCCAAGGAGAGGGCAGGCCAGAGCCAGAGAGAGAGCAAGCCGGAGCAAGGGCGAGAGCAGGCGGGAGCCAAGGCAAGGGCAGGCCAGAGCCAGAGAGAGAGCAAGCCGGAGCAATGGCGAGAGAAGGCCGGAGCCAAGGCGAGAACAGGCCAGATCCAGGGCGAGAGCAGGCCGAAGCCCGTGCGAGGGCAGGCCAGAGCCAGAACGAGAGTAGGCCGGAGCCAGAGCAATGGCAGGCCGGATCCAGAGCGAGAGCAGGCCAGAGCAAGAGAGAGAGCAGGCCAGAACCTGGGCGAAAGCAGGCCAGAGCGAGAGCAGGCGGAGCCCGTGCGAGGGCAGGTCGGTGCCATAGCGAGAGCAGGCCAGAGCCAAGGCGAGGGCAGGATAGAGCCAGAGAGAGAGGAAGCCGGAGCCAGGGCGAGAGCAGGCGGGAGCTAAGGCAAGGGCAGGCCAGAGTGAGAGCAGGCCGGAGCCAGGGCAAAAGCAGTTCGGAGCCAAGGCGAGGGCAGGCCAGAGACAGAGCGAGGGCAGGCCGGAGCCAGGTCGAGGGCAGGCCAGAGCCAGAGCGAGAGCAGGCCGGAGCCAGGGCGAGGGCAGGCTGGAGCAGAAGAGAGAGCAGGCCGGAGCCAAGGCGAGGGCAGGCCGGAGCCAGAGCGCTGGAGCCAGAGCCAGAGCAGGCCGGAGAGCCAAGGTAAGGGCAGGCTGGAACCAGAGCAAGAGCAGGCTGGAGCCAAGGCGAGAGCAGGTCGTATCCAGGGCGAGAACAGGCAGGAGCCAAGGTGAGGGCAGGCAGGAGCCATAAAGATAGCAGGCCAGAGCCAGAGCGAGAGCAGGCCAGAGCCAGGACGAGGGCAGGCCAGAGCCAGTGCGAGAGCAGGCCGGAGACAAGGAGAGGACAGGCCAGAGCCAGAGTGAGAGCAAGCAAGAGCAAGAGCGAGAGCAGGCCTGAGCCAAGGCAAGGGCAGGCCAGAGCGAGAGCAGGCCTGAGCCAAGGCGAGGGCAGGCGAGAGCCAGAGCGAGAGCAGGCCGGAGCCAGGGCGAGGGCAGTCCGGAGCTAGAGCGAGAGCAGGCCGGAGCTAAGACGAGAGCAGGGCCGGAGCCAAGGCGAGGGCAGGCCAGAGGCAGAGCCAGGGCAGGCCAGAGCCAGAGCGAGAGCAGGCCGGAGCCAAAGCGTGGGCAGGCCAGAGCCAGAGCGAGAGCAGGTCGGAGCCAAGGCGAGGGCAGGCCAGAGCCAGAGCGAGAGCAGGCTGGAATCAGGGTGACGGCAGGCCAGAGCTAGAGCAAGAGCAGGCGGAGCCAGGGCGAGAGCAGGCCGGAGCCAGGGCGAGGGCAGGCAGGAGCCAGAGCAAGAGCAGGCCGGAGCCAAGGCGAGAGCAGGTCGTATCCAGGGCGAGAACAGGCAGGAGCCAAGGTGAGGGCAGGCAGGAGCCATAAAGATAGAAGGCCAGAGCCAGAGCAGGCCGGAGCCAGGACGAGGGCAGGCCGGAGCCAGTGCGAGAGCAGGCCGGAGACAAGGAGAGGACAGGCCAGAGTGAGAGCAAGCAAGAGCAAGGGCGAGAGCAGGCCGGAGCAAAGGCAAGGGCAGGCCAGAGCGAGAGCAGGCCTGAGTCAAGACGAAAGAGAGCAGGCCGGAGCTAAGGCGAGGGCAGGCGAGAGCCAGAGCGAGAGCAGGCCGGAGCCAGGGCGAGGGCAGTCCGGAGCTAGAGCGAGAGCAGGCTGGAGCAAAGACGAGAGCAAGGCCGGAGCCAAGGCGAGGGCAGGCCAGAGGCAGAGCCAGAGCCAGAGCGAGAGGAGGCCGGAGCCAAGGTGAGGGCAGGCCAGAGCCAGAGCGAGAGCAGGTCGGAGCCAAGGGGAGGGCAGGTCGGAGCCAAGGCGAGGGCAGGCCAGAGCCAGAGAGAGAGCAGGCTGGAGCCAGGGTGACGACAGGCCAGAGCTAGAGCAAGAGCAGGCGGAGCCAGGGCGAGAGCAGGCCGGAGCCGAGGCGAGGGCTGGCTGGAGCCAGAGCGAGGGCAGGCCGGAGCCAGGGCAGGCCGGAGCCAGAGCAAGAGCAGGCCGGAGCCAAGGCGAGGGCAGGCGAGAGCCAGAGCGAGAGCAGGCCGGAGCCAGGGCGAGGGCAGTCCGGAGCTAGAGCGAGAGCAGGCCGGAGCTAAGACGAGAGCAGGGCCGGAGCCAAGACGAGAGCAGGGCCGGAGCCAAGGCGAGGGCAGGCCAGAGGCAGAGCCAGGGCAGGCCAGAGCCAGAGCGAGAGCAGGCCGGAGCCAAGGCGTGGGAGGCCAGAGCCAGAGCGAGAGCAGGTCGGAGCCAAGGCGAGGGCAGGCCAGAGCCAGAGCAAGATCAGGCTGGAGTCAGGGTGACGGCAGGCCAGAGCTAGAGCAAGAGCAGGCGGAGCCAGGGCGAGAGCAGGCCGGAGCCAAGGCGAGGGCTGGCTGGAGCCAGAGCGAGGGCAGGTCGGAGCCAGGGCGAGGGCAGGCCGGAGCCAGAGCAAGAGCAGGCCGGAGCCAAGGAGAGAGCAGGCCGGAGCCAAGGTGAGGGCAGGCCGGAGACAGAGAACTGGAGCCAGAGCCAGAGCAGGCCGGAGAGCCAAGGTAAGGGCAGGCTGGAACGAGAGCAAGAGCAGGCCGGAGCCAAGGCGAGAGCAGGTCGTATCCAGGGCGAGAACAGGCAGGAGCCAAGGTGAGGGCAGGCAGGAGCCATAAAGATAGAAGGCCAGAGCCAGAGCGAGAGCAGGCCGGAGCCAGGACGAGGGCAGGCCGGAGCCAGTGCGAGAGCAGGCCGGAGACAAGGAGAGGACAGGCCAGAGCCAGAGTGAGAGCAAGCAAGAGCAAGGGCGAGAGCAAGCCGGAGCAAAGGCGAGAGCAGGCCTGAGCCAAGGCGAGAGAGGGCAGGCCGGAGCCAAGGCGAGGGCAGGCGAGAGCCAGAGCGAGAGCAGGCCGGAGCCAGGGCGAGGGCAGTCCGGAGCTAGAGCGAGAGCAGGCTGGATCTAAGACGAGAGCAGGGCCGGAGCCAAGGCGAGGGCAGGCCAGAGGCAGAGCCAGAGCGAGAGGAGGCCGGAGCCAATGCGAGGGCAGGCCAGAGCCAGAGCGAGAGCAGGTCGGAGCCAAGGCGAGGGCAGGTCGGAGCCAAGGCGAGAGCAGGCCAGAGCCAGAGAGAGAGCAGGCTGGAGCCAGGGTGACGGCAGGCCAGAGCTAGAGCAAGAGCAGGCGGAGCCAGGGCGAGAGCAGGCCGGAGCCAAGGCGAGGGCTGGCTGGAGCCAGAGCGAGGGCAGGCCGGAGCCAGGGCAGGCCGGAGCCAGAGCAAGAGCAGGCCGGAGCCAAGGAGAGAGCAGGCCGGAGCCAAGGAGAGAGCAGGCCGGAGCCAAGGAGAGAGCAGGCCGGAGCCAAGGCGAGGGCAGACCAGAGACAGAGCGAGAGCAGGTCGGAGCCAAGGTGAGGGCAGGCCAGAGCCAGAGCGAGCAGGTCGGAGCCCGTGCGAGGGCAGGCCAGAGCCAGAACGAGAGTAGGCCGGAGCCAGAGCAATGGCAGGCCGGATCCAGAGCGAGAGCAGGCCAGACGAAGAGCGAGAGCAGGCCAGAACCTGGGCGAAAGCAGGCCAGAGCGAGAGCAGGCGGAGCCCGTGCGAGGGCAATTCGGTGCCATAGCGAGAGCAGGCCAGAGCCAAGGCGAGGGCAGGATAGAGCCAGAGAGAGAGGAAGCCGGAGCTAGGGCGAGAGCAGGCGGGAGCTAAGGCAAGGGCAGGCCAGAGTGAGAGCAGGCCGGAGCCAGGGCAAAAGCAGTTCGGAGCCAAGGCGAGGGCAGGCCAGAGACAGAGCGAGGGCAGGCCGGAGTCAGGCCGAGGGCAGGCCAGAGCCAGAGCAGGCCGGAGCCAGGGCGAGGGCAGGCTGGAGCAGAAGAGAGAGCAGGCCGGAGCCAAGGCGAGGGCAGGCCGGAGCCAGAGCGCTGGAGCCAGAGCCAGAGCAGGCCGGAGAGCCAAGGTAAGAGCAGGCTGGAACCAGAGCAAGAGCAGGCCGGAGCCAAGGCGAGAGCAGGTCGTATCCAGGGCGAGAACAGGCAGGAGCCAAGGTGAGGGCAGGCAGGAGCCATAAAGAAAGCAGGCCAGAGCCAGAGCGAGAGCAGGCCGGAGCCAGGACGAGGGCAGGCCGGAGCCAGTGCGAGAGCAGGCCGGAGACAAGGAGAGGACAGGCCAGAGCCAGAGTGAGAGCAAGCAAGAGCAAGGGCGAGAGCAGGCCGGAGCCAAGGCAAGGGCAGGCCAGAGCGAGAGCAGGCTGGAGCCAAGGTGAGGGCAGGCCGGAGCCAGGGCGAGGGCAGGCCAGAGACAGAGCGAGAGCAGTTCAGAGCCAGGGAGAGAGCAGGACGTAGCCAAGGCGAGGGTAGGCCGGAGCCCGAGCTGTGGCATAGTGGAGTCAAGTCGAGGGCAGGCCAGAGCGAGAGCAGGCCAGAGCCAGAGCGAGAGCAGGCCGAAGCAAAGGCAGGCCAAAGCCAGAGTGAGTGCAGGCCGGAGCCAAGGCAAAGGCAGGCCAGAGCGAGAGCAGGCTGGAGCCAAGGTGAGGGCAGGCTGGAGCCAGAGCGAGAGCAGGCCGGATCCAAGGCGACGGCAGGCCGAAACCAGAGCGAGAGAATGCTGGAGCCAGGGCGAGAGCAGGCCAGAGACAGGGCGAGGGCAGCCCGGAGCCAGAGTGAGAGCAGGCCGGAGCCAGGACGGAGCTAGACCGAGAAAGAACAGGCCGGAGACAGGGCAAGGGCAGGCCGGAGCAAGAGCGAGGGCAGGCCGGAGCAAGAGCGAGGGCAGGCCGGAGCCAGTTACAGGGCAGGCCGGAGCCAGGGCGAGGGCAGGCCGGAGCTAGGGCGAGAGCAGGCCGGAGCCAAGGCGAGGGCAGGCCGGAGACAGAGTAGGAGCAGGCCGGAGCCAAGCCGAGGGCTGGCCAGAGCAAGGGCAGGCCTAAGCCAGGGCGAGGGCAGGCCGAAGACAGAGCGAGAACAGGCCGGAGCCAGGGCGAGAGGAGGCCGGAGCAAAGGCCAGAGCAGGCCGGAGCCAGGGCGAAGGCAGGCCAGAGCCAGAGCGAGAGTAGGCCAGAGCCAAGGCTAGGGCAGGCGCGAGCCAGAGCGAGAGCAGGCCGGAGCCGAGGCAAGGGGAGGCCAGAACCAGAGCGAGAGCAGGCCAGAGAGAGACCAGGCGGGAGCCAGAGCGAGAGCAGGCAGGAGCCAGGGAGAGGGCAGACCGGTGCCAAGGCGAGAGCAGGCCGGAGCCAAGGCGAGGGCAGGCTAGAGGCCTCAGAGCGAGAGCAGGCCGTAGCCAGGGAGAGGGCAGGCCGGAGCCAGAGGGAGAGCAGGCCGAAGCCAGAGGGAGAGCAGGCCGAAGCCAGAGGGAGAGCAGGCCGGAGCCAGGGCGAGGGCAGGCCGGAGCCAGAGCGAGAGCAGGCCGGAGCCAGTTAGAGGGCAGGCCGAAGCCAGGGCGAGAGCTGTCCAGAGCCAAGGCACCACCTCAGTCGCTCACCCCCTCAGACGCTCACCCCCTCAGACGCTCACCACCTCACCCCCTCAGACGCTCACCGCCTCACCCCCTCAGACGCTCACCCACTCAGACGCTCACCCCCTCCCCCTCAGGCGCTCACCCCCTCAGACGCTCACCCCATCAGACGCTTACCCCCTCAGAACCTCACCCCCTCATACGCTCACCCCCTCAGACGCTCACCCCCTCACCCCCTTTGACGCTCATCCCCTCAGACGCTCACCCCCTGAGACGCTCAGACGCTCACCCCCCCAGACACTCACCTCCTCAAACGCTCACCCCCTCAGACGCTCACATCCCTCACCCCCGAAGGCTTGCCGGAGCCAAAGCAAGGGCAGGCCGGAGCCAGGGCAGGCCGATGCCAGAGCAAGAGAAGGCTGGAGCCAGTTAGAGGGCAGGCCGGAGCCAGGGCGAGGGTAGGCCGGAGCCAGGGCGAGAGCAGGCCGGAGCCAAGGCGAAGGCAGGCCAGAACCAGAGCGAGAGCAGGCCGGAGTCAAGACGAGGGCAGGCCAGAGCCAGAGCAAGAGCATGCTGGAGCCAAGGCGAGGGCTGGCCGGAACCAGAGTAAGGGCAGGCATGAGCCAGAGTGAGAGCTGGCCCTAGCCAGGGAGAGGGCAGGCCGGAGCCAGAGGGAGAGCAGGCCGGAGCCAGGGCGAGGGCAGGCCGGAGCCAGGGCGAGGGCAGGCTGATGCCAGAGCAAGAGAAGGCCGGAGCCAGTTAGAGGGCAGGCCGGAGCCAGGGCGAGGGTAGGCCGGAGCCAGGGCGAGAGCAGGCAGGAGCCAAGGCGAGGGCAGGCCGAAGCCAGAGCAGGAGCCGGCAGGAGCCAAGGCGAAAGCTGGCAGGAGCCAAGGCGAGGGCAGGCCAGAGGCCTCAGAGCGAGAGCAGGCCGGAGTCAAGGCGAGGGTAGGCCAGAGCCAAGGCAAGGGCAGTCCAGAGCCAGAGATAAAGAAGGCCAGAGCCAAGGCAAGGGCAGGCCGGAACCAGGGCGAGAGCAGGCCGGAGACAGGGCGAGGCCAGAGCCAGAGCGAGAGCAGGCCGGAGCCAGGGCAAGGGCAGGCCAGAGACAGAGCGAGAGCAGTTCAGAGCCAGGAAGAGAGCAGGACGTAGCCAAGGCGAGGGTAGGCCGGAGACCGAGCTGTGGCATAGTGGAGTCAAGTCGAGGGCAGGCCAGTTAGAGGGCAGGCCGGAGCCAGGGCGAGGGTAGGCCGGAGCCAGGGCGAGAGCAGGCAGGAGCCAAGGCGAGGGCAGGCCGAAGCCAGAGCAGGAGCCGGCAGGAGCCAAGGCGAAAGCTGGCAGGAGCCAGAGCAAGGGCAGGTCGGAGCCAGGGCGAGTGCAGGCCGAAGCCAGAGCGAGAGCAGGCACGAGCCAGGGCGAGAGCAGATCGGAGCCAAGGCAAGGGCAGGCCAGAGCCAGTACGAGGGCAAACAGGAGCCAGGGGGAGAGCAGGCCGTAGCCAAGGGGAGGGGAAGGGCAGAGCCTAGCAAGAGCAGGCCGGAGCCAGAGCGAGATCAGGCCGGAGCCAGGGCGAGGGCAGGCCGGAGCCAGTTAGAGGGCAGGCGGCAGCCAGGGCGAGGGCAGGCTGGAGCCAGGGCGAGGGCAGGCCAGAGCCAGAGCGAGATAAGACCGGAGCCAGGGCGAGGGCAGGCCGGAGCCAGTTAGAGGGCAGGCGGCAGCCAGGGCGAGGGCAGGCTGGAGCCAGGGCGAGGGCAGGCCGGAGCCAGGGCGAGGGCAGGCCGAAACCAGAGCGAGAGAATGCCGGAGTCAGGGCGAGAGCAGGCCAGATCGAGAGCAGGCCAGAGACAGGGCGAGGGCAGGCCGGAGCCAGAGCGAGAGCAGCCGGAGCCAAGGCGAGGGCAGGCCGGAGCCAGAGAGAGAGCAGGCCGGAGCCAGGACGAGGGCAGGTTGGAGCTAGACCGAGAGAGAACAGGCCGGAGACAGGGCAAGGGCAGGCCGGAGCAAGAGCGAGAACAGGCCGGAGCCAGGGCGAGAGGAGGCCGGAGCAAAGGCCAGAGCAGGCGCGAGCCAGGGCGAAGGCAGGACAGAGCCAGAGCGAGAGTAGGCCAGAGCCAAGGCTAGGGCAGGCGCGAGCCAGAGCGAGAGCAGGCCGGAGCCGAGGCAAGGGGAGGCCAGAACCAGAGCGAGAGCAGGCCAGAGAGACCAGGCCGGAGCCAGAGCGAGAGCAGGCAGGAGCCAGGGAGAGGGCAGACCGGTGAAAAGGCGAGAGCAGGCCGGAGCCAAGGCGAGGGCAGGCCAGAGGCCCCAGAGCGAGAGCAGGCCGGAGTCAAGGCAAGGGCAGGCCAGAGCCAGAGAGAGAGTAGGCGGCCTGAGCCAGAGCGAGAGCAGGCCGGAGCCAAGGCGAAGGCAGGCCAGAACCAGAGCGAGAGTAGGCCGGAGTCAAGATGAGGGCAGGCTAGAGCCAGAGCAAGAGCATGCTGGAGCCAAGGCGAGGGCTGGCCGGAGCCAGAGTAAGGGCAGGCATGACCAGAGTGAGAGCAGGCCGTAGCCAGGGAGAGGGCAGGCCGGAGCCAGGGCGAGGGCAGGCCGGAGCCAGAGCGAGGGCAGGCCGGAGCCAGTTAGAGGGCAGGCCGGAGCCAGGGCGAGGGCAGGCCGCAGCCAGGGCGAGAGCTGTCCAGAGCCAAGGCGAGGGCTTGTCGGAGCCAAATCAAGGGCAGGCCGGAGCCAGGGCGAGGGCAGGCCGATGCCAGAGCAAGAGAAGGCCGGAGCCAGTTAGAGGGCAGGCCGGAGCCAGGGCGAGGGTAGGCCGGAGCCAGGGCGAGGGCAGGCCGGAGCCAAGGCGAAGGCAGGCTAGAACCAGAGCGAGAGCAGGCCGGAGTCAAGAAGAGGGCAGGCCAGAGCCAGAGCAAGAGCATGCTGGAGCCAAGGCGAGGGCAGGCATGAGCCAGAGTGAGAGTTGGCCGTAGCCAGGGAGAGGGTAGGCCGGAGCCAGAGGGAGAGCAGGCCGGAGCCAGGGCGAGGGCAAGCTGATGCCAGAGCAAGAGAAGGCCGGAGCCAGTTAGAGGGCAGGCCGGAGCCAGGGCGAGGGTAGGCCGGAGCCAGGGCGAGAGCAGGCAGGAGCCAAGGCGAGGGCAGGCCGAAGCCAGAGCAGGAGCCGGCCGGAGCCAAGGCGAGGGCTGGCAGGAGCCAGAGCAAGGGCAGGTCGGAGCCAGGACGAGTGCAAGCCGAAGCCAGAGCGAGAGCAGGCACGAGCCAGGGCGAGAGCAGATCGGAGCCAAGGCAAGGGCAGGCCAGAGCCAGTACGAGGGCAAACAGGAGCCAGGGGGAGAGCAGGCCGTAGCCAAGGCGAGGGCAGGACACAGCCTAGCAAGAGCAGGCCGGAGCCAGAGTGAGAGCAGGCGGGAGCCAAGGCGAGGCAGGCCAGAGCCAGAGCGAGATCAGGCCGGAGCCAGGGCGAGGGCAGGCCGGAGCCAGTTAGAGGGTAGGCGGCAGCCAGGGCGAAGGCAGGCTGGAGCCAGGGCGAGGGCAGGCCAGAGCCAGAGCGAGATCAGACCGGAGCCAGGGCGAGGGCAGGCCGGAGCCAGTTAGAGGGCAGGCGGCAGCCAGAGCGAGGGCAGACTGGAGCCAGGGCGAGGGCAGGCCGGAGCCAGGGCGAGGACAGGCCGGAGCCAGAGCGAGGGCAGGCCGGAGCCAGGGCGAGGGCAGGCTGATGCCAGAGCAAGAGAAGGCCGGACCCAGTTAGAGGGCAGGCCGGAGCAAGAGCGAGGGCAGGCCGGAGCAAGAGCGAGGGCAGGCCGGATCCAGTTACAGGGCAGGCGGGAGCCAGGGCGAGGGCAGGCCGGAGCCAGGGCGAGGGCAGGCCGGAGCCAGGGCGAGAGCAGGCCGGAGCCAGGGCGAGAGCAGGCCGGAGACAGAGCAGGAGCTGGCCGGAGCCAAGCCGAGGGCTGGCCAGAGCAAGGGCAGGCCTAAGCCAGGGCGAGGGCAGGCCGAAGACAGAGCGAGAACAGGCCGGAGCCAGGGCGAGAGGAGGCCGGAGCAAAGGCCAGAGCAGGCCGGAGCCAGGGCGAAGGCAGGCCGGAGCGAGAGTAGGCCAGAGCCAAGGCTAGGGCAGACGCGAGCCAGAGCGAGAGCAGGCTGGAGCCGAGGCAAGGGGAGGCCAGAACCAGAGCGAGAGCAGGCCAGAGAGAGACCAGGCCGGAGCCAGAGCGAGAGTAGGCAGGAGCCAGGGAGAGGGCAGACCGGTGCCAAGGCGAGAGCAGGCCGGAGCCAAGGCGAGGGCAGGCCAGAGGCCTCAGAGCGAGAGCAGGCCGGAGTCAATGCGAGGGTAGGCCAGAGCCAAGGCAAGGGCAGGCCAGAGCCAGAGATAAAGAAGGCCAGAGCCAAGGCAAGGGCAGGCCGGAACCAGGGCGAGAGCAGGCCGGAGACAGGGCGAGGCCAGAGCGAGAGCAGGCCGGAGCCAGGGCAAGGGCAGGCCAGAGACAGAGCGAGAGCAGTTCAGAGCCAGGGAGAGAGCAGGACGTAGCCAAGGCGAGGGTAGGCCGGAGACCGAGCTGTGGCATAGTGGAGTCAAGTCGAGGGCAGGCCAGAGCGAGAGCAGGCCAGAGCCAGAGCGAGAGCAGGCCGAAGCAAAGGCAGGCCAAAGCCAGAGTGAGTGCAGGCCGGAGCCAAGGCAAAGGCAGGCCAGAGCGAGAGCAGGCTGGAGCCAAGGTGAGGGCAGGCTGGAGCCAGAGCGAGAGCAGGCCGGATCCAAGGCGACGGCAGGCCGAAACCAGAGCGAGAGAATGCTGGAGCCAGGGCGAGAGCAGGTCAGATCGAGAGCAGGCCAGAGACAGGGCGAGGGCAGCCCGGAGCCAGAGTGAGAGCAGGCCGGAGCCAGGACGGAGCTAGACCGAGAGAGAACAGGCCGGAGACAGGGCAAGGGCAGGCCGGAGCAAGAGCGAGGGCAGGCCGGAGCAAGAGCGAGGGCAGGCCGGATCCAGTTACAGGGCAGGCGGGAGCCAGGGCGAGGGCAGACTGGAGCCAGGGCGAGGGCAGGCCGGAGCCAGGGCGAGAGCAGGCCGGAGCCAGGGCGAGAGCAGGCCGGAGACAGAGCAGGAGCTGGCCGGAGCCAAGCCGAGGGCTGGCCAGAGCAAGGGCAGGCCTAAGCCAGGGCGAGGGCAGGCCGAAGACAGAGCGAGAACAGGCCGGAGCCAGGGCGAGAGGAGGCCGGAGCAAAGGCCAGAGCAGGCCGGAGCCAGGGCGAAGGCAGGCCAGAGCCAGAGCGAGAGTAGGCCAGAGCCAAGGCTAGGGCAGGCGTGAGCCAGAGCGAGAGCAGGCCGGAGCCGAGGCAAGGGGAGGCCAGAACCAGAGCGAGAGCAGGCCAGAGAGAGACCAGGCCGGAGCCAGAGTGAGAGCAGGCAGGAGCCAGGGAGAGGGCAGACCGGTTCCAAGGCGAGAGCAGGCCGGAGCCAAGAGCGAGAGCAGGCCGGAGTCAAAGCAAGGGCAGGCCAGAGCCAGAGAGAGAGTAGGCGGCCTGAGCCAGAGCGAGAGCAGGCCGGAGCCAAGGCGAAGGCAGGCCAGAACCAGAGTGAGAGTAGGCCGGAGTCAAGACGAGGGCAGGCCAGAGCCAGAGCAAGAGCATGCTGGAGCCAAGGCGAGGGCAGGCCGGAGCCAGAGTAAGGGCAGGCATGAGCCAGAGTGAGAGCAGGCCGTAGCCAGGGCGAGTGCAGGCCGAAGCTAGAGCGAGAGCAGGCACGAGCCAGGGCGAGAGCAAATCAGAGCCAAGGCAAGGGCAGGCCAGAGCCAGTACGAGGGCAAACAGGAGCCAGGGGGAGAGCAGGCCGTAGCCAAGGCGAGGGCAGGACAGAGCCTAGCAAGAGCAGGCCGGAGCCAGAGTGAGAGCAGGCGGGAGCCAAGGCGAGGCAGGCCAGAGCCAGAGCAGGCCAGAGCCAGAGCGAGATCAGGCCGGAGCCAGGGCGAGGGCAGGCCGGAGCCAGTTAGAGGGCAGGCGGCAGCCAGGGCGAGGGCAGGCTGGAGCCAGGGCGAGGGCAGGCTGGAGCCAGGGCGAGGGCAGGCCAGAGCCAGAGCGAGATCAGACCGGAGCCAGGGCGAGGGCAGGCCGGAGCCAGTTAGAGGGCAGGCGGCAGCCAGGGCGAGGGCAGGCTGGAGCCAGGGCGAGGGCAGGCCGAAGCCAGAGCGAGAGCAGGCCGGAGCCAGGGCGAGAGCAGGCCGGAGCGAGAGCGAGAGCAGGCCGGATCCAAGGCAACGGCAGGCCGAAACCAGAGCGAGAGAATGCCGGAGCCAGGGCGCGAGCAGGCCAGATCGAGAGCAGGCCAGAGACAGGGCGAGGGCAGGCCGGAGCCAGAGCGAGAGCAGCCGGAGCCAAGGCGAGGGCAGCCCGGAGCCAGAGTGAGAGCAGGCCGGAGCCAGGACGAGGGCAGGTCGGAGCTAGATCGAGAGAGAACAGGCCGGAGACAGGGCAAGGGCAGGCCGGAGCAAGAGCGAGGGCAGGCCGGAGCAAGAGCGAGGGCAGGCCGGAGCAAGAGCGAGGGCAGGCCGAAGCAAGAGCGAGGGCAGGCCGGAGCCAGTTACAGGGCAGGCCGGAGCCAGGGCGAGGGCAGGCCAGAGCGAGAGCAGGCCAGAGCCAGAGCGAGAGCAGGCCGAAGCAAAGGCAGGCCAAAGCCAGAGTGAGTGCAGGCCGGAGCCAAGGCAAAGGCAGGCCAGAGCGAGAGCAGGCTGGAGCCAAGGTGAGGGCAGGCTGGAGCCAGAGCGAGAGCAGGCCGGATCCAAGGCGACGGCAGGCCGAAACCAGAGCGAGAGAATGCTGGAGCCAGGGCGAGAGCAGGTCAGATCGAGAGCAGGCCAGAGACAGGGCGAGGGCAGCCCGGAGCCAGAGTGAGAGCAGGCCGGAGCCAGGACGGAGCTAGACCGAGAGAGAACAGGCCGGAGACAGGGCAAGGGCAGGCCGGAGCAAGAGCGAGGGCAGGCCGGAGCAAGAGCAAGGGCAGGCCGGATCCAGTTACAGGGCAGGCGGGAGCCAGGGCGAGGGCAGACTGGAGCCAGGGCGAGGGCAGGCCGGAGCCAGGGCGAGAGCAGGCCGGAGCCAGGGCGAGAGCAGGCCGGAGACAGAGCAGGAGCTGGCCGGAGCCAAGCCGAGGGCTGGCCAGAGCAAGGGCAGGCCTAAGCCAGGGCGAGGGCAGGCCGAAGACAGAGCGAGAACAGGCCGGAGCCAGGGCGAGAGGAGGCCGGAGCAAAGGCCAGAGCAGGCCGGAGCCAGGGCGAAGGCAGGCCAGAGCCAGAGCGAGAGTAGGCCAGAGCCAAGGCTAGGGCAGGCGTGAGCCAGAGCGAGAGCAGGCCGGAGCCGAGGCAAGGGGAGGCCAGAACCAGAGCGAGAGCAGGCCAGAGAGAGACCAGGCCGGAGCCAGAGCGAGAGCAGGCAGGAGCCAGGGAGAGGGCAGACCGGTGTCAAGGCGAGAGCAGGCCGGAGCCAAGAGCGAGAGCAGGCCGGAGTCAAAGCAAGGGCAGGCCAGAGCCAGAGAGAGAGTAGGCGGCCTGAGCCAGAGCGAGAGCAGGCCGGAGCCAAGGCGAAGGCAGGCCAGAACCAGAGTGAGAGTAGGCCGGAGTCAAGACGAGGGCAGGCCAGAGCCAGAGCAAGAGCATGCTGGAGCCAAGGCGAGGGCAGGCCGGAGCCAGAGTAAGGGCAGGCATGAGCCAGAGTGAGAGCAGGCCGTAGCCAGGGCGAGTGCAGGCCGAAGCTAGAGCGAGAGCAGGCACGAGCCAGGGCGAGAGCAAATCAGAGCCAAGGCAAGGGCAGGCCAGAGCCAGTACGAGGGCAAACAGGAGCCAGGGGGAGAGCAGGCCGTAGCCAAGGCGAGGGTAGGACAGAGCCTAGCAAGAGCAGGCCGGAGCCAGAGTGAGAGCAGGCGGGAGCCAAGGCGAGGCAGGCCAGAGCCAGAGCAGGCCAGAGCCAGAGCGAGATCAGGCCGGAGCCAGGGCGAGGGCAGGCCGGAGCCAGTTAGAGGGCAGGCGGCAGCCAGGGCGAGGGCAGGCTGGAGCCAGGGCGAGGGCAGGCTGGAGCCAGGGCGAGGGCAGGCCAGAGCGAGATCAGACCGGAGCCAGGGCGAGGGCAGGCCGGAGCCAGTTAGAGGGCAGGCGGCAGCCAGGGCGAGGGCAGGCCGAAGCCAGAGCGAGAGCAGGCCGGAGCCAGGGCGAGAGCAGGCCGGAGCGAGAGCGAGAGCAGGCCGGATCCAAGGCAACGGCAGGCCGAAACCAGAGCGAGAGAATGCCGGAGCCAGGGCGCGAGCAGGCCAGATCGAGAGCAGGCCAGAGACAGGGCGAGGGCAGGCCGGAGCCAGAGCGAGAGCAGCCGGAGCCAAGGCGAGGGCAGCCCGGAGCCAGAGTGAGAGCAGGCCGGAGCCAGGACGAGGGCAGGTCGGAGCTAGATCGAGAGAGAACAGGCCGGAGACAGGGCAAGGGCAGGCCGGAGCAAGAGCGAGGGCAGGCCGGAGCAAGAGCGAGGGCAGGCCGGAGCAAGAGCGAGGGCAGGCCGGAGCAAGAGCGAGGGCAGGCCGGAGCCAGTTACAGGGCAGGCCGGAGCCAGGGCGAGGGCAGGCGGGAACCAGGGCGAGAGGAGGCCGGAGCCAAGGCAAGGGCAGGCCGGAGACAGAGCAGGAGCTGGCCGGAGCCAAGCAGAGGGCTGGCCAGAGCAAGAGCAGGCCTAAGCCAGGGCGAGGGGAGGCCGAAGCCAGAGCGAGAACAGGCCGGAGCCAGGGCGAGAGGAGGCCGGAGCAAAGGCCAGAGCAGGCCGGAGCCAGGGCGAAGGCAGGCCAGAGCCAGAGCGAGAGTAGGCCAGAGCCAAGGCTAGGGCAGGCGCGAGCCAGAGCGAGAGCAGGCCGGAGCCGAGGCAAGGGGAGGCCAGAACCAGAGCGAGAGCAGGCCAGAGAGAGACCAGGCCGGAGCCAGAGCGAGAGCAGGCAGGAGCCAGGGAGAGGGCAGACCGGTGCCAAGGCGAGAGCAGGCCGGAGCCAAGGCGAGGGCAGGCCAGAGGCCCCAGAGCGAGAGCAGGCCGGAGTCAAGGCAAGGGCAGGTCAGAGCCAGAGAGAGAGTAGGCGGCCTGAGCCAGAGCGAGAGCAGGCCGGAGCCAAGGCGAAGGCAGGCCAGAACCAGAGAGAGAGTAGGCCGGAGTCAAGACGAGGGCAGGCCAGAGCCAGAGCAAGAGCATGCTGGAGCCAAGGCGAGGGCTGGCCGGAGCCAGAGTAAGGGCAAGCATGACCAGAGTGAGAGCAGGCCGTAGCCAGGGAGAGAGCAGGCCGGAGCCAGAGGGAGAGCAGGCCGGAGCCAGGGCGAGGGCAGGCCGGAGCCAGAGCGAGGGCAGGGCGGAGCCAGTTAGAGGGCAGGCCGGAGTCAAGGCGAGGGCAGGCCGCAGTCAGGGCGAGAGCTGTCCAGAGCCAAGGCGAGGGCTTGCCGGAGCCAAAGCAAGGGCAGGCCGGAGCCAGGGCGAGAGCAGGCCGATGCCAGAGCAAGAGAAGGCCGGAGCCAGTTAGAGGGCAGGCCGGAGCCAGGGCGAGGGTAGGCGGGAGCCAGGGCGAGGGCAGGCCGGAGCCAAGGCGAAGGCAGGCCAGAACCAGAGCGAGAGCAGGCCGGAGTCAAGAAGAGGGCAGGCCAGAGCCAGAGCAAGAGCATGCTGGAGCCAAGGCGAGGGCAGGCATGAGCCAGAGTGAGAGCTGGCCGTAGCCAGGGAGAGGGCAGGCCGGAGCCAGAGGGAGAGCAGGCCGGAGCCAGGGCGAGGGCAGGCGGGAGCCAGAGCGAGGGCAGGCGGGAGCCAGAGCGAGGGCAGGCCGGAGCCAGGGCGAGGGCAGGCTGATGCCAGAGCAAGAGAAGGCCGGAGCCGGTTAGAGGGCAGGCCGGAGCCAGGGCGAGGGTAGGCCGGAGCCAGAGCGAGAGCAGGCCGGAGCCAAGGCGAGGGCAGGCCGAAGCCAGAGCAGGAGCCGGCCGGAGCCAAGGCGAGGGCTTGCCGGAGCCAAAGCAAGGGCAGGCCGGAGCCAGGGCGAGGGCAGGCCGATGCCAGAGCAAGAGAAGGCCGGAGCCAGTTAGAGGGCAGGCCGGAGCCAGGGCGAGGGTAGGCGGGAGCCAGGGCGAGGGCAGGCCGGAGCCAAGGCGAAGGCAGGCCAGAACCAGAGCGAGCGCAGGCCGGAGTCAAGAAGAGGGCAGGCCAGAGCCAGAGCAAGAGCATGCTGGAGCCAAGGCGAGGGCAGGCATGAGCCAGAGTGAGAGCTGGCCGTAGCCAGGGAGAGGGCAGGCCGGAGCCAGAGGGAGAGCAGGCCGGAGCCAGAGGGAGAGCAGGCCGGAGCCAGGGCGAGGGCAGGCGGGAGCCAGAGCGAGGGCAGGCCGGAGCCAGGGCGAGGGCAGGCTGATGCCAGAGCAAGAGAAGGCCGGAGCCAGTCAGAGGGCAGGCCGGAGCCAGGGCGAGGGTAGGCCGGAGCCAGGGCGAGAGCAGGCCGGAGCCAAGGCGAGGGCAGGCCGAAGCCAGAGCAGCAGCCGGCCGGAGCCAAGGCGAGGGCTGGCAGGAGCCAGAGCATGGGCAGGTCGGAGCCAGGGCGAGTGCAGGCCGAAGCCAGAGCGAGAGCAGGCACGAGCCAGGGCGAGAGCAGATCGGAGCCAGAGCGAGATCAGGCCGGAGCCAGGGCGAGGGCAGGCCAGAGCCAGTTAGAGGGCAGGCGGCAGCCAGGGCGAGGGCAGGCCAGAGCCAGGGCGAGGGCAGGCCAGAGCGAGATCAGGCCGGAGCCAGGGCGAGGGCAGGCCGGAGCCAGTTAGAGGGCAGGCGGCAGCCAGGGCGAGGGCAGGCGGCAGCCAGGGCGAGGGCAGGTGGCAGCCAGGGCGAGGGCAGGCGGCAGCCAGGGCGAGGGCAGGCCGTAGCCAGGGCGAGGGCAGGCCGAAGCCAGAGCGAGAGCAGGCCGGAGCCAGGGCGAGAGCAGGCCGGAGCCAAGGCGAGGGCAGACCAGAGTCAGAGTGAGAGCAGGCCGGAGCCAAGGAGAGGGCAGGCCGGAGCCAAGGCGAGGGCAGGCCAGAGGCAGAGCCAGGGCAGGCAAGAGCCAGAGCGAGAGCAGGCCAGAGACAAGGCGGGGGAAGTCCAAAGCAAGAGCGAGACCAGGCTGGAGACAAGGTGAGGGCAGGCCAGAGCCAGAACGAGAGCAGGCCAGAGCCAGAGAGAGAGCAGGCCAGACAGAGCCAGAGCGAGATCACGCCGGCGGAGCCAGAGCGAGAGCAGGCCGGAGCCAGGGCGAGGGCAGGCCGGAGCCAGAGCGAGGGCAGGCC
The DNA here is from genome assembly GCF_046119375.1 of Phyllobates terribilis. Lineage (NCBI taxonomy): Eukaryota > Metazoa > Chordata > Amphibia > Anura > Dendrobatidae > Phyllobates > Phyllobates terribilis. Next base: position 1,492,328 of record NW_027362863.1, read on the forward strand.
GGAGCCAGAGCGAGGGCATGCCGGAGCCAGGGCGAGAGCAGGCCGGAGACAAGGCGAGGGCAGGCCGGAGCCAAAGCAAGAGCTGGCCGGAGCCAAGGCGAGGGCTGGCCAGGGCCAGAGCAAGGGCAGGACAGAGCCAGGGCGAGGGCAGGCCAAAGCCACAGCGAGAGCAGGCCGGAGCCAGAGCGATGGCAGGCCGGAGCCAGGGCGAGGGCAGTCCGGAGCTAGAGCGAGAGCAGGGCCGGAGCCAAGGCGAGGGCAGGCCAGAGGCAGAGCCAAGGCAGGCCAGAGCGAGAGCAGGCCGGAGCCAAGGCGAGGGCAGGCCATAGCGAGAGCAGGTCGGAGCCAAGGCCCTGAGGGCAGGCCAGAGCCAGAGTGAGAGCAGGCCGGAGCCAAGTCGAGGGCAGGCCAGAGCGAGAGCAGGCCAGAGCCAGAGTGAGAGCAGTCCGGAGCCAAGGAAAGGGCAGGCCACAGCCAGAGACAGAGCAGGCCAAAGCCTGGGCGAGGGCAGGCCAGAGCCAGAGCGAGAGCAGGCCGGAGCCAGGGCGAGGGCAGGCCGGAGCTAGAGCGAGGGCAGGCCGGAGCCAGAGCGAGAGCAGGCCGGAGCCAGAGCGAGAGCAGGCCGGAGCCAGGGAGAGGGCAGGCCAGAGCCAGGGCGAGGGCAGGACAGAGCCAAGGTGAGGGCAGGCCAGAGCCAGAGCGAGAGCAGGCCAGAGCCAGAACGAGAACAGCCCGAAGCCAGGGCGAGGGCAGGCCAGAGCCAAAAAGAGAGCAGGCCAGATTCAGGGCGAGAGCAGGCCGAAGCCAAGGCAAGGGCAGGCCAGAGCCAGAGCGAGAGCAGGAAGGAGCCAGAGCGAGAGCAGGCCGGAGCCAGGGCGAGGGCAAGCTAGAGCCAAAACGAGAGCAGGCCAGATTCAGGGCAGGAGCAGGCCGAAGCCAAGGCAAGGGCAGGCCAGAGCCAGAGCGAGAGCAGGCCGGAGCCAGGGCGAGAGTAGGCCGGAGCAAAGGCGAGGGCAGGCCAGAGCCAGTGCGAGAGCAGGCCGGAGCCACAGCGAGAGCAGGACAGAGCCAGAGCGAGAGCAGGACAGAGCCAGAGCGAGAGCAGGACAGAGCCAGAGCGAGAGCAGGACAGAGCCAGAGCGAGAGCAGGACAGAGCCAGAGCGAGAGCAGGACAGAGCCAGAGCGAGAGCAGGACAGAGCCAGAGCGAAAGCAGGCAGGAGCCAGAGCGAGATCAGGCAGGAGCCAGGGCGAGGGCAGGCCGGAGCCACTTAGAGGGCAGGCCGGAGCCACTTAGAGGGCAGGCGGCAGCCAGGGCGAGAGCAGGCCGGAGCCAAGGTGAGGGCAGACCAGAGTCAGAGTGAGAGCAGGCCGGAGCCAAGGAGAGGGTAGGCCGGAGCCAAGGCGAGGGCAGGCCAGAGGCAGAGCCTGGGCACGCAAGAGCCAGAGCAGGCCGGAGCCAAGGCGAGGGCAGGCCATAGCGAGAGCAGGTCGGAGCCAAGGCCCTGAGGGCAGGCCAGAGCCAGAGTGAGAGCAGGCCGGAGCCAAGTCGAGGGCAGGCCAGAGCGAGAGCAGGCCAGAGCCAGAGTGAGAGCACTCCGGAGCCAAGGAAAGGGCAGGCCACAGCCAGAGACAGAGCAGGTCAAAGCCTGGGCGAGGGCAGGCCAGAGCCAGAGCGAGAGCAGGCCGGAGCCAGAGCGAGGGCAGGCCGGAGGTAGAGCGAGGGCAGGCCGGAGCCAGAGCGAGAGCAGGCCGGAGCCAGGGCGAGGGCAGGCCGGAGCCAGGGCGAGGGCAGGACAGAGCCAAGGTGAGGGCAGGCCAGAGCCAGAGCGAGAGCAGGCCAGAGCCAGAACGAGAGCAGCCCGAAGCCAGGGCGAGGGCAGGCCAGAGCCAAAACGAGAGCAGGCCAGATTCAGGGCGAGAGCAGGCCGAAGCCAAGGCAAGGGCAGGCCAGAGCCAGAGCAGGCCGGAGCCAGAGCGAGAGCAGGAAGGAGCCAGAGCGAGGGCAGGCTAGAGCCAAAACGAGAGCAGGCCAGATTCAGGGCGAGAGCAGGCCGAAGCCAAGGCAAGGGCAGGCCGGAGCCAGAGCGAGAGCAGGCCGGAGCCAGGGCGAGAGTAGGCCGGAGCAAAGGCGAGGGCAGGCCAGAGCCAGTGCGAGAGCAGGCCGGAGCCACAGTGAGAGCAGGACAGAGCCAGAGTGAGAGCAGGACAGAGCCAGAGTGAGAGCAGGACAGAGCCAGAGTGAGAGCAGGACAGAGACAGAGCGAGAGCAGGACAGAGCCAGGGCAAAGGCAGGCCAGAGCCAGAGCACGCCGGAGCCAGGATATTTCAAAGCAAGCAGACCTCTAATATGGGTCATAGAAGTATGTATAGAATTACATTTCTATAACCTTTATACCCATATTAGAGGTCTGATAAGTCCTAGGGGGTAACAGATTCCCTTTAAAGCTTGTGTCGTGGTTGGCCTCTAGCCCGGTGTCTCATGTGTTGGGTTTGCCCACTCCGGGTCCTCCTGAAGGAGGAAGTAGGATTTCTCTTTTTATTTTGTGCTTTTGGCTTCTTGCCCAGTGATAGGGGCGGATCTCATCCTCTCAGGCCTAGCCCAACCCTAACCCTAGCCCTAACCATAACCCCAACCCCAACCCTACCACAACCCTAAGCCTAGAGTTTATATTTTACGCCGTTTAGACAACTTTATTCTTCGAGTCAGTGCGATTACAGCGATACCAGAATCATATCGGGCTTTTATGATTGACAGCTGTCACACACTAAAAGATGCATTTTTTCGTAAAATCTAGTTTTTGCATCGCCATATTTTGAGAGCTATAATTTTTCCATATTTTGGCCGACAGAGTCATGTGACGTCTTGTTTTTTGCGGGAAGAGTTGACGTTTTTATTAGTGCCATTTTCAGGCACGTGACATATTTTGATCGCTCTCTATTCCGATTATTGGGAGGCAGAATAAACAAAAACCAACAATTCAGGAATTGTTTTTTTTTTTTTTTGATGCTGTTCCGCGTGTGGTAAAATTGATAAGGCAGCTTTATTCTTCTGGTCAGTACGTTTACAGTGGTACCACATTTATATCGATTTTCTATGTTTTGGCGCTTTTACACAATAAAAGCTATTTTATAGAAAAAATAATTTTTTTGCATCGCTTTATTCTGAGAGCTATAACTTTTTTATTTTTAGGCTGATGGAGCTGTATGGCGGCTTGTTTTTTGCGGGACAAGATGACGTTTTCAGTGGTATCATTATTATTTATATTCGTCTTTTTGATCGTGTGTTATTCCATTTTTTGTTTGGCGGTATGATGATGAAGCATTTTTTTTGCTTCATTTTTTTTTTTTTTTTTACCATGTTCACTGAAGGGGCTAACTAGTGGGAGTTTTATAGGTCAGGTCATTCCGGACGCGGCGATACCAAATATGTGTACTGTTATTGTTTTTTTTTTCATAATAATATTTATTGATGGGTACATTATATTTTTATTTTTGGTGGATTATTTTTTTATTTATTTTCTTCACTTTCTGACACTTTTTTTACTTTTATTCTTTGTCCCACTATGGGACTTTCACATTTTTTATTCTGATCGCCTGTATAGCATAGGGATGGAGCACCAGCCCTGTGCTATACAGGCTGTCAGCGCTGCAAATGCAGAAGATACTCTGGTCATGCACTGCGCATGCCAAAATATCTTCCTGCTGTCTGGTGATCGAGATGTTGTCATGACGACATTGGGTCGTCATGGCAACATCCAGGAAGCCGCGGCAGACATCGCTGGACGCCGGCAGGAGAGGTGAGTATCCCGATCACCTCCCCTTGCCCCCGCAATGCTGCGATCGACTCAGCTGCGACAATCGGCTGAAACCCGGCGGCGATCGCGCCCGCACAGCCTGTGTGCGGGCGCGATCGCAAAGACGTACTAATACGTATCAGGCTCTTAAGTCCCATGGCGCAGATACGTATTAGTACGTCTTGAGCTTTAAAGGGGTTAAACTACAACTCCAATGTCAGCCCCTAATTCAATAGGAACCAAAGATCTGAGAACAGAGAATGATAATAAAATAATTTGTCCACATAAATGGCAAAACTACCCAAAAATGGAGCCCCATAAAGATGTCCCAACTTGACCTCCCCCACCCACCTATCGTCAGCAATTTCTCATTTAGACAAGGGGTTGTCCTGAAAATGTTTTATTACAGAGTGTTCCCGGCAATCCATGATAAATCCGGTGGATACATTATAAGTATACCAAAGCTTAAAAGTAAAGAGCTACTTACCTGGACTCGTCCTCTTCCAGCTGTCAGGTTATAGTGACACAAGATGGCAGCAGTGTAGAAATTAATACATTCTATTCCAATTGTGATGTCTATGATGTCATGTGCCTTGTGATGTCATAATAGCCATCACTGTCATTTCAAATTTACAACCGCAAGAAAAAGTTGATTTCATGGTTTAAGAAAAAATATGGTGGGTAATTGCAGCCTGTGATTATTTTACATATTGTTATTAATATTTGTCATGTCCTTTACTGCTGCCTCCTGCACTGCTTTTTATATACTGTTTATTTTAATAATGGACAATTCACAAGCCCTGCATGTAGAATATATAGTTAATGGCCTCTGTTGAATGACTAGATGCCTATTAGAGCAATAAGATATACTCTATGTCTACAATCTTTTGGCTGAGTCTAAGGGCTCATACTCATCTGCGTTTAAATCACACGAGTGCAATCTGATAAAAAAAATTGGATTGCACTCTGACTCCTGTTATTGAATGATTATGTGTTCATCTGTGATTTTTTTTCTCCCAGCTCGGATCGAACTGAGAAAAAAAAAACACAGCATGCTGCAAGTGGCTGCATATATCAGACGAGACTCGCCAATGCAAGTCAATGTGTGCGAGAAAAAAAAAGCACAGCAAATGGACCATGCTTATGCCATCCATATAGCGTCCATATAATACGCATCTATGTAACACCTTTCAGTGACTGTGGCGGCATCTCAGCACACAAATCCTGTATCTCAGATCTTTGTCTGGCCTTGTCTTCTGTGTTTTCGCCATCATGCCAACAAGACAAGGGTGATTGGGGCAAGAGACATGCTGGTGAGGGGGTTGTTAGCTGCTGTGATGCTGGTAATGGAGGTGGCTGCCAAGATGCTGGCACTGGAGGTGGCTGCCGTGATGGTGCCACTGTAGTTGGTGGTGGTTGCTGTGATGCTGTGACTGGAGGTGGTGGTGATGGCTGCTGTGATGCTGGTACTGGAGGTGGTGGTGATTGCCGTGTTGCTGGCACTGGAGGTGGTGGCTGCCGTGATGGTGGGTCTGCTGAGTGCCCTTCTTGGGGGGTCTAATGACCGGGTTTGGTTGTCCTCAGAAAGTTGCCACCTTTCAAGGAATTAAAAGATGGCCATCGGTGAATTTGGTGGCGCAGCGGCAGACAAAACAATTTGGAGGGCAGCCCTGGTCTGCAGCCTCAATAAAAAGGGAACGTGCCTGAAATAACAGGCCAGGCTTAGACAAAAACTCTCATCATCATCACTCACAGGTATTCCCATGTCACGTACGCCAGTGATGGTGGGGCGGTAGCGATGCTGGCTTATTGGTGCATGAGGGGAGGTGTCGAGGGGCTGTGGTGTACTGGTGCTCTCCGCAGGCTCTTCTTCTTTCTGGCCCGCAGCTCCGGCCTCCATTTCAGATTCCTCTCTGGCTTCCAGCACCTCCGAGCTACAGGTATTTCCCTTTTTGGTCCAGTCAGATCTGTAAGGTCAGGGATGACAGAGAAAAAAGCATTTTTAATATGCAAAATAATAATCAAACCATTACAACAAATAAAACTGAAAAAGATAGCCACTTACGGGTGAAAATCTAGGACTAGGGTCAAAAACTGGAGCCGGTCATAATATAGGTACAGTACAGACCAAAAGTTTGGACAAATCTTCTCATTTAAAGATTTTTCTGTATTTTCATGATTTTGAAAATTGTACATTCACACTGAAGGCATCAAAACTATGAATTAACACATGTGGAATTATATACTTAACAATAAAGTGTGAAACAACTGAAAAGATGTCTTATATTCTAGGTTCTTCAAAGTAGCCACCTTTTGCTTTGATGACACAGCTGATAGTCCTACTGAATAGACTGTTAGAATTTGTATTATGGCAAGAAAAAAGCAGCTAAGTAAAGAAAAACGAGTGGCCATCGTTACTTTAAGAAATGAAGGTCAGTCAGTCCGAAAAATTGGGCAAACTTTGAAAGTGTCCCCAAGTGCAGTTGCAAAAACCATCAAGCGCTACAAAGAAACTGGCTCACATGAGGATCGCCACAGGAAAGGAAGACCAAGAGTCACCTCTGCTTCTGAGGATAAGTTTATCCGAGTCACCAGCCTCAGAAATCGCAGGTTAACAGCAGCTCAGATTAGAGACCAGGTCAATGCCACACAGAGTTCTATAGCAAACACATCTCTACAACAACTGTTAATAGGAGACTTTGTGCAGCTGGCCTTCATGGTAAAATAGCTGCTAGGAAACCACTGCTAAGGACAGGCAACAAGCAAAAGAGACTTGTTTGGGCTAAAGAACACAAGGAATGGACATTAGACCAGTGGAAATCTGTGCTTTGGTCTGATGAGTCCAAATTTGAGATCTTTGGTTCCAACCACCGTGTCTTTGTGCGACGCAGAAAAGGTGAATGGATGGTTCCCACCGTGAAGCATGGAGGAGGAGGTGTGATGGTGTGGGGGTGCTTTGCTGGTGACACTGTTGGGGATTTATTCAAAATTGAAGGCATACTGAACCAGCATGGCTACCACAGCATCTTGCAGCGGCATGCTCTTCCATCCGGTTTGCGTTTAGTTGGACCATCATTTATTTTTCAACAGGACAATGACCCCAAACACACCTCCAGGCTGTGTAAGGGCTATTTGACCAAGAGCGAGAGTGATGGGATCCTATGCCAGATGACCTGGCCTCCACAGTCACCAGACCTGAACTCAATCGAGATGGTTTGGGGTGAGCTGGACCGCAGAGTGAAGGCAAAAGGGACAACAAGTGCTAAGCATCTCTGGGAACTCCTTCAAGATTGTTGGAAGACCATTTCCAGTGACTACCTCTTGAAGCTCATCAAGAGAATGCCAAGAGTGTGCAAAGCAGTCATCAAAGCAAAAGGTGGCTACTTTGAAGAACCTAGAATATAAGACATATTTTCAGTTGTTTCACACTTTTTTGTTAAGTATATAATTCCACATGTGTTAATTCATAGTTTTGATGCCTTCAGTGTGAATGTGCAATTTTCATAGTCATAAAAATACAGAAAAATCTTTAAATGAGAAGGTGTGTCCAAACTTTTGGTCTGTACTGTATGGCCTTTCTTTTTAAGAGCCACATCACCACTCTTCCTACCCTGTTGTCGCTCGCGGCGGCACTGGTCCCGGCAACTGCTCCATAATCTTGTCACTACACCCACTGGAAAGAAAAGTGGAAGAGATTATATACAATTTTTATAGGTAACGGATGCTGTATGTAATAACATGTATAGCGTGTATTCTAATATCACTGCTAGCAGGGGCTGGCTGGCAAATTTTAGCCTGGGGGCAAGCACACAGCAGTGGTCCATGAGTAGCGGCCCATCCTTAAAGGTCGTTTTCCCACAAACAATAGTATATTTTAATCAATAGGTCTTGGAGTAATAATTATTTCCACAATTGGATGTGATATAATAATGTTCCTGTGCTGAGATAATCTTATAAATGTGCCCCTGCTGTGTACTGTGTAATGGCTGTGTCTGACCGTGCAGGAACATGGTCTGATCATACCACATCTCCTGGGCAGGGGGGGAGAAAAAGAGGATACAGGCAGGATAGCAGGGGATCACAGAGGATTCTTTTTGTGAGTAAAACATTTCAATGCCTGTTTTTAAACAATATTTTAGCTCAAAGAAAGACTCAGCTGTGATCCCCTGCTGTAATGTATATATACTCTCTTTATATATAGATGATTAGCGTGCACACAGTCTGTAGGTCAAGGTGCAGGTACACGGGATGTGGAATCCCCAGAATCGGCGTAGATTAAATCACCGCACATTCTAGTTTCATGACGCAAACTAAAGTCTATTTGAAGACATGCAATAAGACACATTTAAGGTGCAGGGAATAATGCAACAGTAAATGAACGTTTTGACCCATCGTTTGCATCTTGAAACTAGAGTGTGCAGTGATTTAATCGATGCTATATCCTCTTTTGCTTCCCCCCCTGCCCAGTAGCTGTGGTATGATCAGACCATGTTCCTGCACAGTCAGACATAGCCATTACACAGTACACAGCAGGGGCACATTTATAACATTATCTCAGCACAGGGACATTTTATTTAAACACATCCAATTGTGGAAGTTATTATTATTCCAAGATCTATTGATTAAAATATACTTTTGTTCGAAGAAAACCCCTTCAACATGTTTATTTCCAGCTGCTTCATAGGCTATATTCACACAAACGTATTGTCTAAGTGCTGCCCGTGCAGAAAAATGACAGCACTTGGTCCAGTTCAGGTGAGCATTTAAAACTGGTAATACATAAGCATAATATGTACAATGTCTGACCACTACAACACGGATTTAGGTTGTTAGAGGTGTAATGCAAGTAATCCAAGGTACGCTGTGCTTTTCTACACTCCTAAACAGAGTAAGGCTAAGTGCCCACAATGCAGAAATGCTGAGAATTTTTCCAGAGCGTTTCTGCATCTCCCTGCAAGTCAATGGCGGCGTTTTTTAAGCGTTTCTGCAGCGGAATTGCCATTGCGGAAACGCTTAAAAAACGCATAGTGGGCACACAGCCTAAAGGTGGCCACACATAAGCACAGGTCTGCCAGATAGATACCTAGGAATTATTATTTTGTGTATTATTTCCTACATACTTGATCGAGCAAGTCATCAATGTAAAAGTCAACTCCACATTATAGTATATGATGTACGAGTCACTAATTATCATGTGTGTCCCATCTGATGTCTGTGCACACAGTGAACATATTATACCACATACAATACAATATACATAGGAGAATATATGACTGATAGATAGAGATGAGCAACTTCATTTGCAGGACCCTGATCCAATGGTCAGATGAATATTCAGTGGCTGCTGGATAGGAGCCCTGACAGCCTCCTACCTGACACCATTCTCTTTCTCTTCCTTTGATTTGTAGCCAGGCACAATGTCATGTATGTGTCACGCCAAAAAGATGACATCATGCAAAGACTATAATCAAAAGAGGAGTCAGAGATGCCGGCAGGCGGGAGGAGGCTCGCGGGGCTCTGGTCTGGTGGCCACAGACTACTGACGGGACTGTTTGACCAGTGTCCTGCGAATCAATTCGCTCATCTGTACTGGAATAAGATATATTATGACTACATACATCAGATATTACATACAGAATAGCATGTGACAGTTATATACCACACTATGAGCACAGACATCAGATATTACACCAGTGACAGATTATCCTCTGTATAACATTGGATGCCTGTATCAAAGTCCATCACATCCAGTATACAGCATAATATGTGATGGTAAGCGATATACTGGGATACAGACATCACATATTCATACCTCTCAACTTTTGAAGAACAGAAAGGGGGACAGAAAGAGGCTATGCGTGGAAAATTTTGGCCTCGCCCCTGGTCACACCCCAATCCACGCCCATTTACCATTATCTTTCTCGCCCGGCAGGAGGAGTTGTCAGAGGGGCGCTGGTAGTGAGGGAAATTCAGCAGACGGCCGAGACTGCAAGGCCCAGACCTAAATCCAGGACTGTCCACTGTATCCAGGGCAGCTGGGACTAGAGATGAGCAGATGGATTCCGGGGCCTCCAGTCGGGCGTCCAGGTCAGTGCTACCTGGCGGCTGGACTGGAGGCCATGAGTCTCTTATCTTCCGGGGCAGTGCGGCCTCATCTGTGAGTCCTGCTCATCTCTTGTTGGGACCTGAGGGTTATTTTTTGTTCCCTCATTCACAGTCGGAGCCGCCAGAACTTTCTCATCTTTATGTAGATTCATTATAGGACATCTGGCTTTCTTGTGGTGGCTCTTACTGTATATTGGGGGCTATGCAAGGGCTCATACTGTAGGTAGGGGTGGTGTGTGCTAATACTGTATGTACGGGGTTGTGTGGGGGCTCATACTGTATATAGGGGGATGTCAGCATACTTAAATCTGCTCAATATTAAGTGATAATACAAATATACAAAAAATATATAATTCATATGTTAATATTAATATTGAGCTGAATTAATTTGAACCTATTGGTTCGGGCTCCACAACAGTCACGGTCTCTCACGTGGACCCTTGGGAAAATTAATCTCCCACCCCTGCCTATTTCAAAGCGCTATGTTAAAAATCACACAGACATCATACACACAGCGGGCACAACCATCACACAGACATCATACACACAGCGGGCACAACCATCACACAGACATCATACACACAGCGGGCACAACCATCACACAGACATCATACACACAGCGGGCACAACCATCACACAGACATCATACACACAGCGGGCACAACCATCATACAGACATCATACACACAGCGGGCACAACCATCACACAGACATCACACACACAGCGGGCACAACCATCACACGGACATCACACACACAGCGGGCACAACCATCACACAGACATCGTACACACAGCGCGCACAACCATCACAAGGACATCACACACACAGCGGGCACAACCATCACACGGACATCACACACACAGCGGGCACAACCATCACACGGACATCACACACACAGCGGGCACAACCATCACACACACAGCGGGCACAACCATCACACAGACATCACACACACAGCGGGCACAACCATCACACACACAGCAGGCACAACCATCACACAGACATCACACACACAGCGGGCACAACCATCAGACATCACACACACAGCGGGCACAACCATCACACAGACATCACACACACAGCGGGCACAACCATCACACAGACATCAAACACACAGCGGGCACAACCATCACACAGACATCATACACACAGCGGGCACAACCATCACACAGACATCATACACACAGCGGGCACAACCATCACACAGACATCACACACACAGCGGGCACAACCATCACACAGACATCATACACACAGCGGGCACAACCATCACACAGACATCACACACACAGCGGGCACAACCATCACACAGACATCATACACACAGCGGGCACAACCATCACACAGACATCATACACACAGCGGGCACAACCCTCACACGGACATCATACACACAGCGGGCACAACCATCACACAGACATCATACACACAGCGGGCACAACCATCACACAGACATCATACACACAGCGGGCACAACCATCACACAGATATCATACACACAGCGGGCACAACCATCACACGGACATCATACACACAGCGGGCACAACCATCACACGGACATCATACACACAGCGGGCACAACCATCACACGGACATCATACACACAGCGGGCACAACCATCACACAGACATCATACACACAGCGGGCACAATCATCACACGGACATCATACACACAGCGGGCACAACCATCACACAGACATCACACACACAGCGGGCACAACCATCACACAGACATCACACACACAGCGGGCACAACCATCACACAGACATCATACACACAGCGGGCACAACCATCACACAGACATCATACACACAGCGGGCACAACCATCACACAGACATCATACACACAGCGGGCACAACCATCACACAGACATCATACACACAGCGGGCACAACCATCACACAGACATCATACACACAGCGGGCACAACCATCACACAGACATCATACACACAGCGGGCACAACCATCACACAGACATCACACACACAGCGGGCACAACCATCACACAGACATCATACACACAGCGGGCACAACCATCACACAGACATCATACACACAGCGGGCACAACCATCACACAGACATCACACAGACAGCGGGCACAACCATCACACAGACATCATACACACAGCGGGCACAACCATCACACAGACATCACACACACAGCGGGCACAACCATCACACAGACATCATACACACAGCGGACACAACCATCACACAGACATCATACACACAGCGGGCACAACCATCACACAGACATCATACACACAGCGGACACAACCATCACACAGACATCATACACACAGCGGACACAACCATCACACAGACATCATACACAGAGCGGGCACAACCATCACACAGACATCACACACACAGCGGGCACAACCATCACACAGACATCATACACACAGCGGACACAACCATCACACAGACATCATACACACAGCGGGCACAACCATCACACAGACATCATACACACAGCGGACACAACCATCACACAGACATCATACACACAGCGGGCACAACCATCACACAGACATCATACACACAGCGGGCACAACCATCACACAGACATCACACACACAGCGGGCACAACCATCACACGGACATCATACACACAGGGGGCACAACCATCACACAGATGACGCGCCCCTGGGCCTGTGTCGCGCTGCGTTTCGCACGCGGGAGCCTACCCGGAGCCGGATCAGTGGAGGGTTGTAGTCTCGTGGCGGTGACCCGGTCCGTGCCCAGGGAGTCAAACTAGACGGCAGTCTATTAGTAGTAAATAGTTGATGACTACGCCACCCGTTGAGTGCAGCCAGGAAGCTGCTGCTGCAGGGCAGACCGCTGAGGCCGGTGGTAGGATTGTGCAGCGTGATAGTATAACCCCCAACGGGAGGGGTATGGCCTCAGGGCAGCCGACGTGGATGATGGGGGTAGCAGGAACCACTCAGAGACGGTACGGTGTAGTTCAGGGTCTTTACTGGTAACAACGACAGACCCTCCCGGAGTACTTGCTAGCAAACGGGGCCTGGTCAGTCTTTGAGCAGATGGGATCTCCCCTGGCCAGGCGTAGTTGTAGGCCTCCCAAACTGACTGTACTCTTCTGGCTACCTTGCTAGAAGCTGATGTAAGTAGCCCACGTCCCTGAGTGTACCGTGTGGTGCTCACCCGTATGGCCGGTGACTCGGGGCCTTCTAATGGCTTCCGCTCCACGATGGCGGTGCTGGTCCCACGCGTGTGACCGTGCCTTCGGGCTTCTGGGCCAGAGGACCTGAAATCCCCTGCCTGACGGATTCTGCTGCTGGGTAGGAGTTAGTCCCCACAGCCTCGGACTCCGGGTCCGGTAAAGAATCTTCTTAGTCAGGGCGAGCTCTGCAGCTGCCAGCCCCTGACTCCTTGTAACTCTGCTGTTTCCTATGCTGCTTCTTGTCTCCACTCTCCTTGTCTGACTCACCCTGCCTCAGCCCCGGGTTTATACAGGGGAAGTTCTTCCCCTCCCAAGACTGGGCAGGAGGTGTGGCATGCACAGGATCCCTGACCAAAGGACCTCCCACCTGCTCTCAGACATAACATTACATTACTGTGGAAAACCAGACCCCTGGGGTGCCACATTCCCCCCTAGTGAAATTTAGTACTCCGGGACTAAACACATTTAGAAAAACATAACAAAGTATAACAATAACAATACTATAAGAAAAACACATAAGATGGTTACGGCGTGTCCGCAACCGGATGCAGTCTTTGAAGAAAAGCAAAGGTGTCCATTTCACCAACACAGGGAGACGTAACCAGGTAGGGGTCTGTCCTACCCCGAGTCCTTAACAGTCTCTAGTCCATCCTGGGTTACGCTCCAACTATATACAAGGATTCCCGGTAAATCCACCAAGGTTTCCTAAAAACAACTGGAAACACAAAATTATACACAAGCAACAATACACAAATAAACATAAATAAAACTATTTTTACACTTCAAATTCTCCAGCGTGCGGGTAACTGGCCTCTAGTGGCCCTAGTGGACCTACGGAGCTGACTGTCTGGCCCTGAACTACAGGGTGTAGGAGCTGTCAAGGGTAAACTGGGCAGCTGTCTACCGGCTCTTTGTCTCACTAGGGGTACGGCAGGCTCACTATAAGCAGAGGGTTGATTCTCCTGTTCTACTCGTGTGGAGTCTTCTGCCTCCTGGACCGGCTGTTCTTCCAGCTCTACCCGTTGCTCCGTAGGTTCTTGGGATGATGGTTGGAGGAAGGTGAGTACGGGTACCACAACTGCACCATTGACTTGAGTCCAAGACCGAGGGAAGTCCCCGAGCACGGTACTAACCATATCTTCCCTTTCTCCCACGGGTCGATGGTCTTCTTGTTCCTCTTCAGGGTTCCTCAGTTGTTCGGGACACTTCTTCAGGTGGTCCCGGGATACAATGGCTGTGGTTTCCCCTCCGTCTTTACTGATGGTACAGACCTTCGGGTTCTCGTGGCTTGAGGGCAGTACGGTGTACGGGTCCTTCTCCCACTGGTCATCCAACTTGTGGAGCCGTCTTTTCCTCTTCAAGACCTGCTCTCCGGGTACCAGGGGAACAGCGGGAGCATACTGGTTGTAAGTCTTCTCTTGTCTTTCCCTAGCCTGACAGAGACTTCGCTCCACGCTCTCTTGTACTCTCCGGTACTGCTGCTGCCTCTCTGTGTCCCAGTCTGTTTCTGGTGAAGTGTCCTCAGGTGTCAGGACTCCCATTTCCAGGTCAACAGGTAACTTACCAGGTCTCGCCCTCATTAGGTAAGCCGGGGTACAGTTGGTGGAACCTACCGGGATGTGGTTGTATAGGTCCACCAGATCGGGCAACTTCTCAGGCCACAGACTGCGTTCTTCCAGGGGCAATGTTTTTAGAAGATCCATTACCACCTGGTTCATTTTTTCACAAAGTCCATTAGTTTGCGGATGGTAGGGTGTCGTCCTTATCTTCCGGCAGCCATACAGATTGCAGAATTCCTGGAAGACCTCCGCTTCAAAGGCAGGTCCCTGGTCCGTCAGCACTTGGTCCGGGTACCCGTGTGGACGGCAGAAGTGCTGCTGGAAGGCTCTAGCTGCTGTTTGAGCCGTTAAGTCCTTGACGGGGACGACAACCAAGAACCGGGAGTAATGATCCACGATGGTTAACGCGTAGACGTAGCCACTTCTGCTTGGGGTCAGTTTTACATGATCCAAGGCTACCAGTTCCAACGGTTGCCGGGTGACGATGGACTGCAGGGGAGTCTTCTGGCTGGCCCGGTCCTTCCTTCTCAGATTGCACGGGCCACAGTCTCTGCACCACTTCTCGATGGTTCCCCTCATGCCTACCCAGTGGAACCGCTCGCGCAGCAGGAACTCCAGCTTTTTCCACCCGAAGTGTCCAGCTCCGTCGTGGTATGCCTCCATCACCATGGCTGCGTCTCTTCGTGGCACCACTACTTGCCAGAGTAGTTCATGCGTCCGGGAGTTGACCATTCTGCGGCACAACTTCCCCTTGTAAAGGAATAGTCGACTCTTCTCCGCCCATAGTTGTTTGGCTTCCTCCGGAGCGTCTGGTTCAAGGCGAGCCTCCGGCCGAGTCAGCATCTCCTTCACCAGTCGGACGGCAGGGTCGCTGTCTTGCGTTTCCGCCCAGTTGTAGTGGGGTAAGGGGTTCAACGTAGCAGCCTGCTTACCCCTTACCCGGTGGGAATACTGGATAGTCCCATGACGGTGGAACGCAGGGAGTTCAACTTCTTCCAGTCCCTCCGGATCTTCTCCTTCGTCCGGCAGGTTGGGCATCCTGGACAGGGCATCCGCGTTAGTATTGGAGCGTCCTGCCCGGTATTTGATTGTGAACTCGTAGTTGGACAGACGGGCCATCCACCTCTGCTCCAGGGCACCGAGTCTTGCCGTGTCCAGGTGTGTCAACGGGTTGTTATCCGTGTATACGGTGAACCGGGAAGAAGCGAGGTAATGCCTAAAGCGCTCGGTGACTGCCCATACCACGGCCAGGAACTCTAGCTTAAATGAGCTGTAATTCTCGGGGTTCCTTTCGGTGGGTCGCAGTTTTCGGCTGGCATAGGAGATTACTCGTTCTCTCCCCTGCTGAATCTGGGACAGTACGGCTCCTAGCCCGATGTTACTGGCGTCGGTGTAGAGGATGAAGGGCTGGCTATAGTCCGGGTACGCCAAGATTTCATCCCCCGTGAGGGCCATCTTCAGCTGGCGGAAGGACTCTTCTTCTAGCTCTTCCCATTTGAAGGGCGGCTTCTGGTTCTTGGCCTTTCGGGACTGGCCTATCAGGAGGTCCTGCATAGGCGCTGCCTTTTTGGTGAAACCGGGAATAAACCTTCGGTAGTAGCCTACCAACCCTAGGAACTGCCGCACTTCTTTTACGCTGGAGGGGCTTGGCCATCCCTTAATTGCGGTGATCTTATCGGGGTCGGGAGCCACTCCGTCAGCGCTCACCACGTGTCCCAGGTATTGCACCTTTGGTTTCAGGAGGTGACACTTGGAGGGTTTCACCTTTAGGCCGTAACTCGCCAGAGCTTCGAACACCTCCGCCAGGTGTTTCAGGTGGTCCTCATAAGTTTTGGAGTATACGATGACATCGTCCAGGTACAACAGGACCGTCTCGAAGTTTCTGTGGCCCAGACAGCACTCCATTAATCGTTGGAAGGTTCCTGGGGCGTTGCAGAGTCCGAACGGCATGCAGGTGAACTCGCTAAGTCCCATCGGGGTGGTGAATGCGGTCTTCTCCCGGTCCGCCTCTGCTACAGGAACCTGCCAGTACCCGCTAGTGAGATCCAAGGTAGAGAAGAAGTTAGCAGATCTTAAAGCAGCCAATGACTCCTCTATCCTTGGTAAGGGGTACGCATCCTTGTGTGTGATACGGTTGATTTTCCGGTAATCTACACACATCCTCATGGTGTTGTCTTTCTTTTTGACTAAAACTAGTGGGGCTGCCCAGGGGCTACAGCTATCCCGGATTACCCCAGCCTCCTTCATGTCTCTAAGCATCCCCTTGGCGTGTTGGTAATGTGCAGGGGGTACGGGTCGATACCTCTCTTTTATGGGAGGATGATCTCCCGTGGGGATGCGGTGTTCTACCCCCTTGACTCGCCCGAAGTCTAACGGGTGTTTACTAAACACTCTCTCATACTCTTGAACCACCCGATAGACTCCTTGTTTCTGATGTGAGGGAGTGGAATCAGTACCCAAATGTAGTTGCTGACACCAGTCCTCCATGTCTTTCTTAGAGCCGTTACCTTCCTCCGGGTGAGATGGAGGCAAGGGTTCCACAGATTGTATAGAATTTTGATTAGTGGTATATAATTTGGCTAGCGTGGCATACCGGGGCAGGTACACTTCCCTCTCCCCGATATTTATTATGCGAATGGGCACCCTCCCATGGCGTACATTGACCACCCCCCGTGCTGTCAAAATGGTCGGCCTACTGTCTGAGTAAACTGGTTCTACCATTGCCTGGTAATCTCTACCTCTCAGACCAATAGCTGCCCGGCACCAAATCATCATTTCACTTTTTGGGGGCATGGCAATAGGAAAAGGGTCACACATTCTTACGCTACCAATCTCACCGCCGGAGAGTTCCACTTGTTGCCGTTGCATCAGTGCCCGGATCTCTTTCTGGAGCACCCGCTGCTCGCCGGAGCTGGCGTTCTTGGCAACCTGCTGTAAAAGGAAAATCACCTCTGCAAGACAATTTTCAATTACGTTAGTTCCTAGAGTTATTTTTGGGTGACTCTCATGTTTATCAATATCTACAATGATCAGTCCCTGTGCGGCCAGTTCGACTCTACCGATTTTGAGGGTCACCTCTTTAAATCCGATCTGTGGCACGGGCTGGCCATTGCTGGCGATGATACTCAAGTCGTCGTCAGGGTAGCGGGTAATATCCGAGTCATTCCAGTACTGCTTGAAGAGCACGTACGGGATGGTGGTGACCTGTGACCCGGTATCCAGTAGGGCACTCATGGGAATGCCATCTAGTACCACAGGCAAGACTGGACGTCCTCCCACATATCTGTCGCGCCAGTTCGATGGGCCTGGTGATCTTTTTCCTGGGGGTTGGCCCTCTACCCCAGGTTGTGCCCGTTTAAAGAACAGTACCTTTCCATATGTCCGGGTTGATTGCAGCGGCGGCAGATGGGTCGTCCGTCCTCGCTGTATCGGTCACTGGGTCTTCCTCTGGCCGGTGGGGTCCTCCTTGGTCGACGCCACGGGATGTCCTCCGGTCCGGATGCCAGCTGGATCTTCCCTGGGGTGGAAACCTGTAAAGACTGCACAGTTCGGGTTAGCGCAGCAACGCTCTTAGCTAGCTCTTGGACCTGATGGTGTAGGTCTGGAGCCGGGTCATTGTCCAAAGCCTGCGCATCAGCTCCCACAGGCCCTGCCGACAAGGGCGCCGCCTCCTGGTGGTAAGTGATAGCTGGGCGCCTGTGGGTAACAACGCCACCCGGTGCTGGTTCTCGGAGCACCCGGATAGCTCTATCCTTGAACTGTGCAAAGTCCAGATGGGGATCCTGTAAGGCCATTGCCCGCAACTGGGTTCGGTGGGCATTGCAATATAAACCCTCTATAAATTGTTCAGTCAATAGCCTGTCCTCGTTTCCCACCCCATCAGGGTCGGTCTGCTTTATGGCCCTCAGGGCCTCTTGTAGGTTTAGTGCATAGTCCCTTATACTCTCATGCGCTCGCTGCTTGCACCCGTAGAATCTAAGCTTAATCTCGGCTGAGGTGCGGGTATCAAAGGTGTCCTTCAGCCGGGTTAGTATCCCTGCGACAGTCTTCCTCCCAGGTGGCCAGGATTTTACTTCCCTTTTGGCTGCCCCGGTTAGTTGGGCCACCAGGATGCTCACTTTTTGCTCTTCTGTGAGGGGGTACACCTGGAAGAGGCTATCCAGCTTTTCTCTAAAGTCATGCAGGGTATGTGACTCCCCTGAGTACTGGGGTAGCCAAGCTGCTCCCGGGATATAGGGCATGGTGAAGGGCATAACTGCAGCAGCGGTAGCGCTGGCGGGGGTTGAGGCAGTGAAGCTCTCCTCCGTATCCGACATCTTCCTCCCCCCTAGTGGACCGTGGCCTACCTTGCGATGATCCTCTTCCGTAGGCCGCGGCTCCGCAGTGGATCGTCAGGGTTGAGGACCTTCCGTCGCGCTCCTGTGACGTCGGCGTCTGCTGGGCTCCTTCCAGGACCTTACGCAACGTCCGGACGTGAGGCGGGGCTTCAGTTCTCGCGCGCTTTCGGAGTCCACGCCCCTCTTCTTCCCGCGCGGCGTCCTCAAGATGGCGTCCAATGGCGGGAAAACTCAACGGATGGCGGGAAGAAGGTCGAAGATGGCGCCGGATGGCGGGAAAACTTCGCGGATGGCGGGAAGAAGGTAGAAGATGGCGCCGGATGGCGGGAAACCTTCACCACTGGTAAGTTTGAACAGTCTTTGCTTTTCAGGCACGCAGTACCCGGTGGTTGCGGGCACGAAATCCTGCCGACTACGCCAAAGTTGACGCGCCCCTGGGCCTGTGTCGCGCTGCGTTGCGCACGCGGGAGCCTACCCGGAGCCGGATCAGTGGAGGGTTGTAGTCTCGTGGCGGTGACCCGGTCCGTGCCCAGGGAGTCAAACTAGACGGCAGTCTATTAGTAGTAAATAGTTGATGACTACGCCACCCGTTGAGTGCAGCCAGGAAGCTGCTGCTGCAGGGCAGACCGCTGAGGCCGGTGGTAGGATTGTGCAGCGTGATAGTATAACCCCCAACGGGAGGGGTATGGCCTCAGGGCAGCCGACGTGGATGATGGGGGTAGCAGGAACCACTCAGAGACGGTACGGTGTAGTTCAGGGTCTTTACTGGTAACAACGACAGACCCTCCCGGAGTACTTGCTAGCAAACGGGGCCTGGTCAGTCTTTGAGCAGATGGGATCTCCCCTGGCCAGGCGTAGTTGTAGGCCTCCCAAACTGACTGTACTCTTCTGGCTACCTTGCTAGAAGCTGATGTAAGTAGCCCACGTCCCTGAGTGTACCGTGTGGTGCTCACCCGTATGGCCGGTGACTCGGGGCCTTCTAATGGCTTCCGCTCCACGATGGCGGTGCTGGTCCCACGCGTGTGACCGTGCCTTCGGGCTTCTGGGCCAGAGGACCTGAAATCCCCTGCCTGACGGATTCTGCTGCTGGGTAGGAGTTAGTCCCCACAGCCTCGGACTCCGGGTCCGGTAAAGAATCTTCTTAGTCAGGGCGAGCTCTGCAGCTGCCAGCCCCTGACTCCTTGTAACTCTGCTGTTTCCTATGCTGCTTCTTGTCTCCACTCTCCTTGTCTGACTCACCCTGCCTCAGCCCCGGGTTTATACAGGGGAAGTTCTTCCCCTCCCAAGACTGGGCAGGAGGTGTGGCATGCACAGGATCCCTGACCAAAGGACCTCCCACCTGCTCTCAGACATAACATTACATTACTGTGGAAAACCAGACCCCTGGGGTGCCACACAGACATCATACACACAGCGGGCACAACCATCACACGGACATCATACACACAGCGGGCACAACCATCACACAGACATCATACACACAGCGGGCACAACCATCACACAGACATCATACACACAGCGGGCACAACCATCACACAGACATCACACACACAGCGGACACAACCATCACACACACATCATACACACAGCGGGCACAACATGACATGTATATAGTCCCTTCTTCTCCATCATGTCTCCAGTGGCAGTGGTGGGGCCTGGTGTTTGCAATCAGCAGCAGAGTATGGGCTGTACGCAGGAGAGCTGTCAGCCCTGCAGTGTCCCTAAATCCCCTCCCATCCCCCCTAGTCCCGACTGCAGAGCTGCTGGTGACATTGCATGAGCCCCCTCACATCCTGTAATAACAGCAGCCACAGATGGGAGAGGCTGCGGGTCTCCCCCTCACCTCAGGACCGCACCTTGTTGTTATGTCCTCCGCAGACTTGGCCCCGCCCCCTGACCCCTCACCTCCTCATGCTGCGCGGTCTCTGCCCAGTAGAATTCCTCTGCCCTGATGCCGGGGAGGAGCAGAGAGCGGGAGGCGGAGCTACAAGGGGTCACACACAGCATGGAAAGCCTGCGTGTCTGGAGGAAAAGCCCAGTGCCCAGCAGCGCCCCTGCCGGGAGAAGAGCTGAGCCGGGCCGGGACTGAGCCCTCAAATCGGGACAGGCCCAGGGAATAGGGGAGGCTTGTTAGCTCTGGATATTATACCCGCCTCCTATTATCCTGTATATAATATGGGATGTCTGGGCCTATAGTATATATATTATACCACCTACAGGCTAATATGTAACTAGTGCACATTACACCTTGAGTACAGCCATTAGATATTACACCAGTCACTTCTTCTCCTCTGCACCATCTGATGTCTGTGCACAGTATATGACATCCAGTATACAGGAGAATATGTGATGGGATATAGGACATACTGTTATACAGACATCAGATGCTATATACTGGATAATAAATGATGGTATATATCAGGGGTGGGCAATTCATTTTCCAGAGGGGCCACATGAGAGAACGTAACTGTTGTGGGGGCCTGAACCAATAGGCTGAAAGGCTGAAATTAGTTCTGCTCAATATTAATATTAACTACAATTAATATAAAATAATATTTATATCACTTAATATTGAGCAGAATTAAGTATGCCAACATCCCCCTATATACCGTATGAGCCCACACACAGCCCCCCTATATACCGTATGAGCCCACACATAGCCCCCTGTATACAGTATGAGCCCACACACAGCCCCCCTATATACCGTATGAGCACACACACAGCCCCCTGTATACAGTATGAGCCCACACACAGCCCCCCTATATACCATATGAGCCCACACACAGCCCCCCTATTTACCATATGAGCCCACACACAGCCCCCTGTATACAGTATGAGCCCACACACAGCCCCCATATATACCATATGAGCACACACATAGCCCCCTGTATACAGTATGAGCCCACACACATCCCCCTATATACCATATGAACACACACACAGCCCCCTGTATACAGTATGAACCCCCACACAGCCCCCCTATATACCATATGAGCCCACACACAGCCCCCCTATATACCATATGAGCACACACACAGCCCCCTGTATACAGTATGAGCCCACACACAGCCCCCCTATATACCATATGAGCACACACATAGCCCCCTGTATACAGTATGAGCCCCCACACAGCCCCCCTATATACCATATGAGCACACACAGCCCCCTGTATACAGTATGAGCCCCCACACAGCTCCCTATTTATTTATTTATTTTACTTACCATATTTTGCAGATTGTAAAATGCACCGTATCATAAGACGCACCCCAAATTTTGGTGAGAAAAATAGGAAAAAAATGTTTTTAATAAAATGGTGGTGCTTCTTATAGTCTGCTTTTACGGTAGATTACCCAGGGAAGGGGGCTGCTGTGGTGGAGCAGAGTCGCTGCTCCAGGAAGCTGGCAGCGGCAGGAGTGGGGTGATGCTGTGGACCCCAGGCTGGGAGGGGGATGTTCGACGATGAGCCGGGCTCCGTGCTTTCTCAAAATGCCGGCGGATCCCCTGTACTTCCCGTGGTTTTCAATGCTGTAGACTTAGGGAAAATGGCCACCGGAGGCGGCACATGCTTAGGTTGAGACCTCGGGAGACAAGATCTCGGTGTCACGATCTCAATCCGCACATGCGCCGCCTCTGGTGGCCTTTTTTCCCCAAGTTCAAGGCATTGAAAACCATGGAAAGTGCGGGAGCTCCTCCGACATTTTGTGAAAGCACAGAGCCCGTCGCACAGCCACCTTCCCAGCCTGGGGCCCGCAGCATCGCCTCACTCCTGCCGTCACCAGCTTCCTGCAGCAGCGACCTTAAAATGCCGCTCCCAAATGCCCCGGTAAACTACATTCAGATTATAAGACGTACCCCCATTTTCCCAAAAATTTTTGGAGGAGAAAAGTGCGTACTATAATCTGAAAAGTACAGTATATAGTGCTATTAATTCCACAGCAGATTACAGACATTATTCCTACATACAGTATGCACCCCACATAGCCCCTATATACAGTGTAAGCTACCACATAGCCCTTATATACAGTGTGAGCCCTCATATTCCATCCTATATACAGTATTAGCCACCACATAGCCCCCTATATACTGTATCAGACCCACATAGCCTCCTATACATATTATGAGCCGCCACATAGCCTCCTTTGTACAGTATGAGCCCGCATATAGCCTCCTATATATAGTATGAGCCCCCTATGTACAGTATGAGTCCTCACATAGCCTCCTTTATACAATATGAGCCCCCACATAGCCTTCTACTGTATACATATTATTAGCCGCCACATAGCCTCCTATGTACAGTATGAGTCCCACATAGCCTCATTTATACAATGTGAGTCCCCACATAGCCTCTCTATATATTGTCAGACCCCACGTGGCCTCTTATATACATTATGAGATCCGCATAGCTTCCTATATACAGTGTGAGCCCCCACATAGTCTCTTTATATACAATATGAGCCCTCAAATAGCCTCCTATATACAGTATGATTCCCTCATAGCCTTCTATATACAGTGTAAGGCCCCACATAACCTCTTATATACAGTGTGAGGCCTCACATAGCCTCCAATATACAATGTGAGCCCTCACATAGCCTCCTATATACTATATGAGCCCCCACATAGCCTCCTATATACTATATGAGCCCTCACATAGCCTCCTATATACTATATGAGCCCTCACATAGCCTCCTATAAACTATATGAGCCCTCACATAGCCTCCTATATACAGTATGAGTCCTCACATAGCCCCCTATGTGCAGGCACACATTCCATGCACATACGAAAAAAAAAAAAGAAGACATACTCACCTCGCTCTCGTTCCCCCGCGGTCTGTTCTTTTCTCCGGTGCATTGACTCTCCACACAGCAGATGTGATGTCGTGATGTCATCATGTTTGCTGCGTCAGTCGCAAAAGCTGATCTGTGGAAGTAGGAGCCAGTGGCTCCGTCTTCCACCAATGTATTCACCACACTGCAGATAGCAGTGATATTGGGATAGGGGAGAGTATAGTGTGGCCCGTGAACCACAGTTTTCAGCCCTTCGGCTGTCTCAGTCCGCAGGCTGACCTTTGTAGTTACAGTATTATATATACCAGACATGGGTAGAGTTCAGATATACTATACACACATTACCTGTACATAACATCTGTTCACACAGTATACCACATGCATACAATATATATTAGAATACATGACTAGTATATAATATACTGTCACTATAGGCATCTGATGTTGTATAGTAATGTGTATTTTTTTAAAACATCTGATGTGTGTATCACAGTAGATGATAGGCTAATCTGTATACTAGATGTGGTATATTATGTACAGGGATATACACTGCACTGCAGCCTTGCAGCGCTGGGGTCCTGGGTTCAAATCCCACCAAGGACAACATCTGCAAGGAGTTTGTATGTTCTCCCCATGTTTGCGTGGGTTTCCTCCGGGTTCTCCGGTTTCCTCCCACACTCCAAAGACATACTGATAGGGAATCTAGATTGTGAGCCCCGATGGGGACAGCGACGATAATGTATGTAAAGCGCTGCGGAATATGTTAGCGCTATATAAAAATAAAGATTATTATTACTGAACACACCTGGACCTGCCTACAGGACCTCACATATTATATATGGGGCCATATAGTAGAATATGAGGTGCTGTAGGTTCAGCTGTAATCAGTCGGTGCAGGGTCTCGTATTGTGATGTCTGTGGTCTCTGCTGGGACTAAGTGTGATTTATTGCACCAGACTGAACTTTTTGCACTGACAGGAGGACCCTAATCTGCATGAAAGTTCAGCCTCCTGCAATAACTCACACGGAGCCCCAGCAGCTGGCCCTCTGATTGGACAATATAGAATCCTGGGTGAATTTATGAGAAGGTGAGCACAGTCCCGCTTCCCCCTCACTGCAGACCTCCTGACCTCATACTGACTGAGACCACTGAAGTCTCCGATCCACAGGCTCCTGTCCGGCTGACTGAATCAGTTCCAGGTTCGCTGTGTGACGTCACTTCAGCAGACTCAGCCACACAGTGTGCAGGGGGTGTATCTGCATCTCTGCCATGTGGTCGGGTCGGCAGCTGAACATATTTAAAGGTACAGTGCAGTCCCCTGGCAGCCCTGAGCAGCTGCTTGGGAACTGGTCTGGGGGGGCATTTGCCCCTCTGCACCCCAGCCCAGCCCGCCCTTGACTGCTAGTATGATGGTGACTTTTCTTTGTCTTTTTTTTTGTGTTTATTCTGGCTTGCCAAATTTTCGCTTTTGATGGCGATATGTTTTGGAAAAAAATTAGACACATAATGTTCTGGCTTCAATAGTTATTTGTGTTAAACCTCACCTACAAAATAACCCATATTCAGACAATCCTAATATACCGTTTGTATTTGCCATACTTATATCATCTTGAACCTGCTGTGAGCCGCCTTCCAAATTAGGATATAGTTGGCAGCAAATCTAGTTCCACGGACCGGCCATACCTACCAAACCCTCCGCACCATGGTGTATTTCTACCCTTTATTCCACTTCCCTCACTTACTCATGTTGCTGATCCCCCCACATTTTTCAGCACCCAGTCCTGGCCCTGATTACAGTTCTGCACCTTATTATAATTTGTAATGTTTATTTGCTTTATTTTGCATGTTTTGGCGCATGACAGAAATATTTCTTTTTGATCATTTTTTAAATAAATTAAGTTTGTTTTTTCCTATCTGCTTGTTTTATTCTTTGCCACCTTATACAAAAAGGTAGTTAAATGTAATGTTCAAGAATACACTGGGTACTGAAAGTATTCAGACCCCTTTACATTTTCACTCTTTGTTTCATTGCAGTCATTTGGTAAATTCTAAAAAGTTCATTTTTTTTCTCACTAAAGTGCACTCTGCACCCCATCTTGACTGAAATAAACAGAAATGTAGAAATTTTTGCAAACTTATTAAAAAAGAAAAACTGAAATATCACATGGTCAAAAGTATTCTGACCCTTTGCTCAGACACTCATATTTAAGTCACATGCTGTCCATTTCCTTGTGATCTTCCTTGAGATGGTTCTACTCTTTAATTGGAGTCCAGCTGTGTTTAATTAAACTGGTAGGACTTGATTTGGAAAGGCACACACCTGTCTATATAAGACCTCACAGCTCACAGTGCATGTCAGTCCAAATGAGAATCATGAACTCGAAGGAACTGCCCAAGGAGCTCAGAGACAGAATTGTGGCAAGGCATAGATCTGGCCAAGGTTACAAAAGAAGTTCTGCATTACTCATGGTTCCTAAGAGCACAGTGGGCTCCATAATCCTTAAATGGAAGAAGTTTGGGACCACCAGAAGTCTTCCTAGACCTGGCCATCCAGCCAAACTGAGCAATCATGGGAGAAAAGCCTTGGTGAGAGAGGTAAAGAAGAACCCCAAGATCACTGTGGCTGAGCTCCAGAGATGCAGCAGGGAGATGAGAGAAAGTTCCACAAAGTCAACTATCACCGCAGCCCTCCACCAATCGGGCCTTTAAGGCAGAGTGGCCCGACAGAAGCCTCTCCTCAGTGCAAGACATATAAAAGCCCGCATAGAGTTTGCTCAAAAACACATGAAGGACTCCCAGACTATGAGAAAAATAAGATTCTCTGGTCTGATGAGACGAAGATAGAACTTTTTGGTGATAATTCTAAGCGGTATGTGTGGAGAAAACCAGGCACTGCTCATCACCTACCCAATACAATCCCAACAGTGAAACATGGTGGTGGCAGCATCATACTATGGGGGTGTTTTTCAGCTGCAGGGAAAGGACGATGGTTGCAATTGAAGGAAACATGAATGCGGCCAAGTACAGAGATATCCTGGATGAAAATCTCTTCCAGAGTGCTCTGGACCTCAAACTTGGCCGAATGTTCACCTTCCAAGAAGACAATGACCCTAAGCACTAAGCTAAAATAACAAAGGAGTGGCTTCAGAACAACTCTGTGACCATTCTTGACTGGCCCAGCCAGAGCCCTGACCTAAACCCAATTGAGCATCTCTGGAGAGACCTGCAAATGGCTGTCCACCAACGTTCGGCATCCAACCTGATGGAACTGGAGAGGATCAGCAAGGAAGAATGGCCGAGGATCCCCAAATCCACGTGTGAAAAACTTGTTGCATCATTCCCAAGAAGACTTATGGCTGTACTAGCTCAAAAGGGTGCTTTTACTCAATACTGAGCAAAGGGTCTGAATACTTAGCTGTACTAGCTCAAAAGGGTGCTTTTACTCAATACTGAGCAAAGGGTCTGAATACTTAGGACTATGTGATATTTCAGTTGTTCTTTATTAATAAATTTGCAAAGATTTCTACATTTCTGTTTTTTTTTTCAGTCAAGATGGGGTGCAGAGTGCACTTTAATGAGAAAAAAAATGAACTTTTTAGAATTTACCAAATGGCTGCACTGAAACAAAGAGTGAAACATTTAAAGGGGTTGGAATACTTTCCTTACCCACTGTATATGATTTTCACAATAATCTTGGGGAAATTAAATTTATTAGAAAGATTTTGAGAAAGGGGGACTTCAAATACATAAGTAGGGCCATAGCAGTGATGACTTAGCCCAGGAACTTAGGACCTTATATTGTCTATTCATATATAGTTTAGTCTACATTTTGGCGTTGTTTTACATCCTTACAAATTTAGGTGTTTATTTTTGAAAAAATGGGATGGGGTCCATTTAATTTTCTTAAAAGCTGAGGGAAAGCAGTGGGCAATCTGGGAAGGGGCCGCTATTCATGGATCTTCCCAGCTTATTAATAACAGCTCACAGCTGTCTGCTTAGCCTTTAATGGTATTAAAAAGGGGGTATCCCCCCATAAATTATGTGGTGTCCCACCTAGTTTTAATAACCAGCAAAGGCTAAACAGACACCTGCAGGCTGATATTAAAAGGCTGGGAAGGGACCATGGATATTGGCCTCCTCCCTGACTAATAACATGAGCCCTCAGCCACCCCAGAAATTCTGATGCTTATTCTCGGCTCTCCCCACTTGCCCTGGTGCATTGGCAAGTGGGGTAATGGTTTTGGGGTTGATGTCAGCTGTTTGATGTTTGCTGATATCAAGCCCAGGGGTTAGTAATGGAGAGGCGTGAATAAGACATCCCGATTACTAACGCCATTAGTTCAAGTAAAAAAACTCACACAGAGCAAAGACATTTGTTTGAACAAAACACTCAATGACCCTCTTTTACACATTTCTTAAGATCCACATAAAAATTAAAAAACAAAGTAATCCTCACCTGTCCGCAGATAATCCATACTGATGATGTCGAACAATGATCCCCAGATCTGCTACATCGGATTGGTGTGTTGAGTGGTTGCATGAGTATGCAACTGCTCAGCACGCCAGCTGGAACTCACTGGCAGTAGCCTGAGGACGTTCCTGCAGTGACGAGCGATGCCGTCAATAAGGTTGCAACTTGAAAACGCTTTGCTATTTTCTTATAGCCTAGTCTTGCTTTGTGGGCCTCCACCATTTTCATTTTCAGAGTGGTAGGCAGCTGCTTAGAAGAACCCATGGCTGCTGTTTTTTGGCACAAGGTTAGAGGAGGCTGGGTTTTTATAAAGTTGGGAAATTTGTATCACCTGGCCTTTCCTAATGATAGTGAACAAGCCATAACCTTTAGGGTATGTGCAGATGGTCGGTGTTGGCTGCGCTTTGAACGCAGCATACTTTATACTGCGTCCAAAGCGCTGCACGCAAGTGAATCCGCATGTGTTCAATGAACCATGCGGATTCACCACATCCTATACATTACAGTGATATAATTTCTCTTGCGGAGACTAGGGTCTCTGCAAGAGAAATTGACATGCTGCGGTCTGTGAAGACGCACTGCATGACCGTCTCCACAGGTGAGCTGCAGGAGCACGGAGACGCATAGTGGACATGGGATTTGTATAAATCCCATCCACTATGCTGTAACATCTGGCCGCTGCAGATTGCACGCAGCGCAAGTGTGCTGCATCCAATCCGCAGTGTTTACTGACCATGTGCACGCACTCTAACAGGCTAATTAAGGTCTGAAACCTTGGTCAAAGTTTTCTGAGCACACAAATCTCCAAGGGTGCCCAAACTTTTGCATCAGCCCATTTTCCTTTGTGTAATTTTTAAAATGTAAAAAATTACAAGATTTTTTCTTGCCTAAAATACAAAGGAAATGTGTCATCTTTAACTTTAGCCCTTTTATAGAGATCATTTCATCTTCAACTTGCTTTACTGTTCACAATAACAGTAATTTTTTACCAAGGGGCCTAAACTTTTACATGCCACTGTAAGAGAAACACATCGCTATTTACATTACTCGTAAAACTGCATGGCACTGTACACATAAAGGGATTATTGCCTTCAAGGGTAGGAATGCTGCAGAACAGTCCATCACTCTTACATTCCCTCTTTGGACATGGTCATCCTCGACCATTCTGGAACCTGGAAGACAACGCTCAGCATATACAGTGGGGGCCCTTGAAAACGCACACTGCAGCCGCAATACTCGCTGCCTCTGTCAGGCCTGAGGCTGTGGTACTAACCGTGGAGGAGCCATTGCTGGACATGATCTTCCCGCTGAGGGCTGAAATATTGGATGTGACATCTGGTCATCTGGTCAATGACTTTGTGGCACCCCTGAGGGTTCAGTCGCCACAGAGGTACTGCACCTCACCCAGAAGTGTGGCATCTCCTTCTCTCAGGTAAGGAGGAAGTACTGCCGGCGGCACGGTGGCACAGTGGTTAGCACTGCAGCCTTGCAGCGCTGGGGTCCTGGGTTCAAATCCCACCAAGGACAACATCTGCAAGGAGTTTGTATGTTCTCCCCGTGTTTGCATGGGTTTCTTCCGGTTTCCTCCCACACTCCAAAGACATACTGATAGGGTATCTAGATTGTGAGCCCCGATGGGGACAGCGACAATAATGTATGTAAAGCGCTGCAGAATTTGTTAGCGCTATATAAAGATTATTATTATTAAAGATTATTACTGCCCGTGACCCCAACACCTGCACTCAACACTGCACTACTCCAGGCCGGCTGGAAGGCCATTATGCACTTCTTTTGCTGCCCTGTCCCTGGCTGGAGTTGGGGGAACCAAGGAGAGGGGGAACCAGTAGTGGGTGTGGGTGGAGGACGTAGAACAGGGGAGCACTTAGAGAATAGATATAAAAAAGGAAGCCATCTTAGTTGGAGCAGTGCAGTTGAGCCAGTGAGTAGCAAGGAGAGGAGGGGAGCAGAGTCTCTTCAGGAGCTCTGCTCCATTGTGGGCCTAGTGAGAGAGGCCCAGGAGAGGAGTGGGAGCAAGGGAGGAATGCTCCGGGAACAGAAGGGATCCCAGGGGGTACGGTGAGTGCAGGTCGGCACCCATACGCCCGAATCTGCCAAGAATCAGAAGGATCAGGGAAGGGATCAGAGGGAAGGGAACTGGTCCCTGGACCAGCCGTGTTACTCCAGGTCTCGGCTGGAAAAACCGGAGGCTTCTGCACTTCCATGGTGCAGTTGCCACAGCCTCACCCTAGTCGCCGTGAAGGGCATCAAGTAGGTCCGGGAACTCCAGGTTGCCCAGAAGGGTCTTCAGAGCACCCGATCGGGACTGTGTGTGGGGAGCGCAGGGCAGGAGTGAGAAGACCCAGCGCGTGAAGTCAGTCAAGGAAGGAACATAAGAAAGGGGGTCCCGTTAAGTGCTTCTAATCTACCTGAAGGAGTGCTGAACCCCTGCCTGGCAAACGCAGTGTGACGCGGGAGTCTGACACCTGGACAGAGTACCCGAGGAACCTAAAAAGAACTGTGAGTAAACTCGGATGACTGCACTCCACTGTCTCTGTCAGTTATTTCCATCACGCTACCGCGCCTACACTACAACGCCCAGCATTACCATCTGCAACTACCCTGCCCCGGGGGCCCGCTCCGCCTGTGGGGAGCAGAAACATCCCAGCTGCCATCCCATCACCCCCGGAGGTCTGCAGCAGCGCCGGTGTTCATTACCGGGAACCACAGGTGGTGTCACGAGACAAACTGTTAACAAACCCCCTTTTAAAGAGCGACTCCAGAGGATGGGCCCGGGAGCCGACTGCCGTGACATCCTACAAAGAAGGTAAAGGCCCGGGTACCAAGTTTCCCCCTATATCCCCCCTGGGCGGGTCAACTTCACCACCTCCTGCGTGCTCGAGTTGGGCCCTCACCCATTTCTCCCACTCCTTCTTACCCTCAATGACCTTCACCACCCATCTGGCCTTAACGGGGTCCAGGGCTGGTGTCTTTTCCATGTACTGCTGTGGCCAGGGGATGAGGGCTGTTTCCCAGGCTGATAACTCTCCAGGACGCTGAGGTGTACTTACCACCAGGGCTGCCAGCATAGCTTTCAGTCACCCTGCCTGGTCGCAGGATCTTGGCCACGCTGACACTGCTGCCTCCGCCTTGGAATCGAGTTCTGGTTTTGGGGACTGCGGGTGAACCTTTGTCTTGAGGTCAGGCATTGGATCCTGGGCCTTCCCTGGACCTTGGTTGGTGCCTCTACTGATGACAGTTCACCCGGCTGCATCTCTTGCTCCAGCTGCGTCATCTTCCATTTCCACTTGACCTTTCCGGGCACACCGCGGAGCACAATGCCGTAGCAACGACCATCACTTTCAATAGGTAAACCGTAGCACTCTATCTTCTCTTGCCACTTTACCTCACCAACAATGGTCCCAGCCCACTCTGCCGTGGGTGTGCTCTTACGTTGCTCTGCCCATTCTTGGGGGAGGCCACTTCTGGCTCACCTGCCCGTTTCCTGGGAGTCTCCACCCGTTCTCCCTTGGCTTGCTGCAATGGGCATGGTTTCTTTTTCTTCCACCGTGCCCTTCTTACGCACACGATGGGACGGGTCCGTCTCACTCTTTCGTGTCACTCACCGACATCTTGCAGTCTCTATCCATTAACCCTATCCTAAAGACTAAACCTATTATTCTCATCTTATCTCCTGTACCGTTGCTAAGCCACTTAACTATATGAACAGTACTTCGCTGTTATAAGTTTTGTCCAAATAGTGTATATACGAGTACTTATATATATCAGTTTATCATAGTGTAAAGCGTTAGAAGTTTCGCACTCCTAATTAGAAGATGTAGTGCATAGAAGGAAAATCAATAAGATCCAGAAAGGAAACCTTTGGCACTGTAGATATGACACTTGAGATGCAGAGTAAATTCATTAGTACATTTATTTGCAACTGACATATAGTTTATCATATACTTATCTTTTTTTAAATCTTTAGATATTATTAATAAAGTGTTTAGTTGAAAATATAATCAATAAGGTTAATGTCAGATGAAACACATTGATGAAATGATATGTAAAATTAGACTAAGAATGGAGTGGTAATGGTGGACATTAGGACCCTGCGCTCTCATGAGCAGCATAGCTGAGCTCAACGTTCCTTCCAGACACTGGTGGACTAAACGTGCACAGACACCGTATTACGGAGATCTCCCCTCCTTTATCAGTGGCACCAGGAATTTTATGTGACAGTAACTGGAGGTGGCTATGACCACTACGCATGTAGCCTTACAAGGTTGGTTTTATCTCGCCACATCTTGCATTCAGTGACACACTCCTTCCTGCTTTATTGCTGATGTTTAGGAGTACGGGGGCGACTTGCATAGTGACATGCTTCTGTACATGACACGGATGAGATGGTGTTTTGTTCCTACAGATGGCTGTGATCTCACCCGTACTATAGTGATGGAATACATCAGCCGCCCATCAGATGACAGCTGCAGTGATACAGAATGAGGGGATAGCACTTATGTTATCAGACATCAGCCACAACATGTGAGAACCGCTCATATGTTTAAAGGGAACAGACAAGTCCACCATGTACGAGGGTGTGTCTTCAATAACCAATCACAGATCCATGGGCTCCAATCAGAAGGGGTTTTACATCGCAGGCAGTAGTAAAGGGCGCAATGTGCCGCATAGCAGCATTGGTGGTGCCAGACTGCTGTCATTCAGGTGACCCACACTGAAGCCCTGATTCCTGATCTACAAGCCGCAGGAATATAGCAGAGCACATCCCATTCATAGCATGATGCTATCTGCTGAGGGACAATAGAAGACAGCTACAGCACATCTAGCATCTCTGCTCAGCAGCGGGGGTGAGCTCCTGTGTTCTCTCCCTTCTATAGTACTGGTTCAGCACCACAGTGGTTGGCAGCTCTCCTCTGGGCACTACAGTCCTAGATTCAGCACCACAACGGTGGGCAGCTCTGATCTGGGCAGTACTGTCTAGATTCAGCACCACAGCAGTGGACAGCTTTTATATGGGAAGAACTGTCTAGATTCAGCACCACAGCAGTGGACGGCTTGTAACCAGGACGTTATAGTAACATTTGCTTCAATACCACAACGTTGGAGGGCAGTGCCATCCAGGTTCAGCACCACGCTAGTGGACAGCTCTGGTGCTTCTGGATACAACAGTTTCAGCACTTCTACCTTGGACAGCTCCAGCATCTTCACCTCTACCTTGAAGGTCCCAGTGCCCGCCAGCCTGTCTGTCAGCCGTGCCCGCCTGTCAACCGGCCGTGCTCATCCGCTGTGCCTTTCAGCTTCAGCCATCAGTCCCATGGGAGTCGCCTGCTCTCACAAGGTCGGTCCCAGAGTGGCACCTGGTTCACCTTCCCGGTCCCTCCTTGGTTCACAGAGTCGACTAAGCCGCTGTGTGGCCAGGGTCGGTCCGGGTAGGCACTTAGTTACACCCCTCTGATCCCTCCTTGCATCACAGCACAGAGGTTCCACCACCCGGATTCATAACAGAATACATTTTGTAATATAATAATTTTGTGTTCAAAGATCAATACTACCTACAGAAGAAAGAGGTGTCAATGGCCGCGGCTTGGGCCCCATCTTACGTCGATCTTTCCTTGGGATTTTGGGTGTGTGAATACATCCGATTCCAGAACATTGAACATACGTCATTGGGATCAGTGATATCTTGGATGAGATTCATAGACGATGTGTTGTTTATTTTGCAGGGCTCCCATGAGGAACTTGAAAAATTCTTAAAATATCTCAATGACAATGCATTGCAATGAATATTAAGCTAACCCATCATATTGATCAAAAGAAAATTGATTTTCCGTATTTGGATATTCATGTTGATGACCATGGACAGTTGCATACAAATATTTATCACAAGATTACTAGTGCCAATGCTTTCTTGCATGCCAAATCAGTCGTCTGGTACATGTAATACAGGCAATGCCGTCCGGACAATTTATTAGGGCACATCGTATTTGTGACCAAGACAAAGCTTTTGAAGAATAGGCATGTGATATGACCAGTAGATACTTACAACGTGGTACAAAATGGAAATTATTCAACAGGCCTACTATCGGGCCAAACACGCCAATAGACAATCTCTTCTCATTACTAAAAAGAAAAAGGAATCTGATGGGCATGTTCGATTCATCACGAATTATCATTCGAGGTGGAAGGAAATTACTAATATCATCTCCAAATTTGGGCTAATTCTCCAACAGGATCAGACAATACTTCCTTTTCTATCAAATCGTCCATTGATTATGGCTAAACGTAATAAGACACTACGTGATATACTAGTTCATAGTCATCATGTACCTGATACATCTTCATATACACTGCTCAAAAAAATAAAGGGAACACTCAAATAACACATCCTAGATCTGAATGAATGAAATATTCTCATTGAATACTTTGTTCTGTACAAAGTTGAGTGTGCTGACGACAAAATCACACAAACATCATCAATGGAAATCAAATTTATTAACCAATGGAGGCCTGGATTTGGAGTCACCCCCAAAATTAAAGTGGAAAAACACACTACAGGCTGATCCAACTTTGATGTAATGTCCTTAAAACAAGTCAAAATGAGGCTCAGTATTGTGTGTGGCCTCCACGTGCCTGTATGACCTCCTTACAACGCCTGGGCATGCTCCTGATGAGGTTGCAGATGGTCTCCTGTGGGATCTCCTCCCAGAACTGGACTAAAGCATCCACCAACTCCTGGACAGTCTGTGGTGCAACGTGACGTTGGAGGATGGAGCGAGACATGATGTCCAAGATGTACTCAATCGGATTCAGGTCTGGGGAACGGGCGGGCCAGTCCGTAGCTTCAATGCGTTCATCTTGCAGGAGCTGCTGACACACTCCAGCCACATGAGGTCTGGCATTGTCCTGCATTAGGAGGAACCCAGGGCCAACCGCACCAGCATATGGTCTCACAAGAGGTCTGAGGATCTCATCTCGGTACCTAATGGCAGTCAGGCTACCTCTGGCAAGCACATGGAGGGCTGTGCGGCCCTCCAAAGAAATGCCACCCCACATCATTACTGATCTACTGCCAAACCGGTCATGCTGAACGATGTTGCAGGCAGCAGATCGCTCTCCACGGCATCTCCAGACTCTGTCACGTCTGTCACATGTGCTCAGTGTGAACCTGCTTTCATCTGTGAAGAGCACAGGGTGCCAGTGGCGACTTTGCCAATCGTGGTGTTCTGTGGCAAATGCCAAGCATCCTGCACGGTGTTGGGCTGTGAGCACAACCCCCTTCTGTGGAAGTCGGGCCCTCATACCACCTTCATGGAGTCGGTTTCTAACCGTTTGTGCAGACACGTGCGCATTTGTGGCCTGCTGGAGGTCATTTTGCAGGGCTCTGGCAGTGCTCCTTCTGTTCCTCCTTGCACAAAGGCGGAGGTAGCAGTCCTGCTGCTGGGTTGTTGCCCTCCTACGGCTCCCTCCACGTCTCCTGGTGTACTGACCTGTCTCCTGGTAGCGCCTCCAGCCTCTGGACACTACACTGACAGACACAGCAAACCTTCTTGCCACAGCTCGCATTGATGTGCCATCCTGGATGAGCTGCACTACCTGAGCAATTTCTGTGGGTTGTAGAGTCCGTCTCAAGCTACCACAAGTGTGAAAGCACAACCAACATTCAAAAGTGACCAAAACATCAGCCCAGAAAGAATTGGTACTGAGATGTGGTCTGTGGTCCCCACCTGCAGAACCACTCCTTTATTGAGGGTGTCTTGATAATTGCCAATAATTTCCATCTATTGTCTATTCCATTTGCACAACAGCATGTGAAATTGATTGTCAATCAGTGTTGCTTCCTAAGTGGACAGTTTGATTTCACAGAAGTTTGATGTACTTGGAGTTATATTCTGTTGTTTAAGTGTTCCCTTTATTTTTTTGAGCAATGTATATTTGTCTCAAAGGGCCCCAAATGGGGCACATGGAAGTGTGGCAACTGCAAAGAGTGCAGATATATTGAAAAAACGAATACCTTTCAGGATTCGATGGGTTAGCAGGCTTACAAGATTCTGTATTTCATTAATTGTAGAACATCTATGGTCATCTATCAAGCCACATGTTTCTGTGGACTCATCTATATTGGTATGACAACTCGGGAGCTTTGGAACACATCAAAAATATTAGGGCAGCGGAGAAAATCTGTCAAGATGAGGTGGGTGCTATTTCTCAACCTAAACCTTTGGCGAGACAGTTTCGGAATTGCTACCCTCATCAATGTCATCTCTTACGTGTCAAAGGGATTGCCCGCCTGTATCCTGGGAATAGGAGGGAAAATGTAGCCAAAAAGCTGGCCCAGATTGAACAAATAAATAATAAATAAAAAAGTAAATGGATCACCACTCTAAGAAGTATGACCCCCAGAGGGTTAAATGAACAGTGGGGATTTTCAAGTTTTCTTTAAGTATACACTAGGATTTTTGGTATATTCTCATCTTCAGTGTCTTGTCCTTATTATCAATCGAATAATATAATCAATATATATCATAGTGCATTTGATTGAATAAACATATATACATGTATTGTTGGCTTTATTGTACAGTACATATAGAGAGTTTATAGTGTGTTTATTCACTTTTACATATACACATTATATAAGCAACAATATTGTGTATGCACGCATTAACTTTATTATATATAGAACTTTTTCTATATTTCATACAATTCTATTTTGGCACGTATAATTATATTTAGACTTTGATGCTGACCCGTACTTTTTCCCTTTTCTAATATGGCTGCAGGGTCGCTGTGCGCCACACTCCGGTGTGCTCTCGTACCCGATACTGGGATGTTTTAATTGAACTGCGACCTTTGGTCGTGTTTCGGTGATGCACATTCGGTCGCAGACGGGATGGCTATCCGGACGCGTGGGACAGTAGAGGCGTCCGATAATATGGCGTCCTTGATTTGTAAGTAACCACAGCTGTAATCACCCTATAAAACATCACCTCTTCCTCCTCCACCTCACTTCCTAATGAATCGGTAGTGAAACGTGCGTTGAAGCATGTGGAAGGGGTGATGATGTGCCTCTGGATAGTACGTGTGACGGGAGCTAGTTACCCCATCCGCAGATGTCCAATCTTCTTCTGTAGGCCCCTGACATGGAAAGGCTTTTCTTACACTGGGATAAATAAAATATGATTATCGCACAGTGTCTCCAAGATGAACTTAACTTTTATTCTCACAAGCAGGTTTTATAGAGAATCACACAGGCTATTTTTAACACCCATTGTTCTCACCAGATAATACCCACAGTAGGCTCCCAGACAGCAGTTATGCAACAACCCATTAATCAGCACATTGTCTGTTTGCCACTGCTAAGTGAGCACAGGAAGGTGGGGGCCAGGAGTGCTTCGGTCACATCACAAAATGTCCAATAATATGTGATCCACAATATTCACCCCACTTTATAACGTTATGTCCCATTAGCTGCATAGGCGCTACGACAACCCCCATGTGGCAAAATCTTGGGAGTACGGGGTTGATCTGTCACAATGCTCCCCCTTCCCGGACAGGATCGGTCTACCCAGTCTGCTCCCTGACGGATCAGCTGGAGGAGGTCCACGATTTATGAGGTTAGTAGCAGGTCAGTTTGTCGGCTTAGTTCATCGGCGTTACCATTTTGCTTGCCAGGTCTATAGTGGATGGTGAAGTCTAACGGTTGTAGCGCCAAACTCCACCGTAGTAGTCTGGCATTGTCCCCGGAGACCCGATTAAGCCATACCAGGGGGTTATGGTCCGTTATGAGGGAAAACTGTCTTCCATACAAATATGGTTGGAGCTTCTTGGCAGCCCATACTACTGCCAGGCATTCCTTTTCGACGGCCGCATAGCTGACTTCTCGAGGCAGTAATTTCCGACTCAGATAAGCTATTGGGTGTTCTTGGCCGTCCGGCCCGACTTGGCTCAGTACTGCCCCCAACCCAAACATAGATGCGTCTGTGTGAACAAGGAAACGTTTAGTTGTATTGGGTGCGGCCAATATCGGGGTATTTGTGAGAGCGTCCTTTAGCTGGCGGAAGGCTTCCTCACACTCGGGGGTCCAGGTTACCTGGCGGGGGAGGTTCTTATGTGTCAGATCAGTGAGGGGCTTGGCAATGCTACTGTAATTAGGGACAAATTTCCTATAATACCCCGCTGTCCCTAGAAAGGCCATGACTTGGGTTTTAGTACGTGGGGTGGGCCACTTGGCTACCGCCTCAATCTTGGCGGGTTCCGGGCGTTGTTTTCGACCCCCCCACCCAATGTCCTAAATACTGAACCTCTGCTTTGCCTACGTGACACTTGTTGGGGTTCAGGGTGATTCCGGCTTTGTGGATCCTATCCAATACTGTCTCTAGGTGATTTAGATGCTCATCCCATGTCGCGCTGTAGACGACGATGTCATCCAGGTAGGCACAAGCATAGTCCTGGAGACCATCCAGAAGCCAGTCAGCCAGCCTCTGGAAGGTCGCGGGGGCATTCTTCATCCCAAATGGCATAACCCGAAACTGGAATAAGCCAAACGGGGTGACAAATGCAGACTTGGGAATAGCATCAGGACTTAGGGGGATCTGCCAATTGCCTTTGCATAGATCGATGGTGGTCAAATACTTTGCCCCAGCCAGCCTGTCTAACAACGCGTCCACACGCGGCATGGGATACGCATCCGTCAAAGTTTTCTCATTTAGCTTGCGATAGTCTACACAAAACCGGGTAGTCCCATCTTTCTTAGGCACTAACACTACAGGGGACTCTCAGGGACTATCTGACTCCTCAATGACCCCTAAACGCAACATCTCCTGTATCTCTTGTCACATCCCTTCTCGTACAGACTCCGGGACGCGGAAGGGGGGTTGTCTCAGGGGGGTCTGATCTTGTGTCTCAACCTTGTGTTGTGCAAGTCAGGTGAACCCCGGTCTCTCTGAGAACATCCTCTGCCGCTGCCTCAGCAATGTCTCAGCCTGCTCTCTCTCCCGGGCACCTAGGTTTTCTCCTAAGTGTACCTGGTCCCAGGTTTTCGACTGAGTCTTCTCACCTAAGACATCAGGCAAGGGGAGTCCAGCTAAATCCTCTGCTTCGGGTGCGCAGATGGCAGCTACCTCTTCAGGGCACTCCTGGTAGGGCTTCAGCGTATTCACGTGGAAAATGCGGATAACCCTGGGGTCGTCACAATCGGCGACATTGTAGGTGGTGTCAGCTATTTTCCCCACTACCCGGTAAGGCCCCTGCCATGCGGCCTGGAATTTGTTCTGCCTAACCGGTTCTAGTACCAGGACCTTCTGTCCTATCTCGAAGGTGCGTTCTCTAGCCCTCTGATCGTACCATACGCGCTGGCGCCGTTGGGCCACCTGCATGTTCACACGCACAGCCTGAGTCAACTCCTGCAGGCGGTCCCGGAGTTCCAGCACGAAGGGCACGATAGGGGTTCCTGCTATGGTTTCCTCCCCTTCCCAGAGCTCTTGCACTAAGTCTAGGGGCCCCCTCACCCGCCTCCCATATAACAGTTCAAATGGGGAGAACCCCGTAGATTTTTGGGGCACCACCCGATAGGCGAACAGGAGGTGCGGCAAGAATTTCTCCCAGTCCCTGTAGGTCCGGGTGAACGTCCCAATGAGTTGTTTTAACGTTCCGTTAAAGCGCTCGCACAACCCGTTGGTTTGCGGGTGGTATGGGGCGCTTCTAATGGACTTTACACCACACAGTCTCCACAGTTGGCTGGTCACCTCTGCCGTAAATTGGGTTCCCTGATCCGAGATAATCTCCCGGGGAAATCCAACCCGTGAGAAAACCTGGAGCAGGGCAGCCACCACCGTCTCTGCCAGTATGTTAGGTAAGGCAACCGCCTCTGGATGCCGCGTGGCGTAATCTATCACTGTCAATATATACCTTTTCCCTGACGGACTGGGTTTGGCTAACGGCCTTATCAGATCGACCGCTACTCGGCTAAATGGCTCCTCCACAATGGGAAGGGGGTGTAATTTGGCCTTGCAGCAATCTCCCCTCTTGCCAATGCGCTGGCAACTGTCACAGGTCTGGCAGTACTGACGAACATCATGGGATGCCCCTGGCCAAAAGAAGTTTTGTGTCAGACGATGCCTGGTGCGGCTGACTCCGAGGTGCCCCGCCAAGAGTATGTCATGAGAGATTCGCAGCAACTCCTGCCTATACTTTTTGGGAACTACCAGCTGTAGTTTTACAGTGGGGCTCGTCCCTGAGTGAGTTTGCTCTGTAACCCTGTAGAGGAGTCCCTGATGCCATATAAACTGTTCACCTTCCAGTACCCCTCTCCCCTCTTATGCCTTCCTGCGATACCTCTGCAATGAGGGATCCTCTAGTACCTCCCTCCTAAATTCTGCTGGGGTGTCCCATGAAATGTGTCTGGCTATGGGAATACGTGAAGGGCTGTTGTGTCTTACCTGGGCCTCCTCCGAGTGTGATTCCGCCTCCGCAGCTCGAGCTTGTCTCCGGGTAGCCACAGGATATGTCTCAGCCAGGGGGGCGACCGAGAAGGAAGACAACATGGGCCCCAAGTCATTTCCCAGCAGGACGTCTGCAGGCAAATCCTTCATCATGCCGACCTCGACAAGGCCATCCCCGACCCCCCAGTTCAGGTGAATCTTGGCTTTGGCAGTCGATGTATGGCTCTCCCTGCTACACGGACCGCCACTGTCCGACCCGTCTTTTGGTCTTGGGCGAGATGTGTAAAATAATACTTTCTGTATTATTTTTCTCTACTGAGGACTTCGCAAAGTATCAATATCAAGATTTTCTTATAAAAAATGTATCTATTTATTCTTGAATTGTACATTAAAAAGAATCAGATTGCAGCAGGTACATACAATAATTAGTTATAAAGTAATTGTCCATTTGTCCATAATTAGCTTAATTGTTGAGATTCACCCATCTTTCCTTGGATCCTGGCTGGTAAATCACGTCTTTGTCCAGCACGTGTCCAGGCCTACATGTCATCTGCTTCTCAGCATGAAGATTCTTCTTCTGTGTCTTGTGGGGTGGGCAGAGCAAGAGAGCCCCCCTTTCTGTACCATGGTCTTTTATAGCCAGTCGTATGGCACACCTGTTCTACATATGGTAGTGAACTAAAAATACACACACAAATAGCGCATGTCAACTAGACACAATGGCTGATACATAGAACTCAGATTTAAGAATAAAATGAATATCCATAATTAATTATTTAACATTCCCCCCTTTTTGAGAATAAAAGGACTTTAACTGAAAATTCTCAAAAGAAGATACATTCATCAATCATTTTTTTCTTTCCTTCTTCCTTGCCAATATCAAATTTCCATAATAATAATAATAGTAATAATAGTATCAATATCTGATTATTGTTATATAATGATGTGAATTCATGTTATGGTAAGCCGTGACTAATATTCATTTAACATGTATAATTATACTTCCCTATATCTAAATTGAAGCAATCGCGGGTTCAATCGTCATCATCTGATGTCATCGGGTCGTCGTCTCGTCTTCTTCTTGGTTCTTTTATAACACAGTCTTTAGATGAAAACTCCTTTGAAATAAATTATAGCGTGTAGATATTGTACAGTCCATAATTGTGTTCATTATTGTGCAGTCCATAAACTGTACTCTTTATTAGAAAGATCACGTGTATCAATTGATAAGAAAACAAAGTCCATGGATGAAATGTAGCTTTAATATCTGTGCGATGTCACCTCGGCTTACGTTGGATATTCTGGAATCTTCCGTGTCGTCCGCACTGGTCTCGTGTCACTTTTGGAACAGATGTGACATCTTTGGTCAGTAAAGCAAGGGTTAACTTGACACTTCCCTGCTTTATATAGCACCATAACCAGTACTCAGTCCTTTATGTACAGGACACATATGTCAGGTATTACCTGCTCACCAGCTTTCATTGAAGCGTTGCAGGTGATAAGAAACCACTGGAACATGATGAAGCTTGAACACAACACAGTTCATATAGGATCATCGTCCTCTGCCGTCCTGGTGATCAGTGGTGTGAATTGTATCTGACACAGTCTATTATAACACTCAGCATTCACACCTGTTACCTTCTGAGACTTCCGGATATTGGTTGCTTCTTCTTGTAACTTTTGAGAGTCTCTTTGATTTATAAATATGAAAAGTCTTTATTAAGATAGAATTCATAATTGCGATGTCTTGATTGAAGTCTTCATTCCCTAATCTGATACCAAATCTGGCAATTTTTCCTAAGCTATAATATCACAGCGCACCATAGCAATCAATAATATCCATCTAATTATTATCAAAACATTAAAATAAATTATGTTTGGAATAATAAACAATAATAGATAGTAATTCAATCAAGTTCTCCATGTGATAAAATATTTTTGTGTCATAGGTGTAATTACCTTTTCCAACCCATAGGTGTCAGTGTGTTTTGAAACAACAAGTGTTTATATCTTTATTAAACCAATAATACCAAAGAATGTATACTCCTGAACTAAAATGAATAAATATATGAATGTATGAAGGAA
Source organism: Phyllobates terribilis (assembly GCF_046119375.1). Taxonomy (NCBI): domain Eukaryota; kingdom Metazoa; phylum Chordata; class Amphibia; order Anura; family Dendrobatidae; genus Phyllobates; species Phyllobates terribilis. The sequence goes on from NW_027362863.1 coordinate 1,535,115, forward strand.
TGAATGAATGAATTGTTGTGTTTACTCAAAAAAAATTGAAACATTTTCTTATATTAATTCATATCATCATTATATTTAATGAAGCAATATTCTTGTACTTGACATTACCCCATTAAATATTAATGTGTTTTCTCAATTAAAATATTAAACTGAATTAAAATCAAAAATTGAGAATTAAAAATGAAAAATGGAAAAATAAGAAAATAAGAAAATAAGTAAGAATAAAATGTTAAAAATGAAAAATAAAATTAAGAGTAAAAATAAGAATAAAAACAAAAATAAGGCCTTTAAATTTTAATGACAAATGCAGAGTAATTATATTCTCCATAAAAAATACCCTTATATCTCCATTATCTGGATGATTTCATATTTGTCATAACCTTGTATCACCAAAAAATTATTAAACTATGCAACTTTGCATGTAATACCCTTCTTAATTATACCATAGTACCTTATTATTATTTTACCTTTATTAAAATGTGTGAAAAATAAGTATTGATCACAAGTGATTATGTAATCAGGATCAAAAACACATTTTCCCCCTTAATACCAAAAATATTATTTTATAAAATAATTTATGTATATATCAGAACCAAATTAAAAATAGTTATTCTTTTATAAATATTTTGCATAAATTTCATATCGATGAGTAGCATAGATTTGTCTAAAGAGAGGTGTGTACCTATTTAGGTAACCATTAAAAATAATATCATAGTTACTCAAGAATATTATCATGTGGAAAATTATTCTAAATATAAATTTGCTTTGTAAACCATTTTGATGTGTGGTTGCTCTTATCCACTATTAGTTAAATCAAGAAATAATAATTATTAAAGAAATATAGAAATATATATATACGTTGATAATACTTAATTATGTATCATAATTTTCTCAGAATTAAATATATTTTTGTACCTTCACATAAACATTTTTTTTTCTCAAACATACAAACATACGAGGCCTCTGTCACATCAATCACACTTAGCAGCTGCTGATTTACTCATCTGTCACATTCACACATCTGTTCAACTCAAACATTCCACATATGAAGTTTTAGATATATATATATTTAACCCAAAATTGTTGTATCCCAATTTATTAATGCGCATTTAATATCTTAATATTTCTTTGAATATTCCCCAAGTACATATTATATAATATGAGAGTAAGTCACTGGAATTTCAGACACTTGAAAAAACTCTTGACTTAGATTCTTTTTTCACTGGCTGCCCGGTCTTAAGTTACATCAGCAGAAAATAGAATGAATGGGATCCTATACTATTAGCTCAAAGTTCAAAGGCCGCAGCTGTCACACGTCATGCTGTAAAGCTACTTTAATTAGCACGAACACTTCATGCACAGAAAATATTAGCAACACAAAAGAATTAATAAGTATTACATCTATATTATAGTCCAACTAGATATATTGTTATTATTTTAAAATGTTATACACATAAAATCATGCAATTTTTCCACTTCCTGTGTGAATAAAGAAATAAATCCATTTTAGAGTTCTTTGATCAAATCCTGCTTTGGAATGAAAACTCTAAGGAAATATAAGAAAATAAAATTAAATATCAAATTCATACAGAAACAGAATTATTTAAATATCTTATACATATATTGGTTGGTTCTAATGTAATTCAAAATATTGTTACTTAAATTTATATATAAAGCTCTAATTTATTAATTAATATATATATATATTATAAATATATATATATAAATACAATTATACACAATCTCTACTTAAACAAGTATATATATATATATATATATACAGTACAGACCAAAAGTTTGGACACACCTTCTCATTTAAAGATTTTTCTGTATTTTCATGACTATGAAAATTGTACATTTACACTGAAGGCATCAAAACTATGAATTAACACATGTGGAATTATATACTTAACAAGAAAGTGTGAAACAACTGAAAATATGTCTTATATTCTAGGTTCTTCAAAGTAGCCACCATTTGCTCTGATGACTGCTTTGCACACTCTTGGCATTCTCTTGATGAGCTTCAAGAGGTAGTCACCGGAAATGGTTTTCACTTCACAGGTATGCCCTGTCAGGTTTAATAAGTGGGATTTCTTGCTTTATAAATGGGGTTGGGACCATCAGTTGTGTTGTGCAGAAGTCTGGTGGATACACAGCTGATAGTCCTACTGAATAGACTGTTAGAATTTGTATTATGGAAAGAAAAAAGAAGCTAAGTAAAGAAAAACGAGTGGCCATCATTACTTTAAGAAATGAAGGTCAGTCAGTGCGAAAAATTGGGAAAACTTTGAAAGTGTCCCCAAATGCAGTTGCAAAAACCATCAAGCGCTACAAAGAAACTGGCTCACATGAGGACCGCCCCAGGAAAGGAAGACCAAGAGTCACCTCTGCTTCTGAGGATAAGTTTATCCGAGTCAGCAGCCTCAGAAATCGCAGGTTAACAGCAGCTCAGATTAGAGACCAGGTCAATGCCACACAGAGTTCTAGCAGCAGACACATCTCTTCAACAACTGTTAAGAGGAGACTTTGTGCAGCCGGCCTTCATGGTAAAATAGCTGCTAGGAAACCACTGCTAAGGACAGGCAACAAGTAGAAGAGACTTGTTTGGGCTAAAGAACACAAGGAATGGACATTAGACCAGTGGAAATCTGTGCTTTGGTCTGATGAGTCCAAATTTGAGATCTTTGGTTCCAACCACCGTGTCTTTGTGCGACGCAGAAAAGGTGAAGGGATGGACTCTACATGCCTGGTTCCCACCTTGAAGCATGGAGGAGGAGGTGTGATGGTGTGGGGGTGCTTTGCTGGTGACACTGTTGGGCATTTATTCAAAATTACTGGCATACTGAACCAGCATGGCTACCACAGCATCTTGCAGCGGCATGCTATTCCATCCATTTTGCGTTTAGTTGGACCATCATTTATTTTTCAACAGGACAATGACCCCAAACACACCTCCAGGCTGTGTAAGGGCTATTTGACCAAGAAGGAGAGTGATGGTGTGCTACGCCAGATGACCTGGCCTCCACAGTCACCAGTCCTGAACCGAATCGAGATGGTTTGAGGTGAGCTGGACCGCAGAGTGAAGGCAAAAGGGCCAACAAGTGCTAAGCATCTCTGGGAACTCCTTCAAGATTGTTGGAAGACCATTTCCGGTGACTACCTCTTGAAGCTCATCAAGAGAATGCCAAGAGTGTGCAAAGCAGTCATCAAAGCAAAAGGTGGCTACTTTGAAGAACCTAGAATATAAGACATATTTTCAGTTGTTTCACACTTTTTTGTTAAGTATATAATTCCACATGTGTTAATTCATAGTTTTGATGCCTTCAGTGTGAATGTACAATTTTCATAGTCATGAAAATACAGAAAAATCTTTAAATGAGAAGGTGTGTCCAAACTTTTGGTCTGTACTGTATATATATATATATATATATGAACTATTAGAAACTATGTAACTACAATTTTACTGTATAAGATTATAAATAAATATTGAGACATTGTATAACATTTCTGTGCTACATTTTGATACATTATAATTACAGTTTTTCCTTAGCCACTCCCTAAACCAAATCTTCTGTCTCTCTCAAATATCTCCAGGAACGCCCTATTTAGGAAAGACATTTTTCTATCCTTCAAAACCTCAGAAAACTGCCTGTTCTTCAGTCTACATTCCATGACGTCACTGGGAGCTGGTCGTCTCACCTGACTCTGTCCATCAGTTTCAGCCATTTTCCTTTTTAGAGAATCACAGTTCTGACTGAGAATTAACTCTTTCTGTGGAGAGATGGACCTTTGCACTGGCTGATATGGCTTATAACAGATATGAAATCTCCTGCGTATTTGATAGAGTTCACTATGGGGATGACTCAGTCTAGGAGAGGTTGATATTGGTTTTTGGTAAGATTTTACCTTTCCTGGTTTTATAAATTTAACTTGATTTATTTTCTTTTCACGATTCTCATGTTTTCTAAGAGAATCCAGCAACTGCGCCCATTTGAATAGGGATTCTTTTTGTGAGGCTATAACTCTAGATACTGGATCTAGGAATTTGAATTTTTGTACAAAAGTTGTTATCATATGTTGTACTTTTCCATTTTTGATGAGAGCTTTGTACAACTGTTCAAATATGGACATGAATGTATATGTACATTCCTTCCTACCAATCCTTAGTTTCTGCAGATCTTCTATGTTGAGAAAATCCTTTGTGACACAATAAATCAAATATTTTAACCTGTCCAAATCATTTTCCCATCCATTAGGAGAGTAACATCTGGACAATGTCACAGGAATCCATATTTTAAATAATTGATTCCTCTCCTCATTGGATAAATCAAACTTATCAGAAAAGCTCTCATATGTCTCTGAATTTCTACAGGCATGGATTTTGACATCATATTTTGGCATGATTTTGTATAATTTCAGCAAATTTTTCCTCATTTTAATTTGTAGTTGAGCCTGGGTAATTCCTGAATTCTCTGATATTTTTAGTGGCCCTTGTACATCAGCTCCTCCTACGTCACTCACGTCTCCTCCCACATCACCTAGTATGTCGGTTTCTCGTATGTCAGTCATGTCTCCTCCCATGTCAGGTTTCTGTATGTCCGTCTCTTGGTCAGACCCAAGGTCACCTTCAGTTACAGACACGTGTCTCAAATCTTGTTCATTTTCCACATTACAGTCAGAATCATTGTCACTATCTGACACTTCTTCTACACAATTTTCCTGCTTAGACCTTGAAAGTACAAAATCATGAAATACCTGTACAAGATGTAGAATATTCCGCAATTTGTGTTTCTCTCTATTTACCAATTTAGAAGTTAACTGTAAATTCTGCAATTCACATTCTTTGTATAAACTGAGCCACAAAACGTCTACGTCATTTCCTACATTAACTTTGAAATTAATATTACTTTGTTTAGCAAAAGAAGAAATTATAACCAGATTTTGCTTACCTTAAGATTCTGTAGATTCTTTCTGCTTCTCGTGACAAACTAGTGAATTTACTGACACGTGAACATCAGCTGTTCAGCTCGTCAGGACTTCCCCCCTTGTTCACGGAAGAAATTCACTTACTTAATTTAAAAAACGAAAAAACAGGACTGGCTGGCTCACCATTGTAAAATAATATTCTTTTCTGTATTATTTTTTCTACTGAGGACTTCTCAAAGTATCAATATCACGATATTCTTATAAAAAAAATGTATCGATTTATTCTTGGATTGTCCATTAAAAAGAATCAAATTTCAGCAGGTACATACAATAATTAGTTATAAAGTAATTGTCCATTTGTCCATAATTAGCTTAATGGTTGAGATTCACCCATCTTTCCTTGGATCCTGGCTGGTAAATCATGTCTTTATCCAGCACGTGTCCAGGCCTACATGTCAGATACTTCTCAGCATGAAGATTCTTGTGTCTTGTGGGGTGGGAAGAGAAAGAGAGCCCTCCCTTTCTGTACCATGGGCTTTTATAGCCAGTCGTATGGCACACCTGTTCTATATATGGTAGTGAACTAAAAATATACACACAAATAGCGCATGTCAAGTAGACACGATGGCTGAGGCATAGAACTCAGATTTAAGAAAAATGATTATCGATTATTAATTATTTAACAGTGACACAGCTACAATTACAATAGTGTAGCTCTGGGTGGGCCCCCTCAGAGTGTGGGGCCCGGGGCGACAGCCCCCTCTGCCCCCCCGGTAGCTACGCTACTGGAACAAATAGTATGCTGCTACAGGGATAATGGCATACAAAGATATAATTGTGAAAGCCCTTATAAAAACATCTCTACCTGACTGCAGAGGTTGGCACTCTGTCTGTAAGATGAAATGGAGCCACTGCTCCACAGAGACAATCCCGAGTATTCCAGGCTTCTCCCTAAAGCACACACTAAAAAATAACAAACACATAAGAAAAACTGCGAAACCAGACTGGGCCAAAAACCTATGGATGCACAAGTAAAAAAGAATCCCCTAAACAAGTAAAAGCTTAAACAACATCATTGCAATGTTGCGACGACCAAAAAACGTAGTTCTGGAGTTTAGAATTTTTTTCTCATTACGCCGTTTACTGATCGGATTAATTATTTTTTTATTTTGATAGATTGGGCGATTCTGAACACAGCGATACCAAATATGTGTATGTGTGATTTGTTTTTTATTGTTTTACTTTGAATTGGGGCGAAAGGGGGGTATTTTAAACTTTTATTTTTTTATTTTTTTAATATGTTTAAACATTTTTTTTAAACTTTTTGATTGCTTCAATGGTCTCCATGGGAGACTAAAAGCAGCACTTGCCTGATCGGCTCTGCTACATATAGGCGATGATCAGATCGCCTCTTTGTAGAAGATTTGCTCACGTGCTATGAGCCCCGACCACTGGGCGGCGCTCATAGCAATCTGGACATGAGAGCCATAGAGGTCTCCTGCAAATCTCTGGTTGTCATGCCAACCCATCGGTGACCCACAATCATGTGACAGGGTCACCGATAGGCGGGGAAAGTGATGCGCCTCCGGCTTGGTGATGTTAAATGCCGCTGTCAGAGATTGACAGTGGCATTTAACTAGTTAACAGCTGCAGGTGGATTGCGATTTCACTCGTGGCTGTTGCGGGCATATGTCAGCTGTATAGGTCAGCTGACATGTGCCCGATTTAGTGCGGGCTGAACGCCAGAGCCTGCGCTAAACAGGGGAATATGACCTGTGCCATACTATTACGGCATAGGTCGTAAATTAATGTGTCTCTCCTTAAACATCTAGTCCATTTTCCAAAGATTCGGGAACAACTCCTGCTCCTGTCAGCACTGCAGACGTTTTTGAAGTAGAGAGTATCCTGGCTACCAAGAGGGTAAGAGTAAACACCTTTTCTCTTGTAGATTGGAAGGGGTTTGGTTTTGAGAAGAGATCCTGGGAACCCAGAGAGAACATCCATACCCCTCTCCTCCTGGAGAAATTTCTTACAGGCCTAAAAAAGGAGGGGGCATAAAGGGGGGTACTGTAGCTTCGGCGTCTCTGCCTCCTACCCTCTTTCCCCGGCAGAGACGCCGGAGGGCCCCCCTCTCTCCACGCTAACTCAGCCCGGCACGCACGCACAGTGCACAGATGCCTGGGCACTGTGCTTAAGGTGTGCGTGCGCTCCCCTCCTCTTAAAGGGACCGTGCGCACCGTCCTAAAGTGTCCCCGGCCAATGACCTGAGGACTCTGGCTATTTAAGGCACCTCCTCCAATATGGAGGTGCTTGTGCAACTTAGTTTGTTTGTGGTTAACACTCTCTCTAGTTCCTGGTCCCAGTACATGTACCCACCTGTCTGCCTTTCTATCAGCCGTGCCCACCTGCCTGCCTATCAGCCATGCCCGCCTGCCTATCAGCCGTGCCCACCAGCCTGTCTATCAGCCGTGCCCGCCTGCCTGTCTATCAGCCATGCCCGCCTGCCTATCAGCCGTGCCCACCAGCCTGTCTATCAGCCGTGCCCGCCTGCCTGTCTATCAGTCATGCCCGCCTGCTTGTCTATCGGCCGAAACCTCTTGCCTGTCCAGCAGTGGTATCAGTCTGTGTCTGCCTCCTGTCTCTGGGAATCAGCTGCCAATCATCCGAGGTCAGTACTGGAGTAGCACCTGGTTCACCTTCCTCGTCCCTCCTTGGATCTCGGAGTCGTTAAGCTGCCGTATATCTAAGGTCGGATTCGGTGAGGCACCTAGTTACGACCCTCCGATCCTTGCACCGTGGAACAGTTCTTTCATCACCTGCCCCGTTACATATATATATATATATATATATATATATATATATACTGTATATATATATATATATATATATATATATATACACACAAACAGTACAGACAAACAGTTTGGACACACCTTCTCATTTAAAGATTTTTCTGTATTTTCATGACTATGAAAATTGTACATTCACACTGAAGGCATCAAAACTATGAATTAACACATGTGGAATTATATAGTTAACAACAAAGTGTGAAACAACTGAAAATATGTCTTATATTCTAGGTTCTTCAAAGTAGCCACCTTTTGCTTTGATGACTGCTTTGCACACTCTTGGCATTCTCTTGATGAGCTTCAAGAGGTAGTCACCAGAAATGGTGTTCCAACAATCTTGAAGGAGTTCCCAGAGATGCTTAGCACTTGTTGGCCCTTTTGCCTTCACTCTGCGGTCCAGCTCACCCCAAACCTTCTCGATTGGGTTCAGGTCTGGTGACTGTGGAGGCCAGGTCATCTGGCGTAGCACCCCATCACTCTCCTTCTTGGTCAAATAGCCCTTACACAGCCTGGAGGTGTGTTTGGGGTCATTGTCCTGTTGAAAAATAAATGATGGTCCAACTAAACACAAACCGGATGGAATAGCATGCCGCTGCAAGATGCTGTGGTAGACATGCTGGTTCAGTATGCCTTCAATTTTGAATAAATCCCCAACAGTGTCACCAGCAAAGCACCCCCACACCATCATACCTCCTCCTCCATGCTTCACGGTGGGAACCAGGCATGTAGAGTCCATCCGTTCACCTTTTCTGTGTCGCAAAAAGACACAGTGGTTGGAACCAAAGATTTCAAATTTGGACTCATCAGACCAAAGCACAGATTTCCACTGGTCTAATGTCCATTCCTTGTGTTCTTTAGCCCAAACAAGTCTCTTTTGCTTGTTGCCTGTCCTTAGCAGTGGTTTCCTAGCAGCTATTTTACCATGAAGACCTGCTGCACAAAGTCTCCTCTTAACAGTTGTTGTAGAGATGTGTCTGCTGCTAGAACTCTGTGTGGCATTGACCTGGTCTCTAATCTGAGCTGCTGTTAACCTGCGATTTCTGAGTCTAGTGACTCGGATAAACTTATCCTCAGAAGCAGAGGTGACTCTTGGTCTTCTTTCCTGGGGCGGTCGTCATGTGAGCCAGTATCTTTGAAGCACTTGATGGTTTTTGCAACTGCACTTAGGGACACTTTGAAAGTTTTCCCAATTTTTCGCACTGACTGACCTTCATTTCTTAAAGTAATGATGGCCACTCGTTTTTCTTTACTTAGCTGCTTTTTTCTTGCCATAATACAAATTCTAACAGTCTATTCAGTAGGACTATCAGCTGTGTATCCACCAGACTTCTGCACAACACAACTGATGGTCCCAAACCCATTTATAAGGCAAGAAATCCCACTTATTAAACCTGACAGGGCACACCTGTGAAGTGAAAACCATTTCCGGTGACTACCTCTTGAAGTTCATCAAGAGAATGCCAAGAGTGTGAAAAGCAGTCATCAAAGCAAAAGGTGGCTACTTTGAAGAACCTAGAATATAAGACATATTTTCAGTTGTTTCACACTTTGTTGTTAACTATATAATTCCACATGTGTTAATTCATAGTTTTGATGCCTTCAGTGTGAATGTACAATTTTCATAAGCATAAAAATACAGAAAAATCTTTAAATGAGAAGGTGTGTCCAAACTTTTGGTCTGTACTGTATATATGTATGTGCATATCCAAATGTATTTACATTATTTAAGCAAAAAGGAAAATTTATATATGTATGGAACTATGCCTATCCAAATCATAGGATGAACAGTAAAAGTGATCACCATGCAATATCAAATGTCATAATGCAAAAAAGAATACAGAAATAAGTTCATAAAAAGTTTAATTTGTGCATATTATTACGTACTGTGATGGATCAACCCCGTACTCCAAGATTTTGCCACATGGGGGTTGTCGTAGCGCCTATGCAGCTAATGGGACATAATGTTATAAAGTGGGGTGAATATTGTGGATCACATATTGTTGGACATTTTGTGATGTGACCGAAGCACTCCTGGCCCCCACCTTCCTGTGCTCACTTAGCAGTGGCAAACAGACAATGTGCTGATTAATGGGTTGTTGCATAACTGCTGTCTGGGAGCCTACTGTGGGTATTATCTGGTGAGAACAATGGGTGCTAAAAATAGCCTGTGTGATTCTCTATAAAACCTGCTTGTGAGAATAAAAGTTAAGTTCATCTTGGAGACACTGTGCGATAGTCATATTTTATATATCCCAGTGTAAGATAAGCTTTTCCATGTCAGGGGCCTACAGAAGAACATTGGACATCTGCGGATGGGGTAACTAGCTCCCATCACACTGGTGGCAGCGGTGGGATGCGGTCCATCTTCTTCAGGAGCCAAGGACTGAATGGAAGACATCTACCAGAAGCTAAAGAGGAATACGTTGAAGGACCTTGTGGAAGCTCGAGGGTTAACCGCCAGCAACAAAACCAAAGTGGATTTGATAGCAGCCATTATGGAGCTCAACAACGCAACAACCTCCAGTGGGAACGAGGAAGAGACTGAATTCCAGAGGGAGGTAAAGAGCAGACTGGCACTTTATGCTCCCAACCCGGCAGTACAGATCATAGATAAGGTGATGGCTGATGTGCGTACTGATCTAGATAAAAAGATGGAGATGGAGAGGGCAGAGCGGATGGAGCTAGCCAGGATGGAGATGGCAGAGCGGACCAAGATAGAGCTAGCCAAGATGGAGATGGCAGAACGGAGAGAGGAGATACAGCGAGCAGGGGGAGCCCTGGCTTCCTCCCCGGTACCAGCAGGGGTAAGCCACAAAAAGATCCAATACAATGCCTTCCGATATTGGGGGACGAAGAGGAAGACATTGATGGCTTTCTTCAGGACATTGAGCGGCAGTGTACCCTTCATAAAGTGGAGCCGGAGGATTGGGTCCAGATTCTGGCCAGCAAGCTGACAGGCTGGGCAGCGGATGCCTATCGCACTGTATCGGATAAGGACTGTATGGACTATAAGCGAGTCAAAGAAGTGATCTTGGCCCGGTATGCACTAACACCTGAGGCATACCGTCAAAAGTTCCGCAAAACTACAAAACGGGAAACGGATACCCATGCTGAATGGGCCTGTAAACTATGGCGGTCACTGCTACAGTGGGTACAAGGTAGCAAAGCAGACACGAAGGAGGACGTCCTACAGCTCATCGCGTTAGAAAGATTCTTTACTGGGTTAACTCCCGAGACGCAAGAATGGCTTCGGGACCGACGACTCTTGAGGAGGCCGCATGGCTGACCGATGAACATTATGATGCCAGGAGGGCCCAATTGTCAGGGTCCAAAACTGTCTCAAGGGGCCCTCCCATGGGTCTGGAGGCCCCTAAACCACAGAAGCTTGGCGGGGGACCCACCAATACCCCGGCCTACCAGAGTCCTCCTGGGGTGCGATGCCACACCTGCCATCAGCTGGGTCACCTGAAGAGACACTGTCCCAACCGGACCCAGCGCACCCAGTGGCCAAAACCAAAAACGACTACCTTCAACCGGGCCGCTGTACACTGCTACCAAGGTGAAGCCGACCCGGCATCGGTGTCTATGGCTAATTATGGGATGGAAGAGATAGAGGGAGTGCTGCATGAACTGGACCCTGTGCAGGCAGCCCAGGCGGATAATCGACAACAACATCGACAGTCGGTGTGGATTAATGGTAAACGGCTGCAAGGATTAAGAGATTCCGGAGCTACTCTGACCCCTGTGAAGTCGCATCTCGACCAAGACCAAAAGACGGGTCGGACAGTGGCGATCCGTGTAGCAGGGGGAGCCATACATTGACAGCCCACGGCCAAGATTCACCTGAACTGGGGGGTCGGGGATGGCCTTGTCGAGGTCGGCATGATGAAGGATTTGCCTGCAGACGTCCTGCTGGGAAATGACTTGGGGCCCATGTTGTCTTCCTTCTCGGTCGCCCCCCTGGCTGAGACATATCCTGTGACTACCCGGAGACAAGCTCGAGCTGCGGAGGCGGAATCACACTCGGAGGAGGCCCAGGTAAGACACTACAGCCCTTCACGTATTCCCATAGCCAGACACATTTCATGGGACACCCCAGCAGAATTTAGGAGGGAGGTACTAGAGGATCCCTCATTGCAGGGGTATCGCGGGAAGGCATAAGAGGGGAGAGGGGTACTGGAAGGTGAACAGTTTATATGGCATCAGCGACTCCTCTACAGGGTTACAGAGCAAACTCACTCAGGGACGAGCCCCACTGTAAAACTACAGCTAGTAGTTCCCAAAAAGTATAGGCAGGAGTTGCTGCGAATCTCTCATGACATACTCTTGGCGGGGCACCTCGGAGTCAGCCGCACCAGGCATCGTCTGACACAAAACTTCTTTTGGCCAGTGGCATCCCATGATGTTCGTCAGTACTGCCAGACCTGTGACAGTTGCCAGCGCATTGGCAAGAGGGGAGATCGCTGCAAGGCCAAATTATACCCCCTTCCCATTGTGGAGGAGCCATTTAGCCGAGTAGCGGTCGATCTGATAAGGCCATTAGCCAAACCCAGTCCATCAGGGAAAAGGTATATATTGACAGTGATAGATTACGCCATGCGGCATCCAGAGGCAGTTGCCTTACCTAACATACTGGCAGAGACGGTGGTTGCTGCCCTGCTCCAGGTTTTCTCACGGGTTGGATTTCCCCGGGAGATTATCTCGGATCAGGGCACCCAATTTACGGCAGAGGTGACCAGCCAACTGTGGAGACTGTGTGGTGTAAAGTCCATTAGAAGTGCCCCATACCACCCGCAAACCAACGGGTTGTGTGAGCGCTTTAACGGAACGTTAAAACAACTCATTGGGACGTTCACCCGGACCTACAGGGACTGGGAGAAATTCTTGCCGCACCTCCTGTTCGCCTATCGGGTGGTGCCCCAAAAATCTACGGGGTTCTCCCCATTTGAACTTTTATATGGGAGGCGGGTGAGGGGGCCCCTAGACTTAGTGCAAGAGCTCTGGGAAGGGGAGGAAACCAAAGCAGGAACCCCTATCGTGCCCTTCGTGCTGGAACTCCGGGACCGCCTGCAGGAGTTGACTCAGGCTGTGCGTGTGAACATGCAGGCGGCCCAACGGCGCCAGCGCATATGGTACGATCAGAGGGCTAGAGAACGCACCTTCGAGATAGGACAGAAGGTCCTGGTACTAGAACCGGTTAGGCAGAACAAATTCCAGGCCGCATGGCAGGGGCCTTACCGCGTAGTGGGGAAAATAGCCGACACCACCTACAATGTCGCCGATTGTGACGACCCCAGGGTTATCCGCATGTTCCACGTGAATACGCTGAAGCCCTACCGGGAGTGCCCTGAAGAGGTAGCTGCCATCTGCGCACCCGAAGCAGAGGATTTAGCCGGACTCCCCTTGCCTGATGTCTTAGGTGAGAAGACTCAGTCGAAAACCGGGGACCAGGTACACTTAGGAGAAAACCTAGGGGCCCGGGAGAGAGAGCAGGCTGAGACATTGCTAAGGCAGCGGCAGAGGATGTTCTCAGAGAGACCAGGGTTCACCCGACTTGCACAACACAAGGTTGAGACACAAGATCAGACCCCCCTGAGACAACCCCCCTTCCGCGTCCCGGAGTCTGTATGAGAAGGGATGCGACAAGAGATACAGGAGATGTTGCGTTTAGGGGTCATTGAGGAGTCAGATAGTCCATGGGCGTCCCCTGTAGTGTTAGTGCCTAAGAAAGATGGGACTACCCAGTTCTGTGTAGACTATCGCAAGCTAAATGAGAAAACTGTGACGGATGCGTATCCCATGCCGCGTGTGGACGAGTTGTTAGACAGGCTGGCTGGGGCAAAGTATTTGACCACCATCGATCTATGCAAAGGCTATTGGCAGATCCCCCTAAGTCTTGATGCTATTCCCAAGTCTGCATTTGTCACCCCGTTTGGCTTATTCCAGTTTCGGGTTATGCCATTTGGGATGAAGAATGCCCCCGCGACCTTCCAGAGGCTGGCTGACTGGCTTCTGGATGGTCTCCAGGACTATGCTTGTGCCTACCTGGATGACATCGTCGTCTACAGCGCGACATGGGATGAGCATCTAAATCACCTAGAGACAGTATTGGATAGGATCCACAAAGCCGGAATCACCCTGAACCCCAACAAGTGTCACGTAGGCAAAGCAGAGATTCAGTATTTAGGACATTGGGTGGGGGGTGGAAAACAACGACCGGAACCCGCCAAGATTGAGGCGGTAGCCAAGTGACCCACCCCACGTACTAAAACCCAAGTCATGGTCTTTCTAAGGACAGAGGGGTATTATAGGAAATTTGTCCCTAATTACAGCAGCATTGCCAAGCCCCTCACTGATCTGACACATAAGAACCTCCCCCGCCAGGTAACCTGGACCCCCGAGTGTGAGGAAGCCTTCCGCCAGCTAAAGGACGCTCTCACAAATACCCCGATATTGGCCGCACCCGATACAACTAAACGTTTCCTTGTTCACACAAACGCATCTATGTTTGGGTTGGGGGCAGTACTGAGCCAAGTCGGTCCGGAAGGCCAAGAACACCCAATAGCTTATCTGAGTCGGAAATTACTGCCTCGAGAAGTCAGCTATGCGGCCGCCGAAAAGGAATGCCTGGCAGTAGTATGGGCTGCCAAGAAGCTCCAACCATATTTGTATGGAAGACAGTTTTCCCTCATAATGGACCATAACTCCCTGGCATGGCTTAATCGGGTCTCCGGGGACAATGCCAGACTACTACGGTGGAATTTGGCGCTACAACCGTTAGACTTCACCATCCACTATAGACCTGGCAAGCAAAATGGTAACGCCGATGAACTAAGCCGACAAACTGACCTGCTACCAACCTCATAAATCGTGGACCTCCTCCAGCTGATCCGTCAGGGAGCAGACTGGGTAGGCTGATACTGTCCGGAAGGGGGAGCATTGTGACAGATCAACCCCGTACTCCCAAGATTTTGCCACATGGGGGTTGTCGTAGCGCCTATGCAGCTAATGGGACTTAACGTTATAAAGTGGGGTGAATATTGTGGATCACATATTATTGGACATTTTGTGATGTGACCGAAGCACTCCTGGCCCCCACCTTCCTGTGCTCACTTAGCAGTGGCAAACAGACAATGTGCTGATTAATGGGTTGTTGCATAACTGCTGTCTGGGAGCCTACTGTGGGTGTTATCTGGTGAGAACAATGGGTGTTAAAAATACAAGGAAAACCTGCTTGTGAGAATAAAAGTTAAGTTCATCTTGGAGACACTGTGCGATAGTCATATTTTATTTATCCCAGTGTAAGAAAAGCCTTTCCATGTCAGGGGCCTACAGAAGAAGATTGGACATCTGCGGATGGGGTAACTAGCTCCCGTCACATGTACTATCCAAAGGCACATCATCACCCCTTCCACATGCTTCAACGCACGTTTCGCTACCGATTCATTAGGAAATGAGGTGGAGGAGGAAGAGGCGATGTTTTATAGGGTGATTACAGCTGTGGTTACTTACAAATCAAGGACGCCATATTATCGGACTCCTCTACTGTCCCACGCGTCCGGATAGCCGTCCTGTCTGCGACCGAATGTGCATCACCGAAACACGACCAAAGGTCGCAGTTCATTGAAAACATCCCAGTATCGGGTACGAGAGCACACCGGAGCATGCGCAGTGTGGCGCACAGCGACCCAGCAGCCATATTAGAAAAGGGAAAAAGTGCGGGTCAGCATCAAAGTCTAAATATAATTATACGTGCCAAAATAGAATTGTATGAAATATAGAAAAAGTTCTATATCATATAGTTAATGCGTGCATACACAATATTGTTGCTTATACAGTTATATGAAAAAGTTTGGGCACCCCTATTAATCTTAAGCTTAATGTTTTTTAAAAATTGGTGCATTTGCAACAGCTATTTCAGTTTGATATATGTAATAACTGTTGGATACAGTAATGTTTCTGCCTTGAAATGAGGTTTATTGTACTAACAGAAAATGTGCAATCTTCATTCAAACAAAATTTGACAGGTACATAAGTATGGGCACCTCACCAGAAAAGTGACATTAATATTTAGTAGATCCTCCTTTTGCAAAAATAACAGCCTCTAGTCGCTTCCTGTAGCTTTTAATGAGTTCCTGGATCCTGGATGAAGGTATTTTTGACCATTCCTCTTTACAAAACAATTCCAGTTCAGTTAAGTCTGATGGTCGCTGAGCATGGACAGCCCTCTTCAAATGATCCCACAGATGTTCAATGATATTCAGGTCTGGGGACTGGGATGGCCATTCCAGAACATTGTAATTGTTCCTCTGCATGAATGCCTGAGTAGATTTGGAGCGGTGTTTTGGATCATTGTCTTGCTGAAAGATCCATCCCCTGCGTAACTTCAACTTTATCACTGATTCTTGAACATTATTGTTAAGAATCTGCTGATACTGAGTGGAATCCATGCGTCCCTCAACTTTAACTAGATTCCCGGTGCCGGCATTGGCCACACAGCCCCAAAGCATGATGGAACCTCCACCAAATTTTACTGTGGGTAGCAAGTGTTTTTCTTGGAATGCTGTGTTTTTTTGCCGCCATGCATAACGCCTTTTTGTATAACCAAACAACTCAATCTTGGTTTCATCAGTCCACAGGACCTTCTTCCAAAAAGAAATTGGCTTCTCCAAATGTGCTTTTGCATACCTCAGCCGACTCTGTTTGTGGCGTGCTTGCAGAAACGGCTTCTTTCGCATCACTCTCCCATACAGCTTCTCCTTGTGCAAAGTGCGTTGTATAGTTGACCCATGCACAGTGACACCATCTGCAGCAAGTTGATGCTGCAGCTCTCTGGAGGTGGTCTGAGGATTGTCCTTGACTGATCTCACCATTCTTCTCCTCTGCCTTTCTGATGTTTTTCTTGGCCTGCCACTTCTGGCTTTAACAAGAACTGTCCCTGTGTTTTTCCATTTCCTTACTATGTTCCTCACAGTGGAAACTGACAGGTTAAATCTCTGAGACAGCTTTTTGTATCCTTCCCCTGAACAACTATGTTGAATAATCTTTGTTTTAAGATCATTTGACAGTTGTTTTGAGGAGCCCATAATGCCACTCTTCAGAGGAGATTCAAACAGGAGAACAACTTGCAAGTGGCCACTTTAAGTAGCTTTTCTCATGATTGCATACACCTGGCTATGAAGTTCAAAGCTCAATGAGGTTACAAAACCAAAAAAAGTGCTTTAGTACGTCAGTAAAAAGTAGGTAGGAGTATTTAAAACAAGAAAATGATAAGGGTGCCCATACTTATGCACCTGTCAAATTTTGTTTGAATGCAGATTGCACATTTTCTGTTAGTGAAATAAACCTCATTTCAAGGCAGAAACATTACTGTGTCCAACAGTTATTACATATATCAAACTGAAATAGCTGTTGCAAAAACACCAATTTTTAAAAAACATTAAGCTTAAGATTAATAGGGGTGCCCAAACTTTTTCATAGAACTGTATAATGTGTATATGTAAAAGTGAATAAACACACTATAAACTCTCTATATGTACTGTACAATAAAGCCAGCAATACATGTATATATGTTTATTCAATCAAATGCACTATGATATATATTGATTATATTATTTGATTGATAATAAGGACAAGACACTGAAGATGAGAATATACCAAAAATCCTAGTGTATACTTAAAGAAAACTCGAAAATCCCCACTGTTCATTTAAACCTCTGGGGGTCATACTTCTTAGAGTGGTGATCCATTTACTTTTTTATTTATTATTTATTTATTCATTTTCCCTCCTATTCCCAGGATACAGGCGGGCAATCCCTTTGACACATAAGAGATGACATTGATGTGGGTAGCAATTCCGAAACTGTCTCGCCAAAGGTTTAGGTTGAGAAATAGCATCCACCTCATCTTGACAGATTTTCTCAGCTGCCCTAATATTTTTGATGTGTTCCTAAGCTCCCGAGTTGTCATACCAATATAGAGGAGGCCACAGAAACATGTGGCTTGATAGATGACCATAGATGTTCTACAATTAATGAAATACAGAATCTTGTAAGCCTACTCACCCATCGAATCCTGAAAGGTATTCGTTTTTTCAATATATCTGCACTCTTTGCAGTTGCCACACTTCCATGTGGCCCTTTGAGACAAATATACATTGCTCAAAAAAATAAAGGGAACACTTAAACAACAGAATATAACTCCAAGTTAATCAAACTTCTGTGAAATCAAACTGTCCACTTCGGAAGCAACACTGATTGACAATCAATTTCACATGGTGTTGTGCAAATGGAATAGACAATAGATGGAAATTATTGGCAATTATCAAGACACCCTCAATAAAGGAGTGGTTCTGCAGGTGGGGACCACAGACCACATCTCAGTACCAATGCTTTCTGGGCTGATGTTTTGGTCACTTTTGAATGTTGGTTGTGCTTTCACACTTGTGGTAGCTTGAGACGGACTCTACAACCCACAGAAATTGCTCAGGTAGTGCAGCTCATCCAGGATGGCACATCAATGCGAGCTGTGGCAAGAAGGTTTGCTGTGTCTGTCAGTGTAGTGTCCAGAGGCTGGAGGCGCTACCAGGAGACAGGTCAGTACACCAGGAGACGTGGAGGGAGCCGTAGGAGGGCAACAACCCAGCAGCAGGACTGCTACCTCCGCCTTTGTGAAAGGAGGAACAGGGGGAGCACTGACAGAGCCCTGCAAAATGACCTCCAGCAGGCCACAAATGTGCATGTGTCTGCACAAACAGTTAGAAACCGACTCCATGAAGGTGGTATGAGGGCCCGACGTCCACAGATGGGGGTTGTGCTCACAGCCCAACAACGTGCAGGATGCTTGGCATTTGCCACAGAACACCACGATTGGCAAAGTCGCCACTGGCACCCTGTGCTCTTCACAGATGAAAGCAGGTTCACACTGAGCACATGTGACAGACGTGACAGAGTCTGGAGACGCCGTGGAGAGCGATCTGCTGCCTGCAACATCATTCAGCATGACCGGTTTGGCAGTAGATCAGTAATGGTGTGGGGTGGCATTTCTTTGGAGGGCCGCACAGCCCTCCATGTGCTTGCCAGATGTAGCCTGACTGCCATTAGGTACCGAGATGAGATCCTCAGACCTCTTGTGAGACCATATGCTGGTGCGGTTGGCCCTGGGTTCCTCCTAATGCAGGACAATGCCAGACCTCATGTGGCTGGAGTGTGTCAGCAGCTCCTGCAAGATGAACGCATTGAAGCTACGGACTGGCCCGCCCGTTCCCCAGACCTGAATCCGATTGAGTACATCTTGGACATCATGTCTCGCTCCATCCTCCAACGTCACGTTGCACCACATACCGTCCAGGAGTTGGCGGATGCTTTAGTCCAGGTATGGGAGGAGATCCCACAGGAGACCACCTGCAACCTCATCAGGAGCATGCCCAGGCATTGTAGGGAGGTCATACAGGCACGTGGAGGCCACAAACAATACTGAGCCTCATTTTGACTTGTTTTAAGGACATTACATCAAAGTTGGATCAGCCTGTAGTGTGTTTTTCCACTTTAATTTTGGGGGTGACTCCAAATCCAGGCCTCCATTGGTTAATAAATTTGATTTCCATTGATGATGTTTGTGTGATTTTGTTGTCAGCACATTCAACTTTGTACAGAACAAAGTATTCAATGAGAATATTTCATTCATTCAGATCTAGGATGTGTTATTTGAGTGTTCCCTTTATTTTTTTGAGCAGAGTATATGAAGATGTATCAGGTACATGATGACTATGAACTAGTACATCACGTAGTGTCTTATTACATTTAGCCATAATCAATGGACGATTTGATAGAAAAGGAAGTATTGTCTGATCCTGTTGGAGAATTAGCCAAAATTTGGAGATGATATTAGTAATTTCCTTCCACCTCGAATGATAATTCGTGATGAATCGAACATGCCCATCAGATTCCTTTTTCTTTTTAGTAATGAGAAGATATTGTCTATTGGCGTGTTTGGCCCGATAGTAGGCCTGTTGAATAATTTCCATTTTGTACCACGTTGTAAGTATCTACTGGTCATATCACATGCCTATTCTTCAAAAGCTTTGTTTTGGTCACAAATACGATGTGCCCTAATAAATTGTCCGGACGGCATTGCCTGTATTACATGTGCCAGATGACTGATTTGGCATGCAAGAAAGCATTGGCACTAGTAATCCTGTGATAAATATTTGTATGCAACTGTCCATGGTCAACAACATGAATATCCAAATACGGAAAATCAATTTTCTTTTGATCAATATGATGGGTTAGCTTAATATTCAATGCATTGTCATTTAGATATTTTAAGAATTTTTCAAGTTCCTCATGGGAGCCCTGCAAAATAAACAACACATCGTCTATGAATCTCATCCAAGATATCACTGATCCCAATGACGTATGTTCAATGTTCTGGAATCGGATGTATTCACACTCCCAAAATCCCAAGGAGAGATTGGCGTAAGATGGGGCCCAAGCCGCGGCCATTGCCACCTCTTTCTTCTGTAGGTAGTATTGATCTTTGAACACAAAATTATTATATAACAAAAGGTATTCTGTTATGAATCCGGGTGGTGGAACCTCTGTGCTGTGATGCAAGGAGGGATCAGAGGGGCGTAACTAAGTGCCTACCAGGACCGACCCTGGCCACACAGCGGCTTAGTCGACTCTGTGAACCAAGGAGGGACCGGGAAGGTGAACCAGGTGCCACTCTGGGACCGACCTTGTGAGAGCAGGCGACTCCCATGGGACTGATGGCTGAAGCTGAAAGGCACAGCGCATGAGCACGGCCGGTTGACAGGCGGGCACGGCTGATAGACAGGCTGGCGGGCACTGGGACCTTCAAGGTAGAGGTGAAGATGCTGGAGCTGTCCTAGGTAGAAGTGCTGAAACTGTTGTATCCAGAAGCACCAGAGCTGTCCACTAGCGTGGTGCTGAATCTGGATGGCACTGCCCTCCAACGTTGTGGTATTGAACCAAATGTTACTATAACGTCCTGGCTACAAGCCGTCCACTGCTGTGGTGCTGAATCTAGACAGTACTGCCCAAATCAGAGCTGCCCACCGTTTTGGTGCTGAATCTAGGACTGTAGTGCCCAGAGGAGAGCTGCCAACCACTGTGGTGTTGAACCAGTACTATAGAAGGGAGAGAACACAGGAGCTCACCCCCGCTGCTGAGCAGAGATGCTAGATGTGCTGTAGTTGTCTTCTATTGTCCCTCAGCAGATAGCATCATGCTATGAATGGGATGTGCTCTGCTATATCCCTGCAGCTTGTAGATCAGGAACCAGGGCTTCAGTGTGCGTCACCTGAATGACAGCAGTCTGGCACCACCAATGCTGCTATGCGGGACATTGCGCCCTTTACTACTGCCTGCGATGTAAAACCCCTTCTGATTGGAGCCCATGGATCTGTGATTGGTTATTGAAGACACACCCTCATACATGGTGGACTTGTCTGTTCCCTTTAAACATATGAGCGGTTCTCACATGTTGTGGCTGATGTCTGATAACATAAGTGCTATCCCCTCATTCTGTATCACTGCAGCTGTCATCTGATGGGCGGCTGATGTATTCCATCACTATAGTACGGGTGAGATCACAGCCATCTGTAGGAACAAAACACCATCTCATCCGTGTCATGTACAGAAGCATGTCACTATGCAAGTCGCCCCCGTACTCCTAAACATCAGCAATAAAGCAGGAAGGAGTGTGTCACTGAATGCAAGATGTGACGAGATAAAACCAACCTTGTAAGGCTACATGCGTAGTGGTCATAGCCACCTCCAGTTACTGTCACATAAAATTCCTGGTGCCACTGATAAAGGAGGGGAGATCTCCGTAATACGGTATCTGTGCACGTTTAGTCCACCAGTGTCTGGAAGGAACGTTGAGCTCAGCTATGCTGCTCATGAGAGCGCAGGGTCCTAATGTCCACCATTACCACTCCATTCTTAGTCTAATTTTACATATCATTTCATCAATGTGTTTCGTCTGACATTAACCTTATTCATTATATTTTCAATTAAACACTTTATTAATAATATCTAAAGATTTAAAAAAAGATAAGTATATGATAAACTATATGTCAGTTGCGAATAAATGTACTAATGAATTTACTCTGCATCTCAAGTGTCATATCTACAGTGCCAAAGGTTTTCTTTCTGGATCTTATTGATATTCCTTCTATGCACTACATCTTCTAATTAGGAATGCGAAACTTCTAACGCTTTACACTATGATAAACTGATATATATAAGTACTCGTATATACACTATTTGGACAAAACTTATAACAGCGAAGTACTGTTCATATACAGTACAGACCAAAAGTTTGGACACACCTTCTCATTTAAAGATTTTTCTGTATTTTCATGACTTTGAAAATTGTACATTCACACTGAAGGCATCAAAACTATGAATTAACACATGTGGAATTATATACTTAACAAAAAAGTGTGAAACAACTGAAAATATGTCTTATATTCTAGGTTGTTCAAAGTAGCCACCTTTTGCTTTGATGACTGCTTTGCACACTCTTGGCATTCTCTTGATGAGCTTCAAGAGGTAGTCACCGGAAATGGTTTTCACTTCACAGGTGTGTCCTGTCAGGTTTAATAAGTTGGATTTCTTGCCTTATAAATGGCGTTGGGACCATCAGTTGTGTTGTGCAGAAGTCAGGTGGATACACAGCTGATAGTCCTACTGAATAGACTGTTAGAATTTGTATTATGGCAAGAAAAAAGCAGCTAAGTAAAGAAAAACGAGTGGCCATCATTACTTTAAGAAATGAAGGTCAGTCAGTCCGAAAAATTGGGAAAACTTTGAAAGTGTCCCCAAGTGCAGTTGCAAAAACCATCAAGTGCTGCAAAGAAACTGGCTCACATGAGGACCGCTCCAGGAAAGGAAGCCCAAGAGTCACCTCTGCTTCTGAGGATAAGTTTATCTGAGTCACCAGCCTCAGAAATCGCAGGTTAACAGCAGCTCAGATTAGAGACCAGGTCAATGGCACACAGAGTTCTAGCAGCAGACACATCTCTACAACAACTGTTAAGAGGAGACTTTGTGCAGCAGGCCTTCATGGTAAAATAGCTGCTAGGAAACCACTGCTAAGGACAGGCAACAAGCAGAAGAGACTTGTTTGGGCTAAAGAACACAAGGAATGGACATTAGACCAGTGGAAATCTGTGCTTTGGTCTGATGAGTCCAAATTTGAGATCTTTGGTTCCAACCACCGTGTCTTTGTGCGACGCAGAAAAGGTGAACGGATGGACTCTACATGCCTGGTTCCCACCGTGAAGCATGGAGGAGGAGGTGTGATGGTGTGGGGGTGCTTTGCTGGTGACACTGTTGGGGATTTATTCAAAATTGAAGGTATACTGAACCAGCATGACTACCACAGCATCTTGCAGCGGCATGCTATTCCATCTGGTTTGCGTTTAGTTGGACCATCATTTATTTTTCAACAGGACAATGACCCCAAACACACCTCCAGGCTGTGTAAGGGCTATTTGACCAAGAAATAGAGTGATAGGGTGCTACGCCAAATGACCTGGCCTCCACAGTCACCAGACCTGAACCCAATCGAGATGGTTTGGGGTGAGCTGGACCGCAGAGTGAAGGCAAAAGGGCCAACAAGTGCTAAGCATCTCTGGGAACTCCTTCAAGATTGTTGGAAGACCATTTCCGGTGACTACCTCTTGAAGCTCATCAAGAGATTGCCAAGAGTGTGCAAAGCAGTCATCAAAGCAAAAGGTGGCTACTTTGAAGAACCTAGAATATAAGACATATTTTCAGTTGTTTCACACTTTTTTGTTAAGTATATAATTCCACATGTGTTAATTCATAGTTTTGATGCCTTCAGTGTGAATGTACAGTTTTCATAGTTATGAAAATACAGAAAAATCTTTAAATGAGAAGGTGTGTCCAAACTTTTGGTCTGTACTGTAGTTAAGTGGCTTAGCAACGGTACAGGAGATAAGATGAGAATAATAGGTTTAGTCTTTAGGATAGGGTTAATGGATAGAGACTGCAAGATGTCGGTGAGTGACACGAAAGAGTGAGACGGACCCGGTCCCATCGTGTGCGTAAGAAGGGCACGGTGGAAGAAAAAGAAACCATGCCCATTGCAGCAAGCCAAGGGAGAACGGGTGGAGACTCCCAGGAAACGGGCAGGTGAGCCAGAAGTGGCCTCCCCCAAGAATGGGCAGAGCAACGTAAGAGCACACCCACGGCAGAGTGGGCTGGGACCATTGTTGGTGAGGAGGTAAAGTGGCAAGAGAAGATAGAGTGCTACGGTTTACCTATTGAAAGTGATGGTCGGTGCTACGGCATTGTGCTCCGCGGTGTGCCCGGAAAGGTTAAGTGGAAAAGGAAGATGACACCGCTGGAGCAAGAGATGCAGCCGGGTGAACTGTCATCAGTAGAGGCACCAACCAAGGTCCAGGGAAGGCCCAGGATCCAATGCCTGACATCAAGACAAAGGTTCACCCGCAGTCCCCAAAACCAGAACTCGATTCCAAGGCGGAGGCAGCAGTAGTGTCAGCGTGGCCAAGATCCTGCGACCAGGCAGGGTGACTGAAAGCTATGCTGGTAGCCCTGGTGGTAAGTACACCTCAGCGTCCTGGAGAGTTATCAGCCTGGGAAACAGCCCTCATCCCCTGGCCACAG
Organism: Phyllobates terribilis; assembly: GCF_046119375.1. Taxonomy (NCBI): domain Eukaryota; kingdom Metazoa; phylum Chordata; class Amphibia; order Anura; family Dendrobatidae; genus Phyllobates; species Phyllobates terribilis. The sequence goes on from NW_027362863.1 coordinate 1,559,572, forward strand.
CAGTACATGGAAGAGACACCAGCCCTGGACCCCGTTAAGGCCAGATGGGTGGTGAAGGTCATTGAGGGTAAGAAGGAGTGGGAGAAATGGGTGAGGGCCCAGATCGAGCACGCAGGAGGTGGTGAAGTTGACCCGCCCAGGGGGGATATAGGGGGAAACTTGGTACCCGGGCCTTTACCTTCTTTGTAGGATGTCACGGCAGTCGGCTCCCAGGCCCATCCTCTGGGGTCGCTCTTTAAAAGGGGGTTTGTTAACAGTTTGTCTCGTGACGCCACCTGTGGTTCCCGGTAATGAACACCGGCGCTGCTGCAGACCTCCGGGGGTGATGGGATGGCAGCTGGGATGTTTCTGCTCCCCACAGGCGGAGCGGGCCCCCGGGGCAGGGTAGTTGCAGATGGTAATGCTGGGCGTTGTAGTGCAGGCGCGGTAGCGTGATGGAAATAACTGACAGATACAGTGGAGTGCAGTCATCCGAGTTTACTCACAGTTCTTTTTAGGTTCCTCGGGTACACTGTCCAGGTGTCAGACTCCCGCGTCACACTGCGTTTGCCAGGCAGGGGTTCAGCACTCCTTCAGGTAGATTAGAAGCACTTAACGGGACCCCCTTTCTTATGTTCCTTCCTTGACTGACTTCACGCGCTGGGTCTTCTCACTCCTGCCCTGCGCTCCCCACACACAGTCACGATCGGGTGCTCTGAAGTCCCTTCTGGGCAACCTGGAGTTCCCGGACCTACTTGATGCCCTTCACGGCGACTAGGGTGAGGCTGTGGCAACTGCACCATGGAAGTGCAGAAGCCTCCGGTTTCTCCAGCCGAGACCTGGAGTAACACGGCTGGTCCAGGGACCAGTTCCCTTCCCTCTGATCCCTTCCCTGATCCCTCTGATTCTTGGCAGATTCGGGCGTATGGGTGCCGTCCTGCACTCACCGTACCCCCTGGGATCCCTTCTGTTCCCTGAGCATTCCTCCCTTGCTCCCACTCCTCTCCTGGGCCTCTCTCACTAGGCCCACAATGGAGCAGAGCTCCTGAAGAGACTCTGCTCCCCTCCTCTCCTTGCTACTCACTGGCTGAACTGCACTGCTCCAACTAAGATGGCTTCCTTTTTTATATCTATTCTCTAAGCGCTCCCCTGTCCTACGTCCTCCACCCACACCCACTACTGGTTCCCCCTCTCCTTGGTTCCCCCCACTCCAGCCAGGGACAGGGCAGCAAAAGAAGTGCATAATGCCCTTCCAGCCGGCCTGGAGTAGTGCAGTGTTGAGTGCAGGTGTTGGGGTCCCGGGCAGTAATAATCTTTAATAATAATAATCTTTATATAGCGCTAACAAATTCCGCAGCGCTTTACATACATTATTGTCTCTGTCCCCATCGGGGCTCACAATCTAGATACCCTATCAGTATGTCTTTGGAGTGTGGGAGGAAACTGGAGGAAACCCACGCAAACACGGGGAGAACATACAAACTCCTTGCAGATGTTGTCCTTGGTGGGATTTGAACCCAGGATCCCAGCGCTGCAAGGCTGCAGTGCTAACCACTGCGCCACCGTGCCGCCGGCAGTACTTCCTCCTTACCTGAGAGAAGGAGATGCCACACTTCTGGGTGAGGTGCAGTACCTCTGTGGCGACTGAACCCTCAGGGGTGCCACAAAGTCATTGACCAGATGACCAGATGTCACATCCAATATTTCAGCCCTCAGCGGGAAGATCATGTCCAGCAATGACTCCTCCACGGTTAGTACCACAGCCTCAGGCCTGACAGAGGCAGCGAGTATTGCGGCTGCAGTGTGCGTTTTCAAGGGCCCCCACTGTATATGCTGTGTGTTGTCTTCCAGGTTCCAGAATGGTCGAGGATGACCATGTCCAAAGAGGGAATGTAAGAGTGATGGACTGTTCTGCAGCATTCCTACCCTTGAAGGCAATAATCCCTTTATGTGTACAGTGCCATGCGGTTTTACGAGTAATGTAAATAGCGATGTGTTTCTCTTACAGTGGCATGTAAAAGTTTAGGCCCCTTGGTAAAAAATTACTGTTATTGTGAACAGTAAAGCAAGTTGAAGATGAAATGATCTCTATAAAAGGGCTAAAGTTAAAGATGACACATTTCCTTTGTATTTTAGGCAAGAAAAAATCTTGTAATTTTTTACATTTTAAAAATTACACAAAGGAAAATGGGCTGATGCAAAAGTTTGGGCACCCTTGGAGATTTGTGTGCTCAGAAAACTTTGACCAAGGTTTCAGACCTTAACCCCTTAATAACATCTGACGTACTAATACGCGTCTGTGCCCTGGGACTTAAGAGCCAGACCCGTATTAGTACGTCATGGCGATCGCGCGCGCACACAGGCTGTGCGGGCGCGATCGCCGCCGGGTGTCAGCTGATTGTCACAGCTGACACCCGGTACTATGTGCAGGGAGCGGTCACGCACCGCTCCCAGCACATTAACCCCCGCGATGCTGCGATCGAAGTCGATCGAAGTCGATCGCGGCATTGCGGGGGCAAGGGGAGGTGATCGCCGATACTCACCTCCTCTTCCGGCTTCCAGCGCAGTCTGCAAAGGCTTCCCGGGTGTTGCCATGACGACCCGATGTCGTCATGACAACATCCGGGTCACCAGAGAGCAGGAAGATTGCTTGGACATGCGCAGTGCATCTCCAAGCAATCTTCACACTGTGCACTTCTGACAGCCTTCATGGCATAGGGATGGTGCTCCATTCCTGTGCCATGCAGGCGATCAGAAAAAAAAAGTGAAAGTCCCAGAGTGGGACAAAGTAATAAAGTGTATAAACTGTGTGAAAGTGGAAAAAAAAAAAAAAAAAAATGTGCAAAAATATTATAAAAAAATAAAAAAAATAATACACCAAAAATAAAAATATAATGTACCCATCAATAAATATTATTATAAAAAAAATAAAAAAAAAACAATAAAAGTACACATATTTGGTATCGCCGCGTCCGGAACAACCTGACCTATAAAACTGTCCCACTAGTTAACCCCTTCAGTGAACACGGTAAAAAAAAAAAAAAAAAAACCAAGCAAAAAACAATGCTTTATCACCATACCGCCAAACAAAAAGTGGAATAACACGCGATCAAAAAGACGCATATAAATAAAAATGATACCGCTGAAAACGTCATCTCGTCCCGCAAAAAACAAGCCACCATATAGCTCCATCAGCCGAAAAATAAAAAAGTTATAGCTCTCAGAATAAAGCGATACTAAAAAATATTTTTTTCTATAAAATAGCTTTTATTGTGTATAAGCGCCAAAACATAGAAAAATTATACAAATGTGGTACCGCTGTAAACGTACTGACCCGAAGAGTAAAGCTGCCTCATCAATTTTACCACACGCGGAACAGAATAAAAAAAAAAAAAAAAAAACAATTCCTGAATTGTTGGTTTTTGTTTATTCTGCCTCCCAAAAATCGGAATAGAAAGCGATCAAAAAATGTCACGTGCCTGAAAATGGCACCAATAACAACGTCAAGTCATCCCGCAAAAAACGAGCCGTCACATGACTGTCTGCCAAAATTTGGAAAAATTATAGCTCTCAAAATATGGCGATGCAAAAACTAGATTTTACAAAAAATGCGTCTTTTAGTGTGTGACAGCTGTCAGTCATAAAAACCCCATATGATTCTGGCATTGCTGTAATCACACCGACCCGAAGAATAAAGTCGTCTAATCACTTATACCGCACAAGGAACGGCGTCAAAAATAAACTCTTGAGTTAGGATTGGGCTAGGGTTAGGGCTGGGTTTGGGGCTAGGGTTGTGCTGGGGCTAGGGTTGTGCTGGGGCTAGGGTTGTGCTGGGGCTAGGGTTGTGCTGGGGCTAGGGTTGTGCTAGGGTTAGGGCTGGGGTTGGGATTTTTTTCAAAAGTAAGAAAAAAAGATGACGATATGGCGACTAGTGTTGAGAGCAAGTGCTCGCTACTTGAGTTTGCATCGGGTGCTCTGGTATGCATTTAGTATCGTGGGTATTTGAGTGACATGCTCGAGTCTCTGCCCCATATGCTTCGCGGCCAAAAAACTTTACGGGGATTGCCTGCCATGCACGAGCGATCCCCGCATGTTTTTTTTTGGGTGTCTAATAACCGTGAAACATGCGGAGCAGGGACTCGAGCATGTCACTCGAGCACACGCTGTACATGGTGCATACCTGAGTACCCGATGCAAACTCAAGTAGCGAGCACTTGCGCTCAAGAATAATGAAAACTTATTCAATATGATGACCTAATGTAAACAAATAATGTGCCGTACCTCTGGGTTCAAAATGTTCACTATACACCTTAATAAAATCTTTGAGGGGTATAGTTTCCAAAATGGGGACACTTGTGGGGGAGCTCCACTGTTTAGGCACATCACGGGCTCTCCAAACGCGACATGGTGTCCGCTAACAAATTGAATGGAAAATCGGCTCAAATTGTTAGCGGACGCCATGTTGCGTTTGGAGAGCCCCTGTGTGTCCAAACATTGGAGCTCCCCCACAAGTGACCCCATTTTGGAAACTAGACCCCCCAAGGCACCTATCTAGATGCATAGTGAGCACTTAGAACCCCCAGGTGCTTCACAAATTGATTCGTAAAAATGAAAAAGTGAAAATAAAACACTTTTTCATTTTTATGAATCAATTTGTGAAGCACCTGGGGTTCCAAGTGCTCACTATGAATCTAGATAGGTGCCTTGGGGGGTCTAGTTTCCAAAATGGGGTCACTTGTGGGGGAGCTCCTATGTTTGGGCACACAGGGACTCTCTAAATGCAACATGGTATCCGCTAACAAATTGAATGGAAAATCGGCTCAAATTGTTAGCGGACACCACATTGCGTTTGGAGAGCCCCTCTGTGCCCAAACTTTGGAGCTCCCCCACAAGTGACCCCATTTTGGAAACTAGACCCCCCAAGGCACCTTTCTAGATGCATAGTGAGCACTTGGAACCTGCAGGTGCTTCACAAATTGATTCGTAAAAATGAAAAAGTGAAAAAAAAAACACTTTTTCATTTTTATGAATCAATTTGTGAAGCACCTGGGGTTCCAAGTGCTCACTATGAATATAGATAGGTGCCTTGGGGGGTCTAGTTTCCAAAATGGGGTCACTTGTGGGGGAGCTCCAATGTTTGGGCACACAGGGACTCTCTAAATGCAACATGGTATCCGCTAACAAATTAAATGGAAAATCGGCTCAAATTGTTAGCGGACACCACATTGCGTTTGGAGAGCCCCTCTGTGCCCAAACTTTGGAGCTCCCCCACAAGTGACCCCATTTTGGAAACTAGACCCCCCAAGGCACCTTTCTAGATGCATAGTGAGCACTTGGAACCCCCAGGTGCTTCACAAATTGATTCGTAAAAATGAAAAAGTGAAAAAAAAAACACTTTTTCATTTTTATGAATCAATTTGTGAAGCACCTGGGGTTCCAAGTGCTCACTATGAATCTAGATAGGTGCCTTGGGGGGTCTAGTTTCCAAAATGGGGTCACTTGTGGGGGAGCTCCAATGTTTGGGCACACAGGGACTCTCCAAATGCAACATGATATCCGCTAACAAATTGTCGGCTCAAATTGTTAGCGGATATCATGTTGCATTTGGAGAGTCCCTGTGTGCCCAAACATTGGAGCTCCTCCACAAGTGACCCCATTTTGGAAACTAGACCCCCCAAGGCACCTATCTAGATGCATAGTGAGCACTTGGAACCCCTAGGTGCTTCACAAATTAATTCGTAAAAATGAAAAAGTGTTTTTTTTTTCACTTTTTCATTATTACGAATCAATTTGTGAAGCACCTGGGGGTTCCAAGTGCTCACTATGCATCTAGAAAGGTGCCTTGGGGGGTCTAGTTTCCAAAATGGGGTCACTTGTGGGGGAGCTCCAAAGTTTGGGCACAGAGGGGCTCTCCAAACGCAATGTGGCGTCCGCTAACAATTTGAGCCGATTTTCCATTCAATTTGTTAGCGGATACCATGTTGCATTTAGAGAGTCCCTGTGTGCCCAAACATTGGAGCTCCCCCACAAGTGACCCCATTTTGGAAACTAGACCCCCCAAGGCACCTATCTAGATGCATAGTGAGCACTTGGAACCCCTAGGTGCTTCACAAATTGATTCGTAAAAATGAAAAAGTGTTTTTTTTTTCACTTTTTCATTATTACGAATCAATTTGTGAAGCACCTGGGGGTTCCAAGTGCTCACTATGCATCTAGAAAGGTGTCTTGGGGGGTCTAGTTTAAAAAATGGGGTCACTTGTGGGGGAGCTCCAAAGTTTGGGCACAGAGAAGCTCTCCAAACGCAATGTGGTGTCCGCTAACAATTTGAGCCGATTTTCCATTCAATTTGTTAGCGGATACCATGTTGCATTTAGAGAGTCCCTGTGTGCCCAAACATTGGAGCTCTCCCACAAGTGACCCCATTTTGGAAACTAGACCCCCCAAGGCACCTATCTAGATGCATAGTGAGCAGTTGGAACCCCCAGGTGCTTCACAAATTGATTCATAAAAATGAAAAAGTGTTTTTTTTTTCACTTTTTCATTGTTACGAATCAATTTGTGAAGCACCTGGGGGTTCCAAGTGCTCACTATGCATCTAGATAGGTGCCTTTGGGGGTCTAGTTTCCAAAATGGGGTCACTTGTGGGGGAGCTCCAATGTTTGGGCACACAGCAGCTCTCCAAACGCAACATGGTGTCGCTAACAATTTGAGCCAATTTTGCGTTAAATTTGTTAGCGGACACCATGTTGCATTTAGAGAGCCGCTGTGTGCCCAAATATTGGAGCTCCCCCACAAGTGACCCCATTTTGGAAACTAGACCACCCAAGGCACCTATCTAGATGCATAGTGAGCACTTGGAACCCTCAGGTGCTTCACAAATTGATTCATACAAATGAAAAAGTGTTTTTTTTTTCACTTTTTCATTGTTACGAATCAATTTGTGAAGCACCTGGGGGTTCCAAGTGCTCACTATGCATCTAGATAGGTGCCTTGGGGGGTCTAGTTTCCAAAATGGGGTCACTTGTGGGGGAGCTCCAATGTTTGGGCACACAGGGACTCTCTAAATGCAACATGGTGTCCTCTAACAAATTTAACGGAAAATCGGCTCAAATTGTTAGCGACACCATGTTGCGTTTGGAGAGCCGCTGTGTGCCCAAACATTGGAGCTCCCCCACAAGTGACCCCATTTTGGAAACTAGACCCCCCAAGGCACCTATCTAGATGCATTGTGAGCACTTGGAACACTCAGGTGCTTCACAAATTGATTCATAAAAATGAAAAAGTGTTTTTTTTTTTCACTTTTTCATTGTTACGAATCAATTTGTGAAGCACCTGGGGGTTCCAAGTGCTCACTATGCATCTAGAAAGGTGCCTTGGGGGGTCTAGTTTCCAAAATGGGGTCACTTGTGGGGGAGCTCCAAAGTTTGGGCACACATGGGCTCTCCAAACACAACATGGCGTCCGCTAATTATTCAAGCAAATTTTACAATCAAAAAGTCAAATAGCGCTCCTTCCCTTCCGAGCCCTGCCGTGCGCCCAAACAGTATTTTTTCCCCAAATATTGGGTATCTGCGTGCCCAGGGGAAATTGCACAACAAATTTTGGGGTCCATTTTTTCTTGTTACCCCTGTGAAAATAAAAAAAATTGGGTCTAAATTAACATTTTTGTGAAAAAAGTTAAATGTTCATTTTTTTCTTCCACATTCAAAAAATTCCTGTGAAGCACCTGAAGGGTTAATAAAGTTCTTGAATGTGGTTTTGAGCACCTTGAGGGGTGCAGTTTTTAGAATGGTGTCACTTTTGGGTATTTTCTGTCATAAAGACCTCTCAAAGTGACTTCAAATGTGATGTGGTCCCTAAAAAAATGGTTTTGTAAATTTTGTTGGAAAAATGAGAAATCGCTGGTCAACTTTTAACCCTTATAGCTCCCTAACAAAAAAAAATTTTGGTTCCAAAATTGTGCTGATGTAAAGTAGACATGTGGGAAATGTTATTTATTAACTCTTTTGTGTGACATATCGCTCTGATTTCAGGGCTTAAAAATTCAAATTTTGAAAATTGCAAAATTTTCAAAATTTTCGCCAAATTTCCGTTTTTTTCACAAATAAACGCAAGTGATATCGAAGAAATTTTTCCACAATCATGAAGTACAATATGTCACGAAAAAACAATCTCAGAATCAGGGGGATCCGTTGAAGCGTTCGAGAGTAATTACCTCATAAAGTGACAGTGGTCAGAATTGTAAAAATTGGCCCGGTCATTAACGTGCAAACCACCCGCGGGGCTTAAGGGGTTAATTAGCCTGTTAGAGTGCGTGCACATGGTCAGTAAACACTGCGGATTGGATGCAGCACACTTGCGCTGCGTGCAATCTGCAGCGGCCAGATGTTACAGCATAGTGGATGGGATTTATACAAATCCCATGTCCACTATGCGTCTCCGTGCTCCTGCAGCTCACCCGTGGAGACGGTCATGCAGTGCGTCTTCACAGACCGCAGCATGTCAATTTATCTTGCGGAGACCCTAGTCTCCGCAAGAGAAATTATATCACTGTAATGTATAGGATGTGGTGAATCCGCATGGTTCATTGAACAAATGCGGATTCACTTGCGTGCAGCGCTTTGGACGCAGCATAAAGTATGCTGCGTTCAAAGCGCAGCCAACACCGACCATCTGCACATACCCTAAAGGTTATGGCTTCTTCACTATCATTAGGAAAGGCCAGGTGATACAAATTTCCCAACTTTATAAAAATACAGCCTCCTCTAACCCTGTGCCAAAAAACAGCAGCCATGGGTTCTTCTAAGCAGCTGCCTAGCACTCTGAAAATGAAAATGGTGGAGGCCCACAAAGCAAGAGTAGGCTATAAGAAAATAGCAAAGCGTTTTCAAGTTGCAACCTTATTGACGGCATCGCTCGTCACTGCAGGAACGACCTCAGGCTACTGTCAGTGAGTTCCAGCTGGCGTGCTGAGCAGTTGCATACTCATGCAACCGCTCAACACACCAATCGGATGTAGCAGATCTGTGGATCATTGTTCGACATCATCAGTATGGATTATCTGTGGACAGGTGAGGATTACTTTGTTTTTTTATTTTTATGTGGATCTTAAGAAATGTGTAAAAGAGGGTCATTGAGTGTTTTGTTCAAACAAATGTCTTTGCTCTGTGTGAGTTTTTTTACTTGAACTAATGGCGTTAGTAATCGGGATGTCTTATTCACGCCTCTCCATTACTAACCCCTGGGCTTGATGTCAGCAAACATCAAACAGCTGACATCAACCCCAAAACCATTACCCCACTTGCCAATGCACCAGGGCAAGTGGGAAGAGCCGAGAATAAGCACCAGAATTTCTGGGGTGGCTGAGGGCTCATGTTATTAGTCAGGGAGGAGGCCAATATCCATGGTCCCTTCCCAGCCTTTTAATATCAGCCTGCAGGTGTCTGTTTAGCCTTTGCTGGTTATTAAAACTAGGTGGGACACCACATCATTTTTTGGGGGATACCCCCTTTTTAATACCATTAAAGGCTAAGCAGACAGCTGTGAGCTGTTATTAATAAGCTGGGAAGATCCATGAATAGCGGCCCCTTCCCAGATTGCCCACTGCTTTCCCTCAGCTGTTAAGAAAATTAAATGGACCCCATCCCATTTTTTCAAAAATAAACACCTAAATTTGTAAGGATGTAAAACAAGGCCAAAATGTAGACTAAACTATATATGAATAGACAATATAAGGTCCTAAGTTCCTGGGCTAAGTCATCACTGCTATGGCCCTACTTATGTATTTGAAGTCCCCCTTTCTCAAAATCTTTCTAATAAATTTAATTTCCCCAAGATTATTGTGAAAATCATATACAGTGGGTAAGGAAAGTATTCTGACCCCTTTACATTTTTCACTCTTTGTTTCAGTGCAGCCATTTGGTAAATTCTAAAAAGTTCTTTTTTTTCTCATTAAAGTACACTCTGCACCCCATCTTGACTGAAAAAAACAGAAATGTAGAAATCTTTGCAAATTTATTAATAAAGAAAAACTGAAATATCACATAGTCATAAGTATTCAGACCCTTTGCTCAGTATTGAGTAGAAGCACCCTTTTGAGCTAGTACAGCCATGAGTCTTCTTGGGAATGATGCAACAAGTTTTTCACACCTGGATTTGGGGATCCTCTGCCATTCTTCCTTGCAGATCCTCTCCAGTTCCATCAGGTTGGATGCCGAACGTTGGTGGACAGCCATTTGCAGGTCTCTCCAGAGATGCTCAATTGGGTTTAGGTCAGGGCTCTGGCTGGGCCAGTCAAGAATGGTCACAGAGTTGTTCTGAAGCCACTCCTTTGTTATGTTAGCTTAGTGCTTAGGGTCATTGTCTTCTTGGAAGGTGAACATTCGGCCAAGTTTGAGGTCCAGAGCACTCTGGAAGAGATTTTCATCCAGGATATCTCTGTACTTGGCCGCATTCATGTTTCCTTCAATTGCAACTATCGTCCTTTCCCTGCAGCTGAAAAACACCCCCATAGTATGATGCTGCCACCACCATGTTTCACTGTTGGGATTGTATTGGGCAGGTGATGAGCAGTGTCTGGTTTTCTCCACACATACCGCTTAGAATTATCACCAAAAAGTTCTATCTTCGTCTCATCAGACGAGAGAATCTTATTTTTCTCATAGTCTGGGAGTCCTTCATGTGTTTTTGAGCAAACTCTATGTGGGCTTTTATACGTCTTGCACTGAGGTGAGGCTTCTGTCGGGCCACTCTGCCATAAAGGCCCGATTGGTGGAGGGCTGCAGTGATAGTTGACTTTGTGGAACTTTCTCCCATCTCCCTACTGCATCTCTGGAGCTCAGCCACAGTGATCTTGGGGTTCTTCTTTACCTCTCTCACCAAGGCTTTTTTCCCACGATTGCTCAGTTTGGCTGGACGGCCAGGACTAGGAAGACTTCTGGTGGTCCCAAACTTCTTCCATTTAAGGATTATGGAGCCCACTGTGCTCTTAGGAACCATGAGTAATGCAGAACTTGTTTTGTAACCTTGGTCAGATCTATGCCTTGCCACAATTCTGTCTCTGAGCTCCTTGGGCAGTTCCTTCGAGTTCATGATTCTCATTTGGACTGACATGCACTGTGAGCTGTGAGGTCTTATATAGACAGGTGTGTGCCTTTCCAAATCAAGTCCTACCAGTTTATTTAAACACAGCTGGACTCCAATTAAAGAGTAGTACCATCTCAAGGAGGATCACAAGGAAATGGACAGCATGTGACTTAAATATGAGTGTCTGAGCAAAGGGTCAGAATACTTATGACCCTGTGATATTTCAGTTTTTCTTTTTTAATAAGTTTGCAAAAATTTCTACATATCTATTTGTTTCAGTCAAGATGGGGTGCAGAGTGCACTTTAGTGAGAAAAAAAAAAAGAACTTTTTAGAATTTACCAAATGACTGCAATGAAACAAAGAGTGAAAATGTAAAGGGGTCTGAATACTTTCAGTACCCACTGTATCCTTGAACATTACATTTAACTACCTTTTTGTATAAGGTGGCAAAGAATAAAACAAGCAGATAGGAAAAAACAAACTTAATTTATTTAAAAAATGATCAAAAAGAAATATTTCTGTCATGCGCCAAAACATGCAAAATAAAGCAAATAAACATTACAAATTATAATAAGGTGCAGAACTGTAATCAGGGCCAGGACTGGGTGCTGAAAAATGTGGGGGGATCAGCAACATGAGTAAGTGAGGGAAGTGGAATAAAGGGTAGAAATACACCATGGTGCGGAGGGTTTGGTAGGTATGGCCGGTCCGTGGAACTAGATTTGCTGCCAACTATATCCTAATTTGGAAGGCGGCTCACAGCAGGTTCAAGATGATATAAGTATGGCAAATACAAACGGTATATTAGGATTGTCTGAATATGGGTTATTTTGTAGGTGAGGTTTAACGCAAATAACTATTGAAGCCAGAACATTATGTGTCTAATTTTTTTCCAAAACATATCGCCACCAAAAGCGAAAATTTGGCAAGCCAGAATAAACACAAAAAAAAAAGACAAAGAAAAGTCACCATCATACTAGCAGTCAAGGGCGGGCTGGGCTAGGGGGCAGAGGGGCAAATGCCCCCCCAGACCAGTTCCCAAGCAGCTGCTCAGGGCTGCCAGGGGTCTGCACTGTACCTTTAAATATGTTCAGCTGCCGACCCGACCACATGGCAGAGATGCAGATACACCCCCTGCACGCTGTGTGGCTGAGTCTGCTGAAGTGACGTCACACAGCGAACCTGGAACTGATTCAGTCAGCCGGACAGGAGCCTGTGGATCGGAGACTTCAGTGGTCTCAGTCAGTATGAGGTCAGGGGGTCTGCAGTGAGGGGGAAGCGGGACTGTGCTCACCTTCTCATAAATTCACCCAGGATTCTATATTGTCCAATCAGAGGGCCAGCTGCTGGGGCTCCGTGTGAGTTATTGCAGGAGGCTGAACTTTCATGCAGATTAGGGTCCTCCTGTCAGTGCAAAAAGTTCAGTCTGGTGCAATAAATCACACTTAGTCCCAGCAGAGACCACAGACATCACAATACAAGACCCTGCACCGACTGATTACAGCTGAACCTACAGCACCTCATATTCTACTATGTGGCCCCATATATAATATGTGAGGTCCTGTAGGCAGGTCCAGGTGTGTTCAGTAATAATAATCTTTATTTTTATATAGCGCTAACATATTCCGCAGCACTTTACATACATTATCGTCGCTGTCCCCATCGGGGCTCACAATCTAGATTCCTTATCAGTATGTCTTTGGAGTGTGGGAGGAAACCGGAGAACCCGGAGGAAACCCACGCAAACACGGGGAGAACATACAAACTCCTTGCAGATGTTGTCCTTGGTGGGATTTGAACCCAGGACCCCAGCGCTGCAAGGCTGCAGTGCAGTGTATATCCCTGTACATAATATACCACATCTAGTATACAGATTAGCCTATCATCTACTGTGATACACACATCAGATGTTTTAAAAAAATACACATTACTATACAACATCAGATGTCTATAGTGACAGTATATTATATACTAGTCATGTATTCTAATATATATTGTATGCATGTGGTATACTGTGTGAACAGATGTTATGTACAGGTAATGTGTGTATAGTATATCTGAACTCTACCCATGTCTGGTATATATAATACTGTAACTACAAAGTTCAGCCCGCGGACTGAGACAGCCGAAGGGCTGAAAACTGTGGTGCACGGGCCACACCATACTCTCCCCTATCCCAATATCACTGCTATCTGCAGAGTGGTGAATACATTGGTGGAAGACGGAGCCACTGGCTCCTACTTCCACAGATCAGCTTTTGCGACTGACACAGCCAACATGATGACATCACGACATCACATCTGCTGTGTGGAGAGTCAGTGCACCGGAGAAAAGAACAGACCACGGGGGAACGAGAGCGAGGTGAGTATGTCTTCTTTTTTTTTTTTCCTATGTGCATGGAATGTGTGCCTGCATATAGGGGGCTATGTGAGGACTCATACTGTATATAGGAGGCTATGTGAGGGCTCATATAGTATATAGGAGGCCATGTGAGGGCTCATATAGTATATAGGAGGCTATGTGAGGGCTCATATAGTATATAGGAGGCTATGTGAGGGCTCATATAGTATATAGGAGGCTATGTGAGGGCTCATATAGTATATAGGAGGCTATGTGAGGGCTCATATAGTATATAGGAGGCTATGTGAGGGCTTATATAGCATATAGGAGGCTATGTGAGGGCTCACATTGTATATTGGAGGTTATGTGAGGGCTCATATAGTATATAGGAGGCTATGTGAGGGCTCATATAGTATATAGGAGGCTATGTGAGGGCTCACATTGTATATTGGAGGTTATGTGAGGCCTCACACTGTATATAAGAGGTTATGTGGGGCCTTACACTGTATATAGAAAGCTATGAGGGAATCATACTGTATATAGGAGGCTATTTGAGGGCTCATATTGTATATAGAGAGACAATGTGGGGGCTCACACTGTATATAGGAAGCTATGCGGATCTTATAATGTATATAAGAGGCCACATGGGGTCTAACAATATATAGAGAGGCTATGTGGGGACTCACATTGTATAAAGGAGGCTATGTGGGACTCATACTGTACATAGGAGGCTATGTGGCGGCTAATAATATGTATACAGTAGAAGGCTATGTGGGGGCTCATACTGTATAAAGGAGGCTATGAGGACTCATACTGTACATAGGGGGCTCATACTATATATAGGAGGCTATATGCGGGCTCATACTGTACAAAGGAGGCTAAGTGGCGGCTCATAATATGTATAGGAGGCTATGTGGGTCTCATACGGTATATAGGGGGCTATGTGGTGGCTAATACTGTATATAGGATGGAATATGAGGGCTCATGCTGTATATAAGGGCTATGTGGTGGCTTACACTGTATATAGGGGCTATATGGGGTGCATACTGTATGTAGGAATAATGTCTGTAATCTGCTGTGGAATTAATAGCACTATATACTGTACTTTCCAGATTATAGTACGCACTTTTCTCCTCCAAAAAATGTTGGGAAAAAGGGGGTACGTCTTATAATCTGAATGTAGTTTACCGGGGCATTTGGGAGCGGCATTTTAGGGTCGCTGCTGCAGGAAGCTGGTGACGGCAGGAATGAGGCGATGCTGCGGGCCCCAGGCTGAACTTGGGGAAAAAAGGCCACCAGAGGCGGCGCATGTGCGGATTGAGATTGTGACACCGAGATCTTTTCTCCCGAGGTCTCAACCTAAGCATGTGCCGCTTTCGGTGGCCATTTTCCCTAAGTCTACAGCATTGAAAACCACGGGAAGTACAGGGGATCCGCCGGCATTTTGTGAAAGCACGGAGCCCGGCTCATCGTTGAACATCCCCCTCCCAGCCTGGGGTCCACAGCATCACCCCACTCCTGCCGCTGCCAGCTTCCTGGAGCAGCGACTCTGCTCCACCACAGCAGCCCCCTTCCCTGGGTAATCTACCGTAAAAGCAGACTATAAGAAGCACCACCATTTTATTAAAAACATTTTTTTCCTATTTTTCTCACCAAATTTTGGGGTGCGTCTTATGATACGGTGCATTTTATAATCTGCAAAATATGGTTAGTAAAATAAATAAATAAATAGGGAGCTGTGTGGGGGCTCATACTGTATACAGGGGGCTATGTGTGTGCTCATATGGTATATAAGGGGGATGTGTGTGGGCTCATACTGTATACAGGGGGCTGTGTGTGCTCATATGGTATATAGGGGGGCTGTGTGTGGGCTCATACGGTATATAGGGGGGCTATGTGTGTGCTCATATGGTATATAGGGGGGCTATGTGTGTGCTCATATGGTATATAGGGGGGCTGTGTGGGGGCTCATACTGTATACAGGGGGCTGTGTGTGGGCTCATATGGTATATAGGGGGGCTGTGTGGGGGCTCATACTGTATACAGGGGGCTGTGTGTGGGCTCATATGGTATATAGGGGGGCTGTGTGTGGGCTCATACGGTATATAGGGGGATGTTGGCATACTTAATTCTGCTCAATATTAAGTGATATAAATATTATTTTATATTAATTGTAGTTAATATTAATATTGAGCAGAACTAATTTCAGCCTTTCAGCCTATTGGTTCAGGCCCCCACAACAGTTACGTTTTCTCATGTGGCCCCTCTGGAAAATGAATTGCCCACCCCTGATATATACCATCATTTATTATCCAGTATATAGCACCTGATGTCTGTATAACAGTATGTCATATATCCCATCACATATTCTCCTGTATACTGGATGTCATATACTGTGCACAGACATCAGATGGTGCAGAGGAGAAGTGACTGGTGTAATATCTAATGGCTGTACTCAAGGTGTAATGTGCACTAGTTACATATTAGCCTGTAGGTGGTATAATATATATACTATAGGCCCAGACATCCCATATTATATACAGGATAATAGGAGGCGGGTATAATATCCAGAGCTAACAAGCCTCCCCTATTCCCTGGGCCTGTCCCGATTTGAGGGCTCAGCCTTCCCTGGGCCTGTCCCGATTTGAGGGCTCAGCCCCGGCCCGGCTCAGCTCTTCTCCCGGCAGGGGCGCTGCTGGGCACTGGGCTTTTCCTCCAGACACGCAGGCTTTCCATGCTGTGTGTGACCCCTTGTAGCTCCGCCTCCCGCTCTCTGCTCCTCCCCGGCATCAGGGCAGAGGAATTCTACTGTGCAGAGACCGCACAGCATGAGGAGGTGAGGGGTCAGGGGGCGGGGCCAAGTCTGCGGAGGACATGACAACAAGGTGCGGTCCTGAGGTGAGGGGGAGACCCGCAGCCTCTCCCATCTGTGGCTGCTGTTATTACAGGATGGGAGGGGGCTCATGCAATGTCACCAGCAGCTCTGCAGTCGGGACTAGGGGGATGGGAGGGGGATTTAGGGACACTGCAGGGCTGACAGCTCTCCTGCGTACAGCCCATACTCTGCTGCTGATTGCAAACACCAGGCCCCACCACTGCCACTGGAGACATGATGGAGAAGAAGGGACTATATACATGTCATGTTGTGCCCGCTGTGTGTATGATGTGTGTGTGATGGTTGTGCCCGCTGTGTGTATGATGTCTGTGTGATGGTTGTGCCCGCTGTGTGTATGATGTCTGTGTGGTGGTTGTGCCCGCTGTGTGTATGATGTCTGTGTGGTGGTTGTGCCCGCTGTGTGTATGATGTCTGTGTGATGGTTGTGCCCGCTGTGTGTATGATGTCCGTGTGGTGGTTGTGCCTGCTGTGTGTATGATGTCCGTGTGGTGGTTGTGCCCGCTGTGTGTATGATGTCTGTGTGATGGTTGTGCCCGCTGTGTGTATGATGTCTGTGTGATGGTTGTGCCCGCTGTGTGTATGATGTCTGTGTGATGGTTGTGCCCGCTGTCTGTGTGATGGTTGTGCCCGCTGTGTGTATGATGTCTGTGTGATGGTTGTGCCCGCTGTGTGTATGATGTCTGTGGGATGGTTGTGCCCGCTGTGTGTATGATGTCTGTGTGATGGTTGTGCCCGCTGTGTGTATGATGTCTGTGGGATGGTTGTGCCCGCTGTGTGTATGATGTCTGTGGGATGGTTGTGCCCGCTGTGTGTATGATGTCTGTGTGATGGTTGTGCCCTCTGTGTGTATGATGTCTGTGTGATGGTTGTGCAAGCTGTGTGTATGATGTCTGTGTGATGGTTGTGCCCGCTGTGTGTATGATGTCTGTGTGATGGTTGTGCCCGCTGTGTGTATGATGTCTGTGTGATGGTTGTGCCCGCTGTGTGCATGATGTCTGTGTGATGGTTGTGCCCGCTGTGTGCATGATGTCTGTGTGATGGTTGTGCCCGCTGTGTGTATGATGTCTGTGTGATGGTTGTGCCCGCTGTGTGTATGATGTCTGTGTGATGGTTGTGCCCGCTGTGTGTATGATGTCTGTGTGATGGTTGTGCCTGCTGTGTGTATGATGTCTGTGTGATGGTTGTGCCCGCTGTGTGTATGATGTCTGTGTGATGGTTGTGCCCGCTGTGTGTATGATGGTTGTGCCCGCTTTGTGTATGATGTCTGTGTGATGGTTGTGCCCTCTGTGTGATGGTTGTGCCCGCTGTGTGTATGATGGTTGTGCCCGCTTTGTGTATGATGTCTGTGTGATGGTTGTGCCCTCTGTGTGACGGTTGTGCCCGCTGTGTGTATGATGTCTGTGTGATGGTTGTGCCCGCTGTGTGTATGATGTCTGTATGATGGTTGTGCCCGCTGTGTGTATGATGTCTGTGTGATGGTTGTGCCCGCTGTGTGTATGATGTCTGTGTGATGGTTGTGCCCGCTGTGTGTATGATGTCTGTGTGGTGGTTGTGCCCGCTGTGTGTATGATGTCTGTGTGATGGTTGTGCCCGCTGTGTGTATGATGTCTGTGTGGTGGTTGTGCCCGCTGTGTGTATGATGTCTGTGTGGTGGTTGTGCCCGCTGTGTGTATGATGTCTGTGTGATGGTTGTGCCCGCTGTGTGTATGATGTCCGTGTGGTGGTTGTGCCTGCTGTGTGTATGATGTCCGTGTGGTGGTTGTGCCCGCTGTGTGTATGATGTCCGTGTGGTGGTTGTGCCCGCTGTGTGTATGATGTCCGTGTGGTGGTTGTGCCCGCTGTGTGTATGATGTCTGTGTGATGGTTGTGCCCGCTGTGTGTATGATGTCTGTGTGATGGTTGTGCCCGCTGTGTGTATGATGTCTGTGTGATGGTTGTGCCCGCTGTCTGTGTGATGGTTGTGCCCGCTGTGTGTATGATGTCTGTGTGATGGTTGTGCCCGCTGTGTGTATGATGTCTGTGGGATGGTTGTGCCCGCTGTGTGTATGATGTCTGTGGGATGGTTGTGCCCGCTGTGTGTATGATGTCTGTGTGATGGTTGTGCCCTCTGTGTGTATGATGTCTGTGTGATGGTTGTGCAAGCTGTGTGTATGATGTCTGTGTGATGGTTGTGCCCGCTGTGTGTATGATGTCTGTGTGATGGTTGTGCCCGCTGTGTGTATGATGTCTGTGTGATGGTTGTGCCCGCTGTGTGCATGATGTCTGTGTGATGGTTGTGCCCGCTGTGTGCATGATGTCTGTGTGATGGTTGTGCCCGCTGTGTGTATGATGTCTGTGTGATGGCGTGCCCGCTGTGTGTATGATGTCTGTGTGATGGTTGTGCCCGCTGTGTGTATGATGTCTGTGTGATGGTTGTGCCCGCTGTGTGTATGATGTCTGTGTGATGGTTGTGCCCGCTGTGTGTATGATGTCTGTGTGATGGTTGTGCCTGCTGTGTGTATGATGTCTGTGTGATGGTTGTGCCCGCTGTGTGTATGATGTCTGTGTGATGGTTGTGCCCGCTGTGTGTATGATGGTTGTGCCCGCTTTGTGTATGATGTCTGTGTGATGGTTGTGCCCTCTGTGTGATGGTTGTGCCCGCTGTGTGTATGATGGTTGTGCCCGCTTTGTGTATGATGTCTGTGTGATGGTTGTGCCCTCTGTGTGACGGTTGTGCCCGCTGTGTGTATGATGTCTGTGTGATGGTTGTGCCCGCTGTGTGTATGATGTCTGTATGATGGTTGTGCCCGCTGTGTGTATGATGTCTGTGTGATGGTTGTGCCCGCTGTGTGTATGATGTCTGTGTGATGGTTGTGCCCGCTGTGTGTATGATGTCTGTGTGGTGGTTGTGCCCGCTGTGTGTATGATGTCCGTGTGGTGGTTGTGCCCGCTGTGTGTATGATGTCCGTGTGGTGGTTGTGCCCGCTGTGTGTATGATGTCCGTGTGGTGGTTGTGCCCGCTGTGTGTATGATGTCCGTGTGGTGGTTGTGCCCGCTGTGTGTGTGATGTCCGTGTGGTGGTTGTGCCCGCTGTGTGTATGATGTCCGTGTGGTGGTTGTGCCCGCTGTGTGTATGATGTCTGTGTGATGGTTGTGCCCGCTGTGTGTATGATGTCTGTGTGATGGTTGTGCCCGCTGTGTGTATGATGTCTGTGTGATGGTTGTGCCCGCTGTCTGTGTGATGGTTGTGCCCGCTGTGTGTATGATGGTTGTGCCCGCTTTGTTTATGATGTCTGTGTGATGGTTGTGCCCTCTGTGTGACGGTTGTGCCCGCTGTGTGTATGATGTCTGTGTGATGGTTGTGCCCGCTGTGTGTATGATGTCTGTGTGATGGTTGTGCCCGCTGTGTGTATGATGTCTGTGTGATGGTTGTGCCCGCTGTGTGTATGATGTCTGTGTGATGGTTGTGCCCGCTGTGTGTATGATGTCTGTGGGATGGTTGTGCCCGCTGTGTGTATGATGTCTGTGGGATGGTTGTGCCCGCTGTGTGTATGATGTCTGTGGGATGGTTGTGCCCGCTGTGTGTATGATGTCTGTGTGATGGTTGTGCCCTCTGTGTGTATGATGTCTGTGTGATGGTTGTGCAAGCTGTGTGTATGATGTCTGTGTGATGGTTGTGCCCGCTGTGTGCATGATGTCTGTGTGATGGTTGTGCCCGCTGTGTGCATGATGTCTGTGTGATGGTTGTGCCCGCTGTGTGCATGATGTCTGTGTGATGGTTGTGCCCGCTGTGTGTATGATGTCTGTGTGATGGCGTGCCCGCTGTGTGTATGATGTCTGTGTGATGGTTGTGCCCGCTGTGTGTATGATGTCTGTGTGATGGTTGTGCCCGCTGTGTGTATGATGTCTGTGTGATGGTTGTACCCGCTGTGTGTATGATGTCTGTGTGATGGTTGTGCCTGCTGTATGTATGATGGTTGTGCCCGCTGTGTGTATGATGTCTGTGTGATGGTTGTGCCCGCTGTGTGTATGATGTCTGTGTGATGGTTGTGCCCTCTGTGTGTATGATGTCTGTGTGATGGTTGTGCAAGCTGTGTGTATGATGTCTGTGTGATGGTTGTGCCCGCTGTGTGTATGATGTCTGTGTGATGGTTGTGCCCGCTGTGTGTATGATGTCTGTGTGATGGTTGTGCCCGCTGTGTGCATGATGTCTGTGTGATGGTTGTGCCCGCTGTGTGCATGATGTCTGTGTGATGGTTGTGCCCGCTGTGTGTATGATGTCTGTGTGATGGCGTGCCCGCTGTGTGTATGATGTCTGTGTGATGGTTGTGCCCGCTGTGTGTATGATGTCTGTGTGATGGTTGTGCCCGCTGTGTGTATGATGTCTGTGTGATGGTTGTGCCCGCTGTGTGTATGATGTCTGTGTGATGGTTGTGCCTGCTGTGTGTATGATGTCTGTGTGATGGTTGTGCCCGCTGTGTGTATGATGTCTGTGTGATGGTTGTGCCCGCTGTGTGTATGATGGTTGTGCCCGCTTTGTGTATGATGTCTGTGTGATGGTTGTGCCCTCTGTGTGATGGTTGTGCCCGCTGTGTGTATGATGGTTGTGCCCGCTTTGTGTATGATGTCTGTGTGATGGTTGTGCCCTCTGTGTGACGGTTGTGCCCGCTGTGTGTATGATGTCTGTGTGATGGTTGTGCCCGCTGTGTGTATGATGTCTGTATGATGGTTGTGCCCGCTGTGTGTATGATGTCTGTGTGATGGTTGTGCCCGCTGTGTGTATGATGTCTGTGTGATGGTTGTGCCCGCTGTGTGTATGATGTCTGTGTGGTGGTTGTGCCCGCTGTGTGTATGATGTCTGTGTGATGGTTGTGCCCGCTGTGTGTATGATGTCTGTGTGGTGGTTGTGCCCGCTGTGTGTATGATGTCTGTGTGGTGGTTGTGCCCGCTGTGTGTATGATGTCTGTGTGATGGTTGTGCCCGCTGTGTGTATGATGTCCGTGTGGTGGTTGTGCCTGCTGTGTGTATGATGTCCGTGTGGTGGTTGTGCCCGCTGTGTGTATGATGTCCGTGTGGTGGTTGTGCCCGCTGTGTGTATGATGTCCGTGTGGTGGTTGTGCCCGCTGTGTGTATGATGTCTGTGTGATGGTTGTGCCCGCTGTGTGTATGATGTCTGTGTGATGGTTGTGCCCGCTGTGTGTATGATGTCTGTGTGATGGTTGTGCCCGCTGTCTGTGTGATGGTTGTGCCCGCTGTGTGTATGATGTCTGTGTGATGGTTGTGCCCGCTGTGTGTATGATGTCTGTGGGATGGTTGTGCCCGCTGTGTGTATGATGTCTGTGGGATGGTTGTGCCCGCTGTGTGTATGATGTCTGTGTGATGGTTGTGCCCTCTGTGTGTATGATGTCTGTGTGATGGTTGTGCAAGCTGTGTGTATGATGTCTGTGTGATGGTTGTGCCCGCTGTGTGTATGATGTCTGTGTGATGGTTGTGCCCGCTGTGTGCATGATGTCTGTGTGATGGTTGTGCCCGCTGTGTGCATGATGTCTGTGTGATGGTTGTGCCCGCTGTGTGTATGATGTCTGTGTGATGGCGTGCCCGCTGTGTGTATGATGTCTGTGTGATGGTTGTGCCCGCTGTGTGTATGATGTCTGTGTGATGGTTGTGCCCGCTGTGTGTATGATGTCTGTGTGATGGTTGTGCCCGCTGTGTGTATGATGTCTGTGTGATGGTTGTGCCTGCTGTGTGTATGATGTCTGTGTGATGGTTGTGCCCGCTGTGTGTATGATGTCTGTGTGATGGTTGTGCCCGCTGTGTGTATGATGGTTGTGCCCGCTTTGTGTATGATGTCTGTGTGATGGTTGTGCCCTCTGTGTGACGGTTGTGCCCGCTGTGTGTATGATGTCTGTGTGATGGTTGTGCCCGCTGTGTGTATGATGTCTGTATGATGGTTGTGCCCGCTGTGTGTATGATGTCTGTGTGATGGTTGTGCCCGCTGTGTGTATGATGTCTGTGTGATGGTTGTGCCCGCTGTGTGTATGATGTCTGTGTGGTGGTTGTGCCCGCTGTGTGTATGATGTCTGTGTGATGGTTGTGCCCGCTGTGTGTATGATGTCTGTGTGGTGGTTGTGCCCGCTGTGTGTATGATGTCTGTGTGGTGGTTGTGCCCGCTGTGTGTATGATGTCTGTGTGATGGTTGTGCCCGCTGTGTGTATGATGTCCGTGTGGTGGTTGTGCCTGCTGTGTGTATGATGTCCGTGTGGTGGTTGTGCCCGCTGTGTGTATGATGTCCGTGTGGTGGTTGTGCCCGCTGTGTGTATGATGTCCGTGTGGTGGTTGTGCCCGCTGTGTGTATGATGTCTGTGTGATGGTTGTGCCCGCTGTGTGTATGATGTCTGTGTGATGGTTGTGCCCGCTGTGTGTATGATGTCTGTGTGATGGTTGTGCCCGCTGTCTGTGTGATGGTTGTGCCCGCTGTGTGTATGATGTCTGTGTGATGGTTGTGCCCGCTGTGTGTATGATGTCTGTGGGATGGTTGTGCCCGCTGTGTGTATGATGTCTGTGGGATGGTTGTGCCCGCTGTGTGTATGATGTCTGTGTGATGGTTGTGCCCTCTGTGTGTATGATGTCTGTGTGATGGTTGTGCAAGCTGTGTGTATGATGTCTGTGTGATGGTTGTGCCCGCTGTGTGCATGATGTCTGTGTGATGGTTGTGCCCGCTGTGTGCATGATGTCTGTGTGATGGTTGTGCCCGCTGTGTGTATGATGTCTGTGTGATGGCGTGCCCGCTGTGTGTATGATGTCTGTGTGATGGTTGTGCCCGCTGTGTGTATGATGTCTGTGTGATGGTTGTGCCCGCTGTGTGTATGATGTCTGTGTGATGGTTGTGCCCGCTGTGTGTATGATGTCTGTGTGATGGTTGTGCCTGCTGTGTGTATGATGTCTGTGTGATGGTTGTGCCCGCTGTGTGTATGATGTCTGTGTGATGGTTGTGCCCGCTGTGTGTATGATGGTTGTGCCCGCTTTGTGTATGATGTCTGTGTGATGGTTGTGCCCTCTGTGTGATGGTTGTGCCCGCTGTGTGTATGATGGTTGTGCCCGCTTTGTGTATGATGTCTGTGTGATGGTTGTGCCCTCTGTGTGACGGTTGTGCCCGCTGTGTGTATGATGTCTGTGTGATGGTTGTGCCCGCTGTGTGTATGATGTCTGTATGATGGTTGTGCCCGCTGTGTGTATGATGTCTGTGTGATGGTTGTGCCCGCTGTGTGTATGATGTCTGTGTGATGGTTGTGCCCGCTGTGTGTATGATGTCTGTGTGGTGGTTGTGCCCGCTGTGTGTATGATGTCCGTGTGGTGGTTGTGCCCGCTGTGTGTATGATGTCCGTGTGGTGGTTGTGCCCGCTGTGTGTATGATGTCCGTGTGGTGGTTGTGCCCGCTGTGTGTATGATGTCCGTGTGGTGGTTGTGCCCGCTGTGTGTGTGATGTCCGTGTGGTGGTTGTGCCCGCTGTGTGTATGATGTCCGTGTGGTGGTTGTGCCCGCTGTGTGTATGATGTCTGTGTGATGGTTGTGCCCGCTGTGTGTATGATGTCTGTGTGATGGTTGTGCCCGCTGTGTGTATGATGTCTGTGTGATGGTTGTGCCCGCTGTCTGTGTGATGGTTGTGCCCGCTGTGTGTATGATGGTTGTGCCCGCTTTGTTTATGATGTCTGTGTGATGGTTGTGCCCTCTGTGTGACGGTTGTGCCCGCTGTGTGTATGATGTCTGTGTGATGGTTGTGCCCGCTGTGTGTATGATGTCTGTGTGATGGTTGTGCCCGCTGTGTGTATGATGTCTGTGTGATGGTTGTGCCCGCTGTGTGTATGATGTCTGTGTGATGGTTGTGCCCGCTGTGTGTATGATGTCTGTGGGATGGTTGTGCCCGCTGTGTGTATGATGTCTGTGGGATGGTTGTGCCCGCTGTGTGTATGATGTCTGTGGGATGGTTGTGCCCGCTGTGTGTATGATGTCTGTGTGATGGTTGTGCCCTCTGTGTGTATGATGTCTGTGTGATGGTTGTGCAAGCTGTGTGTATGATGTCTGTGTGATGGTTGTGCCCGCTGTGTGCATGATGTCTGTGTGATGGTTGTGCCCGCTGTGTGCATGATGTCTGTGTGATGGTTGTGCCCGCTGTGTGCATGATGTCTGTGTGATGGTTGTGCCCGCTGTGTGTATGATGTCTGTGTGATGGCGTGCCCGCTGTGTGTATGATGTCTGTGTGATGGTTGTGCCCGCTGTGTGTATGATGTCTGTGTGATGGTTGTGCCCGCTGTGTGTATGATGTCTGTGTGATGGTTGTACCCGCTGTGTGTATGATGTCTGTGTGATGGTTGTGCCTGCTGTATGTATGATGGTTGTGCCCGCTGTGTGTATGATGTCTGTGTGATGGTTGTGCCCGCTGTGTGTATGATGTCTGTGTGATGGTTGTGCCCTCTGTGTGTATGATGTCTGTGTGATGGTTGTGCAAGCTGTGTGTATGATGTCTGTGTGATGGTTGTGCCCGCTGTGTGTATGATGTCTGTGTGATGGTTGTGCCCGCTGTGTGTATGATGTCTGTGTGATGGTTGTGCCTGCTGTGTGTATGATGTCTGTGTGATGGTTGTGCCCGCTGTGTGTATGATGTCTGTGTGATGGTTGTGCCTGCTGTGTGTATGATGTCTGTGTGATGGTTGTGCCCGCTGTGTGTATGATGTCTGTGTGATGGTTGTGCCCGCTGTGTGTATGATGGTTGTGCCCGCTTTGTGTATGATGTCTTTGTGATGGTTGTGCCCGCTGTGTGTATGATGGTTGTGCCCGCTTTGTTTATGATGTCTGTGTGATGGTTGTGCCCTCTGTGTGACGGTTGTGCCCGCTGTGTGTATGATGTCTGTGTGATGGTTGTGCCCGCTGTGTGTATGATGTCTGTATGATGGTTGTGCCCCCTGTGTGTATGATGTCTGTGTGATGGTTGTGCGCGCTGTGTGTATGATGTCTGTGTGATGGTTGTGCGTGCTGTGTGTATGATGTCTGTGTGATGGTTGTGCCCGCTGTGTGTATGATGTCTGTGTGATGGTTGTGCCCGCTGTGTGTATGATGTCTGTGTGATGGCTGTGCCCGCTGTGTGTATGATGTCTGTGTGATGGTTCTGCCCGCTGTGTGTATGATGTCTGTGTGATGGTTGTGCCCGCTGTGTGTGATGTCTGTGTGATGGTTGTGCCCGCTGTGTGTGTGATGTCTGTGTGATGGTTGTGCCCGCCGTGTGTATTGATGTCTGTGTGATGGTTGTGCCCGCTGTGTGTATGATGTCTGTGTGATGGTTGTGCCCGCCGTGTGTAATGATGTCTGTGTGATGGTTGTGCCCGCTGTGTGTATGATGTCTGTGTGATGGTTGTGCCCGCTGTGTGTGTGATGGTTGTGCCCGCTGTGTGTATGATGTCTGTGTGATTTTTAACATAGCGCTTTGAAATAGGCAGGGGTGGGAGATTAATTTTCCCAAGGGGCCACGTGAGAGACCGTGACTGTTGTGGAGTCCGAACCAATCGGTTCAAATTAATTCAGGTCAATATTAATATTAACTTATTAATTATATTTTTTGTATGTTTATATTATCACTTAATATTGAGCAGATTTAAGTATGCTGACATCCCCCTATATACAGTATGAGCCCCCACACAACCCCGTACATACAGTATTAGCACACACCACCCCTACCTACGGTATGAGCCCTCGCATAGCCCCCAATATACAGTAAGAGCCACCACAAGAAAGCCAGATGTCGTATAATGAATCTACATAAAGATGATAAAGTTCTGGCGGCTCCGACTGTGAATGAGGGAACAAAAAATAACCCTCAGGTCCCAACAAGAGATGAGCAGGACTCACAGATGAGGCCGCACTGCCCCGGAAGATAAGAGACTCATGGCCTCCAGTCCAGCCGCCAGGTAGCACTGACCTGGACGCCCGACTGGAGGCCCCGGAATCCATCTGCTCATCTCTAGTCCCAGCTGCCCTGGATACAGTGGACAGTCCTGGATTTGGGTCTGGGCCTTGCAGTCTCGGCCGTTTGCTGAATTTCCCTCACTACCAGCGCCCCTCTGACAACTCCTCCTGCCGGGCGAGAAAGATAATGGTAAATGGGCGTGGATTGGGGTGTGACCAGGGGCGAGGCCAAAATTTGCCGCACATAGCCTCTTTCTGTCCCCCTTTCTGTTCTTCAAAAGTTGAGAGGTATGAATATGTGATGTCTGTATCCCAGTATATCGCTTACCATCACATATTATGCTGTATACTGGATGTGATGGACTTTGATACAGGCATCCAATGTTATACAGAGGATAATATGTCACTGGTGTAATATCTGATGTCTGTGCTCATAGTGTGGTATATAACTGTCACATGCTATTCTGTATGTAATATCTGATGTATGTAGTCATAATATATCTTATTCCAGTACAGATGAGCGAATTGATTCGCAGGACACTGGTCAAACAGTCCCGTCAGTAGTCTGTGGCCACCAGACCAGAGCCCCGCGAGCCTCCTCCCGCCTGCCGGCATCTCTGACTCCTCTTTTGATTATAGTCTTTGCATGATGTCATCTTTTTGGCGTGACACATACATGACATTGTGCCTGGCTACAAATCAAAGGAAGAGAAAGAGAATGGTGTCAGGTAGGAGGCTGTCAGGGCTCCTATCCAGCAGCCACTGAATATTCATCTGACCATTGGATCAGGGTCCTGCAAATGAAGTTGCTCATCTCTATCTATCAGTCATATATTCTCCTATGTATATTGTATTGTATGTGGTATAATATGTTCACTGTGTGCACAGACATCAGATGGGACACACATGATAATTAGTGACTCGTACATCATATACTATAATGTGGAGTTGACTTTTACATTGATGACTTGCTCGATCAAGTATGTAGGAAATAATACACAAAATAATAATTCCTAGGTATCTATCTGGCAGACCTGTGCTTATGTGTGGCCACCTTTAGGCTGTGTGCCCACTATGCATTTTTTAAGCGTTTCCGCAACGGCAATTCCGCTGCAGAAACGCTTAAAAAACGCTTGGTAGAAGGTCTGCTATGTTCCCCAATGATAATCCGCATCTGCTGTGCACATGCTGCGGAAATTTCCGCTGCGGATTATCAATGCGGAAAAATCCGCCGCACTACCAATTATTTTGTGTAATCGCAGCGTTTTCGCCGCCATTGACTTGCATTGAATTGCATAATATCCGCATGACTACATGTGCACATGCGGATATTTAGCGATTCAATGTGCAGATGGTACCCGGATTTGGAGATGAAGAGACTCTCCTCCAGACCCGGGTACCATAGTACCTGTAAAAAAAAAAGAATTAAAATAAAAAATATACATTATACTTACCTTCTGATTGCCCCGGTCTCCATAGCGATGCGTCCTGGCTTCCTGGCAGCTCATGATGGTCTAAAAGGACCTGCCATGACGTCATTTAGTCATGTGACAGGTCACACGACCGCTGACGTCGGCGGTCACTTGTCCCGTCACATGACTAAATGACGTCATGGCAGGTCCTTTTACACAACCGCGAGACACCGGGAAGACCGGACGCATCGGATAAGGAGACCAGGGGCCGTCAGAAGGTAAGTATAATATTTATTTTTTACCATTCTTTTACGGTCACACTATATAAATCCATACCGGTTGCATGGATTTATATAGTGTGACCAAGCTGTCAAGCACTTTCCAAGTGATGCTAAAATCTCTTGCAAAGCTCTTGACAACCCGCATGCGGAAATGCATGTGAAGAGCGCTTCACTTCTGCTTGTCCCTGGCAGGAAAACTCATAGAATCCGCATGCGTTTTTTCTGCCAGGGAGATGCAGAAACGCTCTGGAAAAATTCTCAGCATTTCTGCATTGTGGGCACTTAGCCTTACTCTGTTTAGGAGTGTAGAAAAGCACAGCGTACCTTGGATTACTTGCATTACACCTCTAACAACCTAAATGCGTTTTGTAGTGGTCAGACATTGTACATATTATGCTTATGTATTACCAGTTTTAAATGCTCACCTGAACTGGACCAAGTGCTGTCATTTTTCTCCACGGGCAGCACTTAGACAATACGTTTGTGTGAATATAGCCTATGAAGCAGCTGGTAATAAACATGTTGAAGGGGTTTTCTGCGAACAAAAGTATATTTTAATCAATAGATCTTGGAATAATAATAACTTCCACAATTGGATGTGTTTAAATAAAATGTCCCTGTGCTGAGATAATGTTATAAATGTGCCCCTGCTGTGTACTGTGTAATGGCTGTGTCTGACTGTGCAGGAACATGGTCTGATCATACCACAGCTACTGGGCAGGGGGGGAGAAAAAGAGTATATAGCATCGATTAAATCACTGCACACTCTAGTTTCAAGATGCAAACGATGGGTCAAAACGTTCATTTACTGTTGCATTATTCCCTGCACCTTAAATGTGTCTTATTGCATGTCTTCAAATAGACTTTAGTTTGCATCATGAAACTAGAATGTGCGGTGATTTAATCTACGCTGATTCTGGGGATTCCACATCCCGTGTACCTGCACCTTGACCTACAGACTGTGTGCACGCTAATCATCTATATATAAAGAGAGTATATATACATTACAGCAGGGGATCACAGCTGAGTCTTTCTTTGAGCTAAAATATTGTTTAAAAACAGGCATTGAAATGTTTTACTCACAAAAAGAATCCTCTGTGATCCCCTGCTATCCTGCCTGTATCCTCTTTTTCTCCCCCCTGCCCAGGAGATGTGGTATGATCAGACCATGTTCCTGCACGGTCAGACACAGCCATTACACAGTACACAGCAGGGGCACATTTATAACATTATCTCAGCCCAGGAACATTATTATATCACATCCAATTGTGGAAATTATTATTACTCCAAGACCTATTGATTAAAATATACTATTGTTTGTGGGAAAACGACCTTTAAGGATGGGCCGCTACTCATGGACCACTGCTGTGTGCTTGCCCCCAGGCTAAAATTTGCCAGCCAGCCCCTGCTAGCAGTGATATTAGAATACACACTATACATGTTATTACATACAGCATCCTTTACCTATAAAAATTGTATATAATCTCTTCCACTTTTCTTTCCAGTGGGTGTAGTGACAAGATTATGGAGCAGTTGCCGGGACCAGTGCCGCCGCGAGCGACAACAGGGTAGGAAGAGTGGTGATGTGGCTCTTAAAAAGAAAGGCCATACCTATATTATGACCGGCTCCAGTTTTTGACCCTAGTCCTAGATTTTCACCCGTAAGTGGCTATCTTTTTCAGTTTTATTTGTTGTAATGGTTTGATTATTATTTTGCATATTAAAAATGCTTTTTTCTCTGTCATCCCTGACCTTACAGATCTGACTGGACCAAAAAGGGAAATACCTGTAGCCCGGAGGTGCTGGAAGCCAGAGAGGAATCTGAAATGGAGGCCGGAGCTGGGGGCCAGAAAGAAGAAGAGCCTGCGGAGAGCACCAGTACACCACAGCCCCTCGACACCTCCCCTCATGCACCAATTAGCCAGCATCGCTACCGCCCCACCATCACTGGCGTACGTGACATGGGAATACCTGTGAGTGATGATGATGAGAGTTTTTGTCTAAGCCTGGCCTGTTATTTCAGGCACGTTCCCTTTTTATTGAGGCTGCAGACCAGGGCTGCCCTCCAAATTGTTTTGTCTGCCGCTGCGCCACCAAATTCACCGATGGCCATCTTTTAATTCCTTGAAAGGTGGCAACTTTCTGAGGACAACAAAACTCGGTCATTAGACCCCCCAAGAAGGGCACTCAGCAGACCCACCATCACGGCAGCCACCACCTCCAGTGCCAGCATCACGGCAATCACCACCACCTCCAGTACCAGCATCACAGCAGCCATCACCACCACCTCCAGTCACAGCATTACAGCAACCACCACCAACTACAGTGGCACCATCACGGCAGCCACCTCCAGTGCCAGCATCTTGGCAGCCACCTCCATTACCAGCATCACGGCAGCCAACAACCCCCTCACCAGCATGTCTCTTGCCCCAATCACCCTTGTCTTGTTGGCATGATGGCCAAAACACAGAAGACAAGGCCAGACAAAGATCTGAGATACTGGATTTGTGTGCTGAGATGCCGTCACAGTTACTGAAAGGTGTTACATAGATGCGTATTATATGGACGCTATATGGATGGCATAAGCATGGTCCGTTTGCTGTGCTTTTTTCTTCTCGCACACATTGACTTGCATTGGCGAGTCTCGTCTGATATATGCAGCCACTTGCAGCATGCTGTGATTTTTTTTTCTCAGTTCGATCTGAGCTGGAAAAAAAAATCACAGATGAACACATAATCATTCAATAACAGGAGTCAGAGTGCAATCCAATTTTTTTTTATCAGATTGCACTCGTGTGATTTAAACGCAGATGAGTATGAGCCCTTAGACTCAGCCAAAAGATTGTAGACATAGAGTATATCTTATTGCTCTAATAGGCATCTAGTCATTCAACAGAGGCCATTAACTATATATTCTACATGCAGGGCTTGTGAATTGTCCAATATTAAAATAAACAGTATATAAAAAGCAGTGCAGGAGGCAGCAGTGAAGGACATGACAAATATTAATAACAATATGTAAAATAATCACAGGCTGCAATTACCCACCATATTTTTTCTTAAACCATGAAATCAACTTTTTCTTGCGGTTGTAAATTTGAAATGACAGTGGTAGCTATTATGACATCACAAGGCACATGACATCATAGACATCATAATTGGAATAGAATGTATAAATTTCTACACTGCTGCCATCTTGTGTCACTATAACCTGACAGCTGAGAGAGAACGAGTCCAGGTAAGTAGCTCTTTACTTTTAAGCTTTGGTATACTTATAATGTATCCACCGGATTTATCATGGATTGCCGGGAACACTCTGTAATAAGACATTTTCAGGACAACCCCTTGTCTAAATGAGAAATTGCTGACGATAGGTGGGTGGGGGAGGTCAAGTTGGGACATCTTTATGGGGCTCCATTTTTGGGTAGTTTTGCCATTTATGTGGACAAATTATTTTATTATCATTCTCTGTTCTCAGATCTTTGGTTCCTATTGAATTAGGGGCTGACATTGGAGTTGTAGTTTAACCCCTTTAAAGCTCAAGACGTACTAATACGTATCTGCGCCATGGGACTTAAGAGCCTGATACTTATTAGTACGTCTTTGCGATCGCGCCCGCACACAGGCTGTGCGGGCGCGATCGCCGCCGGGTGTCAGCCGATTGTCGCAGCTGAGTAGATCGCAGCATTGCGGGGGCAAGGGGAGGTGATCGGGATACTCACCTCTCCTGCCGGCGTCCAGCGATGTCTGCCGCGGCTTCCTGGATGTTGCCATGACGACCCAATGTCGTCATGACAACATCTGGGTCACCGGACAGCAGAAAGATATTTTGGCATGCGCAGTGCATGACCAAAGTATCTTCTGCATTTGCAGCGCTGACAGCCTGTATAGCACAGGGTTGGTGCTCCATCCCTATGCTATACAGGCGGTCAGAATAAATAAAGTGAAAGTCCCATAGTGGGACAAAGAATAAAAGTAAAAAAAGTGTCAGAAAGTGAAGAAAAAAAAAAAAATCTACCAAAAATAAAAGTATAATGTACCCATCAATAAATATTATTCTGAAAAAAAAAACAATAAAAGTGCACATATTTGGTATCGCCGCGTCCGGAATGACCTGACCTATAAAATTGTCCCACTAGTTAGCCCCTTCAGTGAACATGGTAAAAAAAAAAAAAAAAAAAATGAAGCAAAAAACAATGCTTTATCATCATACCGCCAAACAAAAAATGTAATAACACGCGATCAAAAAGACGAATATAAATAATAATGATACCACTGAAAACGTCATCTTGTCCCGCAAAAAACAAGCCGCCATACAGCTCCATCAGCCTAAAAATAAAAAAGTTATAGCTCTCAGAATAAAGCGATGCAAAAAAATTATTTTTTCTATAAAATAGGTTTTATTGTGTAAAAGCGCCAAAACGTAGAAAATCGATATAAATGTGGTACCACTGTAAACGTACTGACACAAAGAATAAAGCTACCTTATCAATTTTACCACACGCGGAGCAGAATAAAAAAAAAAAACAACAATTCCTGAATTGTTGGTTTTTGTTTATTCTGCCTCTCAAAAATCGGAATAGAGAGTGATCAAAATATGTCACGTGCCTGAAAATGGCACCAATAAAAACGTCAACTCATCCCGCAAAAAACAAGATGTCACATGACTCTGTCGACCAAAATATGGAAAAATTATAGCTCTCAAAATATGGCGATGTAAAACTAGATTTTACAAAAAATGCGTCTTTTAGTGTGTGACAGCTGTCAATCATAAAAACCCGATATGATTCTGGTATCGCTGTAATCGCACTGACTCGAAGAATAAAGTTGTCTAAATGGCGTAAAATATAAACTCTAGGGCTAAGGTTGTGGTAGGGTTAGGGTTAGGGTTAGGGTTGGGCTAGCCCTGAGAGGATGAGATCCGCCCCTATCACTGGGCAAGAAGCCAAAAGCACAAAATAAAAAGAGAAATCCTACTTCCTCCTTCAGGAGGACCCGGAGTGGGCAAACCCAACACATGAGACACCGGGCTAGAGGCCAACCACGACACAAGCTTTAAAGGGAATCTGTCACCCCCTAGGACTTATCAGACCTCTAATATGGGCATAAAGGTTATAGAAATGTAAATCTATACATACTTCTATGGCCCATATTAGAGGTCTGCTTGCTTTGAAATATCCTGGCTCCGGCCTGCTCTCGCTCTGGCTCTGGCCTGCCTTTGCCCTGGCTCTGTCCTGCTCTCGCTCTGACTCTGGCCTGCTCTCGCACTGGCTCCGGCCTGCTCTCGCCTTGTCTCCGGCCTGCTCTCGCTCTGGCTCTGTCCTGCCCTCGCCTTTGCTCCGGCCTGCTCTTGCCCTGGCTCCGGCCTGCTCTCGCTCTGGCTCTGACCTTCCCTCGCTCTGGCTCTGACCTTCCCTCGCACTGGCTCTGACCTTCCCTCGCACTGGCTCTGGCCTGCTCTCTCTCTGGCTCTGGCCTGCCCTTGCCCTGGCTCCGGCCTACTCTCGCTCTGGCTCTGGCCTGCTCTCGCTCTGGCCTCGCCCTGACTCCGGCCTCCTCTCGCCCTGGTTCCGGCCTGCCCTTGCCTTGGCTCTGGCCTTCTCTCGCTCTGGCTCTGGCCTGCCCTTGCCTTGGCTCTGGCCTACTCTCGCTCTGGCTCTGGCCTGGCCTCGCCCTGGCTCCGGCCTGCTCTCGCTCTGGCCAGCTCTCGCTCTGGCGTGCCCTCGCTTTGGCTCCGGCCTGCTTTCACTCTGACTCTGGCCTGCCCTCGCCCTGGCTCCGGCCTGCCCTCGCCCTGGCTCCGGCCTGCTCTGGATCTGTCTCTGGCCTGCCCTCACCTTCGCTCCGGCCTGCTCTCGCTCTGGCTTTGGCCTGCCCTCACCTTGGCTCCGGCCTGCTCTCGCTTTGGCTCCGGCCTGCTCTTGCTCTGGCTCCGGCCTGCCTTCGCCCTAGCTCCAGCCTGCCCTTACTCTGGCTCCGGCCACCCCTCGCCTTGGCTCCGGCCTGCTCTTGCTCTGGCTCTGGCCTGCCCTCGTCCTGGCTCCTGACTGCTCTTGCTCTGGCCTGCCCTCTTCTTGACTCCGGCCTGCTCTCGCTCTGGTTCTGGCCTGCCTTCGCCTTGGCTCCGGCCTGCCCTCGCTCTGGCTCAAGCCTGCTCTACCTCTGGCTGTGGCCTGCCCTTTCCTTGGCTCCCGACTGCTCTTGCTCTGGCTCTGGCCTGCTTTCGCTCTGGCTCTGGCCTGCCCTCGCCTTGGCTCCGACCTGCTCTCGCTCTGGCTCTGGCCTGCCCTCGCCTTGGCTCCGGCCTGCTCTCGCTCTCGCCTGCCCTGGTCTGCCTCTGGCCTACCCTCGCCTTGGCTCCGGCCCTGCTCCCGCCTTGGCTACGGCCTGCTCTCGCTCTAACTCCGGACTGCCCTCGCCCTGGCTCCGGCCTGCCATTGCTCTGGTTCCGGCCTGCTCTCGCCCTGGCTCCGGCCTGCTCTCGCTCTGGCTTCGGCCTGCCCTCGCCTTGTCTCCGGCCTGCTCTCGCTCTGCCTCTGGCCTGCCCTCTCCTTGGCTCGGGCCTGCCCTCTCCTTGGCTCGGGCCTGCCCTCTCCTTGGCTCCGGCCTGCCCTCTCCTTGGCTCCGGCCTGCTCTCTCTCTGACTCGGGACTGCCATTGCCTTGGCTCTGGCCTGCCCTCGTCCTGGCTCCGGCCTGCCCTTGCTCTGTCTCTGGGCAGCCCTCGCCTTGGCTCCGGCCAGCTCCTGCTCTGGCTCCGGCATGCTCTCACCTTGGCTCCGGCCTGCTCTCACCCTGGCTCCGGCCTGCCCTCGCCCTGGCTCCGGCATGCCCTCACCCTGGCTCCGGCCTGATCTGCCCTCGCCTTGGCTCCGGCCTCCTCTCGCTCTGACTCTGGTCTGCCCTCGCCCTGGCTCCAGCCTGCTCTAGCTCTGGCTCAGGCCTGCTCTCTCTCGCTCTTGCTCTGGCCTGCCCTTCCTTGCCTTGGCTCCGGACTGCTCTCGCTCTGGCTCTGGCCTGCTCTCGCTCTGGCCTTCCCTCGCCTTAGCTCTGGCCTGCTCGTGCCCTGGCTCTGGCCTGCTCTTGCCCTGGCTCCGGCCTGCTCTTGCACTGGCTCCGGCCTGCTCTGCCTCTGGCCTGCCCTCGCCATGGCTCCGGCCTCCTCTCGCCCTGGCTCCAGCCTGCTCTCGCTCTGGCCTGCCCTTGCCTTGGCTCTGGCCTGCTCTGGCTCTGGCCTCGCCCTGGTTCCGGCCTGTTTTCGCCCTGGTTCCGGCCTGCCCTTGCCTTGACTCCGTCCGGCCTTCTCTCGCTCTGGCTCTGGCCAGCCCTTGCCTTGGCTCTGGCCCACTCTCGCTCTGGCCTGCCCTCGACCTGGCTCCGGTCTGCTCTCGTTCTGGCTCTGGCCTGCTCTTGCTCTGGCGTGCCCTCGCCTTGGCTTCGGCCTGCTCCCGCTCTGACTCTGGCCTGCTTTGGATCTGGCTCTGGCCTGCCCTTGCCCTGGCTCTGGCCTGACCTCGCCCTGGCTCCGGCCTGCTCTCGCTCTGGCTCTGACCTGCTCTCGCTCTGGCTCTGACCTGCCCTCGCCTTGGCTCCGGCCTGCT
This sequence comes from Phyllobates terribilis, assembly GCF_046119375.1. Taxonomy (NCBI): domain Eukaryota; kingdom Metazoa; phylum Chordata; class Amphibia; order Anura; family Dendrobatidae; genus Phyllobates; species Phyllobates terribilis. The sequence goes on from NW_027362863.1 coordinate 1,595,102, forward strand.
CTCGCCTTGGCTCCGGCCTGCTCTTGCTTTGGCTCCGGCCTGCCCTCGCCTTGGCTCCGGCCTGCCCTCGCCCTGGCTCCGGCCTGCCCTTGCTCTGGCTCCAGCCAGCCTTCACCTTGGCTTTGGCCTGTTCTCGCCCTGTCTCCTCCTGCTCTTGCTCTAGCTCTGGCCTGCCCTCATCCTGGATCCGGCCTGCTCCTCGTCCTTGCTCTTGCTTGCTCTGGCTCTTACCTGTTCTTTCCATGTCTCCGGCCTGCTCTCGCACTGGCTCCGGCCTGCCCTCGTCCTGGCTCCGGCCTGCTCTGGCTCTGGCCTGCTATCTCTCTGGCTCCTGCCTGCCCTCAACTTGACTCCGGCCTGCTCTTGCTCTGGCTCCGGCCTGCCCTCGCTCTGGCCTGCCCTCGCCTTGGCTTCAGTGTGCTATCGCTCTTGCTCCAGCCTGCCCTCGCCCTGGCTCCGGCCTGCTCTGGCTCTGGCCTGCCCTCGCCCTGGCTCCGGCCTGCCGTCGCTCTGCCTCTGGCCTCCTCTCGCCATGGCTCCGGCCTCCTCTCGCCCTGGCTCCAGCCTGCTCTCGCTCTGGCCTGCCCTCGCCTTGGCTCCGGCCTGCTCTCGCCCTGTCTCTTGCTTGCTCTCGCTCTGGCTCTGGCCTGTCCTCTCCTTGGCTCCGGCCTGCTCTCGCACTGGCTCCGGCCTGCCCTCGTCCTGGCTCCGGCCTGCTCTCGCTCTGTCCTGCTATCGCCCTGGGTCCGGCCTACTCTCGCCTTGGCTCCGTCCGGCCTGCTCTCGCCTTGGCTCTGGCCTGCTTTCTCTCTGGCTCCGGCCTGCCCTCGCCTTGGCTCCTACCTGTTCTTGCCCTGGTTCCGGCCTGCATTCGCCTTGGCTCCGGCCTGCTCTCTCTCTGGTTCCGGTCTGCCCTTGCTGTGGCTCATGCCTGCTCTATATCTGGTCTGACCTCAACTTGGCTCTGTCCTGCTCTAGCTCTGGCTCTGGCCTGCCCTCGCTCTGGCTCCGGCCTACTCTCGCTCCGGCCTGCCCCCTTGCCTTGGCTGTGGCGTGCCCTCGCCTTGGCTTCGGCCTGCTCCCGCTCTGACTCTGGCCTGCTTTGGATCTGGCTCTGGCCTGCTCTTGCCCTGGCTCTGGCCTGACCTCGCCCTGGCTCCGGCCTGCTCTCGCTCTGGCTCTGACCTGCTCTCGCTCTGGCTCTGACCTGCCCTCGCCTTGGCTCCGGCCTGCTCTCGCCTTGGCTCCGGCCTGCTCTTGCTTTGGCTCCGGCCTGCCCTCGCCTTGGCTCCGGCCTGCCCTCGCCCTGGCTCCGGCCTGCCCTTGCTCTGGCTCCAGCCAGCCTTCACCTTGGCTTTGGCCTGTTCTCGCCCTGTCTCCTCCTGCTCTTGCTCTAGCTCTGGCCTGCCCTCATCCTGGATCCGGCCTGCTCCTCGTCCTTGCTCTTGCTTGCTCTGGCTCTTACCTGTTCTTTCCATGTCTCCGGCCTGCTCTCGCACTGGCTCCGGCCTGCCCTCGTCCTGGCTCCGGCCTGCTCTGGCTCTGGCCTGCTATCTCTCTGGCTCCTGCCTGCCCTCAACTTGACTCCGGCCTGCTCTTGCTCTGGCTCCGGCCTGCCCTCGCTCTGGCCTGCCCTCGCCTTGGCTTCAGTGTGCTATCGCTCTTGCTCCAGCCTGCCCTCGCCCTGGCTCCGGCCTGCTCTGGCTCTGGCCTGCCCTCGCCCTGGCTCCGGCCTGCCGTCGCTCTGCCTCTGGCCTCCTCTCGCCATGGCTCCGGCCTCCTCTCGCCCTGGCTCCAGCCTGCTCTCGCTCTGGCCTGCCCTCGCCTTGGCTCCGGCCTGCTCTCGCCCTGTCTCTTGCTTGCTCTCGCTCTGGCTCTGGCCTGTCCTCTCCTTGGCTCCGGCCTGCTCTCGCACTGGCTCCGGCCTGCCCTCGTCCTGGCTCCGGCCTGCTCTCGCTCTGTCCTGCTATCGCCCTGGGTCCGGCCTACTCTCGCCTTGGCTCCGTCCGGCCTGCTCTCGCCTTGGCTCTGGCCTGCTTTCTCTCTGGCTCCGGCCTGCCCTCGCCTTGGCTCCTACCTGTTCTTGCCCTGGTTCCGGCCTGCATTCGCCTTGGCTCCGGCCTGCTCTCTCTCTGGTTCCGGTCTGCCCTTGCTGTGGCTCATGCCTGCTCTATATCTGGTCTGACCTCAACTTGGCTCTGTCCTGCTCTAGCTCTGGCTCTGGCCTGCCCTCGCTCTGGCTCCGGCCTACTCTCGCTCCGGCCTGCCCCCTTGCCTTGGCTGTGGCCTGCCCTCGCCTTGACTCCGGCCTGCTCTCGCTCTGGCTACGGCCTGCCCTCGCCCTGACTCTGGCCTGCCCTTGCTCTGGCTCCGGCCAGCTCTCGCATTGGCTCCGGCCTGCTCTCGCCCTGCCTCCGACCTTCTCTGGCTCTGGCTCTGGCCTGCCTTCGCCCTGGCTCCGGCCTGCTCTCTCTCTGGCTCTGGCCTGCCCATGCCTTGGCTCCAGCCTGCTATCTCTCTGGCTCTGGCCTGCCTTTGACTTAGCTCCGGCCTGCTCTCGCTCTGACTCTGACCTGCCCTCACCCTGGCTCTGGCCTACCTTCCTTCACCTTGGCCGGCCTGATCTCGCCTTGGCTCCAGCCTGCTCTCGCTCTGGCTCCGGCCTGCCCTCCCTCGCTCTGGCTCCTGCCTGCCCTCGCCCTGACTCCGGCCTGCCCTTGCTCTGGCTCCGGCCAGCCCTCTCATTGGCTCTTGCCTGCTCTCGCCATAACTCCGACCTGCTGTCTCTCTGGCTCTGGCCTGCCCTTGCCTTGGCTCTGGCCTGCCCTTGCCTTGGCTCTGGCGTGCTCTCGCTCTGGCTCTGTCCTGCCCTCGCCTTGACTCCGGCCTGCTCTTGCCCTGGCTCCGGCATGCTCTCGCTCTGGCCTGCCCTCGCACTGGCTCTGGCCTGCTTTCTCTCTGGCTCTGGCCTGCCTTTGCTCTGTCTCCGGCCTGCTCTCGCTCTGGCTCTGGCCTGCTTTCGCTCTGGCCTCGCCCTGTCTCCGGCCTCCTCTCGCCCTGGTTCCGGCCTGCCCTTGCCTTGGCTTGGGCCTTCTCTCGCTCTGGCTCTCGCCTGCCCTTGCCTTGGCTCTGGCCTACGAGATCTCGCTCTGGCTCTGGCCTGCCCTCGCCCTGGCTCCGGCCTGCTTTCGCTCTGGCCTGCTCTCACTCTGGCCTGCTCTCGCTCTGGCGTGCCCTCACTTTGGCTCCGGCCTGCTCTCGCTCTGGCTCTGGCCTGCCCTCGCCCTGGCTCCGGAATGTTCTCGCCTTCGCTCCGGCCTGCTATCGCTCTGGCTCTAGCCTGCCCGAGCTCTCTCTGGCTCTGGCTTGCCCTCGCTCTGGCTCTTGCCTGCCCTCGCCTTGACTCCGGCCTGCTTTGACTCTGGCTCGGGCCAGCCCTCGCCCTGGCTCTGGCCTGCTCTCGCCCTGGCTGCGGCCTGCTCTCGCCCTGGCTCTGGCCTGCTCTTGCCCTGGCTCTGGCTTGCTCTTTCCCTGGTTCCGGCGTGCCCTTGCCTTGGCTCTAGCCTTCTCTTGCTCTGGCTCTGGCCTGCCCTTGCCTTGGCTCTGGCCAACTCTCGCTCTGGCTCTGGCCTGCCCTTGCCCTGGCTCCGGCCTGCTCTCGCTCTGCCTCTGGCCTGCTCTCGCTCTGCCTCTGGCCTGCCCCTGACTTTGCTCCGGCTTGCTCCCGCTCTGGCTCTGGCCTGCCCTCGCCTTGGCTCCGGACTGCTCTCGCTTTGGCTCTGGCCTGCCCTTGCTTGGCTCCGTCTGGCCTGCTCTCGCTCTGGCTCTGGCCTGCCCTCGCTCTGGCTCTGGCCTGCCCTCGCCTTGTCTCCGGCCTGATCTGACTCTGGCTCTGGCCTGCCCTCGCTCTGCTCTCGCCTTGGCTCCGGCCTGCTCTCGCCCTGGCTCTGGCCTGCTCTCACCCTGGTTCCGGCTGCCCTTGCCTTGGCTCCGGCCTTCTTTCTCTCTGGCTCTGGCCTGCCCTTGCCTTGGCTCTGGCCAAATCTCGCTCTGGCCAAGGCAAAGGCAGGCCAGAGCCACAGCGAGAGCAGGCCAGAGCCTGAGCGAGAGCAGGCCGGAGCCAAGGCAAAGGCAGGCCGGAGCCAGAGCGATAGCAGGCCGTAGCCATGGCAAAGGCAGGCCGGACGGATCCAAGGCGAGGGCAGGCCGAAACCAGAGCGAGAGAATGCCGAAGTCAGGGCGAGGGCAGGCCAGAGCAAGAACAGGCCGGAGACAGGGCGAGGGCAGGCCGGAGCCAGAGCGAGAGCAGGCCGGAGCCAGAGTGAGGCAGGCCGGAGCCAGGGAAAGGGCAGGCTGGAGCCAGGGCGAGGGCAGGCCAGAGCCGGAGCTGGCAGCAGCCAAGGCGAGGGCTGGCCGGAGGCAGAGCCAGGGTAGGCCCGAGCAAGAGCAGGCCGGAGCCAAGGCAAGGACAACCAAGAGCGAGAGCAGTCCTGAGCGAGAGCAGTCCGAAGCCAAGGCGAAGGCAGGCCGGAGCCAGAGCAGGTGCTCACCGTATCCAAGGCGAGGGCTGGCCGGAGCCAGAGCAAGGGCAGGCCGGAGCTAGGGCGAGGGAAGGCCTAAGCCAGAGCGAGAGCAGGCTGGAGCCAGGGCGAGAGCATGCCGGATGGAGCCAAGGCGAGGGCAGTCCGGAGCTAGAGCGAGAGCAGTCCGTAGCCAGGACGAGAGCAGGCCAGAGCAAGAGCCAGAGCAGGCGGCCAGGGTGAGGGCAGACCAGAGTGAGAGTGAGAGCGAGAGCAGGCCGGACGGCCAAGGCGAGGCCAGAGCCAGAGCAAGAGCAGGCCATAGCGAGAGTATGCCGGAGCCAGGGCGACGGCAGGCCAGAGCCAGAGAGAGAGTAGGCTAGAGCCATGGCGAGAGCAGGACGGAGCCAAGGCGAGGGCAGGCCGGAGCCCGAGCTATGGCATAGCGGAGCCAGGGTGAGGGCAGTACTTAATAGAGCGAGAGCAGGCCGGAGCTAAGGCAAGGGCAGGCCAGAGGCAGAGAACCAGGGTAGGCCAGAGCAAGAGCAGGCCAGAGCGAGAGCAAGCTGGAGCCAAGGCAAGGACAGGCCCAAGCCAGAGCGAGAGCAGGCCAGAGGAAGAGCAGTCTGGAGCCAAGGCGAAGGCAGGCCAGAGCCAGAGCGAGAGCAGACCAGAGCGAGAGCAGGCAGGAGCCAAGGCGAAGGCAGGCCGGGGCAAGAGGAGGTGTTGGCCGGAGCCAAGACGAGGGCTGGCCAGAGCGAGAGCAGGCCGGAGCCAGGACGAGTGCAGGCCGGAGCCAGGGCGAGAGCAGGCCAGAGCCAGTGCGAGAGCAGGCCAGGGCGAGGGCAGACCAGAGTGAGAGCGAGAGCAGGCTGGAGCCAAGAGCAGGCCAGAGCCAGAGCGAGAGTAGACCGGAGCCAAGGCGAAGGCAGGCCGGAGCTAGGGAGAGAGCAGGCCAGAGCCAAGGCGAGGGCAGTCCAGAGCAAGAGCAGGGGAGGCAAGGCCAGAGCCAGGGCAGGGCAGGCCGGAGCCAGAACGATAGCAGACCAGTGCCAGAACAAGAGCAGGCCAGAGCGAGAGAAGTCCGGAGCCAAGGTAAGGGCAGGCCAGAGCCAGAGAGAGAGTAGGCCTGAGCCAGAGCGAGAGCAGGCCGGAGCCAAGGCGAAGGCAGGCCAGAACCAGAGGGAGAGCAGGCTGGAGTCAAGACGAGGGCAGGCCAGAGCCAGAGCAAGGGCAGGCCAGAGCAAGGGCAGGCTGGAGCCAGGGCGAGGGCAGGCCGGAGACAGAGCGAGAGCAGGTCGGAGACAAGGCTAGAGCAGGCTGGAGCCAAGGCGAGGGCAGGCCAGAACCAGGGCGAGAGCAGACCGGAGCCAAGGCGAGGGCAGGTCGGAGCCATGGCAAAGGCACGCCAGAGAGAGAGCTGGCCGGAGACAGGGTAAGGCCAGAGCGAGAGAGCAGGGCGAGGCCAGAGCGAGAGAGCAGTCCAGAGCGAGAGTAGGCTGGAGCCTGGGCGAGGGCGACCAGAGCCAGAGAGAGAGCAGGCAGCAGGGCGAGGGCAGGCCAGAGCCAGAGCAAGAGCAGGCCGGAGCCAGGGCTGACCGGAGCCAGAGCAAGGGCACGAGGGCAGGCCGGAGCCAGAGCGATGGCAGACCAGAGCCAGGGCAAGGGCAGTCCGAAGCTAAAGCGAGAGTAGGCCGGCGCCAAGGCGAGAGCAGGGCCGGAGCCAAGGCGAGGGCAGGCCAGAGCGAGAGCAGGCCGGAGCCGAGGCAAGGGCCGGCCAGAGCGAGAGCTGGTCGGAGCCAGAGGGCAGGCCGGAGACAGAGCGAGAGCAGGCCGGACCCAAGGCGAGAGCAGGCCAGAGCGAGAGCAGTCTGGAGCCAAGGAAAGGGCAGGCCGGAGCCAGATGTAGCAGGCTTGAGCCAGAGCGAGGGCAGGCCAGAACCAGAGCGAGAGCAGGCCGGAGTCAAGACGAGGGCATGCCAGAGTAAGAGCAGCCGGAGCCAAGGCAAAAGCAGCCGGAGCCAGGGCGAGGGTAGGCCAGACGACCAATCAGCAGTATTGGCGCCAAATTTAAACACCGCTTTACTGATCTAGGTTAAATCCAAGTTTAAATCCATAAAATTATGGACACCTTTCATAAATACACTGCTCAAAAAAATAAAGGGAACACTCAAATAACACATCCTAGATCTGAATGAATGAAATATTCTTATTGAATACTTTGTTCTGTACAAAGTTGAATGTGCTGACAACAAAATCACACAAAAATCATCAATGGAAATCAAAGTTATTAACCAATGGAGGCCTGGATTTGGAGTCACCCCCAAAATTAAAGTGGAAAAACACACTACAGGCTGATCCAACTTTGATGTAATGTTCTTAAAACAAGTCAAAATGAGGCTCAGTATTGTGTGTGGCCTCCACGTGCCTGTATGACCTCCCTACAATGCCTGGGCATGCTCCTGATGAGGTTGCAGATGGTCTCCTGTGGGATCTCCTCCCAGACCTGGACTAAAGCATCCGCCAACTCCTGGACAGTCTGTGGTTGGTGGATGGAGCGAGACATGATGTCCCAGATGTGCTCAATCGGATTCAGGTCTGGGGAACACGCGTGGGCCAGTACATAGCTTCAATGCCTTCATCTTGCAGGAACTGCTGACACACTCCAGCCACATAAGGTCTGGCATTGTCCTGCATTAGGAGGAACGCAGGGCCAACCGCACCAGCATATGGTCTCACAAGGGGTCTGAGGATCTCATCTCGGTACCTAATGGCAGTCAGGCTACCTCTGGCGAGCACATGGATGGCTGTGCGGCCCTCCAAAGAAATGCCACCCCACACCATTACTGACCCACTGGCAAACCGGTCATGCTGGAGGATTGGCACCAAATTTAAACACCGCTTTACTGATTTGTCGCGGTGGCCGGCCGCCCTTAGCAGGAGTTACCTTACCTGCAGCAGACTGAAAAGAGCAAGAGCAGGCCGGACGGCCAGGGCGAGAGCAGGCCGGAGCCAGGGCGAGAGCAGGCCGGAGCCAGAGCAAGGGCTGGCCGGTGCCAGATCCAGAGCAGGACGGAGCCAGGGCGAGGGCAGGCCAGAGTGGCGAGAGCAGGCCGGAGCCAAGGCAAGAGAGCAGGCCAGAGCGAGAGTAGGCCAGAGCCAAGGCAAGGGCAGGCCAGAGCGAGAGAAGGCCGGAACCAGAAGGAGGGCAGGCCGTAGACAGGGCGAGGCCAGAGCCAGAGAGAGAGCGGGCCAGAGCCAGATAGAGAGTAGGCCAGAGCCAGGGGCGAGGGCAGGCCAGAGCCAGAGAGAGAGCAGGCCGGAGTGCGAGGGCAGGCTAGAGCCAGGGCGAGAGGAGGCCGGAGACAGGGCGAGGCAAGAGCAAGAGCTGACCAGAGCCAGAACAAGAGCAGGCCGGTGCCAGGGCGAGGGCAGGCCAGAGCCAGAACAAGAGCAGGCCGGAGCCAGGGCGAGGGCAGGCCAGAGCAAGAGAAGTCCGGAGCCAAGGCAAGGGCAGGCCAGACAGAGCCAGAGCGACAGCATGCCTACGCCAGAGCGACAGCAGGCCTACACCAGAGCGGGAGCAGGCTGGAGCCAAGGCGAAGGCAGGCCATAACAAGAGCGAGAGCAGGCTGGAGTCAAGACGAGGGCAGGCCAGAGCAAGAGCATGCCAGAGCAAGAGCAGGCCGGAATCAGGGCGAGGGCAGGCCAGAGCAAGAGCAGGCCGGAGCCAAGGCAAGGGCTAGCCGGAGCCAGAGCAAGGGCAGGCCGGAGCCACAGCAAGGGCAGGCCGGAGCCAGGCTGAGGACAGGCTGGAGCCAGGGCGAGAGCAGGTCGGAGCCAAGGCGAGGGCAGGTCAGAGCCAGATCCAGCAGAGCAGGCCGGATGGAGCCAGGGCGAGGGCAGGCCAGACAGAGCAAGAGCAGGCCGGAGCCAAGGCGAGGGAACGCCAGAGCGAGAGGAGGCCAGAGCCTGAGCGAGAGCAGGCCGGAGCCAGGGCGAGGGCAGGCCAGAGCCGAGAGTAGGCCAGAGCCAAGGCAAGGACTGGCCAGATCTGGCGAGAGAAGGCCGGAGCCAAGGCAAGGGCAGCCCGGAACCAGGACGAGAGCAGGCCGGAGACAGGGTGAGGCCAGAGCCAGTGCCAGATCGAGGGCAGGCCGGAGCCAGGGCGAGGGCAGGCCGGAGACAGGGCGAGGGCAGGCCAGAGCGAGAGCAGGCCGGAGCCAAGGCGAAGGCAGGCCAGAAGAAGAGCGAGAGCAGGCTGGAGTCAAGGGCAGTCCAGAGCCAGGGCGAGGGCAGGCCAGAGCAACAGCTGGCCGGAGTCAGGGCGAGAGCAGGCCGGAGTCAGAGCAAGGGCAGGCCGGAGCCAGGGTGAGAGCAGGCCAGAGCCAAGGCGAGAGCAGGCCGGAGCCAAGGCGAGGGCTGGCCGGAGCCAGAGCGAGAGCAGGCCAGAGCCAAGGCGAGAGCAGCCTCCCGGAGCCAAGGAGAGGGCAGGCCAGAGCGAGAGCAGTTCGGAGCCAAGGCCCTGAGGACAGTGTGCCTGAGCCAGATCCAGAGCAGGCCGGAGTCAGGGCGAGGGCAGGCCAGAGTCAGAGCAAGAGCAGGCCAGAGCCAAGGCAAGGGCACGCCAGAGCGAGAGCAGGTCAGAGACAGAGTGAGAGCAGGCCGGAGCCAGGGCGTGGGCAGGCCAGAGCTTGAGTAGGCCAGAGCCAAGGCAAGGTCAGGCCAGAGCGAGAGAAAGCCGGAGCCAAGGCAAGGGCAGGCCGGAACAAGGGCGAGAGCAGGCCGGAGACAGGGCGAGGCCAGAGCGAGAGCAGGTCAGAACCAGAGTGAGAGTATGCCAGAGCGAGAGCAGTCTAGAGCCAGAGCTAGGGCAGGCCAGAGCAAGAGCAGGCCTGAGCCAGAGCGAGAGCCGGCTGGAGCCATGGGGAAGGCAGGGCAGAACTAGAGGAAGAGCAGGCCGGAGAAGCCAGGGCGAGGGCAGGCGAGAGAGAGAGCAGGTCGGAGCCAGGGTGAGAGCTGGCCGGAGCCAATGCGAGGGCAGTCCGGAGCCAGAGCAAGGGCAGGCCGGAGCCAAGGCGAGAGCAGGCCGGAGCCAAGGCGAGGGTAGGCCAGAGCCAAGGCAAGGGCAAGCCAGAGCCAGAGCGATACGAAGGCCAGAGCCAAGGCAAGGGCAGTCCGGAACCAGGGCGAGAGCAGGCTGGAGACAGGGCGAGGCCAGAGCGAGAGCAGGCCAGAGCGAGAGTAGGCCAGAGCCAGGGCGAGGGCAGGCCAGAGCCAGAGAGACAGTAGGCCGGAGCCAGGGCGAAGGCAGTCCATTGCCAGAGCTAGAGCAGGCCGGAGCCAGGGCGAGAGCAGGCCAGAGCGAGAGCAGGTCAGAGCCAGGGCGAGAGCAGGCCGGAGCCAATGCAAGGGCAGGCCGGAGTCAGGGCGAGGGCAGGCCGGAGCCAGGGCGAGGGCAGGCCAGAGCGAGAGTAGGCCAGAGCCAAGGCAAGGGCAGGCCAGAGCGAGAGAAGGCCAGAGCCAGAGCAGGCCGGAGACAGGCTGAGTGAGGCCAGAGCCACAGCGAGAGCAGGCCAGAGCCAGAGCAAGAGTAGGCCGGAGCCAGGGCGAGGGCAGGCCAGAGAGAGAGCAGGCCGGAGCCAGGCGAGGGCAGGCCAGAGTGAGAGCAGGCCAGAGCGAGAGCAGTCCGGAGCCAGAGCTAGGGCAGGCCAAAGCGAGAGCAGGCCTGAGCCAGAGAAGAGCGAGAAGATCAGGTTAGAGTCAAGACGAGGTCAGGCCAGAGCCAGAACAAGAGCAGGCCAGAGAAGGCATGGGCAGGCCAGAGCCAGAGAGAGAGCAGGCCGGAGACAGGGCGAGCGGGCAGGCCAGAGCAAGAGCGGGTCGGAGCTATGGCGAGAGCAGACCAGAGCCAATGCGAGGGCAGGCTGGAGCCAGAGCAAGGGCAGGCCGGAGTCAGGGCGAGGGCAGGCCAGAGCCAGGGCGAGAGCAGGCCGGAGCCAAGGCGAGTGTAGGCCAGAGCCAAGGCAAGGGCAGGCCAGAGCCAGAGCGATAGAAGGCCAGAGCCAAGGCGAGGGCAGGCCAGAGCAAGAGAAGGCCAGACAGGCCGGAGCCAGGGCAAGGGCAGGCCAGAGCCAGACCAAGAGCAGTCCGGAGCCAAGGCAAGGGCAGGCCAGACAGAGCCAGAGCGACAGCAGGCCTACGCCAGAGCGAGAGCATGCCAGAGCCAAGGCGAAGGTTGGCCATAACGAGCGAGAGCAGGCCGGAGTCAAGACGAGGGCAGGCCAGAGCAAGAGCAGGCCATATTATTCTGTTAAAAAACTTGGGGTAGATAGGGGACCATCACGGCCCTGCCTACGAGCTTACAATCTAATATACAATACAGGCTGCTCCTGAGGGCATACAGAATAATGTATACCCTGTCCTAGGAGCTTACGCAATACGTCACCTAGGCTGAAGATAAATGGAACTGTGGCACCCCAAGGGCTTGGTTGCTACAGAGGTATTACACCTCACCCAGAGGTGTGATATCTCACTCTCAGGTAAGGATGGAGTGTGGATCAGGACCCTGACACCTGCATGCATTACACCACATTGCCGTGGGGCAGGGCGACCAATATGCATGCCCCTGAGATGGGCACGACAGTCCCTGTCCCTGGCTGGAGTGGGGGGAGGAAACACCGAGGAAGGGAGCAAGAGCAGGCCAGAGCCAGGGCGAGAGCAGGCCGGAGCCAAGGCGAGGGCTAGCCAGAGCAAGGGCAGGCCAGAGCAAGGGCAGGCCGGAGCCAGGGCGAGGACAGGCGAGAGCAGGCCAGAGCGAGAGCAGGCCGGAGCCAGGGCGAGAGCAGGCCGGAGCCAAGGCGAGGGCAGGTCAGAGCCAGAGTGAGAGCAGGCCGGAGCAAGGATGAGGGCAGGCAGTAGCCAGGGCGAGGGCAGGCCAGAGTCACAGCGAGAGCAGGACGGAGCTAAGGCGAGGGCACGCCATAGCGAGAGCACGCCAGAGCGAGAGCAGGGCGAGGGCAGGCCAGAGCCAAGGCAAGGGCAAGCTAGAGCAAGAGAAGGCCAGAGCCAAGGCAAGGGCAGGCCGGAACCAGGGCGAGAGCAGGCCGGAGACAGTTCGAGGCCAGAGCGAGAGCAGACCAGAGCCAGATAGAGAGCAGGCCGGAGCCAGGGTGAGGGCAGGCCAGAGCCAGATAGAGAGCAGGCCGGAGTCAGGGTGAGGGCAGGCCAGAGCGAGAGCACGCAGGAGCCAGGGTGAGAGCAGTCCGGAGCCAAGGCAAGGGCAGTCCGGAGCCAGTGCGAGGGCAGTCCGGATGTAGAGCGAGAGCAGGCCGGAGCCAAGGCGAGATTAGCCCGGAGCCAAGGCGAGGGCAGGCTAGAGGCAGAGCCAGAGCGAGAGTAGGTCGGAGCCAGGGCGAGAGCAGGCCGGAGCCAAGGCGAGGGCAGGTCAGAGCCAGAGTGAGAGCAGGCCGGAGCAAGGATGAGGGCAGGCAGTAGCCAGGGCGAGGGCAGGCCAGAGTCAGAGCGAGAGCTGGCCGGATCCAGGGCGAGGGAAGGCCAGAGGTACACCGAGACCATGTACTTTCCAATTGTGCTACTCAGCCCCCGATACATTAGTCAATGACATTAGCCCATTCCTTAGGGACCTACCATTTGTCACTGTCACTGACTTTGTCAAGTCACATTTCCGGGTCGTAACCTTGTCAGGTCTCCCCCGCTCCCAGCGGTCAGTCGAAACCCTGTCAGGTCTCCCCCGCTCCCAGCGGCCAATACAGCAGTGCGACTCATATGCCCTGGTATCTAAGGTCCGGTTTGACTCTGTACTGTCCCGTCCTCTATTGAGTCGTTTGTATGGGCTGCTCAAACCTGAGTTACTGGAGGTCTCACTACCTCTAAACCCACGCCCACTACTCTCAGGACATCTTCAAAGTTCCCTGACTTCAGCTGTAGCTGTTCGGTTATTTAGGGGGCCCTTTCTCTGTCTAGCCTCACAATTTCTAGACGGCTGCCATCTTCTGCTATTCAGATGATGCTGTCTATCCACTCGCAGTCTAGTAAGATTTAACTGTTCCACCTCTCACAGGTAGGTCACTCGGTACTCCAACAGCATGTGCACATATTCCAGGCTTTCTTCTGTTCCTACCGCGGAGAATGACACCATGCCGTCTTCGTCTGGTATCCAGTCCTGACGATCACGTGGACTGCTTACTTTCACCACACCAGACTTCTTGACCATCATCTGCATGGCTCGATCATTTCTCCCAATGAGCTTTCTCACCAGAACATGAGGCACCCGGATGACCTCTTCCTGCAGACTGTGTGCTTTTCTCATCAGCAGGCCGGAGACAGAGCAAGGGCAGGCTAGAGTCAGGGCGAGGGCATGCCGAAGCCAGAGCGAGAGCCGGCTGGAGCTAAGGCGGGAACAGGCTGGAGCCAAGGCGAGGGCAGACCAGAGCCAGAGCGAGAGAAGGCCGGAGCCAAGGCGAAGGCAGGCCAGAACCAGAGCGACAGCATGCCGGAGTCAAGACGAGAGCAAACCAGAGCAAGAGCAGGCCGGAGCCAGGGCGAGGACAGGCCAGAGCAAGAGCAGGCCGGAGCCAGGGCGAGAGCAGGCTGGAGCCAAAGCGAGGGCTGGCCAGAGTCAGAGCACGGGCAGGCTGGAGCCAGGGAGAGAGCAGGCCGGAGCCAGAGCAAGAGCAAGCCAGAGCCAAGGCGAGAGCAGGCCGGAGCTAAGGCGAGGGCAGTCCAGAGCGAGATCAGGCCGGAGCCAAGGAGAGGGCAGGCCAGAGCCAGATCCAGAGCAGGCTGGAGCCAGGGTGAGGGCAGGCCAGAGTCACAGCGAGAGCAGGACGGAGCTAAGGCGAGGGCACGCCATAGCGAGAGCACGCCAGAGCGAGAGCAGGGCGAGGGCAGGCCAGAGCCAAGGCAAGGGCAAGCTAGAGCAAGAGAAGGCCAGAGCCAAGGCAAGGGCAGGCCGGAACCAGGGCGAGAGCAGGCCGGAGACAGTTCGAGGCCAGAGCGAGAGCAGACCAGAGCCAGATAGAGAGCAGGCCGGAGCCAGGGTGAGGGCAGGCCAGAGCCAGATAGAGAGCAGGCCGGAGTCAGGGTGAGGGCAGGCCAGAGCGAGAGCACGCAGGAGCCAGGGTGAGAGCAGTCCGGAGCCAAGGCAAGGGCAGTCCGGAGCCAGTGCGAGGGCAGTCCGGATGTAGAGCGAGAGCAGGCCGGAGCCAAGGCGAGATTAGCCCGGAGCCAAGGCGAGGGCAGGCTAGAGGCAGAGCCAGAGCGAGAGTAGGTCGGAGCCAGAGCGAGAGCAGGCCGGAGCCAGGGCAAAGGCTGGCCGGAACAAGGGCGAGAACAGGCCGGAGTCAAGACGAGGGCAGGACAGAGCAAGAGCAGGCCGGAGCCAGGGCGAGGGCTGACCAGAGTCAGAGCAAGAGCTGGCCGGAGTCAGGGCGAGAGCAGGCCGGAGCCAAGGCGAGGGCTGGCCGGAGCCAGAGCAAGGGCAGGCCGGAGCCAGGGCGAGGACAGGCCGGAGCCAGAGCGAGAGCAGGCCGGAGCCAAGGCGAGAGCAGGCCGGAGCCAAGGCGAGGGCAGGCTAGAGCCAGACCGAGAGCAGGCCTGAGCCAGGGCAAGAGCAGGCCGGAGCCAAGGCGAGGGCCGGCCAGATCCAGAGCAGGCCGGAGTCTTGGCGAGGGCAGGCCAGAGCAAGAGCAGGCCGGAGCCAAGGCGAGGGCACGCCAGAGCGAGAGCAGGCCAGAACCAAAGCGAGAGCAGGCTGGAGCCAGTGCGAGGGCAAGCAAGAGCCAGAGCGAGAGTAGGCCAGAGCCAAGGCAAGGGCACGCCAGAGCGAGTGAAGGCTGGAGCCAAGGCAAGGGCAGGCCGGAACAAGGGCTAGAGCAGGCCCGAGACAGGGCGAGGCCAGAGTGAGAGCTGGCCACAGCCAGAGTGAGAGTATGCCGGAGCCAGGTCGAGGGCGGGCCAGAGCCAGAGAGAGAGCAGGCCGGAGCCAGGTCGAGGGCGGGCCAGAGCCAAAGCGAGAGCAGGCCGGAGCCAGGGCGAGAGCACGCCGGAGCTAAGGCGAGGGCAGGTCGGAGCCAGAGCGATGGCAGGCCGGAGCCAAGGCAAGGGCAGTCAGGAACTAGAGCGAGAGCAGGCCAGAGCCAAGTCGAGGGCAGGCTAGAGCCAGAGCAAGAGCAGGTCAGAGCCAAAGCGAGGGCAGGCCAGAGCGAAAGCAGGCCGGAGCCAAGGCGAGGGGAGGCCAGAGCGAGGGCAGGCCAGAGCAAGAGCAGGCCGGAGCCAAGGCGAAAGCAGGCCAGAACAAGAGCTAGATCAGGCCAGAGTCAAGACGAGGGCAGGCCAGAGCCAGAGGAAGAGCAGGCCGGAGCCAAGGCATCGGCAGGCGAGAGCCAGAGAGAGAGCAGGCCGGAGCCAGAGCGAGGGCAGGCCAGAGCGAGAGCAGGTCGGAGCCAGGGTGAGAGCAGGCCGGAGCTAGAGCGAGAGCAGGCCAAAGCGAGAGTAGGCCAGAGCGAGAACGGGTCGGAGCCAGGGCGAGGGCAGGCCAGAGCGAGAGAAGGCCAGTGCCAGAGCGAGAGAAGGCCGGAGCCAAGGCGAGAGTAGGCCAGAGCCAAGGCAAGGGCAGGCCAGAGCCAGAGCGATAGAAGGCCAGAACCAAGGCAAGAGCAGGCCAGAGCCAGAGCAAAGGCAGGCCGGAGCCAGGGTCAGGGCAGGCCAGAGCCAGAGCGATAGAAGGCCAGAGCCAAGGCAAGGGCAGGCCAGAGCCAGAGCAAAAGCAGGCTGGAGCCAGGGTCAGGGCAGGCCAGAGCAAGAGCAGTCCGGAGCCAAGGCAAGGGCAGGCCAGACAGAGCCAGAGCGACAGCAGGCCTACGCGAGAGCATGCCGGAGCCAAGGCGAAGGCTGGCCATAACGAGCGAGAGCAGGCCGGAGTCAGGACGAGGGCAGGCCAGAGCAAGAGCAGGCCGGAGCCAGGGTGAGGGCAGGGCGAGAGCAGGCCAGAGCCAGAGCGAGAGTAGGCCACAGCCAGAATCAGAGTATGCCGGAGCCAGGGCGAGGGCTGGCCAGAGCCAGAGACAGAGCAGGCCGGAGCCAGGGCGAGGGCGGGCCAGAACCAAAGCGAGAGCAGGCCGGTGCCAGAGCGATGGCAGGCCGGAGCCAGGGCAAGGGCAGTCAGGAACTAGAGTGAGAGCAGGCTGGAGCCAAGGTGAGAGCTGGCTGGAGCCAAGGCGAGGGCAGGCCAGAGGCAGAGCCAGGGCAGGCCAGAGCGAGAGCAGGCCGGAGCCAAGGCGAGGGCAGGCTAGAGCCAGAGCAAGAGCAGGTCAGAGCCAAGGCGAGGGCAGGCCAGAGCCAGATCGAGAGCAGGCCAGTGCCAGAGTGAGCAGTCCGGAGCCAAGGCAAGGGCAGGCCAGAACCAGAGCTAGAGTAGGCCGGAGCCAGGGCGAGGGCAGGTCGGAGCCAGAGCGAGAGCAGGTCGGAGCCAAGGCGAGAGCAGGCCGGAGCCAAGGCGAGAGCAAGCCGGAGCCAAAGCGAGGGCAGGCCAGAGCGAGAGCAGGCTGGAGCCAGGACGAGGGCAGGCCGGAGCCTGGGCGAGAGCAGGCTGGAGCCAAGGCGAGGTCAGGACAGAGCCAGAGCAGGCCGGAGCCAGGGCGAGGGCAGGGCAGAGTCAGAGCGAGAGGAGGCCGGAGCCAAGGCAAGGTCAGACCATGGTCCGAGCGAGAGGGCAGGTCAGAGCGAGAGCATGCCAGAGCCACAGCCAGAGCAGGCCCGAGCCAGAGCGAGAGTAGTCCAGAGCCAAGGCTAGGGTAGGCGCGAGCCAGAGCGAGAGAAGGCCAGAGCCAAGGAGAGGGCAGGCCAGAGCCAGAGCGAGAGCAGGCCGGAGCCGAGGCAAGGGCAGGCCAGAGCGAGAGCAGGCCAGGGCGAGGGCAGACCGGTGCCAAGGCGAGAGCAGGCCGGAGCCAAGACAAGGGCAGGCTTGAGCAGAGCCAGAGCAGGCCAGAGCAAGAGCAGACCAGAGCCAGAGCGAGAGCAGGCCGGAGCCAAGGTGAGGGCAGGCCAGAGCGAGATCAGGCCAGTGCCAGAACGAGAGCAGTCCGGAGCCAAGGCAAGGGCACCCCGGAACCAGGGCGAGAGCAGGCCGGAGACAGTTTGAGGCCAGAGCGAGAGCAGGCCAGAGCAAGAGCAGGCCGGAGCCAGGGTGAGGGCAGGCCAGAGCAAGAGCAGGCAGGAGCCCGGGCGAGAGCAGTCCGGAGCCAAGGCAAGGGCAGTCCGGAGCCAGGGCGAGGGCTGTCCGGATGTAGAGCGAGAGCAGGCCGTAGCCAAGGCGAGATTAGCCCGGAGCCAAGGCGAGGCAGGCCAGAGGCAAAGCCAGGGCAGGCAAGAGCCAGGGCGAGAGCAGGCCGGAGCCAGGGCAAGGGCTGGCCGGAGCCAGGGCGAGGGCAGGCCGGAGCTAGAGCGAGAGCAGGCCGGAGCCAAGGTGAGAGCAGTCCGGAGCCAAGGCGGGTAAACCAGAGCCAGATTAAGAGCAGGCCGGAGCCAGGACGAGGACAGGCCGGAGCCAGGACGAGGGCAGGCCAGAGTCATAGAGAGAGCAGGCCGGAGCCAAGGCAAAGGCAGGCCAGAGAGAGAGCAGGCCGGAGCCAGGGCGAGGGCAGGCAGGAGCCAGGGCAAGGGCAGGCTAGAGTCATAGAGAGAGCAGGCCGGAGCCAAGGCGAAGGCAGGCCAGAGCCAGAGAGAGAGAGCAGGCCGGAGCTAGGGCGAGAGCAGGCAGGAGCCAGGGCAAGGGCTGGCCGGAGCCAGAGCAAGGGCAGGCTGGATCCAGGGCGAGGGCAGGCCGGTTCCAGAGAGAGAGTAGGTCGGAGCCAGGGCGAGAGCAGGCCGGAGCCAGGGCAAGGGCTGGCCGGAGCCAGAGCCAAGGTCAGGTCCGAGCCAGGGCGAGGGCAGGCCGGAGCCAAGGTGAGAGCAGGCCGGAGCCAAGGTGAGGGTACACTAGGGCTAGAGCGAGAGCAGGCCGGAGCCAGGGAGAGGACAGGCCAGAGCCAGGACGAGGGCAGGCCAGAGTCATAGAGAGAGCGGTCCGGAGCCAAGGCAAGGGCAGGCCAGAGCCAGAGAGAGAGAGCAGGCCGGAGCTAGGGCGAGAGCAGGCAGGAGCCAGGGCAAGGGCTGGCCGGAGCCAGAGCAAGGGCAGGCTGGATCCATGGCGAGGGCAGGCCGGTTCCAGAGAGAGAGGATGTCGGAGCCAGGGCGAGAGCAGGCCGGAGCCAGGGCAAGGGCTGGCCGGAGCCAGAGCCAAGGTCAGGTCCGAGCCAGGGCGAGGGCAGGCCGGAGCCAAGGTGAGAGCAGGCCGGAGCCAAGGTGAGGGTACACTAGGGCTAGAGCGAGAGCAGGCCGGAGCCAGGGAGAGGACAGGCCAGAGCCAGGACGAGGGCAGGCCAGAGTCATAGAGAGAGCGGTCCGGAGCCAAGGCAAGGGCAGGCCAGAGCCAGAGAGAGAGCAGGCCGGAGCCAGGGTGAGGGCAGGCCAGAGCGAGGTCAGGCCGAAACCAGAGCGAGAGAATGCCAGAGCCAGGGCGAGGGCAGGCCAGAGCGAGAGGCGGCCGCACACAGGGCGAGGATAGGCCGGAGCCAGAGCGTGAGCAGGCCAGAGCGAGAGCAGGCCGGAGCCAAGGCGAGGGCAGGCCGGAGCCAGACTGAGAGCAGGTCGGAGTCAGGGCTAGGGCAGGCTGGAGCCAGAGCGAGAGCAGGATGGAGCCAGGGCGAGGGCAGGCCGGAGCCAGAGCGAGGGCAGGCCGGAGCCAGGGCGAGAGCAGGCCGGACGGAGCCAGGGCGAGGGCAGGCCGGAGCCAGGACGAGGGCAGGCTAGAGTCATAGAGAGAGCAGGCCGGAGCCAAGGCAAGGGCAGGCCAGAGCGAGAGCAGGCCGGAGCCAGGACGAGGACAGGCCGGAGCCAGGACGAGGGCAGGCCAGAGTCATAGAGAGAGCAGGCCGGAGCCAAGCCAAGGGCAGTCCAGAGCCAGAGAGAGAGCAGGGCGAGGGCAGGCCGGAGCCAGGACGAGGGCAGGCTAGAGCGACAGCAGGCCGGAGCCAGGACGAGGCCAGGACGAGGGCAGGCCAGAGTCATAGAGACAGCAGGCCAGAGCCAAGCCAAGCGCAGTCCAGAGCCAAAGAGAGAGCAGGCCAGAGCCAGAGCGAGAGCAGGCCGGAGCCAGGGCGAGGGTACGCCAGAGCGAGAGCAGGCCGGAGCCAGGACGAGGGCAGGCCAGAGTCATAGAGAGAGCAGGCCGGAGCCAAGCCAAGGGCAGGCCAGAGCCAGAGAGAGAGCAGGCCGGAGCCAGGGCGAGGGCAGGCCAGAGCGAGAGCAGGCCGGAGCCAGGGCGAGGGTACGCCAGAGCGAGAGTGAGAACAGGCCGAAGCCAGGACGAGGACAGGCCGGAGCCAGGACGAGGGCAGGCCAGAGTCATAGAGAGAGCAGGCCGAAGCCAAGGCAAGGGCAGGCCAGAGCCAGAGAGAGAGCAGGGCGAGGGCAGGCCAGAGCGAGCGCAGGCCGGAGCCAAGGCGAGGGGAGGGCAGGCCGAAACCAGAGCGAGAGAATGCCGGAGCCAGGGCGAGGGCAAGCCGGAGCGAAAGCAGGCCGGAGACAGGGCAAGGGCAGGCCGGAGCCAGAGCGAGAGCAGGCCGGAGCCAAGGCGAGGTCAGGCTGGAGCCAGGGCTAGGGCAGGCCCTAGCCAGAGCGAGAGCAGTATGGAGCCAGGGCGAGGGCAGGCCGGAGCCAGAGCGAGGGCAGGCCGGAGCCAGGACGAGGGCAGGCCGGAGCCAGGACGAGGGCAGGCCGGAGCCAGGACGAGGGCAGGCCGGAGCCAGGGCGAGAGCAGGCCGAAGCCAAGGCGAGGGCAGGCTGGAGCCAGAGCAGGAGCTGGCCGGAGCCAAGGCGAGAGCTGGCCGGAGGCAGAGCCAGGGTAGGCCAGAGCAAGAGCAGGCCGGAGCCAAGGTAAGGACAGGCCAGAGCGAGAGCAGGTCAGAGCGAGAGCAGTCCGAAGCCAAGGCAAGGACAGGCCAGAGCGAGAGCAGGTCAGAGCGAGAGCAGTCCGAAGCCAAGGCGAAGGCAAGGACAGGCCAGAGCAGGTTAGAGCGAGAGCAGTCTGAAGCCATGACGAAGGCAGGCCGAAAGAGCAGGTGCTGGCCGGATCCAAGGCGAAGGCTGGCCGGAGCCAGAGCTAGGGCAGGCTGGAGCCAGGGCGAGGGAAGGCCTAAGCCAGTTCGAGAGCAGGCTGGAGCGAGGTGGAGAGCAGGCCGGAGCCAAGGCGAGGGCAGACCAGAGCGAGAGCAGGCCGGAGCCAGGACGAGGGCAGGCCGGAGCCAGGGCGAGAGCAGGCCAGAGCTAGAGCCAGAGCAGGCGGCCAGGGCGAGGGCAGACCAGAGTGAGAGCGAGAGCAGGCTGGAGCCAAGGCGAGGCCAGAGCAAGAGCAGGCCAGAGCAAGAGTAGGCCGGAGCCAGGGCGACGGCAGGCCAGAGAGAGAGTAGGCGGAGCGAGGGCAGGCCAGAGCCAGAGCGATGGCAGGTCGGAGCCAGGGCGAGAGCAGGATGGAGCCAAGGCGAGGGCAGGCCAGAGCCCGAGCTATGGCATAGCGGAGCCAGGGTGAGGGCAGTACAGAGCTACAGCGAGAGCAGGCCGGAGCCAAGGCAAGGGCAGGCCAGAGGCAGAGCCAGGGTAGGCCAGAGCAAGAGCAGGCCAGACCGAGAGCAGACCGGAGCCAAGGCAAGGACAGGCCCAAGCCAGAGCGAATGCAGGCCAGAGCGAGAGCAGTCTGGAGCCAAGGCGAAGGCAGGCCACAGCCAGAGCGAGAGCTGGCCAGAGCCAGAGCGAGAGCAGGCAGGAGCCAAGGCGAAGGAAGGCAGGCCGGAGCAAGAGCAGGTGCTGGCCGGAGCCAAGGCGAGGGCTGGCCGGTGCCAGAGCAAGGGCAGGCCGGAACCAGGGCGAGGGAAGGCCGAAGCCAGAGCGAGAGCAGGCTGGAGCCAGTGCGAGAGCAGGCCGGAGCCAAGACGAGGGCAGGCCAGAGCGAGAGCAGGTCGGAGCCAGGACGAGGGCAGGCCGGAGCCAGCGTGAGAGCAGGCCAGAGCTAGTGCCAGAGCAGACGGCCTGGGCTAGGACAGTCCAGAGTGAGAGCGAGAGCAGGCCTGAGCCAAGGCGAGGCCAGAGCCAGAGCGAGAGTAGGCCGGAGCCAGGGCGAGGGCAGGCCAGAGCCAGAGAGAGAGTAGGCCGGAGCCAGGGCGAGGGCAGGCCAGAGTCAGAGCAAGAGCAGGTCGGAGCCAGGCCAAGAGCAGGACGGAGCCAAGGTGAGGGCAGGCCGGAGCCTGAGCTATGGCATTGCGGATCCAGGGCGAGACCAGTACGGAGCAAGAGCGAGAGCAGGTCGTAGCCAAGGCAAGGGCAGGCCAGAGGCAGACCCAGGGTAGGCCAGAGCAAGAGCAGGCCAGAGCGAGAGCAGTCCGGAGCCAAGTCGAAGGCAGGTCAGAGCGAGAGCAGGCCAGAACCTGAACGAGAGCAGGCAGGAGCCAAGGCAAAGGCAGGCCAGAGTCAGAGCGAGAGCAGGCTGAAGCCAAGGCAAAGGCAGGCCAGAGCCAGAGTGAGAGCAGGCTGGAGCCAAGGCGAGGGAGGGCAGGCCGGAGCCAGAGCGAGAGCAGGCCGGATCCAAGGAGACGGCAGGCCGAAACTAGAGCGAGACAATGCCGGAACCAGGGCGAGGGCAGGCCAGAGCGAGAGCAGGCCGAAGACAGGGCTAGAGCAGGCCAGAGCGAGAGCAGGCCAGAGCCAAGAGGAGGGCAGGCCGGAGCCACAGTGAGAGCAGGCCAGAGCCAGGGCGAGGGCAGGCCGGAGCCAAAGCGAGAGCAGGTTGGAGCCAGGGCGAGGACAGGCCGGAGCCAGAGCGAGGGCAGGCCGGAGCCAGTTAGAGGGCAGGGCGAGGGCAGGCCGGAGCCAGGGTGAGGGCAGGCCAGAGCAAGAGCAGTCCGGAACCAAGGCAAGGGCAGGCCAGACAGAGCCAGAGCGACAGCAGGCCTACGCCAGAGCGAGAGCATGCCGGAGCTAAGGCGAAGGCTGGCCATAACGAGCGAGAGCAGGCCGGAGTCAAGACGAGGGCAGGCCAGAGCAACAGCAGGCCTGAGCCAGGGTGAGGGCAGAGCAAGAGCAGGCCAGAGCGAGAGCAGGCCACAGCCAAAATGAGAGTATGCCGGAGCCAGGGCGAGGGCTGGCCAGAGCCAGAGCGAGAGCAGGCCGGAGCCAGGGCGAGGGCGGGCCAGAACCAAAGCGAGAGCAGGCCGGAGCCAGAGCGATGGCAGGCCGGAGCCAGGGCAAGGGCAGTCAGGAACTAGAGCGAGAGCAGGCCGGAGCCAAGGTGAGAGCTGGCTGGAGCCAAGGCGAGGGCAGGCCAGAGGCAGAGCCAGGGCAGGCCAGAGCGAGAGCAGGCCTGAGCCAAGGCGAGGGCAGGCTAGAGCCAGAGCAAGAGCAGGTCAGAGCCAAGGCGAGGGCAGGCCAGAGCCAGATCGAGAGCAGGCCAGTGCCAGAGTGAGCAGTCCGGAGCCAAGGCAAGGGCAGGCCAGAACCAGAGCTAGAGTAGGCCGGAGCCAGGGCGAGGGCAGGACAGAGCCAGAGCGAGAGCAGGTCGGAGCCAGGGGGAGAGCAGGCCGGAGCCAAGGCGAGAGCAAGCCGGAGCCAAAGCGAGGGCAGGCAAGAGCGAGAGCAGGCTGGAGCCAGGACGAGGGCAGGCCGGAGCCTGGGCGAGAGCAGGCTGGAGCCAAGGCGAGGTCAGGACAGAGCCAGAGCAGGCCGGAGCCAGGGCGAGGGCAGGCCAGAGTCAGAGCGAGAGGAGGCCAGAGCCAAGGCAAGGTCAGACCATGGTCCGAGCGAGAGGGCAGGTCAGAGCGAGAGCATGCCAGATCCACAGCCAGAGCAGGCCCGAGCCAGAGCGAGAGTAGTCCAGAGCCAAGGCTAGGGTAGGCGCGAGCCAGAGCGAGAGAAGGCCAGAGCCAAGGAGAGGGCAGGCCAGAGCGAAAGCAGGCCGGAGCCGAGGCAAGGGCAGGCCAGAGCGCGAGCAGGCCAGAGCCAGGGCGAGGGCAGACCCGTGCCAAGGCGAGAGCAGGCTTGAGCAGAGCCAGAGCAGGCCAGAGCAAGAGCAGACCAGAGCCAGAGCGAGAGCAGGCCGGAGCCAAGGTGAGGGCAGGCCAGAGCGAGATCAGGCCAGTGCCAGAGCGAGAGCAGTCCGGAGCCAAGGCAAGGGCAGGCCGGAACCAGGGCGAGAGCAGGCCGGAGACAGTTTGAGGCCAGAGCGAGAGCAGGCCAGAGCCAGATAGAGAGCAGGCCGGAGCCAGGGTGAGGGCAGGCCAGAGCAAGAGCAGGCAGGAGCCAGGGCAAGAGCAGGCAGGAGCCAGGGCGAGAGCAGTCCGGAGCCAAGGCAAAGGCAGTCCGGAGCCAGGGCGAGGGCTGTCCGGATGTAGAGCGAGAGCAGGCCGGAGCCAAGGCGAGATTAGCCCGGAGCCAAGGCGAGGCAGGCCAGAGGCAAAGCCAGGGCAGGCAAGAGCCAGGGCGAGAGCAGGCCGGAGCCAGGGCAAGGGCTGGCCGGAGCCAGGGCAAGGGCTGGCCGGAGCCAGGGCGAGGGCAGGCCGGAGCTAGAGCGAGAGCAGGCCGGAGCCAAGGTGAGAGCAGGCCGGAGCCAAGGCGGGTACACCAGAGCCAGATTGAGAGCAGGCCGGAGCCAGGACGAGGACAGGCCGGAGCCAGGACGAGGGCAGGCCAGAGTCATAGAGAGAGCAGGCCGGAGCCAAGGCAAAGGCAGGCCAGAGAGAGAGAGCAGGCCGGAGCCAGGGCAAGGGCAGGCTAGAGTCATAGACAGAGCAGGCCGGAGCCAAGGCGAAGGCAGGCCAGAGCCAGAGAGAGAGAGCAGGCCGGAGCTAGGGCGAGAGCAGGCAGGAGCCAGGGCAAGGGCAAGCCGGATCCAGGGCGAGTGCAGGCCGGTGCCAGAGCGAGAGTAGGTCGGAGCCAGGGCGAGAGCAGGCCGGAGCCAGGGCAAGGGCTGGCCGGAGCCAGGGCAAGGGCTGGCCGGAGCCAGAGCCAAGGTCAGGTCCGAGCCAGGGCGAGGGCAGGCCGGAGCCAAGGTGAGAGCAGGCTGGAGCCAAGGTGAGGGTACACTAGGGCTAGAGCGAGAGCAGGCCGGAGCCAGGGAGAGGACAGGCCGGAGCCAGGACGAGGGCAGACCAGAGTCATAGAGAGAGCAGGCCGGAGCCAAGGCAAGGGCAGGCCAGAGCCAGAGAGAGAGCAGGCCGGAGCCAGGGTGAGGGCAGGCCAGAGCGGGGTCAGGCCGAAACCAGAGCGAGAGAATGCCGGAGCCAGGGCGAGGGCAGGCCAGAGCGAGAGCAGGCCGCACACAGGGCAAGGGTAGGCCGGAGCCAGAGCGTGAGCAGGCCGGAGCCAGAGCGAGGGCAGGCCGGAGCTAGACTGAGAGCAGGTCGGAGCCAGGGCTAGGGCAGGCCGGAGCCAGAGCGAGAGCAGGATGGAGCCAGGGCAAGGGCAGGCCGGAGCCAGAGCGATGGCAGGCCGGAGCCAGGGCGAGAGCAGGCCGGACGGAGCCAGGGCGAGGGCAGGCCGGAGCCAGGACGAGGGCAGGCTAGAGTCATAGAGAGAGCAGGCCGGAGCCAAGGCAAGGGCAGGCCAGAGCGAGAGCAGGCCGGAGCCAGGACGAGGACAGGCCGGAGCCAGGACGAGGGCAGGCCAGAGTCATAGAGAGAGCAGGCCGGAGCCAAGCCAAGGGCAGTCCAGAGCCAGAGAGAGAGCAGGCCGGAGCCAGGGTGAGGGCAGGCCGGAGCCAGGACGAGGGCAGGCTAGAGTCATAGAGAGAGCAGGCCGGAGCCAAGGCAAGGGCAGGCCAGAGCGAGAGCAGGCCGGAGCCAGGACGAGGACAGGCCGGAGCCAGGACGAGGGCAGGCCAGAGTCATAGAGAGAGCAGGCCGGAGCCAAGGCAAAGGCAGGCCAGAGAGAGAGAGCAGGCCGGAGCCAGGGCGAGGGCAGACAGGAGCCAGGGCAAGGGCAGGCTAGAGTCATAGAGAGAGCAGGCCGGAGCCAAGGCGAAGGCAGGCCAGAGCCAGAGAGAGAGAGCAGGCCGGAGCTAGGGCGAGAGCAGGCAGGAGCCAGGGCAAGGGCTGGCCGGAGCCAGAGCAAGGGCAAGCCGGATCCAGGGCGAGTGCAGGCCGGTGCCAGAGCGAGAGTAGGTCGGAGCCAGGGCGAGAGCAGGCCAGAGCCAAGGTCAGGTCCGAGCCAGGGCGAGGGCAGGCGGAGCCAAGGTGAGAGCAGGCTGGAGCCAAGGTGAGGGTACACTAGGGCTAGAGCAAGAGCAGGCCGGTGCCAGGGAGAGGACAGGCCGGAGCCAGGACGAGGGCAGGCCAGAGTCATAGAGAGAGCAGGCCGGAGCCAAGGCAAGGGCAGGCCAGAGCCAGAGAGAGAGCAGGCCGGAGCCAGGGTGAGGGCAGGCCAGAGCGGGGTCAGGCCGAAACCAGAGCGAGAGAATGCCGGAGCCAGGGCGAGGGCAGGCCAGAGCGAGAGCAGGCCGCACACAGGGCAAGGGTAGGCCGGAGCCAGAGCGTGAGCAGGCCGGAGCCAGAGCGAGGGCAGGCCGGAGCTAGACTGAGAGCAGGTCGGAGCCAGGGCTAGGGCAGGCCGGAGCCAGAGCGAGAGCAGGATGGAGCCAGGGCAAGGGCAGGCCGGAGCCAGAGCGATGGCAGGCCGGAGCCAGGGCGAGAGCAGGCCGGACGGAGCCAGGGCGAGGGCAGGCCGGAGCCAGGACGAGGGCAGGCTAGAGTCATAGAGAGAGCAGGCCGGAGCCAAGGCAAGGGCAGGCCAGAGCGAGAGCAGGCCGGAGCCAGGACGAGGACAGGCCGGAGCCAGGACGAGGGCAGGCCAGAGTCATAGAGAGAGCAGGCCGGAGCCAAGCCAAGGGCAGTCCAGAGCCAGAGAGAGAGCAGGCCGGAGCCAGGGTGAGGGCAGGCCGGAGCCAGGACGAGGGCAGGCTAGAGTCATAGAGAGAGCAGGCCGGAGCCAAGGCAAGGGCAGGCCAGAGCGAGAGCAGGCCGGAGCCAGGACGAGGACAGGCCGGAGCCAGGACGAGGGCAGGCCAGAGTCATAGAGAGAGCAGGCCGGAGCCAAGGCAAAGGCAGGCCAGAGAGAGAGAGCAGGCCGGAGCCAGGGCGAGGGCAGACAGGAGCCAGGGCAAGGGCAGGCTAGAGTCATAGAGAGAGCAGGCCGGAGCCAAGGCGAAGGCAGGCCAGAGCCAGAGAGAGAGAGCAGGCCGGAGCTAGGGCGAGAGCAGGCAGGAGCCAGGGCAAGGGCTGGCCGGAGCCAGAGCAAGGGCAAGCCGGATCCAGGGCGAGTGCAGGCCGGTGCCAGAGCGAGAGTAGGTCGGAGCCAGGGCGAGAGCAGGCCGGAGCCAGGGCAAGGGCTGGCCGGAGCCAGAGCCAAGGTCAGGTCCGAGCCAGGGCGAGGGCAGGCGGAGCCAAGGTGAGAGCAGGCTGGAGCCAAGGTGAGGGTACACTAGGGCTAGAGCAAGAGCAGGCCGGTGCCAGGGAGAGGACAGGCCGGAGCCAGGACGAGGGCAGGCCAGAGTCATAGAGAGAGCAGGCCGGAGCCAAGGCAAGGGCAGGCCAGAGCCAGAGAGAGTGCAGGCCGGAGCCAGGGTGAGGGCAGGCCAGAGCGAGGTCAGGCCGAAACCAGAGCGAGAGAATGCCGGAGCCAGGGCGAGGGCAGGCCAGAGCGAGAGCAGGCTGCACACAGGGCAAGGGTAGGCCGGAGCCAGAGCGTGAGCAGGCCGGAGCCAGAGCGAGAGCAGGCCGGACCCAAGGCGAGGACAGGCCGGAGCTAGACTGAGAGCAGGTCGGAGCCAGAGCGAGAGCGGGATGGAGCCAGGGCAAGGGCAGGCCGGAGCCAGAGCGATGGCAGGCCGGAGCCAGGGCGAGAGCAGGCCGGACGGAGTCAGGGCGAGGGCAGGCCGTAGCCAGGACGAGGGCAGGCTAGAGTCATAGAGAGAGCAGTCCGGAGCCAAGGCAAGGGCAGGCCAGAGCGAGAGCAGGCCGGAGCCAGGACGAGGACAGGCCGGAGCCAGGACGAGGGCAGGCCAGAGTCATAGAGAGAGCAGGCCGGAGCCAAGCCAAGGGCAGTCCAGAGCCAGAGAGAGAGCAGGCCGGAGCCAGGGTGAGGGCAGGCCGGAGCCAGGACGAGGGCAGGCTAGAGTCATAGAGAGAGCAGGCCGGAGCCAATGCAAGGGCAGGCCAGAGCGAGAGCAGGCCGGAGCCAGGACGAGGACAGGCCGGAGCCAGGACGAGGGCAGGCCAGAGTCATAGAGAGAGCAGGCCAGAGCCAAGCCAAGGGCAGTCCAGAGAGAGAGCAGGCCGGAGCCAGGGCGAGGGCAGGCCAGAGCGAGAGCAGGCCGGAGCCAGGGCGAGGGTACGCCAGAGCGAGAGTGAGAACAGGCCGAAGCCAGGACGAGGACAGGCCGGAGCCAGGACGAGGGCAGAGGCCAGAGTCATAGAGAGAGCAGGCCGGAGCCAAGGCAAGGGCAGGCCAGAGCCAGAGAGAGAGCAGGGCGAGGGCAGGCCAGAGCGAGAGCAGGTCGGAGCCAAGGCGAGGGGAGGGCAGGCCGAAACCAGAGCGAGAGAATGCCGGAGCCAGGGCGAGGGCAAGCCAGAGCGAGAGCAGGCCGGAGACAGGGCAAGGGCAGGCCGGAGCCAGAGCGAGAGCAGGCCGGAGCCAAGGCGAGGTCAGGCTGGAGCCAGGTCGAGGGCGGGCCCTAGCCAGAGCGAGAGCAGGATGGAGCCAGGACGAGGGCAGGCCAGAGCCAGAGAGAGAGCAGGCCGGAGCCAGGGCGAGGGCAGGCCAGAGCGAGAGCAGGCCGGAGCCAGGGCGAGGGTACGCCAGAGCGAGAGTGAGAACAGGCCGAAGCCAGGATGAGGACAGGCCGGAGCCAGGACGAGGGCAGACCAGAGTCATAGAGAGAGCAGGCTGGAGCCAAGGCAAGGGCAGGCCAGAGCCAGAGAGAGAGCAGGGCGACGGCAGTCCAGAGCGAGAGCAGGCCGGAACCAAGGCGAGGGGAGCGCAGGCCAAAACCAGAGCGAGAGAATGCCGGAGCCAGGGAGAGGGCAAGCCAGAGCGAAAGCAGGCCGGAGACAGAGCGAGAGCAGGCCGGAGCCAAGGCGAGGTCAGGCTGGAGCCAGGGCTAGGGCAGGCCCTAGCCAGAGCGAGAGCAGGATGGAGCCAGGGCGAGAGCAGGATGGAGCCAGGGCGAGGGCAGGCCGGAGCCAGAGCGAGGGCAGGCCGGAGCCAGGACGAGGGCAGGCCGGAGCCAGGGCGAGAGCAGGCTAGAGCCAGAGCAGGAGCTGGCCGGAGCCAAGGCGAGGGCTGGCCGGAGGCAGAGCCAGGGTAGGCCAGAGCCAGGGTAGGCCAGAGCAAGAGCAGGCCAGAGCAAGAGCAGGCCAGAGCAAGAGCAGGCCGGAGCCAAGGCAAGGACAGGCCAGAGCGAGAGCAGGTCAGAGCGAGAGCAGTCCGAAGCCAAGGCAAGGACAGGCCAGAGCGAGAGCAGGTCAGAGCGAGAGCAGTCCGAAGCCAAGGCGAAGGCAAGGACAGGCCAGAGCCAGAGCAGGTCAGAGCGAGAGCAGTCTGAAGCCATGGCGAAGGCAGGCCGGAGCCAGAGCAGGTGCTGGCCGGATCCAAGGCGAAGGCTGGCCGGAGCCAGAGCTAGGGCAGACTGGAGCCAGGGCGAGGGAAGGCCTAAGCCAGAGCGAGAGCAGGCTGGAGCGAGGTGGAGAGCAGGCCGGAGCCAAGGCGAGGGCAGGCCAGAGCGAGAGCAGGCCGGAGCCAGGACGAGGGCAGGCCGGAGCCAGGGCGAGAGCAGGCCAGAGCTAGAGCCAGAGCAGGCGGCCAGGGCGAGGGCAGACCAGAGTGAGAGCGAGAGCAGGCTGGAGCCAAGGCGAGGCCAGAGCCAGAGCAAGAGCAGGCCAGAGCAAGAGTAGGCCGGAGCCAGGGCGACGGCAGGCCAGAGCCAGAGAGAGAGTAGGCGGAGCGAGGGCAGGCCAGAGCGAGGGCAGGTCGGAGCCAGGGCGAGAGCAGGATGGAGCCAAGGCGAGGGCAGGCCAGAGCCCGAGCTA
Organism: Phyllobates terribilis; assembly: GCF_046119375.1. Taxonomy (NCBI): domain Eukaryota; kingdom Metazoa; phylum Chordata; class Amphibia; order Anura; family Dendrobatidae; genus Phyllobates; species Phyllobates terribilis. The sequence goes on from NW_027362863.1 coordinate 1,623,810, forward strand.
TGGCATAGCGGAGCCAGGGTGAGGGCAGTACAGAGCTACAGTGAGAGCAGGCCGGAGCCAAGGCAAGGGCAGGCCAGAGGCAGAGCCAGGGTAGGCCAGAGCAAGAGCAGGCCAGACCGAGAGCAGACCGGAGCCAAGGCAAGGACAGGCCCAAGCCAGAGCGAAAGCAGGCCAGAGCCAGAGCGAGAGCAGTCCGGAGCCAAGGCGAAGGCAGGCCACAGCCAGAGCGAGAGCTGGCCATAGCCAGAGCGAGAGCAGGCAGGAGCCAAGGCGAAGGAAGACCGGCTGGAGCAAGAGCAGGTGCTGGCCGGAGCCAAGGCGAGGGCTGGCCGGTGCCAGAGCAAGGGCATGCCGGAACCAGGGCAAGGGAAGGCCGAAGCCAGAGCGAGAACAGGCTGGAGCCAGTGCGAGAGCAGGCCGGAGCCAAGACGATGGCAGGCCAGAGCCAGAGCGAGAGCAGGCCGGAGCCAGGACGAGGGCAGGCCGGAGCCACCGTGAGAGCAGGCCAGAGCTAGTGCCAGAGCAGGCGGCCTGGGCTAGGACAGTCCAGAGTGAGAGCGAGAGCAGGCCTGAGCCAAGGCGAGGCCAGAGCGAGAGTAGGCCGGAGCCAGGGCGAGGGCAGGCCAGAGCCAGAGAGAGAGTAGGCCGGAGCCAGGGCGAGGGCAGGCCAGAGTCAGAGCAAGAGCAGGTCGGAGCCAGGCCAAGAGCAGGACGGAGCCAAGGTGAGGGCAGGCCGCAGCCTGAGCTATGGCATTGCTGAGCCAGGGCGAGACCAGTACGGAGCAAGAGCGAGAGCAGTTTGTAGCCAAGGCAAGGGCAGGCCAGAGGCAGAGCCAGGGTAGGCCAGAGCAAGAGCAGGCCAGAGCGAGAGCAGTCTGGAGCCAAGTCGAAGGCAGGTCAGAGCGAGAGCAGGCCAGAGCCTGAACGAGAGCAGGCAGGAGCCAAGGCAAAGGCAGGCCAGAGTCAGAGCGAGAGCAGGCCGAATCCAAGGCAAAGGCAGGCCAGAGCCAGAGTGAGAGCAGGCTGGAGCCAAGGCGAGGGAGGGCAGGCCGGAGCCAGAGCGAGAGCAGGCCGGATCCAAGGAGACGGCAGGCCGAAACTAGAGCGAGACAATGCCGGAACCAGGGCAAGGGCAGGCCAGAGCGAGAGCAGGCCGAAGACAGGGCTAGAGCAGGCCAGAGCGAGAGCAGGCCGGCGCCAGAGCAAGAGCAGGCCAGAGCCAAGAGGAGTGCAGGCCGGAGCCACAGTGAGAGCAGACAAGAGCCAGAGCAAGAGCAGGCCGGAGCCAGGGTGAGGGCAGGCCAGAGCCAGGGCAAGAGCAGGCCGGAGCCAGAGCGAGAGCAGGCCGGAGCCAAGGCAAGAGCAGGCCGGAGCCTAGGCGAAAGCAGGCCTGAGCCAAGGCGGGGTCTGGCCGGAGCCAGAGAGAGAGCAGGCAGGAGCCAAGGCGAGAGCAGGCAGGAGCCAAGGCAAGGGCGGGCCAGAGCCAGAGCGAGAGCAGGACGTAGCCAAGGCGAGGGAAGGCCAGAGCAGGCCAGAGTCATGGCGAGAGCAGGCCGGAGCCAAGGCGAGAGCAGGTCAGAGCCAGAGCGAGAGCAGGTCAGAGTCAGAGCGAGAGTAGGCCAGAGCCAAGGCAAGGGCAGGCCAGAACCAGAACGAGAGAAGGCCGGAGCCAAGGCAAGGGCAGGCCGGAACATGGGCGAGAGCCGGCCGGAGACAGGGCGAGGCCAGAGCGAGAGCAGGTGAGAACCTGAGTGAGAGTATGCCGGAGCCAGGGCGAGGGCTGGCCAGAGCCATAGCGAGAGCAGGCCAGAGCCAGAGCTAGAGCAGTCCGGAGCCAGAGCTAGGGCGGGCCTGAGCCAGAGCGAGAACAGGCCTGAGCCAGAGCGAGAGCAGGCTGGAGCCATGATGAAGGCAGGAAAGAACAAGAGTGAGATCAGGCTAGAGGGCAGGCCAGAGCCAGAGGAAGAGCAGGCCGGAGACAAGGCATGGGCAGACAAGAGCCAGAGAAAGAGCAGGCCAGGGCGAGGGCAGGCCAAAGCCAGAGCGAGAGCAGGTCGGAGCCAGGGCGAGAGCAGGCTGGAGCCAATGCGAGGCCAGGCCGGAGCCAGAGCAAGGGCAGTCCGGAGTCAGGGCGAGGGCAGGCCGGAGCCAGAGCGAGAGCAGGCCGGAGCCACGGCGAGGGTAGGCCAGAGCCAGAGCAAGAGCAGGCCGGAGCCAGGGCGAGGGCAGGCCAGAGCCAGAGCAAGAGCAGGCCGGAGCCAGGGCGAGAGCAGGCCGGAGCCAAGGCGAGGGCTGGCCGGAGCCAGAGCAAGGGCAGGACGAGAGCTCGCCGGAGCCCAGGCGAGGGCTGGCCGGAGCCAGAGCAAGGGCAGGGCGAGAGCTGGCCGGAGCCCAGGCGAGGGCAGGCCAGAGCAAGAGCAGGTCGGAGCCAAGGCGAGGGCAGGTCAGAGCCAGAGCTAGAGCAGGCCGGAGCCAAAGCGAGGGGAGGCCAGAGCGAGAGCAGGCCAGAGCGAAAGCAGTCCGGAGCCAAGGCAAGGGCAGGCCAGAGCCAGAGCGAGAGCAGGCCTGAGCCAGAGCGAGAGCAGGCCTGAGCAAGAGCAGGGCGGAGCCAAGGCGAAGGCAGGCCAGAACAAGAGCGAGATCAGGCCAGAGTAAAGACGAGGGCAGGCCAGAGCCAGAGGAAGAGCAGGCCGGAGCCAAGGCATGGGCAGGCGAGAGCCAGAGAGAGAGCAGGCCTGAGCCAGAGCGAGAGCAGGCCTGAGCAAGAGCAGGCCGGAGCCAAGGCGAAGGCAGGCCAGAACAAGAGCGAGATCAGGCCAGAGTAAAGACGAGGGCAGGCCAGAGCCAGAGGAAGAGCAGGCCGGAGCCAAGGCATGGGCAGGCGAGAGCCAGAGAGAGAGCAGGCCGGAGCTAGAGCGAGGGCAGGCCAGAGCGAGAGCAGGTCAGAGCCAGGGCGAGAGCAGGCCGGAGTCAAGACAAGGGCAGGCCAGAGCCAGAGCAAGAGCAGGCCGGAGCCAGAGCGAGAGCAGGCCGGAGCCACGGCGAGGGTAGGCCAGACCCAAGGCAAGGGCATGCCAGAGCCAGAGCGATAGAAGGCCAGAGCCAAGGGAAGGGCAGGCCGGAACCAGGGCGAGAGCAGGCCGGAGACAGGGTGAGGCCAGAGCAAGAGCAGGCCAGAGCGAGTGCAGGCCGGAGCCAAGGCGAGGGCAGGCCAGATCCAGAGTAAGAGGAGGCCAGAGGCAGAGCGAGAGCAGGCCGGAGCCAGAGCAATAGCAGGCAGCAGCCAGGGCGAGGGCAGACCGGTGCCAAGGCGAGAGCAGACCGGAGCCAAGGCGAGGGCAGGCCAGAGGCAGAGCCAGGGCAGGCCAGTACCAGAGCGAGAGCAGGCGGGAGCCAAAGCGAGGGCAGACCAGAGCCAGAGCGAGAGCAGGCCGGAGCCAAGGAGAGCAGGCCAGTGCCAGGGCGAGAGCAGGCCAGTGCCAGAGCGAGAGCAGTCCGGAGCCAAGGCAAGGGCAGGCCAGAGCCAGAGAGAGAGTAGGCCTGAGCCAGAGCGAGAGCAGGCTGGAGCCAAGGCGAAGTCAGGCTAGAACCAGAGCGAGAGCAGGCCAGAGTCAAGACTAGGGCAGGACAGAGCCAGAGCAAGAGCAGGCTGGAGCCAAGGAGAGGGCAGGCCGGAGCCAGAGCAAGGACAGGCCAGAGCCAGAGTGAGAGCAGGCCAGAGCCAGGGCGAGGGCAGGCTAGAGCCAGAGCAAGAGCCGGCCGGAGCCAGGGCGAGGGCAAGCCGGAGCCAGGGCGAGGACAGGCCGGAGCCAGGGCGAGGGCAAGCCGGAGCCAGGGAGAGAGCAGGTCAGAGCCAAGGCGAGGTCAGGCCAGAGCGAGGGCAGGCCGGAGCCAGGGCGAGAGAAGGCCGGAGCTAATGCGATGGCAGGCCAGAGCAAGAGCAGGCCGGAGCCAGGACGAGGGCAGGCCAGTGCCAGAGCGAGAGCAGTCCGGAGCCAAGGCAAGGGCAGGCCAGAGCCAGAGAGAGAGTAGGCCTGAGCCAGAGCGAGAGCAGGCTGGAGCCAAGGCGAAGTCAGGCTAGAACCAGAGCGAGAGCAGGCCAGAGTCAAGACTAGGGCAGGACAGAGCCAGAGCAAGAGCAGGCTGGAGCCAAGGAGAGGGCTGGCCGGAGCCAGAGCAAGGACAGGCCAGAGCCAGAGTGAGAGCAGGCCAGAGCCAATGCGAGGGCAGGCTAGAGCCAGAGCAAGAGCCGGCCGGAGCCAGGGCGAGGGCAAGCCGGAGCCAGGGCGAGGACAGGCCGGAGCCAGGGCGAGGGCAAGCCGGAGCCAGGGAGAGAGCAGGTCAGAGCGAAGGCGAGGTCAGGCCAGAGCGAGAGCAGGCCGGAGCCAGGAAGAGGGCAGGCCGGAGCCAGGGCGAGAGAAGGCCGGAGCTAATGCGATGGCAGGCCAGAGCAAGAGCAGGCCGGAGCCAGGGCAAGAGCAGGCCAGAGCCAGCACGAGAGCAGGCCAGAGCTACAGCCAGAGCAGGCCGGAGTCAGGGCGAGGGCAGATCAGAGTCAGAGCGAGGGCAGGCCAGAGCCAGAGCGAGAGCATGCCAGAGCCAGAGCGAGAGCAGGCCAGTGCCTGAGCGAGAGCAGTCCGGAGCCAAGGCAAGGGCAGGCCAGGGCCAGAGAGAGAGTAGGCCTGAGCTAGAGCAAGAGCAGGCCGGAGCCAAGGAGAAGGCAGCCCAGAACCAGAGCGAGAGCAGGCCGGAGCCAAGGCGAGGGCAGGCCATAGGCAGAGCCAGGGCATGCCAAAGCAAGAGAGAGAGCAGGCCGGAGCCAAGGCAATGGCAGGCCAGAGTCAGAGTGAGAACAGGCCAGAGCCAAGGTGAGGGCAGACCAGAGCGAGAGCAGGCCAGTGCCAGAGCGAGAGCAGGCCACTGCCAGAACGAGAGCAGGCCAGTGCCAGAGCTAGAGAAGTCCGGAGCCAAGGGCAGGCCAGAGCCAGAGAGCGAGTAGGCCTGAGCCAGAGCGAGAGCAGGCAGGAGTCAAGACGAGGGCAGGCCAGAGCCAGAGCAAGAGCAGGCTGGAGCCAAGGCAAGGGCAGGCCGGAGCCAAGGCGAGGGCTGGCCGGAGCCAGAGCAAGGGCAGGACGAGAGCTGGCCGGAGCCCAGGCGAGGGCTGGCCGGAGCCAGAGCAAGGGCAGGGCGAGAGCTGGCCGGAGCCCAGGCGAGGGCAGGCCAGAGCAAGAGCAGGTCGGAGCCAAGGCGAGGGCAGGTCAGAGCCAGAGCTAGAGCAGGCCGGAGCCAAGGCGAGGGGAGGCCAGAGCGAGAGCAGGCCAGAGCGAAAGCAGTCCGGAGCCAAGGCAAGGGCAGGCCAGAGCCAGAGCGAGAGCAGGCCTGAGCCAGAGCGAGAGCAGGCCTGAGCAAGAGCAGGCCGGAGCCAAGGCGAAGGCAGGCCAGAACAAGAGCGAGATCAGTCCAGAGTAAAGACGAGGGCAGGCCAGAGCCAGAGGAAGAGCAGGCCGGAGCCAAGGCATGGGCAGGCGAGAGCCAGAGAGAGAGCAGGCCTGAGCCAGAGCGAGAGCAGGCCTGAGCAAGAGCAGGCCGGAGCCAAGGCGAAGGCAGGCCAGAACAAGAGCGAGATCAGGCCAGAGTAAAGACGAGGGCAGGCCAGAGCCAGAGGAAGAGCAGGCCGGAGCCAAGGCATGGGCAGGCGAGAGCCAGAGAGAGAGCAGGCCGGAGCCAGAGCGAGGGCAGGCCAGAGCGAGAGCAGGTCAGAGCCAGGGCGAGAGCAGGCCGGAGTCAAGACAAGGGCAGGCCAGAGCAAGAGCCGGCCAGATCCAGAGCAAGAGCAGGCCGGAGCCAGAGCAGGCCGGAGCCACGGCGAGGGTAGGCCAGACCCAAGGCAAGGGCATGCCAGAGCCAGAGCGATAGAAGGCCAGAGCCAAGGGAAGGGCAGGCCGGAACCAGGGCGAGAGCAGGCCGGAGACAGGGTGAGGCCAGAGCAAGAGCAGGCCAGAGCGAGTGCAGGCCGGAGCCAAGGCGAGAGCAGGCCGGAGCCAAAGTGAGGGCAGGCCAGATCCAGAGTAAGAGGAGGCCAGAGGCAGAGCGAGAGCAGGCCGGAGCCAGAGCAATAGCAGGCAGCAGCCATGGCGAGGGCAGAGCGGTGCCAAGGCGAGAGCAGACCGGAGCCAAGGCGAGGGCAGGCCAGAGGCAGAGCCAGGGCAGGCCAGTACCAGAGCGAGAGCAGGCGGGAGCCAAAGCGAGGGCAGACCAGAGCGAGAGCAGGCCGGAGCCAAGGAGAGCAGGCCAGTGCCAGGGCGAGAGCAGGCCAGTGCCAGAGCGAGAGCAGTCCGGAGCCAAGGCAAGGGCAGGCCAGAGCCAGAGAGAGAGTAGGCCTGAGCCAGAGCGAGAGCAGGCTGGAGCCAAGGCGAAGTCAGGCTAGAACCAGAGCGAGAGCAGGCCAGAGTCAAGACTAGGGCAGGACAGAGCCAGAGCAAGAGCAGGCTGGAGCCAAGGAGAGGGCTAGCCGGAGCCAGAGCAAGGACAGGCCAGAGCCAGAGTGAGAGCAGGCCAGAGCCAGGGCGAGGGCAGGCTAGAGCCAGAGCAAGAGCAAGCCGGAGCCAGGGCGAGGACAGGCCGGAGCCAGGGTGAGGGCAAGCCGGAGCCAGGGAGAGAGCAGGTCAGAGCCAAGGCGAGGTCAGGCCAGAGCGAGAGCAGGCCGGAGCCAAGGTTAGAGCTGGCCGGAGCCAAGGCGAGGGCAGTCCAGAGGCAGAGCTAGGGCAGGCCAGAGCGAGGGCAGGCCAGAGCCAGAGCAAGAGCAGGTCGGAGCCAAGGCGAGGGTAGGCCAAAGCCAGAGCAGGCCGGAGCCAAGGCGAGGGGAGGCCAGAGCGAGAGCAGGCTGGAGCCAAGGCAAGGGTAGGCCATAGCCAAGGCAAGGGCAGGCCAGAGCCAGAGAGATAGAAGGCCAGAATCAAGGCAAGGGCAGGCCGGAACCAGGGCGAGAGCAGGCCGGAGACAGGGCGAGGCCAGAGCCAGAACAAGAGTGAGAGCAGGCTGGAGCCAAGGTGAAGGCAGGCCAGAACAAGAGCGAGATCAGGCTAGAGTCAAGACGAGGGCAGTCCAGAGCCAGAGGAAGGGCAGGCCGGAGCCAAGGCATGGGCAGGCCAGAGACAGAGAGAGAGCAGGCCAGAGCCAGGGCGAGGGCAGGCCAGAGCCAGAGCGAGAGCAGGCCGGAGCCAATGCGAGGGCAGGCCGGAGCCAAAGCAAGGGCAGGCCGGAGTCAGGGCGAGGGCAGGCCGGAGGCAGAGCGAGAGCAGGCCGGAGCCAAGGCTAAAGCAGGCCGGAGCCAAGGCGAGGGTAGGCCAGAGCCAAGGCAAGGGCATACCAGAGCCAGAGCGATAGAAGGCCAGAGCCAAGGCAAGGGCAGCCCAGAACCAGGGTGAGAGCAGGCCGGAGACAGGGCGAGGCCAGAGCCAGAGCGAGAGCAGGCCAGAGCGAGAGCAGGCCAGAGCGAGAGCAGGCCAGAGCGAGAGCAGGCCAGAGCGAGAGTAGGCCAGAGCCAGGGCGAGGGCAGGCCAGAGAGAGAGCAGGCCACAGCCAGGGCAGGCCAGTGCCAGAGCGAGAGCAGGCCGGAGCCAGGGCGACAGCAGGCCAGAGCCAAAGCGAGTGCAGGCTAGAGCCAGAGCGAGAGCAGGCCAGAGCCAGAGAGAAAGCAGTCCGGAGCCAAGGCAAGGGCAGGCCAGAGCGAGAGCAGGCTGGAGACAAGGCGAAGGCGGGCCAGAACAAGAGCGAGAACAGTCCGGAGTCAAGACTAGGGCAGGCCAGAGCTAGACCAGGCCAGAGCCAGAGTAAGAGCAGGCGAGAGCCAGAGCTAGAGCAGGCCGGAGCCAGGGCGAGGGCAAGCCAGAGCGAGAGCAGTCCGGAGCCAGGGCGAGAGCAGGCCGGAGCCAAGGCGAGGGCTGGCCGGAGCCAGAGCAAGGGCAGGCCGGAACCAGGGTGAGGACAGGCCAGAGCCAGAGCGAGAGCAGGCCAGAGCGAGAGCAGGCCGGAGCCAAGACGAGAGCAGGCCGGTGCCAAGGCGAGGGCAGGCCAGAGCCAGACCGAGAGGAGGCCGGAGCCAGGGCGAGAGCAAGACGGTGCCAAGGCGAGGGCAGGCCAGAGCCAGATCCAGAGCAGGCCGGAGTCAGGGCGACGGCAGGCCAGAATCAGATTGAGAGCAGGCCGGAGCCAAGGCGGGGGCATACTAGAGCGAGAGCAGGCCGGAGCCAGGGCGAGAGTAGGCCAGAGCCAAGGAAAGGGCCGGCCAGAACCAGAGCGAGAGGAGGCCGGAGCCAAGGCAAGGGCAGGCCGGAATATGGGCGAGAACAGGCCGGAGTCAAGACGAGGGCAGGCCAGAGCAAGAGCAGGCCGGAGTCAGGGCGAGGGCAGGCCAGAGTCAGAGCGAGAGCAGGCCGGAGCCAAGGAGAGGGCACGCCAGAGCGACAGCAGGCCGGAGCCAGGGCGAGGGCAGGCAATGGCCAGAGCGAGAGTAGGCCAGAGCCAAGGCAAGGGCAGGCCCGAGCGAGAGAAGGCCAGAGCCAAGGCAAGGGCAGGCCAGAACAACGGCTAAAGCAGGCCCGAGACAGGGCGAGGCCAGAGCCAGAGCGAGAGCAGGCCACAGCCAGAGTGAGAGTATGCCGGAGCCTGGGCGAGGGCAGGCCAGAGCCAGAGAGAGAGCAGGCCGGAGCTAAGGCGAGGGCAGGCCGGAGCCAGAGCGATGGCAAGCCGGAGCCAGGGCAAGGGCAGTCCAGAACTAGAGCGAGAGCAGGCCGTAGCCAAGGTGAGAGCCGGCCTCAGACAAGGCGAGGGCTGGCCAGAGCGAGAGCAGGCCGGAGCCAAGGCGAGGTCAGGCCAGAGCAAGAGCAGGTCGGAGCCAAGGCGAGGGCAGGCCAGAGCCAGAGCAGGCCGGAGCCAAGGCGAGGGGAGGCCAGAGCGAGAGCAGGCCAGAGCGATAGCATGCCAGAGCCAAGGCGAGAGCAGGCCGGAGCCAAGGCAAGGGTAGGCCAGAGCCAAGGCAAGGGCAGGCCAGAGCCAGAGTGATAGAAGGCCAGAGTCAAGGCGAGAGCAGGCCGGAGACAGGGCGAGGCCAGAGCCAGAACAAGAGCGAGAGCAGGCTGGAGCCAAGGTGAAGGCAGGCCAGAACAAGAGCGAGATCAGGCTAGAGTCAAGACGAGGGCAGTCCAGAGCCAGAGGAAGAGCAGGCCGGAGCCAAGGCATGGGCAGGCCAGAGTCAGAGAGAGAGCAGGCCGGAGCCAGGGCGAGGGCAGGCCAGAGCCAGAGCGAGAGCAGGTCGGAGCCAGGGCGAGAGCAGGCCGGAGCCAATGCGAGGGAAGGCCGGAGCCAGAGCAAGGGCAGGCCGGAGTCAGGGCGAGGGCAGGCCGGAGGCAGAGCGAGAGGAGGCCGGAGCCAAGGCGAGAGCAGGCCGGAGCCAAGGCAAGGGTAGGCCAGAGCCAAGGCAAGGGCAGGCCGGAACCAGGGCGAGAGCAGGCCGGAGACAGGGCGAGGCCAGAGCGAGAGCAGGCCAGAGAGAGAGTATGCCAGAGCCAGGACGAGGGCAGGCCAGAGCCAGAGAGAGAGCAGGCCAGAGCCAGGGCGAGGGCGGGCCAGAGCCAAAGCGAGAGCAGGCCGGAGCCAGGGCGAGAGCAGGCCGGAGATAAGGCGAGGGCAGGCCAGAGCCAGAGCGATGGCAGACCGGAGCCAGGGCAAGGGCAGTCCGGAACTAGAGCGAGAGCAGGCCGGAGCCAAGGCGAGGGCAGGCCAGAGCGAGAGCAGGCCGGAGCCAAGGCGAGGGCAGGCCAGAGCAAGAGCAGGTCGGAGCCAAGGCGAGGGCAGGTCAGTGCCAGAGCGAGAGCAGGCCAGAGCCAAGGCAAGGGCAGGCCCGAGCGAGAGAAGGCCAGAGCCAAGGCAAGGGCAGGCCGGAACAACGGCTAAAGCAGGCCCGAGACAGGGTGAGGCCAGAGCCAGAGCGAGAGCAGGCCACAGCCAGAGTGAGAGTATGCCGGAGCCTGGGCGAGGGCAGGCCAGAGCCAGAGAGAGAGCAGGCCGGAGCAAGGGCGAGGGCGGGCCAGAGCCAAAGCGAGAGCAGGCCGGAGCTACGGCGAGGGCAGGCCGGAGCCAGAGCGATGGCAGGCCGGAGCCAGGGCAAGGGCAGTCCGGAACTAGAGCGAGAGCAGGCCGTAGCAAAGGCCGGAGCTAAGGCGAGGGCAGGCCAGAGCGAGAGCAGGCCGGAGCCAAGGCGAGGGCAGGCCAGAGCAAGAGCAGGTCGGAGCCAAGGCGAGGGCAGGCCAGAGCCAGAGCAGGCCGGAGCCAAGGCGAGGGGAGGCCAGAGCGAGAGCAGGCCAGAGCGATAGCATGCCAGAGCCAAGGCGAGAGCAGGCTGGAACCAAGGCAAGGGTAGGCCAGAGCCAAGGCAAGGGCAGGCCAGAGCCTGAGTGATAGAAGGCCAGAGTCAAGGCGAGAGCAGGCCGGAGACAGGGCGAGGCCAGAGCCAGAACAAGAGCGAGAGCAGGCTGGAACCAAGGTGAAGGCAGGCCAGAACAAGAGCGAGATCAGTCTAGAGTCAAGACGAGGGCAGTACAGAGCCAGAGAAAGAGCAGGCCGGAGCCAAGGCATGGGCAGGCCAGAGTCAGAGAGAGAGCAGGCCGTAGCCAGGATGAGGGCAGGCCAGAGCGAGAGCTGGTCGGAGCCAGGGCGAGAGTAGGCCGGAGCCAATGCGAGGGCAGGCCGGAGCCAGAGCAAGGGCAGGCCGGAGTCAGGGCGAGGGCAGGCCGGAGGCAGAGCGAGAGCAGGCCGGAGGCAGAGCGAGAGCAGGCCGGAGCCAAGGCGAGAGCAGGCCGGAGCCAAGGCAAGGGTAGGCCAGAGCCAAGGCAAGGGCAGGCCGGAACCAGGGCGAGAGCAGGCCAGAGACAGGGCGAGGCCAGAGCGAGAGCAGGCCAGAGCGAGAGCAGGCCAAAGCGAGAGTAGGCCAGAGCCACTGCGAGGGCAGGCCAGAAAGAGAGCATGCCGGAGCCAGAGCGAGGGCAGGCCAGTGCCAGAGCGAGAGCAGGCCGGAGCCAGGGCGACAGCAGGCCAGAGCCAAAGCAAGTGCAGGCCAGAGCTAGAGAGAGAGCAGGCCAGAGCCAGAGCAGGCCAGAGCGAGAGTAGGCCAGAGCCAAGGCAAGGGCAGGCCAGAGCCAGAGCAGGCCAGAGCGAGAGAAGGCCGGAGCCAAGGCAAATGCAGGCCGGAACAAGGGCTAGATCAGGCCCGAGACAGGGCGAGGCCAGAGCGAGAGCAGGCCACAGCCATAGTGAGAGTATGGCGGAGCCAGGACGAGGGCAGGACAGAGCCAGGGCGAGGGCGGGCCAGAGCCAAAGCGAGAGCAGGCCGGAGCCAGGGCGAGAGCATGCCGGAGATAAGGCGAGGGCAGGCCGGAGCCAGAGCGATGGCAGGCCGGAGCCATGGCAAGGGCAGTCCGGAACTAGAGCGAGAGCAGGCCGGAGCCAAGGCGAGGGCAGGCCAGAGCGAGAGCAGGCCGGAGCCAAGGCGAGGGCAGGCCAGAGCGAGAGCAGGCCGGAGCCAAGGCGAGGGCAGGCCAGAGCAAGAGCAGGTCGGAGCCAAGGCGAGGGCAGGCCAGTGCCAGAGCGAGAGCAGGCCGGAGCCAAGGCGAGGGGAGGCCAGAGCGAGAGCAGGCCTGAGCCAGAGCAAGAGCAGGTCGGAGCCAAGGCGAAGGCAGGCCAGAACAAGAGCGAGATCAGGCCAGAGTCAAGACGAGTGCAGGCCAGTGCCAGAGGAAGAGCAGGCCGGTGCCAAGGCATGGGCAGGCGAGAACCAGAGAGAGCGCAGGCCGGAGCCAGAGCGAGGGCAGGCCAGAGCGAGAGCAGGTCGGAGCCTGGGCTAGAGCAGGCCAGAGCTAATGCGAGGGCTGGCCTGAGCTAGAGCAAGGGCAGGCCAGAGCCAGAGCAAGGTCAGGCTGGAGTCAGATCGAGGGCAGGCCGGATCCTGAGCGAGAGCAGGCCGGAGCTAAGGCAAGAGCAGGCCGGAGCCAAGGCGAGGGTAGGCCAGAGCTAGAGCAGGCCTGAGCAAGAACGAGGGCAGGCCGGAGCCAGGGCGAGGGCAGGCCAGAGTCAGAGCGAGAGCCGGCCGGAGCTAAGGCACGGGCAGGCCGGAGCCAAGGAATGGGCAGGCCAGAGCCAGAGAGAGAGCAGGCCGGATCCAATGCAAGGGCTGGCCGTAGCTAGAGCAAGGGCAGGCCGGAGTCAGGGCGAGGGCATGCCGGAGCCAGAGCAAGAGCCGGCCGGAGCTAAGGCGAGAGCACGCCGGAGCCAAGGCGAGGGTAGGCCAGAGCGAGAGCAGGCCGGAGGCTCGGCGAGGGCAGGCTAGAGCGAGAGAAGGCCGGAGCCAAGGCAAGGGCAGGCCGGAACAAGGGCTAGATCAGGCCCAAGACAGAGCAGTTCGGAGCTAGGGCGAGAGCAGGCCGGAGCCGAGGCGAGTGCAGGCCACAGCCAGAGCGAGAGAAGGGCAGAGCCATGGTAAGCAGGCCAGAACCAGAGCGACAGCAGGCCGGAGCCAGGGCGAGGGCAGGCAATGGCCAGAGCGAAAGTAGGCCAGAGCCAAGGCAAGGGCAGGCCCGAGCGAGAGAAGGCCAGAGCCAAGGCAAGGGCAGGCCGGAACAACGGCTAAAGCAGGCCCGAGACAGGGCGAGGCCAGAGCGAGAGCAGGCCACAGCCAGAGTGAGAGTATGCCGGAGCCTGGGCGAGGGCAGGCCAGAGCCAGAGAGAGAGCAGGCCGGAGCCAGGGCGAGGGCGGGGCAGAGCCAAAGCCAGAGCGGGCCGGAGCTAAGGCGAGGGCAGGCCAGAGCAAGAGCAGGTCGGAGCCAAGGCGAGGGCTGGCCAGAGCCAGAGCAGGCCGGAGCCAAGGCGAGGAGAGGCCAGAGCGAGAGCAGGCCAGAGCGATAGCATGCCAGAGCCAAGGCGAGAGCAGGCCGGAGCCAAGGCAAGGGTAGGCCAGAGCCAAGGCAAGGGCAGGCCAGAGCCAGAGTGATAGAAGGCCAGAGTCAAGGCGAGAGCAGGCCGGAGACAGGGCGAGGCCAGAGCCAGAACAAGAGCGAGAGCAGGCTGGAGCCAAGGTGAAGGCAGGCCAGAACAAGAGCGAGATCAGGCTAGAGTCAAGACGAGGGCAGTCCAGAGCCAGAGGAAGAGCAGGCCGGAGCCACGGCATGGGCAGGCCAGAGTCAGAGAGAGAGCAGGCCGGAGCCAGGGCGAGGGCAGGCCAGAGCGAGAGCAGGTTGGAGCCAGGGCGAGAGCAGGCCGGAGCCAATGCGAGGGCAGGCCGGAGCCAGAGCAAGGGCAGGCCGGAGTCAGGGCGAGGGCAGGCCGGAGGCAGGGCGAGGGCAGGCTGGAGGCAGAGCGAGAGCAGGCCGGAGCCAAGGCGAGAGCAGGCCAGAGCCAAGGCAAGGGTAGGCCAGAGCCAAGGCAAGGGCAGGCTGGAACCAGGGCGAGAGCAGGCCGGAGACAGGGCGAGGCCAGAGCGAGAGCAGGCCAGAGCGAGAGCAGGCCAGAGCGAGAGTAGGCCAGAGCCAGGGCGAGGGCAGGCCAGAATGAGGGCAGGCCAGAGCGAGAGCTGGCCGGAGCCAGGGCGACAGCATGCCAGAGCCAAAGCAAGTGCAGGCCAGAGCTAGAGAGAGAGCAGGCTAGAGCCAGAGCAGGCCAGAGCGAGAGTAGGCCAGAGCCAAGGCAAGGGCAGGCCAGAGCCAGAGCGAGAGAAGGCCGGAGCCAAGGCAAGGGCAGGCCGGAACAAGGGCTAGATCAGGCCCGAGACAGGGCGAGGCCAGAGCGAGAGCAGGCCACAGCCAGAGTGAGAGTATGCCGGAGCCAGGACGAGGGCAGGCCAGAGCCAGAGAGAGAGCAGGCCAGAGCCAGGGCGAGGGCGGGCCAGAGCCAAAGCGAGAGCAGGCCGGAGCCAGGGCGAGAGCAGGCCGGAGATAAGGCGAGGGCAGGCCGGAGCCAGAGCGATGGCAGGCCGGAGCCAGGGCAAGGGCAGTCCGGAACTAGAGCGAGAGCAGGCCGGAGCCAAGGCGATGGCAGGCCAGAGCGAGAGCAGGCCGGAGCCAAGGTGAGGGCAGGCCAGAGCGAGAGCAGGTCGGAGCCAAGGCGAGGGCAGGCCAGTGCCAGAGCGAGAGCAGGCCAGAGCCAAGGCAAGGGCAGGCCCGAGCGAGAGAAGGCCAGAGCCAAGGCAAGGGCAGGCCGGAACAACGGCTAAAGCAGGCCCGAGATAGGGCGAGGCCAGAGCGAGAGCAGGCCACAGCCAGAGTGAGAGTTTGCCACAGCCTGGGCGAGGGCAGGCCAGAGCCAGAGAGAGAGCAGGCCGGAGCCAGGGCGAGGGCGTGCCAGAGCCAAAGCGAGAGCAGGCTGGAGCTAAGGCGAAGGCAGGCCGGAGCCAGGGCAAGGGCAGTCCGGAACTAGAGCGAGAGCAGGCCGTAGCCAAGGTGAAAGCTGGCCGGAGCCAAGGCGAGGGCAGGCCGGAGCCAAGGCGAGGGCAGGCCAGAGCAAGAGCAGGTCGGAGCCAAGGCGAGGGCAGGCCAGAGTCAGAGCAGGCCGGAACCAAGGCGAGGGGAGGCCAGAGCGAGAGCAGGCCAGAGCAATAGCATGCCAGAGCCAAGGCGAGAGCAGGCCGGAGCCAAGGCAAGGGTAGGCCAGAGCCAAGGCAAGGGCAGGCCAGAGCCAGAGTGATAGAAGGCCAGAGTCAAGGCGAGAGCAGGCCGGAGACAGGGCGAGGCCAGAGCCAGAACAAGAGCGAGAGCAGGCTTGAGCCAAGGTGAAGGCAGGCCAGAACAAGAGCGAGATCAGGCTAGAGTAAAGACGAGGGCAGTCCAGAGCCAGAGGAAGAGCAGGCCGGAGCCAAGGCATGTGCAGGCCAGAGTCAGAGAGAGAGCAGGCCGGAGCCAGGGCGAGGGCAGGCCAGAGCGAGAGCAGGTCGGAGCCAGGGCGAGAGCAGGCCGGAGCCAATGCGAGGGCAGGCCGGAGCCAGAGCAAGCGCAGGCCGGAGTCAGAGCGAGGGCAGGCTGGAGGCAGAGCGAGAGCAGGCCGGAGCCAAGGCGAGAGCAGGCCAGAGCCAAGGCAAGGGTAGGCCAGAGCCAAGGCAAGGGCAGGCCGGAACCAGGGCGAGAGCAGGACGGAGACAGGGCGAGGCCAGAGCCAGAGCGAGAGCAGGCCAGAGCGAGAGCAGGCCAGAGCGAGAGTAGGCCAGGGCGAGGGCAGGCCAGAGAGAGGGCAGGCCAGTGCCGGAGCGAGAGCAGGCCGGAACCAGGGCGACAGCAGGCCAGAGCCAAAGCAAGTGCAGGCCAGAGCTAGAGAGAGAGCAGGCCAGAGCCAGAGCAGGCCAGAGTGAGAGTAGGCCAGAGCCAAGCCAAGGGCAGGCCAGAGCGAGAGAAGGCCGGAGCCAAGGCCGAGACAGGGCGAGGCCAGAGCGAGAGCAGGCCACTGCCAGAGTGTGAGTATGCCGGAGCCAGGACGAGGGCAGGCCAGAGCCAGAGAGAGAGCAGGCCAGAGCCAGGGCGAGGGCGGGCCAGAGCCAAAGCGAGAGCAGGCCGGAGCCAGGGCGAGGGCAGGCCGGAGCCAGAGCGATGGCAGGCCGGAGCCAGGGCAAGGGCAGTCCGGAACTAGAGCGAGAGCAGGCCGGAGCCAAGGCGAGGGTAGGCCAGAGCGAGAGCAGGCCGGAGCCAAGGCGAGGGCAGGCCAGAGCAAGAGCAGGTCGGAGCCAAGGCGAGGGCAGGCCAGTGCCAGAGCGAGAGCAGGCCGGAGCCAAGGCGAGGGGAGGCCAGAGCGAGAGCAGGCCCGAGCCAGAGCGAGAGCAGGCCTGAGCCAGAGCTAGAGCAGGACGGAGCCAAGGCGAAGGCAGGCCAGAACAAGAGCGAGATCAGGCCAGAGTCAAGACGAGGGTAGGCCAGAGCCAGAGGAAGAGCAGGCCGGTGCCAAGGCATGGGCAGGCGAGAGCCAGAGAGAGCGCAGGCCGGAGCCAGAGCGAGGGCAGGCCAGAGCGAGAGCAGGTCGGAGCCTGGGCTAGAGCAGGCCGGAGCTAATGCGATGGCTGGCCTGAGCTAGAGCAAGGGAAGGCCGGAGTCAGGGCAAGGGCAGGCCTGAGCCAGAGCAAGGTCAGGCCGGAGTCAGGGCGAGGGCAGGCCGGAGCCTGAGCGAGAGCAGGCCGGAGCCAAGGCAAGAGCAGGCCGGAGCCAAGGCGAGGGTAGGCCAGAGCTAGAGCAGGCCTGAGCAAGGACGAGGGCAGGCCGGAGCCAGGGCGAGGGCAGGCCAGATTCAGAGCGAGAGCCGGCCGGAGCTAAGGCAAGGGCAGGCCGGAGCCAAGGCATGGGCAGGCCAGAGCCAGAGAGAGAGCATGCCGGATCCAATGCAAGGGCTGGCCGTAGCTAGAGCAAGGGCAGGCCGGAGTCAGGGCGAGGGCATGCCGGAGCCAGAGCAAGAGCTGGCCGGAGCTATGGCGAGAGCACGCCGGAGCCAAGGCGAGGGTAGGCCAGAGCCAGAGCGAGAGCAGGCCGGAGGCTCGGCGAGGGCAGACCACAGCGAGAGAAGGCCGGAGCCAAGGCAAGATCAGGCCGGAACCAGGGCGAGAGCAGGCTGGAGCCAGGGAGAGGGCAGGCAAAAGCCAGAGCGAGAGTAGGCCAGGGGGCATGGGCAGGCCAGAGCGAGAGAAGGCCGGAGCCAAGGCAAGGGCAGGACGGAACATGGGCGAGAGCATTCCGGAGACAGGGTGAGGCCAGAGCGAGAGCTGGTCAGAACCTGAGCGAGAGTATGCCGGAGCCAGGGCGAGGGCTGGCCAGAGCCATAGCGAGAGCAGGCCTGAGCCAGAGCGAGAACAGGCCTGAGCCAGAGCGAGAGCAGGCTGGAGCCATGACGAAGGCAGGCCAGAACAAGAGCGAGATCAGGCTAGACGGCAGGCCAGAGCCAGAGGAAGAGCAGGCCGGAGCCAAGGCATTGGCAGACAAGAGCCAGAGAAAGACTAGGCCGGAGCCAGGGCGAGGGCAGGCCAGAGCGAGAGCAGGTCAAAGCCAGGGCGAGAGCAGGCCGGAGTCAAGACAAAGGCAGGCCAGAGCAAGAGCCGGCCAGATCCAGAGCAAGAGCAGGCCGGAGCTAGGGCGAGGGCAGGCCAGAGCCAGGGCAAGAGCAGGCCGGAGCCAGAGCGAGAGCAGGCCGGAGCCAAGGCGAGAGCAGTCCGGAGCCAAGGCGAGGGCTGGCCGGAGCCAGAGCGACAGCAGGCAGGAGCCAGGGCGAGAGCAGTCCGGAGCCAAGGCAAGGGCAGTCCGGAGCCAGGGCGAAGGCAGTCCGGATGTAGAGCGAGAGAGCGAGAGCAGGCCGGAGCCAAGGCGAGGGCAGGCTAGAGGCAGGCCAGAGCCAGGGCAAGAGTAGGTCGGACCCAGGGCGAGAGCAGGCCAGAGCCAGGGAAGGGCTGGCCGGAGCCAGAGCAAGGGCAGGTTAGAGCCAGGGCGAGAGCAGGCCGGAGCCAAGGTGAGAGCAGGCCGGAGCCAAGGCGAGGGTACACCAGAGCCAGGACAAGGGCAGGCCAGAGTCATAGAGAGAGCAGGCCGGAGCCAAGGCAAGGGCAGGCCAGAGCCACAGAGAGAGCAGGCCGGAGCCAGGGCGAGGGCTGGCCAGAGCGAGAGCAGTACGGAGCTAGGGCGAGAGCAGGCAGGAGCCAAGGCGAGGGCTAGCCGGAGCCAGAGCAAGGGCAGGCCGCATCTAGGGCGATGGCGGGCCGGAGCCAGAGCGAGAGTAGGTCGGAGCCAGAGCGAGAGCAGGCCGGAACCAGGGCAAGGGCTGGTCGGAGCCAGGGCGAGGGCAGGCCGGAGCCAAGGTGAGAGCAGGCCGGAGCCAAGGCGAGGGTACGCCAGAGCAAGAGCAGGCCGGAGCCAGGACGAGGACAGGCCAGAGTCATAGAGTGAGCAGGCCGGAGCCAAGGCAAGGGCAGGCCAGAGAGAGAGCAGGCCGGAGCCAGGGCGAGGGCAGGCCAGAGCGACAGCAGTTCGGAGCTAGGGCGAGAGCAGGCCGAAGCCAAGGCGAGGGATGGCCGGAGCCAGAGCAAGGGCAGGCCGGATCCAGAGCAAGGTCAGGCCGGAGTCAGGGCGGGGCAGGCCAGAGCCTGAGCGAGAGCAGGCCGGAGCCAAGGCAAGAGCAGGCCGGAGCCAAGGCGAGGGTAGGCCAGAGCGAGAGCAGGCCTGAGCAAGGACGAGGGCAGGCCGGAGCCAGGGCGAGGCAGGCCAGAGTCAGAGCGAGAGCAGGCCGGATCCAATGCAAGGGCTGGCCGTAGCTAAGGCGAGAGCAGGCCAAAGCCAAGGCGAGGGTAGGCCAGAGCGAGAGCCGGCCAGATCGAGAGCAGGCCGGAGGCTCGGCGAGGGCAGGCCAGAGCGAGAGAAGGCCTAAGCCAAGGCAAGATCTGGCCGGAGCCAGGGCGAGGGCAGGCAAAAGCCAGAACGAGAGTAGGCCAGGGGGCATGGGCAGGCCAGAGCGAGAGAAGGCCGGAGCCAAGGCAAGGGCAGGACGGAACAAGGGCTAGATCAGGCCCGTGACAGGGCGAGGCCAGAGCGAGAGCAGGCCACAGCCAGAGTGAGAGTATGCCAGAGCCAGGGTGAGGGCAGGCCAGAGAAAGAGCAGGCCGGAGGCTGGGCGAGGGCGGGCCAGAGCCAAAGCGAGAGCCGGCCGGAGCCAGGGCAAGAGCAGGCCGGAGCTAAGGCGAGGGCAGGCCGGAGCCATAGCGATGGCAGGCCGGAGCCAGGGCAAGGGCTGTCCTGAACTAGAGCGAGA
The DNA here is from genome assembly GCF_046119375.1 of Phyllobates terribilis. Classification (NCBI taxonomy): domain Eukaryota; kingdom Metazoa; phylum Chordata; class Amphibia; order Anura; family Dendrobatidae; genus Phyllobates; species Phyllobates terribilis. Next base: position 1,642,620 of record NW_027362863.1, read on the forward strand.
GCAGGCCGGAGCCAAGGTGAGAGCTGGCCGGAGCCAAGGCAAGGGCAGGCCAGAGGCAGAGCCAGGGCAGGCCAGAGCCAGAGCAAGAGCAGGCCGGAGCAAGAGCAGGTCGTAGCCAAGGCGAGGGCAGGCCAGAGCGAGAGCAGGCCGGAGCCAAGGCGAGGGGAGGCCAGAGCGAGAGCAGGCCAGAACCAGAGCGAGAGCAGGCCGGAACCAGGGCGAGGGCAGGCAAAAGCAAGAGCGAGAGTAGGCCAGAGCCAAGGCAAGGGCATGCCAAAGCCAGAGCGAGAGAAGGCCGGAGCCAAGGCAAGGGCAGGCCGGAACAAGGGCTAGATCAGGCCTAAGACAGAGCGAGGCCAGAGTGAGAGTATGCCGGAGCCAGGGCGAGGGCAGGCCAGAGAGAGAGCAGGCCGGAGCAAGGGCGAGGGCGGGCCAGAGCCAAAGCGAGAGCTGGCCAGAGCCAGGACGAGAGCAGACCCGGCTAAGGCGAGGGCAGGCCGGAGCCAGAGCGATGGCAGGCCGGAGCCAGGGCAAGGGCAGTCCAGAACTAGAGCGAGACCAGGCCGGAGCCAAGGTGAGAGCTGGCCAGAGCCAAGGTGAGGGCAGGCCAAAGGCAGAGCCAGGGCAGGCCAGAGCCAGAGCAAGAGCAGGCCGGAGTCAAGGCGAGGGCAGGACAGAGCGAGAGCAGGTCGGAGCCAGGGCTAGAGCAGGCCGGAGCTAATGTGAGGGCTGGCCTGAGCTAGAGCAACAAGGGCAGGCCGGAGTCAGGGCAAGGGCAGGCCGGAGCCAGAGCAAGGGCAGGCCGGAGTCAGGCCGAGGGCAGGCCAGAGCCAGAGCAAGAGCAGGCCGGAGCCAGGGTGATGGCGGGCCAGAGCAAGAGCAGGCCGGAGCAAGGGCGAGAGCAGGCCGGAGCCAAGGCAAGGGCAGGCCGGAGCCAAGGTGAGAGCAGGCCGGAGCCAAGGCGAGGGTACTCCAGAGCGAGAGCAGGCCGGAGCCAGGACGAAGACAGGCCAGAGTCATAGAGAGAACAGGCCAGAGCCAAGGCAAGGGCAGGCCAGAGAGAGAGCAGGCCGGAGCCAGGGCGAGGGCAGGCCAGAGCGACAGCAGTTTGGAGCTAGGGCGAGAGCAGGCCGGAGCCAAGGCGAGGGATGGCCGGAGCAAGAGCAAGGGCAGGCCGGATCCAGGGCGAGGGCAGGCCGGAGCCAGAGCGAGACCAGGCAGTAGCCAAGGCGAGAGCAGGACGGAGCAAAGGCGAGGGTAGGCCAAAGCGAGAGCAGGCCGAAGCCAGGACGAGGCAGGCCGGAGCCAGGCGAGAGGAAGCCGGAGCCAAGGAGAGGGCATGCCAAAACCAGAGCAGGCAGGATCCAGGGCTAGGGCAGGCCAGAGTAACAGCGAGTGCAGGCCACAGCCAGAGCGAGAGAAGGGCAGAGCCATGGTAAGCAGGCCAGAGCCTGAGCGAGAGCAGGCTGGAGCCATGGCGAGGGCAGGCCAGAGCCTGAGCGAAAGTAGGCCAGGGACAAGGCAAGGGCAGGCCAGAGCGAGAGAAGGACGGAGCCAAGGCAAGGGCAGGCCTGAACCAGGGCGAGAGCAGGCCGGAGCCAGGGTGAGGCTAGAGGCAGAGCTAGAGCAGGCCAGAGTCAAAGCGAGAGTAGGCCCGAGCCAGGGAGAGGGCAGGCCAGAGCTAGAGAGAGAGAAGGGCGAAGCCTGGGCGAGGGCAGGCCTGAGCCAGAGCGAAAGCACGTCTGAGCCAGGTCGAGACCAGGCCGGAGCCAAGGCAAGGGCAGGCTGGGAGCCAGAGCGATGGCAAGCCGGATCCAGGGCAAGGGCAGTCCGTAGCTAGAGCGAGAGCAGGCCGGAGCCACGGCGAGAGCAGGCCGGAGCCAAGGCGAGGGCAGGCCGGAGCCAGAGCAAAAGCAGGCCGGAGCCAGGACGAGGGCAGGCCGGAGTCAGAGTGATGGCAAGCCGGAGCCAGGGCGCAGGCAGTCCGGAGCTAGAGCGAGAGCAGGCCGGAGCCAGGGGGAGAGCAGGCCGGAGCCAAGGCGAGGGCAGGCCAGAGCGAGAGCAGGCCGGAGCCAGGACGAGGACAGGCCGGAGCCAGGGTGAGAGCAGGCCGGAGCCAAGGCGAGGACAGACCAGAGCCACAGCGACAGTAGGCCAGAGCAAGGGCAGGCCGGAGCCAGGGCGAGAGCAGGCCGGAGCCAGGGCGAGGACAGGCCAGAGCGAGAGCAGCCCAGAGCCAGGTCGAGGGCAAGCCAGAGCCAGAGTAAGAGCAGGCCGGAGCCAAGGCGTGGGCAGGCCAGAGCGAGGGCAGGCCAGAGCCAGAGCGAGGGCAGGCCGAGCCAGAGCGAGGGTAGGCCAGAGCCAGAGAGAGAGCAGGCCGGAGCCAAGCGAGGGCAGGCCAGAGCCAAATCGAGAGCAGTCCGGATCCAAGGCGAGGGCAGGCCAGAGCGAGAGTAAGCCGGAGCAAAGGCAAAGGCAGGCCAGAGCCAGAGTGAGAGCAGGCCAGAGCCTGAGCGAGAGCAGGCCAGAGCCTGAGCGAGAGCAGGCCGGAGCCAGGGCAAGAGCAGGCCGGAGCCAGGGCAAGGGCAGGCCGGAGCCAGAGCGAGAGTTTGCCAGAGCCAAGGCAAGGGCAGGCCAGACCCAGAGCGAGAGAAGGCCGGAGCCAAGACAAGGGCAGGCCGGAACCAGGGCGAGAGCAGGCAAGAGCCAGAGCGATGGCAAGCTGAATCCAGGGCGAGGCCAGTCCGGAGCTAGAGCGAGGGCAGGCCGGAGCCAGAGCGAGGCCAGATCCAGAGCAAGAGCAGGCCAGAGCCAGAGCGAGAGTAGGCCGGAGCCAAGGCGAGGGCAGGCTGGAGCCTGGGCGAGGGCAGGCCAGGGCGAGAGCAGGTCGGAGCCTGGGCGAGAGCAGGCCGGAGCCAAGGCGAGGGCAGAACGGAGCCAGAGCGATGGCAAGCTGGAGCCATGGCGAGCGCAGTCCGGAGCTAGAGCGAGAGCAGGCCGGAGCTAGGGCAAGAGCAGGTCGGAGCCAAGGAGAGGGCAGGCCAGAGCGAGAGCAGGCCGGAGCCAGGACGAGGGCAGGCCGGAGCCAGGGTGAGAGCAGTCCAGAACTAGAGCGAGACCAGGCCGGAGCCAAGGTGAGAGCTGGCCGGAGCCAAGGTGAGGGCAGGCCAGAGGCAGAGCCAGGGCAGGCCAGAGCAAGAGCAGGCCGGAGTCAAGGCGAGTGCAGGCCAGAGCGAGAGCAGGTCGGAGCCAGGGCTAGAGCAGGCCGGAGCTAATGTGAGGGCTGGCCTGAGCTAGAGCAACAAGGGCAGGCCGGAGTCAGGGCAAGGGCAGGCCGGAGCCAGAGCAAGGGCAGGCCGGAGTCAGGCCGAGGGCAGGCCAGAGCAAGAGCAGGCCGGAGCCAGGGCGATGGCGGGCCAGAGCAAGAGCAGGCCAGAGCCAGGGCGAGAGCAGGCCGGAGCCAAGGCAAGGGCAGGCCGGAGCCAAGGTGAGAGCAGGCCGGAGCCAAGGTGAGGGTACGCCAGAGCGAGAGCAGGCCGGAGCCAGGACGAGGACAGGCCAGAGTCATAGAGAGAGCAGGCCAGAGCCAAGGCAAGGGCAGGCCAGAGAGAGAGCAGGCCGGAGCCAGGGCGAGGGCAGGCCAGAGCGACAGCAGTTTGGAGCTAGGGCGAGAGCAGGCCGGAGCCAAGGCGAGGGATGGCCGGAGCAAGAGCAAGGGCAGGCCGGATCCAGGGCGAGGGCAGGCCGGAGCCAGAGCGAGACCAGGCAGTAGCCAAGGCGAGAGCAGGACGGAGCAAAGGCGAGGGTAGGCCAAAGCGAGAGCAGGCCGAAGCCAGGACGAGGCAGGCCGGAGCCAGGCGAGAGGAAGCCGGAGCCAAGGAGAGGGCATGCCAAAACCAGAGCAGGCAGGATCCAGGGCTAGGGCAGGCCAGAGTAACAGCGAGTGCAGGCCACAGCCAGAGCGAGAGAAGGGCAGAGCCATGGTAAGCAGGCCAGAGCCTGAGCGAGAGCAGGCTGGAGCCATGGCGAGGGCAGGCCAGAGCCTGAGCGAAAGTAGGCCAGGGACAAGGCAAGGGCAGGCCAGAGCGAGAGAAGGACGGAGCCAAGGCAAGGGCAGGCCTGAACCAGGGCGAGAGCAGGCCGGAGCCAGGGTGAGGCTAGAGGCAGAGCTAGAGCAGGCCAGAGTCAAAGCGAGAGTAGGCCCGAGCCAGGGAGAGGGCAGGCCAGAGCTAGAGAGAGAGAAGGGCGAAGCCTGGGCGAGGGCAGGCCTGAGCCAGAGCGAAAGCACGTCTGAGCCAGGTCGAGACCAGGCCGGAGCCAAGGCAAGGGCAGGCTGGGAGCCAGAGCGATGGCAAGCCGGATCCAGGGCAAGGGCAGTCCGTAGCTAGAGCGAGAGCAGGCCGGAGCCACGGCGAGAGCAGGCCGGAGCCAAGGCGAGGGCAGGCCGGAGCCAGAGCAAAAGCAGGCCGGAGCCAGGACGAGGGCAGGCCGGAGTCAGAGTGATGGCAAGCCGGAGCCAGGGCGCAGGCAGTCCGGAGCTAGAGCGAGAGCAGGCCGGAGCCAGGGGGAGAGCAGGCCGGAGCCAAGGCGAGGGCAGGCCAGAGCGAGAGCAGGCCGGAGCCAGGACGAGGACAGGCCGGAGCCAGGGTGAGAGCAGGCCGGAGCCAAGGCGAGGACAGACCAGAGCCACAGCGACAGTAGGCCAGAGCAAGGGCAGGCCGGAGCCAGGGCGAGAGCAGGCCGGAGCCAGGGCGAGGACAGGCCAGAGCGAGAGCAGCCCAGAGCCAGGTCGAGGGCAAGCCAGAGTAAGAGCAGGCCGGAGCCAAGGCGTGGGCAGGCCAGAGCGAGGGCAGGCCAGAGCCAGAGCGAGGGCAGGCCGAGCCAGAGCGAGGGTAGGCCAGAGCCAGAGAGAGAGCAGGCCGGAGCCAAGCGAGGGCAGGCCAGAGCCAAATCGAGAGCAGTCCGGATCCAAGGCGAGGGCAGGCCAGAGCGAGAGTAAGCCGGAGCAAAGGCAAAGGCAGGCCAGAGCCAGAGTGAGAGCAGGCCAGAGCCTGAGCGAGAGCAGGCCGGAGCCAGGGCAAGAGCAGGCCGGAGCCAGGGCAAGGGCAGGCCGGAGCCAGAGCGAGAGTTTGCCAGAGCCAAGGCAAGGGCAGGCCAGACCCAGAGCGAGAGAAGGCCGGAGCCAAGACAAGGGCAGGCCGGAACCAGGGCGAGAGCAGGCAAGAGCCAGAGCGATGGCAAGCTGAATCCAGGGCGAGGCCAGTCCGGAGCTAGAGCGAGGGCAGGCCGGAGCCAGAGCGAGGCCAGATCCAGAGCAAGAGCAGGCCAGAGCCAGAGCGAGAGTAGGCCGGAGCCAAGGCGAGGGCAGGCTGGAGCCTGGGCGAGGGCAGGCCAGGGCGAGAGCAGGTCGGAGCCTGGGCGAGAGCAGGCCGGAGCCAAGGCGAGGGCAGAACGGAGCCAGAGCGATGGCAAGCTGGAGCCATGGCGAGCGCAGTCCGGAGCTAGAGCGAGAGCAGGCCGGAGCTAGGGCAAGAGCAGGCCGGAGCCAAGGAGAGGGCAGGCCAGAGCGAGAGCAGGCCGGAGCCAGGACGAGGGCAGGCCGGAGCCAGGGTGAGAGCAGTCCAGAACTAGAGCGAGACCAGGCCGGAGCCAAGGTGAGGGCAGGCCAGAGGCAGAGCCAGGGCAGGCCAGAGCAAGAGCAGGCCGGAGTCAAGGCGAGTGCAGGCCAGAGCGAGAGCAGGTCGGAGCCAGGGCTAGAGCAGGCCGGAGCTAATGTGAGGGCTGGCCTGAGCTAGAGCAACAAGGGCAGGCCGGAGTCAGGGCAAGGGCAGGCCGGAGCCAGAGCAAGGGCAGGCCGGAGTCAGGCCGAGGGCAGGCCAGAGCAAGAGCAGGCCGGAGCCAGGGCGATGGCGGGCCAGAGCAAGAGCAGGCCAGAGCCAAGGCAAGGGCAGGCCGGAGCCAAGGTGAGAGCAGGCCGGAGCCAAGGTGAGGGTACGCCAGAGCGAGAGCAGGCCGGAGCCAGGACGAGGACAGGCCAGAGTCATAGAGAGAGCAGGCCAGAGCCAAGGCAAGGGCAGGCCAGAGAGAGAGCAGGCCGGAGCCAGGGCGAGGGCAGGCCAGAGCGACAGCAGTTCGGAGCTAGGGCGAGAGTAGGCCGGAGCCAAGGCGAGGGATGGCCGGAGCAAGAGCAAGGGCAGGCCGGATCCAGGGCGAGGGCAGGCCGGAGCCAGAGCGAGACCAGGCGGTAGCCAAGGCGAGAGCAGAACGGAGCAAAGGCGAGAGTAGGCCAAAGCGAGAGCAGGCCGGAGCCAGGACGAGGCAGGCCGGAGCCAGGCGAGAGGAAGCCGGAGCCAAAGAGAGGGCATGCCAGAACCAGAGCAGGCAGGAGCCAGGGCTAGGGCAGGCCAGAGTAACAGCGAGAGCAGGCCGGAGCCGAGGCGAGTGCAGGCCACAGCCAGAGCGAGAGAAGGGCAGAGCCATGGTAAGCAGGCCAGAGCCTGAGCGAGAGCAGGCCGGAGCCATGGCGAGGGCAGGCCAGAGCCTGAGCGAGAGTAGGCCAGGGACAAGGCAAGGGCAGGCCAGAGCGAGAGAAGGACGGAGCCAAGGCAAGGGCAGGCCTGAACCAGGGCGAGAGCAGGCCGGAGCCAGAGTGAGGCTAGAGGCAGAGCCAGAGCAGGCCAGAGTCAAAGCGAGAGTAGGCCCGAGCCAGGGAGAGGGCAGGCCAGAGCTAGAGAGAGAGAAGGGCGAAGCCTGGGCGAGGGCAGGCCTGAGCCAGAGCGAAAGCACGTCAGAGCCAGGTCGAGACCAGGCCGGAGCCAAGGCAAGGGCAGGCTGGGAGCCAGAGCGATGGCAAGCCGGAGCCAGGGCGCAGGCAGTTCGGAGCCAGAGCGAGAGCAGGCTGGAGCCAGGGGGAGAGCAGGCCGGAGCCAGAGCGAGAGCAGGCCGGAGCCAGGACGAGGACAGGCCGGAGCCAGGGTGAGAGCAGGCCGGAGCCAAGGCGAGGACAGACCAGAGCCACAGCGACAGTAGGCCAGAGGAAGGGCAGGCCGGAGCCAGGGCGAGAGCAGGCAGGAGCCAGGGCGAGGACAGGCCAGAGCGGGAGCAGCCCAGAGCCAGGTCGAGGGCAAGCCAGAGCCAGAGTAAGAGCAGGCCGGAGCCAAGGCGTTGTTAGGCCAGAGCCAGAGCGAGGGCAGGCCAGAGCCAGAGCGAGGGCAGGCCAGAGCGAGGGTAGGCCAGAGCCAGAGCGAGGGCAGGCCGAGCCAGAGCGAGGGTAGGCCAGAGCCAGAGAGAGAGCAGGCCGGAGCCAAGCGAGGGCAGGCCAGAGCCAAATCGAGAGCAGTCCGGATCCAAGGCGAGGGCAGGCCAGAGCGAGAGTAAGCCGGAGCAAAGGCAAAGGCAGGCCAGAGCCAGAGTGAGAGCAGGCCAGAGCCTGAGCGAGAGCAGGCCGGAGCCAGGGCGAGAGCAGGCCGGAGCCAGGGCAAGGGCAGGCCGGAGCCAGAGCGAGAGTTTGCCAGAGCCAAGGCAAGGGCAGGCCAGACCCAGAGCGAGAGAAGGCCGGAGCCAAGACAAGGGCAGGCCGGAACCAGGGCGAGAGCAGGCAAGAGCCAGAGCGATGGCAAGCCGAACCCAGGGCGAGGCCAGTCCGGAGCTAGAGCGAGGGCAGGCCGGAGCCAGGGCGAGGCCAGATCCAGAGCAAGAGCAGGCCAGAGCGAGAGTAGGCCGGAGCCAAGGCGAGGGCAGGCTGGAGCCTGGGCGAGGGCAGGCCAGGGCGAGAGCAGGTCGGAGCCAGGTTGAGAGCAGGCCGGAGCCAAGGCGAGGGCAGAACGGAGCCAGAGCGATGGCAAGCTGGAGCCAGGGCGAGCGCAGTCCGGAGCTAGAGCGAGAGCAGGCCGGAGCTAGGGCAAGAGCAGGCCGGAGCCAAGGAGAGGGCAGGCCAGAGCGAGAGCAGGCCGGAGCCAGGACGAGGGCAGGCCGGAGCCAGGGTGAGAGCAGGCCGGAGCCAGAGCGAGGGTTGGCCAGAGCCAAGGCAATGGCAGGCCGGAGCCAGAGCAAGGGCAGGCCGGAGCCAGAGCGAGAGTAGGCCAGAGCCAAGGCGAGGGTAGGCCAGAGCCAGACAGAGCGAGAGAAGGACGAAGCCAAGGCAAGGGCAGGCATGAACCAGGGCGAGAGCAGGCTGGGCCAGGTCAAGAGCAGTCCGGAGCCAAGGCGAGAACAAGCCGGAGCCAAGGCGAGAGCAGGCCGGATCCAGAGCGAGAGCAGGCCGGAGCCAGGGCGAGGGCAGGCCGAAGTCAGTGCAAGGGCAGGCTGGAGCCAGATCGATGGCAGGCCGGAGCCAGAGCGAGAGTAGGCCAGAGCCAAGGCGAGGGTAGGCCAGAGCCAGACAGAGCGAGAGAAGGACGAAGCCAAGGCAAGGGCAGGCATGAACCAGGGCGAGAGCAGGCTGGGCCAGGTCAAGAGCAGTCCGGAGCCAAGGCGAGAACAAGCCGGAGCCAAGGCGAGAGCAGGCCGGATCCAGAGCGAGAGCAGGCCGGATCCAGAGCGAGAGCAGGCCGGAGCCAGGGCGAGGGCAGGCCGAAGTCAGTGCAAGGGCAGGCTGGAGCCAGATCGATGGCAGGCCGGAGCCAGAGCGAGAGCAGGCAAGAGCCAGAGTGAGAGCAGGCCGGAGCCTGGGCGAAAGCAGGCCGGAGCGAGAGCGGGCGGAGCCATGGCGAGGGCAGGCTGGAGCCAAGGCGAGGGCAGGCCGGAGCCAGAGCGAGAGCAGGCCGGAGCCAGGGGAAGGGCAGGCCGGAGCCAAAGCAAGAGTTGGCCAGAGCCAAGGCAAGGACAGGCCAGAACCAGGGCGAGAGCAGGCCAGAGCCAGGGCGAGAGCATGTCGGAGCCAAGGCGAGAGCAGGCTGGAGCCAAGGCGAGAGGAGGCCGGATACAGAGCGAGAACATGCCGGAGCCAGAGCGAGAGTAGGCCAGATCCAGGGAGAAAGCAGGCTGGAGCCCGTGCGAGGGCAAGCCGGAGCCATAGCGAGAGAAGGCCGGAGCCCGTGCGAGGGCAGGCCGGAGCCATAGCGAGAGAAGGCCGGAGCCAAGGCGAGCGCAGGCCAGAGCGAGAGCAAGCCGGAGCCAGGGCCTGAGCAGGCGGGAGGCAAGGCAAGAGCAGGCCAGAGCGAGAGCAGGCCAGAGCCAGGGCGAGAGCAGTCTGGAGCCAAGTCGAGGGCAGGCCAGAGCCAGGGCGAGGGCAGGCCAGAGAAAGAGCGACAGTAGGCCGGAGCCAGGGCGAGGGCAGGCTGGAGACAGAGCGATAGCAGGCCGGAGCCAAGTCGAGAGCAAGACTTAGCCAGAGCGAGGGCTGGCCGAAGCCAGAGCGAGAGCAAGCCGGAGCCAAGTTGATGTCAGGCCAGATCGAGAGCAGGCATGATCCAAAGCAAGGGCAGGCTGGAACCAGACCGAGAGCAGGCCGGAGCCAAGGCAAATGCAGGCCGGATCCAGGGCGAGAACAGGCAGGAGCCAAGGCGAGGGCAGGCCGGAGCCAGAGATATAGCAGGCCGGAGCCAAGGCGAGAGCAGGCCGGAGAAAGTGCGAGAGCAGGCCGGAGAAAGTGCGAGAGCAGGCCAGAGCCAGAGCGAGAGCAGGCCAGAGCCAGGACGAAGGCAGGCTGGAGCCAGTGCAAGAGCAGGCTGGAGCCAAGGAGAGGACAGGCCAAAGCCAGAGCGAGAGCAAGCAAGAGCCAGGTCGAGAGCAGGCAGTAGCCAAGACAAGGGCAGGCCATGGCGAGAGCAGGCTGGAGCCAGGGCGAGAGAAGGCCGGAACTAAGGCGAGGGCAGGCCAGGGGCAGAGCGAGGGCAGGCCAGAGCCAGGGCGAGGACAGGCCAGAGCGAGAGCAGGCCGGATCCAGAGCAAGGGCAGGCCGGATCCAGAGCGAGGGCAGGCCGGAGCCAGAGCGAGGTCAGGCCGGAGCCAGAGCGAGAGCAGGCCGGAGCCAAAGCGAGAGCAGGCCGGAGCCAAGGCGAGAGCAGGCCGGAGCCTAGGTGAGGGCAGGCCGGAACCAGCGCGAGAGCAGGCCGGAGCCTGGGCGAGAACAGGCCGAAGCCAAGTCGAGGACAGTCCAGAGCGAGAGAAGGCCAGAGCCAGGGCGAGGGCAGGCACGAGCCAGAGTCAGAGCAGGCCGGAGCCAAGGCTCGGGCAGGTAAGAGCCGGTACAAGGGCAGGCCAGAGCCAAAGCAAGCTCGGGCAGGCTAGAGCCAGAGAGATAGCAGGCCGGAGCCAAGGCGAGGGCAGGCCAGAGCCAAGGCGAGGGCAGGCCAGAGCGAGAGAAGGCCAGAGCCATGGCGAGGGCAGGCCAGAGCAAGAGCGAGAGCAGGCCGAAGCAAAGGCAAGGGCCAGAGACAGAGCGAGAGCAGGCCAGAGACAGAGCGAGAGTAGGCCGGAGCCAGAGCAAGGGTAGGCCGGAGCCAGAGCGAGAGTAGGCCGGAGCCAAGGCGAGGGCAGGCCAGAGCCAGACAGAGCGAGAGAAGGACGAAGCCAAGGCAAGGGCAGGCATGAACCAGGGCGAGAGCAGGCCGGGGCCAGGTCGAGAGCAGTCCGGAGCCAAGGCGAGAACAAGCCGGAGCCAAGGCGAGAGCAGGCCGGATCCAGAGCGAGAGCAGGCCGGAGCCAGGGCGAGAGCAGGCTGGAGCCAAGTCGAGGGCAGGCCAGAGCCAGGGCGAGGGCAGGCCAGAGAAAGAGCGACAGTAGGCCAGGGCGAGGGCAGGCTGGAGACAGAGCGAGAGCAGGCCGGAGCCAAGGCGAGAGCAGGACTTAGCCAGAGCGAGGGCTGGCCGAAGCCAGAGCGAGAGCGAGCCGGAGCCAAGTTGATGTCAGGCCAGATCGAGAGCAGGCATGATCCAAAGCAAGGGCAGGCTGGAACCAGACCGAGAGCAGGCCGGAGCCAAGGCGAGAGCAGGCCGGAGCCTGTGCGAGAGCAGGCCAGAACGAGAGCAGGCCAGAGCCAGCACGAAGGCAGGCTGGAGCCAGTGCAAGAGCAGGCTGGAGCCAAGGAGAGGACAGGCCAAAGCCAGAGCGAGAGCAAGCAAGAGCCAGGTCGAGAGCAGGCAGTAGCCAAGACAAGGGCAGGCCAGGGCGAGAGCAGGCTGGAGCCAGGGCGAGAGGAGGCTGGAACTAAGGCGAGGGCAGGCCAGAGGCAGAGCGAGGGCAGGCCAGAGCCAGGGCGAGGACAGGCCAGAGCGAGAGCAGGCCGGAGCCAGAGCGAGGGCAGGCTGGATCCAGAGCGAGAGCAGGCCGGAGCCAAGGCGAGGGCAGGCCAGAGCGAGAGCAGGCATGAGCCAAGGCAAGGGCAGGCCGGAACCAGGGCGAGAGCAGGCCGGAGCCAAGGCGAGGGCAGGCCAGAGCCAGAGCGAGGGCAGACCGGAGCCAGGGCGAAGGCAGCCCGGAGCCAGGGTGAGCGCAGGCTGGAGCCAGGGCGAGAGCAGGCCGGAGCCAAGGCGAGGGCAGGCCGGAGCCAGAGCGAGGGCAGGCCGGAGCCAGAGTGAGAGCAGGCCGGAACCAAGTTGACGTCAGTCCAGATAGAAAGCAGGCATGATCCAAAGCAAGGTCAGGCTGGATCCAGGGCGAGAACAAGCAGGAGCCAAGGCGAGGGCAGGCCAGAGCCAGAGAGAGAGCAGGCCGGAGCCAGGGCGAGAGCTGGCCGGAGCCAGGGTGAGAGCAGGCCGGAGCCAAGGCGAGGGCAGGCCGGAGCCAGAGCGATGGTTGGCCGGAGCCAGGGCGAGAGCAGGCCGGAACCAAGGCAAGAGCAGGCCGGAGCCAAGGCGAAGGCAGGCCAGAAGTAGAGCGAGAGCAGGCCAGAGCCAAGGCGAGGGCAGACCAGAGCGAGAGCAGGTCGGAGCCAAGGCAAGGGCAGACAAGAGCGAGAGCATGCCGGAGCCAAGGCGAGGGCAGGCAACAGCGAGAGCAAGCCAGAGCGAGAGCAGTCTGGAGCCAAGGCAAGGGCAGGCCAGAGCCAGAGCTAGAGCAGGTTTGAGCCAGAGCGAGGGGATGCCGGAGCCAAGGTGAAGGCAGGCCAGAACCAGAGCGAGAGCAGGCTGGAGTCAAGAAGAGGGCAAGCCAGAGCAAGAGCAGGCCGGAGCCAGGCCGAGGGAAGGCCAGAGCAAGAGCAGGCCGGAGCCAGGGCGAGGGAAGGCCAGAGCAAGAGCAGGCTGGAGCCAGGGCGAGAGCAGGCCGGAGGCAAGGCGAGGGCTGGTCGGAGCCAGAGCAAGGGCAGGCCGGAGCCACAGCGAGGGCAAGCCGAAGCCAGAGCAAGAGCAGGCCGGAGCCAAGGCGAGAGCAGGCCGGAGCCAAGGCGAGGGCAGGCTAGAGCGAGAGCAGGCCAGAGCCAGGGCGAGAGCAGGCCGGAGCCAAGGCGAGGACAGGCCAGAGCCAGATCCAGAGCAGGCCGGAGCCAGGGCGAGGGCAGGTCAGAGTCAGAGCGAGAGCAGGCCGGAGCCAGGGCGAGAGCAGGCCGGAGCCAGGGCGAGGGCAGGCCAGAGCCAGAGCGAGAGCAGACTGGAGCCAGGTCGAGAGCAGGCCGGAACTAAGGCGAGGGCAGGCCAGAGGCAGAGCGAGCGCAGGCCAGAGCCATGGCGAGGGCAGCCCAGAGCGAGAGCAGGCCGGATCCAAGGCGTGGGCAGGCCGGAGCCAGAGTGAGGGCAGGCTGGATCCAGAGCGAGAGCAGGCCGGAGCCAAGGCGAGGGAGGGCAGGCCAGAGCGAGAGCAGGCATGAGCCAAGGCAAGGGCAGGTTGGAACCAGGGCGAGAGCAGGCCGGAGCCAAGGCGAGGGCAGGCGAGAGCGAGAGCTGGTCGGAGCCAGAGCGAGGGCAGTCCGGAGCTACAGCGAGAGCAGTCCGGAGCCAAGACGAGAGCAAGTCGGAGCCTAAGCGAGGGCAGGCCAGAGCGAGAACAGGCCGGAGCCAGGACGAGGGCAGGCCGAGGCCTGGGCGAGAGCACGCCGGAGCCAAGGCGAGGGCAGGACAGAGCCAGAGCAGGCCGGAGCCAGGGCGAGGGCAGGCCAGAGTCAGAGCGAGAGGAGGCCGTAGCAAAGGCGAGGGCATGCCAGAGCGAGAGTAGGCCGGAGCCAGGACGAGGGCAGGCCAGAGCCAGAGCGAGAGTAGGCTAGAGCCAAAGCGAGGGCAGGCCAGAGCAAGAGCAGGCCGGAGCCAGGACGAGGGCAGGCCGGAGCCTGGGCGACAGCAGGCCGGAGCCAAGGCGAGGGCAGGCCAGAGCGAGAGCAGGCCGGAGCCAAGGCGAGGGCAGGCCAGAGCAAGCCAGAGCAAGAGCAGTCTGGAGCCAATGCAAGGGCAGGCCAGAGCCAGAGCTAGAGCAGGCTTGAGCCAGAGCGAGGGGATGCCGGAGCCAAGGTGAAGGCAGGCCAGAACCAGAGCGAGAGCAGGCTGGAGTCAAGACGAGGGCAGGCCAGAGCAAGAGCAGGCCGGAGCCAGGGCGAGGAAAGGCCAGAGTCAGAGCACGAGCAGGCTGGAGCGAGGGCGAGAGCAGGCCGGAGGCAAGGCGAGGGCTGGTCGGAGCCAGAGCAAGGGCAGGCCGGAGCCACAGCGAGATCTGGCCAGAGCAAGAGCAGGCCGGAGCCAAGGCGAGAGCAGGCCGGAGCCAAGGCGAGGGCAGGCCAGAGCCAGATCCAGAGCAGGCCGGAGCCAGGGCGAGGGCAGGCCAGAGTCAGATCGAGAGCAGGCCGGAGCCAGGGCGAGAGCAGGCCGGAGCGAGAGCAGGCCGGAGCCAGGGCGAGAGCAGGCCGGAGCCAGAGCGAGAGCAGGCCGGAGCCAGGGCAAGAGCAGGCCGGAGCAAGGGCGAGAGCAGGCCGGAGCCAGGGGGACGAGGGCAGGCCAGAGCGAGAGCGAGAGCAGGCCGGAGCCAAGGCGAGGGCAGGCCAGAGGCAGATCCAGAGCAGGCCGGAGCCAGGGCGAGGGCAGGCCTGAGCTACAGCGAGAGTAGGCCGGAGCCAAGGCGAGAGCAGGCCGGAGCCAAGGCGAGGGCAGGCCAGAAGCAGAGCCAGGGCAGGCCAGAGCGAGAGCAGGCCGGAGCCAAGGTGAGGGCAGGCAAGAGCGACAGCTGGTCGGAGCCAGGGCGAGGGCAGTCCGGAGCTACCGCGAGAGCAGTCCAGAGCCAAGGCGAGAGCAAGCCGGAGCCTAAGCGAGGGCAGGCCAGAGCGAGAACAGGACGGAGCCAGGTCGAGGGCAGGCCGAGGTCTGGGCCAGAGCAGGCCGGAGCCAAGGCGAGGGCAGGACAGAGCCAGAGCAGGCCGGAGCCAGGGCGAGGGCAGGCCAGAGTCAGAGCGAGAGGAGGCCAGAGCAAAGGCGAGGGCATGCCAGAGCGAGAGCAGGCCGGAGCCAGGACGAGGGCAGGCCAGAGCGAGAGTAGGCTAGAGCCAAAGCGAGGGCAGGCCAGAGCAAGAGCAGGCCGGAGCCAGGACGAGGGCAGGCCGGAGCCTGGGCGAGAGCAGACTGGAGCCAAGGCGAGGGCAGGACAGAGCCAGAGCAGGCCGGAGCCAGGGCGAGGGCAGGCCAGGGTCAGAGTGAGAGGAGTCCGGAGCCAAGGCGAGGGCATGCCAGAGCCAGCACAAGAGCAGGCCGGAGCCAGGGCGAGGGCAGGCCAGAGCCAGAGCGAGAGTTGTTTAGAGCCGAGGCTAGGGCATGCCAGAGCGAGAGCAGGCAGGAGCCAAGGTAAGGGGAGGCCGGAACCAGGGCGAGAGCAGGCCGGAGCCAGGGCGAGGCCAGAGCCAGAGCGAGAGTAGGCCGGAGCCAGGGCGAGGGCAGGCCACAGCCAGAGAGAGGGCAGGCCAGAGCGAGAGCAGTTCGGAGCCAGGGCGAGAGCAGGACGGAGCTAAAGCGAGGGCAAGCCGGAGCCCGAGCTGTGGCATAGCGGAGCCAGGGCGAGGGCAGTACGGAGCTAGAGCGAGAGCAGGCCGGATCCAAAGCGAGAGCAGGCCGTAGCCAAGGCGAGGGCAGGCCAGAGGCAGAACCAGGGTAGGCCAGAGCAACAGCTGGCTAGGGCGAGAGCAGCCTGGAGCCAAAAGGGCAGGCCAGAGCGAGAGCAGGCCAGAGCCAAAGCGAGAGCAGGTCGGAGCCAAGGTGAAGGCAGGCCAGAGCCAGAGTGAGAGCAGGCCGGAGCCAAGGCAAAGGCAGGCCAGAGCGAGAGCAGGCCGGAGCCAAGGCGAGGGCTGGCCGGAGCCAGAGCGAGAGCAGGCCGGATCCAAGGCGACGGCAGGCCGAAACCAGAGCGGGAGAATGCCGGAGCCAGGGCGAGGGTAGGCCAGAGCGAGAGCAGGCCGGAGACAGGGCGAGGGCAGGTCAGAGCGAGAGCAGGCCGGAGCCAGGGCGAGAGCAGGACGGAGCTAAAGCGAGGGCAAGCCGGAGCCCGAGCTGTGGCATAGCGGAGCCAGGGCGAGGGCAGTACGGAGCTAGAGCGAGAGCAGGCCGGATCCAAGGCGAGAGCAGGCCGTAGCCAAGGCGAGGGCAGGCCAGAACCAGAGCAGGAGCTGGCCGGAGCCAAGGCGAGGGCAGGCCAGAGCCAGAGCAAGGGCAGGCCGGAGCCAGGGCAAGGTCAGGCCGAAGCCAGAGCTAGAGCAGGCCGGAGCCAGGGCGATTGCAGGCCGGAGCCAAGGCAAGGTCAGACCAGAGTCCGAGCGAGAGCAGGCCGGAGCCAAGGAAAGTTCAGGCCAGAGCCAGAGCGAGAGCATGCCAGAGCCACAGCCAGAGCAGGCCCGAGCCAGAGCGAGAGTAGGCCAGAGCCAAGGCTAGGGCAGGCGCGAGCCAGAGCGAGAGAAGGCCGGAGCCAAGGCAAAGGCAGCCCGGAACCAGGGCGAGGGCAGGCCAGAGCGAGAGCAGGCTGGAGCCTCGGCGAGGGCAGGCCAGAGCCAAGGCCAGGGCAGGCCAGAGACAGAGCTAGAGCAGGCGAGAGCCATAGCGAGAGCAGGCCGGAGCCAGGGCGAGGGCAAGCCAGAGCCAGAGAGAGAGCAAGCCGGAGCCAGGGTGAGAGCAGGCCGGAG
This sequence comes from Phyllobates terribilis, assembly GCF_046119375.1. NCBI lineage: Eukaryota > Metazoa > Chordata > Amphibia > Anura > Dendrobatidae > Phyllobates > Phyllobates terribilis. The sequence goes on from NW_027362863.1 coordinate 1,658,641, forward strand.
CCAAGGCAAGGGCAGACCAGAGGGAGAACAGGCCGGAGCCAGGACGAGGGCAGGCCGGAGCCAAGGCGAGGGCAGTCCAGAGCGAGAGCAGGCCGGAGCTAGGGCGAAGGCAGGACTAAACCAGAGCGAGAACAGGCCGGATCCAAGGCGAGGGCAGGCCAGAGCGCGATTAGGACGGAGCCAAGGCGAGGGCAGGCCAGAGCCAGAGTGATATCAGGCCGGAGCCAGAGCGAGTGCAGGCCGGAGCCAAGGAGAGGGCAGGCCAGAGCGAGAGCAGGCCGGAGCCAGGACGAGGGCAGGCCGGAGCCAGGGTGAGAGCAGTCCAGAACTAGAGCGAGACCAGGCCGGAGCCAAGGTGAGGGCAGGCCAGAGGCAGAGCCAGGGCAGGCCAGAGCAAGAGCAGGCCGGAGTCAAGGCGAGTGCAGGCCAGAGCGAGAGCAGGTCGGAGCCAGGGCTAGAGCAGGCCGGAGCTAATGTGAGGGCTGGCCTGAGCTAGAGCAACAAGGGCAGGCCGGAGTCAGGGCAAGGGCAGGCCGGAGCCAGAGCAAGGGCAGGCCGGAGTCAGGCCGAGGGCAGGCCAGAGCAAGAGCAGGCCGGAGCCAGGGCGATGGCGGGCCAGAGCAAGAGCAGGCCAGAGCCAAGGTGAGAGCAGGCCGGAGCCAAGGTGAGGGTACGCCAGAGCGAGAGCAGGCCGGAGCCAGGACGAGGACAGGCCAGAGTCATAGAGAGAGCAGGCCAGAGCCAAGGCAAGGGCAGGCCAGAGAGAGAGCAGGCCGGAGCCAGGGCGAGGGCAGGCCAGAGCGACAGCAGTTCGGAGCTAGGGCGAGAGTAGGCCGGAGCCAAGGCGAGGGATGGCCGGAGCAAGAGCAAGGGCAGGCCGGATCCAGGGCGAGGGCAGGCCGGAGCCAGAGCGAGACCAGGCGGTAGCCAAGGCGAGAGCAGAACGGAGCAAAGGCGAGAGTAGGCCAAAGCGAGAGCAGGCCGGAGCCAGGACGAGGCAGGCCGGAGCCAGGCGAGAGGAAGCCGGAGCCAAGGAGAGGGCATGCCAGAACCAGAGCAGGCAGGAGCCAGGGCTAGGGCAGGCCAGAGTAACAGCGAGAGCAGGCCGGAGCCGAGGCGAGTGCAGGCCACAGCCAGAGCGAGAGAAGGGCAGAGCCATGGTAAGCAGGCCAGAGCCTGAGCGAGAGCAGGCCGGAGCCATGGCGAGGGCAGGCCAGAGCCTGAGCGAGAGTAGGCCAGGGACAAGGCAAGGGCAGGCCAGAGCGAGAGAAGGACGGAGCCAAGGCAAGGGCAGGCCTGAACCAGGGCGAGAGCAGGCCGGAGCCAGAGTGAGGCTAGAGGCAGAGCCAGAGCAGGCCAGAGTCAAAGCGAGAGTAGGCCCGAGCCAGGGAGAGGGCAGGCCAGAGCTAGAGAGAGAGAAGGGCGAAGCCTGGGCGAGGGCAGGCCTGAGCCAGAGCGAAAGCACGTCAGAGCCAGGTCGAGACCAGGCCGGAGCCAAGGCAAGGGCAGGCTGGGAGCCAGAGCGATGGCAAGCCGGAGCCAGGGCGCAGGCAGTTCGGAGCCAGAGCGAGAGCAGGCTGGAGCCAGGGGGAAAGCAGGCCGGAGCCAAGGCGAGGGCAGGCCAGAGCGAGAGCAGGCCGGAGCCAGGACGAGGACAGGCCGGAGCCAGGGTGAGAGCAGGCCGGAGCCAAGGCGAGGACAGACCAGAGCCACAGCGACAGTAGGCCAGGGCGAGAGCAGGCAGGAGCCAGGGCGAGGACAGGCCAGAGCGGGAGCAGCCCAGAGCCAGGTCGAGGGCAAGCCAGAGCCAGAGTAAGAGCAGGCCGGAGCCAAGGCGTTGTTAGGCCAGAGCCAGAGCGAGGGCAGGCCAGAGCCAGAGCGAGGGCAGGCCAGAGCGAGGGTAGGCCAGAGCCAGAGCGAGGGCAGGCCGAGCCAGAGCGAGGGTAGGCCAGAGCCAGAGAGAGAGCAGGCCGGAGCCAAGCGAGGGCAGGCCAGAGCCAAATCGAGAGCAGTCCGGATCCAAGGCGAGGGCAGGCCAGAGCGAGAGTAAGCCGGAGCAAAGGCAAAGGCAGGCCAGAGCCAGAGTGAGAGCAGGCCAGAGCCTGAGCGAGAGCAGGCCGGAGCCAGGGCGAGAGCAGGCCGGAGCCAGGGCAAGGGCAGGCCGGAGCCAGAGCGAGAGTTTGCCAGAGCCAAGGCAAGGGCAGGCCAGACCCAGAGCGAGAGAAGGCCGGAGCCAAGACAAGGGCAGGCCGGAACCAGGGCGAGAGCAGGCAAGAGCCAGAGCGATGGCAAGCCGAACCCAGGGCGAGGCCAGTCCGGAGCTAGAGCGAGGGCAGGCCGGAGCCAGGGCGAGGCCAGATCCAGAGCAAGAGCAGGCCAGAGCGAGAGTAGGCCGGAGCCAAGGCGAGGGCAGGCTGGAGCCTGGGCGAGGGCAGGCCAGGGCGAGAGCAGGTCGGAGCCAGGTTGAGAGCAGGCCGGAGCCAAGGCGAGGGCAGAACGGAGCCAGAGCGATGGCAAGCTGGAGCCAGGGCGAGCGCAGTCCGGAGCTAGAGCGAGAGCAGGCCGGAGCTAGGGCAAGAGCAGGCCGGAGCCAAGGAGAGGGCAGGCCAGAGCGAGAGCAGGCCGGAGCCAGGACGAGGGCAGGCCGGAGCCAGGGTGAGAGCAGGCCGGAGCCAGAGCGAGGGTTGGCCAGAGCCAAGGCAATGGCAGGCCGGAGCCAGAGCAAGGGCAGGCCGGAGCCAGAGCGAGAGTAGGCCAGAGCCAAGGCGAGGGTAGGCCAGAGCCAGACAGAGCGAGAGAAGGACGAAGCCAAGGCAAGGGCAGGCATGAACCAGGGCGAGAGCAGGCTGGGCCAGGTCAAGAGCAGTCCGGAGCCAAGGCGAGAACAAGCCGGAGCCAAGGCGAGAGCAGGCCGGATCCAGAGCGAGAGCAGGCCGGAGCCAGGGCGAGGGCAGGCCGAAGTCAGTGCAAGGGCAGGCTGGAGCCAGATCGATGGCAGGCCGGAGCCAGAGCGAGAGTAGGCCAGAGCCAAGGCGAGGGTAGGCCAGAGCCAGACAGAGCGAGAGAAGGACGAAGCCAAGGCAAGGGCAGGCATGAACCAGGGCGAGAGCAGGCTGGGCCAGGTCAAGAGCAGTCCGGAGCCAAGGCGAGAACAAGCCGGAGCCAAGGCGAGAGCAGGCCGGATCCAGAGCGAGAGCAGGCCGGATCCAGAGCGAGAGCAGGCCGGAGCCAGGGCGAGGGCAGGCCGAAGTCAGTGCAAGGGCAGGCTGGAGCCAGATCGATGGCAGGCCGGAGCCAGAGCGAGAGCAGGCAAGAGCCAGAGTGAGAGCAGGCCGGAGCCTGGGCGAAAGCAGGCCGGAGCGAGAGCGGGCGGAGCCATGGCGAGGGCAGGCTGGAGCCAAGGCGAGGGCAGGCCGGAGCCAGAGCGAGAGCAGGCCGGAGCCAGGGGAAGGGCAGGCCGGAGCCAAAGCAAGAGTTGGCCAGAGCCAAGGCAAGGACAGGCCAGAATCAGGGCGAGAGCAGGCCAGAGCCAGGGCGAGAGCATGTCGGAGCCAAGGCGAGAGCAGGCTGGAGCCAAGGCGAGAGGAGGCCGGATACAGAGCGAGAACATGCCGGAGCCAGAGCGAGAGTAGGCCAGATCCAGGGAGAAAGCAGGCTGGAGCCCGTGCGAGGGCAAGCCGGAGCCATAGCGAGAGAAGGCCGGAGCCCGTGCGAGGGCAGGCCGGAGCCATAGCGAGAGAAGGCCGGAGCCAAGGCGAGCGCAGGCCAGAGCGAGAGCAAGCCGGAGCCAGGGCCTGAGCAGGCGGGAGGCAAGGCAAGAGCAGGCCAGAGCGAGAGCAGGCCAGAGCCAGGGCGAGAGCAGTCTGGAGCCAAGTCGAGGGCAGGCCAGAGCCAGGGCGAGGGCAGGCCAGAGAAAGAGCGACAGTAGGCCGGAGCCAGGGCGAGGGCAGGCTGGAGACAGAGCGATAGCAGGCCGGAGCCAAGTCGAGAGCAGGACTTAGCCAGAGCGAGGGCTGGCCGAAGCCAGAGCGAGAGCAAGCCGGAGCCAAGTTGATGTCAGGCCAGATCGAGAGCAGGCATGATCCAAAGCAAGGGCAGGCTGGAACCAGACCGAGAGCAGGCCGGAGCCAAGGCAAATGCAGGCCGGATCCAGGGCGAGAACAGGCAGGAGCCAAGGCGAGGGCAGGCCGGAGCCAGAGATATAGCAGGCCGGAGCCAAGGCGAGAGCAGGCCGGAGAAAGTGCGAGAGCAGGCCGGAGAAAGTGCGAGAGCAGGCCAGAGCCAGAGCGAGAGCAGGCCAGAGCCAGGACGAAGGCAGGCTGGAGCCAGTGCAAGAGCAGGCTGGAGCCAAGGAGAGGACAGGCCAAAGCCAGAGCGAGAGCAAGCAAGAGCCAGGTCGAGAGCAGGCAGTAGCCAAGACAAGGGCAGGCCATGGCGAGAGCAGGCTGGAGCCAGGGCGAGAGAAGGCCGGAACTAAGGCGAGGGCAGGCCAGGGGCAGAGCGAGGGCAGGCCAGAGCCAGGGCGAGGACAGGCCAGAGCGAGAGCAGGCCGGATCCAGAGCAAGGGCAGGCCGGATCCAGAGCGAGGGCAGGCCGGAGCCAGAGCGAGGGCAGGCCGGAGCCAGAGCGAGAGCAGGCCGGAGCCAAAGCGAGAGCAGGCCGGAGCCAAGGCGAGAGCAGGCCGGAGCCTAGGTGAGGGCAGGCCGGAACCAGCGCGAGAGCAGGCCGGAGCCTGGGCGAGAACAGGCCGAAGCCAAGTCGAGGACAGTCCAGAGCGAGAGAAGGCCAGAGCCAGGGCGAGGGCAGGCACGAGCCAGAGTCAGAGCAGGCCGGAGCCAAGGCTCGGGCAGGTAAGAGCCGGTACAAGGGCAGGCCAGAGCCAAAGCAAGCTCGGGCAGGCTAGAGCCAGAGAGATAGCAGGCCGGAGCCAAGGCGAGGGCAGGCCAGAGCCAAGGCGAGGGCAGGCCAGAGCGAGAGAAGGCCAGAGCCATGGCGAGGGCAGGCCAGAGCAAGAGCGAGAGCAGGCCGAAGCAAAGGCAAGGGCCAGAGACAGAGCGAGAGCAGGCCAGAGACAGAGCGAGAGTAGGCCGGAGCCAGAGCAAGGGTAGGCCGGAGCCAGAGCGAGAGTAGGCCGGAGCCAAGGCGAGGGCAGGCCAGAGCCAGACAGAGCGAGAGTAGGACAAAGCCAAGGCAAGGGCAGGCATGAACCAGGGCGAGAGCAGGCCGGGGCCAGGTCGAGAGCAGTCCGGAGCCAAGGCGAGAACAAGCCGGAGCCAAGGCGAGAGCAGGCCGGATCCAGAGCGAGAGCAGGCCGGAGCCAGGGCGAGGGCAGGCCGAAGTCAGTGCAAGGGCAGGTTGGAGCCAGATCGATGGCAGGCCGGAGCCAGAGCGAGAGCAGGCAAGATCCAGAGTGAGAGCAGGCCGGAGCCTGGGCGAAAGCAGGCCGGAGCGAGAGCGGGCGGAGCCATGGCGAGGGCAGGCTGGAGCCAAGGCGAGGGCAGGCCGGAGCCAGAGCGAGAGCAGGCCAGAGCCAAGGCAAGGACAGGCCAGAACCAGGGCGAGAGCAGGCCAGAGCCAGGGCGAGAGCATGTCGGAGCCAAGGCGAGAGCAGGCCGGAGCCAAGGCGAGAGGAGGCCAGATACAGAGCGAGAACATGCCGGAGCCAGAGCGAGAGTAGGCCAGATACAGGGAGAAAGCAGGCTGGAGCCCTTGCGAGGGCAAGCCGGAGCCATAGCGAGAGAAGGCCGGAGCCCGTGCGAGGGCAGGCCGGAGCCATAGCGAGAGAAGGCCGGAGCCAAGGCGAGCGCAGGCCAGAGCGAGAGCAAGCCGGAGCCAGGGCCTGAGCAGGCGGGAGGCAAGGCAAGGGCAGGCCAGAGCGAGAGCAGGCCGGAGCCAGGGCGAGAGCAGGCTGGAGCCAAGTCGAGGGCAGGCCAGAGCCAGGGCGAGGGCAGGCCAGAGAAAGAGCGACAGTAGGCCAGGGCGAGGGCAGGCTGGAGACAGAGCGAGAGCAGGCCGGAGCCAAGGCGAGAGCAGGACTTAGCCAGAGCGAGGGCTGGCCGAAGCCAGAGCGAGAGCGAGCCGGAGCCAAGTTGATGTCAGGCCAGATCGAGAGCAGGCATGATCCAAAGCAAGGGCAGGCTGGAACCAGACCGAGAGCAGGCCGGAGCCAAGGCAAATGCAGGCCGGATCCAGGGCGAGAACAGGCAGGAGCCAAGGCGAGAGCAGGCCGGAGCCTGAGATATAGCAGGCCGGAGCCAAGGCGAGAGCAGGCCGGAGCCTGTGCGAGAGCAGGCCAGAACGAGAGCAGGCCAGAGCCAGCACGAAGGCAGGCTGGAGCCAGTGCAAGAGCAGGCTGGAGCCAAGGAGAGGACAGGCCAAAGCCAGAGCGAGAGCAAGCAAGAGCCAGGTCGAGAGCAGGCAGTAGCCAAGACAAGGGCAGGCCAGGGCGAGAGCAGGCTGGAGCCAGGGCGAGAGGAGGCTGGAACTAAGGCGAGGGCAGGCCAGAGGCAGAGCGAGGGCAGGCCAGAGCCAGGGCGAGGACAGGCCAGAGCGAGAGCAGGCCGGAGCCAGAGCGAGGGCAGGCTGGATCCAGAGCGAGAGCAGGCCGGAGCCAAGGCGAGGGCAGGCCAGAGCGAGAGCAGGCATGAGCCAAGGCAAGGGCAGGCCGGAACCAGGGCGAGAGCAGGCCGGAGCCAGGGCGAGAGCAGGCCGGAGCCAAGGCGAGGGCAGGCCAGAGCCAGAGCGAGGGCAGACCGGAGCCAGGGCGAAGGCAGCCCGGAGCCAGGGTGAGCGCAGGCTGGAGCCAGGGCGAGAGCAGGCCGGAGCCAAGGCGAGGGCAGGCCGGAGCCAGAGCGAGGGCAGGCCGGAGCCAGAGTGAGAGCAGGCCGGAACCAAGTTGACGTCAGTCCAGATAGAAAGCAGGCATGATCCAAAGCAAGGTCAGGCTGGATCCAGGGCGAGAACAAGCAGGAGCCAAGGCGAGGGCAGGCCAGAGCCAGAGAGAGAGCAGGCCGGAGCCAGGGCGAGAGCTGGCCGGAGCCAGGGTGAGAGCAGGCCGGAGCCAAGGCGAGGGCAGGCCGGAGCCAGAGCGATGGTTGGCCGGAGCCAGGGCGAGAGCAGGCCGGAACCAAGGCAAGAGCAGGCCGGAGCCAAGGCGAGGGCAGGCCAGAAGTAGAGCGAGAGCAGGCCAGAGCCAAGGCGAGGGCAGACCAGAGCGAGAGCAGGTCGGAGCCAAGGCAAGGGCAGACAAGAGCGAGAGCAGGCCGGAGCCAAGGCGAGGGCAGGCAACAGCGAGAGCAAGCCAGAGCGAGAGCAGTCTGGAGCCAAGGCAAGGGCAGGCCAGAGCCAGAGCTAGAGCAGGTTTGAGCCAGAGCGAGGGGATGCCGGAGCCAAGGTGAAGGCAGGCCAGAACCAGAGCGAGAGCAGGCTGGAGTCAAGAAGAGGGCAAGCCAGAGCAAGAGCAGGCCGGAGCCAGGCCGAGGGAAGGCCAGAGCAAGAGCAGGCCGGAGCCAGGGCGAGGGAAGGCCAGAGCAAGAGCAGGCTGGAGCCAGGGCGAGAGCAGGCCGGAGGCAAGGCGAGGGCTGGTCGGAGCCAGAGCAAGGGCAGGCCGGAGCCACAGCGAGGGCAAGCCGAAGCCAGAGCAAGAGCAGGCCGGAGCCAAGGCGAGAGCAGGCCGGAGCCAAGGCGAGGGCAGGCTAGAGCGAGAGCAGGCCAGAGCCAGGGCGAGAGCAGGCCGGAGCCAAGGCGAGGACAGGCCAGAGCCAGATCCAGAGCAGGCCGGAGCCAGGGCGAGGGCAGGTCAGAGTCAGAGCGAGAGCAGGCCGGAGCCAGGGCGAGAGCAGGCCGGAGCCAGGGCGAGGGCAGGCCAGAGCCAGAGCGAGAGCAGACTGGAGCCAGGTCGAGAGCAGGCCGGAACTAAGGCGAGGGCAGGCCAGAGGCAGAGCGAGCGCAGGCCAGAGCCATGGCGAGGGCAGCCCAGAGCCAGAGCGAGAGCAGGCCGGATCCAAGGCGTGGGCAGGCCGGAGCCAGAGTGAGGGCAGGCTGGATCCAGAGCGAGAGCAGGCCGGAGCCAAGGCGAGGGAGGGCAGGCCAGAGCGAGAGCAGGCATGAGCCAAGGCAAGGGCAGGTTGGAACCAGGGCGAGAGCAGGCCGGAGCCAAGGCGAGGGCAGGCGAGAGCGAGAGCTGGTCGGAGCCAGAGCGAGGGCAGTCCGGAGCTACAGCGAGAGCAGTCCGGAGCCAAGACGAGAGCAAGTCGGAGCCTAAGCGAGGGCAGGCCAGAGCGAGAACAGGCCGGAGCCAGGACGAGGGCAGGCCGAGGCCTGGGCGAGAGCACGCCGGAGCCAAGGCGAGGGCAGGACAGAGCCAGAGCAGGCCGGAGCCAGGGCGAGGGCAGGCCAGAGTCAGAGCGAGAGGAGGCCGTAGCAAAGGCGAGGGCATGCCAGAGCGAGAGTAGGCCGGAGCCAGGACGAGGGCAGGCCAGAGCCAGAGCGAGAGTAGGCTAGAGCCAAAGCGAGGGCAGGCCAGAGCAAGAGCAGGCCGGAGCCAGGACGAGGGCAGGCCGGAGCCTGGGCGACAGCAGGCCGGAGCCAAGGCGAGGGCAGGCTAGAGCGAGAGCAGGCCGGAGCCAAGGCGAGGGCAGGCCAGAGCAAGCCAGAGCAAGAGCAGTCTGGAGCCAATGCAAGGGCAGGCCAGAGCCAGAGCTAGAGCAGGCTTGAGCCAGAGCGAGGGGATGCCGGAGCCAAGGTGAAGGCAGGCCAGAACCAGAGCGAGAGCAGGCTGGAGTCAAGACGAGGGCAGGCCAGAGCAAGAGCAGGCCGGAGCCAGGGCGAGGAAAGGCCAGAGTCAGAGCACGAGCAGGCTGGAGCGAGGGCGAGAGCAGGCCGGAGGCAAGGCGAGGGCTGGTCGGAGCCAGAGCAAGGGCAGGCCGGAGCCACAGCGAGATCTGGCCAGAGCAAGAGCAGGCCGGAGCCAAGGCGAGAGCAGGCCGGAGCCAAGGCGAGGGCAGGCCAGAGCCAGATCCAGAGCAGGCCGGAGCCAGGGCGAGGGCAGGCCAGAGTCAGATCGAGAGCAGGCCGGAGCCAGGGCGAGAGCAGGCCGGAGCGAGAGCAGGCCGGAGCCAGGGCGAGAGCAGGCCGGAGCCAGAGCGAGAGCAGGCCGGAGCCAGGGCAAGAGCAGGCCGGAGCAAGGGCGAGAGCAGGCCGGAGCCAGGGGGACGAGGGCAGGCCAGAGCGAGAGCGAGAGCAGGCCGGAGCCAAGGCGAGGGCAGGCCAGAGGCAGATCCAGAGCAGGCCGGAGCCAGGGCGAGGGCAGGCCTGAGCTACAGCGAGAGTAGGCCGGAGCCAAGGCGAGAGCAGGCCGGAGCCAAGGCGAGGGCAGGCCAGAAGCAGAGCCAGGGCAGGCCAGAGCGAGAGCAGGCCGGAGCCAAGGTGAGGGCAGGCAAGAGCGACAGCTGGTCGGAGCCAGGGCGAGGGCAGTCCGGAGCTACCGCGAGAGCAGTCCAGAGCCAAGGCGAGAGCAAGCCGGAGCCTAAGCGAGGGCAGGCCAGAGCGAGAACAGGACGGAGCCAGGTCGAGGGCAGGCCGAGGTCTGGGCCAGAGCAGGCCGGAGCCAAGGCGAGGGCAGGACAGAGCCAGAGCAGGCCGGAGCCAGGGCGAGGGCAGGCCAGAGTCAGAGCGAGAGGAGGCCAGAGCAAAGGCGAGGGCATGCCAGAGCGAGAGCAGGCCGGAGCCAGGACGAGGGCAGGCCAGAGCGAGAGTAGGCTAGAGCCAAAGCGAGGGCAGGCCAGAGCAAGAGCAGGCCGGAGCCAGGACGAGGGCAGGCCGGAGCCTGGGCGAGAGCAGACTGGAGCCAAGGCGAGGGCAGGACAGAGCCAGAGCAGGCCGGAGCCAGGGCGAGGGCAGGCCAGGGTCAGAGTGAGAGGAGTCCGGAGCCAAGGCGAGGGCATGCCAGAGCCAGCACAAGAGCAGGCCGGAGCCAGGGCGAGGGCAGGCCAGAGCCAGAGCGAGAGTTGTTTAGAGCCGAGGCTAGGGCATGCCAGAGCGAGAGCAGGCAGGAGCCAAGGTAAGGGGAGGCCGGAACCAGGGCGAGAGCAGGCCGGAGCCAGGGCGAGGCCAGAGCCAGAGCGAGAGTAGGCCGGAGCCAGGGCGAGGGCAGGCCACAGCCAGAGAGAGGGCAGGCCAGAGCGAGAGCAGTTCGGAGCCAGGGCGAGAGCAGGACGGAGCTAAAGCGAGGGCAAGCCGGAGCCCGAGCTGTGGCATAGCGGAGCCAGGGCGAGGGCAGTACGGAGCTAGAGCGAGAGCAGGCCGGATCCAAGGCGAGAGCAGGCCGTAGCCAAGGCGAGGGCAGGCCAGAGGCAGAACCAGGGTAGGCCAGAGCAACAGCTGGCTAGGGCGAGAGCAGCCTGGAGCCAAAAGGGCAGGCCAGAGCGAGAGCAGGCCAGAGCCAAAGCGAGAGCAGGTCGGAGCCAAGGTGAAGGCAGGCCAGAGCCAGAGTGAGAGCAGGCCGGAGCCAAGGCAAAGGCAGGCCAGAGCGAGAGCAGGCCGGAGCCAAGGCGAGGGCTGGCCGGAGCCAGAGCGAGAGCAGGCCGGATCCAAGGCGACGGCAGGCCGAAACCAGAGCGGGAGAATGCCGGAGCCAGGGCGAGGGTAGGCCAGAGCGAGAGCAGGCCGGAGACAGGGCGAGGGCAGGTCAGAGCGAGAGCAGGCCGGAGCCAGGGCGAGAGCAGGACGGAGCTAAAGCGAGGGCAAGCCGGAGCCCGAGCTGTGGCATAGCGGAGCCAGGGCGAGGGCAGTACGGAGCTAGAGCGAGAGCAGGCCGGATCCAAGGCGAGAGCAGGCCGTAGCCAAGGCGAGGGCAGGCCAGAGGCAGAACCAGGGTAGGCCAGAGCAACAGCTGGCTAGGGCGAGAGCAGGCTGGAGCCAAAAGGGCAGGCCAGAGCGAGAGCAGGTCGGAGCCAAGGTGAAGGCAGGCCAGAGCCAGAGTGAGAGCAGGCCGGAGCCAAGGCAAAGGCAGGCCAGAGCGAGAGCAGGCCGGAGCCAAGGCGAGGGCTGGCCGGAGCCAGAGCGAGAGCAGGCCGGATCCAAGGCGACGGCAGGCCGAAACCAGAGCGAGAGAATGCCGGAGCCAGGGCGAGGGCAGGCCAGAGCGAGAGCAGGCCGGAGACAGGGCGAGGGCAGGTCAGAGCGAGAGCAGGCCGGAGCCAGAGCGAGAGCAGGCCGGAGACAAGGCGAGGGCAGGCCGGAGCGAGAGAGAGAGCAGGCCGGAGCCAGGGCGAGGGCAGGCCTTAGCCAGAACGAGAGCAAGCAGAAGCCAGGGTGAAGGCAGGCCGGAGCCAGGGCGAGGGCTTGCCGGAGCCAGGTCGAGGGCAGGCCAGAGCCAGGCGAGAGCAGGCCGGAGCCAAGGCGAGGGCAGGCCGGAGCCAGAGCAGGAGCTGGCCGGAGCCAACGCGAGGGCAGGCCAGAGGAAGGGCAGGCCGGAGCCAGGGCGAGGTCAGGCCGAAGCTACAGCTAGAGCAGGCCGGAGCTAGGGCGATTGCAGGCCGGAGCCAAGGCAAGATCAGACCAGAGTCCGAGCGAGAGCAGGCCGGAGCCAAGTAAAGGGCAGGCCAGAGCCAGAGCGAGAACATGCCAGAGCCACAGCCAGAACAGGCCCGAGCCAGAGCGAGAGTAGGCCAGAGCCAAGGCTAGGGCAGGCGCGAGCCACAGCGAGAGAAGTCCGGAGCCAAGGAAACGGCAGGCCAGAGCGAGAGCAGGCCGGAGCCGAGGCTAGGGCAGGCAAGAACCAGAGCGAGAGCAGGCTATAGTGAGAGCAGGCAGGAGCCAGGGCGAGGGCAGACCGGTGCCAAGGCGAGGGCAGACCGGTGCCAAGGCGAGAGCAGGCCGGAGCCAAGACGAGGGCAGGCTTGAGCAGAGCCAGAGCAGGCCAGAGCCAAGGCGACGGCAGGCCAGAGCCAGAGCGAGAGCGAGAGCTGGTCGGAGCCAGGGCGAGGGCAGTCCGGAGCTACAGCGAGAGCAGGCCGGAGCCAAGGCGAGAGCAAGCCGGAGCCTAAGCGAGGGCAGGCCAGAGCGAGAACAGGCCGGAGCCAGGACGAGGGCAGGCCGAGGCCTGGGCGAGAGCAGGCCGGAGCCAAGGCGAGGGCAGGACAGAGCCAGAGCAGGCTGGAGCCAGGGCGAGGGCAGGCCAGAGTCAGAGCGAGAGGAGGCCGAAGCAAAGGCGAGGGCATGCCAGAGCGAGAGCAGGCCGGAGCCAGGACGAGGGCAGGCTTGAGCAGAGCCAGAGCAGGCCGGAGCCAAGACGAGGGCAGGCTTGAGCAGAGCCAGAGCAGGCCAGAGCCAAGGCGACGGCAGGCCAGAGCGAGAGTGAGAGCTGGTCGGAGCCAGGCCGAGGGCAGTCCGGAGCTACAGCGAGAGCAGGCCGGAGCCAAGGCGAGAGCAAGCCGGAGCCTAAGCGAGGGCAGGCCAGAGCGAGAACAGGCCGGAGCCAGGACGAGGGCAGGCCGAGGCCTGGGCGAGAGCAGGCCGGAGCCAAGGCGAGGGCAGGACAGAGCCAGAGCAGGCTGGAGCCAGGGCGAGGGCAGGCCAGAGTCAGAGCGAGAGGAGGCCGAAGCAAAGGCGAGGGCATGCCAGAGCGAGAGCAGGCCGGAGCCAGGACGAGGGCAGGCCAGAGCGAGAGTAGGCTAGAGCCAAAGCGAGGGCAGGCCAGAGCAAGGGCAGGCCGGAGCCTGGGTGAGAGCAGGCCGGAGCCAAGGCGAGGGCACGACAGAGCCAGAGCAGGCCGGAGCCAGGGCGAGGGCAGGCCAGGGTCAGTGCGAGAGGAGGCCGGAGCCAAGGCGAGGGCATGCCAGAGCCAGAACAAGAGCAGGCCAGAGCGAGAGTAGTTTAGAGCCGAGGTTAGGGCATGCCAGAGCCAGAGCAAGAACAGGCAGGAGCCAAGGTAAGGGGAGGCAGGAACCAGGGCGAGAGCAGGCCGGAGCCAGGGCGAGGCCAGAGCGAGAGCAGGCCAGAGCGAGAGTAGGCCGGAGCCAGGGCGAGGGCAGGCCAGAGCCAGAGAGAGGGCAGGCCAGAGCCAGGGCGAGAGCAGTTCGGAGCCAGGGCGAGAGCAGGACGGAGCTAAAGCGAGGGCAAGCCGGAGCCCGAGCTGTGGCATAGCGGAGCCAGGGCGAGGGCAGTACGGAGCTAGAGCTAGAGCAGGCCGGAGCCAAGGCGAGAGCAGACCGTAGCCAAGGCGAGGGCAGGCCAGAGCCAGAACCAGGGTAGGCCAGAGCAACAGCTGGCTAGGGCGAGAGCAAGCTGGAGCCAAGGGCAGGCCAGAGCGAGAGCAGGCCAGAGCCAAAGCGAGAGCAGGTCGGAGCCAGGGCGAGGGCAAGCCAGAGCCAGAGAGAGAGCAAGCCGGAGCCAGGGTGAGAGCAGGCCGGAGCCAAGGCTAGGGCAGACCAGAGGGAGAGCAGGCCGGAGCCAGGACGAGGGCAGGACAGAGCCAGAGAGAGAGCAGGCCGGAGCCAAGGCGAGGGCAGACCAGAGGCAGATCCAGAGCAGGCCGGAGGCAGGGCGAGGGCAGGCCAGAGTCAGAGCGAGAGCAGGCCGGAGCCAAGGCGAGGGCACGCCAGTGCCAGAGCGATGGCTGGCCGGAGCCAGGGCAAGGGCAGTCCGGAACTACAGCGAGAGCAGGCCGGAGGCAAGGCGAGAGCAGGCCGGAGCCAAGGCGAGGGCAGGCCAGAAGCAGAGCCAGGGCAGGCTAGAGCGAGAGCTGGCCGGAGCCAAGGCGAGGGCAGGCAAGAGCGAGAGCTGGACGGAGCCAGGGCGAGGGCAGTCCGGAGCTACAACGAGAGCAGGCCGGAGCCAAGGCGAGAGAAAGCCGGAGCCTAAGCGAGGGCAGGCCAGAGCGAGAACAGGCCGGAGCCAGGACGAGGGCAGGCCGAGAGCAGGCCGGAGCCAAGGCGAGGGCAGGACAGAGCCAGAGCAGGCCGGAGCCAGGGCGAGGGCAGGCCAGAGTCAGAGCGAGAGGAGGCCGGAGCAAAGGCGAGGGCATGCAGAGCGAGAGCAGGCCGTAGCCAGGACGAGGGCAGGCCAGAGCCAGAGCGAGAGTAGGCTAGAGCCAAAGCGAGGGTAGGCCAGAGCAAGGGCAGGCCGGAGCCTGGGTGAGAGCAGGCGGGAGCCAAGGCGAGGGCAGGACAGAGCCAGAGCAGGCCGGAGCCAGGGCGAGGGCAGGCCAGGGTCAGTGCGAGAGGAGTCCGGAGCCAAGGCGAGGGCATGCCAGAGCCAGAACAAGAGCAGGCCGGAGCCAGGGCGAGGGCAGGCCAGAGCGAGAGTAGTTTAGAGCCGAGGCTAGGGCATGCCAGAGCGAAAGCAGGCAGGAGCCAAGGTAAGGGGAGGCCGGAACCAGGGCGAGAGCAGGCCGGAGCCAGGGCGAGGCCAGAGCCAGAGCGAGAGTAGGCCGGAGCCAGGGCGAGGGCAGGCCAGAGCCAGAGAGAGGGCAGGCCAGAGCGAGGGCAGTTCGGAGCCAGGGCGAGAGCAGGACGGAGCTAAAGCGAGGGCAAGCCGGAGCCCGAGCTGTGGCATAGCGGAGCCAGGGCGAGGGCAGTACGGAGCTAGAGCGAGAGCAGGCCGGAGCCAAGGCAAGAGCAGACCGTAGCCAAGGCGAGGGCAGGCCAGAGGCAGAATCAGGGTAGGCCAGAGCAACAGCTGGCTAGGGCGAGAGCAAGCTGGAGCCAAGGCAAGGGCAGGCCAGAGCGAGAGCAGGCCAGAACCAAAGCGAGAGCAGGCCGGAGGCAAGGCGAGGGCTGGCCGGAGCCAGAGCGAGAGCAGGCCGGATCCAAGGCGATGGCAGGCCGAAAGCAGAGCGAGAGAATGCCGGAGCCAGGACGAGGGCAGGCCAGAGCGAGAGCAGGCCGGAGACGGGGCGAGGGCAGGTCAGAGTGAGAGCAGACCGGAGCCAGAGCGAGAGCAGGCCGGAGCCAAGGCGAGGGCAGGCCGGAGCGAGAGTGAGAGCAGGCCGGAGCCAGGGCGAGGGCGGACCTTAGCCAGGGCGAGAGCAAGCAGAAGCCAGGGCGCATGCAGGCCGGAGCCAGGGCGAGGGCATGCCGGAGCCAGGTCGAGGGCATGTCAGAGCCAGGCGAGGGCAGGCAGGAGCCAGGGCGAGAGCAGGCCGGAGCCAAGGCGAGGGCAGGCCAGAACCAGAGCAGGAGCTGGCCGGAGCCAAGGCGAGGGCAGGCCAGAGCCAGAGCAAGGGCAGGCCGGAGCCAGGGCAAGGTCAGGCCGAAGCCAGAGCTAGAGCAGGCCGGAGCCAGGGCGATTGCAGGCCGGAGCCAAGGCAAGGTCAGACCAGAGTCCGAGCGAGAGCAGGCCGGAGCCAAGGAAAGTTCAGGCCAGAGCCAGAGCGAGAGCATGCCAGAGCCACAGCCAGAGCAGGCCCGAGCCAGAGCGAGAGTAGGCCAGAGCCAAGGCTAGGGCAGGCGCGAGCCAGAGCGAGAGAAGGCCGGAGCCAAGGCAAAGGCAGCCCGGAACCAGGGCGAGGGCAGGCCAGAGCGAGAGCAGGCCGGAGCCTCGGCGAGGGCAGGCCAGAGCCAAGGCCAGGGCAGGCCAGAGACAGAGCTAGAGCAGGCGAGAGCCATAGCGAGAGCAGGCCGGAGCCAGGGCGAGGGCAAGCCAGAGCCAGAGAGAGAGCAAGCCGGAGCCAGGGTGAGAGCAGGCCGGAGCCAAGGCAAGGGCAGACCAGAGGGAGAACAGGCCGGAGCCAGGACGAGGGCAGGCCGGAGCCAAGGCGAGGGCAGTCCAGAGCGAGAGCAGGCCGGAGCTAGGGCGAAGGCAGGACTAAACCAGAGCGAGAACAGGCCGGATCCAAGGCGAGGGCAGGCCAGAGCGCGATTAGGACGGAGCCAAGGCGAGGGCAGGCCAGAGCCAGAGTGATATCAGGCCGGAGCCAGAGCGAGTGCAGGCCGGAGCCAGGGCGAGGGCTGGCCGGAGCCAGAGCGAGAGCAGGTCGGAGCCACGGTCAAGGCAGGCCAGAACCAGAGCAAGAGCAGTCCGGAGCCAATGCGAAGGCAGGCCAGAGCCAGAACAGGCCGGAGCCAAGGAGAGGGCAGGCCGGAGCCAAGGCAAGAGCAGGCTGGAGCCAAGGCAAGGGCAGGCCAGAGCCATTGCGAGATCAGGCCGAATCCAGAGCGAGGGCAGGCCGGAGCCAAGGCGAGGGCAGGCCGAAGCAAGGGTGTGAGCAGGCCGGAGCGAGGGCGACGGCAGGCCAGAGCCACAGCGAGAGTAGGCCGGAGCCAAGGCGAAGGTATGCAAGACAGAGTGAGAGCAGGCCGGAGCCAGGGCGAGGGCAGGCCAGAGCCAGCGCGAGAGTAGGCCAGAGCCAAGGCAAGGGCAGGCCAGAGCAAGAGCGAGAGAACACAGTTTTAATTACCTGGCCTGTAGGTAACTGTTTTGAACAGCAAACAAGTGTCAAAAAATTTGCTGACACACTGAAGAAATTTTTTAATGGAGGCCAGAAATGGCAGTATTTTCTGAAAACGTATATGTGATCCGTGTGACGGAGAAAACACAGTTTTATATACCTGACCTGTAGGTAACTGTTTTGAACAGCAAACCAGTGTCAAAAACTGTCCTGACACACTGAAAATTTTTTTTAATGGAGGCCAGAAATGGCAGTATTTTCTGAAAACGTATATGTAATCCGTGTGACGGAGAAAACAAAGTTTTAAGTAGATGGATTTTTTGCGCTGTAATATGGAAAGGACCTGGCTGTATTCTGCAGTGCCAACAAGCAAATGGTGCAGAAAAACCGTGTTCTCTGGATTGCTTTTTAAGCAAATAATGAGGTTTAAGATGCAAAAAAAAATTATTCCTGGCCCCTGAGACCTGGGCCTATTTCCAGAAATATTTAACAGCAGCAGCCAACAGAACTGGAATGGAGCCTCTTGTGCTATATGCACTGCAGTCTGCTATATACACCGCCTGCCTATACACCCTGCCTGCCTGATATATCTCTGCAGGTGGATTAGTCCTCAGAAGGACTGTTTGTTAAGTTGGATATGTGTAATGTACGGTTTTTCTCCCTACACTACCTAATACACGATCAAATCTCTTCCTGACAAAGAAGCAGCTCTCCCTACACTGTCTGATCCGTAGTGACTGTGACGAGCATGGCGGCGCCAGGTCTGATATAGACCTGATGACGCTGTGCGGCCAGCCAATCACTGTAATGCCCACAACCAACATGGCTACGGTATTACAGTGCATGGCAGGCAATCCCTGCATGTTCATTGGCTCTCTAAAGAGCGCCAAACATGCAGGGAGGGGACCCGAGTTCCCGCCCGAGCAACCCGGAAATACTCGCCGAGCTTGTCGAGCACCATGGTGCTCCGGCGAGTACCGAGTAGTGGCGAGCACGTTCGCTCATCACTAATCACAATGGATAAATATTACCTGTGGTCATATTGGAGCAGAAGGAAAAGAGGGCTACTGCACACCTCAATACCGTAAAAGCTCACACACAGCTCCCTATATACAGGGTGGTCCAAAAGTAGGTGGACAGAAAATAATAACATTTATTTTGATTTATATATAAAATTATATTTACTAACACAAGCATAACATTGACAATTACATTTTATTCTGAACAATAATGCAAAACCCCTTAAATTTTATCAACGCAGGTGCTCAAACTGTTTTCCATTACAATTTGCACAGCTTTGAAGTCTGCCTCTTACGCTTCGACAAACTTTTTTTGCACAAGTCTCTTTGGGTATTAATTTCTTGAAATGCATCTCTTATGTAATTTTTCAAATCACTGACACTTTTTGGTTTTCGACTATAAACTTTGTGAGGAATGAAAAGTGGAATCTGATTGGTTGCTAAGGGCAACTGAGCCAGTTTCACTTTACACCATGTTTGATAAACCTCCCCCTTCATAACCTTATTACACTTTCTGTGCACCTACTTTTGGACCACCCTATATAGTATGAGCCCCGGTTATCTCCTATATACAATATGAGCTCCAGCATAGCCCCCTATATATAGTATGAGCCCCATATAGCCTCTCTATAAACAATATGAGCCCTCACATAGCCTCCTATATACAGTATGAGCCCCCATATAGCCTCCTATATACAGTATGAACCCCCACATAGCCTCCTACATTCAGTCTGAGCCCCCAAATAGCCTCCCACATTCAGTATGAGCCCCCACATAACCTCCCATATACAGTACGAACCCCCACACAGCCTCCATATATACAGTGTGAGCCCCACATAGCCTGCATATACAGTGTGTCCCATATATATAGCCTCCTATTTACAGTATGAGCCCCAAATAGCCTCATATATACAGCATAAGCCCCCCATAGCCTCCTATATACCGCATGAGCACCACATAGCCTCTGTATATACAGCAGGAGCTCCCACATAGCCTCCCTGTATATAGTGTGAGCCACAAGGAGCCTCTTATATACAAGATGAGCCTTCACATAGCCTCCTATACACAGTATAAGCCCCCACATAGCCTCCTACATACAGTTTGAACCCCCACATAACCTCCTACATTCAGTATGAGCCCTCACATAGCCTCCTAATCTAGTATGTGCCCCCAAATAGCTTCCTATATATAGCATGAGCCCCACATAGCCTCTGTATATACAGATTGAGCCCCAACATAGCCTCCTATATACAGTATGAGCCCCACATAACCTTCATATATACAGTGTGAGCCCCACATAGCCTCCATCTATACAGTGTGAGCCCTACATAGCCTCCATATATTCAGTGTGAACCCCACATAGCCTCCATATATACAGTGTGAGTGCCAAATAGCCCCCAATATACATACAAATATACCATATACATGAAAAAAAACAATAACACATACTCACCATATCATCATATGCATACTCATACTCATTAGGGCTTGTTCAAAAACACACCTACAGTGAGCTATCACACAATAAAAAAGCCTGATATTTGTAGTGCATTTAATATTTACCTGTTGTCTTTTAGGCTACAGACGAAAAAATGCAGAAAAAAAAAGTAAATTAAAAAACTTTCTGGTTGCTGTGCACTCTGCTGATAGCACACTGTCACAGCATGGGTTGCGAGCACCCAGGACAAGACAAGTATATGCCCCCTAACCCGTGAACCAATAGCACTCCGTGAGTCCTTTCCAAAAGCCCAGTATTGCACGTGTATTGTAATTTAAGGAAAATACTGATGTAATTATACTTTGCAATTTCATTTCTTAATTTTTTTTCTGTTTTTTGCTGAAGTCATCTCTCGAATTTTAAAAATATAAAACGCAATACATTATTTTATTTGTATGATTTCTATTTTCTTAATACATTTTTTATAGAACAATGTTATTACCTTAGCCCTATTCCTAGCCCTAACCATTAGCTTAATCCTAAACCAGTCTCTTGACCTGCTTGTAACACTAGTTCGGGTTAGTAAAAATGTAAAACTATAAAAGCAGCTCTATGTAATAAATGAAGATCGTGTTGAGTAGCAAAGCGAATGCCCACCCAACGCTATTTATGCAGAACGCAGAAGGGAGATGAGTTTGCCAGTGGCTGCTGGTCTACATAAGCAAAGATGGAAATTACAAAGCTTAGTATAATGAAGTGAGCTTTCTCATATAAGTCTCTGCCTAAGCAGAGCACAACAGCCTATGGCAAACTCATCTCAAGTGGTTCCCTCTACGTAGACAGAGACTGGGACAACAGAAAATGAGTAGAGAATGAATGAACACTGCTTATATGCACTGCACATGAGTAGAGCTACCTTCAATAATTTATTGCTCATTTTCTGTCATCTTGGTCACTGCTTATACATAGCACTGAAGTCAAAATGAGTTTGTCATAGACTTCTGCGCTCTGCATAGACAGCCTCTTGTGCTATATGCACTGCAGTCTGCTATATACACCGCCTGCCTATACACCCTGCCTGCCTGATATATCTCTGCAGGTGGATTAGTCCTCAGAAGGACTGTTTGTTAAGTTGGATATGTGTAATGTACGGTTTTTCTCCCTACACTACCTAATACACGATCAAATCTCTTCCTGACAAAGAAGCAGCTCTCCCTACACTGTCTGATCCGTAGTGACTGTGACGAGCATGGCGGCGCCAGGTCTGATATAGACCTGATGACGCTGTGCGGCCAGCCAATCACTGTAATGCCCACAACCAACATGGCTACGGTATTACAGTGCATGGCAGGCAATCCCTGCATGTTCATTGGCTCTCTAAAGAGCGCCAAACATGCAGGGAGGGGACCCGAGTTCCCGCCCGAGCAACCCGGAAATACTCGCCGAGCTTGTCGAGCACCATGGTGCTCCGGCGAGTACCGAGTAGTGGCGAGCACGTTCGCTCATCACTAATCACAATGGATAAATATTACCTGTGGTCATATTGGAGCAGAAGGAAAAGAGGGCTACTGCACACCTCAATACCGTAAAAGCTCACACACAGCTCCCTATATACAGGGTGGTCCAAAAGTAGGTGGACAGAAAGTAATAACATTTATTTTGATTTATATATAAAATTATATTTACTAACACAAGCATAACATTGACAATTACATTTTATTCTGAACAATAATGCAAAACCCCTTAAATTTTATCAACGCAGGTGCTCAAACTGTTTTCCATTACAATTTGCACAGCTTTGAAGTCTGCCTCTTACGCTTCGACAAACTTTTTTTGCACAAGTCTCTTTGGGTATTAATTTCTTGAAATGCATCTCTTATGTAATTTTTCAAATCACTGACACTTTTTGGTTTTCGACTATAAACTTTGTGAGGAATGAAAAGTGGAATCTGATTGGTTGCTAAGGGCAACTGAGCCAGTTTCACTTTACACCATGTTTGATAAACCTCCCCCTTCATAACCTTATTACACTTTCTGTGCACCTACTTTTGGACCACCCTATATAGTATGAGCCCCGGTTATCTCCTATATACAATATGAGCTCCAGCATAGCCCCCTATATATAGTATGAGCCCCATATAGCCTCTCTATAAACAATATGAGCCCTCACATAGCCTCCTATATACAGTATGAGCCCCCATATAGCCTCCTATATACAGTATGAACCCCCACATAGCCTCCTACATTCAGTCTGAGCCCCCAAATAGCCTCCCACATTCAGTATGAGCCCCCACATAACCTCCCATATACAGTACGAACCCCCACACAGCCTCCATATATACAGTGTGAGCCCCACATAGCCTGCATATACAGTGTGTCCCATATATATAGCCTCCTATTTACAGTATGAGCCCCAAATAGCCTCATATATACAGCATAAGCCCCCCATAGCCTCCTATATACCGCATGAGCACCACATAGCCTCTGTATATACAGCAGGAGCTCCCACATAGCCTCCCTGTATATAGTGTGAGCCACAAGGAGCCTCTTATATACAAGATGAGCCTTCACATAGCCTCCTATACACAGTATAAGCCCCCACATAGCCTCCTACATACAGTTTGAACCCCCACATAACCTCCTACATTCAGTATGAGCCCTCACATAGCCTCCTAATCTAGTATGTGCCCCCAAATAGCTTCCTATATATAGCATGAGCCCCACATAGCCTCTGTATATACAGATTGAGCCCCAACATAGCCTCCTATATACAGTATGAGCCCCACATAACCTTCATATATATAGTGTGAGCCCCACATAGCCTCCATCTATACAGTGTGAGCCCTACATAGCCTCCATATATTCAGTGTGAACCCCACATAGCCTCCATATATACAGTGTGAGTGCCAAATAGCCCCCAATATACATACAAATATACCATATACATGAAAAAAAACAATAACACATACTCACCATATCATCATATGCATACTCATACTCATTAGGGCTTGTTCAAAAACACACCTACAGTGAGCTATCACACAATAAAAAAGCCTGATATTTGTAGTGCATTTAATATTTACCTGTTGTCTTTTAGGCTACAGACGAAAAAATGCAGAAAAAAAAAGTAAATTAAAAAACTTTCTGGTTGCTGTGCACTCTGCTGATAGCACACTGTCACAGCATGGGTTGCGAGCACCCAGGACAAGACAAGTATATGCCCCCTAACCCGTGAACCAATAGCACTCCGTGAGTCCTTTCCAAAAGCCCAGTATTGCACGTGTATTGTAATTTAAGGAAAATACTGATGTAATTATACTTTGCAATTTCATTTCTTAATTTTTTTTCTGTTTTTTGCTGAAGTCATCTCTCGAATTTTAAAAATATAAAACGCAATACATTATTTTATTTGTATGATTTCTATTTTCTTAATACATTTTTTATAGAACAATGTTATTACCTTAGCCCTATTCCTAGCCCTAACCATTAGCTTAATCCTAAACCAGTCTCTTGACCTGCTTGTAACACTAGTTCGGGTTAGTAAAAATGTAAAACTATAAAAGCAGCTCTATGTAATAAATGAAGATCGTGTTGAGTAGCAAAGCGAATGCCCACCCAACGCTATTTATGCAGAACGCAGAAGGGAGATGAGTTTGCCAGTGGCTGCTGGTCTACATAAGCAAAGATGGAAATTACAAAGCTTAGTATAATGAAGTGAGCTTTCTCATATAAGTCTCTGCCTAAGCAGAGCACAACAGCCTATGGCAAACTCATCTCAAGTGGTTCCCTCTACGTAGACAGAGACTGGGACAACAGAAAATGAGTAGAGAATGAATGAACACTGCTTATATGCACTGCACATGAGTAGAGCTACCTTCAATAATTTATTGCTCATTTTCTGTCATCTTGGTCACTGCTTATACATAGCACTGAAGTCAAAATGAGTTTGTCATAGACTTCTGCGCTCTACATAGACAGCAATCAAACCAAACATTTGTCATTTCAGCCGCTGCTTATGCTGAGTACAGCAGTGGATGAGAAATTCATCTTGTTTGCTTTGTTTGTAGCCACTCGATACAAATAATATAGAGATCTCAACTGTTTCTCAATAAGTACAATGGTCAGGTATGTAGTTCATTGATGTGGATAAATAATACAGCATATTGTTAAAATGGGCCCTAAAATCCTAAAATTATCTGTGAGATAATACTGAAGTGATGGAAATGGAAAAGATAAAGTTTCAACTAACTAAAAACATTAGAACAAAAACAGATTTAATTTTATTACAACCCTTATATCAAACTGATAGATTCCCATACTTATACTGTAGCATATACCTTGGAATCTTATTGGTCAGTTACTGATCACATGACCAGTTCCATCCAGGTGCCTGTGCGCTCAGTTGACAGTTGAGGAAAGTGACAGTTGGAGTTGACTGGTGATAGTGAAGAAGTTGTCTGCGGACTGTGAGCAAATCTATGATATGGAAAAAGAGGAGATTGTAGGGAAGAAGAGAGAGAGAAAAAGACACTTGGACTCATCGGCTGATGAGGAGTCTTCAATCAAAAAATCCAAATGGAGAGGAAGAAAGGGTAAAAAAAAGACTCGGGACGAAAGATGTCTCCCACCCCAGAGATGGAGCGAGTGGATGAGGACGTCATTGCCCAGAGTGAAGGATTGAAGAACAGAAGACATTTGGGCTCATCGGCTGATGAGAAGCCTTCTATCAAAAAGCCCCAAAGGAAGGGAAAAAAGAGGAAGAAACCAGACTCAGGACGGAAGATGTCTCCCACCCCAGAGATGGCGCAAGCAGATGAAGACATCATTGTCCAGAGAAAATTACCGAAGAACAGAAGAATCAGCCTGGACTGTTCAGAGGAAGGAAAGACACCATCAATCCAGGCCAATAGCCAGAAGAAAGAAGACGTGGGAGGCTCAGGTAAAAAGAGAAATGTAACTAGTAATTATAGGGAACGTTATTGTGCATGTTTTATACCTCCACATGTAATCCAGGGATAAAGTGACCAAAATGATTCCAAATCTACCTTTATAATAAAAAATTACAAAAACAGTTTTATATTTGAGCAGATGATTATAGTTGTTATAGGCAGTTTACCAATACAAAGTGGTCAGAGTTATCTGTTCCAAAATCATGGTGAAATGTTCTTATCATTGTGTAATGTCCAGGTTCAGTTCTGCTGAAATTTACCACAAGACATGGAAAATGCTGACACCTTTTCAAAGGGAATCTGGCAGCAGTTTTATGGTACCCTATGTGAGAGCAGCATGATATAGGGGCAGAGACCCTTCTACCAAGCATGTACTATTCATTGGATTGCATGGTATAATTTTGACAAAATCACAGTTTTCTCTGCTACAAATTTACCAGTTCTCTGAATGCTGAGCTCTGTATAACCCAGCTAACAACACTGATTGGCAGCTTTCTGTGTGTGTACCCTGTGCATAGTCAGAAAACTCCCAATCAGTGGTGGGGGTGGGGTTATACAGAGCTCATGAATATAGATAACTACCTGGCAGCAGTAGTGATAATCTCATGCTGATAAAACTGTGATTTTATCAAAACTACAGCAAGCATCCCAATGAGTGAAACATTTATCTCTGTATATTATATATCTATATCTCTATATATATTATATCTCAGATTAGGTTTCAAAACCTTGGTGACATAGTACCTTTAAGTGCTGCAGTGCCTCAAATAAAATAAAAAACACATACCTCCTGGAATAGCGCCATTCCAACGATGTTGGCACTGAGGTAAATATGAAGTGTTTTTACTTTATTTGGGGCACTGTTGCATTCCAGAAGGGGTTGTCATGTAGTGGACAACCCCTTAAATGACTTTCTGCAGAAAACGGTCCCAAAAAGTTGCCAAATTTGTGCAAATGTTAGAATGTTGCAATCTCCTGCTCTACTCCCCTCTTATTGCCTCTTCCCACAATCGCATACAAGATGTCTCCAGTGCATCCCCCCTACTCTGGAAAGCTCTACCTCAACATATCAGACTCTCGCCTACTGTGGAAACCTTCAGAAGGAACATGAAGACCGACCTCTTCCGACAAGCCTACAACCTGCAGTAACCACCGCTCCACCACATCGCTGCATGACAGGCTCTACCCTCACCTACTGTATCCTACCCCATCCCTTTGTAGACTGTGGCCCTCGCGGGTAGGGTCCTCTCTCCTCCTGGACCAGTCGCTAACTTCTATTGTTCATGATTATTGTACTTGTCTTTACTATGTATACACCTTCTCACATAGTAAAGCGACAGGGAATAAATGGCGCCATAATAATAAAGAATAATAATAATCCTAGTGATACTTGTAAAGGATTGTCCGTCTCTTTTTAGGTTTATTTCATGAGTATTGCAGTTGCTTCTCAGCACCGTACGCCGTACAATTAGAAATCCTTGTGTCTGCCTTGTGTACCTGCTGTAGCAGATGTGCCATGTCTGCGTTATCCGCCATATTGAGGTCTTCTCCTATATGGTTCCTGTAATGCGGAGCACATCACCCATATTGCTAGATTCTTATCAATTGTTCTTGATCCCATCTCCTGACAGCAGTGATAGATCGGTGACATGGAGCTGCTGTCCCCTGATGTATAATGTGGAGTCTCAGAGCATCATTATTTATCAAAACTGTTCATTACATTGTCTTTGTTGTCCATAGCAACCAACCAGAGCTCAGCTTTCATTTCTCAACCTGCTTTGGTAAAATGAAAGCTGATTTCTGATTGGTTGTTATGGGTAAATAGACACTCCTACTGTAAGGTGTAACATACCTGGCGGCGTCCTTGCATAGTGGTCCATCTCCCACTGTGCAAGAGCGCGCTCTTGATCTTCAGTCCAGTCTGCTAGCCTGGCTTCCCTCCATGCTGTCTGCTTGCCTCTGTGTCTGCTGCTTAAGGGCGGCGCCCGGTCACTTCCTGCTTTTTGTACCTGCTGCAGGCACACCCCTTGTGCGTCCTCAGCCTATTGCTGTCTGTCACCTGGTATTTAACCCAACTGCTCCAATGAATCCCTGCCTGAGCATTGTGTTTCTTTCAGTGTGGTCTTTCACTCTGATTGTGCCAGGTCCCCTTCTGTGTTCTCTTGTCTGCCTATCCTGGAGGCTGTATTTCCAGGCCTGTCTGAACACGCTCCTTGCCTGTTCGTCTCGCCTTCTAGGGGCCGCATTCCTAGACCCGCTCCTGTATCTTGTCTGTCCTGTCTGAACACACTCCTAGCCTGTTCCTCCCGCCTTCTAGGGGCTGCATTCCTAGACCCGCTCCTGTATCTTGTCTGTCCTGTCTGAACACGCTCCTAGCCTGTTCCTCCCGCCTTCTAGGGGCTGCATTCCTAGACCCGCTCCTGTATCTAGTCTGTCCTGCCTGAACACGCTCCTAGCCTGTTCCTCCCACCTTCCACCTTCTAGGGGCTGCATTCCTAGACCCGCTCCTGTATCTAGTTTGTCCTGTCTGAACACGCTCCTAGCCTGTTCCTCCCGCCTTCTAGGGGCTGCATTCCTAGACCCGCTCCTGTATCTAGTTTGTCCTGTCTGAACACGCTCCTAGCCTGTTCCTCCCGCCTTCTAGGGGCTGCATTCCTAGACCCGCTCCTGTATCTAGTCTGTCCTGTCTGAACACGCTCCTGGCCTGTTCCTCCCGCCTTCTAGGGGCTGAATTCCTAGACCCGCTCCTGTATCTTGCTACTGTGTCTGTTCTTGTCTGTATTCCCTTCTAGCCTGTTTTCCCGTGTTTCTCTATGTCCGTACCTTTCCTTTTTCTGCAGAGTCTGAACTCGTACCTAACTCCTGCTCGTTGTCACTGTACTCCCGTTTGTGAGTTTGTGGTCCACTCGCTACTTCACTGCAAGTACCCTGTGGGTATCTGATTCTGCCTTTCCCTTCCTGTCTGTTCTGTGTGAACAGAACCCTGTCCCCCCTGCTCTGCCTTGCTCACCGCTCCGGCGGTTCTAGCCTGCTCTGCCTTTGCTCACCGCTCTGGCGGTTCTAGCCTGCTCTGCTCTTGCTCGCCGCTCCGGGCGGCCTTGTCCTGCTCTGCTCTTGCTCGCCGCTCCGGGCGGCCTTGTCCTGCTCTGCTCTTGCTCACCGCTCCGGGCGGCCTCGTCCTGCTCTGCTCTCGCTCGCCGCTCTAGGCGGTCTCGTCCTGCCCTGCTCTCGCTCGCCTCTCTGGGCGGCCTCACTCTGCTGTGTTTGTCCGCCACATCTGTGGTTCTGTTCCTGAGTCCCAGTGTGTACTGGGTCCTATCCCGCCTGTGTTCCTACCTGCTAGCGCCTCCCTGTCTGCACTCTAGCCGTGCTTGCCTGTACCCCCCTGCCTGCATACCTGCCTGCCTGCATACCAGTCGTGCCTGCCTATACCCACCAGTCTGTGTGCCAGCCTAACCTGTCTGTTCCTGTATTCCCCTGTGTGGGTCAACAGCCGTGTCTGGGGTCTGTCCGGGAGTAGCACCTGGTTCCTCTGCTCGGTTCCTCCTTGGTGCACTGGCGTCGTATGCCGTCGTGCGACCCTGGTCGGATCGGGTGAATACCTAGTTACGCCCCTCCAGGTATTCACTCTCCGGCACGGTCCAGTGGAATCACACGCACACGCCGCTCAGCCTGGGCGTGTGCATTACATAAGGCTGTGTGCACACGATGCTTTATGCTGCTTTTTTTTTCAGTGCAGATTTGTCACAAAACCTGAAGGATTTCCAGATGCCAGCAAAGTGAATGAGAATCCTGAAGTCTCATTCACACGTTGCTTATTTGTGACTTGCAGATTTGGTGCAGACTTAACCCCTTCACGCCACTGCTTCACGCCCCTTCTTCTCCAGAAGACTGGAGAAGAGCAAATCTTGTTCCTATCTTCAAAAAGGGGAAGAAGGTGGACCCAGGGAACTATAGGCCGGTGAGTCTGACTTCTATACCAGGAAAGATCTTTGAACAAATTATTAAACAACATGTATGTAAGTACATGGATAAGAATGAAGTGATTAACCAGAGTCAGCATGGGTTTGTAACTAACAAGTCATGTCAGACTAACTTAATTTCCTTCTATGACAGAATCACTGACTGGGTGGATCAGGGAAATGCTGTAGATATAGTATATCTTGACTTCAGCAAAGCATTTGACAAAGTATCTCACACCATCCTTATTGAAAAAATGACCAAGTATGCAATGGACCAGTCAACTGTTAGGTGGATTCATAACTGGCTTAGTGATCGGACTCAAAGGGTGGTTGTAAATGGCTTCACATCCAGCTGGATGAATGTCTCAAGTGGGGTACCACAGGGCTCTGTCCTGGGACCTGTATTGTTCAACATCTTTATCAATGATTTAGATGAAGGAATTGAGGGTAAACTGATTAAATTTGCTGATGACACAAAGCTAGGAGGGATAGCTAATACTAGAGAAGAGAGAGAGAGGATTCAAAAAGACCTAAATAAACTGGAGCAGTGGGCAGCAACCAACAGAATGGTTTTTAACAGGGAAAAATGCAAAGTACTACATCTGGGCAATAAAAATGAAAAAAGCATATACAGAATGGGAGGAATAGAGCTAAGCAACAGTACATGTGAAAAAGACTTAGGTATACTAATAGATCATAGACTGAACATGAGTCAACAGTGTGATGCAGCAGCAAAAAAGGCAAATACAATTCTGGGATGTATTAACAGAAGCATACAGTCTAGATCACGTGAAGTCATTATCGGTCTTTACTCCTCTTTGGTCAGACCTCATCTGGAATACTGTGTACAGTTTTGGGCACCACATTTTAAAAAAGACATAGACAAACTGGAGCAAGTTCAGAGAAGAGCGACCAGAATGGTGACTGGTCTGCAAACCATGTCCTATGAGGAACGGTTGCAGGATTTGGGAATGTTTAGCTTGCAAAAAAGAAGACTGAGAGGAGACTTAATAGCTGTCTACAAATATGTCAAGGGCTGTCACATTGTAGAAGGATCATCTTTATTCTCATTTGCACAAGGAAAGACTAGAAGCAATGGGATGAAACTAAATGGGAGGAGATACAGATTAGATATTAGAAAAAACTTTTTGACAGTTAGGGTGATTAATGAGTGGAACAGGCTGCCACGAGAGGTGGTGAGTTCCCCTTCAATGGACGTCTTCAAACAGAGGCTGGACAGACATCTGTCTGAGATGATCTAGTGAATCCTGCTTTGAGCAGGGGGTTGGACCAGATGACCCAGGAGGTCCCTTCCAACTCTACCATTCTATGATTCTATGATTCTAATTTCCGCTTTTGTGTTTCCATTTTTTCACCCCCTTCTTCCCAGAGCCATAACAATTGTTTTGTCCACATAGACATATGAGGGCTTATTTTTTTGCAGGACGAGTTTTACTTTTGACTGACACCATTCATTTCACCACTAGTGTACTGGAAAAAGGGAAACAATTCCAAGTGTAGTGAAATTGTGGAAAAAAAAATGCAATATGACATTGTTTTTTGGGAATTGTGTTTACATATTGTAGTAAAAATGACCTTGCAATATTATTCTCCTCATCAATACGATTACGGCAATACCCAACATGTCCAGTTTTTAATTATTTTAGTGGTGAAAAAATTCTGAAGTTTGGCCCCCCAAATTTTTAGGGTTGTACATAAAGTACTTTTTGCTGCTATTTAAACGATATATACTTCCCATATTCCTACTTATGTACATACCCTATGTTTGATTATATAGTTGTGGTATTTTACCACTAATGAGCATATTCATTCTACTGCCCTATCAATGGAATAACAATTATGCATATACTTACCCCAAGTGCCACCTTTGTTTGGGTACCCTTTGCCCATTTTTTGACTTTCATTATTATTTATTTTAATTCATAAATATATTCCATCTATATATTGTTGTAACGTGTTATTTCTCTTTGGCACAATTGTTCTTGGGCACTCAACATTTATACTTTATTTTGTCTGTGGTCTAATTTTTGTGGAACTGCAGGGACTAAAAAAACGATACCACATATGTGTATTTTTTTTTTAATATCTTTACTTTCAATGGGGCAAAGAGGGGTGATTTGAACTTTTTATTTTTTTACATTTTTTCACCAACTAACAGCGTATCAAACAAAGGGTATAACCATATAATTTGCATAAAAAACCCTTAACATGCAACCTTTATTAAAGATAATTAAAATTATCCATACAAAGAAGTAATCTGAAGATCAAAGTGAAAAATAATGAATGTGCAGAATTAGTCTGCTCCTATTGTCCCCTATGATGATCATTCCTGACTGCAGGGGTTGGCACCCTAAATATAGTACGACAATGGCGCCCCCACTCACAAGTCGTCTATCCCTCAAAGTCCCTATAAGTCCCTGGAAACAACAGTGAGCAATAGATTAGGGCTAATATGATAATATAAACCTAGAAAATTATATCTATAAATTAGGCAACACGAGTATATTGTAAAATATGTATCTCTTTATTAAATCGATTAAAAACACAAAACATGTTATACGTGTTATAAAAAATTATGTGGAGGGGAAAGAAAAGGGTGGAAAGGAATAAAATTATGTTACAGGGCGAAGGAGATGAGTGTGCACTCCATGCTACATACAGGGAATACCAATTCAAAAAGGTCAATATATCATAAATTGCATAGAATTTTATTATACATTACATCATAATCAAGTTTACACTGTGTTCCAAATTATTATGCAAATAATATTTTCTCAGATTTTCCCAAATTACCTATATGAATTGCAGTCATTGTAATTTTCCAGTCAAATAACTATTAGAGTACAATTGAAAGGTTTTTGTACAAACTGCCTATGATAACAGTATATTTAAAAAAAAATAAAATACTCAAACTGCACTCAAAATGCATGTTCCAAATTATTACGCAAAGCAGAGTTTTCAACCTTTTCATTTTAATAAAGAACAAAAAAATGGTCATTTTTGAAATTATAAGCATTAGCAGGTTATTACAAACTGAAATCAAACTGTTTTCAACTCAAAAATTTATTCTAGGTGATGTTACATTTGCACATAGGACCCCTTGTTCGAAATGAGCTTCTGAACTCTCTCGTCCATTGAATTTGTCAGGTTTTGGATGGTTTCTGCTTTAATTGTTTTGCATGAGGACAGAATACCCTCCCAGAGCTGTTGCTTAGATGTGAACTGCCTCCTGCCATCATAGACACTCCTTTTGATGATGCTCCAGAGGTTCTCAATGGGGTTGAGGTCAGGGGAGCATGGCTGCCACACCATAAGTTTGTCCCCTTTTATGCCCATAGCAGGCATTGATGCAGATGTGTTATGTGCAGCATGAGACGGGGCATTATCATGCATGAAATGATCTCGATGGTCCAGATGGATGGAGTGGAGGATGGCTGGTTGATGGACACCCCATGCAAACACGGCTACGGCACTAACAAGGAGGAGGTGGAGTAATGTTTTGGGCTGGAATCATGGGGAGAGAGATTGTCGGCCCTTTTAGGATCCCTGAAGGGGTAAAGATGAACTCCATAATGTATGTTGAGTTTCTCAAACAGCACTTCCTGCCATGGTTCAAGAAGAAGAACCGTGCATTCCGCAGCAAGATCATTTTCATGCATGATAATGCCCCGTCTCATGCAGCACATAACACATCTGCATCTCTGGCTGCTATGGGCATAAAAGGGGGTGCGTCTTATAGTCCAAATGTTGGGGGGGTATATACAATACAGACCAAAAGTTTGGACACACCTTCTCATTTATAGATTTTGCTGTATTTTCTTGACACTGAAGGCTTCAAAACTATGAATTAACACATGTGGAATTATATACTTAACAAAAAAGTGTGAAACAACTGAAAATATGTCTTATATTCTAGGTTCTTCAAAGTAGCCACCTTTTGTTTTGATGACTGCTTTGCACACTCTTGGCATTCTCTTGATGAGCTTCAAGAGGTAGTCACTGGAAATGGTCTTCCAACAATCTTGAAGGAGTTCCCAGAGATACTTAGCACTTGTTGGCCCCTTTGCCTTCACTCTGCGGTCCAGCTCACCCCAAACCATCTCGATTGGGTTCAGGTCTGGTGACTGTGGAGGCCAGGTCATCTCGCATAGCACCCCATCACTCTCTTTCTTGGTCAAATAGCCCTTACACAGCCTGGAGGTGTGTTTGGGGTCATTGTCCTGTTGAAAAATAAATGATGGTCCAACTAAACGCAAACCGGATGGAATAGCATGCCGCTGTTGTGGTAGCCATGCTGGTTCAGTATGCCTTCAATTTTGAATAAATCCCCAACAGTGTCACCAGCAAAGCACCCCCACACCATCACACCTCCTCCTCCATGCTTCACGGTGGGAACCAGGCATGTAGAGTCTATCCGTTCACCTTTTCTGCATTGCACAAAGACACGGTGGTTGGAACCAAAGATCTCAAATTTGGACTCATCAGACCAAAGCACAGATTTCCACTGGTCTAATGTCCATTCCTTGTGTTCTTTAGCCCAAACAAGTCTCTTCTGCTTGTTGCCTGTCCTTAGCAGTGGTTTCCTAGCAGTTATTTTACCATGAAGGCCTGCTGCACAAAGTCTCCTCTTAACAGTTGTTGAAGAGATGTGTCTGCTGCTAGAACTCTGTGTGGCATTGACCTGGTCTCTAATCTGAGCTGCTGTTAACCTGCGATTTCTGAGGCTGGTGACTCAGATAAAGTTAGCCTCAGAAGCGGAGGTGACTCTTGGTTTTCCTATCCTGGGGCGGTCCTCATGTGAGCCAGTTTCTTTGTAGCGCTTGATGGTTTTTGCAACTGCACTTGGGGACACTTTCAAAGTTTTCCCAATTTTTCGGACTGACTGACCTTCATTTCTTAAAGTAATGATGGCCACTCGTTTTTCTTTACTTTAGCTGCTTTTTTCTTGCCATAATACAAATTCTAACAGTGTATTCAGTAGGACTATCAGCTGTGTATCCACCAGACTTCTGCACAACACAACTGATGGTCCCAACCCCATTTATAAGGCAAGAAATCCCTCTTATTAAACCTGACAGGGCACACCTGTGAAGTGAAAACCATTTCCGGTGACTACCACTTGAAGCGCATCAAGAGAATGCCAAGAGTGTGCAAAGCAGTCATCAAAGCAAAAGGTGGCTACTTTGAAGAGCCTAGAATATAAGACATATTTTCAGTTGTTTCACGCTTTTTTGTTAAGTATATAATTCCACATGTGTTAATTCATAGTTTTGATGCCTTCAGTGTGAATGTACAATTTTCATAGTCATGAAAATACAGAAAAATCTTTATATGAGAAGGTATGTCCAAACTTTTGGTCTGTACTGTACATTGTGTGGGGTACGGGGGAAGTGGTAGCGGCGGAGGAGCGGGGCACAGGAGGCAGCTGCCTCCCGCTGCAGCCTACACTGTCCCTGCTGCTAAAGAAAATGAATATTCACTGCTCCTCACCCCCATGGGGCATGGGGAGCACTGAATATTCATGCTCCTTAATAGTGGCACACAGTGTAGCCGCAGCACGGCTCCTGCTGTTGCCGGAATCGCCTGTGCCCGCTGTAAAAGGGCATGAATATTAAACCTCTCTCCATGCCCATGGGCGTGGGGAGGGGTGAATATTCATGTCCTTTAATAAGCTGGCAAACGCAATAGCCCGGCAGCAGCAGGAGCCGTGCTGCGGCTTCGCTGTGTGACGGATATTAAGGAGCATGAAGTCACTGCTCCCCGCGCACACAGTCCCGGTGGGCGGAGCAGTGACTTCCGGCAGCTGATCTCTCTCCTTGTGAGCCGTGCATGGCAGTGATGTCATGCGCGGCTCACATGGAGAGATCAGTGAGGGCATACAGGACGCTGCGCTGGAGGAGAGAAGAAAGGTGAGTAGGAGTGTTTATTTTTTTATGTGCAGCCTGGTGGGGATTAAGGGGGCCATGCATACTAGGATAAGGATGAGGGGGCCATACATACAAGGGTAAGAATGAGGGGTGCCATGCATACCAGGATAACGCTGAGGGGGGCAGACATAACAGGATAAAGATGAGGGGGCCATACATACCAGCATAAGGATGAGGGGCCATACATGCCAGGATAAGGATGAGGGGTGCCATGCATACCAGGATAGGGATTAGGGGTGCCATGCATAGCAGGATAGGGATTAGGGGCGCCATGCATACCAGGATAAGGATTATGGGTGCCATGCATACCAGGACAGGGATGAGGGGTGCCATGCATACCAGGACAGGGATGAGGGGTGCCATGCATACCAGGATGGGGATGAGGGGTGCCATGCATACCAGGATGGGGATTGCTGTGCCATGCATACCAGGATGGGGATGAGGGGTGCCATGCATACCAGGATAGGGATGAGGGGTGCCATGCATACCAGGATAAGGATGAGGGGTGCCATGCATACCAGGATGGAGAGATTCCAGGCATACCAGGATGGGGATGGGGACCACGTATAAAAGGAAGGGGGGGCATATATACCAGGATGGGGGATATTGTCAGAATTGGGGGACATTACCCCTATACCAGTGTCTGCAGAAGACCTCCTCCCCCTTAAAAGTGCATCATGAACACATTTTTTGCTTACAGTTTTTTTTTATTTTCCTCCTCTAAAACCTAGGTGGCTACTTTGAAGAACCTAGAATATAAGACATATTTTCAGTTGTTTCACACTTTTTTGTTAAGTATATAATTCTACATGTGTTAATTCATAGTTTTGATGCCTTCAGTGTGAATGTACAATTTTCATAGTAATGAAAATGCAGAAAAATCTTTAAATGAGAAGGTGTGTCCAAACTTTTGGTCTGTACTGTATATATACTGTGGCTGGTGAGGGGTGTGGGGGGAGCGGCAGCAGCGGAGGAGCGGGGCACAGGAGGAAGGAGCCGCCTGCTGTCGCCTACACTGTGCCCGCTACTAAAGAAAATGAATATTCACTGCTCCCCACGCCCATGGGCGTGTGGAGCACTGAATATTAATTTTCCTTACTAGCCGGCACACAGTGCAGCCGCAGCACAGCTCCTGCTGCGGCCGGGCGATCGCGTGTGCCTGCCCATGGCCGTGGAGAGGGGTGAATTTTTATGCTCTCTAATAGCGAGCAAATGCGATTGCCTGGCAGCAGCAGGAGCCGCGCTGCGGCTACACTGTGTGCCGGCTATTAAGGAGAATGAAGTTCCTGATCCCCACGCACACAGTCCCGGCGTGGGAGCAGTGACTATTCCCGCAGTTCATCTCTATTTGTGATGGCACATAGCAGTCATGCACGGCTCACACGGTGAGATCAGTGCTGGCAAACAGGACACAGCGATGGAGCAGAGGGGAGGAAGGTGAGTAGAAGTGTTTATTTCTTTTGTGCATACCAGTATAGGGATGAGGGGTGCCATGCATACCTGGAAGAGGGATGACGGGTGTCAAGCATACCAGGAAGAGGGATGAGGGGGGCTTTGTATACCAGGATAGGGATGAGGGGTGCCATGCATACCGGGATAGGGATGAAGGGTGCCATGCATACCAGGATTGGGATGAGGAGTGCTATGCATGCCAGGAAGAGGGATACCATGCATACCAGGATAGGGGGTGCCATGCATACCAGGATAGGGATGAGGGATACCATGCATACCAGGATAGGGATGAGGGGTGCCATGCATACCAGGATAAGGATTAGGGGTGCCATGCATACCAGGTTGAGGGGTACCATGCATACCAGGATAAGGATGAGGGATGCCATGCATACCAGGATGAGGGGTGCAATACATACCAGGATGGGGATCAGGCATGCCATGCATACCAGGATGGATGGGTGCCATGCATACCAGGATGAGGGGTGCCTTGCATACCATGATGGAGATCAGGGGTGCCATGCATACCAGGATGGGGATTAAGGGTGCCATGCAAACCAGGATGGAGGGGTGCCATGCATACCAGAATGGAAAGATGCCACGCAGACCAGGATGGAGGTGTGCCATGCCAACCATGATGGAGGGGTACCATGCATACCAGGATGGGGTTGAAGGTTCCATGCATACCAGAATGGGGAATTGGAGTGCCATGCATACCAGGAGGGGGGAAAGGGGTGATATGCATACCAGAATGGGGGATTGGGATGCCATGCTTGCCAGGATGGGTGTGGGGCCACTTATAATAGGAAGGGGGGGCATATATACAAGGATGGGTGATATTAACAGAATTGGGGGACATTACCCCTATAACAGTGTCAGCAGCAGACGCTCTCCCCCTTAACAGTGCATCATGACCACATTTTTTTTCCATTTTCCTCCTCTAAAACCCAGGTGCGTTCTATGGACAGGTGCGTCTCATAGTCCAAACAATACGGTATTATGTCTGTACATATCCAAACATAATTCCACTGTTAATGCACAAAAATCTGCTATTTATAAAATGAATTTTATCCAAAATGTGCATTGTGCATGATATATATATATATATATATATATATATATATATATATGTGCATATCCAAATGTATTTAAATTATTTAAGCAAAAAGGAAAATTTATATATGTATGGAACTATGCCTATCCAAATCATAGGATGAACAGTAAAAGTGATCACCATGCAATATCAAATGTCATAATGCAAAAAAGAATACAGAAATAAGTTCATAAAAAGTTACATTTGTGCATATTATTACGTACTGTCCAAAGGCACATCATCACCCCTTCCACATGCTTCAACGCACGTTTCGCTACCGATTCATTAGGAAGTGAGGGGGAGGAGGAAGAGGCGATGTTTCATAGGGTGATTACAGCTGTGGTTACTTACAAATCAAGGACGCCATATTATCGGACGCCTCTACTGTCCCACGCGTCCGGATAGCCGTCCCGTCTGCGGCCGAATGTGCATCACCGAAACACGACCAAAGGTCGCAGTTCAACGAAAACATCCCAGTATCAGGTACGAGAGCACACCGGAGCATGCGCAGTGTGGCGCTCAGCGACCCTGCAGCCATATTAGAAAAGGGCAAAAGTGCGGGTCAGCATCAAAGTCTAAATATAATTATACGTGCAAAAATAGAATTGTATGAAATATAAAAAAAGTTCTATATATAATATAGTTAATGCGTGCATACACAATATTATTGCTTATATAATGTGTATATGTAAAAGTGAATAAACACACTATAAACTCTCTATATGTATATGATATAGGTGAATAGTTTGCTTAATTATCCTATGCAGCGCATGCGTAATATAACACACAGCGAAAGCACAACCTGGTTAAAACAGAGCAAAGATGGAAACAAGCCGACCATAATAAAGTATGTGTGTATGTATTAAAATGTTGGTTCTTGTATGAACCCATAAAAATATGTCATATACAAATGAATACATCTAATTACCTTGTGTATATATAGAGGGGAATGAATATACTAGAAGCTATCTCCATGTGATAATTTAATATCCTTAATTCAATGTGTAAGTGTATGTGAGTGATAGTTATATATGTGTATATAGGAAAAATAAAAAAGCATAAAATATAATAATAAAATATATATGAAAAAGAGATGTGGTCATGTTAGAGAGAATAATACAAAAACTATATATCTGATGTTGTACTTAGTGATGGAATACATGTGAAACTGTATGGCTGTTCGGGCGATGATGATACAAACAGTCCTCCAATCTGAAAGATATAATACAAATTAATATGCACATATAGATTGATCACACCCTAATAACTCCTATCCCATAAACTTATATCTCCACTAACTCATAAACCACCAATAATATATACAATAAAGCCAACAATACATGTATATATGTTTATTCAATCAAATGCACTATGATATATATTGATTATATGATTCGATTGATAATAAGGACAAGACACTGAAGATGAGAATATACCAAAAATCCTAGTGTATACTTAAAGAAAACTCGAAAATCCCCACTGTTCATTTAACCCTCTGGGGGTCATACTTCTTAGAGTGGTGATCCATTTACTTTTTTATTTATTATTTATTTATTCAATCTGGGCCAGCTTTTTGGCTAGATTTTCCCTCCTATTCCCAGGATACAGACGGGCAATCCCTTTGACACATAAGAGATGACATTGATGAGGGTAGCAATTCCGAAACTGTCTCGCCAAAGGTTTAGGTTGAGAAATAGCACCCACCTCATCTTGACAGATTTTCTCCGCTGCCCTAATATTTTTGATGTGTTCCAAAGCTCCCGAGTTGTCATACCAATATAGATGAGTCCACAGAAACATGTGGCTTGATAGATGACCATAGATGTTCTACAATTAATGAAATACAGAATCTTGTAAGCCTACTCACCCATCGAATCCTGAAAGGTATCCGTTTTTTCAATATATCTGCACTCTTTGCAGTTGCCACACTTCCATGTGCCCCATTTGGGGCCCTTTGAGCCAAATATACATTGCTCAAAAAAATAAAGGGAACACTTAAACAACAGAATATAACTCCAAGTACATCAAACTTCTGTGAAATCAAACTGTCCACTTAGGAAGCAACACTGATTGACAATCAATTTCACATGCTGTTGTGCAAATGGAATAGACAATAGATGGAAATTATTGGCAATTATCAAGACACCCTCAATAAAGGAGTGGTTCTGCAGGTGGGGACCACAGACCACATCTCAGTACCAATGCTTTCTGGGCTGATGTTTTGGTCACTTTTGAATGTTGGTTGTGCTTTCACACTTGTGGTAGCTTGAGACGGACTCTACAACCCACAGAGATTGCTCAGGTAGTGCAGCTCATCCAGGATGGCACATCAATGCGAGCTGTGGCAAGAAGGTTTGCTGTGTCTGTCAGTGTAGTGTCCAGAGGCTGGAGGCTCAACCAGCAGACAGGTCAGTACACCAGGAGACGTGGAGGGAGCCGTAGGAGGGCAACAACCCAGCAGCAGGACTGCTACCTCCGCCTTTGTGCAAGGAGGAACAGAAGGAGCACTGCCAGAGCCCAGCAAAATGACCTCCAGCAGGCCACAAATGTGCACGTGTCTGCACAAACGGTTAGAAACCGACTCCATGAAGGTGGTATGAGGGCCCGACGTCCACAGAAGGGGGTTGTGCTCACAGCCCAACACCGTGCAGGATGCTTGGCATTTACCACAGAACACCGCGATTGGCAAAGTCGCCACTGGCGCCCTGTGCTCTTCACAGATGAAAGCAGGTTCACACTGAGCACATCTGACAGACGTGACAGAGCCATGGAGAGCGATCTGCTGCCTGCAACATCCTTCAGAATGACCGGTTTGGCAGTAGATTAGTAATGGTGTGGGGTGGCACTTCTTTGGAGGGCCGCACAGCCCTCCATGTGCTTGCCAGAGGTAGCCTGACTGCCATTAGGTACCGAGATGAGATCCTCTGACCTCTTGTGAGACCATATGCTGGTGCGGTTGGCCCTGGGTTCCTCCTAATGCAGGACAATGCCAGACCTCATGTGGCTGGAATGTGTCAGCAGTTCCTGCAAGATGAAGTCATTGAAGCTATGGACTGGCCCGCCCGTTCCCCAGACCTGAATCCGATTGAGTACATCTGGGACATCATGTCTCGCTCCATCCACCAATATCACGTTGCACCACAGACTGTCCAGGAGTTGGCGGATGCTTTAGTCCAGGTCTGGGAGGAGATCTCACAGGAGACCATCTGCAACCTCATCAGGAGCATGCCCAGGCATTGTAATGAGGTCATACAGGCACGTGGAGGCCACAAACAATACTGAGCCTCATTTTGACTTGTTTTAAGGACATTACATCAAAGTTGGATCAGCCTGTAGTGTGTTTTTCCACTTTAATTTTGGGGGTGACTCCAAATCCAGGCCTCCATTGGTTAATAAATTTGATTTTCATTGATGATGTTTGTGTGATTTTGTTGTCAGCACATTCAACTTTGTACAGAACAAAGTATTCAATGAGAATATTTCATTCATTCAGATCTAGGATGTGTTATTTGAGTGTTCCCTTTATTTATTTGAGCAGTGTATATGGAGATGTATCAGGTACATGATGACTATGTACTAGTATATCATGTAGTGTCTTATTATGTTTAGCCATAATCAATGGACGATTTGATAAAAAAGGAAGTATTGTCTGATCCTGTTGGAGAATTAGCCAAAATTTGGAGATGATATTAGTAATTTCCTTCCACCTCGAATGATAATTCGTGATGAATCGAACATGCCCATCAGATTCCTTTTTCTTTTTAGTAATGAGAAGATATTGTCTATTGGCGTGTTTGGCCCGATAGTAGGCCTGTTGAATAATTTCCATTTTGTACCACGTTGTAAGTATCTACTGGTCATATCACATGCCTATTCTTCAAAAGCTTTGTTTTGGTCACAAATACGATGTGCCCTAATAAATTGTCCGGACGGCATTGCCTGTATTACATGTACCAGATGACTGATTTGGCATGCAAGAAAGCATTGGCACTAGTATTCTTGTGATAAATATTTGTATGCAACTGTCCATGGTCATCAACATGAATATCCAAATCCAGAAAATCAATTTTCTTTTGATCAATATGATGGGTTAGCTTAATATTCAATGCATTGTCATTTAGATATTTTAAGAATTTTTCAAGTTCCTCATGGGAGCCCTGCAAAATAAACAACACATCGTCTATGAATCTCATCCAAGATATCACTGATCCCAATGACGTATGTTCAATGTTCTGGAATCGGATGTATTCACACACCCAAAATCCCAAGGAGAGATTGGCGTAAGATGGGGCCCAAGCCGCGGCCATTGCCACCTCTTTCTTCTGTAGGTAGTATTGATCTTTGAACACAAAATTATTATATAACAAAATGTATTCTGTTACGAATCCGAGTGGTGGAACCTCTGTGCTGTGATGCAAGGAGGGATCAGAGGGGCGTAACTAAGTGCCTACCCGGACCAACCCTGGCCACACAGCGGCTTAGTCGACTCTGTGAACCAAGGAGGGACCGGGAAGGTGAACCAGGTGCCACTCTGGGACCGACCTTGTGAGAGCAGGCGACTCCCATGGGACTGATGGCTGAAGCTGAAAGGCACAGCGGAAGAGCACGGCCGGTTGACAGGCGGGCACGGCTGATAGACAGGCTGGCGGGTACTGGGACCTTCAAGGTAGAGGTGAAGATGCTGGAGCTGTCCTAGGTAGAAGTGCTGAAACTGTTGTATCCAGAAGCACCAGAGCTGTCCACTAGCGTGGTGCTGAACCTGGATGGCACTGCCCTCCAACGTTGTGGTATTGAACCAAATGTTACTATAATGTCCTGGTTACAAGCCGACCACTGCTGTGGTGCTGAATCTAGACAGTTCTTCCCATATAAAAGCTGTCCACTGCTGTGGTGCTGAATCTAGACAGTACTGCCCAGATCAGAGCTGCCCACCGTTGTGGAGCTGAATCTAGGACTGTAGTGCCCAGAGGAGAGCTGCCAACCACTGTGGTGCTGAACCAGTACTATAGAAGGGAGAGAACACAGGAGCTCACCCCCGCTGCTGAGCAGAGATGCTAGATGTGCTGTAGCAGTCTTCTATTGTCCCTCAGCAGATAGCATCATGCTATGAATGGGATGTGCTCTGCTATATTCCTGCGGCTTGTAGATCAGGAATCAGGGCTTCAGTGTGCGTCACCTGAATGACGGCAGTCTGGCACCACCAATGCTGCTATGCGGGACATTGCGCCCTTTACTACTGCCTGCGATGTAAAACCCCTTCTGATTGGAGCCCATGGATCTGTGATTGGTTATTGAAGACACACCCTCGTACATGGTGGACTTGTCTGTTCCCTTTAAACATATGAGCGGTTCTCACATGTTGTGGCTGATGTCTGATAACATAAGTGCTATCCCCTCATTCTGTATCACTGCAGCTGTCATCTGATGGGCGGCTGATGTATTCCATCACTATAGTACGGGTGAGATCACAGCCTTCTGTAGGAACAAAACACCATCTCATCCGTGTCATGTACAGAAGCATGTCACTATGCAAGTCGCCCCCGTACTCCTAAAGATCAGCAATAAAGCAGGTAGGAGTGTGTCACTGAATGCAAGATGTGACGAGATAAAACCAACCTTGTAAGGCTACATGCGTAGTGGTCATAGCCACCTCCAGTTACTGTCACATAAAATTCCTGGTGCCACTGATAAAGGAGGGGAGATCTCCGTAATACGGTATCTGTGCACGTTTACTCCACCAGTGTCTGGAAGCAACGTTGAGCTCAGCTATGCTGCTCATGAGAGCGCTGGGTCCTAATGTCCACCATTACCACTCCATTCTTAGTCTAATTTTACATATCATTTCATCAATGTGTTTCATCTGACATTAACCTTATTCATTATATTTTCAATTAAACACTTTATTAATAATATCTAAAGATTTAAAAAAAGATAAGTATATGATAAACTATATGTCGGTTGCGAATAAATGTACTAATGAATTTACTCTGCATCTCAAGTGTCATATCTACAGTGCCAAAGGTTTCCTTTCTGGATCTTATTGATATTCCTTCTATGCACTACATCTTCTAATTAGGAGTGCGAAACTTCTAACGCTTTACACTATGATAAACTGATATATATAAGTACTCGTATATACACTATTTGGACAAAACTTATAACAGCGAAGTACTGTTCATATAGTTAAGTGGCTTAGCAACGGTACAGGAGATAAGATGAGAATAATAGGTTTAGTCTTTAGGATAGGGTTAATGGATAGAGACTGCAAGATGTCGGTGAGTGACACGAAAGTGTGAGACGGACCCGTCCCATCGTGTGCGTAAGAAGGGCACGGTGGAAGAAAAAGAAACCATGCCCATTGCAGCAAGCCAAGGGAGAATGGGTGGAGACTCCCAGGAAACGGGCAGGTGAGCCAGAAGTGGCCTCCACCAAGAATGGGCAGAGCAACGTAAGAGCACA
Organism: Phyllobates terribilis; assembly: GCF_046119375.1. NCBI lineage: Eukaryota > Metazoa > Chordata > Amphibia > Anura > Dendrobatidae > Phyllobates > Phyllobates terribilis. The sequence goes on from NW_027362863.1 coordinate 1,701,348, forward strand.
CCCACGGCAGAGTGGGTTGGGACCATTGTTGGTGAGGAGGTAAAGTGGCAAGAGAAGATAGAGTGCTTCGGTTTACCTATTGAAAGTGATGGTCGGTGCTACGGCATTGTGCTCCGCGGTGTGCCCGGAAAGGTCAAGTCGAAAAGGAAGATGACGCAGCTGGAGCAAGAGATGCAGCCGGGTGAACTGTCATCAGTAGAGGCACCAACCAAGGTCCAGGGAAGGCCCAGGATCCAATGCCTGACCTCAAGACAAAGGTTCGCCCGCAGTCCCCAAAACCAGAACTCGATTCCAAGGCGGAGGCAGCAGTGTCAGCGTGGCCAAGATCCTGCGACCAGGCAGGGTGACTGAAAGCTATGCTGGCAGCCCTGGTGGTAAGTACACCTCAGCGTCCTGGAGAGTTATCAGCCTGGGAAACAGCCCTCATCCCCTGGCCACAGCAGTACATGGAAGAGACACCAGCCCTGGACCCTGTTAAGGCCAGATGGGTGGTGAAGGTCATTGAGGGTAAGAAGGAGTGGGAGAAATGGGTGAGGGCCCAACTCAAGCACCCAGGAGGTGGTGAACTTGACCCGCCCAGGGGGGATATGGGGGGAAACTTGGTACCCGGGCCTTTACCTTCTTTGTAGAATGTCACGGCAGTCGGCTCCCGGGCCCATCCTCTGGGGTCGCTCTTTAAAAGGGGGTTTGTTAACAGTTTGTCTCGTGACGCCACCTGTGGTTCCCGGTAATGAATACCGGCGCTGCTGCAGACCTCCGGGGGTGATGGGATGGCAGCTGGGATGTTTCTGCTCCCCAGAAGCGGAGCGGGCCCCTGGGGCAGGGTAGTTGCAGATGGTAATGCTGGGCGTTGTAGTGCAGGCGCGGTAGCGTGATGGAAATAACTGACAGAGACAGTGGAGTGCAGTCATCCGAGTTTACTCACAGTTCTTTTTATGTTCCTCGGGTACACTGTCCAGGTGTCAGACTCCCGCGTCACACTGCGTTTGCCAGGCAGGGGTTCAGCACTCCTTCAGGTAGATTAGAAGCACTTAACGGGACCCCCTTTCTTATGTTCCTTCCTTGACTGACTTCACGCGCTGGGTCTTCTCACTCCTGCCCTGCGCTCCCCACACACAGTCCCGATTGGGTGCTCTGAAGTCCCTTCTGGGCAACCTGGAGTTCCCAGACCTACTTGATGCCCTTCACGGCGACTAGGGTGAGGCTATGGCAACTGCACCATGGAAGTGCAGAAGCCTCCGGTTTTTCCAGCCGAGACCTGGAGTAACACGGCTGGTCCAGGGATCAGTTCCCTTCCCTCTGATCCCTTCCCTGATCCCTCTGATTCTTGGCAGATTCGGGCGTATGGGTGCCGTCCTGCACTCACCGTACCCCCTGGGATCCCTTCTGCTCCCGGAGCATTCCTCCCTTGCTCCCACTCCTCTCCTGGGCCTCTCTCACTAGGCCCACAATGGAGCAGAGCTCCTGAAGAGACTCTGCTCCCCTCCTCTCCTTGCTACTCACTGGCTGAACTGCACTGCTCCAACTAAGATTGCTTTCTTTTTTATATCTATTCTCTAAGTGCTCCCCTGTTCTACGTCCTCCACCCACACCCACTACTGGTTCCCCCTCTCCTTGGTTCCCCCCACTCCAGCCAGGGACAGGGCTGCAGAAGAAGTGCATAATGCCCTTCCAGCCGGCCTGGAGTAGTGCAGTGTTGAGTGCAGGTGTTGGGGTCCCGGGCAGTAATAATCTTTAATAATAATAATCTTTATATAGCGCTAACATATTCTGCAGCGCTTTACATACATTATTGTTGCTGTCCCCATCGGGGCTCAAAATCTAGATTCCCTATCAGTATGTCTTTGGAGTGTGGGAGGAAACCAGAGAACCCGGAGGAAACCCACGCAAACACGGGGAGAACATACAAACTCCTTGCAGATGTTGTCCTTGGTGGGATTTGAACCCAGGACCCCAGCGCTGCAAGGCTGCAGTGCTAACCACTGCACCACCGTGCCGCCGGCAGTACTTCCTCCTTACCTGAGAGAAGGAGATGCCACACTTCTGGGTGAGGTGCAGTACCTCTGTGGCGACTGAACCCTTAGGGGTGCCACAAAGTCATGGACCAGATGACTGGATGTCACATCCAATATTTCAGCCCTCAGCGGGAAGATCATGTCCAGCAATGACTCCTCCACGGTTAGTACCACAGCCTCAGGCCTGACAGAGGCAGCGAGTATTGCGGCTGCAGTGTGCGTTTTCAAGGGCCCCCACTGTATATGCTGTGTGTTGTCTTCCAGGTTCCAGAATGGTCGAGGATGACCATGTCCAAAGAGGGAATGTAAGAGTGATGGACTGTTCTGCAGCATTCCTACCCTTGAAGGCAATAATCCCTTTATGTGTACAGTGCCATGCGGTTTTACGAGTAATGTAAATAGCGATGTGTTTCTCTTACAGTGGCATGTAAAAGTTTAGGCCCCTTGGTAAAAAATTACTGTTATTGTGAACAGTAAAGCAAGTTGAAGATGAAATGATCTCTATAAAAGGGCTAAAGTTAAAGATGACACATTTCCTTTGTATTTTAGGCAAAAAAAAATCTTGTAATTTTTTACATTTTAAAAATTACACAAAGGAAAATGGGCTGATGCAAAAGTTTGGGCACCCTTGGAGATTTGTGTGCTCAGAAAACTTTGACCAAGGTTTCAGACCTTAATTAGCCTGTTAGAGTGCGTGCACATGGTCAGTAAACACTGTGGATTGGATGCAGCACACTTGCGCTGCGTGCAATCTGCAGCGGCCAGATGTTACAGCATAGTGGATGGGATTTATACAAATCCCATGTCCACTGTGCGTCTCCGTGCTCCTGCAGCTCACCCGTGGAGACGGTCATGCAGTGCGTCTTCACAGACCGCAGCATGTCAATTTCTCTTGCAGAGACCCTAGTCTCCGCAAGAGAAATTATATCACTGTAATGTATAGGATGTGGTGAATCCGCATGGTTCATTGAACACATGCGGATTCACTTGCGTGCAGCGCTTTGGACGCAGCATAAAGTATGCTGCGTTCAAAGCGCAGCCAACACCGACCATCTGCACATACCCTAAAGGTTATGGCTTGTTCACTATCATTAGGAAAGGCCAGGTGATACAAATTTCCCAACTTTATAAAAACCCAGCCTCCTCTAACCTTGTGCCAATAAACAGCAGCCATGGGTTCTTCTAAGCAGCTGCCTAGCACTCTGAAAATGAAAATGGTGGAGGCCCACAAAGCAAGAGTAGGCTATAAGAAAATAGCAAAGCGTTTTCAAGTTGCAACCTTATTGACGGCATCGCTCGTCACTGCAGGAACGTCCTCAGGGAACGTCCTCAGGCTACTGTCAGTGAGTTCCAGCTGGCGTGCTGAGCAGTTGCATACTCATGCAACCGCTCAACACAGCAATCGGATGTAGCAGATCTGGGGATCATTGTTCGACATCATCAGTATGGATTATCTGCGGACAGGTGAGGATTACTTTGTATCTTTATTTTTATGTGGATCTTAAGAAATGTGTAAAAGAGGGTCATTGAGTGTTTTGTTCAAACAAAGGTCTTTGCTCTGTGTGAGTTTTTTTACTTGAACTAATGGCGTTAGTAATCGGGATGTCTTATTCACGCCTCTCCATTACTAACCCCTGGGCTTGATGTCAGCAAACATCAAACAGCTGACATCAACCCCAAAACCATTACCCCACTTGCCAATGCACCAGGGCAAGTGGGAAGAGCCGAGAATAAGCACCAGAATTTCTGGGGTGGCTGAGGGCTCATGTTATTAGTCAGGGAGGAGGCCAATATCCATGGTCCCTTCCCAGCCTTTTAATATCAGCCTGCAGGTGTCTGTTTAGCCTTTGCTGGTTATTAAAACTAGGTGGGACACCACATTATTTTTTGGGGGATACCCCCTTTTTAATACCATTAAAGGCTAAGCAGACAGCTGTGAGCTGTTATTAATAAGCTGGGAAGATCCATGAATAGCGGCCCCTTCCCAGATTCCCCACTGCTTTCCCTCAGCTGTTAAGAAAATTAAATGGACCCCATCCCATTTTTTCAAAAATAAAGACCTAAATTTGTAAGGATGTAAAACAACGCCAAAATGTAGACTAAACTATATATGAATAGACAATATAAGGTCCTAAGTTCCTGGGCTAAGTCATCACTGCTATGGCCCTACTTATGTATTTGAAGTCCCCCTTTCTCAAAATCTATCTAATAAATTTAATTTCCCCAAGATTATGGTGAAAATCATATACAGTGGGTAAGGAAAGTATTCCGACCCCTTTAAATGTTTCACTCTTTGTTTCATTGCAGCCATTTGGTAAATTCTAAAAAGTTCATTTTTTTTTCTCATTAAAGTCCACTCTGCACCCCATCTTGACTGAAAAAAAAACAGAAATGTAGAAATCTTTGCAAATTTATTAATAAAGAAAAACTGAAATATCACATGGTCATAAGTATTCAGACCCTTTGCTCAGTATTGAGTAAAAGCACCCTTTTGAGCTAGTACAGCCATGAGTCTTCTTGGGAATGATGCAACAAGTTTTTCACACCTGGATTTGGGGATCCTCTGCCATTCTTCCTTGCTGATCCTCTCCAGTTCCATCAGGTTGGATGCCGAACGTTGGTGGACAGCCATTTGCAGGTCTCTCCAGAGATGCTCAATTGGGTTTAGGTCAGGGCTCTGGCTGGGCCAGTAAAGAATGGTCACAGAGTTGTTCTGAAGCCACTCCTTTGTTATTTTAGCTTAGTGCTTAGGGTCATTGTCTTCTTGGAAGGTGAACATTCGGCCAAGTTTGAGGTCCAGAGCACTCTGGAAGAGATTTTCATCCAGGATATCTCTGTACTTGGCCGCATTCATGTTTCCTTCAATTGCAACCATCGCCCTTTCCCTGCAGCTGAAAAACACCCCCATAGTATGATGCTGCCACCACCATGTTTCACTGTTGGGATTGTATTGGGCAGGTAATGAGCAGTGCCAGGTTTTCTCCACATATACCGCTTAGAATTATCACCAAAAAGTTCTATCTTCGTCTCATCAGACCAGAGAATCTTATTTTTCTCATAGTCTGGGAGTCCTTCATGTGTTTTTGAGCAAACTCTATGCGGGCTTTTATATGTCTTGCACTGAGGAGAGGCTTCTGTCGGGCCACTCTGCCATAAAGGCTCGATTGGTGGAGGGCTGCAGTGATAGTTGACTTTGTGGAACTTTCTCTCATCTCCCTGCTGCATCTCTGGAGCTCAGCCACAGTGATCTTGGGGTTCTTCTTTACCTCTCTCACCAAGGCTTTTCTCCCACGATTGCTCAGTTTGGCTGGACGGCCACGTCTAGGAAAACTTCTGGTGGTCCCAAACTTCTTGTAACGGGTCCGGGAGGCGGAACCTCTGAGCTACTATACAAGGGGGCGGCCCTTGTAAGGGAGCGGGTGGCAGTCTCTGGGTGAACGGACGGGGAGTTACGGCAAGTGATCAGGGCAGTCTCTGGGTAAGGGGTAGGTACGACCTGTGATGGCAGAGCCTCCGGGTAGGCTAGCAGGCAGATGGTAGATGTGTGCTCCCAGGTGAGCAAGCGAGAGTCTCTGGAATAGCAGGTGGTCACGGCACGTGACGGCGGAACCTCCGGGCTGGCAGGCAGGAAGGTAACGGAGAAGCGCTCCCAGGTGAGCGGGCAAGAGTCTTTGGAATAGCTGGTGGTCACCGCACGAGACAACGGGACCTCCGGGCTGGCAAGCAGGCAGGTAACGGAGATGCGCTCCCAGGTGAGCGGGCAAGAGTCTCTGAGATAGCTGGTGGTCACAGCACGTGACAACGGAGCCTCCGGGCTGGCAAGCAGGCAGATAACGGAGAAGCGCTCCCAGGTGAGCGGGCAAGCTGGTCCATAGACAGACTGACCGGAGTAGTAAGGCAGACCGTCGGACCTCAGGCAAGCAGGCAGGTAGCTGATATGCGCTCCCAGGTGAGCGGGCAGGCTGGTCCTTTAGACAGACTGACAGGAGTAGTAAGGCAGACCGTCGGACCTCAGACTGGCAGACAGGTAACAAGTATTCAGGCAGGAATCAGGCAGGTAACTGGCAGGTAACTGGCAGGAAACTGGCAGGAAACTGGCAGGAAACTGGCAACGGGACCTGAGGGCTGAAGCACAGGTGAGACACAGGTGCAAACAACATTGCTCGGGCACCTCCATCTTGGAGGAGGTGCCTTATATATGATGAAGTCCTCCGGCCATTGGCCGGGGACTCCTTAGGACGGCGCGCGCGGTCCCTTTAAGAGGAGGGGAGCGCGCGCGCGCGCGCCCTAAGCACAGGGGCCGGGAAGGAGCGCGCGCTGAGAGCAGAGCGGGAGGAGGACGCCGGGAAGGGGCGCGCGCTGACAGCAGAGCAGGAGGAGGACGCCGGGACGGAGCGCGCGCTGACAGCAGAGCGGGGAGAGGACGCCGGGCACGGAGCAGAGCGGTGAGGGGAGCAGCGTCCCTGCCTAGCAGAGGGCAGGGACGCCAGCGCTACAGTACCCCCCCCTTTAGGCCCCCCCTTTTTTAGGCCAGACAGAAATTTAGCTAGGATGAGAGGGGCATGGATGTTCTCCCGGGGCTCCCACGTTCTCTCCTCAGGACCAAACCCCTTCCAATCTACCAGAAAAAAGGTCTTTCCTCTTACCCTTTTGGTGGCAAGAATGTTCTCTACCTCAAACTCGTCCTCAGCAGAAACCGGAGCAGGAGGCGTACCTGTAGACTTGGAAAAAGAGTTAAGCACTACAGGTTTGAGGAGAGACACATGGAAGGAGTTAGGGATCCGTAAGTTGGCCGGGAGTTTCAATTTATAGGCCACCGGGTTGATCTGACTGATGACCTCCAGTGGACCGATGAACCGAGGCCCTAACTTATAGGAAGGGATCTTGAGCCGGACATATTTGGACGAGAGCCAGACTTTATCCCCAGGGCGGAATTGAGGAGGATCCAGACGTTTTTTGTCAGCGTGTCTTTTCATACGCTCGGATGACAGAAGGAGTGCGGACCGGGTACTCTCCCATATGGAGGAAAATTTGTTAACAAGAGATTCCGCAGCCGGATTGTCCGCCGAGGTGGAGACGGGAAACGGGATCCGAGGATGCTGACCGTAGACTATAAAAAACGGGGATTTGGAGGAAGACTCGCTCTCGTGATTGTTGTACGAGAATTCGGCCCATGGCAGGAGATCCACCCAGTCAGAATGGTGGGCATTAACGAAGTGCCGAAGGTAACTGGTCAGGTTCTGATTGATCCGCTCCACTTGACCATTAGACTGTGGGTGGTAAGCGGAGGAGAAGTCCAGGGTGACGTCCAGCAATTTACAAGTGGCTCTCCAGAAACGGGAAGTGAACTGTACCCCACGATCCGACACGATGTGACGGGGCAGGCCATGAAGACGGAAGATGTGGTGGATAAAGTCTTTAGCCAGCTCGGGTGCAGACGGAAGACCTGGCAGTGGAATGAAGTGAGCCATCTTGGAGAAGCGGTCAGCGACCACCCAAATGACCGTACAACCGGCAGAGACGGGTAGATCAGTAATGAAGTCCATCGCTATATGCTGCCAGGGGGCAGCAGGTACTGGCAGAGGTAGGAGGCGGCCGGCCGGCAGGTGCCTCGGAACTTTGTTGCGGGCGCAGGACACACAGGCAGAAACAAAGTCTATTACATCCTTGTGCAGGTTAGGCCACCAGTAGTGCCGGGTAATAAGCTGGAGGGTCTTTTTCTGACCGGCGTGGCCAGCTAGTTTAGACGAATGACCCCAGTGTAGGATCTTCTCCCGATCAGGTACTGGTACGAACGTCTTACCAGGAGGAAGACGATTTAGACTCACGGGAGCCACCTGCATTACTCTGGCGGGATCGATGATATGTTTCGGATCCTCCTCGAGATCAGACACCAGAAAGGACCGAGACAAGGCGTCCGCCTTGACGTTTTTGTCAGCCGGGCGAAAATGAAGGACAAAATCAAAACGAGCAAAAAACAAGGACCACCGGGCTTGGCGCGGGTTAAGTCTCTGGGCATGCTGGAGGTAGGCCAAGTTCTTGTGGTCAGTGTAAATTATTACCGGGTGAAGAGCCCCCTCGAGCAGGTAACGCCACTCCTCCAATGCCAGTTTGATGGCCAATAACTCTCGGTCTCCTATGGAATAGTTGCGCTCAGAGGAGGAGAAGAGTTTAGAGAAGAAGCCACAAGTTACCATCCTCCCGGAAGATGATTTTTGAGTAAGTACCGCTCCGGCTCCAGAGGAGGAGGCGTCAACTTCCAGGAAGAACTGTTTGTTGCCATCTGGGCGATGCAGCACCGGGGCGGAAGAGAAGGCCTGTTTAAGGGAAAGAAAGGCCTCCTCTGCTTCGGGTGGCCACTCTTTGGGATTAGTACCTTTACGGGTGAGCGCAGAAATTGGGGCCGTCCGGGAAGAGAAGTGTGGTATGAAGAGGCGGTAGTAGTTGGCGAAGCCCAGGAATCGCTGAATGGCCTTCAACCCCTCCGGTCGGGGCCATTTCTCGATGGCAGACAGTTTCTCAGGATCCATTTGTAGGCCGGTCTGAGAGATAATGTAGCCCAGAAACGGAAGCGAGGTCTGCTCAAAGAGGCACTTCTCAAATTTAGCGTAGAGATGGTTCTGCCTTAGCCTGAGCAGGACCTGACGAACGTCCCTCCGGTGAGTCTGGAGATCCGGAGAGAAGACCAAGATGTCGTCCAGGTACACCACTACGCAGGAGTAGAGAAGGTCCCGGAAGATGTCATTGACCAACTCTTGAAAGACGGCAGGAGCGTTACAGAGACCAAAGGGCATTACCAGGTATTCATAGTGGCCGTCCCGGGTGTTGAATGCCGTCTTCCATTCATCCCCCTGACGAATACGAACCAGGTTGTACGCCCCACGAAGGTCCAGTTTGGTGAAGATCCTAGCCCCCCTCAGGCGATCAAATAATTCTGGAATGAGCGGAAGGGGGTACTTATTCTTCACCGTGATCAGGTTTAGGCCTCTATAGTCTATACAGGGACGGAGAGAGCCGTCCTTCTTTTTGACGAAAAAGAAGCCTGCTCCCGCCGGGGAGGTAGATTTCCGGATGAATCCTCTGGCCAGATTCTCCTCAATATATTCGGACATTGACCGGGTCTCAGCAGCGGATAAAGGATAGATACGCCCACGGGGAGGAGTAGTACCGGGTAGCAGATCGATGGGACAGTCGTATGGTCTATGTGGTGGTAATGTCTCTGCCTCCTTTTTATTAAAGACATCTGCATAAGACCAATAAGGAATCGGAAGTCCAGGTAGATTAGCTGGGGTAGGAGAGGGACGGACGGGATGGACGGGAACCAGGCAGGTTTTATGACAGTCTTGTCCCCAGCGAAGGACCTCTCCGGTTTGCCAGTCTAGCACGGGTGCATGTCTCTGGAGCCAGGGCAGACCTAGCAAGAGGGCGTGAGAGAGTCCAGGCAGAACATGAAACGAGATACTTTCAGAATGCAGCATTCCCACCTGCAGGGTAATGGATTCGGTGATGAGTTGAATGGGGCGAGGTAAGAGGCCCCCATCCACGGCAGCGACAGACAAGGGTACAGCCAGAGGTTTGGTAGGGATGCGGTATTTCTCAACCAGGGACTGTGAAATAAGGTTCCCGGCTGCTCCAGAGTCAAGTTGGGCTAGTTCGAAATAACGGTTCTCCCCGTAGATGATCGAAACTGACAACAGCAGGGATGGAGAGGATTTATTCTTGTCTAGGTGGACCTCTCTGAGCGAACCTAGACACAGGCGTTTCCCGACCTCTCCGGGCAGGCACGGATCCGGTGCTCCTTACTGCCACAGTAGAAGCAGCTCCCCTCGGCACGGCGTGAGTCCTGACGGGTTTTGACCATCTTGGTCTGGTCGACCTGCATAGGCTCAGGAGAGTGTACCTGGGGAGAGATGGAGGGAATGACGGGTTTCTGGAAAGTAGGAGCTAAACGTGGAATCCTTCTCTCACGGGTGACCTCTTTGGCACGCTCCTGGAACCGTAGGTCAATCCGGGTGGCAAGGGTTATTAGATCATCGAGAGAGGTAGGAATGTCCCGACCAGCAAGTTCATCTTTAATACGACCGGACAGACCCTCCCAGAAGACGGATACCAGAGCGTCGTTATCCCAGGCCAGCTCCGAGGCAAGGGTGCGGAACCGTATGGCATATTGGCCCACGGTGAGACCCTCCTGACGGAGGCGTAGCAGAGAGGATGCGGATGAGGTCTTCCATCCGGGTTCGTCGAAGACTTTCCGGAAAGCCGAGAGAAAAGCAGGCAAGTTGGACACCAGGGGGTCTCCTCTCTCCCATAGAGGATTTAGCCAGGCCAGGGCCTCCCCGGTGAGATGGGACATGATAAAGGCAATTTTGGCCCGGTCGGAATTAAACTGATGGGACAAAAGTTCAAAGTGCAGGGTGCACTGATTTATGAAGCCCCGAGCCTGGACGGGGTCGCCTCCGAAGCGAGGAGGTGCAGAAAGCCGGGGTCCGGGGTAGGATACCATAGTATTAGTGGGCAGCGGAGCTGCCGGATTGCAAGATATGGCACTGGCGGAGGTTGTTGGTGGATCAGACAGGGTGTTCAGGCGAGTATTAACATTCCGCAGATGACCCAGGATGGCCTCCTGTTGGGACTTCTGACGGGACAGTTCAAGACAGAGGTCCGAGAGCGAGGGAGCTTGGGTGCCACCGGGTTCCATGGCCCGAGCAAACTGTAACGGGTCCGGGAGGCGGAACCTCTGAGCTACTATACAAGGGGGCGGCCCTTGTAAGGGAGCGGGTGGCAGTCTCTGGGTGAACGGACGGGGAGTTACGGCAAGTGATCAGGGCAGTCTCTGGGTAAGGGGTAGGTACGACCTGTGATGGCAGAGCCTCCGGGTAGGCTAGCAGGCAGATGGTAGATGTGTGCTCCCAGGTGAGCAAGCGAGAGTCTCTGGAATAGCAGGTGGTCACGGCACGTGACGGCGGAACCTCCGGGCTGGCAGGCAGGAAGGTAACGGAGAAGCGCTCCCAGGTGAGCGGGCAAGAGTCTTTGGAATAGCTGGTGGTCACCGCACGAGACAACGGGACCTCCGGGCTGGCAAGCAGGCAGGTAACGGAGATGCGCTCCCAGGTGAGCGGGCAAGAGTCTCTGAGATAGCTGGTGGTCACAGCACGTGACAACGGAGCCTCCGGGCTGGCAAGCAGGCAGATAACGGAGAAGCGCTCCCAGGTGAGCGGGCAAGCTGGTCCATAGACAGACTGACCGGAGTAGTAAGGCAGACCGTCGGACCTCAGGCAAGCAGGCAGGTAGCTGATATGCGCTCCCAGGTGAGCGGGCAGGCTGGTCCTTTAGACAGACTGACAGGAGTAGTAAGGCAGACCGTCGGACCTCAGACTGGCAGACAGGTAACAAGTATTCAGGCAGGAATCAGGCAGGTAACTGGCAGGTAACTGGCAGGAAACTGGCAGGAAACTGGCAGGAAACTGGCAACGGGACCTGAGGGCTGAAGCACAGGTGAGACACAGGTGCAAACAACATTGCTCGGGCACCTCCATCTTGGAGGAGGTGCCTTATATATGATGAAGTCCTCCGGCCATTGGCCGGGGACTCCTTAGGACGGCGCGCGCGGTCCCTTTAAGAGGAGGGGAGCGCGCGCGCGCGCGCCCTAAGCACAGGGGCCGGGAAGGAGCGCGCGCTGAGAGCAGAGCGGGAGGAGGACGCCGGGAAGGGGCGCGCGCTGACAGCAGAGCAGGAGGAGGACGCCGGGACGGAGCGCGCGCTGACAGCAGAGCGGGGAGAGGACGCCGGGCACGGAGCAGAGCGGTGAGGGGAGCAGCGTCCCTGCCTAGCAGAGGGCAGGGACGCCAGCGCTACACTTCTTCCATTTAAGGATTATGGAGCCCACTGTGCTCTTAGGAACCATGAGTAATGCAGAACTTCTTTTGTAACCTTGGTCAGATCTATGCCGTGCCACAATTCTGTCTCTGTGTAAAGAGAGGAGAGAACAAGGCGCAATGGGTGACTCAGTATTGCAATTGTTAGAGGGGTGTGAGGATGGCTACTAACCTTATGAAGTTGTGCACCTCTGCACAACCCCAGTGTAAAGCTCCACAAGCTCCGCTCTGTTGGTGGCTGTCATCTATTTCCAGCGGCGTTCACAGATCCTGATCTCTCGGTGGTGGATCACGTGGTCAGGTTAGTTGCATGTAACGCCGAGATGGACGCCCAGCTTCACCAACACCCCCGGCAGCGTTCCGGAGGGGTTAGGGCAGCGCAGCTTGGAAAACCAGGGTAGTGATTCTAATTAAATTCCTCCCACAGGTGAAAGAACAATAAGTTAAAGGCAGCTCTACCGCACCCCAACAGGGGGAAAGGGACAATAAATGGATATGAATAGCGGTACCAGAGCGCCAATAACAGGGCAAAAATATTAAAAGGACTGATTTATTAATATACACACAACGCGTTTCGGTGGACACAGCCACCTTCATCAGGTGTGACAAGCAGCAAACAATTGATCCTTATATACATTTGACTAGGTATACAATTACTTAAAAGGGGCGGGGCCAGATACAGAGTAATACCTCTATATTAACCCCTTGAGTTCATATATGCTCAATAGAGTAAAAAGGATTGTTATAAAATAATGCCTAATGAAGCATATAGGGTTCTTATAAAAAGGATTCGCTGTAAAAAAACAACAACTTGTGAATCCTATAATCTTAATACTTCATAGGATATATTGTCATCTACCACCCTATATTTTAGATTATATAAAAAAATAATAATAATTTTTACATACAACATAAAACAATGCATAAATATAAAGTATAAAATTACAATCAGTTTCTATCATTATAATTAGGAAAAGTAGACGAAGAAAGGAAAGAGAAAAAAAAAAAAAAAAAAAAAAATTCCAAAAAAAATCCCCCCCAAAAAAAAAAAAAAAAAGACTGGCTAAGTTTGAAAATGATTTAATAAATAAAAAAGCCAAAAAATATGAAAGAGATATAAAAGACTCTAAAAAAGAAAAAATCCAATCACCACTTCAAATTTCACCTGTTCCCATCATCTCTATGCAGAGAACAACTAGGGATAATCCATCATCCCCTATTCTAAGCAATGATCCTGATAACCATACAAAACAAGTGAATAGTTTTCAAAAACAGTTTTTTATGAATAAAAAACAACAAGCAATATATGAGACTCATAAAAAGAAGTTATCCATTAACAATAATTACAAGAAAAATACTGCATTTAATTCTAATTTGGAAAAAAATAATGACCTTATAATAGAGGGAATGTGTATGGAAATTACTCCTCCCTCCATACTGATTACTGATCCACCTATTTTATCCACACAAGCAGCAGATGTAGAATTTATTGCTAATCCGTCTACTATTTCCACACAAGTAGCAGATATTGATGAACTGAACTTCACATTACATATTAATACACAGGAGATATCCCTTAGTGGATCTAATATCTCAGAGCTTTCTAGTGCAATACAGACTCCTATTGCTGGGGAGTCATCTGGTCAGATCCCGATAGCGGATACACTGAATATTTTAAATCAAGGGAGATCTTCTGATAAAACAAGTGGTATAAACCACATAAAACCCCCTATAAACAGAATGACATCCTTGGAATTATCTCCGATTTTGAATGAAAATAGTATCTTGATAAATCCTCAAACACAGAATGCAGTTGCATCTCAAACTAATAAAACGAAAATTACACATTTTTTTCACGTGGTCCCCGGACGTTGTCCAAAACGAAAAAGAAATTTAGGGGATGTAGAGGGAGTGGAAAAACCCGAGGCCTCAATAACAAAAATAGTCCAAATGCCGAAATTGAGACACAATCCAAATATAAAGAAAATGAAATCTTGCCAATGAACCAGAATACAAATTCCCTGCAGATAGAAACCCCTATCGGTTGTGGGGGCATTTTTAATATTTCTAGCTATGTGCTATCTGAAGCTGAACGATCCTTGTTAGGTCGAGGATTATCTTTCTGTCCAGCTGTCCCATTTAATAATTTCACTTTGTTCTGTGATTTAAATGAATTTATAAGGAAATTGACACTAAAAAGACATTTTCTATTGGAAGATAAGAGAAAATCACATCCTATTAGTTCATGCTCAACAGTATCCCCCTCCATTCAAGAATCTAATATACCAGGCCCCCCATTACTGGACCCTTTCACTCATGTAAATGTGAAGGGGAAAAATAATTTTTATCCATTACATCACAAAGGTTCACACCTTGAAACTTTCCAACAATTAATTTTGAGGGACCTTAGGACATTCCCCCCAATTTCTAAAAAAGTGAACAACTTGAGCTACCAGGAGAAATGTGCATTAAAAACCCTTCAGGATAATAAAGAAATAATTATAAAGAGAGCAGATAAGGGAGGGGGGACTGTGATAATGAACAGAGGCTGGTACATCAAGGAGGGCCTCAGAATCTTAGACGACTCAAACTACTACGTGAAATTAGAAGCAGACCCATCTGTAACCATTTTTTTGGAGTACAAAGGACTTGTAGCAGGGGCCTCTACAGCTGGCTTCCTCAATAAAAAAGAAAAATCCTTTTTAGACATTAAAAAATTCAAAGTCCCTTATTTTTATTTTTTACCCAAAATTCATAAAGATAAATTTAATCCCCCTGGACGTCCTATTATTTCTGGTATTAATTCTATCACATCCAACTTATCCCACTATATTGATCTTTTTTTACAGAAGTACGTTTTATCCCTAGATTCTCATTTAAAGGATTCCACACATTTAATTAGACTATTGAGAGAATTACCCCCTCTTCCAGGCTGTCTTCTTATTACACTCGATATAAGCTCTCTTTATTCCAATATCACACATGTATTGGGTTTACAGGCAATTAAAAAATTCCTAGATGAGGACCCTAACTTACAAGATCCTCAAAAAAACTTTTTATTGAGGGGTATAACTTTCATTCTTGAGAACAATGTATTTTCTTTTGAGGGGGTGATGTATCGGCAGCTGAGGGGCTGCGCGATGGGGACGAGGTTTGCCCCCAGTTATGCAAATCTATATATGGGGGCATTCGAGTCTATCCACATCGCGCAATCCCTCGGCGCCGATAAATCCATCGTTATGTACCGCCGCTTTATAGACGATCTGTTTATTATATGGAGGGGAAATACTGTGGAGGCTGCCAAATTTATTGATGAATTAAACTCTAACGACTGGGGTCTTTCCTTTACCTCTACCATATCTGAGAGTAATATTCAATATCTTGACCTTCAGATAAATATAGACAATTCGGGTAAAATATCCACATCTACCCACTTTAAGGAAGTGGATGTAAATAGCTATCTTGAATTTGACAGTGGCCATCTACCCAGCTGGATTAGAAATATTCCATACGGTCAATATTGGCGTGTCAGAAAAAATTGTACACATGATTCGGATTTTTTTCTGGAATCTAAGGTTTTACAAAAACGTTTTAGAGCTAAGGGATACCCCCGGAAATTATTAGAGGATGCTTTCTCCAAAACTAGATCCCTATCACAGAACCTGTGTATCAACAAATCCAAGAATACCAGCCAAGAGCCATACAGCGATTTCAGTTTAAATCTGATTACTACCTATGGTAAACCTACGCAAGTGTTATCCAGTTTATTAAAAAAATACTGGTTCATTTTAAGTAATGATCCAATATTAACTGGTCATTTACCGGAATTTCCTCATGTCATATATCGGAGGAGTAAAAATCTAGGAAACTATATAGCCCCTAGCAATACAACAATTGGTAGAAGACCGAACCATTCAGTTCCTATTAGCAATAATGGATGTTATAAATGTAATGTCCCTAAATGCTTATGCTGTCAATCCATTGATAACGGAGCCAAAACATTCGTCTCTGCGGTCACTGGAGAGATATATCCCATTCGCTTTAGACTTACATGTCAGTCCTCATATGTGATCTATCTGCTCCAGTGCACCTGCGGCCTGCAATACATTGGCCGCACTATCCAGGAAATGCACTCCAGATTAAATAAACATCGCCAAAATATTAGAAACGGCTTTCCCCTACATAGTGTTTCTAATCATTTCTTAAAAGAACATCAAAAAAATCCTAATAACCTAAAACTAACTATCATTGATCATATAGTTGATACACACCCTGATAGACTAAATCGTCTCATTACACGTGAAAATTATTGGATTTTCAAAATGGGAACCTTGTCTCCTGAAGGTTTGAACCTTAATATAGAGAAGACAACTTTTTAAATAATTGTTTTCATATTTTAGCAAATTTATTATATATATCTTTTATATGGAGGAGGAGGGGGGAGGAGAGAGAGAAGGAGGGAAGAGGGGAAAGGAGAGAGGGAGGGGAGGAGGGAGGAGAGAGAGAGAAGGGAGAAAGAGGGGAAGAAGGGGAAAAAAAAAAAAAAAGAAAAAAAAAAAAAAAAAAAATTTAAAGAAAATTTTTTTTTTTTTTTTTATTTTTGTTTTTTTTAAAAAAAAATTTTTTTTTTTTTTTTTTGGGGGGGATTTTTTTTGGAATTTTTTTTTTTTTTTTTTTCTCTTTCCTTTCTTCGTCTACTTTTCCTAATTATAATGATAGAAACTGATTGTAATTTTATACTTTATATTTATGCATTGTTTTATGTTGTATGTAAAAATTATTATTATTTTTTTATATAATCTAAAATATAGGGTGGTAGATGACAATATATCCTATGAAGTATTAAGATTATAGGATTCACAAGTTGTTGTTTTTTTACAGCGAATCCTTTTTATAAGAACCCTATATGCTTCATTAGGCATTATTTTATAACAATCCTTTTTACTCTATTGAGCATATATGAACTCAAGGGGTTAATATAGAGGTATTACTCTGTATCTGGCCCCGCCCCTTTTAAGTAATTGTATACCTAGTCAAATGTATATAAGGATCAATTGTTTGCTGCTTGTCACACCTGATGAAGGTGGCTGTGTCCACCGAAACGCGTTGTGTGTATATTAATAAATCAGTCCTTTTAATATTTTTGCCCTGTTATTGGCGCTCTGGTACCGCTATTCATATCCATTTACAATTCTGTCTCTGAGCTCCTTGGGCAGTTCCTTTGAGTTCATGATTCTCATTTGGACTGACATGCACTGTGAGCTGTGAGGTCTTATATAGACAGGTGTGTGCCTTTCCAAATCAAGTCCTATCAGTTTAATTAAACACAGCTGGACTCCAATTAAAGAGTAGAACCATCTCAAGGAGGATCACAGGGAAATGGACAGCATGTGACTTAAATATGAGTGTCTGAGCAAAGGGTCAGAATACTTATGACCATGTGATATTTCAGTTTTTCTTTTTTAATAAGTTTGCAAAAATTTCTACATTTCTGTTTATTTCAGTCAAGATGGGGTGCAGAGTGCACTTTAGTGAGAAAAAAATGAACTTTTTAGAATTTACCAAATGACTGCAATGAAACAAAGAGTGAAAATGTAAAGGGGTCTGAATACTTTCAGTACCCACTGTATCCTTGAACATTACATTTAACTACCTTTTCGTATAAGGTGGCAAAGAATAAAACAAGCAGATAGGAAAAAACAAACTTAATTTATTTAAAAAATTATCAAAAAGAAATATTTCTGTCATGCGCCAAAACATGAAAAATAAAGCAAATAAACATTACAAATTATAATAAGGTGCAGAACTGTAATCAGGGCCAGGACTGGGTGCTGAAAAATGTGGGGGGATCAGCAACATGAGTAAGTGAGGGAAGTGGAGTAAAGGGTAGAAATACACCATGGTGCGGAGGGTTTGGTAGGTATGGCCGGTCCGTGGAACTAGATTTGCTGCCAACTATATCCTAATTTGGAAGGCGGCTCACAGCAGGTTCAAGATGATATAAGTATGGCAAATACAAACGGTATATTAGGATTGTCTGAATATGGGTTATTTTGTAGCTGAGGTTTAACACAAATAACTATTGAAGCCAGAACATTATGTGTCTAATTTTTTTCCAAAACATATCGCCACCAAAAGCGAAAATTTGGCAAGCCAGAATAAACACAAAAAAAAAGACAAAGAAAAGTCACCATCATACTAGCAGTCAAGGGCGGGCTGGGCTGGGGTGCAGAGGGGCAAATGCCCCCCCAGACCAGTTCCCAAGCAGCTGCTCAGAGCTGCCAGGGGACTGCACTGTACCTTTAAATATGTTCAGCTGCCGACCCGACCACATGGCAGAGATGCAGATACACCCCCTGCACGCTGTGTGGCTGAGTCTGCTGAAGTGACGTCACACAGCGAACCTGGAACTGATTCAGTCAGCCGGACAGGAGCCTGTGGATCGGAGACTTCAGTGGTCTCAGTCAGTATGAGGTCAGGGGGTCTGCAGTGAGGGGGAAGCGGGACTGTGCTCACCTTCTCATAAATCCACCCAGGATTCTATATTGTCCAATCAGAGGGCCAGCTGCTGGGGCACCGTGTGAGTTATTGCAGGAGGCTGAACTTTCATGCAGATTAGGGTCCTCCTGTCAGTGCAAAAAGTTCAGTCTGGTGCAATAAATCACACTTAGTCCCAGCAGAGACCACAGACATCACAATACAAGACCCTGCACCGACTGATTACAGCTGAACCTACAGCACCTCATATTCTACTATATGGCCCCATATATAATATGTGAGGTCCTGTAGGCAGGTCCAGGTGTGTTCAGTAATAATAATCTTTATTTTTATATAGTGCTAACATATTCCGCAGCGCTTTACATACATTATCGTCGCTGTCCCCATCGGGGCTCACAATCTAGATTCCCTATCAGTATGTCTTTGGAGTGTGGGAGGAAACCGGAGAACCCAGAGGAAACCCACCCAAACACGGGGAGAACATACAAACTCCTTGCAGATGTTGTCCTTGGTGGGATTTGAACCCAGGACCCCAGCGCTGCAAGGCTGCAGTGCAGTGTATATCCCTGTACATAATATACCACATCTAGTATACAGATTAGCCTATCATCTACTGTGATACACACATCAGATGTTTTAAAAAAATACACATTACTATACAACATCAGATGTCTATAGTGACAGTATATTATATACTAGTCATGTATTCTAATATATATTGTACGCATGTGGTATACTGTGTGAACAGATGTTATGTACAGGTAATGTGTGTATAGTATATCTGAACTCTACTCATGTCTGGTATATATAATACTGTAACTACAAAGTTCAGCCCGCGGACTGAGACAGCCGAAGGGCTGAAAACTGTGGTGCACAGGCCACACCATACTCTCCCCTATCCCAATATCACTGCTATCTGCAGAGTGGTGAATACATTGGTGGAAGACGGAGCCACTGGCTCCTACTTCCACAGATCAGCTTTTGCGACTGACGCAGCAAACATGATGACATCACGACATCACATCTGCTGTGTGGAGAGTCAGTGCACCGGAGAAAAGAACAGACCGCGGGGGAACGAGAGCGAGGTGAGTATGTCTTCTTTTTTTTTTTTCGTATGTGCATGGAATGTGTGCCTGCATATAGGGGGCTATGTGAGGACTCATACTGTATATAGGAGGCTATGTGAGGGCTCATATTGTATATAGGAGGCTATGTGAGGGCTCATGTAGTATATAGGAGGCTATGTGAGGGCTCATATAGTATATAGGAGGCTATGTGAGGGCTCATATAGTATATAGGAGGCTATGTGAGGGCTCATATAGTATATAGGAGGCTATGTGAGGGCTCATATACTATATACTGTAGGAGGATATGTGAGGGCTCATATAGTATATAGGAGGCTATGTGAGGGCTCATATAGTATATAGGAGGCTATGTGAGGGCTCATATAGTATATAGGAGGCTATGTGAGGGCTCACATTGTATATTGGAGGTTATGTGAGGCCTCACACTGTATATAAGAGGTTATGTGGGGCCTTACACTGTATATAGAAGGCTATGAGGGAATCATACTGTATATAGGAGGCTATTTGAGGGCTCATATTGTATATAGAGAGACTATGTGGGGGCTCACACTGTATATAGGAAGCTATGCGGATCTCATAATGTATATAAGAGGCCACATGGGGTCTAACAATATATAGAGAGGCTATGTGGGGACTCACATTGTATAAAGGAGGCTATGTGGGACTCATACTGTATAAAGGAGGCTATGAGGACTCATACTGTACATAGGGGGCTCATACTATATATAGGAGGCTATATGCGGGCTCATACTGTACAAAGGAGGCTAAGTGGCGGCTCATAATATGTATAGGAGGCTATGTGGGTCTCATACGGTATATAGGGGGCTATGTGGTGGCTAATACTGTATATAGGATGGAATATGAGGGCTCATACTGTATATAAGGGCTATGTGGTGGCTTACACTGTATATAGGGGCTATATGGGGTGCATACTGTATGTAGGAATAATGTCTGTAATCTGCTGTGGAATTAATAGCACTATATAGTGTACTTTTCAGATTATAGTACGCACTTTTCTCCTCCAAAAAATTTTGGGAAAAAGGGGGTACGTCTTATAATCTGAATGTAGTTTACCGGGCCATTTGGGAGCGGCATTTTAGGGTCGCTGCTGCAGGAAGCTGGTGACGGCAGGAGTGAGGCGATGCTGCGGGCCCCAGGCTGGGAAGGTGGGTGTCTGGCTGTGCGACGGGCTCTGTGCTTTCACAAAATGTCGGAGGAGCCCCCGCACTTTCCATGGTTTTCAATGCGGTGAACTTGGGGTAAAAAGGCCACCAGAGGCGGCGCATGTGCGGATTGAGATCGTGACACCGAGATCTTGTCTCCCGAGGTCTCAACCTAAGCATGTGCCGCCTCCGGTGGCCATTTTCCCTAAGTCTACAGCATTGAAAACCACGGGAAGTACAGGGGATCCGCCGGCATTTTGTGAAAGCACGGAGCCCGGCTCATCGTCGAACATCCCCCTCCCAGCCTGGGGTCCACAGCATCACCCCACTCCTGCCGCTGCCAGCTTCCTGGAGCAGCGACTCTGCTCCACCACAGCAGCCCCCTTCCCTGGGTAATCTACCGTAAAAGCAGACTATAAGAAGCACCACCATTTTATTAAAAACATTTTTTTCCTATTTTTCTCACCAAAATTTGGGGTGCGTCTTATGATACGGTGCATTTTATAATCTGCAAAATATGGTTAGTAAAATAAATAAATAAATGGGGAGCTGTGTGGGGGCTCATACTGTATACAGGGGGCTGTGTGTGTGCTCATATGGTATATAGGGGGGCTGTGTGGGGGCTCATACTGTATACAGGGGGCTGTGTGTGTGCTCATATGGTATATAGGGGGGCTGTGTGTGGGCTCATACTGTATACAGGGGGCTATGTGTGTGCTCATATGGTATATAGGGGGGCTGTGTGGGGGCTCATACTGTATACAGGGGGCTGTGTGTGGGCTCATACTGTATACAGGGGGCTGTGTGTGCTCATATGGTATATAGGGGGATGTGTGTGTGCTCATACTGTATACAGGGGGCTGTGTGTGGGCTCATATGGTATATAGGGGGGCTGTGTGGGGGCTCATACTGTATACAGGGGGCTGTGTGTGCTCATATGGTATATAGGGGGATGTGTGTGTGCCCATACTGTATACAGGGGGCTGTGTGTGTGCTCATATGGTATATAGGGGGGCTGTGTAGGGGCTCATACTGTATACAGGGGGCTGTGTGTGCTCATATGGTATATAGGGGGGCTGTGTGGGGGCTCATACGGTATATAGGGGGATGTTGGCATACTTAATTCTGCTCAATATTAAGTTATATAAATATTATTTTATATTAATTGTAGTTAATATTAATATTGAGCAGAACTAATTTCAGCCTTTCAGCCTATTGGTTCAGGCCCCCACAACAGTTACGTTCTCTCATGTGGCCCCTCTGGAAAATGAATTGCCCACCCCTGATATATACCATCATTTATTATCCAGTATATAGCATCTGATGTCTGTATAACAGTATGTCCTATATCCCATCACATATTATCCTGTATACTGGATGTCATATACTGTGCACAGACATCAGATGGTGCAGAGGAGAAGTGACTGGTGTAATATCTAATGGCTGTACTCAAGGTGTAATGTGCACTAGTTACATATTAGCCTGTAGGTGGTATAATATATATACTATAGGCCCAGACATCCCATATTATATACAGGATAATAGGAGGCGGGTATAATATCCAGAGCTAACAAGCCTCCCCTATTCCCTGGGCCTGTCCCGATTTGAGGGCTCAGTCCCGGCCCGGCTCAGCTCTTCTCCCGGCAGGGGCGCTGCTGGGCACTGGGCTTTTCCTCCAGACACGCAGGCTTTCCATGCTGTGTGTGACCCCTTGTAGCTCCGCCTCCCGCTCTCTGCTCCTCCCCGGCATCAGGGCAGAGGAATTCTACTGTGCAGAGACCGCACAGCATGAGGAGGTGAGGGGTCAGGGGGCGGGGCCAAGTCTGCGGAGGACATGACAACAAGGTGCGGTCCTGAGGTGAGGGGGAGACCCGCAGCCTCTCCCATCTGTGTCTGCTGTTATTACAGGATGGGAGGGGGCTCATGCAATGTCACCAGCAGCTCTGCAGTCGGGACTAGGGGGGATGGGAGGGGGATTTAGGGACACTGCAGGGCTGACAGATCTCCTGCGTACAGCCCATACTCTGCTGCTGATTGCAAACACCAGGCCCCACCACTGCCACTGCAGACATGATGGAGAAGAAGGGACTATATACATGTCATGTTGTGCCCGCTGTGTGTATGATGTCTGTGTGATGGTTGTGCCCGCTGTGTATATGATGTCTGTGTGATGGTTGTGCCCTCTGTGTGTGTGATGTCCGTGTGATGGTTGTGCCCGCTGTGTGTGATGTCTGTATGATGGTTGTGCCCGCTGTGTGTATGATGTCTGTGTGATGGTTGTGCCCGCTGTGTGTATGATGTCTGTGTGATGGTTGTGCTCGCTGTGTGTATGATGTCTGTGTGATGGTTGTGCCCGCTGTGTGTATGATGTCTGTGTGATGGTTGTGCCCGCTGTGTGTATGATGTCTGTGTGATGGTTGTGCCCGCTGTGTGTATGATGTCTGTGTGATGGTTGTGCCCGCTGTGTGTATGATGTCTGTGTGATGGTTGTGCCCGCTGTGTGTGTGATGTCTGTGTGATGGTTGTGCCCGCTGTGTGTGTGATGTCTGTGTGATGGTTGTGCCCGCTGTGTGTGTGATGTCTGTGTGATGGTTGTGCCCGCTGTGTGTGTGATGTCTGTGTGATGGTTGTGCCCGCTGTGTGTGTGATGTCTGTGTGATGGTTGTGCCCGCTGTGTGTGTGATGTCTGTGTGATGGTTGTGCCCGCTGTGTGTGTGATGTCTGTGTGATGGTTGTGCCCGCTGTGTGTATGATGTCTGTGTGATGGTTGTGCCCTCTGTGTGTATGATGTCTGTGTGATGGTTGTGCAAGCTGTGTGCATGATGTCTGTGTGATGGTTGTGCCCGCTGTGTGCATGATGTCTGTGTGATGGTTGTGCCCGCTGTGTGCATGATGTTTGTGTGATGGTTGTGCCCGCTGTGTGTATGATGTCTGTGTGATGGTTGTGCCCGCTGTGTGTATGATGTCTGTGTGATGGTTGTGCCCGCTGTGTGTGTGATGTCTGTGTGATGGTTGTGCCCGCTGTGTGTGTGATGTCTGTGTGATGGTTGTGCCCGCTGTGTGTGTGATGTCTGTGTGATGGTTGTGCCCGCTGTGTGTGTGATGTCTGTGTGATGGTTGTGCCCGCTGTGTGTGTGATGTTTGTGTGATGGTTGTGCCCGCTGTGTGTATGATGTCTGTGTGATGGTTGTGCCCGCTGTGTTATGATGTCTGTGTGATTGTTGTGCCCGCTGTATGTATGATGTCTGTGTTATGGTTGTGCCCGCTGTGTGTAATGATGTCCGTGTGATGGTTGTGCCCGCTGTGTGTATGATGTCTGTGTGATGGTTGTGCCCGCTGTGTGTATGATGTCTGTGTGATGGTTGTGCCCGCTGTGTGTATGATGTCTGTGTGATGGTTGTGCCCCGTTGTGTGTATGATGTCTGTGTGATGGTTGTGCCCGCTGTGTGTATGATGTCTGTGTGATGGTTGTGCCCGCTGTGTGTATGATGTCTGTGTGATGGTTGTGCCCGCCGTGTGTATGATGTCTGTGTGATGGTTGTGCCCGTCGTGTGTATGATGTCTGTGTGATGGTTGTGCCCGTCGTGTGTATGATGTCTGTGTGATGGTTGTGCCCGCCGTGTGTATGATGTCTGTGTGATGGTTGTGCCCGCCGTGTGTATGATGTCTGTGTGATGGTTGTGCCCGCCGTGTGTATGATGTCTGTGTGATGGTTGTGCCCGCTGTGTGTATGATGTCTGTGTGATGGTTGTGCCCGCTGTGTGTATGATGTCTGTGTGATGGTTGTGCCCGCTGTGTGTATGATGTCCGTGTGATGGTTGTGCCCGCTGTGTGTATGATGGTTGTGCCCGCTGTGTGTATGATGTCTGTGTGATGGTTGTGCCCGCTGTGTGTATGCTGTCTGTGTGATGGTTGTGCCTGCTGTGTGTATGATGTCCGTGTGATGGTTGTGCCCTCTGTGTGTATGATGTCTGTGTGATGGTTGTGCCCGCTGTGTGTATGATGTCTGTATGATGGTTGTGCCCGCTGTGTGTATGATGTCTGTGTGATGGTTGTGCCCGCTGTGTGTATGATGTCTGTGTGATGGTTGTGCCTGCTGTGTGTATGATGTCTGTGTGATGGTTGTGCCCGCTGTGTGTATGATGTCTGTGTGATGGTTGTGCCCGCTGTGTGTATGATGTCCGTGTGGTGGTTGTGCCCGCTGTGTGTATGATGTCTGTGTGATGGTTGTGCCCGCTGTGTGTATGATGTCTGTGTGATGGTTGTGCCCGCTGTGTGTATGATGTCTGTGTGATGGTTGTGCCCGCTGAGTGTGTGATGGTTGTGCCCGCTGTGTGTATGATGTCTGTGTGATGGTTGTGCCCGCTGTGTGTATGATGTCTGTGTGATGGTTGTGCCCGCTGTGTGTATGATGTCTGTGTGATGGTTGTGCCCGCTGTGTGTATGATGTCTGTGTGATGGTTGTGCCCGCTGTGTGTAATGATGTCCGTGTGATGGTTGTGCCCGCTGTGTGTATGATGTCCGTGTGATGGTTGTGCCCGTTGTGTGTATGATGTCTGTGTGATGGTTGTGCCCCGTTGTGTGTATGATGTCTGTGTGATGGTTGTGCCCGCTGTGTGTATGATGTCTGTGTGATGGTTGTGCCCGCTGTGTGTATGATGTCTGTGTGATGGTTGTGCCCGCCGTGTGTATGATGTCTGTGTGATGGTTGTGCCCGCCGT
Organism: Phyllobates terribilis; assembly: GCF_046119375.1. Classification (NCBI taxonomy): domain Eukaryota; kingdom Metazoa; phylum Chordata; class Amphibia; order Anura; family Dendrobatidae; genus Phyllobates; species Phyllobates terribilis. The sequence continues at coordinate 1,726,705 of NW_027362863.1, forward strand.
GTGTATGATGTCTGTGTGATGGTTGTGCCCGCCGTGTGTATGATGTCTGTGTGATGGTTGTGCCCGCCGTGTGTATGATGTCTGTGTGATGGTTGTGCCCGCTGTGTGTATGATGTCTGTGTGATGGTTGTGCCCGCTGTGTGTATGATGTCCGTGTGATGGTTGTGCCCGCTGTGTGTATGATGGTTGTGCCCGCTGTGTGTATGATGTCTGTGTGATGGTTGTGCCCGCTGTGTGTATGCTGTCTGTGTGATGGTTGTGCCTGCTGTGTGTATGATGTCCGTGTGATGGTTGTGCCCTCTGTGTGTATGATGTCTGTGTGATGGTTGTGCCCGCTGTGTGTATGATGTCTGTATGATGGTTGTGCCCGCTGTGTGTATGATGTCTGTGTGATGGTTGTGCCCGCTCTGTGTATGATGTCTGTGTGATGGTTGTGCCTGCTGTGTGTATGATGTCTGTGTGATGGTTGTGCCCGCTGTGTGTATGATGTCTGTGTGATGGTTGTGCCCGCTGTGTGTATGATGTCCGTGTGGTGGTTGTGCCCGCTGTGTGTATGATGTCTGTGTGATGGTTGTGCCCGCTGTGTGTATGATGTCTGTGTGATGGTTGTGCCCGCTGTGTGTATGATGTCTGTGTGATGGTTGTGCCCGCTGAGTGTGTGATGGTTGTGCCCGCTGTGTGTATGATGTCTGTGTGATGGTTGTGCCCGCTGTGTGTATGATGTCTGTGTGATGGTTGTGCCCGCTGTGTGTATGATGTCTGTGTGATGGTTGTGCCCGCTGTGTGTATGATGTCTGTGTGATGGTTGTGCCCGCTGTGTGTAATGATGTCCGTGTGATGGTTGTGCCCGCTGTGTGTAATGATGTCCGTGTGATGGTTGTGCCCGCTGTGTGTATGATGTCCGTGTGATGGTTGTGCCCTCTGTGTGTATGATGTCTGTGTGATGGTTGTGCCCGCTGTGTGTATGATGTCTGTATGATGGTTGTGCCCGCTGTGTGTATGATGTCTGTGTGATGGTTGTGCCCGCTGTCTGTGTGATGGTTGTGCCCGCTGTGTGTATGATGTCTGTGTGATGGTTGTGCCCGCTGTGTGTATGATGTCTGTGTGATGGTTGTGCCCGCTGTCTGTGTGATGGTTGTGCCCGCTGTCTGTGTGATGGTTGTGGCCGCTGTCTGTGTGATGGTTGTGCCCGCTGTGTGTATGATGTCTGTGTGATGGTTGTGCCTGCTGTGTGTATGATGTCTGTGTGATGGTTGTGCCCGCTGTGTGTATGAGGTCTGTGTGATGGTTGTGCCCGCTGTGTGTATGAGGTCTGTGTGATGGTTGTGCCCGCTGTGTGTATGATGTCTGTGTGATGGTTGTGCCCGCTGTGTGTATGATGTCTGTGTGATGGTTGTGCCCGCTGTGTGTATGAGGTCTGTGTGATGGTTGTGCCCGCTGTGTGTATGATGTCTGTGTGATGGTTGTGCCCGCTGTGTGTATGATGTCTGTGTGATGGTTGTGACCGCTGTGTGTATGATGTCCGTGTGGTGGTTGTGCCCGCTGTGTGTATGATGTCCGTGTGGTGATTGTGCCCGCTGTGTGTATGATGTCCGTGTGATGGTTGTGCCCGCTGTGTGTATGATGTCTGTGTGATGGTTGTGCCCGCTGTGTGTATGATGTCTGTGTGATGGTTGTGTCCGCTGTGTGTATGATGTCCGTGTGATGGTTGTGCCCGCTGTGTGTATGATGTCCGTGTGATGGTTGTGCCCGCTGTGTGTATGATGTCTGTGTGATGGTTGTGCCCGCTGTGTGTAATGATGTCTCCGTGATGGTTGTGCCTGCTGTGTGTATGATGTCTGTGTGATGGTTGTGCCCGCTGTGTGTATGATGTCTGTGTGATGGTTGTGCTCGCTGTGTGTATGATGTCTGTGTGATGGTTGTGCCCGCTGTGTGTATGATGTGTGTGAGATGGTTGTGCCCGCTGTGTGTATGATGTCTGTGTGATGGTTGTGCCCGCTGTGTGTATGATGTCTGTGTGATGGTTGTGCCCGCTGTGTGTATGATGTCTGTGTGATGGTTGTGCCCCGTTGTGTGTATGATGTCTGTGTGATGGTTGTGCCCGCTGTTTATATGATGTCTGTGTGATGGTTGTGCCCGCCGTGTGTATGATGTCTGTGTGATGGTTGTGCCCGCCGTGTGTATGATGACTGTGTGATGGTTGTGCCCGCCGTGTGTATGATGTCTGTGTGATGGTTGTGCCCGCCGTGTGTATGATGTCTGTGTGATGGTTGTGCCCGTTGTGTGTATGATGTCTGTGTCATGGTTGTGCCCGCCGTGTTTATGATGTCTGTGTGATGGTTGTGCCCGCTGTGTGTAATGATGTCTGTGTGATGGTTGTGCCCGCTGTGTGTATGATGTCTGTGCCCGCTGTGTGTATGATGTCTGTGTGATGGTTGTGCCCACTGTGTGTATGATGTCCGTGTGATGGTTGTGCCCGCTGTGTGTATGATGTCCGTATGATGGTTGTGCCCGCTGTGTGTATGATGTCTGTGTGATGGTTGTGCCCGCTGTCTGTGTGATGGTTGTGCCCGCTGTGTGTATGATGTCTGTGTGATGGTTGTGCCCGCTGTGTGTATGATGTCCGTGTGATGGTTGTGCCCGCTGTGTGTATGATGTCTGTGTGATGGTTGTGCCCGCTGTGTGTATGATGTCTGTATGATGGTTGTGCCCGCTGTGTGTATGATGTCTGTGTGATGGTTGTGCCCGCTGTCTGTGTGATGGTTGTGCCCGCTGTGTGTATGATGTCTGTGTGATGGTTGTGCCCGCTGTCTGTGTGATGGTTGTGCCCGCTGTGTGTATGATGTCTGTGTGATGGTTGTGCCCGCTGTGTGTATGATGTCTGTGTGATGGTTGTGCCCGCTGTCTGTGTGATGGTTGTGCCCGCTGTCTGTGTGATGGTTGTGCCCGCTGTGTGTATGATGTCTGTGTGATGATTGTGCCTGCTGTGTGTATGATGTCTGTGTGATGGTTGTGCCCGCTGTGTGTATGAGGTCTGTGTGATGGTTGTGCCCGCTGTGTGTATGAGGTCTGTGTGATGGTTGTGCCCGCTGTGTGTATGATGTCTGTGTGATGGTTGTGCCTGCTGTGTGTATGATGTCTGTGTGATGGTTGTGCCCGCTGTGTGTATGATGTCTGTGTGATGGTTGTGCCCGCTGTGTGTATGATGTCCGTGTGGTGGTTGTGCCCGCTGTGTGTATGATGTCCGTGTGATGGTTGTGCCCGCTGTGTGTATGATGTCCGTGTGATGGTTGTGCCCGCTGTGTGTATGATGTCTGTGTGATGGTTGTGCCCGCTGTGTGTATGATGTCTGTGTGATGGTTGTGCCCGCTGTGTGTAATGATGTCTGTGTGATGGTTGTGCCCGCTGTGTGTATGATGTCTGTGTGATGGTTGTGCCCGCTGTGTGTATGATGTCTGTGTGATGGTTGTGCCCGCTGTGTGTATGATGTCCGTGTGATGGTTGTGCCCGCTGTGTGTATGATGTCCGTATGATGGTTGTGCCCGCTGTGTGTATGATGTCTGTGTGATGGTTGTGCCCGCTGTCTGTGTGATGGTTGTGCCCGCTGTGTGTATGATGTCTGTGTGATGGTTGTGCCCGCTGTGTGTATGATGTCTGTGTGATGGTTGTGCCCGCTGTGTGTATGATGTCCGTGTGATGGTTGTGCCCTCTGTGTGTATGATGTCTGTGTGATGGTTGTGCCCGCTGTGTGTATGATGGTTGTGCCCGCTGTGTGTATGATGTCTGTGTGATGGTTGTGCCCGCTGTCTGTGTGATGGTTGTGCCCGCTGTGTGTATGATGTCTGTGTGATGGTTGTGCCCGCTGTCTGTGTGATGGTTGTGCCCGCTGTGTGTATGATGTCTGTGTGATGGTTGTGCCCGCTGTGTGTATGATGTCTGTGTGATGGTTGTGCCCGCTGTCTGATGGTTGTGCCCGCTGTGTGTATGAGGTCTGTGTGATGGTTGTGCCCGCTGTGTGTATGATGTCTGTGTGATGGTTGTGCCCGCTTTGTGTATGAGCTCTGTGTGATGGTTGTGCCCGCTGTGTGTATGATGTCTGTGTGATGGTTGTGCCTGCTGTGTGTATGATGTCTGTGTGATGGTTGTGCCCGCTGTGTGTATGATTTCCGTGTGATGGTTGTGCCCGCTGTGTGTATGATGTCCGTGTGGTGGTTGTGCCCGCTGTGTGTATGATGTCCGTGTGGTGGTTGTGCCCGCTGTGTGTATGATGTCCGTGTGATGGTTGTGCCCGCTGTGTGTATGATGTCTGTGTGATGGTTGTGCCCGCTGTGTGTATGATGTCTGTGTGATGGTTGTGCCCGCTGAGTGTGTGATGTTTGTGCCCGCTGTGTGTATGATGTCTGTGTGATGGTTGTGCCCGCTGTGTGTATGATGTCTGTGTGATGGTTGTGCCCGCTGTGTGTGATGTCTGTGTGATGGTTGTGCCCGCTGTGTGTATGATGTCTGTGTGATGGTTGTGCCCGCTGTGTGTATGATGTCCGTGTGGTGGTTGTGCCCGCTGTGTGTATGATGTCCGTGTGATGGTTGTGCCCGCTGTGTGTATGATGTCTGTGTGATGGTTGTGCCCGCTGTGTGTATGATGTCTGTGTGATGGTTGTGCCCGCTGTGTGTAATGATGTCTGTGTGATGGTTGTGCCCGCTGTGTGTATGATGTCTGTGTGATGGTTGTGCCCGCTGTGTGTATGATGTCTGTGTGATGGTTGTGCCCGCTGTGTGTATGATGTCCGTGTGATGGTTGTGCCCGCTGTGTGTATGATGTCCGTGTGATGGTTGTGCCCGCTGTGTGTATGATGTCCGTATGATGGTTGTGCCCGCTGTGTGTATGATGTCTGTGTGATGGTTGTGCCCGCTGTCTGTGTGATGGTTGTGCCCGCTGTGTGTATGATGTCTGTGTGATGGTTGTGCCCGCTGTGTGTATGATGTCTGTGTGATGGTTGTGCCCGCTGTCTGTGTGATGGTTGTGCCCGCTGTCTGTGATGGTTGTGCCCGCTGTGTGTATGATGTCTGTGTGATGGTTGTGCCCGCTGTGTGTATGATGTCTGTGTGATGGTTGTGTCCGCTGTCTGTGTGATGGTTGTGCCCCCTGTGTGTATGATGTCTGTGTGATGGTTGTGCCCGCTGTGTGTATGATGTCTGTGTGATGGTTGTGCCCGCTGTGTGTATGATGTCCGTGTGATGGTTGTGCCCGCTGTGTGTATGATGTCTGTGTGATGGTTGTGCCCGCTGTTTGTATGATGGTTGTGCCCGCTGTGTGTATGATGTCTGTGTGATGGTTGTGCCCGCTGTCTGTGTGATGGTTGTGTCCGCTGTGTGTATGATGTCTGTGTGATGGTTGTGCCCGCTGTCTGTGTGATGGTTGTGCCCGCTGTGTGTATGATGTCTGTGTGATGGTTGTGCCTGCTGTGTGTATGATGTCTGTGTGATGGTTGTGCCCACTGTGTGTATGAGGTCTGTGTGATGGTTGTGCCCGCTGTGTGTATGAGGTCTGTGTGATGGTTGTGCCCGCTGTGTGTATGATGTCTGTGTGATGGTTGTGCCTGCTGTGTGTATGATGTCTGTGTGATGGTTGTGCCCGCTGTGTGTATGATGTCTGTGTGATGGTTGTGCCCGCTGTGTGTATGATGTCCGTGTGGTGGTTGTGCCCGCTGTGTGTATGATGTCCTTGTGGTGGTTGTGCCCGCTGTGTGTATGATGTCAGTGTGATGGTTGTGCCCGCTGTGTGTATGATGTCTGTGTGATGGTTGTGCCCGCTGTGTGTATGATGTCTGTGTGATGGTTGTGCCCGCTGTGTGTATGATGTCTGTGTGATGGTTGTGCCCGCTGTGTGTATGATGTCCGTGTGATGGTTGTGCCCTCTGTGTGTATGATGACTGTTTGATGGTTGTGCCCACTGTGTGTATGATGGTTGTGCCCGCTGTGTGTATGATGTCTGTGTGATGGTTGTGCCCGCAGTCTGTGTGATGGTTGTGCCCGCTGTGTGTATGATGTCTGTGTGATTTTTGTGCCCGCTGTCTGTGTGATGGTTGTGCCCGCTCTGTGTATGATGTCTGTGTGATGGTTGTGCCAGCTGTGTGTATGATGTCTGTGTGATGGTTGTGCCCGCTGTCTGTGTGATGGTTGTGCCTGCTGTGTGTATGATGTCTGTGTGATGGTTGTGCCCGCTGTGTGTATGAGGTCTGTGTGATGGTTGTGCCCGCTGTGTGTATGAGGTCTGTGTGATGGTTGTGCCCGCTGTGTGTATGAGGTCTGTGTGATGGTTGTGCCCGCTCTGTGTATGAGGTCTGTGTGATGGTTGTGCCCGCTGTGTGTATGATGTCTGTGTGATGGTTGTGGCTGCTGTGTGTATGATGTCTGTGTGATGGTTGTGCCCGCTGTGTGTATGATGTCTGTGTGATGGTTGTGCCCGCTGTGTGTATGATGTCCGTGTGGTGGTTGTGCCCGCTGTGTGTATGATGTCCGTGTGGTGGTTGTGCCCGCTGTGTGTATGATGTCCGTGTGATGGTTGTGCCCGCTGTGTGTATGATGTCTGTGTGATGGTTGTGCCCGCTGTGTGTATGATGTCTGTGTGATGGTTGTGCCCGCTGTGTGTATGATGTCTGTGTGATGGTTGTGCCCGCTGAGTGTGTGATGGTTGTGCCCGCTGTGTGTATGATGTCTGTGTGATGGTTGTGCCCGCTGTGTGTATGATGTCTGTGTGATGGTTGTGCCCGCTGTGTGTGATGTCTGTGTGATGGTTGTGCCCGCTGTGTGTATGATGTCTGTGTGATGGTTGTGCCCGCTGTGTGTGATGTCTGTGTGATGGTTGTGCCCGCTGTGTGTATGATGTCTGTGTGATGGTTGTGCCCGCTGTGTGTATGATGTCTGTGTGATGGTTGTGCCCGCTGTGTGTATGATGTCTGTGTGATGGTTGTGCCCGCTGAGTGTGTGATGGTTGTGCCCGCTGTGTGTATGATGTCTGTGTGATGGTTGTGCCCGCTGTGTGTATGATGTCTGTGTGATGGTTGTGCCCGCTGTGTGTGATGTCTGTGTGATGGTTGTGCCCGCTGTGTGTATGATGTCTGTGTGATGGTTGTGCCCGCTGTGTGTGATGTCTGTGTGATGGTTGTGCCCGCTGTGTGTATGATGTCTGTGTGATGGTTGTGCCCGCTGTGTGTGATGTCTGTGTGATGGTTGTGCCCGCTGTGTGTATGATGTCTGTGTGATGGTTGTGCCCGCTGTGTGTATGATGTCTGTGATTTTTAACATAGCGCTTTGAAAACCAGGGGAGGAGTCCTGAGGAGATAATTTGCATATTCCCACTGCATTTTGGGGTAAGTGAAGAGTCTCCGCGAGCTCAAAGAACACTGGATTTTGGCTGTTGGAGCTGAAAAGAGGACATCGGTAAACCGCGCGCATTTTGAAGCTTTTTTTTGAAGCTTTTTTCACTGTTTTCAGAACATTAACAATAAGAACATGGAAGAGTCCAGGAGCCATTTGGTGAGCTGCATATCCTGCTACATGTTCACAGACTTGCCAGTGGAAAAGCCAAACTTCACATGCCAGAAATGCAAGCTTGTGTCCCTGTTGGAGGAAAAGTTGCGAAATCTAGAAGAGAGGTTAACTACCTTGAAAATCATTAAGGAAGGTGAAGAGTTCTTAGACAGAGCAGAATTATCTCTTCATGATTCAGAAAGAGAAGAAATTCGAACTGCACCTGAGGAAACAGAGGAATGGAAGTATGTGACCCACAGAAGCAGGAGGATCGAGAGGCAGTCAGCACCCATACTGCTCAGGAACCAGTACCAGGCTCTCACGCAGGAGAACCATGAAGAAATACAGCAAGATAAGACTTTGCCAGCAATGAATAACCTTGTAAGCACTCAGAATCCTCCTGGATGGAGAAAGAAGAATGTTGTGAAGAAAAAACGGAGAGTGGTGGTCATGGGGGATTCCCTGTTAAGAGGAACAGAGGCCGCTATCTGCAGACCAGACATAACCTCAAGAGAAATGTGCTGTCTTCCAGGAGCAAAAATTAAAGATGTGTCTGACAGGATATCAAGACTCTTCAGACCTACAGATCACTACCCATTCCTGCTAATACATGTGGGAACAAATGACACCGCAAGAAAGGACCTGGAAACCATCTGCAGTGACTTTGAAGACTTAGGCAAGAAAGTGAAAGAATTGGGAGCGCAGGTGGTCTTCTCATCCATCCTCCCAGTGGATGGCCATGGAACAATGAGGTGGAATAAGATTCTACAGGTGAACAACTGGCTACGTCGATGGTGCCGTCAACAAGGATTTGGATTTCTGGATCACGGAATGAATTACCTATACGATGGACTACTTGCTAGAGATGGGGTGCACCTTACGAAGACTGGAAAACATGTATTTGGAAGTCGCCTTGCTACACTCATCAGAAGAGCTTTAAACTAGAACAATGTGGGAAGGGAAGCAAAAGGCCAGAAAAAGCCATACAGCTGACAAATACTATTGAGATCTCTGCTACTGGAAGTGGAAAAGAAGAACAAAGACAAAACAATTTAAATAATAAAAATATGGTAGGAAGAGAAACCAATCACAAACTAAAATGTTTTTATACAAATGCACAAAGCATGGGCAACAAACAAGGAGAATTGGAACTACTAATGCAGGAAAAGGAATATGATATCATTGGAATCACTGAAACTTGGTGGGACGATACACATGATTGGAATAAAAGGCTAAAAGGATACAACTTATTTGCAAGAAACAGACTTGATAAACGAGGAGGAGGTGTTGCATTGTATGTTAGAAAAGCGTATATCTGCACAGAGATTGAAGCTTCAGAGACTGGGAGTTCTGTGGAAACTGTTTGGGTAAGAATACAAGGAGAGAACAACGGAAAGGACACCATTGTAGGCATTTACTACAGGCCACCTGGGCAAGCTGAAGATATGGATGAACTCTTTATGTATCAAATGACCAAGTTCTCCAAAAAATATGACGTAGTGGTCATGGGAGATTTCAACTATCCAGACATTTGTTGGGAATCTCTCTCAAGTAAAACTAACAGGTCAAGCAAATTCTTATCCTCTCTTGCTGACAACTTTATCTTCCAAAAGGTAGGGGAGAAAACAAGGGGATCTGCTACTTTGGATCTAATACTTATAAACAGGGAGGAACTGGTTGAGGAGGTAAAGGTGGCTGGGACCCTAGGAGGCAGCGATCATGCTATTATAGAATTTTGGATAACTAGAGGAGGAAGACATGTGAAGACTCAAACTTCAAGGTTAGATTTTAGAAAGGCAGATTTTAAGAGACTTAGAAAGAGAATAGGAGGGATCCAATGGCTGGATGTCCTTAAGGACAAAAATGTCCAGGAAGGATGGGAAATTTTTAAAAATGAGATTCTCAAAGCACAATCTTTAACAATCCCGAAAAGTAGGAAGAATGGGAAGCATTTAAGGAAACCAGGATGGATGAACACAGAACTTAAACACATGCTAAAAAGAAAGAAAGAAATGTTTATTAAATGGAAAGAGGGAGGCATATCTAAAGAAGATTATAATGCAGTCTGCAGATCCTGCAGGGCACGTATCAGGTTAGCTAAAGCTGACAATGAATTAAGGCTTGCAAGAGATGTCAAAAGCAATAAAAAACGATTTTGTGGGTATGTCAAAAGTAAAAGAAAAGTCAAAGATGCTATAGGATTTTTACAGGATGAAAATGGAGAAATGGTAAGAGAGGATGTTGAGAAGGCCGAACTTTTTAATTCCTATTTTGCATCTGTTTTCTCTCAGAAAGAAAATGTAACATCAACTGATCTTCACTGTCCTTTTAAAGGAATAGAGGAATCCAAGTTATCTGTAAACAGAAAGATTGTGAGGGAATATTTAGCTAACATAAATGAGTTCAAGTCTCCAGGTCCAGATGAATTACACCCCAGAGTACTGAAGGAGATCGTAGAAGAAATTTTAGAACCACTCTCCATAATCTTTGAAAATTCTTGGAGAACAGGAGAAGTCCCAGGAGACTGGAGAAGAGCAAATGTTGTTCCTATCTTCAAAAAGGGGAAGAAGGTGGTCCCAGGGAACTATAGGCCGGTGAGTCTGACTTCTATACCAGGAAAGATCTTTGAACAAATTATTAAACAACATGTATGTAAGTACATGGATAAGAATGAAGTGATTAACCAGAGTCAGCATGGGTTTGTAACTAACAAGTCATGTCAGACTAACTTAATTTCCTTCTATGACAGAATCACTGACTGGGTGGATCAGGGAAATGCTGTAGATATAGTATATCTTGACTTCAGCAAAGCATTTGACAAAGTACCTCACACCATCCTTATTGAAAAAATGACCAAGTATGCAATGGACCAGGCAACTGTTAGGTGGATTCATAACTGGCTTAGTGATCGGACTCAAAGGGTGGTTGTAAATGGCGTCACATCCAGCTGGATGAATGTCTCAATTGGGGTACCACAGGGCTCCGTCCTGGGACCTGTATTGTTCAACATCTTTATCAATGATTTAGATGAAGGAATTGAGGGTAAACTGATTAAATTTGCTGATGACACAAAGCTAGGAGGGATAGCTAATACTAGAGAAGAGAGAGAGAGGATTCAAAAAGACCTAAATAAACTGGAGCAGTGGGCAGCAACCAACAGAATGTTTTTTAACAGGGAAAAATGCAAAGTACTACATCTGGGCAATAAAAATGAAAAAAGCATATACAGAATGGGAGGAATAGAGCTAAGCAACAGTACATGTGAAAAAGACTTAGGTATACTAATAGATCATAGACTGAACATGAGTCAACAGTGTGATGCAGCAGCAAAAAAGGCAAATACAATTCTGGGATGTATTAACAGAAGCATACAGTCTAGATCACGTGAAGTCATTATCGGTCTTTACTCCTCTTTGGTCAGACCTCATCTGGAATACTGTGTACAGTTTTGGGCACCACATTTTAAAAAAGACATAGACAAACTGGAGCAAGTTCAGAGAAGAGTGACCAGAATGGTGACTGGTCTGCAAACCATGTCCTATGAGGAACGGTTGCAGGATTTGGGAATGTTTAGCTTGCAAAAAAGAAGACTGAGAGGAGACTTAATAGCTGTCTACAAATATGTCAAGGGCTGTCACATTGTAGAAGGATCATCTTTATTCTCATTTGCACAAGGAAAGACTAGAAGCAATGGGATGAAACTAAATGGGAGGAGACACAGATTAGATATTAGAAAAACTTTTTGACAGGGTGATTAATGAGTGGAACAGGCTGCCACGAGAGGTGGTGAGTTCCCCTTCAATGGACGTCTTCACACAGAGGCTGGACAGACATCTGTCTGAGATGATCTAGTGAATCCTGCTTTGAGCAGGGGGTTGGACCAGATGACCGAGGAGGTCCCTTCCAACTCTACCATTCTATGATTCTAAATAGGCAGGGGTGGGAGATTAATTTTCCCAAGGGGCCACGTGAGAGACCGTGACTGTTGTGGAGCCCGAACCAATAGGTTCAAATTAATTCAGCTCAATATTATTATTAACATATTAATTATATTTTTTTTGTATATTTATATTATCACTTAATATTGAGCAGATTTAAGTATGCTGACATCTCCCTATATACAGTATGAGCCCCCACACAACCCCGTACATACAGTATTAGCACACACCACCCCTACCTACAGTATGAGCCCTCGCATAGCCCCCAATATACAGTAAGAGCCACCACAAGAAAGCCAGATGTCGTATAATGAATCTACATAAAGATGAGAAAGTTCTGGCGGCTCCGACTGTGAATGAGGGAACAAAAAATAATCCTCAGGTCCCAACAAGAGATGAGCAGGACTCACAGATGAGGCCGCACTGCCCCGGAAGATAAGAGACTCATGGCCTCCAGTCCAGCCGCCAGGTAGCACTGACCTGGACGCCCGACTGGAGGCCCCGGAATCCATCTGCTCATCTCTAGTCCCAGCTGCCCTGGATACAGTGGACAGTCCTGGATTTGGGTCTGGGCCTTGCAGTCTCGGCCGTCTGCTGAATTTCCCTCACTACCAGCGCCCCTCTGACAACTCCTCCTGCCGGGCGAGAAAGATAATGGTAAATGGGCGTGGATTGGGGTGTGACCAGGGGCGAGGCCAAAATTTGCCGCGCATAGCCTCTTTCTGTCCCCCTTTCTGTTCTTCAAAAGTTGAGAGGTATGAATATGTGATGTCTGTATCCCAGTATATCGCATACCATCACATATTATGCTGTATACTGGATGTGATGGACTTTGATACAGGCATCCAATGTTATACAGAGGATAATATGTCACTGGTGTAATATCTGATGTCTGTGCTCATAGTGTGGTATATAACTGTCACATGCTATTCTGTATGTAATATCTGATGTATGTAGTCATAATATATCTTATTCCAGTACAGATGAGCGAATTGATTCGCAGGACACTGGTCAAACAGTCCCGTCAGTAGTCTGTGGCCACCAGACCAGAGCCCCGCGAGCCTCCTCCCGCCTGCCGGCATCTCTGACTCCTCTTTTGATTATAGTCTTTGCATGATGTCATCTTTTTGGCGTGACACATACATGACATTGTGCCTGGCTACAAATCAAAGGAAGAGAAAGAGAATGGTGTCAGGTAGGAGGCTGTCAGGGCTCCTATCCAGCAGCCACTGAATATTCATCTGACCATTGGATCAGGGTCCTGCAAATGAAGTTGCTCATCTCTATCTATCAGTCATATATTCTCCTATGTATATTGTATTGTATGTGGTATAATATGTTCACTGTGTGCACAGACATCAGATGGGACACACATGATAATTAGTGACTCGTACATCATATACTATAATGTGGAGTTGACTTTTACATTGATGACTTGCTCGATCAAGTATGTAGGAAATAATACACAAAATAATAATTCCTAGGTATCTATCTGGCAGACCTGTGCTTATGTGTGGCCACCTTTAGGCTGTGTGCCCACTATGCGTTTTTAAAGCGTTTCCGCAACGGCAATTCCGCTGCAGAAACGCTTAAAAAACGCTTGGTAGAAGGTCTGCTATGTTCCCCAATGATAATCCGCATCTGCTGTGCACATGCTGCGGAAATTTCCGCTGCGGATTATCAATGCGGAAAAATCCGCCGCACTACCAATTATTTTGTGTAATCGCAGCGTTTTCGCCGCCATTGACTTGCATTGAATTGCATAATATCCGCATGACTACATGTGCACATGCGGATATTTAGCGATTCAATGTGCGGATGGTACCCGGATTTGGAGAAGAAGAGACTCTCCTCCAGACCCGGGTACCATAGTACCTGTAAAAAAAAATAATTAAAATAAAAAATATATATTATACTTACCTTCTGATGGCCCCCGGTCTCCATAGTGATGCGTCCTGGCTTCCTGGCAGCTCATGATGGTCTAAAAGGACCTGCCATGACGTCATTTAGTCATGTGACAGGTCACGCGACCGCTGACGTCGGCGGTCGCTTGACCCGTCACATGACTAAATGACGTCATGGCAGGTCCTTTTACACAACCGCGAGACACCGGGAAGACCGGACGCATCGGATAAGGAGACCAGGGGCCGTCAGAAGGTAAGTATAATATTTATTTTTTACCATTCTTTTACGGTCACACTATAATAAATCCATACCGGTTGCATGGATTTATATAGTGTGACCAAGTTCTCCAGCACTTTCCAAGTGATGCTAAAATCTCTTGCAAAGCTCTTGACAACCCGCATGCGGAAATGCATGTGAAGAGCGCTTCACTTCTGCTTGTCCCTGGCAGGAAAACTCATAGAATCCGCATGCGTTTTTTCTGCCAGGGAGATGCAGAAACGCTCTGGAAAAATTCTCAGCATTTCTGCATTGTGGGCACTTAGCCTTACTCTGTTTAGGAGTGTAGAAAAGCACAGCGTACCTTGGATTACTTGCATTACACCTCTAACAACCTAAATCCGTGTTGTAGTGGTCAGACATTGTACATATTATGCTTATGTATTACCAGTTTTAAATGCTCACCTGAACTGGACCAAGTGCTGTCATTTTTCTCCACGGGCAGCACTTAGACAATACGTTTGTGTGAATATAGCCTATGAAGCAGCTGGTAATAAACATGTTGAAGGGGTTTTCTGCGAACAAAAGTATATTTTAATCAATAGATCTTGGAATAATAATAACTTCCACAATTGGATGTGTTTAAATAAAATGTTCCTGTGCTGAGATAATGTTATAAATGTGCCCCTGCTGTGTACTGTGTAATGGCTGTGTCTGACTGTGCAGGAACATGGTCTGATCATACCACAGCTACTGGGCAGGGGGGGAAGCAAAAGAGTATATAGCATCGATTAAATCACTGCACACTCTAGTTTCAAGATGCAAACGATGGGTCAAAACGTTCATTTACTGTTGCATTATTCCCTGCACCTTAAATGTGTCTTATTGCATGTCTTCAAATAGACTTTAGTTTGCGTCATGAAACTAGAATGTGCGGTGATTTAATCTACGCTGATTCTGGGGATTCCACATCCCGTGTACCTGCACCTTGACCTACAGACTGTGTGCACGCTAATCATCTATATATAAAGAGAGTATATATACATTACAGCAGGGGATCACAGCTGAGTCTTTCTTTGAGCTAAAATATTGTTTAAAAACAGGCAATTATTATTATTATTATTATTTATTATTATAGCGCCATTTATTCCATGGCGCTTTACATGTGATAGGGATATACATAACAAAAGCATTTACATAATCTTAACAAAACGAGTCAGCGACTGGTACAGGAGGAGCGAGGACCCTGCCCGCGAGGGCTCACAGTCTACGAGGGAGGGGTGAGGATACAGTAGGTGAGGGTAGAGCTGGTCGTGCAGTGGTGTTTACTGCAGGTTGTAGGCTTGTCGGAAGAGGTGGGTCTTCAGGTTCCTTTTGAAGGTTTCCACGGTCGGCGAGAGTCTGATATGTTGGGGTAGAGAGTTCCAGAGTAGGGGGGAAGCACGGGAGAAATCTTGTATACGAGTGTGGGAGGAGGAGATAAGAGGGGAGTAGAGCAGGAGATCTTGTGAGGATCGGAGGTTGCGTGCAGGTAAGTACCGGGAGACTAGGTCACAGATGTATGGGGGAGACAGGTTGTGGATGGCTTTGTATGCCATGGTTAGAGTTTTGAACTGAATTCTCTGGGCAATAGGGAGCCAGTGAAGGGATTGACAGAGAGGAGAGGCCGGGGAATAGCAGGGGGACAGGTGGATTAGTCGAGCAGCAGAGTTTAGGATAGATTGGAGAGGTGCAAGAGTGTTGGAAGGGATGCCACGGAGCAGGAGGTTGCAGTAGTCGAGGCGGGATATGATGAGGGCATGCACTAGTGTTTTTGCAGAGTCTTTGCTGAGGAATGCACGGATCCGGGAGATGTTTTTGAGTTGGAGTCGGCAGGAGGTGGAAAGGGCTTGAATATGTGGCTTGAAGGAGAGATCAGAGTCCAGGGTTACCCCAAGGCAGCGAGCTTGTGGGACTGGGGAGAGTGAACAGCCATTGACGTTGATGGATAGGTCGGATGGGGGATGTGAATGAGAGGGTGGAAAGATGATGAACTCTGTTTTATCCATGTTGAGTTTTAGAAACCTGTCGGAGAAGAAGGATGAGATGGCGGACAGACATTGTGGGATTCTGGTTAGTAGGGAGGAGATATCGGGTCCAGAGAGGTAGATCTGTGTGTCGTCAGCATAGAGGTGATACTGAAAGCCGTGAGACTCTATGAGCTGTCCCAGGCCGAAGGTGTAGATGGAGAAGAGCAGGGGTCCTAGAACTGAACCTTGGGGGACACCGACAGATAGGGGGCGAGATGAGGAGGTGGTGCGTGAGTGGGAGACGCTGAATGTCCTGTCTGTTAAGTATGAGGAGATCCAAGATAGAGCCAAGTCCGTGATGCCAAGAGATGAGAGAATCTGGAGTAAGAGGGAATGGTCCACTGTGTCAAAGGCAGATGACAGGTCCAGAAGGAGAATGAAATGTTTTACTCACAAAAAGAATCCTCTGTGATCCCCTGCTATCCTGCCTGTATCCTCTTTTTCTCCCCCCCTGCCCAGGAGATGTGGTATGATCAGACCATGTTCCTGCACAGTCAGACACAGCCATTACACAGTACACAGCAGGGGCACATTTATAAGATTATCTCAGCACAGGGACATTATTATATCACATCCAATTGTGGAAATTATTATTACTCCAAGACCTATTGATTAAAATATACTATTGTTTGTGGGAAAACGACCTTTAAGGATGGGCCGCTACTCATGGACCACTGCTGTGTGCTTGCCCCCAGGCTAAAATTTGCCAGCCAGCCCCTGCTAGCAGTGATATTAGAATACATGCTATACATGTTATTACATACAGCATCCTTAACCTATAAAAATTGTATATAATCTCTTCCACTTTTCTTTCCAGTGGGTGTAGTGACAAGATTATTGTTATGTTCTGCTACCAAAGCTAAGGAAAGAGAGGAGATCTGTCCCTACTATAAGACTCAGCTGAATCCCTACGATGTAACAGGGAACCTGATCCTGCGATCAGACCTGCTAAAGTCCTAATCTAGTCTGTACGGAGACCTATAGATTTGGGGAGGGAATCCCTACAAGTACTAAGGACTGGGAGGAATATGGGACACCTCCTAACAGAAATAGCAGCAGACAGACGAACAAACAAAATAGATAGAACCTAGAGGTCCGTAGACCAAGCAAACTAACAGAGTTAGATACAGAGCACAGGCTAGCTAGAAAGTAGATATACAATGAAGTCCAGCAAAGCCAGAAGGGCGGAGCAGGATTAAATAGGCCAACAAGGTCATGTGACCAGCAAAGGAAAAAAAACCTAACAGCAAGGTTCTAACAGTACCCCCCCTTCTAAGAGGATCCTCCGGATCCCCTAGGACCAGGCTTATCAGGAAATCTCCTGTGAAACGCTCTGATAAGTCTGGACGCGGAAACATCATCTGACCTCACCCAAGAGTTATCCTCGGGTCCGAAACCTTTCCAGGCCACAAGATACTGCAAACTACCTCTATACCGTCTAGAGTCAAGGATGCGAGAAATTTCATATTCCCCGTCCTCCACCACCGGAGGAACAGAGGCAGAGGCGTCACCATCCGACACAACAGCTTTTTTTAACAGAGAGACATGAAAGACCGGATTAATTCTCCAGGAGGTAGGAACCTCCAACCTAACAGCAGATTGGTTGACAACCTGAAGCACCTTAAAGGGCCCTACAAACTTGGGACCCAATTTCTTAGAAGGAATCCTCAACCGCAGATTCCTAGAGGACAACCAAACCATGTCACCAACAGCGAACAAAACCTCCTGTCGTTTCCTATCAAAGTAGTCTTTAGATTTTCTGTTGGCCTCCTGAAGATTACCACGCACATCCGTCCAAACTCTTTCCAAATCACCGGAAAAATTCTCCTCCTCAGGCACGGCAGATCCCAACTTGGAGAACGACCCAAACGACGGATGTCTCCCAGAACAACAAAAAAAAGGCGAACAACCAGCAGAAGAAGATGTATGATTGTTCAGAGCAAATTCGGCAAGTGGCAGAAACTCAGACCACCCCTCTTGATTGTCTGCCACAAAACAACGCAAGAACTGCTCAACATCCTGGTTTTTCCTTTCTGTCTGGCCATTAGATTCAGGATGATATCCGGACGAAAACGACAAATGAATTCCCAACCTGTCACAAAAGGCACGCCAAAAACGAGCCACGAACTGAGGACCCCTATCAGAAACAATGTCAGTAGGAACGCCATGAAGTCTGACAATTTCCTTGACAAAGGCCTTAGCGAGAGTTTTAGCGCAGGGCAGTTTGACGAAGGGAACCAAGTGACACATCTTGCTAAAACGGTCCACGACCACCCAGATGACAGTAAAACCCTCAGAGGGGGGAAGGTCAGTTATAAAGTCCATAGCCAAATGTGTCCAAGGAGCACTGGGGACCTCCAAAGGACAAAGCAACCCCGCAGCAGGAGTATGTGAGGACTTAGATCTAGCACATATAGTACATTGACGCACCCACTTAGTGACTTCCTTCTGCCATCCAGGCCACCAAAAACTGCGACCCACCAGTCTCTTGGTCTCAGAGATTCCGGGATGACCTGCCAACCGAGATTCGTGACACTCAACAAACAAATCTCTCCTAAAGGTCCCAGGCACAAACAACCTCCCATGAGGAGTGTTAGATGGGGCATTCTCCTGAGCTTTAAGAATCTCATCTTCCAAAACGGAGTCTAAAGCAGCTATCACAACACCTTCTTGTAAAATGTTTTCCTCTTTCTCAGCACCGACTATGGGAGAAAAACTGCGAGACAAGGCATCCGCCTTAACATTCTTAGTACCAGGGATGTAAGTAACGGAGAAATTAAACCGCGAGAAAAACAGTGCCCACCTAGCCTGACGGGCATTCAGGCGCTTGGCAGCGTCAAGATATATCAGATTTTTATGATCCGTAAGAACCTGAACGGGAAATTCCGCACCTTCCAAGAAGTGGCGCCAGTGTTCAAATGCGAGTTTAATAGCCAATAATTCCCGATTACCAATATCGTAATTCAATTCAGTCTCCGAAAATTTTTTTGAAAAAAATGCACAGGGATGTAATCCATCCCCGTTATCCTGAGACAATACTGCGCCAACCCCCACAGAGGAAGCATCAACCTCAACCAAAAACGGCCTAGTCACATCAGGCTGCATAAGGATGGGAGCAGAGGTGAACCTCTCCTTGAGATACACAAAAGCTTCAATGGCCTCAGAAGACCACTGAACCGCATCAGCACCTTTCCTGGTGAGATCAGTCAGAGGTTTGACAATACTAGAAAAATTTTTTATGAATTTTCTATAGTAATTGGCGAAACCCAAAAACCTCTGTATTGATTTCAAACCAATAGGCCTAGGCCATTCCTGCACAGCCTGAACCTTAACCGGATCCATCTCAAAACCTTTGCTGGAGATAATGTAGCCCAAAAAACTAATTCTCTGTACAGCGAACTCACATTTCTCCAGCTTAGCAAAAAGCGAATTGTCCATTAATAACTGTAATACCTCACGCACGCTCCGCCAATGAGACTCCAGATCTGGCGAATAAATCAAAATGTCATCCAAATACACAACCACATTTTTACCGATCAAAGGTCTAAGGATGTCATTAATCAGATTCTGAAAAAATGCAGGAGCATTAGTAAGACCAAAAGGCATAACCAGATTCTCAAAATGACCCACAGGAGTGTTAAAAGCAGTCTTCCATTCATCACCCTCCTTCATGCGCAACAGATTGTATGCCCCCTTAAGGTCAATTTTAGAGAACCACTTGGCCCCCAATAACTGGTTAAACAGATCAGGAATCAATGGCAGTGGGTAAGGATTGCGTACCGTAATTTTGTTAATCTCACGAAAATCCAGACAAGGACGTAAACCGCCGTCCTTTTTTTTTACAAAAAAAAATCCAACCGCCACAGGAGACTTAGAGGGCCTAATGTGACCGGCGGCCAAACTTGTCTGTATGTATTCCTCCAAAGCCTTCCTCTCAGGAATAGTAAGGTTAAATAAACGACTTTTAGGAAGAGTCGCTCCAGGGACAAATTCAATAGAACAATCATAGTCTCTATGGGGAGGCAAAACCTGCGATTCTTTCTCAGAAAAAACTCTCCAAAAATCCTGAATAGGAACAGGCAATTCTCCCCTATCCAAAGCTGCAATACGCCCGTTACAACACTTGTCATAACATTTATGGCTCCAGGATTTAATTTCACTGGTAGACCAATCCAGTACAGGATTGTGAAATTTTAACCAGGGCAAACCCAATATTACTGGAGAAGGCAAGTTATTCAACACTACCAAATCCAATTTCTCATGGTGAACACCATTAATAGTGAGAGGAAATTCACTGACCTTGAGAGTAATATTCTTCAAAGGGGAGCCATCCACAGAAACCACAGCAATGGGGGATGATAAAGGTTCAGGTTTTAAATTGAGTTTTTCCACGAATCCCCCATCAATAACATTCAGTGTAGACCCGCAATCAACAAACACCCGAAATTCCATTAATTTTTCCTGAGCAATCGTGGAAGCAGCTAAAAATATACCCTTGGAATTTAAACAGGCAATACGGGCGTGACTGACCATTTTTTTTTCTTTCTTCATACGAAGCTCACAGCCTTTAATCAAATGACCAGATTTTCCACAATAGAAACACAAGCCTTCTGAAAAACGACGGTGTTTTTCTTGAGAGCGAGGTGCCACCGATCCAATCTCCATCGGTTCACCACTGTTAGTACACACATTATCATAACCAGAAACTGACATAGCAGAGGATTTGCTCTCATTAACCCTAGCACGCAGTCTTCTGTCCACCCGTATAGCTAATTGCATAGCCTGTTGCAAATCCTCAGGTGTAGGATAAGCAATTAGCAGGTCTTTAACCTTTTCACTGAGCCCAGCAAGAAATAGACTTTTCAGAGCAGAATCGTTCCACCCTGTTTGAGTGGACCAACGACGAAAATGTGTACAATATTTTTCCATATTACCTGATCCTTGTTTTAAACGTCTCAACTCAGTCTCAGCTGATGCCACACGGTCAGGATCATCATATAATAGTCCTAAAGCAGAAAAAAAACTATCCACTGATCTGAAGCATGTATCACTAGGTTGCAAAGAAAAGGCCCACTCCTGAGGCTCTTTGCGCAAAAGTGACATTATGAACCCTACGCGCTGGGATTCATCCCCAGAGGACTTGGGTCTCAAACGAAAATACAATAAGCAAGCATTTTTAAATGAAAAAAATTCTCGATGTTCACCAAAAAATAAATCCGGCAAACATACCTTAGGCTCCAAGAAATATGCTCCAGGACAGTTACTCACGTGCTGACGGAGCTCGGCCACTTCCAGAGAGAGTCCCTGCAGGTGTTTAGCCAAATCCTGAACCGACACCATGATGGAACAAAAAAAAAATCTTTCCTTAGAGAATTTACAGGCTGGACTTACTGTTATGTTCTGCTACCAAAGCTAAGGAAAGAGAGGAGATCTGTCCCTACTATAAGACTCAGCTGAATCCCTACGATGTAACAGGGAACCTGATCCTGCGATCAGACCTGCTAAAGTCCTAATCTAGTCTGTACGGAGACCTATAGATTTGGGGAGGGAATCCCTACAAGTACTAAGGACTGGGAGGAATATGGGACACCTCCTAACAGAAATAGCAGCAGACAGACGAACAAACAAAATAGATAGAACCTAGAGGTCCGTAGACCAAGCAAACTAACAGAGTTAGATACAGAGCACAGGCTAGCTAGAAAGTAGATATACAATGAAGTCCAGCAAAGCCAGAAGGGCGGAGCAGGATTAAATAGGCCAACAAGGTCATGTGACCAGCAAAGGAAAAAAAACCTAACAGCAAGGTTCTAACAATTATGGAGCAGTTGTCGGGACCAGT
Organism: Phyllobates terribilis; assembly: GCF_046119375.1. Lineage (NCBI taxonomy): Eukaryota > Metazoa > Chordata > Amphibia > Anura > Dendrobatidae > Phyllobates > Phyllobates terribilis. The sequence continues at coordinate 1,748,202 of NW_027362863.1, forward strand.
GCCGCCGCGATCGACAACAGGGTAGGAAGAGTGGTGATGTGGCTCTTAAAAAGAAAGGCCACACAGTACAGACCAAAAGTTTGGACACACCTTCTCATTTAAAGATTTTTCTGTATTTTCATGACTATGAAAATTGTACATTCACACTGAAGGCATCAAAACTATGAATTAACACTTGTGGAATTATATACTTAACAAAAAAGTGTGAAAGAACTGAAAATATGTCTTATATTCTAGGTTCTTCAAAGTAGCCACCTTTTGCTTTGATGACTGCTTTGCACACTCTTGGCATTCTCTTGATGAGCTTCAAGAGGTAGTCACTGGAAATGGTCTTCCAACAATCTTGAAGGAGTTCCCAGAGATGCTTAGCACTTGGTGGCCCTTTTGCCTTCACTCTGCGGTCCAGCTCACCCCAAACCATGTCGATTAGGTTCAGGTCTGGTGACTGTGGAGGCCAGGTCATCTGGCGTAGCACCCCATCACTCTCCTTCTTGGTCAAATAGCCCTTACACAGCCTGAAGGTGTGTTTGGGGTCATTGTCCTGTTGAAAAATAAATGATGGTCCAACTAAACGCAAATCGGATGGAATAGCATGCCGTTGCAAGATGCTGTGGTAGCCATGCTGGTTCAGTATGCCTTCAATTTTGAATAAATCCCCAACAGTGTCACCAGCAAAGCACCCCCACACCATCACACCTCCTCCTCCATGCTTCACGGTGGGAACCAGGCATGTAGAGTCCATCCGTTGACCTTTTCTGCGTCGCACAAAGACACGGTGGTTGGAACCAAAGATCTCAAATTTGGACTCATCAGACCAAAACACAGATTTCCACTGGTCTAATGTCCATTCCTTGTGTTCTTTAGCCCAAACTAGTCTCTTTTGCTTGTTGCCTGTCCTTAGCAGTGGTTTCCTAGCAGCTATTTTACCATGAAGGCCTGCTGCACAAAGTCTCCTATTAACAGTTGTTGTAGAGATGTGTTTGCTATAGAACTCTGTGTGGCATTGACCTGGTCTCTAATCTGAGCTGCTGTTAACCTGCGATTTCTGAGGCTGGTGACTCGGATAAACTTATCCTCAGAAGCAGAGGTGACTCTTGATCTTCCTTTCCTGGGGCGGTCCTCATGTGAGCCAGTATCTTTGTAGCGCTTGATGGTTTTTGCAACTGCACTTGGGGACACTTTCAAAGTTTGCCCAATTTTTCGGACTGACTGACCTTCATGTCTTAAAGTAATGATGGCCACTCGTTTTTCTTTACTTAGCTGCTTTTTTCTTGCCATAATACAAATTCTAACAGTCTATTCAGTAGGACTATCAGCTGTGTATCCACCTGACTTCTGCACAACACAACTGATGGTCCCAACCCCATTTATAAGGCAAGAAATCCCATTTATTAAACTTGACAGGGCACACCTGTGAAGGGAAAACCATTTCTGGTGACTACCTCTTGAAGCTCATCAAGAGAATGCCAAGAGTGTGCAAAGCAGTCATCAAAGCAAAAGGAGGCTACTTTGAAGAACCTAGAATATTAGACATATTTTCAGTTGTTTCACACTTTTTTGTTAAGTATATAATTCCACATGTGTTAATTCATAGTTTTGATGCCTTCAGTGTGAATGTACAATTTTCAAAATCATGAAAATACAGAAAAATCTTTAAATGAGAAGGTGTGTCCAAACTTTTGGTCTGTACTGTACCTATATTATGACCGGCTCCAGTTTTTGACCCTAGTCCTAGATTTTCACCCGTAAGTGGCTATCTTTTTCAGTTTTATTTGTTGTAATGGTTTGATTATTATTTTGCATATTAAAAATGCTTTTTTCTCTGTCATCCCTGACCTTACAGATCTGACTGGACCAAAAAGGGAAATACCTGTAGCTCGGAGGTGCTGGAAGCCAGAGAGGAATCTGAAATGGAGGCCGGAGCTGGGGGCCAGAAAGAAGAAGAGCCTGCGGAGAGCACCAGTACACCACAGCCCCTCGACACCTCCCCTCATGCACCAATAAGCCAGCATCGCTACCGCCCCACCATCACTGGCGTACGTGACATGGGAATACCTGTGAGTGATGATGATGAGAGTTTTTGTCTAAGCCTGGCCCGTTATTTCAGGCACGTTCCCTTTTTATTGAGGCTGCAGACCAGGGCTGCCCTCCAAATTGTTTTGTCTGCCGCTGCGCCACCAAATTCACCGATGGCCATCTTTTAATTCCTTGAAAGGTGGCAACTTTCTGAGGACAACCAAACCCGGTCATTAGACCCCCCAAGAAGGGCACTCAGCAGACCCACCATCAAGGCAGCCACCACCTCCAGTGCCAGCATCACGGCAATCACCACCACCTCCAGTACCAGCATCACAGCAGCCATCACCACCACCTCCAGTGACAGCATCACAGCAACCACCACCAACTACAGTGGCACCATCACGGCAGCCACCTTCAGTGCCAGCATCTTGGCAGCCACCTCCATTACCAGCATCACGGCAGCCAACAACCCCCTCACCAGCATGTCTCTTGCCCCAATCACCCTTGTCTTGTTGGCATGATGGCCAAAACACAGAAGACAAGGCCAGACAAAGATCTGAGATACAGGATTTGTGTGCTGAGATGCCGCCACAGTCACTGAAAGGTGTTACATAGATGCGTATTATATGGACGCTATATGGATGGCATAAGCATGGTCCGTTTGCTGTGCTTTTTTTTCTCGCACACATTGACTTGCATTGGCGAGTCTCGTCTGATATATGCAGCCACTTGCAGCATGCTGTGATTTTTTTTTCTCAGTTCGATCCGAGCTGGGAAAAAAAAAATCACAGATGAACACATAATCATTCAATAACAGGAGTCAGAGTGCAATCCAATTTTTTTTTATCAGATTGCACTCGTGTGATTTATACGCAGATGAGTATGAGCCCTTAGACTCAGCCAAAAGATTGTAGACATAGAGTATATCTTATTGCTCTAATAGGCATCTAGTCATTCAACAGAGGCCATTAACTATATATTCTACATGCAGGGCTTGTGAATTGTCCATTATTAAAATAAACAGTATATAAAAAGCAGTGCAGGAGGCAGCAGTGAAGGACATGACAAATATTAATAACAATATGTAAAATAATCACAGGCTGCAATTACCCACCATATTTTTTCTTAAACCATGAAATCAACTTTTTCTTGCGGTTGTAAATTTGAAATGACAGTGATAGCTATTATGACATCACAAGGCACATGACATCATAGACATCACAATTGGAATAGAATGTATAAATTTCTACACTGCTGCCATCTTGTGTCACTATAACCTGACAGCTGAGAGAGAACGAGTCCAGGTAAGTAGCTCTTTACTTTTAAGCTTTCGTATACTTATAATGTATCCACCGGATTTATCATGGATTGCCGGGAACACTCTGTAATAAGACATTTTCAGGACAACCCCTTGTCTAAATGAGAAATTGCTGACGATCAGTTGATATTAGGTGGGTGGGGGAGGTCAAGTTGGGACATCTTTATGGGGCTCCATTTTTGGGTAGTTTTGCCATTTATGTGGACAAATTATTTTATTATCATTCTCTGTTCTCAGGTCTTTGGTTCCTATTGAATTAGGGGCTGACATTGGAGTTGTAGTTTAACCCCTTTAAAGCTCAAGACGTACTAATACGTATCTGCGCCATGGGACTTAAGAGCCTGATACGTATTAGTACGTCTTTGCGATCGCGCCCGCACACAGGCTGTGCGGGTGCGATCGCTGCCGGGTGTCAGCCGATTGTCGCAGCTGAGTCGATCGCAGCATTGCGGGGGCAAGGGGAGGTGATCGGGATACTCGCCTCTCCTGCCGGCGTCCAGCGATGTCTGCCGCGGCTTCCTGGATGTTGCCATGACGACCCAATGTCGTCATGACAACATCTGGGTCACCAGACAGCAGGAAGATATTTTGGCATGCGCAGTGCATGACCAAAGTATCTTCTGCATTTGCAGCGCTGACAGCCTGTATAGCACAGGGCTGGTGCTCCATCCCTATGCTATACAGGCGATCAGAATAAAAAAAGTGAAAGTCCCATAGTGGGACAAAGAATAAAAGTAAAAAAAAGTGTCAGAAAGTGAAGAAAATAATAAAAAAAAAAAAAATACACCAAAAATAAAAATATAATGTACCCATCAATAAATATTATTATGGAAAAAAAAACAATAAAAGTACACATATTTGGTATCGCCGCGTCCAGAATGACCTGACCTATAAAACTGTCCCACTAGTTAGCCCTTTCAGTGAACATGGTAAAAAAAATAAATAAAAAATGAAGCAAAAAACAATGCTTTATCATCATACCGCCAAACAAAAAATGGAATAACACGCGATCAAAAAGACGAATATAAATAATAATGATACCACTGAAAACGTCATCTTGTCCCGCAAAAAACAAGCCGCCATACAGCTCCATCAGCCGAAAAATAAAAAAGTTATAGCTCTCAGAATAAAGCGATGCAAAAAAATGATTTTTTCTATAAAATAGCTTTTATAGTGTAAAAGCGCCAAAACATAGAAAATCGATATAAATGTGGTACCACTGTAAACGTACTGACCCGAAGAATAAAGCTACCTTATCAATTTTACCACACGCGGAACAGCATCAAAAAAAAAAAAAACAATTCCTGAATTGTTGGTTTTTGTTTATTCTGCCTCCCATTAATCGGAATAGAGAGCAATCAAAATATGTCACGTGCCTGAAAATGGCACCAATAAAAACGTTAACTCATCCCTCAAAAAACAAGACGTCACATGACTCTGTCGGCCAAAATATGGAAAAATTATAGCTCTCAAAATATGGCGATGCAAAAACTAGATTTTACGAAAAAATGCGTCTTTTAGTGTGTGACAGCTGTCAATCATAAAAACCCGATATGATTCTGGTATCGCTGTAATCGCACTGACTCGAAGAATAAAGTTGTCTAAACATCGTAAAATATAAACTCTAGGCTTAGGGTTGGGGTTGGGGTTAGGGTTAGGGCTAGGGTTAGGGTTGGGCTAGGCCTGAGAGGATGAGATCCACCCCTATCACTGGGCAAGAAGCCAACAGCACAAAATAAAAAGAGAAATCCTACTTCCTCCTTCAGGAGGACCTGGAGTGGGCAAACCCAACACATGAGACACCGGGCTGGAGGCCAACCACGACACAAGCTTTAAAGGGAATCTATCACCCCCTAGGACTTATCAGACCTCTAATATGGGCATAAAGGTTATAGAAATGTAAATCTATACATACTTCTATGGCCCATATTAGAGGTCTGCTTGCTTTGAAATATCCTGGCTCCGGCCTGCTCTCGCTCTGGCTCTGGCCTGCCTTTGCCCTGGCTCTGTCCTGCTCTCGCTCTGACTCTGGCCTGCTCTCGCACTGGCTCAGGCCTACTCTCGCCTTGGCTCCGGCCTGCTCTCGCTCTGGCTCTGGCCTGCCCTTGCCTTGGCTTCGGCCTGCTCTCGCCCTGAATCTGGCCTGCTCTCGTTCTGTCTCTGGACTGCTCTCGCCTTGTCTACGGCCTGCTCTCGCTCTGGCCTGCCCTGGGTCTGCCACTGGCCTGCCCTCGCCTTGGCTCCCGCCTGCCCTCTCCTTGGCTCCGGCCTGCTCTTGCTTTTGCTTCGGCCTGCTCTCGCTCTGGCTCCGGCCTGACCTTGCTCTGGCTCTGGCCTGCCCTCGCCTTGGCTCCGGCCAGCTCCTGCTCTGGCTCCGGCCTGCCCTCGCCTTGGCTCCGGCCTGCTCTCGCCCTTGCTCCGGCCTGCCCTCACCTTGTCTCCAGCCTGGTCTCGCTCTTGATCTGGCCTTCCCTCGTCTTGTTTCTGGCCTGCTCTCGCTCTGGCTCTGGCCTGCCCTGGCTCTGCCTCTGGCCTGCCCTCGCCTTGGCTCCGGCCTGCCCTCTTCTTGGCTCCGGCCTGCTCTCTCTCTGACTCTGGTCTGCCCTCGAGGGCCTTGGCTCTGGCCTGCTCTCGCCCTGGCTCTGGCCTGCTCTTGCTTCGGCCTGCTCTCGCCCTGGCTCCGGCCTGACCTTGCTCTGGCTCTGGCCAGCCCTCGCCTTGGCTCCGGCCAGCTCCTTCTCTGGCTCCGGCCTGCCCTCGCCTTGGCTCCGGCCTGCTCTCGCCCTGGCTCCGGCCTGCCCTCGCTCTGGCTCCGGCCTGCCTTCTAACTGGCTCCGGCATGCCCTCGCTCTGGCTCCGGCCTTCCCTCGCCCTGGCTCCGGCCTGATCTCGCTCTGGCTCTGCCTGCTCTCGCTCTGGCTCTGCCTCCTCTCGCTCTGGCTCTGCCTCCTCTCGCTCTGGCTCTGGCCTGCTCTCCCTCTGGCTCTGGCCTGCCCTGACTCTGCCTCTGGCCTGCCCTCTCCTTGGCTCCGGCCTGCTCTCGCTCTTACTCTGGTCTGTCCTCGTCTTGGCTCCGGCCTGCTCTCGCCCTGGCTCCGGCCTGCTCTCGCTCTGGCTTCGGCCTGCCTTCGCCCTGGCTCCGGCCTGCCCTTGCTCTGGCCAGCCCTCGCCTTGGCTCCGGAAGGCCAGCACCTGCTCTGGCTTCGGCCTGCCCTCGCCTTGGCTCTGGCCTGCTCTAGCCCTGGCTCCGGCCTGCTCTCGCCCTGGCTCCGGCCTGCCCTCGCCCTGTCTCCGGCCTGCCCTCTAACTGGTTCCGGCCTGATCTCGCTCTGGCTCTGGCCTGCTCTGGCTCTGGCCTGCTCTCGTTCTGGCTCTGGCCTGCCCTCACCTTGTCTCCAGCCTGGTCTCGCTCTTGATCTGGCCTTCCCTCGCCTTTTCTCTGGCCTGCTCTCTCTCTGGCCTGCCCTGGCTCTGCCTCTGGTCTCCCCTCGCCTTGGCTCCGGCCTGCCCTCTCCTAGGCTCCGGCCTGCTCTCGCTCTGACTCTGGTCTGTCCTTGCCTTGTCTCCGGCCTGCTCTCGCCCTGGCTCCGGCCTGCTCTTGCTCTTGCTTCGGCCTGCTCTTGCCCTGGCTCCGGCCTGACCTTGCTTTGGCTCTGGCCAGCCCTCGCCTTGGCTCCGGCCAGCTCCTTCTCTGACTCCGGCCTGCCCTCGCCTTGGCTCCGGCCTTCTCTCGCCCTGGCTCCGGCCTGCCCTCGCCCTGGCTCCGGCCTGCCTTCTAACTGGCTCTGGCACGCCCTCGCTCTGGCTCTGGCCTGCTCTTGCTCTGGCTCTGGCCTGCTCTCGTTCTGGCTCTGGCCTGCCCTCACCTTGTCTCCAGCCTGGTCTCGCTCTTGCTTTGTCCTTCTCTCGCCTTGTCTCTGGCCTGCTCTGTCTCTGGCCTGCCCTGGCTCTGCCTCTGGCCTGCCCTCGCCTTGGCTCCGGCCTGCCCTCTCCTTGGCTCCGGCCTGCCCTCTCCTTGGCTCCGGCCTGCTCTCGTTCTGACTCTGGTCTGCCCTCGCCTTGGCTCCGGCCTGCTCTCGCCCTTGCTCCGGCCTGCTCTCGCCCTTGCTCCGGCCTGCTCTCGCCCTTGCTCCGGCCTGCTCTCGCCCTTGCTCCGGCCTGCTCTCGCTCTGGCTTCGGCCTGCCCTCGCCCTGGCTCCGGCCTGCCCTTGCTCTGGCCAGCCCTCGCCTTTGCTCCGGAAAGCCAGCTCCTGCTCTGGCTTCGGCCTACGCTCGCCTTGGCTCTGGCCTGCCCTCGCCCTGGCTCCGGCCTGCCCTCGCCCTGGCTCCAGCCTGCCCTCGCCCTGGCTTTGGCCTGCCCTCTAACTGGCTCCGGCCTGCCCTCGCCCTGGCTCCGGCCTGATATCGCTCTGGCTCCGGCCTGATCTCGCTCAGGCTCTGTCCTGCCCTCGCCTTGGCTACGGCTTGCTCTCGCCCTGGCTCCTGCTTCCTTAGTCTTGCCTCCGGCCTGCTCTGTCTCTGGCTCTGGCTTGCCCTTGCCTTGGCTCCGATCTGCTCTCGCCCTGGCTCCTGCCTGCTCTCGCTCTGGCTTCGGCCTGCACTCGCCCTTGCTCCGACCTGCCCTTGCTCTGGCTCCTGCTAGCCGTCGCCTTGGCTCCGGCCGGCTCCTGCTCTGGCTTCGGCCTGCCCTCGCCTTGGCTCCGGCCTGCTCTCGCCCTGGCTCCGGCCTACCCTCGCCCTAGCTCCGGCCTACCCTCGCCCTCGCTCCGGCCTTCCCTTTAACTGGCTCTGGCCTTCTCTTGCTCTGGCATCGGCCTGCCCTTGCCCTGGCTCCGGCCTGCCGTTGCTTTGGCTCCGGCAAGCCCTCGCCTTGGCTCTGGCCAGCTCTCGCCCTGGCTGCGGCCTGCCCTCGCCCTGGCTCAGGCCTGCTCTCCCTCTGGCTCCGGCCTGCCCTCGCCTTGGCTCCAGCATGCTCTTGCTCTGGCTCTGGCCTGCCCTCGTCTTGACTCCGGCCTGCTCTCGCTCTGGTTCTGGCCTGCCTTCGCCTTGGCTCCGGCCTGCTCTCGCCCTGGCTCCGGCCTGTTCTCGCCCTGGCTCCGGCCTACCCTCGCCCTGGCTCTGGCTTTCCCTCTAACTGGCTCTGGCCTTCTCTTGCTCTGGCATCGGCCTGCCCTCGCCCAGGCTCCGGCCTGCCCTTGCTTTGGCTCCGGCCTGATCTCGCTCTGGCTCTGGCTGCTCTCGCTCTGGCTCTGTCTGTTCTCGCTCTGGCCTGCCCTGACTCTGCCTCTGGCCTGCCCTCTCCTTGACTCCGGCCTGCTCTCGCTCTTACTCTGGTCTGCCCTTGCCTTGGCTCCGGCCTGCTCTCGCCCTGGCTGCGGCCTGCTCTCGCTCTGGCTTCGGCCTGCCTTCGCCCTGGCTCCGGCCTGCCCTTGCTCTGGCCAGCCCTCACCTTGGCTCCAGAAGGCCAGCACCTGCTTTGGCTTCGGCCTGCCCTCGCCTTGGCTCCGGCCTGCTCTAGCACTGGCTCCGGCCTGCTCTCGCCCTGGCTCCGGCCTGCCCTCGCCCTAGCTGCGGCCTGCCCTCGCCCTGGCTCCGGCCTGCCCTCTAACTGGCTCCGGCCTGCCCTCGCCCTGGCTCCAGCCTGATCTCGCTCTGGCTCTGGCCTGCTCTCGTTCTGGCTCTGGCCTCCTCAACTTGTCTCCAGCCTGGTCTCGCTCTTGATCTGGCCTGCTCTCGCTCTGGCCTGCCCTGGCTCTGCCTCTGGCCTGCCCTCGCCTTTGCTCCGGCCTGCCCTCTCCTTGGCTCCGGCCTGCTCTCGCTCTGACTCTGGTCTGCCCTCGCCTTGTCTCCGGCCTGCTCTCGCCCTGGCTCCGGCCTGCTCTTGCTCTTGCTTCGGCCTGCTCTCGCCCTGGCTCCGGCCTGACCTTGCTTTGGCTCTGGCCAGCCCTCGTCTTGGCTCCGGCCAGCTCCTTCTCTGTCTCCGGCCTGCCCTCGCCTTGGCTCCGGCCTTCTCTCGCCTTGGCTCCAGCCTGCCCTCGCCCTGGCTCCGGCCTGCCTTCTAACTGGCTCCGGCATGCCCTCGCTCTGGCTCCGGCCTGATCTCGCTCTGGCCTGCTCTCGCTCTGGCTCTGACCTGCTCTCGTTCTGGCTCTGGCCTGCCCTCACCTTGTCTCCAGCCTGGTCTCGCTCTTGCTTTGGCCTTCCCTCGCCTTGTCTCTGGCCTGCTCTCGCTCTGTCTCTGGCCTGCCCTGGCTCTGCCTCTGGCCTGCCCTCTCCTTGGTTCCGGCCTGCCCTCTCCTTGGCTCCGGCCTGCCCTCTCCTTGGCTCCGGCCTGCTCTCGCCCTTTCTCCGGCCTGCTCTCGCTCTGGCTTCGGCCTGCCCTCGCCCTAGCTCCGGCCTGCCCTTGCTCCGGCCAGCCCTCACCTTTGCTCTGGAAGGCCAGCACCTGCTGTAGCTTCGGCCTGCCCTCGCCTTGGCTCCGGCCTGCTCTCGCCCTGGCTCGGGCCTGCCCTCGCCCTGGCTCCGGCCTGCCCTCGCCTTGGCTCCGGCCTGCTCTCGCCCTGGCTCCGGCCTGCCCTCGCACTGGCTCCGGCCTGCAATCGCACTGCCTCCGGCCTGCTCTCGCCCTGGCTCCGGCCTGCTCTCGCCCTGGCTCCGGCCTGCTCTCTAACTGGCTTCGGCCTGCCCTCGCCCTGGCTCCGGCCTGATCTCGCTCTGGCTCCGGCCTGCTCTCGCTCTGGCCTGCCTCGCCTTGGCTCCGGCCTGCTCTCGCTCTGGCTCCGGCCTCCTCTCGCTCTGACTCTGGTCTGCCCTCACCTTGGCTCCGGCCTGCTCTCGCCCTTGCTCCGACCTGCTCTCGCCCTTGCTCCGACCTGCTCTCGCCCTTGCTCCGGCCTGCTCTCGCCCTTGCTCCGGCCTGCTCTCGCTCTGGCTTCGGCCTGCCCTTGCTCTGGCCAGCCCTCGCCTTTGCTCCGCAAGGCCAGCACCTGCTCTGGCTTCGGCCTGCGCTCGCCTTGGCTCCGGCCTGCTCTCGCCCTGGCTCCGGCCTGCCCTCGCCCTGGCTCCGGCCTGCCCTCTAACTGGCTCCGGCCTGCCCTCTCTCTGGCTCCGGCCTGATCTCGGTCTGGCTCTGGCCTGCTCTCGCTCTGGCTCTGGCCTGCCTCGCCTTGGCTCCGGCCTGCTGTCGCTCTGGCTCCGGCCTGCTCAGGCTAGGCTTTGTCCTGCCCTCGCCTTGGCTACGGCGTGCTCTCGCCCTGGCTCTTGCTTCCCTAGTCCTGGCTCTGGCCTGCTCTGGCTCTGGCCTGCCCTTGCCTTGGCTCCGATCTGCTCTCGCCCTGGCTCGTGCCTGCTCTCGCTCTGGCTTCGGCCTGCACTCGCCCTTGCTCCGACCTGCCCTTGCTCTGGCTCCTGCCAGCCCTCGCCTTGGCTCCTGCCGGCCGCCTCCCGCTCTGGCTTCGGCCTGCCCTCGCCTTGGCTCCGGCCTGCTCTCGCCCTGGCTCCGGCCTGATCTGGCTCTGGCTCTGGCCTGCTCTCGCTCTAGCTCTGGCCTGCTCTCGTTCTGGCTCTGGCCTGCCCTCACCTTGTCTCCAGCCTGGTCTCGCTCCTTGCTTTGGCCTGCCCTCACCTTGTCTCCAGCCTGGTCTCGCTCTTGCTTTGGCCTTCCCTCGCCCTGGCTCCGGCCTGCCCTTGCTTTGGCTCCGGCAAGCCCTCGCCTTGGCTCTGGCCAGCTCTCGCCCTGGCTGCGGCCTGCCCTCCCACTGGCTCCGGCTTGCCCTCGCCCTGGCTCCGGCCTGCTCTCCCTCTGGCTCCGGCCTGCCCTCGCCTTGGCTCCAGCATGCTCTTGCTCTGGCTCTGGCCTGCCCTCGTCTTGACTCCGGCCTGCTCTCGCCCTGGTTCTCGCCTGCCTTCGCCTTGGCTCCGGCCTGCTCTCGCCCTGGCTCCGGCCTACCCTCGCCCTGGCTCAGGCCTACCCTCGCCCTGGCTCCGGCCTTCCCTCTAACTGCCTCCGGCCTTCTCTTGCTCTGGCATCGGCCTGCCCTCGCCCTGGCTCCGGCCTGCCCTCGCCTTGGCTCTGGCCAGCTCTCGCCCTGGCTGCGGCCTGCCCTCGCCCTGGCTCCGGCCTGCCCTCTAACTGGCTCCGGCCTGCCCTCGATCTGGCTCCGGCCTGCCCTCGCCCTGTCTCCGGCCTGCTCTCCCTCTGGCTACGGCCTGCTCTCACTCTGGCTCAGGCCTGCCCTTTCTCTGGCTCCGGCCAGCCCTCGCCTTGGCTCCAGCATGCTCTTGCTCTGGCTCTGGCCTGCCCTCGTCTTGACTCCGGCCTGCTCTCGCTCTGGTTCTGGCCTGCCTTCGCCTTGGCTCCGGCCAGCTCTCGCTCTGGCTCAGGCCTACTCTCTCTCTGGCCTGCCCTTGCCTTGGCTCCGTCCTGCTCTCGCTCTGTGGCCTCTTGCCTGCCCTCGCCTTGCCTCCGGCCTGCTCTCGCTTTGGCACCGGTCTGCCCTCTCCCTGGCTCCTGCCTGCTCTCGCTCTGGCTCTGGCCTGGTCTCGCTCTGGCCTGCTCTTGCTCTGGTTCTGGCCTCCCCTTGCCTCGGCTCCGGCCTGCTCTCGCTCTGCCTTGCGCATGCCCTAGCCTTGGCTCTGGCCTACTCTCGCTCTGGCTCTGGCCTGCCCTCGCCCTGGCTCCGGCCTGCTCTGGCTCTGGCCTTCTCTCGCTCTGGCTTTGGCCTACCCTCTCCTTGGCTCCAGCCTGCTCTCGCACTGACTCTGGTATGCCCTCGCCTTTGCTCCGGCCTCCGCTCGCCCTGGCTCCGGCCTGTTCTCGCTCTGGCTTCGGCCTGCCCTTGCCCTGGCTTCGGCCTGCCCTTGCTCTGACTCTGGCGCGCCTTGGCTCCGGCCAGCTCCTGCTCTGTCTCCGGCCTGTCCTCGCCTTGGCTCCGGCCTGCTCTCGCCCTGGCTCCAGCCTGCCCTCGCCCTGGCTCCGGCCTGCCCTCGCCCTGGCTCCGGCCTGCCCTGTAACTGGCTCAGGCCTGCTCTCGTTCTGGCTCAGGCCTGCCCTAGCCTTGGCTCCGGACTGCTCTCGCTCTGGCCTGATCTCGCTCTTGTTCTGGCCTGCCTTGGCTCCGGCCTGCTCTTGATCTGGCTCAGGCCTGCTCTCGTTCTGGCTCAGGCCTGCCCTAGCCTTTGCTCCGGCCTCCGCTCGCCCTGGCTCCGGCCTGTTCTCGCTCTGGCTTCGGCCTGCCCTTGCCCTGGCTTCGGCCTGCCCTTGCTCTGACTCTGGCGCGCCTTGGCTCCGGCCAGCTCCTGCTCTGTCTCCGGCCTGTCCTCGCCTTGGCTCCGGCCTGCTCTCGCCCTGGCTCCAGCCTGCCCTCGCCCTGGCTCCGGCCTGCACTCGCCCTGGCTCCGGCCTGCTCTTGCTCTGGCTCAGGCCTGCTCTCGTTCTGGCTCAGGCCTGCCCTAGCCTTGGCTCCGGACTGCTCTCGCTCTGGCCTGATCTCGCTCTTGTTCTGGCCTGCCTTCGCCTTGGCTCCGGCCTGCTCTTGCTCTGGCTCAGGCCTGCTCTCGTTCTGGCTCAGGCCTGCCCTAGCCTTGGTTCCGGACTGCTCTCGCTCTGGCCTGTTCTCGCTCAGGCCTCCCCTCGCCTTGGCTCCGGCCTGGTCTCGCTCTGGCCTGCCCTCGCCTTGGCTCCGACCTGGTCTTACACTGGCTCTGGCCTGCCATCGCCTTGGCTCCGGCCTGCTCTGGCTCTGGCCTGCCCTGGCTCTGCCCTCGCCTTGGCTCCAGCCAGCTCTCACCTTGGCTCTGGCCTGCTCTCGCTCTAGTTCCGGACTGCCCTTGCCCTGGCTCCGGCCTGCTCTCGCTCTGGCCTGCCCTCGCCCTGGCTCCGACCTGCTCTTACACTGGCTCTGGCCTGCCCTCGCCCTGGCCCCGGCCTGCTCTGGCTCTGGCTCTGGCCTGCTCTCGCTCTGTCGTGCCCTCGCCTTGGCTCCGTCCTGCTCTCGCTCTGACTCTGGCCTGCCCTCGCCCTGGCTCTGGCCTGCTCTGGATCTGGCTCTGGCCTGCCTTCTCCTTGGCTACGGCCTGCAGAGCCCTGGCTCTGGCCTGCTCTTCCTCTGGACTGCCCTCGCCTTGGCTCCGGCCTGCTCTCGCATTGGCTCAGGCTTGCTCTTGCTCTGGCTCCGGCCTGCCCTTGCCCTGGCTCCGGCCTGCCCTCGCTCTGACTCTGGCCAGCCCTCGCCTTGGCTCCGGCCTGCTCTCGCCCTGGATCCGGCCTGCTCTTGCTCTGGATCTGGCCTGCTCTCGCCCTGGCTCCGGCCTGCTCTTGCTCTGGCTCTGGCCTGTCTTCGCCTTGGCTCCGGCCTGCTCTCGCTCTGGTTCAGGCCAACTCTCGCTCTGGCCTACCCTTGCTGCTCTCGCTCGCTCTGGCTCTGGCGTGCTCTCGCCCTGGCTCCGGCCTGCTCTCGCTCTGGCTCTGGCCTGCTCTCGCCCTTGCTCCGGCCTGCTCTCGCTCTAGCTCCGGACTGCCCTCGCCCTGGCTCCGGCCTGCAATCGCTCTGGCTCCAGCCTGCCCTCGCCTTGGCTCCGACCTGTTCTCGCTCTGTTTCTAGCCTGCCCTCGCCAAGGCTCCGCCCTGCTCTCTCTCTGGCTCTGGCCTACTCTTGCTCTGGCTCTGGCCTGTTCTCGCCCAGGTTCCGGCCTAACCTTGCCTTGACTCCGGCCTTCTCTCACTCTGGCTCTGGCCTGCCCTCGCCGAGGCTCCAGCCTGCCCTCGCCGAGGCTCCAGCCTGCTCTCGCTCTGGCCGGCTCTCGCTCTGGCTCTGGCCTGCCCTCGTCCTGGCTCCGGCCTGTTTTCACTCTGGCCTACCCTCGCCTTGGCTCCGGCCTACCCTCACCTTGGCTCCGGCCTGCTCTCGCTCTGGCTCCGGCATGCCCTCGCCCTGTCCAGCCTGCCCTTGCTCTGGCTGGGGCCTACTCTCGCCTTGGCTCCGACTTGCTCTCGCTCTGGCCTTCCCTAGCCCTGGCTCCGGCCTCCTCTCTCTCTGGCTCTGGCCTGCCCTTGCCTTAGCTCCGGCCTGCTCTCGCTCTGATTCTGGCCTGCCCTCGCCCTGGCTACTGCCTGCCCTCATCCTTGCTCCGGCCTGCTCTGGCTCTGTCCTACCCTCACCTTGGCTCCGGTCTGCTCTCGCCTTGGCTCCAGCCTGCTCTCGCTCTGGCTCCGGCCTGCCCTCACCCTGACTCCTGCCTGCCCTTGCTCTGGCTCCGGCCTGCCCTCGTCCTGATTCCGGCCTGCCCTTGCTCTAGCTCCAACCAGCCCTTGCATTGGCTCCGGCCTGCTCTAGCCTTGACTCCGACCTGCTCTCGCCCTGGCTCCGGCCTGCTCTCTCTCTGGCTCTGGCCTGCCCATGCCTTGGCTCCGGCCTGCTCTCTCTCTGGCTCTGGCCTGCCCTTGCCTTAGCTCTGGCCGGCTCTAGCTCTGACTCTGGCCTGCCCTCGCCCTGGCTCCGGCCTGCCCTCGTCCTTGCTCAGGCCTGCTCTCGTTCTGGTCTACCCTCGCCTTGGCTCCGGACTGCTCTTCCCTTGGCTCAGGCCTGCTCTCGCTCTGGCTCAGGCCTGCTCTCTCTCTGGCTCCGGCGTGCTCTCTCTCTGGCTCGGGCCAGACCTTGCTCTAGCTCCGGCCGGCCCTCGCATTCGCTCCGGCCTGCTCTCGCCCTGGCTCCGACCTGCTCTCGCTCTGGCCTGCCCTCGCTCTGTCTCCGGCCTGCTCTCTCTCTGGCTCTCGACTGCCGAAGCCTTGGCTCCGGCCTGCTCTTCCTCTGGCTCTGGCCTGCCCTCGTCTTGACTCTGGCCTGATCTCGCTCTTGTTCTGGCCTGCCTTCGCCTTGGCTCCGGCCTGCTCTTGCTCTGTCTCAGGCCTGCTCTCGTTCTGGCTCAGGCCTGCCCTTGCCTTGGCTTCGGACTGCTCTCGCTCTGGCCTGCTCTCGCTCTGGCCTCCCCTCGCCTTGGCTCCGGCCTGCTCTCGCTCTGGCCTGCCCTCGCCTTGGCTCCAACCTGGTCTTACACTGGCTCTGGCCTGCCCTCGCCTTGGCTCCGGCCTGCTCTGGCTCTGGCTCTGGCCTGCCCTGGCTCTGCCCTCGCCTTGGCTCCAGCCAGCTCTCACCTTGGCTCCGGCCTGCTCTCGCTCTAGTTCCGGACTGCCCTTGCCCTGGCTCCGGCCTGCTCTCGCTCTGGCCAGCCCTCGCCTTGGCTCCGACCTGCTCTTACACTGGCTCTGGCCTGCTCTCGCCTTGGCTCCGGCCTTCTCTCGCTCTGGCCTACCCTGGCTCTGCCTCTGGCCTGCCCTCGCCTTGGCTCCAGCCAGCTCTCACCTTGGCTCCGGCCTGCTCTCGCTCTAGTTCCGGACTGCCCTTGCCCTCCGGCCTGCTATCGCTCTGGCTCCGGCCTGCCCTCGCCTTAGCTCTGGCCTGCTCTCACCCTTGCTCCGGCCTGCTCTCGCTTTGGCTCTGGCCCGCCCTCGCCCTGGCTCCGGCCTGCTCTCTCTCTGGCTCTGGCCTGCCCTCGCCCTGGCTCCGGCATACTCTCACTCTGGCTGTGGCCTACTCTCGCTCTGGCTCTGGCCTCGCCCTGTCTCAGGCCTGCTCTAGGCCTTGTTCCGGCCTACCTTTGCCTTGGCTCCGGCCTTCTCTTGCTCTGGCTCGCGCCTGCCCTCGTCTTGGCAGCGGCCTGCTCTCACTCTGACTCTGGCCTACCCTCGCCCTGGCTCCGTCCTGCTCTGGATCTGGCTCTGGCCTGCCCTCGCCTTGGCTCCGGCCTGCTCTCGCCCTGGCTCCAGCCTGCTCTCTCTCTGGCCTGCCCTCGCCTTGGCTCCGTCCTGCTCTCACTCTGGCTCCAGCCTGCCCTCGCTGTGGCTCCGGCCTGCCCTTGCTCTGGCCAGCCTTCGACTTGGATCCGGCCTGCTCTCCCTGGCTCCGGCCTTCTCTTGCTCTGGCTCTGGCCTGCCCTCGCCCTGGCTCCGGCCTGCTCTTGCTCTGGCCTGCCCTCGTCTTGACTCCGGACTGCTCTCGCTCTGGTTCTGGCCTGCCTTCGCCTAGGCTCCGGCCTGCTCTTGCTCTCGCTCGGCCGACTCTCTCTTTGGCTCTGGCCTGCCCTTGCCTTGGCTCCGGACTGCTCTCACTCTGGCACTGGCCTGATCTTGCTCTGGCACTTGCCTGCTCTCGCTCTGGCTCTTGCCTGCCCTCACCTTGGCTCCGGCCTGCTCTCGCTCTGGCCTGCTGTCACCTTGGCTCCGGCCTGCTCTCGCATTGGCCAGCCCTCGCCTTGGCTCCGACCTGCTCTTACACTGGCTCTGGCCTGCTCTCGCCTTGGCTCCGGCCTTCTCTCGCTCTGGCCTACCCTGGCTCTGCCTCTGGCCTGCCCTCGCCTTGGCTCCAGCCAGCTCTCACCTTGGCTCCGGCCTGCTCTCGCTCTAGTTCCGGACTGCCCTTGCCCTCCGGCCTGCTATCGCTCTGGCTCCGGCCTGCCCTCGCCTTAGCTCTGGCCTGCTCTCACCCTTGCTCCGGCCTGCTCTCGCTTTGGCTCTGGCCCGCCCTCGCCCTGGCTCCGGCCTGCTCTCTCTCTGGCTCTGGCCTGCCCTCGCCCTGGCTCCGGCATACTCTCACTCTGGCTGTGGCCTACTCTCGCTCTGGCTCTGGCCTCGCCCTGTCTCAGGCCTGCTCTAGGCCTTGTTCCGGCCTACCTTTGCCTTGGCTCCGGCCTTCTCTTGCTCTGGCTCGCGCCTGCCCTCGTCTTGGCAGCGGCCTGCTCTCACTCTGACTCTGGCCTACCCTCGCCCTGGCTCCGTCCTGCTCTGGATCTGGCTCTGGCCTGCCCTCGCCTTGGCTCCGGCCTGCTCTCGCCCTGGCTCCAGCCTGCTCTCTCTCTGGCCTGCCCTCGCCTTGGCTCCGTCCTGCTCTCACTCTGGCTCCAGCCTGCCCTCGCTGTGGCTCCGGCCTGTCCTTGCTCTGGCCAGCCTTCGACTTGGATCCGGCCTGCTCTCCCTGGCTCCGGCCTTCTCTTGCTCTGGCTCTGGCCTGCCCTCGCCCTGGCTCCGGCCTGCTCTTGCTCTGGCCTGCCCTCGTCTCGACTCCGGACTGCTCTCGCTCTGGTTCTGGCCTGCCTTCGCCTAGGCTCCGGCCTGCTCTTGCTCTCGCTCGGCCGACTCTCTCTTTGGCTCTGGCCTGCCCTTGCCTTGGCTCCGGACTGCTCTCACTCTGGCACTGGCCTGATCTTGCTCTGGCACTGGCCTGCTCTCGTTCTGGCTCTTGCCTGCCCTCACCTTGGCTCCGGCCTGCTCTCGCTCTGGCCTGCTGTTGTCACCTTGGCTCCGGCCTGCTCTCGCTCTGGCCTGCCCTGGCTATTCTCAAGCCTGCCCTCGTCTTGGCTGCAGCCTGCCCTCGCCCTGGCTCCGGCCTGCTCTCGCTCTGGTTCTGGCCTGCCCTTGCCTCGGCTCCGGCCTGCTCTCACTCTGGCCTGCCTCTCCTTGGCTCCGGCCTTCTCTCGCTCTGGCTCGCGCCTGCCCTCGTCTTGGCTCCGGCCTACTCTCGCTCTGACTCTGGCCTGCCCTCGCCCTGGCTCCGTCCTGCTCTGGCCTGCCCTGGCCTTGGCTCCGGCCTGCTGTTGCCCTGGCTCCAGCCTGCTCTCGCTCTGGCCTGCCCTCGCCTTGGCTCTGGCCTGCTCTCGCTCTGGCTCCAGCCTGCCCTCGCTGTGGCTCCGGCCTGCCCTTGCTCTGGCTGCGGCCAGGCTTCGCCTTGGCTCCGGCCTGCTCTCGAGAGCCCTGGCTCCGGCCTTCTCTTGCTCTGGCTCTGGACTGCCATCGTTCTGGCTCCAGCCTGCCCTCGCCTTGGCTCCGACCTGTTCTCGCTCTGTTTCTAGCCTGCCCTCGCCAAGGCTCCGCCCTGCTGTCTCTCTGGCTCTGGCCTACTCTTGCTCTGGCTCTGGCCTGTTCTCGCCCAGGTTCCGTCCTAACCTTGCCTTGACTCCGGCCTTCTCTCACTCTGGCTCTGGCCTGCCCTCGCCGAGGCTCCAGCCTGCCCTTGCTCTGGCTCCGGCCTGCCCTCGCCCTGATTCCGGCCTGCCCTTGCTCTGGCTCCGGCCTGCCCTCGCCCTGATTCCGGCCTGCCCTTGCTCTAGCTCCAGCCAGCCCTTGCATTGGCTCCGGCCTGCTCTAGCCTTGACTCCGACCTGCTCTCGCCCTGGCTCCGGCCTGCTCTCTCTCTGGCTCTGGCCTGCCCATGCCTTGGCTCCGGCCTGCTCTCTCTCTGGCTCTGGCCTGCCCTTGCCTTAGCTCTGGCCGGCTCTAGCTCTGACTCTGGCCTGCCCTCGCCCTGGCTCCGGCCTGCCCTTGTCCTTGCTCAGGCCTGCCCTCGTCCTTGCTCAGGCCTGCTCTCGTTCTGGTCTACCCTTGCCTTGGCTCCGAACTGCTCTTCCCTTGGCTCAGGCCTGCTCTCGCTCTGGCTCAGGCCTGCTCTCTCTCTGGCTCCGGCGTGCTCTCTCTCTGGCTCGGGCCAGCCCTTGCTCTAGCTCCGGCCGGCCCTCGCATTCGCTCCGACCTGCTCTCGCTCTGGCCTGCCCTCGCTCTGTCTCCGGCCTGCTCTCTCTCTGGCTCTCGACTGCCGAAGCCTTGGCTCCGGCCTGCTCTTCCTCTGGCTCTGGCCTGATCTCGCTCTTGTTCTGGCCTGCCTTCGCCTTGGCTCCGGCCTGCTCTTGCTCTGGCTCAGGCCTGCTCTCGTTCTGGCTCAGGCCTGCCCTCGTTCTGGCTCAGGCCTGCCCTCGTTCTGGCTCAGGCCTGCCCTCGTTGTGGCTCAGGCCTGCCCTTACCTTGGCTCCGGACTGCTCTGGCCTGCTCTCGCTCTGGCCTCCCCTCGCCTTGGCTCCGGCCTGCTCTCGCTCTGGCCTGCCCTCGCCTTGGCTCCGACCTGGTCTTACACTGGCTCTGGCCTGCCCTCGCCTTGGCTCCGGCCTGCTCTGGCTCTGGCTCTGGCCTGCCCTGGCTCTGCTCTCGCCTTGGCTCCAGCCAGCTCTCACCTTGGCTCCGGCCTGCTCTCGCTCTAGTTCCGGACTGCCCTTGCCCTGGCTCCGGCCTGCTCTCGCTCTGGCCAGCGCAGCCCTCGCCTTGGCTCCGACCTGCTCCTTACACTGGCTCTGGCCTGCTCTGGCCTTGGCTCCAGCCTTCTATCGCTCTGGCTCTGCCTGCCCTGGCTCTGCCTCTGGCCTGCCCTCGCCTTGGCTCCAGCCAGCTCTCACCTTGGCTCCGGCCTGCTCTCGCTCTAGTTCCGGACTGCCCTTGCCCTCCGGCCTGCCATCGCTCTGGCTCCGGCCTGCCCTCGCCTTAGCTCTTGCCTGCTATCACACTTGCTCCGGCCTGCTCTCGGTTTGCCTCTGGCCCGCCCTCACCCTGGCTCCGGCCTGCTCTCTCTCTGGCTCTGCCTGCCCTCGCCCTGGCTCCGGCATACTCTCACTCTGGCTGTGGCCTACTCTCGCTCTGGCTCTAGCCTCGCCCTGTCTCAGGCCTGCTCTAGGCCTTGTTCCGGCCTACCTTTGCCTTGGCTCCGGCCTTCTCTTGCTCTGGCTCGCGCCTGCCCTCGTCTTGGCACCGGCCTGCTCTCACTCTGACTCTGGCCTACCCTCGCCCTGGCTCCGTCCTGCTCTGGATCTGGCTCTGGCCTGCCCTCGCCTTGGCTCCGGCCTGCTCTCGCCCTGGCTCCAGCCTGCTCTCTCTCTGGCCTGCCCTCGCCTTGGCTCCGGCCTGCTCTCGCTCTGGCTCCAGCCTGCCCTCGCTGTGGCTCCGGCCTGCCCTTGCTCTGGCTACGGCCAGCCTTCGCCTTGGATCCGGCCTGCTCTCCAAGGCTCCGGCCTTCTCTTGCTCTGGCTCTGGCCTGTCCTCGACTTGGCTCCGGACTTCTCTCGCTCTGGCTCTCGCCTGACCTAGCCTTGGCTCTGGCCTACTTTCGCTCTCTCTAGCCTGCTCTTGCCCTGGCTCCGGCCTGATCTCTCTCTGGACTGCCCTCGCCCAGGCTCCGGCCTGCTCTCGCTTTCCTCGCCCTGGCTCCGTCCTGCCCTCGCCTTGGCTCCGGCCTGCTCTCGCTCTGACTCTGGTCTGCCCTCGAGGCTCCGGCCTGCTCTGGCTTTAGCTCTGTCCTGCCCTCGCCTTGGCTACGGCCTGCCCTCATCCTGGCTCCGGCCTGCTCTTGCTCTGGCTCTGGCCTGCCCTCTCCTTGGCTCCGGCCTGCTCTCGCCCTGGCTCCGGCCTGCTCTCGCTCTGGCTTCAGCCTGCCCTCGCCCTGGCTCCGGCCTGCCCTTGCTCTGGCTCCGGCCTGCCCTTGCTCTGGCTCCGGCCTGCCCTTACTCTGGCTCCGGCCAGCTCCTGTTCTGGCTCCGGCCAGCTCCTTTTCTGGCTCCGGCCAGCCCTCGCCTTGGCTCCAGCCTGCTCTTTCTTGCTCTGGCTCTGGCCTGCCCTCGTCTTGACTCCGGCCTGCTCTCGCTTTGATTCTGGCCTGCCTTCGCCTTGGCTCCGGCCTGCTCTCGCTCAGGCCTAATCTCTCTCTGGCTCTGGCCTGCCCTTGCCTTGGCTCCGGATTGCTCTCGCTCTGGCACTGGCCTGATCTCGCTCTGGCACTGGCCTGCTCTCGTTCTGGCTCTTGCCTGTCCTCACCTTGGCTCCGGCCTGCTCTCGCTCTGGCCTGCCGCTGCCTTGGCTCCGGCCTGCTCTTGCCCTGGCTTCGGCCTGATCTCGCTCTGGCCTGCCCTCGCCTTGGCTCCGGCCTGCTCTCGCTCTGACTCTGGTCTGCCCTCGCCCAGGCTCCGGCCTGCTCTGGCTCTAGCTCTGTCCTGCCCTCGCCTTGGCTCCGGCCTGCCCTCTTACTGGCTCCGGCCTGCCCTCTAACTGGCTCCGGCCTGCCCTCCCTCTGGCTCCAGCCTGCCCTCCCTCTGGCTCTGGCCAGCTCCCGCCCTCGACTTGGCTCCGGCCTGCCCTCGCCTTGGCTCCGGTCTGCTCTCGCCCTGGCTCTGGCCTGCCCTCCCCCTGGCTCCGGCCTGCCCTCGCCCTGGCTCCGGCCTCGCCCTGGCTCCGGCCTGCCCTCGACCTGGCTCCGGCCTCCTCTCTCTCTGACTCTGGCCTGCCCTCGCCCTGGCTACGGCCTGCTCTGGCTCTGTCCTGCCCTCGCCTTGGCTCCGGCCTGCCCTCGTCCTGGCTCCAGCCTGCTCTCGCTCTTGCCTGCCCTCGCTTTGGCTCTAGCCTACTCTCGCTCTGGCTCTGGCCTGCCCTCATCATGGCTCCGGCCTGCTCTGGCTCTGTCCTGCCCTCGCCTTGGCTCCGGCCTGCTCTCGCCCAGGCTCCGGCCTGCCCTCGTCCTGGCTCCGGCCTGCCCTCGTCCTGGCTCCGGCCTGCCCCCGCTTTGGCTCCGGCCTGCCCCCGCTTTGGCTCCGGCTTGCTCTCGCCTTGGCTTCGGCCTGCTCTCGCCCTGGCTCCGACCTGCTATGGCTCTAGCTCTCTCCTGCCCTCGCCTTGGCTACGGCCTGCTCTCGCCCTGGCTCCGGCTTGCCCTCGTCCTAGCTCCGGCCTGCTCTCGCTCTGGCCTGCTCTCGCCCTGACTCCGGCATTCTCTCGCTCTTGCACTGGCCTGCTCTCGATCTGGAACTGACCTGCTCTCGTTCTGGCTCTGGCCTCCCCTCACCTTGTCTCCGGCTTGCTCTCGCTCTCTCTGGCCTGCCCTTGCCCTGGCTCCGGCCTGATCTCGCTCTGGCCTGCCCTCGCCTTGGCTCCAGCCTGCTCTCGCTTTGACTCTGGTCTACCCTCGCCCAGGCTCCGGCCTGCTCTCGCTTTCCTCGCCCTGGCTCCGGCCTGCCCTCGCCTTGGCTCCGGCCTGCTCTGGCTTTAGCTCTGTCCTGCCCTCGCCTTGGCTACGGCCTGCTCTCGACCTGGCTCCGGCTTGCCCTCATCCTGGCTCCGGCCTGCTCTTGCTCTGGCTCTGGCCTGCCCACTCCTTGGCTCCGGCCTGCTCTCGCCCTAGCTCCGGCCTGCTCTCGCTCTGGCTTCAGCCTGCCCTCGCCCTGGCTCCGGCCTGCCCTCGCCTTGGCTTTGGCCAGCTCCTGTTCTGGCTCCGGCCAGCCCTCGCCTTAGCTCCAGCCTGCTCTTTCTTGCTCTGGCTCTGGCCTGCCCTCGTCTTGACTCCGGCCTGCTCTCGCTTTGGTTCTGGCTTGCCTTCGCCTTGGCTCCGGCCTGCTCTCGCTCAGGCCTACTCTCTCTCTGGCTCTGGCCTGCCCTTGCCTTGGCTCCGGACTGCTCTGGCACTGGCCTGATCTCGCTCTGGCACTGGCCTGCTCTCGTTCTGTCTCTTGCCTGCCCTCACCTTGGCTCCGGCCTGCTCTCGCTCTGGCTCTGGCCTGCAGTCGCCTTGGCTCCGACCTGCTCTTGCCCTGGCTCCGGCCTGATCTCGCTCTGGCCTGCCCTCGCCTTGGCTCCGGCCTGCTCTCGCTCTGACTCTGGTCTGCCCTTGCCCAGGCTCCGGCCTGCTCTGGCTTTAGCTCTGTCCTGCCCTCGCCTTGGCTACGGCCTGCTCTCGACCTGGCTCCGGCTTGCCCTCATCCTGGCTCCGGCCTGCTCTTGCTCTGGCTCTGGCCTGCCCACTCCTTGGCTCCGGCTTGCTCTCGCCCTGGCTCCGGCCTGCTCTCGCCCTGACTCCGGCCTGCTCTCGCTCTGGCTTCAGCCTGCCCTCGCCCTGGCTCCGTCCTGCCCTTGCTCTGGCTCCGGCCAGCTCCTGTTCTGGCTCCGGCAAGCCCTCGCCTTGGCTCCAGCCTGCTCTTTCTTGCTCTGGCTCTGGCCTGCCCTCGTCTTGACTCCGGCCTGCTCTCGCTTTGATTCTGGCCTGCCTTCGCCTTGGCTCCGGCCTGCTCTCGCTCAGGCCTACTCTCTCTCTGGCTCTGGCCTGCCCTTGCCTTGGCTCCTGACTGCTCTCGCTCTGGCACTGGCCTGATCTCGCTCTGGCACTGGCCTGCTCTCGTTCTGTCTCTTGCTTGCCCTCACCTTGGCTCCGGCCTTCTCTCGCTCTGGCTCTGGCCTGCAGTCGCCTTGGCTCCGGCCTGCTCTTGCCCTGGCTCCGGCCTGATCTCGCTCTGGCCTGCCCTCGCCTTGGCTCCGGCCTGCTCTCGCTCTGACTCTGGTCTGCCCTTGCCCAGGCTCCGGCCTGCTCTGGCTTTAGCTCTGTCCTGCCCTCGCCTTGGCTACGTCCTGCTCTCGACCTGGCTCCGGCTTGCCCTCATCCTGGCTCCGGCCTGCTCTTGCTCTGGCTCTGGCCTGCCCACTCCTTGGCTCCGGCCTGCTCTCACCCTGGCTCCGGCCTGCTCTCGCTCTTGCTTCAGCCTGCCCTCGCCCTGGCTCCGGCCTGCCCTTGCTCTGGCTCCGGCCAGCTCCTGTTCTGGCTTCGGCAAGCCCTCGCCTTGGCTCCAGCCTGCTCTTTCTTGCTCTGGCTCTGGCCTGCCCTCGTCTTGACTCCGGCCTGCTCTCGCTTTGGCTCTGGCCTACTTTCGCTCTCTCTGGCCTGCCCTTCCCCTGGCTCCGGCCTGATCTCGCTCTGGACTGCCCTCGCCTTGGCTCCAGCCTGCTCTCGCTTTCCTCGCCCTGGCTCCGGCCTGCCCTCGCTCTGACTCTGGTCTGCCCTCGCCCAGGCTCCGGCCTGCTCTGGCTTTAGCTCTGTCCTGCACTCGCCTTGGCTAAGGCCTGCTCTCGACCTGGCTCTGGCTTGCCTTCATCCTGGCTCCGGCCTGCTCTTGCTCTGGCTTGCCCTCTCCTTGGCTCCGGCCTGCTCTCACCCTGGCTCCGGCCTGATCTCGCTCTGGCCTGCCCTCGCCTTGGCTCCGGCCTGCTCTCGCTCTGACTCTGGTCTGCCCTTGCCCAGGCTCCGGCCTGCTCTGGCTTTAGCTCTGTCCTGCCCTCGCCTTGGCTACAGCCTGCTCTCGACCTGGCTCTGGCTTGCCCTCATCCTGGCTCCGGCCTGCTCTTGCTCTGGCTCTGGCCTGCCCACTCCTTGGCTCCGGCCTGCTCTCGCCCTGGCTCCGGCCTGCTCTCGCCCTGGCTCCGGCCTGCTCTCGCCCTGGCTCCGGCCTGCTCTCGCTCTGGCTTCAGCCTGCCCTCGCCCTGGCTCCGTCCTGCCCTTGCTCTGGCTCCGGCCAGCTCCTGTTCTGGCTCCGGCAAGCCCTCGCCTTGGCTCCAGCCTGCTCTTTCTTGCTCTGGCTCTGGCCTGCCCTCGTCTTGACTCCGGCCTGCTCTCGCTTTGGTTCTGGCCTGCCTTCGCCTTGGCTCCGGCCTGCTCTCGCTCAGGCCTACTACTCTCTCTCTGGCTCTGGCCTGCCCTTGCCTTGGCTCCTGACTGCTCTCGCTCTGGCACTGGCCTGATCTCGCTCTGGCACTGGCCTGCTCTCGTTCTGTCTCTTGCTTGCCCTCACCTTGGCTCCGGCCTTCTCTCGCTCTGGCTCTGGCCTGCAGTCGCCTTGGCTCCGGCCTGCTCTTGCCCTGGCTCCGGCCTGATCTCGCTCTGGCCTGCCCTCGCCTTGGCTCCGGCCTGCTCTCGCTCTGACTCTGGTCTGCCCTTGCCCAGGCTCCGGCCTGCTCTGGCTTTAGCTCTGTCCTGCCCTCGCCTTGGCTACGGCCTGCTCTCGACCTGGCTCCGGCTTGCCCTCATCCTGGCTCCGGCCTGCTCTTGCTCTGGCTCTGGCCTGCCCACTCCTTGGCTCCGGCCTGCTCTCACCCTGGCTCCGGCCTGCTCTCGCTCTTGCTTCAGCCTGCCCTCGCCCTGGCTCCGGCCTGCCCTTGCTCTGGCTCCGGCCAGCTCCTGTTCTGGCTTCGGCAAGCCCTCGCCTTGGCTCCAGCCTGCTCTTTCTTGCTCTGGCTCTGGCCTGCCCTCGTCTTGACTCCGGCCTGCTCTCGCTTTGGCTCTGGCCTGATCTCGCTCTGGCCTGCCATCGCCTTGGCTCCAGCCTGCTCTCGCTTTCCTCGCCCTGGCTCCGGCCTGCCCTCGCTCTGACTCTGGTCTGCCCTCGCCCAGGCTCCGGCCTGCTCTGGCTTTAGCTCTGTCCTGCACTCGCCTTGGCTAAGGCCTGCTCTCGACCTGGCTCTGGCTTGCCTTCATCCTGGCTCCGGCCTGCTCTTGCTCTGGCTTGCCCTCTCCTTGGCTCCGGCCTGCTCTCACCCTGGCTCCGGCCTGCTCTCGCTCTGGCTACAGCCTGCCCTCGCCCTGCTCCGGCCTGCCCTTGCTCTGGCTCCGGCCAGCTCCTGTTCTGGTTCCGGCCAGCCCTCGCCTTGGCTCCAGCCTGCTCTTTCTTGCTCTGGCCTGCCCTCGTCTTGACTCCGGCCTGCTCTCGCTTTGGTTCTGGCCTGCCTTCGCCTTGGCTCCGGCCTGCTCTCGCTCAGGCCTATTCTCTCTCTGGCTCTGGCCTGCCCTTGCCTTGGCTCCGGACTGCTCTCGCTCTGGCACTGGCCTGATCTCGCTCTGGCACTGGCCTGCTCTCTTTCTGGCTCTGGCCTGCCCTCACCTTGGCTCCGGCCTGCTCTCACTCTGGTTCTGGCCTGCCGTCGCCTTGGCTCCGTCCTGCTCTTGCCCAGGCTCCGGCCTGATCTCGCTCTGGCCTGCCCTCGCCTTGGCTCCGGCCTGCTCTCGCTCTGACTCTGGTCTGCCCTCGCCCAGGCTCCGGCCTGCTCTGGCTCTAGCTCTGTCCTGCCCTCGCCTTGGCTCCGGCCTGCCCTCGCCTTAGCATGCCGAAGCTCTCGCCCTGGATCCGGCCTGCCCTCGGCCTGGCTCCGGCCTGCCCTCTAAGTGGCTCCGGCCTGCCCTCCCTCTGGCTCCAGCCTGCCCTCGCCCTGGCTCCGGCCTGCTCTTGCCCTGGCTCCGGCCTGCTCTCACTCTGGCTCCAGCCTGCCCTTGCTCTGGCTTCGGCCAGCCCTCGCCTTGGCTCCGGCCTGCTCTCGCTCTGTCTCTGGCCTGCAGTCGCCTTGGCTCCGGCCTGCTCTTGCCCTGCCTCCGGCCTGATCTCGCTCTGGCCTGCCCTCGCCTTGGCTACGGCCTGCTCTAGACCTGGCTCCGGCTTGCCCTCATCCTGGCTCCGGCCTGCTCTTGCTCTGGCTCTGGCCTGCCCACTCCTTGTCTCCGGCCTGCTCTCGCCCTGGCTCTGGCCTGCTCTCGCTCTGGCTTCAGCCTGCCCTCGCTCTGGCCTGCTCTCGCTCTGGTTCTGGCCTGCCCTTGCCTCGGCTCCGGCCTACTCTCGCTCTGGCCTGCCTCTCCTTGGCTCCGGCCTTCTCTCGCTCTGCCTCGCGCCTGCCCTCGTCTTGGCTCCGGCCTGCTCTCGCTCTGACTCTGGCCTGCCCTCGCCCTGGCTCCGTCCTGCTCTGGATCTGGCTCTGGCCTGCCCTGGCCTTGGCTCCGGCCTGCTGTTGCCCTGGCTCCAGCCTGCTCTCGCTCTGGCCTGCCCTCGCCTTGGCTCCGGCCTGCTCTCGCTCTGGCTCCAGCCTGCCCTCGCTGTGGCTCCGGCCGGCCCTTGCTCTGGCTACGGCCAGCCTTCGCCTTGGCTCCAGCCTGCTCTCGCCCTGGCTCCGGCCTTCTCTTGCTCTGGCTCTGGACTGCCCTCGCCCTGGCTCCGGCCTGCTCTTGCTCTGGCCTGCCCTCGTTTTGACTCCGGACTGCTCTCGCTCTGGTTCTGGCCAGCCTTCGCCTTGGCTCCGGCATGCCCTCGCTCTGGCTCAAGCCTGCTCTAGCTCTGGCTCTGGCCTGCCCTGGCTCCAGACTGCTCTCGCTCTGGCCTGCACTCGCCTTGGCTCCAGCCTGCTCTTGCCTGCCGTCGCCTTGGCTCCGGCCTGCTCTCGCTCTGGCCCGCCCTGGCTCTGCTTCTGGCCTGCCCTCGCCTTGGCTCTGGCTTGCTCTCGCTCTGGCTCCGGCCTGCCCTCGCCCTGGCTCCGGCCTGCTCTCACTCTGCCTCCGGCCTGCCCTCGCCTTGGCTCCGGAGCCTGCTCTCGCTCTGACTCCGGCCTGCTCTCGCTCTGGCTCCGGCATGCCCTCGCCCTTTCTCCGGCCTGCTCTCGCTCTGGCCTGCCCTCGTCCTGACTCCGGCATTCTCTCGCTGTTGCACAGGCCTGCTCTCGATCTGGAACTGACCTGCTCTCGCTCTGGCTCTGGCCTGCCCTCACCTTGTCTCCGGCTTGCTCTGGCTCTGGCGTGTCCTCGCCTTGGCTCCAGACTTCTCTCGCTCTGGCTCTCGCCTGCCCTAGCCTTGGCTCTGGCCTACTTTTGCTCTCTCTGGCCTGCCCTTGCCCTGGCTCCGGCCTGATCTTGCTCTGGCCTGCCTTCGCCTTGGCTCCAGCCTGCTCTCGCTTTGACTCTGGTCTGCCCTCCCGGCCTGCTATGGCTCTAGCTCTGTCCTGCCCTCGCCTTGGCTACGGCCTGCTCTCTCTCACCCTGGCTCCAGCTTGCCCTCCTCCTGGCTCCGGCCTGCTCTCGCTCTGGCTCTGGCCTACCCTCGCCCTTTCTCCGGTCGGCTCTCGCTCTGGCCTGCTCTCGCCCTGACTCCGGCATTCTCTCGCTCTTGCACTGGCCTGCTCTCGATCTGGAACTGACTTGCTCTCTTTCTGGCTCTGGCCTGCCCTCACCTTGTCTCCGGCTTGCTCTCGCTCTGGCTCTGGCCTGTCCTCGCCTTGGCTCCGGACTTCTCTCGCTCTGGCTCTCGCCTGCCCTAGCCTTGGCTCTGGCCTATTTTCGCTCTCTCTAGCCAGCTCTTGCCCTGGTTCCGGCATGATATCGCTCTGGCCTGCCCTCGCCTTGGCTCCAGCCTGCTCTCGCTTTGACTCTGGTCTGCCCTCGCCCAGACTCCGGCCTGCTCTCGCTTTCCTCGTCCTGGCTCCGGCCTGCCCTCGCCTTGACTCCTGCCTGCTCTCGCTCTGACTCTGGTCTGCCCTCGACCAGGCTCCGGCCTGCTCTGGCTTTAGCTCTGTCCTGCCCTCGCCTTGGCTACGGCCTGCCCTCATCCTGGCTCCGGCCTGCTCTTGCTCTGGCTCTGGCCTGCCCTCTCCTTGGCTCCGGCCTGTTCTCGCCCTGGCTCCGGCCTGCTCTCGCTCTGGCTTCAGCCTGCCCTCGCCCTGGCTCCGGCCTGCCCTTGCTCCGGCCTGCCCTTGCTCTGGCTCCGGCCAGCTCCTGTTCTGGCTCCGGCCAGCCCTCGCCTTGGCTCCAGCCTGCTCTTTCTTGCTCTGGCTCTGGCCTGCCCTCGTCTTGACTCCGGCCTGCTCTCGCTTTGGTTCTGGCCTGTCTTCGCCTTGGCTCCGGCCTGCTCTCGCTCAGGCCTATTCTCTCTCTCTGGCTCTGGCCTGCCCTTGCCTTGGCTACGGACTGCTCTCGCTCTGGCACTGGCCTGATCTCGCTCTGGCACTGGCCTGCTCTCGTTCTGGCTCTGGCCTGCCCTCACCTTGGCTCCGGCCTGCTCTCGCTCTGGCTCTGGCCTGCTCTCGCTCTGGCCCCGGACGGCTCTCGCTCTGGCCTGCTCTCGCTCTGGTTCTGACCTGCTCTCGCTCTGGCTCTTGCCTCGCCCTGTCTCCGGCATGCTCTCGCCCTTGTTCCGGCCTGCCCTTGCCTTGGCTCCGGCCTTCTCTTGCTCTGGCCTGCCCTTGCCTTGGCTCTGGCCTGCCCTCGTCCTGGCTCCGGCCTTCTCTCGCTCTGGCTCTGGCCTGCTCTTGCCTTGGCTGTGGCCTACTCAAGCTCTGGCCAGCCCTCGCCTTGGCTCCGGCCTGCTCTCGCTCTGGCCTGCCCTCGCCCTGACTCCAGCCTGCTCTGGATCTGGCTCTGGCCTGCCCTCGCCTTGGCTCCGGCGCGCTCTCGCTCTGGCCTGCCCTCGCCTTGGCTCCAGCCAAATCTCGCCTTGGCTCCGGCCTGCTCTCGCTTCGGCCAGCCCTCGCCTTGGCTCCGGCCTGCTCTCGCCTTGGCTCCGGCCTGCTCTCGCCTTGGCTCCGGCCTGCTCTCGCCCTGGCTCCGGCCAGCCCTTGCTCTGGCTCCGGCCAGCCCTTGCTCTGGCTCCGGCCAGCCCTTGCTCTGGCTCCGGTCAGCCCTCGCCCTGGCTCCAGCCTGCTCTTGCTCTGGCTCCGGCCTGCTCTCGCCCTGGCTCCGGCCTGCTCTTGCTCTGGCCTGCCCTCGCCCTGGCTCCGGCCTGCTCTTGCTCTGGATCTGGCCGGCCATTGCTCTGGCTCTGGTATGCCCTGTCTTGACTCCAGCCTGCTCTCGCTCTTCTTCTGGCCTGCCTTTGCCTTGGCTCCGGCCTGCTCTCGCTCTGGCTCTGGCCTAGTCTCGCTCTGGCTATGGCCTGCCCTCGCCTTGGCTCTGGCCTGCTCTCGCCCTGGCTCCGGTCTGCTCTCTTTCTGGCCTGCCCTCGCCCTGGCTCCGGCCTACTCTTGCTCTGGCTCTGGCCTGCTCTCGCTCTGGCCTCACCCTGTCTCCGGCCTGCTCTCGTCCTGGTTCCGGCCTGCCTTGCCTTGGCTCCGGCCTTCTCTGGCCTACTCTCGCTCTGGCCTGCCCTTGCCCTGGCTCCAGCCTGCTCTCGCTCTGGCCTCCTCTCGCTCTGGCGTGCCCTCGCCTTGGCTCCGGCCTGCTCTCGCTCTGTCTGGCCTGCCCTCGCCCTGGCTCCGGCCTGCTCTGGATCTGGCTCTGACCTGCCCTCGCCTTGGCTCCGGCCTGCTTTTGCCCTGGCTCCAGCCTGCTCTCGCTCTGGCTCCGGCTGGCCCTCGCCTTGGCTCCGACCTGCTCTCGCCCTTGCTCTGGCCTGTTCTTGCTCTGGCTCTGACCTGCCCTCGGCCTTGCTCCGACCTGCTCTTGCTCTGGCCTGCTCTTGCTCATAGGTCTCTGTGCCACAATCCACTTCAGCTGAATGTGGGTCTGAGGACGCACATCCAGTTGAATTTTGTGCTGGCGTCAGCAGGCCCCCACCCGCATGGGCCCGGTTGCGACCTCTGTGACCACGGTTGTTACGCCCCTGAATACAGCAGAGCTGCACATGCTCAGACTCCACTCGTTTCAGAGACACATTCTCGGTATCGGTTCTTACAAATAAATGTTATTACATGGAAAGTTCTACAGCATCTAATACACTTTCTGTATCAATTCTTCAAGGTTTCTAAGATCTCTGCTTGCTGTCCTAGCACAGGAACCTTCATTGCTTATTATGAGACACAAATCTGAGAATTACACTACTGCTGTAACGTCCGGCCTGCTCTCGCTCTTGTTATGGCCTGCCTTCGCCTTGGCTCCGGCCTGCTCTCGCTCTGGCGTAGGCCTGCTGTCGCTCTGGCTCTGTCTGGCCTTCCCTTGCCTTGCCTCCGGACTGCTCTCGCCTTGGCTACGGCCTGCTCTCGCCTTGGCTCCGGCCTGCTCTCGCTCTGGCTCCGGCCTGCCCTCGCCCTGACTCCGGCCTGCCCCTCTGGCTCCAGCCTGCCCTCGCATTGGCTCCGGCCTGCTCTTGCCCTGGCTCCGACCCGCTCCGGCTCTGGCCTGCCCTTGCCCTGGCTCCGGCCTGCTCTCTCTCTGGCTCTGGCCTGCCCATGCCTTGGCTCCGGCCTGCTCTTCCTCTGGCTCTGGCCTGCTCTCGTCTTGACTCTAACCTGATCTTGCTCTTGTTCTGGCCTGCCTTTGCCTTAGCTGCAGCCTGCTCTCGCTCTGGCTCTGGCCTGCTCTCGCTCTGGCTCTGGCCTACTCTCGCTCTGGCTCTGGCCTGCCCTAGCTCTGGCTCTGGACTGCTCTCGCTCTGGCCTGCTCTCGCTCTGGCTCTGGCCTGCCCTCGCCCTGGCTCCGGCATACTCTCGCTCTGGTTCTGACCTGCTCTCGCTCTGGCCTCGCCCTGTCTCCGGCCTGCTCTCGCTCTTGTTCCGGTCTGCCCTTGCCTTGGCTCCGGCCTTCTGTCGCTCTGGCCTGCCCTAGCCTTGGCTCTGGCCTGCCCTCGCCCTGGCTCCGGCCTTCTCTCGCTCTGGCTCTGGCCTGCCCTTGCCTTGGCTCTGGCCTACTCAAGCCCTGGCCTGCCCTCGCCTTGGTTCCGTCTCGCTCTGGCCTGCCCTCGCCCTGACTCCGGCCTGCCCCTCTGGCTCCAGCCTGCCCTCGCATTGGCTCCGGCCTGCTCTCGCCCTGGCTCCGACACGCTCTGGCTCTGGCCTGCCCTTGCCCTGGCTCCGGCCTGCTCTCTCTCTGGCCTGCTCTCGCTCTGGCCTGCCCATGCCTTGGCTCCGGCCTGCTCTTCCTCTGGCTCTGGCCTGCCCTCGTCTTGACTCTAACCTGATCTCGCTCTTGTTCTGGCCTGCCTTCGCCTTGGATCCAGCCTGCTCTCGCTCTGGCTCTGGCCTGCTCTCGCTCTGGCCTCACCCACCCTGTCTCCGGCCTGCTCTCGTCCTTCCCTTGCCTTGACTCTGGCCTTCTCTCGCTCTGGCTCTGGCCTGCTATCGCTCTGGCTCTGGCCTGCCCTCGCCTTGGCGCTGGCCTGCTCTCGCTCTGGCCTGCCCTCGCCTGGCTCCGGCCTGCTCTCTCTCTGGCCTGCCCTCGCCCTGGCTCCGGCCTACTCTCGCTCTGGCCTGCTCTTGCTCTGGCCTCACCCACCCTGTCTCCGGCCTGCTCTCGTCCTTCCCTTGCCTTGACTCTGGCCTTCTCTCGCTCTGGCCTACTCTCGCTCTGGCTCTGGCCTGCCCTCGCCCTGGCTCCGGCCTGCTCTCGCTCTGGCCTGCTCTCGCTCTGGCGTGCCCTTGCCTTGGCTACGGCCTGCTCTCACTCTGTCTGGCCTGCCCTCGCCCTGGCTCCGGCCTGCTCTGGATCTGGCTCTGGCCTGCCCTCGCCTTGGTTCCGGCCTGCTCTCGCTCTGGCCTGCCCTTGCCCTGACTCCGGCCTGCCCCTCTGGCTCCGGCCTGCCCTTGCATTGGATCCGGCCTGCTCTCGCCCTGGCCCCGACCCGTTCTGGCTCTGGCCTGCCCTTGCCCTGGCTCCGGCCTGCCCTCCTCGCTCTGGCCTGCCCATGCCTTGGCTCCGGCCTGCTCTTCCTCTGGCTCTGGCCTGCCCTCGTCTTGACTCTAACCTGATCTCGCTCTTGTTATGGCCTGCCTTCGCCTTGGCTCCAGCCTGCTCTCGCTCTGGCTCAGGCCTGCTCTCGCTCTGGCTCTGGCCTGCCCTAGCTCTGTCTCTGGCCTGCCCTAGCTCTGGCTTCGGACTGCTCTCGCTCTGGCTCTGGCCTGCTATCGCTCTGGCTCTGGCCTGCCCTCTCGCCTTGGCTCTGGCCTGCCCTCGCCTTGGCTCTGGCCTGCTCTCGCTCTGGCCTGCCCTCGCCTGGCTCCGGCCTGCTCTCTCTCTGGCCTGCCCTCGCCCTGGCTCCGGCCTACTCTCGCTCTGGCCTCACCCACCCTGTCTCCGGCCTGCTCTCGTCCTGGCTTCGGCCTGCCCTTGCCTTGACTCTGGCCTTCTCTCGCTCTGGCCTCACCCACCCTGTCTCCGGCCTGCATTCGTCCTGGCTTCGGCCTGCCCTTGCCTTGACTCTGGCCTTCTCTCGCTCTGGCCTGCCCTTGCCTTGGCTCTGGCCTGCCCTTGCCTTGGCTCTGGCCTGCCCTTGCCTTGGCTCTGGCCTGCCCTCGCCCTGGCCTGCCCTCGCCCTGGCTCCGGCCTGCTCTTGCTCTAGCCTGCTCTCGCTCTGGCGTGCCCTCGCCTTGGCTACGGACTGCTCTCGCTCTGTCTGGCCTGCCCTCGCCCTGGCTCCGGCCTGCTCTGGATCTGGCTCTGGCCTGCCCTCGCCTTGGCTCCGGCCTGCCCTCGCCTTGGCTCCGGCCTGCTCTCGCCCTGGCTCCGACCTGCTCTCGCCCTGGCTCCGGCCTGCTCTCGCCCTGGCTCCGGCCTGCTCTCGCCCTGGCTCCGGCCTGCCCTTGCTCTGACTCCGGCTAGCCCTCGCTTTGGCTCCGGCCTGCTCTCGCCCTGGCTCTGGCCTGCTCTTGCTCTGGCTTTGGCCTGCCCTCACCCTGGCTCCTGCCTGCAAGCCCTCGCCCTGGCTCTGGCCTGCTCTCTCTCTGGCTCTGGCTTGCCCATGCCTTGGCTCCTGCCTGCTCTTCCTCTGGCTCTGGCCTGCCCTCGTCTTGACTCTAATCTGATCTCACTCTTGTTCTGGCCTGCCTTCGCCTTGGCTCCAGCCTGCTCTCGCTCTGGCTCAGGCCTGCTCTCGATCTGGCTCTGGCCTGCCGTAGCTCTGGCTCCGGACTGCTCTCGCTCTGGCTCCGGACTGCTCTCGCTCTGGCCTGCTCTCGCTCTGGCTCTGGCCTGCCCTCGCCTTGGCTCTGGCATACTCTCGCTCTGGCCTACCCGTGCCTTGGCTCTGGCCTACTCTCGCTCTGGCCTGCCCTTGCCCTGGCTCCGGCCTGCTCTCGCTCTGGCTTCCTCTCGCTCTGGCGTGCCCTTGCCTTGGCTACGGCCTGCTCACGCTCTGTCTGGCCTGCCCTCGCCCTGGCTCCGGCCTGCTCTGGATCTGGCTCTGGCCTGCCCTCGCCTTGGTTCCGGCCTGCTCTCGCTCTGGCCTGCCCTCGCCCTGACTCCGGCCTGCCCTTGCATTGGATCCGGCCTGCTCTCGCCCTGGCTCCGACCCGTTCTGGCTCTGGCCTGCCCTTGCCCTGGCTCCGGCCTGCCCTCGCTCTGGCCTGCCCATGCCTTGGCTCCGGCCTGCTCTTCCTCTGGCTCTGGCTTGCCCTCGTCTTGACTCTAACCTGATCTCGCTCTTGTTCTGGCCTGCCTTCGCCTTGGCTCCAGCCTGCTCTCGCTCTGCCTCAGGCCTGTTCTCGCTCTGGCTCTGGTCTGCCCTAGCTCTGGCTCTGGCCTGCCCTCGCCTTGGCTCCAGCCTGCTCTAGCCCTGGCTCTGGCCTGCCCTCGCCTTGGCTCCAGCCTGCTCTACCCTTGTCTCCGACCTGCTCTCGCTCTGTCTCCAGCCTGCCCTCGCCCTGGCTCCGGCATACTCTCGCTCTGGTTCTGATCTGCTCTCGCTCTGGCTCTGGCCTCGCCCTGTCTCCGGCCTGCTCTCGCCCTTGTTCCGGCCTGCCCTTGCCCTGGCTCCGGCCTTCTCTCGCTCTGGCTCTGGCCTGGGCCTTGGCTCTGGCCTACTCAAGCTCTGGCCTGCCCTCGACTTGGCTCCGGCCTGCTCTCGCTCTGGCCTGCCCTCTCCCTGACTCTGGCCTGCTCTGGATCTGGCTCTGGCCTGCCCTCGCCTTGGCTCCGGCCCGCTCTCGCTCTAGCTCTGGACTGCCCTCGCCTTGGCTCCGGCCAAATGTCGCCTTGACTCCGGCCTGCTCTCTCTTCGGCCAGCCCTCGCCTTGGCTCCGGTCTGCTCTCGCCTTGGCTCCGGCCTGCTCTCACCTTGGCTCCGGCCTGCTCTCGCCTTGGCTCCGGCCTGCTCTCGCCCTGGCTCCAGCCTGCCCTTGCTCTGGCCTGCCCTCGCCCTGGCTCCGGCCTGCTCTTGCTCTGGATCTGGCCGGCTCTTGCTCTGGCTCTGGCCTGCCCTTGTCTTGACTCCAGCCTGCTCTCGCTCTTCTTCTGGCCTGCCTTCGCCTTGGCTCCGGCCTGCTCTCGCTCTAGCCTAGTCTCGCTCTGGCTATGGCCTGCCCTCACCTTGGCTCTGGCCTGCTCTCGCTCTGGCCTGCCCGCGCCCTGGCTCTGCCTGCTCTCTCTCTGGCCAGCCCTCACCCAGGCTCCGGCCTACTCTCGCTCTGGCTCTGGCCTGCTCTCGCTCTGGCCTCACCCTGTCTCCGGCCTGCTCTCGTCCTGGTTCCGGCCTGCCCTTGCCTTGGCTCCGGCCTTCTCTCGCTCTGCCTTGGCTCTGGCCTACTCTCGCTCTGGCCTGCCCTTGCCCTGGCTCCAGACTGCTCTGGCTCTGGCCTCCTCTCGCTCTGGCATGCCCTCGCCTTGACTTCGACCTGCTCTCGCTCTGTCTGGCCTGCCCTCTCGCCCTGGCTCCAGCCTGCTCTGGATCTGGCTCTGACCTGCCCTCGCCTTGGCTCCGGCCTGCTCTCGCCCTGGCTCCGGCCTGCTCTCGCTCTGGCTCTGTCTGGCATGTCCTCGCCCTGGCTCCGGCCTGCCCTTGCTCTGGCTCCGGCTGGCCCTCTGCAGCCACGCCCAGGGCCAACGTTTGGGGTTTGCTTTGGACAGGTCCCCTACTCTGTTCCAGGACTTCACCTTGTTGGGTGGGGTGACATGAACACCCGGTTACGGACACGCCGTGACATCTAAAGACTAAAACTCCTTGTACATATGTCATGCTACTGTTATACCCTGTATTTGTATTTTCTTAAAAATGTGTGCCCTGGCTCCGGCCTGCTCTCTCTCTGGCTCTGGCCTGCCCTCGTCTTGACTCTTACCTGATCTCGCTCTTTTTCTGGCCTACCTTCGCCTTGGCTCCAGCCTGCTCTCGCTCTGGCTCTGGCCTGCCCTAGCTTTGGCTCCGGACTACTCTCGCTCTGGCCTGCCCTTGCCCTGGCTCCGGCATGCTCTCGCTCTGGCTCTGGCCTCCTCTCGCTCTGGCGTGCCCTCGCCTTGGCTCCGGCCTGCTCTCGCTCTGTCTGGCCTACCCTCGCCCTGGCTCCGGCCTGCTCTGGATCTGGCTCTGGCCTGCCCTCGCCTTGGCTCCGGCCTGCTTTCGCCCTGGCTCCGGCCTACTCTCGCTCTGGCCTGCCCTCGCCCTGGCTCCGGCCTGCTCTGGCTCTGGCCTGCTCTCGCTCTGGCGTGCCCTCGCCTTGGCTACGGCCTGCTCTGGCTCTGTCTGGCCTGCCCTCGCCCTGGCTCCGGCCTGCTCTGCATCTGGCTCTGGACTGCCCTCGCCTTGGCTCCGGTCTGCTCTCGCCCTGGCTCCGACCTGCTCTCGCCCTGGCTCCAGCCTGCTCTCACTCTGGCTCCGGCCTGTCCTCGCCCTGGCTCCGGCCTGTCCTTGCTCTGACTCCGGCTAGCCCTCGCCTTGGCTCCGGCCTGCTCTCGCCCTGGCTCTGCCTGCTCTTGCTCTGGCACTGGCCTGCCCTCGCCCTGGCTCCTGCCTGCTCTTGCCCTGGCTCTGGCCTGCTCTTGCTCTGGCTCTGGCCTGCCCTTGTCTTGACTCCGGCCTGATCTCGCTCTTCTTCTGGCCTGCCCTCGCCTTGGCTCCGGCCCTGCTCTCGCCTTGGCGCTGGCCTACTTTCGCTCTAGGTTCGGACTGCCCTCGCCCAGGCTCTGGCCTACCATCGCTCTGACTCCGGCCTGCTCTTCGCCCTGGCTCTGGCCTGCCCTCGCCCTGGCTCCAGCCTACTCTCGCTCTGGCCTGCTCTCGCTCTGACCTCGCCCTGTCTCCGGCCTGCTCCCCCCCCTGGTTCCGGCCTGCCCTTGCCTCGGCTCCCTCCGGCCTTCTCTCGCTCTAGCTCTTGCCTGCCTTTGACTTGGCTCTCGCCTACTCTCGCTCCGGCCTGCCCCTCTGCAGGCCGCCCTGACTCCGGCCTGCCCCTCTGGCTCTGGCCTGCCCTCGCATTGGCTCTGGCCTGCCCTCGCCCTCGCTCCGACCCGTTCTCGCTCTGGCTCTGGCCAGCCCTTGCCCTGGCTCCGGCCTGCTCTCTCTCTGGCTCTGGCCTGCCCATGCCTTGGCTCCGGCCTGCTCTTCCTCTGGCTCTGGCCTGCCCTAGTCTTGACTCTAACCTGATCTCGCTCTTGTTCTGGCCTGCCTTCGCATTGGCTCCAGCCTGTTGTCGCTCTGGTTCAGGCCTGCTCTCGCTCTGGCTCCGGACTGCTCTCGCTCTGGCTCTGGCCTGCTATCGCTCTGGCTCTGGCCTGCCCTCCCTCTGGCCTGCCCTAGCTCTGGCTCCGGACTGCTCTCGCTCTGGCCTGCTATCGCTCTGGCTCTGGCCTGCGCTCCCTCGCCTTGGCTCCGGCCTACTCTCGCTCTGGCCTGCTCTCGCTCTGGCCTCACTCACCCTGTCTCCGGCCTGCTCTCGTCCTGGTTTCGGCCTGCCCTTGCCTTGACTCTGGCCTTCTCTCACTCTGGCCTGCCCTTGCCTTGGCTCTGGCCTACTCTCGCTCTGGCTCTGGCCTGCCCTCGCCCTGGCTCCGGCCTGCTCTCGCTCTGGCCTGCTCTCGCTCTGGCGTGCCCTCGCCTTGGCTACGGCCTGCTCTCGCTCTGTCTGGCCTGCCCTCGCCCTGGCTCCGGCCTGCTCTGCATCTGGCTCTGGACTGCCCTCGCCTTGGGTCCGGCCTGCTCGCGCCCTGGCTCCGACCTGCTCTCGCCCTGGCTCCGGCCTGCTCTCTCTCTGGCTCCGGCCTGTCCTCGCCCTGGCTCCGGCCTGCCCTTGCTCTGACTCCGGCTAGCCCTCGCCTTGGCTCCGGCCTGCTCTCGCCCTGGCTCTGCCTGCTCTTGCTCTGGCTCTGGCCTGCCCTCGCCCTGGCTCCTGCCTGCTCTTGCTCCGGCTCTGGCCTGCTCATGCTCTGGTCTGCCCTCGTCTTGACTCCGGCCTCTGATCTCGCTTTTCTTCTGGCCTGCCCTCGCCTTATCTCCGGCCCTGCTCTCGCCTTGGCGCTGGCCTACTTTCGCTCTAGCTTCGGACTGCCCTCGCCCAGGCTCTGGCCTGCCATCGCTTTGACTCCGGCCTGCTCTTCGCCCTGGCTCTGGCCTGCCCTCACCCTGGCCTGCCCTCGCCCTGGCTCCAGCCTACTCTCGCTCTGGCCTGCTCTCGCTCTGACCTCGCCCTGTCTCCGGCCTGCTCCCCCCCCCTGGTTCCGGCCTGCCCTTGCCTTGGCTCCCTCCGGCCTTCTCTCGCTCTAGCTCTTGCCTGCCTTTGACTTGGCTCTCACCTACTCTCGCTCTGGCTCCGGTCTGCCCTCGCCCTGACTCCGGCCTGCCCTCGCCCTGACTCCGGCCTGCCCCTCTGCAGGCCGCCCTGACTCCGGCCTGCCCCTCTGGCTCCGGCCTGCCCTCGCATTGGCTCCGGCCTGCTCTCGCCCGTGGCTTCGACCCGCTCTGGATCTGGCCTGCCCTTGCCCTGGCTCCGGCCTGCTCTCTCTCTGGCTCTGGCCTGCCCATGCCTTGGCTCCGGCCTGCTCTTCCTCTGGCTCTGGCCTGCCTTCGCCTTGGCTCCAGCCTGCTCTCGCTCTGGCTCAGGCTTGCTCTCGCCAGATCTGGCTCTGGCCTGCCCTAGCTCTGGCTCCGGACTGCTCTCGCTCTGGCTCTGGCCTGCTAGCTCTGGCTCTGGCCTGCCCTCGCCTTGGCTCTGAGGCAAGGGCAGGCCAGAGCCAGAGAGAGAGCAGGCCGGAGCCAGGGCGAGGGAAGGCCAGAGCGAGAGCAGGCCGGAGCCAGAGCAAGGGCAGGCTAGAGTCAGGGCGAAGGCATGCCGGAGCCAGAGCGAGAGCCGGCCGGAGCTAAGGCGGGAACAGGCCGGAGCCAAGGCGAGGTTAGGCCAGAGCCAGAGTAAAAACAGGCCGGAGCCAGGACGAGGGGGCAGGCCAGAGCGAGAGCAGGCCGGAGCCTCGGCGAGGGCAAACCAGAGCCAGAGCGAGAGAAGGCGGAGCCAAGACAAGGTCAGGCCATTACCAGGGCGAGAACAGGCCAGAGGCAGAGCGACAGTAGGCCAGAGAGAGAGTAGGGTGGAGACTGGGCGAGGGCAGGTCAGAAACAAAGCGAGAACAGGTCGGAGCCAGGGCGAGAGCAGGCCGGAGCCAAGGCGAGGGCAGGCCGGAGCCAGGGCGAGGGCAGTCCGGAGCGAGAGCAGGCCAGGGCCAGAGCGACAGCAGGCCAGAGCGAGAGCAGGCCGGAGCCAGGACGAGTGCAGGCCGGAGCCAGGGCGAGAGCGGGCCGGAGCCAAGGCGAGGTCCGGCCTGCTCTCTCTCTGGCCTGGCTCCGGCCTACTCTCGCTCTGTCTGGCCTGCTCTCGCTGTGGCTCTGGCCTCACTCACCCTGTCTCCGGCCTGCTCTCGTCTTGGTTTCGGCCTGCCCTTGGCTCTGGCCTTCTCTCGCTCTGGCCTGCCCCTAGAAAGTAATAATTCCCCATGTGCACCTTTAATAGTCACAATACTCTTATGAGTGCCCCAATAATGCTTCTTTAGTGCCTATTTGACATTTAATAATTCACCTATCTCCATTGGACATCTGAACTTTCTGCCCCTCCCCCATTCTTCTTGTGTCATAATTCTACATATTCTCCATAGATGAATCCTGGAGCAGAAACCTCTCTAATGAGATTCTTCCTCCAGCTGAGAAGTGAATATGGAAGAAGGAGCGCAGGAAACATCTGAAGGCTGCGCATCCATCAGTGGTGACCGGCTCCATTAACGGCCGCCCCATGCAGCCCCCTCACTGAGCCCAATGCAGCCTCCTCACTGCTCGGAATTCCACTAGAGATAGAAAGTCTAAAAAAAAGTTACAGAACTTTTCATTGTACAACGGTCGTTATTTACAGGAAACTGGAGGAGCTTTTTACATGCTTCTAAAAGTAATGTGTAAGACGCAGTACAAGACTTAACACTGGCAATCCAGATGAGTATATATAGGAGAAGGGAGTGGCAAATACTGAACAGCTGAGATCATCCAAGCTGGGAAGCTTCAGAGACTCCAAGCTGAACAGACTAACCCCTGCACTGCTAACAGATACCTGCACTGTTTAATATGAAGGAGAAGTGCTTTTGATCAGTGCAAGAGTACGTGAAATCAGATGCTGAAATCTTCTGGCCCCTCTCTTTCTTGTTACATCTGTGACATTTGGTCTGTGCACCCTCTTAGGAGGGAACTGTGTGCTCCTGTCTCCTAGACCTGCACACTTCGGTGAGGGTCTCAGGATCCAGACTAAAGGAACTTCATTAAATATAAAACAACAAGTCTAAGAATATAGTGATGTCACAGGAGCGGTGTGTGTATGAATCTGGTGATGTCACAGGAGTGGTGTGTGTATGACTGGTGATGTCACAGGAGCGGAGTGTATATGACTGGTGATGTCACAGGAGCGGAGCGTGTATGACTCTGGTGATGTCACAGGAGCGGTGAGTGTAAGAATATAGTGATGTCACTGGCTCTGTGTGTATGTATCTGGTGATGTCACAGGAGCGGAGTGTATGTATCCTGTGATGTCACAGGAGCGGTGTGTGTATGTCTCAGAGGAAGATCAGAACTGCGAGAATGAGGAGTGTGGGTGGTGAAGCCAGCGGGTCGTAAACCAGCTGTTCGGTTCTGATGGCGGAGGAGGATAGTGGTGGTGCTGGATAGTGTCACCATATAATACCCTTGGCTCTGGCCTACTCTCGCTCTGGCCTGCCCTCGCCTTGGCTCCGGCCTGCTCTCGCCCTGGCCTGCTCTCGCCTTGGCTCCGGCCTGCTCTCGCCTTGGCTCCGGCCTGCTCTCGCTCTGGCTCCGGCCTGCCCTCGCCCTGACTCCGGCCTGCCCTTGCTCTGGCTCCGGCCTGCCCTCTGGCTCCGGCCTGCTCTCGCCCTGGCTCCAACCTGCTCTCGCCAGACTCTGGCCTGCTCTCGCCCTGGCTCCGGCCTGCTATCGCTCTGGCAATGGCCTGCCTTCGCCCTGGCTCCGGCCTGCTCTCTCTCGGGCTCTGGCCTGCCCTCGCCCTGGCTCTGGCCTCGCCCTGGTTCCGGCCTGCCCTTGCCTTGGCTCTGGCCTTCTATCGCTCTGGCTCTGGCCTGCCCTTGCCGAGGCTCCGGCCTGCTCTCGCTCTGGCTCCGGAATGCCCTCGCCCTGACTCCGGCCTGCCCTTGCTCTGGCTCCGGACTGCCCTCGCATTGGCTCCGGCCTGCTCTCGCCCTGGCTCCGACCTGCTCTCGCCCTGGCTCCGACCTGCTCTCGCCCTGGCTCCGACCTGCTCTCGCCCTGGCTCTGGCCTGCCCATGCCTTGGCTTCTCCGGCCTGCCCATGCCTTGGCTTCTCCGGCCTGCTCTTCCTCTGGCTCTGGCCTGCCCTCCTCATGACTCTAGCCTGATCTCCCTCTTGTTCTGCCCTGCCTTCCCCATGGCTCCAGCCGGCTCTTGCTCTGGCTCAGGCCTGCTCTCGCTCTGGCTCTGGCCTGCCCTAGCTCTTGCTCCGGCCTTCTCTCGCTCTGGCTCTTGCCTGACCTTGCCTTGGCTCTGGCCTACTCAAGCTCTGGCCTGCCCACACCCTGGCTCCGGCCTGCTCTCGCTCTGTCTCTGACCTGCTCTCGCTCTGGCGTGCCCTCGCCCTGACTCCGGCCTGCTCTGGATCTGGCTTTGGCACACTGTCCTCAGGGCCTTGGCTCCAGACTGATCTCGCTCTGGCCTGCCCTCTCCTTGGCTCCGGGAGCCTGCTCTCGCCTTGGCTCCGGCCTGCTCTCGCTCTGGCTCCGGCCAGCCCTCACCTTGGCTCTGGCCTGCTCTCTCCCTGGCTCCGGCCTGCCCTTGCTCTGGCTCCGGTCAGCCCTCGCCTTGACTGCGGCCTGCTCTCGCCCTGGCTCCGGCCTGCTGTTGCTCTGGCCTGCCCTCGTCCTGGCTCTGGCCTGCCCTTGACTCCAGCCTGCTCTCGCTCTTCTTCTGGCCTGCCTTCGCCTTGGCTGCGGCCTGCTCTCGCTCTGGCGCTATGGCCAGCCCTCCTTGGCTCTGGCCTGCTCTCTTGCCTTGGCTCCGGCCTGCTCTCGCCACTTTGGCCAGCCCTCGCCCTGGCTCCGTCCTGCTCCGGATCTGGCACCGGCCTGCCCTTGCTCTGGCTCCGGCCTGCTCTCGCCCTGGCTCCGGCCTGTTCTTGCTCTTTTCAGTCTGCTAATCAGCAACACTCCTGCTAAGGGCGGCCAGCCACCGCGACAAATCAGTAAAGCGGTGTTTAAATTTGGCGCCAATAATGCTGATTAGTTGCGGCCGGCAACCGCGACCAATCAGCGAAGTGGTGTTTAAATTTGGCGCCAATATCGCTTATTGGTCACGGCCGGTGGTTGCGACTAATCTGCAGAGCGGTGTTTAAATTTGGCGCCAATACTGCTGATTGGTCGTCTGGCCTGCCCTCGCCTTGGCTCTGACCAGCTCTCGCTCTGGCCTGCCCTTGCCTGCTCTCGCTCTGACTCTGGCCTGTCCTGGCTCTGCCTCTGGCCTGCCCTCCCTCGCCTTGGCTCCGGCCCTGCTCTTGCCTTTGCGCCGGCCTACTCTCGCTTTAGCTTCCGACTGCCCTCGCCCTGGCTCTGGCCTGCCATCGCTCTGGCTCCGACCTGCTCTCGCTCTGGCTTCGGCCTGCTCTCGCTCTGGCTCCGGCCTGCCCTCGCCCTGTCTCCGGCCTGCTCTTGCTCTGGCCTGCCCTCGCCCTGGCTCCGGCCTGCCCTCGCCCTGGCTCCGGCATTCTCTCGCTCTGGTTTCGGCCTGCCCTCGCCTTGGCTCCGGCCTGCCTTTGCCATGGCTACGGCCTGCTATCGCTCTGGCTCCGGCCTGCCTTTGCCTTGGATCCGGCCAGCTCTCGCTCAGGCTCTGGCCTGCTCTCGCTGTGGCTCTGGCCTGCCTTTGCCTTGGCCAGAGCGAGATTTGGCCAGAGCCAAGGCAAGGGCAGCCAGAACCAGGACGAGAGCAGGCCAGAGCCCGGTGACTCATGTTTCATGGACTGTTCTATCTGGGTGACCTGAAACATGCTGATCTCTGATTGGTGGAAATTCAAGTCATCTTCATGATATCACAATCAGCATGTTATTATAAGGGGGGGGGGGGGGGCGGTTGGTGCACCCTTGGCCTCAAGCTTAGTGCTCCTCAATTCACAAACTGAGTGCACCAGAGATTAGGTCTGCACTGTAGATAGTGTCACACTGTCACAGAATACTGGAGGTAGGGGGCCTAAGCTGACCCTAAGCTGGGGCCCTGACTAATCCCTCATCCTGGAGGTACTGTTAAAGGTACAGAGGTCCAGGCCGCCAGCGTAACCCCTACCTCCTGAGGATCCCTGCACCACAGTAATCTAGTCCTGAGAAGGACCCCGATCACAACAATTGGGAACCAGCAATAATATGCCCACACACAGTATTTAGACGAACGAGACAGTACAAGGGAAAAACCAAAACCACCTTGCATACAACTTCAACACAACTACAACAGAGGGAACACCAACGGGAGAGGAGATAAATGATAAAGCGAGGAAAGGGAAATAAAACTTCCAAATACACTTATCTCAGCAACTCCAAACACCACGATCCGCTCTGTAAGTCTGAATGAAAAGCTTTCACCGACACCTCACAAACAGACCTGCAGGAATATAAAGGAGTCTCACTAACGAAGCATTGATTGCAGCTGGGCGAGGCTGGACCTCAGCTAGCCCAGAGAGAGAGAGAATTAACTCCTTCACTGCCGAGAAAACACAAAGCACCAACAAGTCAGCTGCGAGAAGTCAGGCTGTGTACTCGTGACGATCTTCGTGGCAACACACCCGTGACAGTACCCCCCCTTCTACGAGGGGCCTCCGGACCCTCAGGGCCAGGTTTATCCGGGTGAGTCGTGTGGAAGGCCCGAACTAATCGGTCTGCGTTAATATCCGACGCAGGAACCCACATCCTCTCCTCAGGACCATACCCCTTCCAATGAACCAAGTACTGAAGGGACCGGCGATTAAAGCGTGAATCACTAACGAAGCATTGATTGCAGCTGGGCGAGGCTGGACCTCAGCTAGCCCAGAGAGAGAGAGAATTAACTCCTTCACTGCCGAGAAAACACAAAGCACCAACAAGTCAGCTGCGAGAAGTCAGGCTGTGTACTCGTGACGATCTTCGTGGCAACACACCCGTGACAGATAGGAGGATCCATGACAGGAGGCCATGAGGGACCTCTCCCCATGCTGGCTGCATGCCGCCCACTCTTGTGCAGCAGTTCTCGCTCTGGCCATGTGGGCACTGTCCGTCAAGGAACTGCTCAGTAGGGAAACCGAGAGGCGTAACAATGCACCAAGTTCATGACCCTTCCACACATGCTTGGGTCTGAGCAGTCATACCATTTAAAAAAAAGTGTTGCTTTACAAGAGATAAAAATTACATATCCTAAAGGATTGTTACTCCAGCTCACATCTGCACATGCATTACTTCTGAGATGTTCAGTTTTTTCCTAAATTTCCTACGTTTTGTCCTAATTTATTAGCACATATATACCACTCATTCCTACAATCAAAGCAGGCCGG
The DNA here is from genome assembly GCF_046119375.1 of Phyllobates terribilis. Lineage (NCBI taxonomy): Eukaryota > Metazoa > Chordata > Amphibia > Anura > Dendrobatidae > Phyllobates > Phyllobates terribilis. Next base: position 1,792,675 of record NW_027362863.1, read on the forward strand.
AGACAAGGCGAGAGCAGGGCGAGGGCAGGCCAGAGCCAGAGTCAGATCAGGCGAGGGCTGGCCAGAGCAGGCCGGACGGAGCCAAGCAAAGGCAGGCCAGAGCCAAAGCGAGAGCAGTCCGGAGCCAAGGCGAGGGCAGGCCAGAGCGGGAGCAAGCCGGAGCAAAGGCAGGGGCAGGCCAGAGCCAGAGCGAGAGCAGGCCAGAGGCAGAGCGAGAGCAGGCCGGAGCCAGAGCGAGAGTTGGCCAGAGCCGGGCAGGCCAGAGCCAGAGCAAGAGAAGGCCAGAGCCAAGGCAAGGGCACGCCGGAACCAGGGCAAGAGCAGGACAGAGCCAGGGCAAGAGCAGGCCAGAGCAAGAGAAGGCCAGAGCCAAGGCAAGGGCACGCCGGAACCAGGGCAAGAGCAGGCCAGAGCCAGGGCAAGAGCAGGCCAGAGCAAGGGCGAGAGCAGGCCGGAGCCAGGGCGAGAGCAGGCCGGAGCCAGGGCGAGGGCAGGCCCGAGCCAGAGCGAGGGCAAGCCAGAGCCAGAGAGAGCTCGGGCAGGCTAGAGCCAGAGCGATAACAGGCCGGAGCCAAGGCGAGAACATTCCGGAGCCAGGGCGAGGGCAGGCCAGAGCGAGAGCAGGCCGGAGCCAAAGCGAGGGCACGCCAGAGCGAGAGCAGGCCACAGCGAAAGCACGCCGGAGCCAGGGCGAGGGCAGACCAGAGCGAGAGTAGGCCAGAGCCAAGGCAAGGGCAGGCGAGAGCCAGAGCGAGAGAAGGCCAGAGCCAAGGCAAGGGCAGGCCGGAACCAGGGCGAGAGGAGGCTGGAGACAGGGCGAGGCCAGAGCGAGAGCAGGCCAGTGCGAGAGTAGGGGCAGGCAAGAGCCAGAGAGAGAGCAGGCCAGAGCCAGTGTGAGGGCAGGCCAGAGCGAGAGCATGCTGGAGCCAAGGCGAGAGCAGGCCAGAGCCAAGGCAAGGGCAGGCCAGAGCCGGAGAGAGAGCAGGTCGGAGCCAGGGCGAGAGCAGGCAAGAGCCAATGCGAGGGCAGGCCGTAGCCAGAGCGAGAGCAGGCCGGAGTCAAGGCGAGAGAGCAGGACAGAGCGAGAGCAGGCCGGAGCCAGGACGAGGGCAGGCCGGAGCCAGTGCGAGAGCAGGCCGGAGCCAAGGAGAGGACAGGCCAGAGCGAGAGCAAGCAAGAGACAGGGCGAGAGCAGGCCTGAGCCAAGGCAATGGCAGGCCAGAGCGAGAGCAGGCTGGAGCCAGGGAGAGAGGAGGCTGGAACCATGGCGAGGGCAGGCCAGAGGCAGAGCGACGCCAGGCCGGAGCCAGGGCGAGGGCAGGCCAGAGCAGGCCGGAGCCAGGGTGAGGGCAGGCTGGAGCCAGGGTGAGGGCAGGCTGGAGCCAGAGCGATAGCACACTGGAGCCAAGGCGAGGGCAGGCCGGAGCCAGAGCGAGGGCAGGCCGGAGTCAAGTTGAGGGCAGGCCAGATAGAGAGCAGGCATGAGCCAAGATAAGGGCAGGCTGGAACCAGAGCGAGAGCAGGCCGGTGCCAAGTCGTATCCAGGGTGAGAACAGGCAGGAGCCAAGGCGAGGGCAGGCAGGAGCCAGAGCAGAGCTAGAGCGAAAGGCCGGAGCCAGGACGAGGGCAGGCTGGAGCCAGTGCGAGAGCAGGCCGGAGACAAGGAGAGAACAGGCCACAGAGCCAGAGCAAGCAAGAGAGCAAGGGCGAGAGCAGGCCGTGGTACCAGGATGAGGGCAGGCCAGAGCTAGAGTAAGAGCAGGCGGAGCCAGGGCGAGAGCAGGCCAGAGCCAAGGTGAGGATGGGCTGGAGCCAGAGCAAGAGCAGGCCGGAGCCAGGGCGAGGGCAGGCCGGAGCCAAAGCAAGAGCAGGCTGGAGCCAAGGCGAGAGCAGGCCGGAGCCAAGGCGAGAGCAGGTCAGAGCCAGAGCGAGAGCAGGCCGGAGCCAGGGCGAGAGCAGGCCGGAGCCAAGGCGAGGGCAGGCCAGAGCCAGATCCAGAGCAGGTCGGAGCCAGGGCGAGGGCAGGCCAGAGTCAGAGAGGGAGCAGGCCGGAGCCAAGGCCCTCGAGGGCATGCCAGAGCGAGAGCAGGCCAGAGCCAGAACGAGAGCAGACCGGAGCCAGGTCGAGGGCAGGCCAGAGCGAGAGAAGGCCGGAGTCAAGGCAAGGGTAGGCCAGAACCAGGGCGAAAACAGGCCGGAGGCAGGGCGAGGCCAGAGCCAGAGCGAGAGTAGGCCGGAGCCAGGGCGAGGGCAGGCCAGAGCCAAAAAGAGAGCAGGCCGGAGCCAGGGCGAGGGCAGGCCAGAGCGAGAGCAGGCCGGAGCCAGGGCGAGAGAAGGCCGGAGCCAGGGCAAGAGAAGGCCGAAGCCAGGGCAAGAGCAGGCCGGAGCCAGGGCACAAGCAGGCTAGAGCCAAAGCGAGGGAAGGCCAGAGCGAGAGCAGGCCAGAGCGAGAGCAGTCCGGAGCCAAGGCAAGGGCAGGCCAGAAAGAGAGAGAGCAGGCCTGAGCCAGAGCTTGAGCAGGCTTGAGACAGAGCGAGAGGAGGCCGGAGCCAAGGCGAGGGCAGACCAGTGCGAGAGCAGGCCAGAGCCAGACCGAGATCAGGCGGGAGCCAGGGTGAGGGCATGACGGAGACAGGGCGAGGGCAGGCCGGAGCCAGAGCGAAAGCAGGCCGGAGCCAAGGTGAGGGCATGCCGGAGCCAGATCAGGAGCTGGCCGGAGTCAAGGCGAGGGCAGGCCAGAGCCAAGGCGAGAGCAGGCCGGAGCCAAGGCGAGGGCAGACCAGAGTCAGAGCGAGAGCAGGCCGGACGGAGCCAAGGAGAGGGCAGGCCAGAGCCAAGGCGAGAGCAGGCCGGAGCCAAGGCGAGGGCAGGCCAAAGCCAGAGCGAGTGCAGGCCGGAGCCAAGTCGAGGGCAGGCCAGAGCCAGAGCAAAAGCAGGCCAGAGCCAGAGCGAGAGCAGTCCGGAGCCAAGGAAAGGGCAGGCCACAGCCAGAGGTAGAGCAGGCTTGAGCCAGAGCGAGGGCAGGCCGGAGCCAAGGCGAAGGCAGGCCAGAACCAGAGCGAGAGCAGGCCGGAGTCAAGACGAGGGCAGGCCAGAGCAAGATCAGTCCGGAGCCAGTGCGAGGGCAGGCCAGAGCCAAAGCAACAGCAGGCCGGAGCCAAGGCGAGGGCTGGCCGGAGCCAGAGTAAGGGCAGGCCGGAGCCAGGACGAGGGCAGGCTGGAGCCGAGCAAGAGCAGGCCGGAACCAAGGCGAGAGCAGGCCGGACCCAAGGTGAGGGCAGGCCAAAGCCAGAGCGAGAGCAGGCCGGAGCCAAGGTGAGGGCAGGCCAGAGAGAGATCCAGAGCAGGCCGGAGCCAGGGCGAGGGCAGGCCAGAGCCAGGGATAGAGCAGGACGTAGCCAAGGCGAGGGCAGGCCGGAGCCTGAGCTGTGGCATAGTGGAGCCAGGGCGAGGGCAGTACGGAGGTAGAGCGAGAGCAGGCCAGAGCCAAGGCGAGAGCAGGCTACCGGAGCCAAGGCGAGGGCAGGCCAGAGGCAGAGCCAGGGTAGGCCAGAGCAAGAGCAGGCCAGAACGAGAGCAGGCCGGAGCCAAGGCAAGGGCAGACCAGAGCAAGAGCGAGAGCAGGCCAGAGCGAGAGCAGGCCGGAGCCAAGGCGAGGGCAGGCCGGAGCCAGAGTGAGAGCAGGCCGGAGCCAGGGCGAGGGCAGGCCAGAGATAGACCGAGAACAGGCCGGAGCCAGGGCGAGGGCAGGCCGGAGCCAGAGCGAGAGCAGGCCGGAGCCAGAGCGAGGGCAGTCCGGAGCCAGAGTGAGAGCAGGCCGGAGCCAGGGCGAGGGCAGGCCGGAGCCAGAGTGAGAGCAGGCCGGAGCCAGGGCGAGGGCAGGCCAGAGATAGACCGAGAACAGGCCGGAGCCAGGGCGAGGGCAGGCCGGAGCCAGAGCGAGGGCATGCCGGATCCAGTTACAGGGCAGGCCGGAGCCAGAGCGAGGGCAGGCCGGAGCCAGAGCGAGAGCAGGCCGGAGCCAGAGCGAGAGCAGGCCGGAGCCAGAGCGAGGGCAGTCCGGAGCCAGAGTGAGAGCAGGCCGGAGCCAGGGCGAGGGCAGGCCAGAGATAGACCGAGAACAGGCCGGAGCCAGGGCGAGGGCAGGCCGGAGCCAGGGCAAGGGCAGGCCAGAGGCAGAGCCAGGGTAGGCCAGAGCAAGAGCAGGCCAGAGCCAAGGCAAGGGCAGAGCAAGAGCGAGAGCAGGCCAGAGCGAGAGCAGGCAAGGCGAAGGCAGGCTAGAGCCTGAGCGAGAGCAGGCCAGAGCGAGAGCAGGCCGGAGGAAAGGCAAAGGCAGACCAGAGCCAGAGTGAGAGCAGGCCGGAGACAAGGCAAAGGCAGGCCAGAGCAGGCCGGAGCCAAGGCCAGAGCCAGAGCAGGTCGGAGCCAGGGCGAGGGCAGGCCGGAGCCAGAGCAGGAGCTGGCCGGAGCCAAGGCGAGGGCTGGCCAGAGTCAGAGCAAGGGCAGGCCGAAGCCAGGGCGAGGGCAGGCCGAAGCCAGAGCGAGAACAGGCCGGAGCCAGGGCGAGAGGAGGCCGGAGCAAAGGCGAGGGCAGATCAGAGTCAGAGCGAGAGCAGGCCGGAGCCAAAGAGAGGGCAGGCCAGAGCGAGAGAAGGCCAGAGCAGGCCGGAACCAGTGCGAAGGCAGGCCAGAGCCAGAGCGAGAGTAGGCCAGAGCCAAGGCTAGGGCAGGCGCGAGCTAGAGCGAGAGAAGGCCGGAGCCAAGGAGAGGGCAGGCCAGAGCCAGAGCGAGAGCAGGCCGGAGCCGAGGCAAGCGGAGGCCAGAACCAGAGCGAGAGCAGGCCAGAGCGAGAGCAGGCAGGAGCCAGGGAGAGGGCAGACCGGTGCCAAGGCGAGAGCAGGAAAGAGCCAGGGAGAGAGCAGGCCGGAGCCGAGTCGAGGGCAGGCCGAAGCAAGAGCGAGAGAAGGTTCCGGAGCCAAGGAGAGGGCAGGCCGGAGCCAAGGCGAGGGCAGGCTGGAGCCAGAGCGAGAGCAGGCCGGATCCAAGGCGACGGCAGGCCGAAACCAGAGTGAGAGAATGCCGGAGCCAGGGCGAGAGCAGGCCAGAGACAGTGCGAGGGCAGCCCGGAGCCAGAGTGAGAGCAGGTCGGAGCTAGGGCGAGGGCAGGCCAGAGATAGACCGAGAGCAGGCTGGAGCCAGGGCGAGGGCAGGCCGGAGCAAAAGCGAGGGCATGCCGGATCCAGTTACAGGGCAGGCCGGAGCCAGGGCGAGGGCAGGCCGAAGCCAGAGCAGGAGCTGGCCGGAGCCAAGGCGAGGGCTGGCCAGAGTCAGAGCAAGGGCAGGCCGAAGCCAGGGCGAGGGCAGGCCGAAGCCAGAGCGAGAACAGGCCGGAGCCAGGGCGAGAGGAGGCCGGAGCAAAGGCGAGGGCAGATCAGAGTCAGAGCGAGAGCAGGCCGGAGCCAAGGAGAGGGCAGGCCAGAGCGAGAGAAGGCCAGAGCCAGAGCAGGCCGGAACCAGTGCGAAGGCAGGCCAGAGCGAGAGTAGGCCAGAGCCAAGGCTAGGGCAGGCGCGAGCTAGAGCGAGAGAAGGCCGGAGCCAAGGAGAGGGCAGGCCAGAGCGAGAGCAGGCCGGAGCCGAGGCAAGGGGAGGCCAGAACCAGAGCGAGAGCAGGCCAGAGCGAGAGCAGGCAGGAGCCAGGGAGAGGGCAGACCGGTGCCAAGGCGAGAGCAGGAAAGAGCCAGGGAGAGAGCAGGCCGGAGCCGAGTCGAGGGCAGGCCGGAGCAAGAGCGAGAGCAGGCCGGAGCCAAGGCGAGGGTAGGCAAGAGCCAGAGCGAGAGCAGGCCGGAGCCAAGGCGAGGGTAGGCAAGAGCCAGAGAGAGAGCAGGCCGGAGCCAAGGCGAGGGTAGGCAAGAGCCAGAGCGAGATCAGGCCGGAGCCAGGGCGAGGGCAGGCAAGAGCCAGAGTGAGAGCACGCCGGAACCAGGGCGAGGGCAGGCCAGAGCAAGAGCACGCCGGAACCAGGGCGAGGGCAGGCCAGAGCGAGGGCAGGCCGGAGCCAGGGCGACGTCAGGCCGGAGCCAGGGCGAGGGCAGGCCGGAGCAAAGGCGAGGGCAGATCAGAGTCAGAGAGAGAGCAGGCCGGAGCCAAGGAGAGGGCAGGCCAGAGCCGGAGCAGGCCGGAACCAGTGCGAGGGCAGGCCAGAGCGAGAGTAGGCCAGAGCCAAGGCTAGGGCAGGCGCGATCTAGAGCGAGAGAAGGTTCCGGAGCCAAGGAGAGGGCAGGCCAGAGCCAGATCTCTGAGAGCAGGCCGGAGCCGAGGCAAGGGGATGCCAGAACCAGAGCGAGAGCAGGCCAGAGCGAGAGCAGGCAGGAGCCAGGGAGAGGGCAGACCGGTGCCAAAGCGAGAGCAGGAAAGAGCCAAGGAGAGAGCAGGCTGGAGCCGAGTCGAGGGCAGGCCGGAGCAACAGCGAGAGCAGGCCGGAGCCAAGGCGAGGGTAGGCAAGAGCGAGAGCAGGCCGGAGCCAGGGCGAGGGCAGGCAAGAGCCAGAGGGAGAGCACGCCGGAACCAGGGCGAGGGCAGGCCAGAGCGAGAGCACTCCGGAACCAGGGCGAGGGCAGGCCAGAGCGAGGGCAGGCCGGAGCCAGGGTGAGGGCAGGCCGGAGCCAGGGCGAGGGCAGGCCGGAGCCAGGGCGAGAGCAGGCCGGAGCCAGGGCGAGGGCAGGCCGGAGCCAGGGCGAGGGCAGGCCGGAGCCAGAGCAGGTCGGAGCCAAGGCGAGGGCAGGCCAAAGGCAGAGCGAGAGCAGGCCGGAGCCAAGTCGAGGGCGGGCCAGAGCCAGAGCGAGAGCAGGCCGGAGAAAAGGCAGGCCAGAGCCAGAGTGAGTGCAGGCCGGAGCCAAGGCAAAGGTAGGTCAGAGCCAGAGCGAGAGCAGGCCGGATCCAAGTCGACGGCAGGCCGAAACCAGAGTGAGAGAATGCCAGAGCCAGGGCGAGAGCAGGCCAGAGCGAGAGCAGGCCAGAGACAGGGTGAGAGCAGGCCGGTACCAGAGCGAGGGCAGGCCAGAGCGAGAGCAGGCCGGAGCCAGTGCGACGGCAGGCCGGAGCAAGAGCGAGGGCATGCCGGATCCAGTTACAGGGCAGGCTGGATCCAGGGCGAGGGCAGGCCGGAGCCAGAGCAGGAGCTGGCCGGAGCCAAGGCGAGGGCTGGCCAGAGTCAGAGCAAGGGCAGGCCGAAGCCAGGGCGAGGGCAGGCCGAAGCCAGAGCGAGAACAGGCCGGAGCCAGGGCGAGAGGAGGCCGGAGCAAAGGCGAGGGCAGATCAGAGTCAGAGCGAGAGCAGGCCGGAGCCAAGGAGAGGGAAGGCCAGAGCGAGAGAATTCCACAGCCAGTGCAGGCCGGAACCAGTGCGAGGGCAGGCCAGAGCGAGAGTAGGCCAGAGCTAAGGCTAGGGCAGGCGCGAGCTAGAGCGAGAGAAGGCCGGAGCCAAGGAGAGGGCAGGCCAGAGCGAGAGCAGGCCGGAGCCGAGGCAAGGGGAGGCCAGAACCAGAGCGAGAGCAGGCCGGAGCCAGAGCGAGAGCAGGCAGGAGCCAGGGAGAGGGCAGACCGGTGCCAAGGCGAGAGCAGGCCGGAGCCAGGGCGAGGGCAGGCCGGAGCCAGGGCAGGCCGGATCCAGGGCGAGAGCAGGGCCCGCAGCCAGGGCGAGGGCAGGCCGGAGCCAGGGCGAGAGCAGGCCGGAGCCAGGGCGAGGGCAGGCCAGAGCTAGAGCAGGTCGGAGCCAAGGCGAGGGCAGGCCAAAGCCAGAGCGAGAGCAGGCCGGAACCAAGTCGAGGGCGGGCCAGAGCGAGAGCAGGCCAGAGCCAGAGCGAGAGCAGGACGGAGAAAAGGCAGGCCAGAGCCAGAGTGAGTGCAGGCTGGAGCCAAGGCAAAGGCAGGTCAGAGCGAGAGCAGGCCGAAGCCAAGGCGAGAGCAGGCTGGAGCCAGAGCGAGAGCAGGCCGGATCCAAGGCGACGGCAGGCCGAAACCAGAGTGAGAGAATGCCGGAGCCAGGGCGAGAGCAGGCCAGAGACAGGGTGAGGGCAGACCGGTACCAGAGCGAGAGCAGGCCGGAGCCAAGGCGACGGCAGCCCGGAGCCAGAGTGAGAGCAGGCCGGAGCTAGGGCAAGGGCAGGCCGGAGCAAGAGCGAGGGCATGCCGGATCCAGTTACAGGGCAGGCCGGAGCCAGGGCGAGGGCAGGCCGGAGCCAGAGCAGGAGCTGGCCGTAGCCAAGGCGAGGGCTGGCCAGAGTCAGAGCAAGGGCAGGCCGAAGCCAGGGCGAGGGCAGGCCGAAGCCAGAGCGAGAACAGGCCGGAGCCAGGGCGAGAGGAGGCCGGAGCAAAGGCAAGGGCAGATCAGAGTCAGAGCGAGAGCAGGCCGGAGCCAAGGAGAGGGCAGGCCAGAGCGAGAGAAGGCCAGAGCTAGAGCAGGCCGGAACCAGTACGAGGGCAGGCCAGAGCCAGAGCGAGAGTAGGCCAGAGCCAAGGCTAGGGCAGGCGCGAGCTAGAGCGAGAGAAGGCCGGAGCCAAGGAGAGGGCAGGCCAGAGCGAGAGCAGGCCGGAGCCGAGGCAAGGGGAGGCCAGGGCCAGAGCGAGAGCAGGCCAGGGCCAGAGCGAGAGCAGGCCGGAGCCAGAGCGAGAGCAGGCAGGAGCCAGGGAGAGGGCAGACCGGTGCCAAGGCGAGGGTAGGCAAGAGCCAGAGCGAGAGCAGGCTGGAGCCAGGGCGAGGGCAGGCAAGAGCCAGAGTGAGAGGACGCCGGAACCAGGGCGAGGGCAGGCCAGAGCGAGAGCACGCCGGAACCAGGGTGAGGGCAGGCCAGAGCGAGGGCAGGCCGGAGCAAAGGCGAGGGCAGATCAAAGTCAGAGCGAGAGCAGGCCGGAGCCAAGGAGAGGGCAGGCCAGAGCCGGAGCAGGCCGGAACCAGTGCGAGGGCAGGCCAGAGCCAGAGCGAGAGTAGGCCAGAGCCAAGGCTAGGGCAGGCGCGAGCTAGAGCGAGAGAAGGCTCCGGAGCCAAGGAGAGGGCAGGCAAGAGCCAGAGTGAGAGCACGCCGGAACCAGGGCGAGGGCAGGCCAGAGCGAGAGCACGCAGGAACCAGGGCGAGGGCAGGCCAGGGCTAGGGCAGGCCAGAGCCAGAGCGAGAGTAGGCCAGAGCCAAGGCTAGGGCAGGCGCGAGCTAGAGCGAGAGAAGGCCGGAGCCAAGGAGAGGGCAGGCCAGAGCGAGAGCAGGCCGGACCCGAGGCAAGGGGAGGCCAGGGCCAGAGCGAGAGCAGGCCGGAGCCAGAGCGAGAGCAGGCAGGAGCCAGGGAGAGGGCAGACCGGTGCCAAGGCGAGAGCAGGAAAGAGCCAGGGAGAGAGCAGGCCGGAGCCGAGTCGAGGGCAGGCCGGAGTAAGAACGAGAGCAGGCCGGAGCCAAGGCGAGGGTAGGCAAGAGCCAGAGCGAGAGCAGGCTGGTGCCAGGGCGAGGGCAGGCAAGAGCCAGAGTGAGAGCACGCCGGAACCAGGGCGAGGGCAGGCCAGAGCGAGAGCACGCCGGAACCAGAGCGAGAGCAGGCCGGAGCCAAGGAGAGGGCAGGCCAGAGCGAGAGTAGGCCAGAGCCAAGGCTAGGGCAGGCACGAGCTAGAGCGAGAGAAGGCTCCGGAGCCAAGGAGAGGGCAGGCAAGAGCCAGAGTGAGAGCACGCCGGAACCAGGGCGAGGGCAGGCCAGAGCCAGAGCGAGAGCACGCAGGAACCAGAGCGAGGGCAGGCCGGAGCCAGGGCGAGGGCAGGCCGGAGCCAGGGCGAGGGCAGGCCGGAGCCAGGGCGAGGGCAGGCTGGAGCCAGGGCGAGGGCAGGCCGGAGCCAGGGCGAGGGCAGGACGGAGCCAAGGTGAGGGCAGGACGGAGCCAAGGCGAGGGCAGGCCGGAGCCAGGGCGAGAGCAGGCCGGAGCAAGGGCGAGGGCAGGCCAGAGCCAGAGCGAGAGCAGGCCAGAGCAAGGGCGAGGGCAGGCCAGAGCGAGGGCAGGCCAGAGACGGCGTGGGGGAAGGCAAGAGTCAGAGGAGGCGAGGGCAGGCCAGAGCTAAAGCAGGCCAGAGCCTGGGCGAGGGCAGGCCAGAGCGAGAGCAGGCCGGAGCCAGGGCGAGGGCAGGCCTTAGCTAGAGCGAGGGCAGGCCGGAGCCAGAGAGAGAGCAAGCCGGAGCCAGAGCGAGAGCAGGCCGGAGCCAGGGCGAGGGCAGGCCGGAGCCAGAGCGAGGGCAGGACGGAGCCAAGGTGAGGGCAGGCCGGAGCCAGAGCGAGAGCAGGCCATAGCCAGAACGAAAGCAGGCCGGAGCCAGGGCGAGGGCAGGCCAGAGCCAAAACGAGAGCAGGCAAGATTCAGGGCGAGAGTAGGCCGAAGCCAAGGCAAGGGCAGGCCAGAGCGAGAGCAGGCTGGAGCCAGAGCGAGAGCAGGCCAGGGCGAGGGCAGGCCAGAGCCAAAACGAGAGCAGGCCAGATTCAGGGCGAGAGCAGGCCGAAGCCAAGGCAAGGGCAGGCCAGAGCGAGAGCAGGCCGGAGCCAAGGCGAGAGTAGGCCGGAGCCAGTGCGAAAGCAGGCCAGAGTCAGAGCGAGAGCAGGACAGAGCCAGGGCAAAGGCAGGCCGGAGCCAGGATATTTCAAAGCAAGCAGACCTCTAATATGGGCCATAGAAGTATGTATAGATTTACATTTCTAGAACTTTATGCCCATATTAGAGGTTTGATAAGTCCTAGGGGGTGACAGATTCCCTTTAAAGCTTGTGTCGTGGTTGGCCTCTAGCCCGGTGTCTCATGTGTTGGGTTTGCCCACTCCGGGTCCTCCTGAAGGAGGAAGTAGGATTTCTCTTTTTATTTTGTGCTATTGGCTTCTTGCCCAGTGATAGGGGCGGATCTCATCCTCTCAGGCCTAGCCCAACCCTAACCCTAGCCCTAACCCTAACCCCAACCCTAACCCTACCACAACCCTAACCCTAGAGTTTATATTTTACGCCGTTTAGACAACTTTATTCTTCGAGTCAGTGTGATTACAGCGATACCAGAATCATATCGGGTTTTTATGATTGACAGCTGTCACACACTAAAAGACGCATTTTTTTGTAAAATCTAGTTTTGCATCGCCATATTTTGAGAGCTATAATTTTTCCATATTTTGGTCGACAGAGTCATGTGACATCTTGTTTTTTGCGGGATGAGTTGACGTTTTTATTGGTGCCATTTTCAGGCACGTGACGTATTTTGATCACTCTCTATTCCGATTTTTGGGAGGCAGAATAAACAAAAACCAACAATTCAGGAATTGTTTTTTTTTTTATGCTGTTCCGCGTGTGGTAAAATTGATAAGGTAGCTTTTTTCTTTGCGTCAGTACGTTTACAGTGGTACCACATTTATATCGATTTTCTATGTTTTGGCGCTTTTACACAATAAAAGCTATTTTATAGAAAAAATAATTTTTTTGCATCGCTTTATTCTGAGAGCTATAACTTTTTTATTTTTAGGCTGATGGAGCTGCATGGCGGCTTGCTTTTTGCGGGGCAAGATGACGTTTTCAGTGGTATCATTATTATTTATATTCGTCTTTTTGATCGCGTGTTATTCCATTTTTTGTTTGGCGGTATGATGATAAAGCATTGTTTTTTGCTTCATTTTTTATTTATTTTTTTTACCATGTTCACTGAAGGGGCTAACTAGTTGGACAATTTTATAGGTCAGGTCATTCTGGACGCAGCGATACCAAATATGTGTACTTTTATTGTTTTTTTTTTCAGAATAATATTTATTGATGGGTACATTATATTTTTATTTTTGGTGTATTTTTTTATTTTTTTTTTCTTCACTTTCTGACACTTTTTTTACTTTTATTCTTTGTCCCACTATGGGACTTTGACTTTTTTTATTCTGATCGCCTGTATAGCATAGGGATGGAGCACCAGCCCTGTGCTATACAGGCTGTCAGCGCTGCAAATGCAGAAGATACTTTGGTCATGCACTGCGCATGCCAAAATATCTTCCTGCTGTCTGGTGACCCAGATGTTGTCATGACGACATCGGGTCGTCATGGCAACATCCAGGAAGCCGCGGCAGACATCGCTGGACGCCGGCAGGAGAGGTGAGTATCCCGATCACCTCCCCTTGCCCCCGCAATGCTGCGATCGACTCAGCTACGACAATCGGCTGACACCCGGCGGCGATCGTGCCCGCACAGCCTGTGTGCGGGCGCGATCGCAAAGACGTACTAATAAGTATCAGGCTCTTAAGTCCCATGGCGCAGATACGTATTAGTACGTCTTGAGCTTTAAAGGGGTTAAACTACAACTCCAATGTCAGCCCCTAATTCAATAGGAACCAAAGATCTGAGAACAGAGAATGATAATAAAATAATTTGTCCACATAAATGGCAAAACTACCCAAAAATGGAGCCCCATAAAGATGTCCCAACTTGACCTCCCCCACCCACCTATCGTCAGCAATTTCTCATTTAGACAAGGGGTTGTCCTGAAAATGTCTTATTACAGAGTGTTCCCGGCAATCCATGATAAATCCGGTGGATACATTATAAGTATACCAAAGCTTAAAAGTAAAGAGCTACTTACCTGGACTCGTCCTCTTCCAGCTGTCAGGTTATAGTGACACAAGATGGCAGCAGTGTAGGAATTTATACATTCTATTCCAATTGTGATGTCTATGATGTCATGTGCCTTGTGATGTCATAATAGCTATCACTGTCATTTCAAATTTACAACCGCAAGAAAAAGTTGATTTCATGGTTTAAGAAAAAATATGGTAAGTAATTGCAGCCTGTGATTATTTTACATATTGTTATTAATATTTGTCATGTCCTTCACTGCTGCCTCCTGCACTGCTTTTTATATACTGTTTATTTTAATAATGGACAATTCACAAGCCCTGCATGTAGAATATATAGTTAATGGCCTCTGTTGAATGACTAGATGCCTATTAGAGCAATAAGATATACTCTATGTCTACAATCTTTTGGCTGAGTCTAAGGGCTCATACTCATCTGCGTTTAAATCACACGAGTGCAATCTGATAAAAAAAATTGGATTGCACTCTGACTCCTGTTATTGAATGATTATGTGTTCATCTGTGATTTTTTTTTTCCCAGCTCGGATCGAACTGAGAAAAAAAAAATCACAGCATGCTGCAAGTGGCTGCATATATCAGACGAGACTCGCCAATGCAAGTCAATGTGTGCGAGAAAAAAAAAGCACAGCAAACGGACCATGCTTATGCCATCCATATAGCGTCCATATAATACGCATCTATGTAACACCTTTCAGTGACTGTGGCGGCATCTCAGCACACAAATCCTGTATCTCAGATCTTTGTCTGGCCTTGTCTTCTGTGTTTTGGCCATCATGCCAACAAGACAAGGGTGATTGGGGCAAGAGACTTGCTGGTGAGGGGGTTGTTGGCTGCCGTGATGCTGGTAATGGAGGTGGTTGCCAAGATGCTGGCACTGAAGGTGGCTGCCGTGATGGTGCCACTGTAGTTGGTGGTGGTTGCTGTGATGCTGTGACTGGAGGTGGTGGTGATGGCTGCTGTGATGCTGGTACTGGAGGTGGTGGTGATTGCCGTGATGCTGGCACTGGAGGTGGTGGCTGCCGTGATGGTGGGTCTGCTGAGTGCCCTTCTTGGGGGGTTTAATGACCGGGTTTGGTTGTCCTCAGAAAGTTGCCACCTTTCAAGGAATTATATTTGGGCTTCTAGCAGTGTGTGGGACTTGTTCTATTAGTCCATCTATACTGACCTCCATCAGGTTGCAAATTGAATATAATTTTTTTCTGCATCTAGCTCTGAAAAAATATTTGGGCTTCTAGCAGTGTGTGGGACTGGGTCTATTAGTTCATCTATACTGACCTCCATCAGGTTGCAAATTAAAAATAATTTTTATCTGCATCTAGCTCTGAATTGTATTAGGCCATCTATACCAAGCTCCACCAGCTTTGAAATTAATAATAATTTTTAGCTGCATCTAGCCCTGAAAATATTTTTTCCCAATAGTGGTAGCAATAGAAATATGGGGCGCGCGCCTGGCTAACAAAAATATACGCGTCATAACACAAAACACCTGCCTAGCGCACTGCATTAATAAGATGGCATCATCGTCTCTCCCAGTGCTAGGCCTACTACGCAGGCTAGCATTCCTGTGCCTAAAACACAATGTATGGGTCCGCGCTAGCCACTATGCTGAGGGGTATAAAGCTGCTGCTAACGCTTTATAACAATTCAATTGGCAGATTTTCACAGAGCTCTTCCACAACGCCCACCCATCGGGCAACAGTTGCCCACCCTCCCTATGGGATCTAGTGGCGAATAGTTGATGGCATTATTCAGAGCGTCAGTTGCCCCGTCAACGTGGCAAGCATACGGTAAGGCATGGGAGAAGTGGACACGACTAGTAGCAGGCAGACGGGTTGACCAATGTGAACAAGCCAGATCACAAGTCACCATAGAATTTCTCCACCAGCTAATGATGAGGGGCATATCAGGGGCGTCAGCGCAGCGGTGTCTGACCGGAGTAGCATTTCACTTCCAACTACTGAATTGGGGAGATGTGACAAAGATTCATCATCAGACAATCCATAAAAGGGTGGAAAAGGGGTCAGCCAAGTCAGGAATGTAGACGTCCCGTCCCGTGTCACTAAAACTGATTTCTCACATCTTATCCCTAACACCATTAACATGACCCTCACAATTTGAAGCAACACTAATGTCTACTGCATTTGTGATCGCCTTCTTCGGGGCGCTATGTATAAGCGAATTAGTCCCTCAATCCAAAATTACCACCAGTGGAGGCTTATTACACCAGGACGTAGTCATAGCCATTAATGCAATACGTCTACGCATACACCAATCGAAAACGGTTCCAGCGGGCAGGGGTACTTGGGTACTTCTACAACCCATAAACGGTACACTGAGTCGGGTAACAATAGTAAAAACAAGACCGGACTTGTTATCCTAACGTGGTTTGTTTCTTTTACAGGTGACGCTAAGCCAACAGTGTGAGTGATAGGCCACTCGTATATATATTGGGCACAAAAAAGGGCGAAAGTCCGCCCAGGCGGGAGGAAATTACAGTTTCATAACACATATTTCAACTGGAGAGGTATTAGAGGCCTGCTATGGCCACAGGTACTAATGGAGGTAATCAAGGTAGGGAGAGAGGCAAGAGGTCCGGTCATCTTAGTTATACAGGCCGGGGGAAACAACCTAGGTCATCACAAGAGCGCATAACTAATGGCAATAATGAAACTAGACACTGAGCGCTTCAGAGAATTTTTCACAAAATTAGCTATAGTATGGTCAGAGATTGTGCCGATAGCGGTATGGCAAGGTGCTCGAGACATCACGGCCATCGAATGGACAAGGCGGGTAATAAATATTCGGATGGCAAAATTTAGAAGAGACAGAGGCGGTGTAGTGATACGGTGTAGTGATACGACACCGACAATTGGAAGGAGATAAAGCAGGCCTCATACGGCCCGACAGTGTTCACTTAATAGATATTGAACTGGACATATTCCTGTCAGGACTCCAGGACGGAGTGGAACAAGCATTAAGAGTGATGGGTGGGGGTCAGAGTCCTGCATACGAGTACGCTGGATCCTCCGTGGCCTGGAAATAGAAAGGACATGTTGGAGAGTTACACTTGTTGGCCAACTTGCCAGAGTGGGGACTCAGGGCATGCTGCAACAAGCTGAATTATTTTAGAAATAAAATGCCTTTCTAATGGAATGAGTATAAAGAGTTAATAAAGCTGTGACCGATCCTCACCCATCCAGTTGTAAGAGTTACATTATTGTATTGTCCATGAAAGGGGGGCGGTAGGGGGGCTGAGCGTCTGGGTTTGGTTGGGGGTCCCCACAGTCTGCCTAGGCTAGATTCATTTAAAAATTCTTATTAGATACACAGGCGGTGCAGCTTGCTTCGCAGCTGGGCTACTACGCCCAAAGTATTGCCTAGGCTAGATGCAGTTAAAAATTCTACGCTGACTAGCAGACACTGAAGATTTGGAGCAGACCTCTGAGTAAACAGCTCTTCAGACTCAACCATCTGTGTTACCCCAAGCCATAGTGTATGTAGTTTCTTACAGTTAAAAGGGGGGGGGTGCGACCCAACCCACCTGGAATTGACGATGCCAACGTCACGTAAGACACAGCAAGGGGACTCCCAAAATTGTGGCACAGACACCACTTAACCCTAGAACGCATACCTGTGGCCTTGCAGGCCCGCCCAGTTAATTGTTTTCTATTTTCTGCAAGATTACTTTAGTTAGAATTTTGAAACTCTAGGTATTCTTCATGTATATAGTTGTTTGTCATTTGAGTTTGAGTTATTCCATGTTATTTGCACACGGGCCTAAAGGGCCCCAGGTATGTGAAAGTGTAG
The DNA here is from genome assembly GCF_046119375.1 of Phyllobates terribilis. Classification (NCBI taxonomy): domain Eukaryota; kingdom Metazoa; phylum Chordata; class Amphibia; order Anura; family Dendrobatidae; genus Phyllobates; species Phyllobates terribilis. Next base: position 1,809,108 of record NW_027362863.1, read on the forward strand.
ATTTTTATGGTCATGCGTTCTAGGGTTAAGTGGCATCAATTGCCCCACTGTTGCTTAAAACGGTTGGTGAGGTGATTTTACCAAATCCCCAAGCTTTTAGTCTCCCAAGGATGACACAGGGGTAGAAATGTCCTTGCGAATCCATGATTTGTTCATCTTTATGAACGTGAGTCTGTCTACATTCTCAGTGGACAGCCGCGTGCGCTTATCTGTTAGCACACCACCAGCAGCGCTGAACACACGTTCAGAGAGAACGCTGGCTGCATGGCATGACAAGATCTCCAAGGCGTGAGTGGCGAGCTCCGGCGATTTTTCCAGATTGGAATACCAAAATGAGCAAGGGTCCAGTGACACAGTCATGGCTTCGATGTTCACTTGGAGATTCTCCTGTACCATCCTCTCTAGGCATTGACTATGTGTCAGACTTCTTGTCTCCTGTGGCCTTGCAAAGGATGGTCTAAAAAAGTGGTGAAACGATTCCACAAAATTGCTGTTACCAGCAGATACTGTGTTACTGTTACTGTTTGAGTGAAGACTCGACAGTCCCACCGTTGGCAAGTTAGAACTGTGAGATTCACTACGTGCACCACTGGTGTTTTGTGGAAAAGCACATGTAAGATTCTGCAACAGCGTCTGCAGATACTCCTGCATTCGTCAATACCTTTTTATGGCAGGAATTATTTCGGCAAATATACTTTTGTACCGGGGATCTAAGAGTGTGGCAACCCAGTAGTTGGGATTACTTCGAATTCTGACAATCCGGGGGTCATGTTGCAGGTAGTGCAGCAAGAAGGCACTCATGTGTCTTGCGCATCCAGAAGGACCAAGTCCTTGTTGTGTTGGTAGCGAGGTAAGAATCATGCTTTCTTCCTCTGCCCTCTCCCTCCAACCTCGCACAACAGAAATGTGATCAAGGTCTCCCTCATCTGATGAGTCTTCCATGCCCATCGCCAGTTCGTCCTCCACTTCTTCCTCGGCTCCTGCACCTTCCTCAACAGTTTGGCTACTACCATGCGCCCTGGTTAATCCCTCTCCCCCACCCTCCCATGCCTGCCGCCTTGGTGCTGCCAACCGTCTGGACCTTGGAGATGTTATCCCTTCCGCATACGACTCCTCCTCTACTTCCTCCACCTCCTCTTGTCCCACCACCTGACTCTGAATTCTGTTTAATGTGTGCTCCAGCATGTAAATCACCGGAATAGTCATGCTGATAATGGCATCGTCGTCAGCACTAAACATCTTCGTCACCATTTCAAAACTGCAGAAGGGTGTGTGGCGCCCCTGAGGGTTCAGTCGCCACAGAGTTACTGCATCTCACCCAGAGGTGTGGTATCTCACCCTCAGGTAAGGAAGGCGTATGGCTCGGGACCCTAACTCCTGCATCCAACACATACCCGCAGTGGGGGTAGGGCGAGATTGCTCCTAAGGGAGAGCACAGTCCCAGGTCCCTAGCTGGTTTGAGGGTCCTATGTAGTGGGTGCTTAGGGGAGCAGCTTAGGGGAGCACATGACAAGGAGAGTATAAATAGGAAGCCATCTTAGAAAGAGCAAGCCAGACAGAGGAGGAAAAGTGACAGGAGCAGAGACTAGGCATGAGCTCTGCTCCGGAGGCGGGCCTAGCCTGGGAGGCCCAGGACTGAAGGAGAGAAGAGAGGAGTGGGAGCTGGAAGGCTCCAGGAACCGAAGGGACCCTACGGCTACGGGCCGTGCAGAAGGCCACCCGTACTCCCGCTGCTACCAGGAGGTAGAGGGGTCAGGCCAGATAAGGGGAACCGGTCCCTCAACTAGCGGAGAAACAGCAAGGCTCAACTAGAAACCGGAGGCTGCTGCATTTCATGTACTGCAGGCCAAAGTCCACACCAGTCTCACTAAGAAGGTAGCCACATAGGACCCAGGGGACGGAACACACGTCACCCGCTAAGGCCCGAGGATACCGGATAGAAGTGTCACTGGGTGTGAGGTGCAGGGAGAAGGCCAGAGAAAGGACACACAGAAGGGGGTCCTGCTAAGTACTCCGGAGCTATCTGGGGGTGGACTGAGCCCCTCACTGAGTATGCACAGCACGACGGGGGAGATTGCTCTGGTATCTGTAATCTGGACTACAACAACTGTGAGTAATATCTTGAGACGGCATCACACGGACTCTGTGTTCATTACTGACTCCCTGCACTACAACCACCATCATCCACCCACACTGCCCTGAAGCTACACTCTTCCTGTGGTGAGTAATAATACCGTTGCTGCAAAACCACCAGCTTCAGAGGACTGTTCCGCAGCGGCAGCCCCTTTGGCCGCATTCCACAGGTGGCGTAGTCAGACATTATAAAATCCATATATACAAATTACCCTTGGATTGACCGCCCTGGGTCACGGACTGGGTCACCGCCACAGTGACTACAACCCCCAGCGTCTACCGGCCCGGCTCAGGGTACCCCATGTCCCAGGGGGCGCGTCAACTTCATAGGTCCCTGATCTGAGACCACTCCTGCAGCATGATTTGCCCCACCTCTGGATCTCGTTGGCCCAGGCTATACGTCAGAACGTATTGCACCAGGGCTTGTCGGTGCTGCCACAGTCGCTGCAACATGTGCAGAGTTGAATTCCACCGTGTCGGCACATCGCATTTCAGCCGGTGAACTGGCAGGCCCAACGACTTCTGTAGAGATGTAAGTCGTTGAACTGCAGGATGCGAACGGCGGAAGTGAGCACACAGCGACCGTGCCCTCTGCAGAAGGCCATCTAGTCCGGGATAGTGGGCTAAAAATTGCTGGACAACCAGGTTCAACACGTGAGCCATACAAGGCACGTGTGTGACATTGCCCCGGCGAAGTGCCGCACCCAGGTTTGCAGCATTGTCGCACATGGCCTTCCCTGGTTGCAGGTCCAGTGGAGACAACCTTTCATGAAACTGGGTCTCCAGAGCTGACCACAACTCCTCAGCTGTGTGACTCACATTTCCCAGACATTTCAAAGTAAACACTGATGCCGTTGAGCCCTGCTGCCAGCATAGTAAGGAGGTGTGCAGGATTCCTTCTGCGCAGTTAGAAAGCAGGTGGCATTACCAGACAGGCTTTGGGTGCAGGTGGAGGACCGAGAGGAGGTTGAGGAGGCAGAAGCAGTGGAGGAACTTCGAGATAAAGAGGATTGACGCACAACTCGTGGGGACGGTAAGACTTGGACAGCAGCCCCTTGTCCTGCTGTCACCATAGTTACCCAGTGCCCAGTCAGCGACATGTAACGCCCCTGTCCATGCCTTCTCGTCCAAGTGTCTGTGGTGAAGTGCACCCTGTCACACACAGAGTTTCTCAAAGAAGCGGTGATGTTGTGTGCGACATGCTAGTGGAGCGCAGGCACACCTTTCTTTGAGAAGTAGTGCCGACTGGGCATCTGGTACTGGGGCACTGTGACGGACATAAGGTCTTGAAAATCCTCTGTGTCCTCCAGGTGGAAAGGCAGCATTTCTGTAGCCAACAGCTTGCAGATGGTGAAATTCAACCTCTTAGCTTTCTCATGGCTAGGAGGAAATGGTCTTTTACTTTTCCACATCTGAGGGACCGAGGGCTGGCTGTTGTGCTTAGACGGTGTTGAGTAGGGTGTCCCCGGCAAACTGCCGGTCTGTGAGGAAGATGCAGGCGGACATGTTAGGTTGCCTTGATCCAAAGGTGGTGCTCTCGATGTCGGAGAGCGCTCAACACTAGCAGGTGTTTCCACTTCCCAATGAACTGACGACCTGCCAATCACACTGGCTGTTGCGGGTAAAGAGGTGGCAGGTCTGCGTCCAAAAACATGTGTGACTGCTGTCCCCCCAGTCACAGAGGATGAAGAGGCTGCGGATGCACAAGATGGGGCAGACGGTGGTTGGCCCAGCCGGCTAGGCCGCATTGTAGCACAGTGAGCTTCCCACTGCAACTTATGCTTCATATCCATGTGACGGTACATGCATGAAGTACTCAAACTATGAATTTTTTGGCCTCTACTTAGCTTTTGCTGACAAATATTACAGATAACACGAGTTGGGTCATCCTTATCGATCTGAATAAATGCCCAGGCTATGCAAGGCTTAGAGCCCATGTGACCTGAAGAGCCACTACGACTTGTGGTCAGAGGCAGAGTTGTGGTTGAGGATGCAGTTGTTGACGTGCTTCCAGTACTCCGTCTCTGTTCAGGAAGGCGCAACCTAACCTCGTCGTCAATAGCATCTGTGATGCCCCGCTGCGCTTGGTATCACAGATCCTAGAAGAGTGCATTGATGGAATCCTCCACAAGAGGCCCCCATAAACATTCACACATCTCCACCTTCCACCTCAGACCAGCAGAGGGAGCCCGTTAGGGATATAAATAGGGAAGGTGGAGCTAGGCAGTTCAGTTCCTCTGAAGAGTTCCTGCAGTAGAGAAGCCTAAGAGAGGTCAGTCTGCAGTGGAGCTCAGTCTAGTCTAGAGAACGCAGTTAATAGTTCAGCAGTGGAGCACGAGGCTCCTGCTTGCTAGATTCAGGGAGCCCAGATAGAGCTTAAGGTGTGCCGGTGCCGTAAGATCAGTGAAGCGCGGCAAGCTGCCGTTAGTGTGTATAGCCTAGTGAGGGCCCGAGTAGGCCGAAGGCGAGTGGCGAGTTAGTACATAAGGGGCAAAGGAGCTTAACCAGCTCACCCCGAAGCATTTACCGGACACAGGATCCGAGCTTACCGGTATCTCTATGACCCAGTAAGGCATAACCGGAATCCCTGGAGAACTACAAGTCCCAGGATCGCTAAGGTGCTGATATGTAACAGAGCCAGGAGACGCTTAGGCCCCGCATACTGGGAGCGTGAACTCCAAGAGAAGGCCCTACCACAAGGTCAGCCAGCGCAGGACAGAGACAAAGTTAGGCCTAGCTCCAGGCAGGTCAGAAACTTACTACGCAGAGGCAAGAAACAGGAGGCCCTACACCCGCTCATTGGGAAGGATCCTGATATGCACCCTTCACCCTACAGTGCTCAGGGATGTGCCTGAATTTCCACCAGTAAAAGGTACTGAAGTGACTACCGTGTCCGTTCCCGTTCTTGCTCTGACCCAGCTGGGTCTCGCCTGTCCTGCATTCCCCCTGCATACGCTGCCCTGAGACCTAGCTCCACCTGTGGGGAGCTATACCATCGAGCTGCCTTATCACCGGCCTCAGTGGACTACTGCAGCGCTGGTGCTTGTCACCAGATACCACAGGTGGCGTCATGAACTCTTATAAAATGAACAATTATCCACCCTTTTAAAGAGAGACCCCAGGGTACGGGCCAGGGAGCCGACCACCGCGACATCCCCAAGGCCAGGCAAATGCCCGGGTACCGAGTCATCCCCATCCCCAGGGCTAGTCACATCCTCCTCCACCTCCTCTGCTGACCTCATCGACTGGCTGACTGTGGGTTGACAGTAAGTGGGATCTCCAACCTCGTCATCATCACCCTGTGTGTTATCACACCCGTCGTCCTCAGAGCCAACCTCTTCCTGCCCTGACCGGAAAGTCAAGTTGTCGCTCCAATCAGGTATTTGAGTCTCATCATCGTCGTCATCATTGTCTCCACCAACAGGAGTTACAGTTTGGGAACAAGGGTCTACATTATGCTCAGAACCTTCTTCATCTGGTCCTGGATCCGACTTATAAAGATTCTGGGCATCAGATCAGATCATTTCCTCATCTGGATTAACAGAAGCTCTGGAGCAGACCTCCGTTTCCCAGGCTATAGTATGAGTAAACAGCTGTGCAGACTCAACCATCTGTGTTACCCCATACTCAGACGGGCAGCTGGAGACTTGGGAGCTGTGAGGAAGCAAGTGCGATTGGGGTGACACCTCTGAGGACTGGAGTATTTGTGATGTTGACATTGAGGTGATGGAGAGCCCACTTGAAGGAGCACTTGATATCCGTTGAAGCAGCTGCTGTTTTTGTGCCTCATCTAGAATTTGTAGCGATGGGCGTGTCCGGAAGAATGGGATCGTATCACATTGTCCACGAAAAGAAGTCGACATCTTAGTTTGGCTGGAAGATGGTCTTTCTTCTGCAGATGTTACTCCCTCCCCCACCGTGGGGGGCCTCGACCCACCGGCGGACAGGCACCAGTATTGGGATAGGGGGGCTGGCCGTCAGGGTCCACCGCGGCTCTGGCACAAACCCGGCGACACAGAGGTGGCACGGGCAGGAACGGACTGGCCGTGTCGGCTTCTCACTTTTTGGATTTTAGAAGGGCATGACATGCCTATATCTGTGTCTCCCCCTCCTTTTACTCCTCCACCTCTTTTCTTTTCGCATGACTATATGTACTTGTCACTTTTCCATGTGTTAGTTGTGTCTTCTGAGCAGTTTGTCAGCTTTTGGACACCTTTGAAGGTGTTTTCTATGTGTTTCTATGTGTTTTTGTTTGCCTGCCATTGGTTTTAACGGTGTTCGAAGGTGTTCGACGAACAGTTCGGCGAACACATGGGTGTTCGACGAACCGAACTCGAACACTACGGGGGTGGCTCAACACTAGATATGACACTTGAGGTGCAGAGTAAATTCATTAGTACATTTATTCACAACCGACATATAGTTTATCATATACTTATCTTTTTTTAAATCTTTAGATATTATTAATAAAGTGTTTAATTGAAAATATAATGAATAAGGTTAATGTCAGATGAAACACATTGATGAAATGATATGTAAAATTAGACTAAGAATGGAGTGGTAATGGTGGACATTAGGACCCTGCGCTCTCATGAGCAGCATAGCTGAGCTCAATGTTCCTTCCAGACACTGGTGGACTAAACGTGCACAGATACCGTATTACGGAGATCTCCCCTCCTTTATCAGTGGCACCAGGAATTTTATGTGACAGTAACTGGAGGTGGCTATGACCACTACGCATGTAGCCTTACAAGGTTGGTTTTATCTCGTCACATCTTGCATTCAGTGACACACTCCTTCCTGCTTTATTGCTGATGTTTAGGAGTACGGGGGCGACTTGCATAGTGACATGCTTCTGTACATGACACGGATGAGATGGTGTTTTGTTCCTACAGATGGCTGTGATCTCACCCGTACTATAGTGATGGAATACATCAGCCGCCCATCAGATGACAGCTGCAGTGATACAGAATGAGAGGATAGCACTTATGTTATCAGACATCAGCCACAACATGTGAGAACCGCTCATATGTTTAAAGGGAACAGACAAGTCCACCATGTACGAGGGTGTGTCTTCAATAACCAATCACAGATCCATGGGCTCCAATCAGAAGGGGTTTTACATCGCAGGCAGTAGTAAAGGGCGCAATGTCCCGCATAGCAGCATTGGTGGTGCCAGACTGCTGTCATTCAGGTGACGCACACTGAAGCCCAGGTTCCTGATCTACAAGCTGCAGGGATATAGCAGAGCACATCCCATTCATAGCATGATGCTATCTGCTGAGGGACAATAGAAGACAGCTACAGCACATCTAGCATCTCTGCTCAGCAGCGGGGGTGAGCTCCTGTGTTCTCTCCCTTCTATAGTACTGGTTCAGCACCACAGTGGTTGGCAGCTCTCCTCTGGGCACTATAGTCCTAGATTCAGCACCACAACGGTGGGCAGCTCTGATCTGGGCAGTACTGTCTAGATTCAGCACCACAGCAGTGGACAGCTTTTATATGGGAAGAACTGTCTAGATTCAGCACCACAGCAGTGGACGGCTTGTAACCAGGACGTTATAGTAACATTTGGTTCAATACCACAACGTTGGAGGGCAGTGCCATCCAGATTCAGCACCACGCTAGTGGACAGCTCTGGTGCTTCTGGATACAACAGTTTCAGCACTTCTGCCTAGGACAGCTCCAGCATCTTCACCTCTACCTTGAAGGTCCCAATGCCCGCCAGCCTGTCTATCAGCCGTGCCCGCCTGTCAACCGGCCGTGCTCATCCGCTGTGCCTTTCAGCTTCAGCCATCAGTCCCATGGGAGTCGCCTGCTCTCACAAGGTCGGTCCCAGAGTGGCACCTGGTTCACCTTCCCGGTCCCTCCTTGGTTCACAGAGTCGACTAAGCCGCTGTGTGGCCAGGGTCGGTCCGGGTAGGCACTTAGTTACGCCCCTCTGATCCCTCCTTGCATCACAGCACAGAGGTTCCACCACCCGGATTCATAACAGAATACATTTTGTTATATAATAATTTTGTGTTCAAAGATCAATACTACCTACAGAAGAAAGAGGTGGCAATGGCCGCGGCTTGGGCCCCATCTTACGCCAATCTCTCCTTGGGATTTTGAGAGTGTGAATACATCCGATTCCAGAACATTGAACATACGTCATTAGGATCAGTGATATCTTGGATGAGATTCATAGACGATGTGTTGTTTATTTTGCAGGGCTCCCATGAGGAACTTGAAAAATTCTTAAAATATCTCAATGACAATGCATTGAATATTAAGCTAACCCATCATATTGATCAAAAGAAAATTGATTTTCTGGATTTGGATATTCATGTTGATGACCATGGACAGTTGCATACAAATATTTATCGCAAGAATACTAGTGCCAATGCTTTCTTGCATGCCAAATCAGTCATCTGGCACATGTAATACAGGCAATGCCGTCCGGACAATTTATTAGGGCACATCGTATTTGTGACCAAGACAAAGCTTTTGAAGAATAGGCATGTGATATGACCAGTAGATACTTACAACGTGGTACAAAATGGAAATTGTTCAACAGGCCTACTATCGGGCCAAACACGCCAATAGACAATATCTTCTCATTACTAAAAAGAAAAAGGAATCTGATGGGCATGTTCGATTCATCACGAATTATCATTCGAGGTGGAAGGAAATTACTAATATCATCTCCAAATTTTGGCTAATTCTCCAACAGGATCAGACAATACTTCCTTTTTTATCAAATCGTCCATTGATTATGGCTAAACGTAATAAGACACTACGTGATATACTAGTACATAGTCATCATGTACCTGATACATCTTCATATACACTGCTCAAATAAATAAAGGGAACACTCAAATAACACATCCTAGATCTGAATGAATGAAATATTCTCATTGAATACTTTGTTCTGTACAAAGTTGAATGTGCTGACAACAAAATCACACAAACATCATCAATGGAAATCAAATTTATTAACCAATGGAGGCCTGGATTTGGAGTCACCCCCAAAATTAAAGTGGAAAAACACACTACAGGCTGATCCAACTTTGATGTAATGTCCTTAAAACAAGTCAAAATGAGGCTCAGTATTGTGTGTGGCCTCCACGTGCCTGTATGACCTCATTACAACGCCTGGGCATGCTCCTGATGAGGTTGCAGATGGTCTCCTGTGGGATCTCCTCCCAGACCTGGACTAAAGCATCCGCCAACTCCTGGACAGTCTGTGGTGCAACGTGACGTTGGTGGATGGAGCGAGACATGATGTCCCAGATGTACTCAATCGGATTCAGGTCTGGGGAACGGGCGGGCCAGTCCATAGCTTCAATGACTTCATCTTGCAGGAGCTGCTGACACATTCCAGCCACATGAGGTCTGGCATTGTCCTGCATTAGGAGGACCCCAGGGCCAACCGCACCAGCATATGGTCTCACAAGAGGTCTGAGGATCTCATCTCGGTACCTAATGGCAGTCAGGCTACCTCTGGCAAGCACATGGAGGGCTGGGCGGCCCTCCAAAGAAATGCCACCCCACACCATTACTGATCTACTGCCAAACGGTCATTCTGAAGGATGTTGCAGGCAGCAGATCGCTCTCCACAGCGTCTCCAGACTTTGTCACGTCTGTCACATGTGCTCAGTGTGAACCTGCTTTCATCTGTGAAGAGCACAGGGTGCCAGTGGCGACTTTGCCAATTGTGGTGTTCTGTGGAAAATGCCAAGCATCCTGCACGGTGTTGGGCTGTGAGCACAACCCCCTTCTGTGGACGTCGGGCCCTCATACCACCTTCATGGAGTCGGTTTCTAACTGTTTGTGCAGACACATGCACATTTGTGGCCTGCTGGAGGTCATTTTGAAGGGCTCTGACAGTGCTCCTTCTGTTCCTCCTTGCACAAAGGCGGAGGTAGCAGTCCTGCTGCTGGGTTGTTGCCCTCCTACGGCTCCCTCCACGTCTCCTGGTGTACTGACCTGTCTCCTGGTAGCACCTCCAGCCTCTGGACACTACACTGACAGACACAGCAAACCTTCTTTCCACAGCTCGCATTGATGTGCCATCCTGGATGAGCTGCACTACCTGAGAAATTTCTGTGGGTTGTAGAGTCCGTCTCAAGCTACCACAAGTGTGAAAGCACAACCAACATTCAAAAGTGACCAAAACATCAGCCCAGAAAGCATTGCTACTGAGATGTGGTCTGTGGTCCCCACCTGCAGAACCACTCCTTTATTGAGGGTGTCTTGATAATTGCCAATAATTTCCATCTATTGTCTATTCCATTTGCACAACAGCATGTGAAATTGATTGTCAATCAGTGTTGCTTCCTAAGTGGACAGTTTGATTTCACAGAAGTTTGATTTACTTGGAGTTATATTCTGTTGCTTAAGTGTTCCCTTTATTTTTTTGAGCAATGTATATTTGGCTCAAAGGGCCCCAAATGGGGCACATGGAAGTGTGGCAACTGCAAAGCGTGCAGATACAGTTATATGAAAAAGTTTGGGCACCCCTATTAATCTTAAGCTTAATGTTTTATAAAAATTGGTGTTTTTGCAACAGCTATTTCAGTTTGATATATGTAATAACTGTTGGACACAGTAATGTTTCTGCCTTGAAATGAGGTTTATTGTACTAACAGAAAATGTGCAATCTGCATTCAAACAAAATTTGACAGGTGCATAAGTATGGGCACCTCACCAGAAAAGTGACATTAATATTTAGTAGATCCTCCTTTTGCAAAAATAACAGCCTCTAGTCGCTTCCTGTAGCTCTTAATGATTTCCTGGATCCTGGATGAAGGTATTTTTGACCATTCCTCTTTACAAAACAATTCCAGTTCAGTTAAGTTTGATGGTCGCCGAGCATGGACAGCCCTCTTTAAATGATCCCACAGATGTTCAATGATATTCAGGTCTGGGGACTGGGATGGCCATTCCAGAACATTGTAATTGTTCCTCTGCATGAATGCCTGAGTAGATCTGGAGCGGTGTTTTGGATCATTGTCTTGCTGAAAGATCCATCCCCTGCGTAACTTCAACTTTCTCACTGATTCTTGAACATTATTGTCAAGAATCTGCTGATACTGAGTGGAATCCATGCGTCCCTCAACTTTAACAAGATTCCCGGTACCGACATTGGCCACACAGCCCCAAAGCATGATGGACCCTCCACCAAATTTTACTGTGGGTAGCAAGTGTTTTACTTGGAATGCTGTGTTTTTTTGCCGCCATGCATAACGCCTTTTTGTATGACCAAACAACTCAATCTTGGTTTCATCAGTCCACAGGACCTTCTTCCAAAAAGAAATTGGCTTCTCCAAATGTGATTTTGCATACCTCAGCCGACTCTGTTTGTGGCGTGCTTGCAGAAACGGCTTCTTTCGCATCACTCTCCCATACAGCTTCTCCTTGTGCAAAGTGCGTAGTATAGTTGACCGATGCACAGTGACACCATCTGCAGCAAGTTGATGCTGCAGCTCTCTGGAGGTGGTCTGAGGATTGTCCTTGACTGATCTCACCATTCTTCTTCTCTGCCTTTCTGATGTTTTTCTTGGCCTGCCACTTCTGGCCTTAACAAGAACTGTCCCTGTGTTCTTCCATTTCCTTACTATGTTCCTCACAGTAGAAACTGACAGGTTCAATCTCTGAGACAGCTTTTTGTATCCTTCCCCTGAACAACTATGTTGAATAATCTTTGTTTTCAGATCATTTGACAGTTGTTTTGAGGAGCCCATGAAGCCACTCTTCAGAGGAGATTCAAACAGGAGAACAACTTGCAAGTGGCCACTTTAAGTAGCTTTTCTCATGATTGCATACACCTGGCTATGAAGTTCAAAGCTCAATGAGGTTACAAAACCAAAAAAAGTGCTTTAGTAAGTCAGTAAAAAGTAGGTAGGAGTATTTAAAACAAGAAAATGATAAGGGTGCCCATACTTATGCACCTGTCAAATTTTGTTTGAATGCAGAGTGCACACTTTCTGTTAGTACAATAAACCTCATTTCAAGGCAGAAACATTATTGTGTCCAACAGTTATTACATATATCAAACTGAAATAGCTGTTGCAAAAACACCAATTTTTATAAAACATTAATTTTAAGATTAATAGGGGTGCCCAAACTTTTTCATATAGCTGTATATTGAAAAAACGGATACCTTTCAGGATTCGATGGGTGAGTAGGCTTACAAGATTCTGTATTTCATTAATTGTAGAACATCTATGGTCATCTATCAAGCCACATGTTTCTGTGGACTCATCTATATTGGTATGACAACTCGGGAGCTTTGGAACACATCAAAAATATTAGGGCAGCGGAGAAAATCTGTCAAGATGAGGTGGGTGCTATATCTCAACCTAAACCTTTGGCGAGACAGTTTCGGAATTGCTACCCTCATCAATATCATCTCTTACGTGTCAAAGGGATTGCACGTCTGTATCCTGGGAATAGGAGGGAAAATCTAGCCAAAAAGCTGGCCCAGATTGAATAAATAAATAATAAATAAAAAAGTAAATGGATCACCACTCTAAGAAGTATGACCCCCAGGGGTTTAAATGAACAGTGGGGATTTTCAAGTATTCTTTAAGTATACACTAGGATTTTTGGTATATTCTCATCTTCAGTGTCTTGTCCTTATTATTAATCGAATAATATAATCAATATATGTCATAGTGCATTTGATTGAATAAACATATATACATGTATTGTTGGCTTTATTGTACAGTACATATAGAGAGTTTATAGTGTGTTTATTCACTTTTACATATACACATTATATAAGCAACAATATTGTGTATGCACGCATTAACTATATTATATATAGAACTTTTTCTATATTTCATACAATTCTATTTTGGCACGTATAATTATATTTAGACTTTGATGCTGACCTGCACTTTTTCCCTTTTCTAATATGGCTGCAGGGTCGCTGTGCGCCACACTGCGCATGCTCCGGTGTGCTCTCGTACCCGATACTGGGATGCTTTCATTGAACTGCGACCTTTGGTCATGTTTCAGTGATGCACATTCGGTCGCAGACGGGACGGCTATCCGGATGCGTGGGACAGTAGAGTCGTCCGATAATATGGCGTCCTTGATTTGTAAGTAACCACAGCTGTAATCACCCTATAAAACATCGCCTCTTCCTCCTCCACCTCACTTCCTAATGAATTGGTAGCGAAACGTACGTTGAAGCATGTGGAAGGGGTGATGATGTGCCTCTGGATAGTACATGTGACGGGAGCTAATTACCCCATCCGCAGATGTCCAATCTTCTTCTGTAGGCCCCTGACATGGAAAGGCTTTTCTTACACTGGGATAAATAAAATAAGACTATCGCACAGTGTCTCCAAGATGAACTTAACTTTTATTCTCACAAGCAGGTTTTATAGAGAATCACACAGGCTATTTTTAACACCCATTGTTCTCACCAGATAATACCCACAGTAGGCTCCCAGACAGCAGTTACGCAACAACCCATTAATCAGCACATTGTCTGTTTGCCACTGCTAAGTGAGCACAGGAAGGTGGGGGCCAGGAGTGCTTCGGTCACATCACAAAATGTCCAATAATATGTGATCCACAATATTCACCCCACTTTATAACGTTATGTCCCATTAGCTGCATAGGCGCTACGACAACCCCGATGTGGCAAAATCTTGGGAGTACGAGGTTGATCTGTCACAATGCTCCCCCTTCCCGGACAGGATCGACCTACCCAGTCTGCTCCCCGACAGATCAGCTGGAGGAGGTCCACGATTTATGAGGTTGGTAGCAGGTCAGTTTGTCGGCTTAGTTCATCGGCGTTACCATTTTGCTTGCCAGGTCTATAGTGGATGGTGAAGTCTAACGGTTATAGCGCCAAATTTCACCGTAGTAGTCTGGCATTGTCCCCGGAGACCCGATTAAGCCATACCAGGGGGTTATGGTCCGTTATGAGGGAAAACTGTCTTCCATACAAATATGGTTGGAGCTTCTTGGCAGCCCATACTACTGCCAGGCATTCCTTTTCGACGGCCGCATAGCTGACTTCTCAAGGCAGTAATTTCCGACTCAGATAAGCTATTGGATGTTCTTGGCCATCCGGCTCGACTTGGCTCAGTACTGCACCCAACCCAAACATAGATGCGTCTGTGTGAACAAGGAAACGTTTAGTTGTATCGGGTGCGGCCAATATCGGGGTATTTGTGAGAGCGTCCTTTAGCTGGCGGAATGCTTCCTCACACTCGGGGGTCCAGGTTACCTGGCGGGGGAGGTTCTTATGTGTCAGATCAGTGAGGGGCTTGGCAATGCTGCTGTAATTAGGGACACATTTCCTATAATACCCCGCTGTCCCTAGAAAGGCCATGACTTGGGTTTTAGTATGTGGGGTGGGCCACTGGGCTACCGCCTCAATCTTGGCGGGCTCCGGTCGTTGTTTTCCACCCCCAACCCAATGTCCTAAATACTGAACCTCTGCTTTGCCTACGTGACACTTGTTGGGGTTCAGGGTGATTCCGGCTTTGTGGATCCTATCCAATACTGTCTCTAGGTGATTTAGATGCTCATCCCATGTCGCGCTGTAGACGACGATGTCATCCAGGTAGGCACAAGCATAGTCATGGAGACCATCCAGAAGCCAGTCAGCCAGCCTCTGAAAGGTCGCGGGGGCATTCTTCATCCCAAATGGCATAACCCGAAACTGGAATAAGCCAAACAGGGTGACAAATGCAGACTTGGGAATAGCATCAGGACTTAGGGGGTTCGGCCAATAGCCTTTGCATAGATCGATGGTGGTCAAATATTTTGCCCCAGCAAGCCTGTCTAGCAACTCGTCCACACGCGGCATGGGATACGCATCCGTCACAGTTTTCTCATTTAGCTTGCGATAGTCTACACAAAACCGGGTAGTCCCATCTTTCTTAGGCACTAACACTACAGGGGACGCCCAGGGACTATCTAACTCCTCAATGACCCCTAAACACAACATCTCCTGTATCTCTTGTCGCATCCCTTCTCGTACAGACTCCGGGACGCGGAAGGGGGGTTGTCTCAGGGGGGTCTGATCTTGTGTCTCAACCTTGTGTTGTGCAAGTCGGGTGAACCCCGGTCTCTCTGAGAACATCCTCTGCCGCTGCCTCAGCAATGTCTCAGCCTGCTCTCTCTCCCGGGCCCCTAGGTTTTCTCCTAAGTGTACCTGGTCCCAGGTTTTCGACTGAGTCTTCTCACCTAAGACATCAGGCAAGGGGAGTCTGGCTAAATCCTCTGCTTCGGGTGCGCAGATGGCAGCTACCTCTTCAGGGCACTCCCGGTAGGGCTTCAGCGTATTCACGTGGAACATGCGGATAACCCTGGGGTCGTCACAATCGACGACATTGTAGGTGGTGTCGGCTATTTTCCTCACTACCCGGTAAGGCCCCTGCCATGCGGCCTGGAATTTGTTCTGCCTAACCGGTTCTAGTACTAGGACCTTCTGTCCTATTTCAAAGGTGCGTTCTCTAGCCCTCTGATCGTACCATACGCGCTGGCGCCATTGGGCCGCCTGCATGTTCACACGCACAGCTTGAGTCAACTCCTGCAGGCGGTCCCGGAGTTTCAGCATGAAGAGCACGATAGGGGTTCCTGCTATGGTTTCCTCCCCTTCCCAGAGCTCTTGCACTAAGTCTAGGGGACCCATCGCCCGCCTCCCATATAACAGTTCAAATGGGGAGAACCCCGTAGATTTTTGGGGCACCTCCCGATAGGCGAACAGGAGGTGCGGCAAGAATTTCTCCCAGTCCCTGTAGGTCCGGGTGAACGTCCCAATGAGTTGTTTTAACGTTCCGTTAAAGCGCTCACACAACCCGTTGGTTTGCGGGTGGTATGGGGCGCTTCTAATGGACTTTACACCACACAGTCTCCACAGTTGGCTGGTCACCTCTGCCGTAAATTGGGTGCCCTGATCCGAGATAATCTCCTGGGGAAATCCAACCCGTGAGAAAACCTGGAGCAGGGCAGCCACCACCGTCTCTGCCAGTATGTTAGGTAAGGCAACCGCCTCTGGATGCCGCGTGGCGTAATCTATCACAGTCAATATATACCTTTTCCCTGACGTACTGGGTTTGGCTAACGGCCTTATCAGATCGACCGCTACTCGGCTAAATGGCTCCTCCACAATGGGAAGGGGGTGTAATTTGGCCTTGCAGCGATCTCCCCTCTTGCCAATGCGCTGGCAACTGTCACAGGTCTGGCAGTACTGACGAACATCATGGGATGCCCCTGGCCAAAAGAAGTTTTGTGTCAGACGATGCCTGGTGCGGCTGACTCCGAGGTGCCCCGCCAAGAGTATGTCATGAGAGATTCGCAGCAACTCCTGCCTATACTTTTTGGGAACTACCAGCTGTAGTTTTACAGTGGGGCTCGTCCCTGAGTGAGTTTGCTCTGTAACCCTGTAGAGGAGTCCCTGATGCCATATAAACTGTTCACCTTCCAGTACCCCTCTCCCCTCTTATGCCTTCCCGCGATACCCCTGCAATGAGGGATCCTCTAGTACCTCCCTCCTAAATTCTGTTGGGGTGTCCCATGAAATGTGTCTGGCTATAGGAATACGTGAAGGGCTGTAGTGTCTTACCTGGGCCTCCTCCGAGTGTGATTCCGCCTCCGCAGCTCGAGCTTGTCTCTGGGTAGTCACAGGATATGTCTCAGCCAGGGGAGCGACCGAGAAGGAAGACAACATGGGCCCCAAGTCATTTCCCAGCAGGACGCCTGCAGGCAAATCCTTCATCATGCCGACCTCGACAAGGCCATCCCCGACCCCCCAGTTCAGGTGAATCTTGGCCGTGGGCAGTCGATGTATGGCTCCCCCTGCTACACGGACCGCCACTGTCCGACCCGTCTTTTGGTCTTGGGCGAGATGCGACTTCACAAGGGTCAGAGTAGCTCCGGAACCTCTTAATCCTTGCAGCCATTTACCATTAATACACACCGACTGTCGATGTTGTTGTCGATTATCCGCCTGGGCTGCCTGCACTGGGTTCACTTCATGCAGCACTCCCTCTATCTCTTCCATCCCATAATTAGCCATAGCCACCGATGCCGGGTCGGCTTCGCCTTGGTAGCAGTGTACAGCGGCCCGGTTGAAGGTAGTTGTTTCCGGTTTTGGCCACTGGGTGCGCTGGGTCCGGTTGGGACAGTGTCTCTGCAGGTGACCGAACTGATGGCAGGTGTGGCATCGCACCCCAGGAGGACTCTGGTAGGCCGGGGTATTGGTGGGTCCCCCGCCAAGCTTCTGTGGTTTAGGGGCCTCCAGACCCATGGGAGGGCCCCTTGAGACAGTTTTGGACCCTGACAATTGGGCCCTCCTGGCATCATAATGTTCATCGGTCAGCCATGCGGCCTCCTCAAGAGTAGTCGGTCCCGAAGCCATTCTTGCGTCTCGGGAGTTAACCCAGTAAAGAATCGTTCTAACGCGATGAGCTGTAGGACGTCCTCCTTCGTGTCTGCTTTGCTACCTTGTACCCACTGTAGCAGTGACCGCAATAGTTTACAGGCCCATTCAGCATGGGTATCAGTTTCCCGTTTTGTGGTTTTGTGGAACTTTTGACAGTATGCCTCTGGTGTTAGTGCATACCGGGCCAAGATCACTTCTTTGACTCGCTTATAGTCCATACAGTCCTTATCCGATACAGTGCGATAGGCATCCACTGCCCGGCCTGTCGGCTTGCTGGCCAGAATCTGGACCCAATCCTCCGGCTCCACTTTATGAAGGGTACACTGCCGCTCAATGTCCTGCAGAAAGCCATCAATGTCTTTCTCTGCCTCCCCCAATGTCGGAAGGCATTGTATTGGATCTTTTTGTGGCTTACCTCTGCTGGTACCGGGGAGGAAGCCAGGGCTCCCCCTGCTCGCTGTATCTCCTCTCTCCGTTCTGCCATCTCCATCTTGGCTAGCTCTATCTTGGTCCGCTCTGCCATCTCCATCCTGGCTAGCTCCATCCGCTCTGCCCTCTCCATCTCCATCTTTTTATCCAGATCAGTACGCACATCAGCCATCACCTTATCTATGATCTGTACCGCCGGGTTGGGAGCATAAAGTCTGCTCTTTACCTCCCTCTGGAATTCAGTCTCTTCCACGTTCCCACTGGAGGTTGTTGCGTTGTCGAGCTCCATAATGGCTGCTATCAAATCCGCTTTTGTTTTGTTGCTGGCGGTAAACCCTCGAGCTTCCACAAGGTCCTTCAATGTATTCCTCTTTAGCTTCTGGTAGATGTCTTCCATTCAGTCCTTGGCTCTTGAAGAAGATGGACTGCATCCCACCGCTGCCACCAGTGTGACGGGAGCTAGTTACCCCATCCACAGATGTCCAATCTTCTTCTGTAGGCCCCTGACATGGAAAGGCTTTTCTTACACTGGGATATATAAAATATGACTATCGCACAGTGTCTCCAAGATGAACTTAACTTTTATTCTCGCAAGCAGGTTTTATAGAGAATCACAAAGGCTATTTTTAGCACCCATTGTTCTCACCAGATAATACCCATAGTAGACTCCCAGACAGCAGTTATGCAACAACCCATTAATCAGCACATTGTCTGTTTGCCACTGCTAAGTGAGCACAGGAAGGTGGGGGCCAGGAGTGCTTCGGTCATATCACAAAATGTCCAACAATATGTGATCCACAATATTCACCCCACTTTATAACATTATGTCCCATTAGCTGCATAGGCGCTACGACAACCCCCATGTGGCAAAATCTTGGAGTACGGGGTTGATCCATCACAGTACGTAATAATATGCACAAATTAAACTTTTTATGAACTTATTTCTGTATTCTTTTTTGCATTATGACAGTTGATATTGCATGGTGATCACTTTTACTGTTCATCCTATGATTTGGATAGGCATAGTTCCATACATATATAAATTTTCCTTTTTGCTTAAATAATGTAAATACATTTGGATATGCACATACATATATATACAGTACAGACCAAAAGTTTGGACACACCTTCTCATTTAAAGATTTTTCTGTATTTTCATGCTTATGAAAATTGTACATTCACACTGAAGGCATCAAAACTATGAATTAACACATGTGGAATTATATAGTTAACAAAAAAGTGTGAAACAACTGAAAATATGTCTTATATTCTTCAAAGTAGCCACCTTTTGCTTTGATGACTGCTTTGCACACTCTTGGTATTCTCTTGATGAGCTTCAAGAGGTAGTCACCGGAAATGGTTTTCACTTCACAGGTGTGCCCTGTCAGGTTTAATAAGTGGGATTTCTTGCCTTATAAATCGGTTTGGGACCATCAGTTGTGTTGTGCAGAAGTCTGGTGGATACACAGCTGATAGTCCTACTGAATAGACTGTTAGAATTTGTATTATGGCAAGAAAAAAAGCAGCTAAGTAAAGAAAAACGAGTGGCCATCATTACTTTATGAAATGAAGGTCAGTCAGTGTGAAAAATTGGGAAAACTTTCAAAGTGTCCCCAAGTGCAGTTGCAAAAACCATCAAGTGCTACAAAGATACTGGCTCACATGAGGACCGCCCCGGGAAAGAAGACCAAGAGTCACCTCTGCTTCTGAGGATAAGTTTATCCGAGTCACCAGCCTCAGAAATCGCAGGTTAACAGCAGCTCAGATTAGAGACCAGGTCAATGCCACACAGAGTTCTAGCAGCAGACACATCTCTACAACAACTGTTAAGAGGAGACTTTGTGCAGCAGGTCTTCATGGTAAAATAGCTGCTAGGAAACCACTGCTAAGGACAGGCAACAAGCAAAAGAGACTTGTTTGGGCTAAAGAACACAAGGAATGGACATTAGACCAGTGGAAATCTGTGCTTTGGTCTGATGAGTCCAAATTTGAAATCTTTGGTTCCAACCGCTGTGTCTTTGTGCGACACAGAAAAGGTGAACGGATGGACTCTACATGCCTGGTTCCCACCGTGAAGCATGGAGGAGGAGGTGTGATGGTGTGGGGGTGCTTTGCTGGTGACACTGTTGGGGATTTATTCAAAATTGAAGGCATACTGAAACAGCATGTCTACCACAGCATCTTGCAGCGGCATGCTATTCCATCCGGTTTGTGTTTAGTTGGACCATCATTTATTTTTCAACAGGACAATGACCCCAAACACACCTCCAGGCTGTGTAAGGGCTATTTGACCAAGAAGGAGAGTGATGGGGTGCTACGCCAGATGACCTGGCCTCCACAGTCACCAGACCTGAACCCAATCGAGAAGGTTTGGGGTGAGCTGGACCGCAGAGTGAAGGCAAAAGGGCCAACAAGTGCTAAGCATCTCTGGGAACTCCTTCAAGATTGTTGGAAGACCATTTCTGGTGACTACCTCTTGAAGCTCATCAAGAGAATGCCAAGAGTGTGCAAAGCAGTCATCAAAGCAAAAGGTTGCTTCTTTGAAGAACCTAGAATATAAGACATATTTTCAGTTGTTTCACACTTTGTTGTTAACTATATAATTCCACATGTGTTAATTCATAGTTTTGATGCCTTCAGTGTGAATGTACAATTTTCATAGTCATGAAAATACAGAAAAATCTTTAAATGAGAAGGTGTGTCCAAACTGTTGGTCTGTACTGTGTATATATATATATATATATATATATATATATATATATATATATATATATATATATATATACAGTTATATGAAAAAGTTTGGGCACCCCTATTAATCTTAAGCTTAATGTTTTTTAAAAATTGGTGTTTTTGCAACAGCTATTTCAGTTTGATATATGTAATAACTGTTGGACACAGTAATGTTTCTGCCTTGAAATGAGGTTTATTGTACTAACAGAAAATGTGCAATCTGCATTCAAACAAAATTTGACAGGTGCATAAGTATGGGTACCTCACCAGAAAAGTGACATTAATATTTAGTAGATCCTCCTTTTGCAAAAATAACAGCCTCTATTTGCTTCCTGTAGCTTTTAATGAGTTCCTGGATCCTGGATGAAGGTATTTTTGACCATTCCTCTTTACAAAACAATTCCAGTTCAGTTAAGTTTGATGGTCGCTGAGCATGGACAGCCCTCTTCAAATGATCCCACAGATGTTCAATGATATTCAGGTCTGGGGACTGGGATGGCCATTCCAGAACATTGTAATTGTTCATCTGCATGAATGCCTGAGTAGATTTGGAGCGGTGTTTTGGATCATTGTCTTGCTGAAAGATCCATCCCCTGCGTAACTTCAACTTTCTCACTGATTCTTGAACATTATTGTCAAGAATCTGCTGATACTGAGTGGAATCTATGCGTCTCTCAACTTTAACAAGATTCCCGGTGCCGGCATTGGCCACACAGCCCCAAAGCATGATGGAACCTCCACCAAATTTTACTGTGGGTAGCAAGTGTTTTTCTTGGAATGCCGTGTTTTTTTGTCGCCATGCATAATGCCTTTTTGTATGACCAAACAACTCAATCTTGGTCTCATCAGTCCACAGGACCTTCTTCCAAAAAGAAATTGGCTTCTCCAAATGTGCTCTTGCATACCTCTGCTGACTCTGTTTGTGGCATGCTTGCAGAAACGGCTTCTTTCGCATCACTCTCCCATACAGCTTCTCCTTGTGTAAAGTGCGTTGTATAGTTGACCAATGCACAGTGACACCATCTGCAGCAAGTTGATGCTGCAGCTCTCTGGAGGTGGTCTGAGGATTGTCCTTGACTGATCTCACCATTCTTCTTCTCTGCCTTTCTGATGTTTTTCTTGGCCTGCCACTTCTGGCCTTAACAAGAACTGTCCCTGTGTTCTTCCATTTCCTTACTATGTTCCTCACAGTGGAAACTGACAGGTTAAATCTCTGAGACAGCTTTTTGTATCCTTCCCCTGAACAACTATGTTGAATAATCTTTGTTTTCAGATCATTTGACAGTTGTTTTGAGGAGCCCATGATGCCACTCTTCAGAGGAGATTCAAACAGGAGAACAACTTGCAAGTGGCCACTTTAAGTAGCTTTTCTCATGATTGCATACACCTGGCTATGAAGTTCAAAGCTCAATGAGGTTACAAAACCAAAAAAAAGTGCTTTAGTACGTCAGTAAAAGGTAGGTAGGAGTATTTAAAACAAGAAAATGATAAGGGTGCCCATACTTACAGTGGGTACAGAAAGTATTCAGACCCCTTTAAATTTTTCACTCTTTGTTTCATTGCAGCCATTTGGTAAATTCTAAAAAGTTCATTTTTTTCTCATTAACGTACACTCTGCATCCCATCTTGACTGAAAAAAAACAGAAATGTAGAAATTTTTGCAAATTTATTTAAAAAAAACCCTGAAATATCACATGGTCATAAGAATTCAGACCCTTGGCTCAGTATTGAGTAGAAGCACCCTTTTGATCTAGTACAGCCATGAGTCTTCTTGGGAATGATGCAACAAGTTTATCACACCTGGATTTGGGGATACTCTGCCATTCTTCCTTGCAGATCCTCTCCAGTTCCATCAGGTTGGATGGTGAACGTTGATGGACAGCCATTTTCAGGTCTCTCCAGAGATGCTCAATTGGGTTAAGGTCAGGGCTCTGGCTGGGCCAGTCGAGAATGGTCACAGAGTTTTTCTCAAGCCACTCCTTTGTTATTTTAGCTGTGTGCTTAGGGTCATTGTCTTGTTGGAAGGTGAACCTTCGGCCAAGTCTGAGGTCCAGAGCACTCTGGGAGAGGTTTTCATCCAGTATATCTCTGTACTTGGCCGCATTCATGTTTCCTTCAATTGCAACCAGTCGTCCTGTCCCTGCAGCTGAAAAACACCCCCATAGCATGATGCTGCCAGCACCATGTTTCACTGTTGGGATTGTATTGAGCAGGTGATGAGCAGTGCCTGTTTTTTTCGACACATACCACTTAGAATTATTACCAAAAAGTTCTGACTTCATCTCATCAGACCAGAGAATCTTATTTCTCATAGTCTAGGAGTCCTTCATGTGCTTTTGAGCAAACTCTATGCGGGCTTTCATATGTCTTGCAATGAGGAGAGACTCCCGTCGGCCACTCTGGCATAAAGGCCCGACTAGTGGAGGGCTGCAGTGATAGTTGACTTTGTGGAACTTTCTCCCATCCCCCCACTGCAACTCTGGAGCTCAGCCACAGTGATCTTGGGGTTCTTCTTTACCTCTCTCACCAAGGCTCTTCTCCCACAATTGCTCAGTTTGGCTGGACGGCCAGGTCTAGGAAGACATTGGTGGTCCCAAACTTCTTCCATTTAAGGATTACGGAGGCCACTGTGCTCTTAGGAACCTTGAGTACTGCAGAAATTCTTTTGTGACCTTGGCCAGATATGTGCCTTGCCATAATTCTGTCTCTGAGCTCCTTGGGCAGTTCCTTTGAGCTCTTGATTCTCATTTGGTCTGACATGCACTGTGAGCTGTGAGGTCTTATATAGACAGGTGTGTGCCTTTCCAAATCAAGTCCTATCAGTCTAATTAAACACAGCTGGACTCAAATGAAGGAGTAGAACCATCTCAAGAAGGATCACAAGGAAATGGACAGCATGTGACTTAAATATGAGAGTCTGAGCAAAAGGTCTGAATACTTATGACCATGTGATATTTCAATTTTTCTTTTTTAATAAATGTGCAAAAATTTCTACAGTTCTGTTTTTTTTCAGTCAAGATGGGGTGCAGAGTGTACTTGTTAGAACCTTGCTCTTAGGTTTTTTCCTTTGCTGGTCACATGACCTTGTTGGCCTATTTAATCCTGCTCCGCCCTTCTGGCTTTGCTGGAACTTCATTGTATAACTACTTTCTAGCTAGCCTGTGCTCTGTATCTAACTCTGTTAGTTTGCTTGGTCTACGGACCTCTATGTTCTATATATTTTGTTTGTTCGTCTGTCTGCTATTATTTCTGTTAGGAGGTGTACCATGTTCGCTGTACAGAGAATTAGTTTTTTGGGCTACATTATCTCCAGCGAAGGTTTTGAGATGGACCCGGTTAAAGTTCAAGCTGTACAGGAATGGCCTAGGCCTATTGGTTTGAAATCGATACAGAGGTTTTTGGGTTTCGCCAATTATTACAGAAAATTCATAAAAAAAATTTCTAGTATTGTCAAACCTCTGACCGATCTCACCAGGAAAGGTGATGATGCGGTTCAGTGGTCTTCTGAGGCCATTGAAGCTTTTGTGTATTTCAAGGAGAGGTTCACCTCTGCTCCCATCCTTATGCAGCCTGATGTGACTAAGCCGTTTTTGGTTGAGGTTGATGCTTCCTCTGTGGGGGTTGGCGCAGTATTGTCTCAGGATAACGGGGATGGATTACATCCCTGTGCCTTTTTTTCAAAAAAATTTTCGGAGACTGAACTGAATTACGATATTGGTAATCGGGAATTATTGGCTATTAAACTCGCATTTGAACACTGGCGCCACTTCTTGGAAGGTGCGGAATTTCCCGTTCAGGTTCTTACGGATCATAAAAATCTGATATATCTTGATGCTGCCAAGCGCCTGAATGCCCGTCAGGCTAGGTGGGCACTGTTTTTCTCGCGGTTTAATTTCTCCGTTACTTACATCCCTGGTACTAAGAATGTTAAGGCGGATGCCTTGTCTCGCAGTTTTTCTTCCATAGTCGGTGCTGAGAAAGAGGAGAACATTTTACAAGAAGGTGTTGTGATAGCTGCTTTGGACTCCGTTTTGGAAGATGAGATTCTTAAAGCACAGGAGAATGCCCCATCTAACACTCCTCATGGGAGGTTGTTTGTGCCTGGGACCTTTAGGAGAGATTTGTTTGTTGATTGTCACGAATCTCGGTTGGCAGGTCATCCCGGAATCTCTGAGACCAAGAGACTGGTGGGTCGCAGTTTTTGGTGGCCTGGATGGCAGAAGGAAGTCATTAAGTGGGTGCGCCAATGTACTATATGTGCTAGATCTAAGTCCTCACATACTCCTGCTGCGGGGTTGCTTTGTCCTTTGGAGGTTCCCAGTGCTCCTTGGACACATTTGGCTATGCACTTTATAACTGACCTTCCCCCCTCTGAGGGTTTTACTGTCATCTGGGTGGTCGTGGACCGTTTTAGCAAGATGTGTCACTTGGTTCCCTTCGTCAAACTGCCCTGCGCTAAAACTCTCGCTAAGGCCTTTGTCAAGGAAATTGTCAGACTTCATGGCGTTCCTACTGACATTGTTTCTGATAGAGGTCCTCAGTTCGTGGCTCGTTTTTGGCGTGCCTTTTGTGACAGGTTGGGAGTTCATTTGTCGTTCTCGTCAGGATATCATCCTGAATCTAATGGCCAGACAGAAAGGAAAAACCAGGATGTTGAGCAGTTCTTGCGTTGTTTTGTGGCAGACAATCAAGAGGGGTGGTCTGAGTTTCTGCCACTTGCTGAATTTGCTCTGAACAATCATACATCTTCTTCTGCTGGTTGTTCGCCTTTTTTTTGTTGTTCTGGGAGACATCCGTCGTTTGGGTCGTTCTCCAAGTTGGGATCTGCCGTGCCTGAGGAGGAGAATTTTTCCGGTGATTTGGAGAGAGTTTGGACGGATGTGCGTGGTAATCTTCAGGAGGCCAACAGAAAATCTAAAGACTACTTTGATAGGAAACGACAGGAGGTTTTGTTCGCTGTTGGTGACATGGTTTGGTTGTCCTCTAGGAATCTGCGGTTGAGGATTCCTTCCAAGAAATTGGGTCCCAAGTTTGTAGGGCCCTTTAAGGTGCTTCAGGTTGTCAACCATTCTGCTGTTAGGTTGGAGGTTCCTACCTCCTGGAGAATTAATCCGGTATTTCATGTCTCTCTGTTGAAAAAAGCTGTTGTATCGGATTGTGACGCCTCTGCCTCTGTTCCTCCGGTGGTGGAGGACGGGGAATATGAAATTTCTCGCATCCTTAACTCTAGACAGTATAGAGGTAGTTTGCAGTATCTTGTGGCCTGGAAAGGTTTCGGACCCGAGGATAACTCTTGGGTGAGGTCGGATGATGTTTCCGCGTCCAGACTTATCAGAGCGTTTCACAGGAGATTTCCTGATAAGCCTGGTCCTAGGGGATCCGGAGGATCCTCTTAGAAGGGGGGGTACTGTTAGAACCTTGCTCTTAGGTTTTTTCCTTTGCTGGTCACATGACCTTGTTGGCCTATTTAATCCTGCTCCGCCCTTCTGGCTTTGCTGGACTTCATTGTATAACTACTTTCTAGCTAGCCTGTGCTCTGTATCTAACTCTGTTAGTTTGCTTGGTCTACGGACCTCTATGTTCTATATATTTTGTTTGTTCGTCTGTCTGCTACTATTTCTGTTAGGAGGTGTCCCATTTTCCTCCCAGTCCTTAGTACTTGTAGGGATTCCTTCCCCACATCTATAGGTCTCCGTACAGACTAGCTTAGGACTTTAGCAGGTCTGATCGCAGGATCAGGTCCCCTGTTACATCGTAGGGATTAAGCTGAGTTCTATAGTAGGGACAGATCTCCTCTCTTTCCTTAGCTCTGGTAGCAGAACATAACAGTACTTTAATGAGAAAAAAAATTAACTTTTTAGAATTTAACAAATGGCTGCAATGAAACAAAGAGTGAAAAATGTAAAGGGGTCTGAATACTTTCCGTACCCACTGTATGCACCTGTCAAATTTTGTTTGAATGCAGAGTACACATTTTCTGTTAGTACAATAAACCTCATTTCAAGGCAGAAACATTACTGTGTCCAACAGTTATTACATATATCAAACTGAAATAGCTGTTGCAAAAACACCAATTTTTTAAAAACATTAAGCTTAAGATTAATAGGGGTGCCCAAACGTTTTCATATAACTGTATATATATATATATATGTGTAACGGGACAGGTGATGAAAGAACTGTTCCATGGTGCAAGGATCGGAGAGTCGTAACTAGGTGCCTCACAGAATTAGACCTTAGATATACGGCAGCTTAACGACTCCGTGATCCAAGGAGGGACGAGGAAGGTGAACCAGGTGCTACTCCAGTACTGACCTCGGATGATTGGCAGCTGATTCCCAGAGACAGGAGGCAGACACAGACTGATACCACTGATGGACAGGCAAGAGGTTTCGGCCGATAGACAAGCAGGCGGGCATGGCTGATAGACAGGCAGGCGGGCACGGCTGATAGACAGGCTTGTGGGCACGGCTGATAGGCAGGTGGGCATGGCTGATAGGCAGGCAGGTGGGCACGGCTGATAGAAAGGCAGACAGGTGGGTACATGTACTGGAACCAGGAACTAAGGAGAGTGTTAACAACAAACAAACTAAGTTGCACAAGCACCTCCATATTGGAGGAGGTGCCTTAAATAGCCAGAGTCCTCCGGCCATTGGCCGGGGACACTTTAGGATGGTGCGCGCTGTCCCTTTAAGAGGAGGGGAGCGCATGCACACCTTAAGCACAGTGCCCAGGCATCTGTGCACTGTGCGCGCGTGCCGGGCTGAGTCAGCGTGGAGAGAGGGGGGCCCTCCGGCGTCTCTGCCGGGGAAAGAGGGTAGGAGGCAGAGACGCCGAAGCTACAGTACCCCTCTTTATGCCCCCTCGTTTTTTGGGCCTGCAAGAAATTTCTCCAGGAGGAGAGGGGTATGGATGTTCTCACTGGGTTCCCAGTGATCTATACAGCTGACATGTGCCCGCAACAGCCACAAGTGGAATCGCAATCCACCTGCAGCTGTTAACTAGTTAAATGCCACTGTCAATGTCTGACAGCGGCATTTAACATCGCCAAGCCGGAGGCGCATCACTTTCCCCGCCCATCGGTGACCCTGTCACATGATTGCGGGTCACCGATGGGTTGGCATGACAACCAGAGATTTGCAGGAGACCTCTGTGGCTCTCATGTCCAGATTGCTATGAGCGCCGCCCAGTGGTCGGGGCTCATAGCACGTGAGCAAATCTGCTACATAGAGGCGATCTGATCATCGCCTGTATGTAGCATAGCCGATCAGGCAAGTGCTGCTTTTAGTCTCCCATGGACACCATTGAAGCAATCAAAAAGTTTAAAAAAAATGTTTAAACATATTAAAAAAAAATAAAATAAAAGTTTAAAACACCCCCCTTTCGCCCCAATTCAAAGTAAAACAATAAAAAAAAAATCACACATACACATATTTGGTATCGCTGTGTTCAGAATCGCCCAATCTATCAAAATAAAAAAATAATTAATCCGATCAGTAAACGGCGTAATGAGAAAAAAATTCTAAACTCCAGAACTACGTTTTTTGGTCGCCGCAACATTGCAATGATGTTGTTTAAGCTTTTACTTGTTTAGGGGATTCTTTTTTACTTGTGCATCCATAGGTTTTTGGCCCAGTCTGGTTTCGCAGTTTTTCTTATGTGTTTGTTATTTTTTAGTGTGTGCTTTAGGGAGAAGCCTGGAATACTCGGGACTGTCTCTGTGGAGCAGTGACTCCATTTCATCTTACAGACAGAGTGCCAACCTCTGCAGTCAGGTAGGGATGTTTTTATAAGGGCTTTCACAATAATATCTTTGTATGCCATTATCCCTGTAGCAGCATACTATTTGTTCCAGTAGCGTAGCTACCGGGGGAGCAGAGGGGGCTGTCGCCCCGGGCCCCACACTCTGAGGGGGCCCACCCGGAGCTACACTATTGTAACTGTAGCTGTGTCACCCCAGGCCTGGATGCCACAAATAATAAAGGCTGTGTCTGAGAGCAGGAGGGAGGTTCCCTGGTTAGGGACAATTGGCACACAGCACCTCCTGTCCCAGGCCAGTAGGGGGAGCTGGCTGCCCCTATAAAAGCTGGTACTGGGGGCAGGGTTAGGGAGAACTGGACGACCTAGCTCAGGAGTGAGACTAGTCCCAGAGGAGGAGGGACAGTTCAGCTGTAGCTGAGGAGGTCGTGAGGCAGTGGAGGAACTGCCAGCCAGGGACGTAAGGCACGGAGAGCCTGTCCTGGCCGAGAGAAACCACCTAACTGGACATTGGCGTCCGAGGCTGTTAGGATTCTAAGTCCTGTGTAACGGGTCTGGGAGGCGGAACCTCTGAGCAACTATACAAGGGGGCGGTCCTTGTAAGGAAGCGGGTGGCTCCCAGGGAAGCCGGCAGGTAATAACGGCAAGTGACAGGGACAGTCTCTGGGTAGAAGGGCAGGTAGTCACGGCAAGTGACAGGGACAGTCTCTGGGTAGAAGGGCAGGTAGTCACGGCAAGTGACAGGGACAGTCTCTGGGTAGAAGGACGGGTACTCACGGCAAGTGACAGGGACAGTCTCTGGGTAGAAGGACAGCAGGCACGTGACTGGTGAGCGCTCCCAGGTGAGCGGGCGAGAGTCTCTGGACAGGCAGGTGGTCATGGCTAGTGACGGCAGAGCCTCCAGGTAGGCTAGCAGGCAGGTAGCAGGTGAGCGCTCCTAGGTGAGCAGGCGAGAGTCTCTGGACAGGCAGGTGGTCACGGCAAGTGACGGCGGAGCCTCCAGGTAGGCTAGCAGACAGGTAGCAGATGAGCGCTCCCAGGTGAGCAGACAAGAGTCTCTGGACAGGCAGGTGGTCACGGCAAGTGACGGCGGAGCCTCCAGGTAGGCTAGCAGGCAGGTAGCAGATGAGCGCTCCCAGGTGAGCAGACAAGAGTCTCTGGACAGGCTGGTGGTCACGGCAAGTGATGGCGGAGCCTCCAGGTAGGCTAGCAGGCAGGTAGCAGATGAGCGCTCCCAGGTGAGCGGGCAGGCTGGTCCATAGACAGACTGACAGGTGTCGGAAGGCAGACCGTCGGACCGCAGGCTTGCAAGCAGGTAAACGGATATCTGGCAGGTATCAAGCAGGAATCTGGCAGGTGACTGGCAGGTAACAGGCAGGAATCTGGCAGGTGACTGGCAGGTAACTGGAAACGGGACCTGAGGGCTGAAGCAGAGTGAAGGCTTTGCAACAACATTGCTCGGGCACCTCCATTTTGGAGGAGGTGCCTTATATATGGTGAAGTCCTCCGGCCATTGGCCGGGGACTCCTTAGGACGGCGCGCACGGCCCCTTTAAGAGAGGGGGAGCGCGCGCGCCCTAAGCACCGTGGCCGGGAAGCAGCGCGCGCTGCCAGCAGAGCGGGAGGAGGACGCCGGGCACAGAGCGGAGAGGTGAGGGGAACAGCGTCCCTGCCTAGCAGGAGGCAGGGACGCCGACGCTACATCCTGCAGCCGATAACCCGCCCGCAAGGGATTTTATATCCTTTGGCCTAAGAAGCCCGGAGGCTCCGCCACAGCAGAAGGGACCAGCAAGGCCAAGAGAGGCCCAAGGTAAAAAGGCATTCAAGTTGCAAGCCATATGGGCGAGAATACACGGTACGCTCAGGAACGTGGGCTATTATACCACGAAAAGGGAAATAGTCAGGAAGAGCCTAGTGAGCACGGTAGGCCTACACCCTCACCCTGACCAGAAGGGCTTCCCGCTTGTTCTCAGACGTCCAGGCCCCCTCCTAGTCGGGACAGTTGTTGGGTCACTACCATCTGTTTCAATAAAGACCCTAAACTGTTTAAGTGGACTCTGCAGTCTGACTATTGTGACCGGAATTACAACTCCCAACATCCACCTACACTGCCCTGGGGCTACACTCCTCCCGTGGGGAGTTGTACTACTCTGTGCTGCACACCCACATCTGCCC
Source organism: Phyllobates terribilis (assembly GCF_046119375.1). NCBI lineage: Eukaryota > Metazoa > Chordata > Amphibia > Anura > Dendrobatidae > Phyllobates > Phyllobates terribilis. The sequence goes on from NW_027362863.1 coordinate 1,839,729, forward strand.
CAGAGGTCTGCCTTGCAGCGGCGGTTATCCCTGACCGCAATCCACGGGTGGCGTAGTTGGACATTCAAAACACTGATAAATAGACCGCCGCAATTTGGTCTGACCACCCTGAGCCACATGATCGGGTTGCCACTACTGCCCCCAGCATCGTACAGAAGGCTCAGTTCCGGGTACCCCACGGCCCAGGGGGCGAGTCATAGCGGCGTGAGCAGGGTCGGACTGGGGTGCCTAGGGCCCACCAGGGGAACTGACTCTAGGGGCCCACACTACAGCCCATCATAAACGTTTTTATTACTTGTTATGCTTTTCTATAATGTACTATAATTACATGTTTGGCCGCGCTGTGGAGCACCAAGCGGCAGGACTTTCTTCGAACAGTCATTCCGTACTGCCAGAGTCCCTTTAATGGTAACTTGTCACCTTGAAAAATGCTATTTATCTGCAGATATAGGGGTAATCTGCAGGTAAATAGGGTTTAAAGCCTGGTTAGATGGCTTATTGGAAAAGCGTTGGCTACACGGAGAAAATTACATTTTATTCTCCCTGCCGCCACTCGCTTCCCGTTATTGGGTCGGTGCAAGGAGGGAGACATTACAGTCACCGCGAACTACGAAGTGAGGGTGCTGTTATAATGTCCGGCACCTTGATTGTGACACTTCCATGGAGCCCAACCTCAGGCTGTTTGAGCTTATCTAACAAACAGGCAATTCCTGCATGTGTTGCGTCTGTCTACCGCCGCAAAACATGCTACCCCGGGGACTCGAGCATATTAGCAGAGCACTACAAGATACTCGGATAACACCCGAGCATGCTGGGATCATGCCTTATCCGAGCATGCTGGGATCATGCCTTATCCGACCACGCTCGCTCAGCACTAGTTGCCAGGTGCTGCTGCCATGTTAGTCATTCAAAGGGCCCCGACCACTTTTTTTTTTTTTAATTCTTCTCTGCAGGGGGCCCAGGGCCCACCGGGAAATTTCCCGGCACCCCGCCATGAAAGTCTGAGCCTGGGCGTAAGCAGCACGCTGCTACAGTTACCCTCCGGGCAGAGCAGGGAGACTCGATGTCCCTGCACTGCCTGGCGGCCGCTATGGGCCCCTTGAGCAGGAGGGGTGCCCCCGATGCCAGCATCGTGCCCCCCCACCATTCACCACAACCGCAAGCTCAGTGATGGGAGAGGGAGCGACCTCTGTGTCTGAGCACCCGGCCCACTGTGCTGAAGATGTGTACCGGCCGGGCGCTCAGAGCAGCGGGGGAACCAGGAGGAGAGAGAGGTGAGTATTGTGCTTATTTATTTTTTTTTTTTTATGGGGGATTATGCTACAGACTTCCTATGGGGGTGGGGGGATTATGCTACAGACTGCCTATGGGGGGTGGGGGATTATGCTACAGACTGCCTATGGGAGGGTGGGGGGCTTATGCTGCAGACTGCCTATAGGGGGGGTGGGGGGATTATTGTACAGACTGCCTATGGGGGTGGGGAGATTATGCTAAAGACTGTCTATGGGGTTTGGGGGGAATTATGCTGCAGACTGACTTTGAGGGAGTGGGAGGATTATTCTACAGACTGCCTATGGGGGATGGGGGGATTATGCTACAGACTGCCTATGGGGGGTGGGGGGAATTATGCTACAGACTGCCTATGGGGGGTGGGGGATTATGCTACAGACTGCCTGTTGGGGGTTTATGCTGCAGACTGCCTATGGGGGGTGGGGGGATTACGCTACAGACTGCCTATGGGGTGGGTGGGGGGATTATGCTACAGACCGCCTATAGGGGGTGGAGGGATTATGCTACAGACTGTCTATGGGGGGTGTGGAAATTATGTTACAGACTGCCTATTTGGGGGTGGGGGGATTATGCTACAGACTGCCTATGGGGGGTGTGAGGAATTTGCTACAGACTGCCTATGGGGGGTGGGGGGATTATGCTACAGACTTCCTATGGGGGGGGATTATCCTGCAAACTCTTCCTCTGGGGAGTGCACTATACTTTATTGTGGATTGTCTGGTGCATTATACTATATGGAGGTTATTTATACAGTGTGGGGATTACAGTTAGGGTCATACAGTGTGGGAGATTATTTGTGGTCTTTTCACAGTGTAGGGACCATCATACAGTGTGGGAGATAATGTGGGGTCTTTGTATATTGAGGAGGCCATCATACAGTGTGGGAGATAATGTGGGGTCTTTGTATAGTGTGGGGGCCTTCATACAATGTGGGAGATAATGTGGGGTCTTTGTGCAGTGTGGGGGCCATAATACAGTGCGGGGGATAATGTGGGGTCTTTACACAGTGTGAGAGCCATCATACAGTGTGGGGGATAATGTGGGGTCTTTGCACAGTGTGGGGGCCATCATACAGTATGGGAGATAATGTGGGGTCTTTGCAGAATGTGGAGTCCATCATAAAGTGTTGGAGACATCAGTTTGGAGACTACTAAAGGGTCAGTATACTGTGTGTTGGGTACTTACTATACAGTGAGGGGGCATCATACTGTGTATAGGGGAGCTGTGCATGGGGGGAGACTCAGGACATTATTAAATGTTAAGTGGGCACTTATCGTTATAGGGTAACTCAGGTTATTGTGACTGTCAGAGGAGCACACAGAGGGCATTATTACTTTCTAGAGGGCAAAATGTGTCACTGTTTTCTAGGGCACTTGCACACGGCATTACTATATTCTAGAGGGTTGCTTTACCATTTTGAGAGCACACAGAAGGTGCAGTAATATGGACATGTAGAGCAAAAGAGGCTCAGTATTGGGGTATCAGCAGGAAGAGGTGTTTGTGCAGGTTGGGAATAGATGGGGACAGGGCCTGAAATGAAAGAAGTCAAATGTGTCTTTGTTATGATCTCTTTAGACCTGAGACTCTGAGTCCTGGATGGAGAAGTCGTTGTGTCGGTCTGGGCCAGATGGAAAAGACGGGAAAAGTGAACAATTTAATCAGAAAGAACATCAGCTGTAAGTTACTATATATAACTGTGCTGTGATCTCTTATATGTTCTGCAGGACTGGTATCTAGCAATATGTCACCATATGGCGGTAATAGCAGTGCTGCTCTTTGTATAGAGATTATTTTCAGTAACAGCGCTGTCCTCTGCTGAGGTTCTCCTACATCCACTGTCTGGGTGCGCCACTATTTTTGTAATCAGGGTTACCTGATTAGGGGTCCACTCAGAAGTTTTGCCCCCCCCTGAACTAAAACCCTAGCTACACCTCTGATTTGATCATATATAAGCCCTGCTTACTGTCATTTAACAGTCATACATTACATACAGTTAGATCCAGAAATATTTGGACAGTGACTGAATCTTTGTGATTTGAGCTCTACATGCCACTATTTTTCATTTAAAATGAAACAACTGAGATGCAATTGAAGTGTAGACTTTCAGGTTCAATTAAAGGGTTTGAACAAAATTATCCTGTGAAATGTTTAGGAATTGCAACCATTTTTCTACATAGCCTCCTCATTTCAAGGCCACAAAAGTAGTTGGATAAATTAACTTTACCATGAATAAAATGTTCATTATTAATACTTTGTAGAGAATCCTCTGCAGGCAATGACTGCCTGAGGTCTGGAAGTTATGGACGTCACCAAATGCTGGGTTTCCTCCTATTTGATGCTTTGCCAGGCCTTTACTGCAGCTGACTTCAGGTGTAGCTTGTTTGTGGGTCTTTCTCCCTTAAATTTTGTATTAAAGGGGTTTTCCCACAAATAAAGTACATTTTAATTAATAGATCTTGGAATAAAAATAAGTTCCACAATTAGATGTGTTTAAAAATAATGTTCCTGTGCTGAGATAATCTTATAAATGTGCCCCTGCTGTGTACTGTGTAATGGCTGTGTCTGACTGTGCAGGAACCTGGTCTAATCATACCACATCTCCTGGGCCGGCATTATGGGGGAGCACTTTGGGCGGTTGACCATGGCCCGCACTCTACCATAGGCCCCGAGCGATATTAGCAGCAGGCCACACAATCGCTATGGGGCCCGTGATTCGAAGGTGGGACCGAGTGCCAGCTGTCCACTCCTTCCCCCATCATTCTCCCTCAGCATCTAATGTCTGAGCCAGTGGGCGCAATGCCATCACTTCATCGCGCCGCATTGTGCCGGGCAGTGGAGTACTATATGTACTGTATGGAGGTCTGTTGGGTGTGCATTATAGTATATGTACTGTATGGAGGATTATGAGATGTGCGCTATACTATATGTTCTATACTGAGGACTATGGGGTGTGCATTATACTGTATGTACTGTATGGAAGACTATGGGGTGTGCATTATACTGTATAGAGGACTATGGTGGGTGCATTATACTATATGCACTGTATGAAGAACTATGGGTGTGCATTAAACTGTATGGAGGACGAAGGGAAGTGTAGTATACTGCATGGAGGACTATGAGGTGTGCATTATATTGCATGTACTGTATGGAGGACTATGGATTGTTCATTATACTGTATGGAGGACTATGGGGTGTGCATTATACTGTATGTACTTTATGGAGGACTATAGGGTGGGCATTATACTATATGAAGGACTATGGGGGTGCATTATACTATATAGGAGGTAATATGGGGCCCATTATACTATATGGAAGGCAATGTGGGCACCATTATATTATTTGGAGGGCTATGTGGAGACCATTATAATGTTTGTAGGGGCATTATAAGATTTAAAGGGCTATGTGGGGTCATTATAATATTTGAAGGGCTATTTGAGGGTCATTATACTATATGGAGGACTATGTGGGAGCCTTTATACTTTATGAAGGGCTATGTGGGAGCCTTTATGCTTTATGCAAGCATTTATACAGGGTGAAGGTTTGTGTGGGGTTCATCATACTGTGGAGGGCTGTGTGAGAGCCATTATACTGTTTGTAGGGCTGTGTGGAAGCCAATTACACTGAAGGGCTGCGTGGGGTCCATTATACTATGTCTCTGTATGTAACAGCTCTGTCCATGCATGTGTTGGTATGTATGTGCTCTGTCCATGCATGTGTCTGTATGTATGTGCTCCGTACATGCATGTGTTGGTAGGTATGTGCTCCGTCCATGCATGTGTTTGTATTTATGTGTTGCATCCAAGCATGAGTCTGTATGTATGTGCTCCATATATGCATGCGTCTTTATGTAGGTGCTCTGTTACATGTATCTGTATGTACGTACGTGCCTGTAAATATGTGCTCTGTGTATACATTTATGTGTATGTGATATGTGTATATACATGTGTGTAACATGCAGTTTGTGTATACGTGTGTGTCACATACTGTGTGTTTAGCATCCACATTTATAAATACCAGTAGCACAGACAGGAGAAAATAGGTGTAAACATCAGCAATCGCCCAGTGAACGAGCAAAATGCAACCTATTGTTTATGCCAGAACCGAAATCATTGTTCTCAGCAGCTCATCGCCTAGTGCAAACTGCAGATGTGCTGCTGATAACATTATATGTATGGGGACAGATTGATCTATTAGTGATTGTTCTGTGCCCATGATTTTTCCTCACCCAGTGTAAAGAGGCCGGGAAACAAGCACCGAAGGACTTCAGAATTGCTGATAGCACTCATTTAACGGCCTGAACTCAACCTATGTAAATGCAATGTAAATGTTTCTGTGTGATGGTGCAATATGTTATCATCTGGAGCTCCACGTTGTCTAAAACCGGCCCTTCTCCTTAGCAGGGGAGGAAGTAAAAGAGTATACAGACAGGACAGCAAATGATTCTTTTTGTGAGGCAAAACATTTCACTGACTGTTATTAAGCAAAGTTTTACCTGGAAGAAAGATTAATTTGTGATACTATGCTGTAATGTCTGTATACTCTTTTGCTTCCTCCCCTGCCCAGGAGCTGTGGTATGTTCCTGTACGGTCAGACACAGCCATTACACAGTACATAGTATGGGCACATTTATAACATTATCTCCGCACAGAAACATTTTTTTGAAACACATCCAATTGTGGAACTTCTTAGAATTCAAAGATCAATTGATTAAAATGTTGATTCAAATTAACTTTGTTTGTGGGAAATCCCCTTTAAACCCTTCACAAACTTGGACGTATCCATACATCCTGGCTGGGAAGGGTTCCCGACCTTGAATTTATGGATACGTCCTGGCGAAAATGCGGCACTGTGACCGAGCGCACTGTGATCACACAAAGGTGCCTGCTGATTCTGACAGGACACTCGTCACCACGGAGCCGCCCCCCGCAACTACAGTCACTGTGATTGACTTTTCAATTCTGAACAGCCAATCACAGCTATTTTAGAGTTTCATGCCATGAAAATGCCTGAAACATTAAAGTCCAGGTACGATCGGTGCTTTAACCACTTCGCGCCAGAGCCTGTTTTTGCCTTCGTGACCAGGCCAATTTTTTCAATTCTGACCACTGTCACTTTATGAGGTAATAGCTCTGAAACGCTTCAACGGATTCCCCTGATTCTGAGATTGTTTTTTTGTGACATATTGTACTTCATGATAGTGGTAAAATTTCTTCGATATCACTTGCATTTATTTGTGAAAAAATCGGAAATTTGGGCAAAATTTTGAAAATTTTGCAATTTTCAAACTTTGAATTTTCATGTCCTTAAATCAGAGGGATATGTCACACAAAATAGTTAATAAATAACATTTCCCACATGTCTACTTTACATCAACACAATTTTGGAACCAACATTTCTTTTGTTAGGAAGTTCTAAGGGTTAAAAGTTGACCAGCGATTTCTCATTTTTCCAACAAAATTTACAAAGCCATTTTTTTAGGGACCACATTTTATTTGAAGTGACTTTGAGGGGCCTTTATGACAGAAAATACCCAAAAGTGACACCATTCTAAAAACTGCACCCCTCAAGATGCTCAAAACCACATTCAAAAAGTTTATTAACCCTTCAGGTGCGCCACGGGAATTTTTGGAATGTGGAAGAAAACAATGAACATTTAACTTTTTTTCACAAAAATATTACTTTAGACCCAATTTTTTTATTTTCACAAGGGTAACAGGAAAAAATGGAATACACAATTTGTAGTGCAATTTCTCATGAGTGCGCTGATACCCCATATGTGAGGGAAAACCACTGTTTGGACGCACTGCAGGGTTCTGAAGGGAAGGAGCGCCATTTGACTTTTGAATGTAAAATTTGTTTGAATAATTAGCGGACGCCATGTTGCGTTTGGAAAGCCCCTGATGTGCCTAATCAGTGGAAACCCCCCAAAAGTGACACCATTTTGGAAACTAGACCCCTCAGGGAACTTATCTAGATGTGTGGTGAGCAGCTTGAACCCCCAGGTGCTTCACAGAAGTTTATAATATTGAGCTGTAAAAATAAAATGTTTACATTTTTCCCACGCATCCCTTAATTTTGCATTATCATAAGGGTAACAGGAGAAATTGCACCATGAAATTTGTTGTGCAATTTGTCCTGAGTACGCTGATACCCCATATGTGGGGGAAAACCACTGCTTTGGCGTACGGCAGGGTTCGGAAGAGAAAGGAGTGCTATGTTGGCTGGGATAGGTTGCAGACTCCATGTCACATTTGAAGAGTCGCTGACATGCCGAAATAGCAGAAACCCCCACAAGTGACCCCATTTTGTAAACTACACCTCTCAAGGAATTCATCAAGGGAAGTAGTGAGTATTTTTTAATTTTTAAATTTATACCATTGGGCAGTGAAGAAAACATAATTATATTTTTACCACAAAAAAATGTTTTAACCTCAGATTTTACATTTTCACACAGGGCAATGGGTAAAAATGGTGCCGAAATGTGTCACGCAATTTCTTCTAAATGTGGCAATACCCCATATGTGGCTGTACCGTACTGCTTAGCCATACTGCAAGATCTGGGAGGGACGGAGCGCTATGACTGACAGCTGTCACACACTAAAAGACGCTTTTTTTGTAAAATCTAGTTTTTGCATCGCCATATTTTGAGAGCTATACTTTTTCCATATTTCGGCCGACAGAGTCATGTGAGGGCTTGATTTTTGCGGGACGAGTTGACATTTTTACTGGTACCATTTTTCGGTACGTGACATTTTTTGATCGCTTTCTATTCCGTTTTTTGGGAGGTAAAATGAACAAAAACCAACAATTCAGGAATTGTTTTTTGAGGGTTTTTTTATGTCGTTCTGCGTGTGGTAAAAGTGATAAGGCAGTGTTATTCTTCGGGTCAGTACGTTTACAGCGATACTACACTTACTGTATATTTTTTTTTATGTTTTGGCGCTTTGACACAATAAAACTATTTTATATAAAAAATATTTTTTTTACATCGCTTTATTCTGAGAGCTATAACTTTTTTCTTTTTCGGCTGATGGAGCTGTATGGTGGCTTTTTTTTTGCAGAACAAGATGACGTTTTCAGCGGTACCATTTTTATTTCCATTTTGCTTTTTGATCGCATTTTATTCCACTTTTTATTTGGCGACATGATGAAAAAGCATAGTATTTTGCTCCGTTTTTTATTTATTTTTATTACGGTGTGCACAAAAGGAGTTAATTAGTGTGACAGTTTTATAGATCGGGTTGTTTCAGACGCGGCGATACCAAATATGTGTACTTTTTTTGTTTTTGCATAAAAATACGGATTTATTGGTTTAATATTTTATTTATTTATTTTTATTTATTTTGTGATTTTTTTTAACAGTTTGAAAACATTTTTTAGACTTTTTTTTTACATTTTTACTTAGTCCCTGTATGGGACATTAATTTTTATTTTTCTAATCACTGTTCTCATGCAATGCAATAGACATGTATTGCATTGCATGAGAGCTCTGCTGACAGTGTAAAACTGTCATTATCTCCTGCTAGACTTCAGCTGCAGGCTGAGTCTAGCAGGACACCGTACATGACAGACCCGGAGGCGGTCATCTGACCTCCGGCTGCCATTACAATGGCAGGTCCTGTCAGACATCAGGGAGCCGTCGGAGAGATAAGTGGACGACCCCCTCTCCTCTCACTATCTTCTAAATGCCGCGATCGCTATAGATCGCGGCATTTAGAAGATAGCAAAGGGTTAACATCATTGGGACCTGATCTAATCAGGTCCCGATGATGTCTCCTATCAGAGCTGTCGCTCTGCACCGCAGCCGTAGCGCTTGCAGGACCCTGGGGGTCCTAAGCGCTGCAGGACCATGGACCATTTATAAACGTCGGCGCTGCACAGAGCCCAGCAAGCGCCGACGTTTATATACAGTGGGCAGTCGGGAAGCGGTTAGCAGCACTGATCATAGCCAGGTGCTAGGAGACCACAGCGTCAGCAGCCACAGCACTGATTGGAACAATCAGATGATTGTACCTATCAGTGAGCAGAGACACGGTCTGATCTCACAGTGACCGCTTAGCCTCATTACAGCTTGTAGGCATTGCAGAGCAGTCACTGTGTCATTCTGTTGCTGATCTGCTGGGCCTTCTGGTACCGCAGACTTTTTAAAGCCTGTGACATCACGTCCTCTGCTGCTGCTACTGCTAGAAGAAAGAAGATGATCCTGATCCGTTTCTGACCTGTACCTGTCCCCTGTTTTTTCTAACCCACCCAAATACCCTTCACCATCTTTACCCCCTCTCTCTAACCCCTTCCCCACTCCCACTTCTGCCGCCGAGCTTTGATCAGTATTTGATCGCTGATCAGTAGTTGATCTTTCTATTTTTGGCAGTTTCTTTGTGCATCCTACAGTCGCTGAGCGCTGATCAGTGACACACATCACTGATCAGAGTCTGTGCTCGCTTTTGGCCAGGACTTTTTTTCCTGTTCATTTTCTCTCCTCCCCCCCTTTGTACCACCTCCATGCGTGTGTCCTGCAGCCAGTGAGCCACTGATCGGTGATGCACATCACTGATCATCATCTGTGCTTGCTTTTGGCCAGGACTTTTTTTTTTCCCTGTTCATTTTTTCCCCCATTTTGCACCATATCCGTGCGTGCCTCCTACAACTTACAGGCTTCCACTGAAGGAAAACTTACCACCTCTCATGGCAGCCTGTTCTACTCGTTAATCACCCTCAGGGTATGTGCACACGATGCAGAAATGCTCAGGATTTTTTCCTGAGCGTTTCTGCATCTCTCTGGCAGGAAAAAACGCATGCGGATTGTACATGCGGTTTCCTGCCAGGGACATGCGGAAATGAAGCGGTCTTCACTTTCATTTCCGCATGCGGGTTGACAAGCGCTTTCCAAGCGATTTTAGCATCACTTGGAAAGTGCTTGTCAACTTTACACTATAAATCCATGCAACCGGCATGGATTTATATAGTGTGTGAATGTCAAAAAATAAAAAATAAATATATACTTTACCCTCTGATGGCCCCCGGTGTCCGGCTTCATCGGTCCCGGCTGCCGGCAGTGAAGACTTTAGGACCTTCCGACGTCAGCGTCACGTGACCCGTCACATGACTCTGACGTCAGCGAAGGTCCTTCTTCATTCAACCGCGAAGTGCCCGGGAAGCCAGCAGGACGCAGCGCGGGCCGTCAGAAGGTGAGAATATATGTATTTTTTATTTTATTCTTTTTTTTTTTTAATGGTAACTGGGTCTGGATGAGAGTCCTCTCATCCACACCCGGGTACCATCCGCACATTAGACCGCATGAAAAGCGCATCAACATATACAGTGATGCGGATTCCATGCGGTCTAATGCAAGTCAATGGCGGCAAAAGAGCAGCGTTTCCGCAAAATTAATTGACATGCTGCGGATTTTTGACCGCAGCGTTTACGCTGCGGAAAAATCCGCATCATGGGCACAGCACATGCGGATTTCAATTGGGGAACATTGCTGCCCTTCTACCATGCATTTTTCATGCGTTTCCGCGGCGTTAATGTGGCACCCCAGGGGTCTGGTTTCCACAGTAATAGCAATATTACGTCTGAGAGCAGGTGGGAGGTCTCCTGGTCAGGAATCCTAAGCATGCCACACCTCCTGCCCAGTCCTGGGAGGGGAAGAACTTCCCCTATATAAACTGGGGGCTGAGGCAGGGTTAGGAAGAAAGAGAAGAAGAGGAGTCCCAGACAGAGACACAGTCTGGTCTGGAGTGGAGCAGCTATAGGGAAAGAGAGATCAGGAGCTCTGTGGGAGCCGTGCTAAAAGAGGTCAGGGGCTGGAAGCTGTAGAGCTCGCCCTGATTGAAGAGTTCTCACCGGACCCGGAGTCCGAGGCTGTGGGGACTAATCCTTACCCAGCAGCAGAAACCGACCGGCAGGGGATTTCAGGTCCTCTGGCCAAGAAACCCGAAGGCACGGTCACACGCAAGGGACCAGCACCGCCGTCGTGAAGCGGAAGCTACCAGAAGGCCCCGAGTCACCGGCCATACGGGTGAGCACCACACGGTACACTCAGGGACGTGGGCTACCTTTACCCGCCTCTAGCAAGGTAGCCAGAAGAGTACAATTAGTTGGGGAGGCCTACAACTCCGCCTGGCCAGGGGAGATCCCATCTGCTCCCGGACTGACCAGGCCCCGACCGCTAGCCAGTACTCTGGGAGGGTCTACCTTTGCCACCAGTAAAGACCCTGAACTACACCGCATTGTCTCTGAGTGGTTCCTGGTGCCTGCGTGCAACTCTGCTAACCCCATCATCCACGTCGGCTGCCCTGAGGCCGTACCCCTCCCGTTGGGGGTTATACTATCCACGCTGCACAACCGTACCACCGGCCTCAGCGGTCTGCCCTGCAGCGGCGGTTTCATAACCGCATTCAACGGGTGGCGTAGTCGAACAATATAACACCTTATGCCAAGCACCGCCACTTAGTTTGACTCCCTGGGCACGGACCGGGTCACCGCCACGAGACTACTACCCCTATCAGATCCGGCTCCGGGTAGGCCCCCGCGTGCGCAACGCTACTCAGCACAGGCCCAGGGGCGCGTCAACTTTTGGCGTAGTCGGCAGGATTACGTGCCCGCAACCACCGGGTACTGCGTGCCTGAAAAAAAAGAGACTTTTATACTTACCTGTGGTGAAGTTTCCCGCCATCTGGAGCCGATTCCCGCCATCCGACGCCATCTTCTGCCTTCTTCCCGCCATCCGTGGAGTTTTCCCGCCATTGGACGCCATCTTCTGCCTTCTTCCCGCCATCCGTGGAGTTTTCCCGCCGTTGGACGCCATCTTGAAGACGCCGCGTGGGAAGAAGAGGGGCGTGGACTCCGAAAGCGCGCGAGAACTGAAGCCCCGCCTCACGTCCGGACGTTGCGTAAGGTCCTGGAAGGAGCCCAGCAGACGCCGACGTCACAGGAGCGCGACGGAAGGTCCTCAACCCTGACGATCCACTGCGGAGCCGCGGCCTACGGAAGAGGATCATCGCAAGGTAGGCCACGGTCCACTAGGGGGGAACAAGATGTCGGATACGGAGGAGAGCTTCACTGCCGCAGCCACCGCCAGCGCCACCGCTGCTGCGGTTATGCCTTTCACCATGCCCTATATCCCGGGGGCAGCCTGGTTACCCCAGTACTCAGGGGAGTCGCATACCCTAAATGACTTCAGAGAAAAGCTGGATAGCCTATTCCAGGTGTACCCCCTCACAGAGGAGCAAAAAGTAAGCATCCTAGTGGCTCAATTAACAGGGGCAGCCCAAAGGGAGGTAAAGTCCTGGCCACTTGGGAGGAGGAGGACTGTCGCAGAGATACTAACCCGGCTGAAGAACACCTTTGATACCCGCACCTCAGCCGAGATCAAGCTTAGATTCTACGGGTGCAAGCAGCGAGCACATGAGAATATAAGGGACTATGCACTAAACCTACAAGAGGCCCTGAGAGCCATTAAGCAGGCCGACCCTGACGGCGTGGGAAACGAAGACAAGCTGTTGACTGAACAATTTATAGAGGGTCTACATTGCAATGCCCACCGAACCCAGTTGCGGGCAATGGCCTTACAGGACCCTCATCTGGACTTTGCACAGTTCAAGGACAGGGCCATCCGGGTGCTCCGAGAACCGGCACCAGGTGGCGTTGTGACCCACAGACGCCCTACTACCACTTACCACCAGGAGGCGACACCCTTGTCGGCAGGGCCTGTGGGAGCTGATGCGCAGGCTTTAAACAATGACCCGGCTACAGACCTGCACCATCAGGTCCAAGAGCTAACTAAAAGCGTTGCCGCGCTAACCCGAACTGTGCAGTCTTTACAGGTTTCTACTCCAGGGAAGATCCAGCTGGCATCCGGACCGGAGGATATCCCGTGGCGCCGACCAAGGAGGACCCCACCGGCCAGAGGAAGACCCAGCGACCGATACAACGAGGACGGACAACCCATCTGCCGCCGCTGCAATCAACCCGGACATATGGCAAGGTACTGTCCTTTAAACTGGCACAACCTGGGGTAGAGGGCCAACCCCTAGGAATAAGATCACCAGGCCCATCGAACTGGCGTGATAAATATGTGGGAGGACGTCCAGTCTTGCCTGTAGTACTGGATGGCATTCCTATGAGTGCCCTACTTGACACCGGGTCACAGGTCACCACCATCCCGTACGTGCTCTTCAAGCAGTACTGGAATGACTCGGATATAACCCGCTACCCTGACGACGACTTGAGTATCATCGCCAGCAATGGTCAGCCCGTGCCACAGATCGGATTTAAAGAGGTGACCATTAAAATCGGTAAAGTCGAACTGGCAGCACAGGGACTGATCATTGTGGATATTGACAAGCGCGAGAGTCACCCAAAGATAACTCTAGGAACTAATGTGATTGAAAATTGTCTTGCAGAGGTGATTCTCATTTTACAGCAGGTTGCCAAGAACGCCAGCTCCGGCCAGCAGCGAGTGCTCCAAAAAGAGATCCGGGCACTGATGCGATGGCAACAGGTGGAACTCTCCGGTGGTGAGATTGGTAGCGTGAGAATGTGTGACCCTTTCCCTATTGCCATGCCCCCGAAAAGTGAAATGATGATTTGGTGCCGGGCAGCTATTGGTCTGAGAGGTAGAGATTACCAGGCAATGGTAGAACCAGTCTACTCAGATAGTAGGCCCACCATTTTGACGGCACGGGGGGTGGTTGATGTACGCCATGGGAGGGTGCCCGTTCGCATAATAAATATCGGGAAGAGGGAAGTGTACCTGCCCCGGTATGCTACGCTAGCCAAATTGTATACCATCAACCAAAATTCTGTACAGTCCGTGGAACCCTTGCCTCCATCTCATCCAGAGGAAGGTAACGGCTCTAAGCAACAAATGGAGGACTGGTGTCAGCAACTGCATTTGGGTACTGACTCCACACCTGCTCACCAAAAGCAGGGAGTCTACCGGGTGATCCAGGAATACGAGAGAGTGTTCAGTAAACACCCGCTGGACTTCGGGCGAGTAAAGGGAGTGGAACATCACATCCCCACGGGAGACCATCCTCCCATAAAGGAGAGGTATCGTCCCGTACCCCCTGCACACTACCAACACGCCAAGGGGATGCTTAGAGACATGAAGGAGGCTGGAGTGATCAGGGATAGCTGTAGCCCCTGGGCAGCTCCACTAGTCTTGGTTAAAAAGAAGGACAACACCATGAGAATGTGTGTAGATTACCGGAAAATCAACCGTATCACACACAAAGATGCGTACCCCTTACCAAGGATAGAGGAGTCTTTGGCTGCTTTAAAATCTGCTAACTTCTTCTCCACTTTGGATCTCACTAGCGGGTACTGGCAGGTTCCTGTAGCAGAGGCGGACCGGGAGAAGACCGCATTCACCACCCCGATGGGACTTAGCGAGTTTACCTGCATGCCGTTCAGACTCTGCAACGCACCAGGAACCTTCCAACGATTGATGGAATGCTGTCTGGGACACCGGAACTTTGAGACGGTCCTGCTGTACCTGGACGATGTTATAGTTTATTCCAAAACCTACGAGGACCACCTGAAACACCTGGCGGAAGTGTTTGAAGCCCTGGCAAACTACGGTCTGAAGGTGAAACTGTCGAAGTGTCACCTGCTAAAACCAAAAGTGCAGTACCTGGGACACGTGGTGAGTGCTGACGGAGTGGCCCCCGACCCTGATAAGATCACCGGGATTAAGGAATGGCCAAGACCCTCCAGCGTAAAGGAAGTGCGGCAGTTCCTCGGGTTGGTAGGCTACTACCGAAGGTTCATTCCCGGTTTCACCAAAAAGGCAGCTCCTATGCAGGACCTCCTGATAGGCCAGTCCAGGAAGGCCAAGAACCAGAAGCCGCCCTTCAGATGGGAGAAGCTGGAAGAAGAGTCCTTCCGCCAGCTGAAGATGGCCCTCACGGGGGATGAAATCCTGGCGTACCCTGATTACAGCCAGCCCTTTATCCTCTACACCGACGCAAGTAACATCGGGCTAGGAGCCGTACTGTCCCAGATCCAGCAGGGGAGAGAACGGGTAATTGCTTACGCCAGCCGAAAACTGCGACCCACCGAAAGAAACCCTGAGAATTACAGCTCATTCAAGCTAGAGTTCCTGGCAGTGGTGTGGGCAGTCACCGAACGCTTTAAGCACTACGTCGCCTCTTCCCGGTTCACCGTGTACACGGATAACAACCCGTTGACACACCTGGACACTGCAAGACTCGGTGCCCTGGAGCAGAGATGGATGGCCCGCCTGTCCAACTATGAGTTCACGATTAAATACCGGGCAGGACGCTCCAATACCAACGCGGATGCCTTGTCCAGAATGCCAAACCTACCGGACGTAGGGGAAGATCCAGAGGAACTGGAAGAGGTTGAACTCCCCGCGTTCCACCGTCATGGGACTAACCAGTATTCCCACCGTGTAAGGGGTAAGCAATCCACTACGTTCTGTAACGGGTCCGGGAGGCGGAACCTCTGAGCTACTATACAAGGGGGCGGCCCTTGTAAGGGAGCGGGTGGCAGTCTCTGGGTGAACGGACAGGGAGTTACGGCAAGTGATCAGGGCAGTCTCTGGGTAAGGGGTAGGTACGACCTGTGATGGCAGAGCCTCCGGGTAGGCTAGCAGGCAGATGGTAGATGTGTGCTCCCAGGTGAGCAAGCGAGAGTCTCTGGAATAGCAGGTGGTCACGGCAAGTGACGGCGGAACCTCCGGGCTGGCAGGCAGGTAGGTAACGGAGAAGCGCTCCCAGGTGAGCGGGCAAGAGTCTCTGGAATAGCTGGTGGTCACCGCACGTGACAACGGGACCTCCGGGCTGGCAAGCAGGCAGGTAACGGAGATGCGCTCCCAGGTGAGCGGGCAAGAGTCTCTGAGATAGCTGGTGGTCACAGCACGTGACAACGGAGCCTCCGGGCTGGCAAGCAGGCAGATAACGGAGAAGCGCTCCCAGGTGAGCGGGCAAGCTGGTCCATAGACAGACTGACCGTAGTAGTAAGGCAGACCGTCGGACCTCAGGCAAGCAGGCAGGTAGCTGATATGCGCTCCCAGGTGAGCGGGCAGGCTGGTCCTTTAGACAGACTGACAGGAGTAGTAAGGCAGACCGTCGGACCTCAGACTGGCAGACAGGTAACAAGTATTCAGGCAGGAATCAGGCAGGTAACTGGCAGGTAACTGGCAGGAAACTGGCAGGAAACTGGCAACGGGACCTGAGGGCTGAAGCACAGGTGAGACACAGGTGCAAACAACATTGCTCGGGCACCTCCATTTTGGAGGAGGTGCCTTATATATGATGAAGTCCTCCGGCCATTGGCCGGGGACTCTTTAGGGCGGCGCGCGCGGCCCCTTTAAGAGGAGGGGAGCGCGCGCGCGCCCTAAGCACAGGGGCCGGGAAGGAGCGCGCGCTGAGAGCAGAGCAGGAGGAGGACGCCGGGACGGAGCGCGCGCTGACAGCAGAGCGGGGGGAGGATGCCGGGCACGGAGCAGAGCGGTGAGGGGAGCAGCGTCCCTGCCTAGCAGAGGGCAGGGACGCCGGCACTACAGTACCCCCCCCTTTAGGCCCCCCCTTTTTTAGGCCAGACAGAAATTTAGCTAGGATGAGAGGGGCATGGATGTTCTCCCGGGGCTCCCACGTTCTCTCCTCAGGACCAAACCCCTTCCAATCTACCAGGAAAAAGGTCTTTCCTCTTACCCTTTTGGTGGCAAGAATGTTCTCTACCTCAAACTCGTCCTCAGCAGAAACCGGAGCAGGAGGCGTACCTGTAGACTTGGAAAAAGAGTTAAGCACCACAGGTTTGAGGAGAGACACATGGAAGGAGTTAGGGATCCGTAAGTTGGCCGGGAGTTTCAATTTATAGGCCACCGGGTTGATCTGACTGATGACCTCCAGTGGGCCGATGAACCGAGGCCCTAACTTATAGGAAGGGATCTTGAGCCGGACATATTTGGACGAGAGCCAGACTTTATCCCCAGGGCGGAATTGAGGAGGGTCCAGACGTTTTTTGTCAGCGTGTCTTTTCATACGCTCGGATGACAGAAGGAGTGCGGACCGGGTACTCTCCCATATGGAGGAAAATTTGTTAACAAGAGATTCCGCAGCCGGATTGTCCGCCGAGGTGGAGACGGGAAACGGGATCCGAGGATGCTGACCGTAGACTACAAAAAACGGGGATTTGGAGGAAGACTCGCTCTCGTGATTGTTGTACGAGAATTCGGCCCATGGCAGGAGATCCACCCAGTCAGAATGGTGGGCATTAACGAAGTGCCGAAGGTAACTGGTCAGGTTCTGATTGATCCGCTCCACTTGACCATTAGACTGTGGGTGGTAAGCGGAGGAGAAGTCCAGGGTGACGTCCAGCAATTTACAAGTGGCTCTCCAGAAACGGGAAGTGAACTGTACCCCACGATCCGACACGATGTGACGGGGCAGGCCATGAAGATGGAAGATGTGGCGGATAAAGTCTTTAGCCAGCTCGGGTGCAGACGGAAGACCTGGCAGTGGAATTAAGTGAGCCATCTTGGAGAAGCGGTCAGCGACCACCCAAATGACCGTACAACCGGCAGAGACGGGCAGATCAGTAATGAAGTCCATCGCTATATGCTGCCAGGGGGCAGCAGGTACTGGCAGAGGTAGGAGGCGGCCGGCCGGCAGGTGTCTCGGAACTTTGTTGCGGGCGCAGGACACACAGGCAGAAACAAAGTCTATTACATCCTTGTGCAGGTTAGGCCACCAGTAGTGCCGGGTAATAAGCTGGAGGGTCTTTTTCTGACCGGCGTGGCCAGCTAGTTTAGACGAATGACCCCAATGTAGGATCTTCTCCCGATCAGGTACTGGTACGAACGTCTTACCAGGAGGAAGACGATTTAGACTCACGGGAGCCACCTGCATTACTCTGGCGGGATCGATGATATGTTTCGGATCCTCCTCGAGATCAGACACCAGAAAGGATCGAGACAAGGCGTCCGCCTTGACGTTTTTGTCAGCCGGGCGAAAATGAAGGACAAAATCAAAACGAGCAAAAAACAAGGACCACCGGGCTTGGCGCGGGTTAAGTCTCTGGGCATGCTGGAGGTAAGCCAAGTTCTTGTGGTCAGTGTAAATTATTACCGGGTGAAGAGCCCCCTCGAGCAGGTAACGCCACTCCTCCAATGCCAGTTTGATGGCCAATAACTCTCGGTCTCCTATGGAATAGTTGCGCTCAGAGGAGGAGAAGAGTTTAGAGAAGAAGCCACAAGTTACCATCCTCCCGGAAGATGATTTTTGAGTAAGTACCGCTCCGGCTCCAGAGGAGGAGGCGTCAACTTCCAGGAAGAACTGCTTGTTGCCATCTGGGCGATGCAGCACCGGGGCGGAAGAGAAGGCCTGTTTAAGGGAAAGAAAGGCCTCCTCTGCTTCGGGTGGCCACTCTTTGGGATTAGTACCTTTACGGGTGAGCGCAGAAATTGGGGCCGTCCGGGAAGAGAAGTGTGGTATGAAGAGGCGGTAGTAGTTGGCGAAGCCCAGGAATCGCTGAATGGCCTTCAACCCCTCCGGTCGGGGCCATTTCTCGATGGCAGACAGTTTCTCAGGATCCATTTGTAGGCCGGTCTGAGAGATAATGTAGCCCAGAAACGGAAGCGAGGTCTGCTCAAAGAGGCACTTCTCAAATTTAGCGTAGAGATGGTTCTGCCTTAGCCTGAGCAGGACCTGACGAACGTCCCTCCGGTGAGTCTGGAGATCCGGAGAGAAGACCAAGATGTCGTCCAGGTACACCACTACGCAGGAGTAGAGAAGGTCCCGGAAGATGTCATTGACCAACTCTTGAAAGACGGCAGGAGCGTTACAGAGACCAAAGGGCATTACCAGGTATTCATAGTGGCCGTCCCGGGTGTTGAATGCCGTCTTCCATTCATCCCCCTGACGAATACGAACCAGGTTGTACGCCCCACGAAGGTCCAGTTTGGTGAAGATCCTAGCCCCCCTCAGACGATCAAATAATTCTGGAATGAGCGGAAGGGGGTACTTATTCTTCACCGTGATCAGGTTTAGGCCTCTATAGTCTATACAGGGACGGAGAGAGCCGTCCTTCTTTTTGACGAAAAAGAAGCCTGCTCCCGCCGGGGAGGTAGATTTCCGGATGAATCCTCTGGCCAGATTCTCCTCAATATATTCGGACATTGACCGGGTCTCAGCAGCGGATAAAGGATAGATACGCCCACGGGGAGGAGTAGTACCGGGTAGCAGATCGATGGGACAGTCGTATGGTCTATGTGGTGGTAATGTCTCTGCCTCCTTTTTATTAAAGACATCTGCATAAGACCAATAAGGAATCGGAAGTCCAGGTAGATTAGCTGGGGTAGGAGAGGGATGGACGGGATGGACGGGAACCAGGCAGGTTTTATGACAGTCTTGTCCCCAGCGAAGGACCTCTCCGGTTTGCCAGTCTAGCACGGGTGCATGTCTCTGGAGCCAGGGCAGACCTAGCAAGAGGGCGTGAGAGAGTCCAGGCAGAACATGAAAGGAGATACTTTCAGAATGCAGCATTCCCACCTGCAGGGTAATGGATTCGGTGATGAGTTGAATGGGGCGAGGTAAGAGGCCCCCATCCACGGCAGCGACAGACAAGGGTACAGCCAGAGGTTTGGTGGGGATGCGGTATTTCTCAACCAGGGACTGTGAAATAAGGTTCCCGGCTGCTCCAGAGTCAAGTTGGGCTAGTTCGAAATAACGGTTCTCCCCGTAGATGATCGAAACTGACAACAGCAGGGATGGAGAGGATTTATTCTTGTCTAGGTGGACCTCTCTGAGCGAACCTAGACACAGGCGTTTCCCGACCTCTCCGGGCAGGCACGGATCCGGTGCTCCTTACTGCCACAGTAGAAGCAGCTCCCCTCGGCACGGCGTGAGTCCTGACGGGTTTTGACCATCTTGGTCTGGTCGACCTGCATAGGCTCAGGAGAGTGTACCTGGGGAGTGATGGAGGGAATGACGGGTTTCTGGAAAGTAGGAGCTAAACGTGGAATCCTTCTCTCACGGGTGACCTCTTTGGCACGCTCCTGGAACCGTAGGTCAATCCGGGTGGCAAGGGTTATTAGATCATCGAGAGAGGTAGGAATGTCCCGACCAGCAAGTTCATCTTTAATACGACCGGACAGACCCTCCCAGAAGACGGATACCAGAGCGTCGTTATCCCAGGCCAGCTCCGAGGCAAGGGTGCGGAACCGTATGGCATATTGGCCCACGGTGAGACCCTCCTGACGGAGGCGTAGCAGAGAGGATGCGGATGAGGTCTTCCGTCCGGGTTCGTCGAAGACTTTCCGGAAAGCCGAGAGAAAAGCAGGCAAGTTGGACACCAGGGGGTCTCCTCTCTCCCATAGAGGATTTAGCCAGGCCAGGGCCTCCCCGGTGAGATGGGACATGATAAAGGCAATTTTGGCCCGGTCGGAATTAAACTGATGGGACAAAAGTTCAAAGTGCAGGGTGCACTGATTTATGAAGCCCCGAGCCTGGACGGAGTCGCCTCCGAAGCGAGGAGGTGCAGACAGCCGGGGACCGGGATAGGTTACCATGGTATTAGTGGGTAGCGGAGCTGCCGGGTTGCGAGTCATGGTACTGGCAGTGGCTGCAGGTGGTGCAGTCAGAGTGTCCAGGCGAGTATTGACATTCCGCAGGTGACCCAGGATGGACTCCTGTTGGGACCTTTGACGGGACAGTTCATGACACAGGTCCGTGAGCGAGGGAGCTTGGGTGCCACCGGGTTCCATGGCCCGAGCAAACTGTAACGGGTCCGGGAGGCGGAACCTCTGAGCTACTATACAAGGGGGCGGCCCTTGTAAGGGAGCGGGTGGCAGTCTCTGGGTGAACGGACAGGGAGTTACGGCAAGTGATCAGGGCAGTCTCTGGGTAAGGGGTAGGTACGACCTGTGATGGCAGAGCCTCCGGGTAGGCTAGCAGGCAGATGGTAGATGTGTGCTCCCAGGTGAGCAAGCGAGAGTCTCTGGAATAGCAGGTGGTCACGGCACGTGACGGCGGAACCTCCGGGCTGGCAGGCAGGTAGGTAACGGAGAAGCGCTCCCAGGTGAGCGGGCAAGAGTCTCTGGAATAGCTGGTGGTCACCGCACGTGACAACGGGACCTCCGGGCTGGCAAGCAGGCAGGTAACGGAGATGCGCTCCCAGGTGAGCGGGCAAGAGTCTCTGAGATAGCTGGTGGTCACAGCACGTGACAACGGAGCCTCCGGGCTGGCAAGCAGGCAGATAACGGAGAAGCGCTCCCAGGTGAGCGGGCAAGCTGGTCCATAGACAGACTGACCGTAGTAGTAAGGCAGACCGTCGGACCTCAGGCAAGCAGGCAGGTAGCTGATATGCGCTCCCAAGTGAGCGGGCAGGCTGGTCCTTTAGACAGACTGACAGGAGTAGTAAGGCAGACCGTCGGACCTCAGACTGGCAGACAGGTAACAAGTATTCAGGCAGGAATCAGGCAGGTAACTGGCAGGTAACTGGCAGGAAACTGGCAGGAAACTGGCAACGGGACCTGAGGGCTGAAGCACAGGTGAGACACAGGTGCAAACAACATTGCTCGGGCACCTCCATTTTGGAGGAGGTGCCTTATATATGATGAAGTCCTCCGGCCATTGGCCGGGGACTCTTTAGGGCGGCGCGCGCGGCCCCTTTAAGAGGAGGGGAGCGCGCGCGCGCGCGCCCTAAGCACATGGGCCGGGAAGGAGCGCGCGCTGAGAGCAGAGCAGGAGGAGGACGCCGGGACGGAGCGCGCGCTGACAGCAGAGCGGGGGGAGGATGCCGGGCACGGAGCAGAGCGGTGAGGGGAGCAGCGTCCCTGCCTAGCAGAGGGCAGGGACGCCGGCACTACACGTTCAACCCCTTACCTCATTACAACTGGGCGGAAACACAAGACAGTGACCCCGCCGTCCGACTAGTGAAGGAGATGCTGACTCGGCCAGATGCCCGCCTTGACCCAGACGCTCCGGAGGAGACCAAGCAACTGTGGGCTGAGAAGAGTCGACTGTTCCTTTACAAGGGGAAGTTGTGCCGCAGAATGGTTAACTCCCGGACGCATGAACTGATCTGGCAAGTAGTGGTGCCAAGAAGAGACGCGGCTATGGTACTGGAGGCATACCACGACGGAGCTGGGCACTTCGGATGGAAGAAGCTGGAGTTCCTGCTGCGCGGGCGGTTCCACTGGGTAGGCATGAGAGGAACCATCGAGAGGTGGTGCAGAGACTGTGGTCCATGCAACCTAAGAAGGAAGGACCGTGCCAGCCAGAAGACCCCCCTGCAGTCCATCGTCACCAGGCAGCCGTTGGAACTGGTAGCCTTGGACCATGTAAAACTGACCCCCAGCAGAAGTGGCTACGTCTATGCGTTAACCATCGTGGATCACTACTCCCGGTTCTTGGTTGTAGTCCCCGTCAAGGACTTAACGGCTCAAACAGCAGCTAGAGCCTTCCAGCAGCACTTCTGCCGTCCACACGGATACCCAGAGCAGGTGCTGACGGACCAAGGACCTGCCTTTGAAGCGGAAGTCTTCCAGGAGTTCTGCACTCTGTATGGCTGCCGGAAGATAAGAACAACACCCTATCATCCGCAAACCAATGGACTCTGCGAGAAGATGAACCAGGTGGTGATAGACCTTCTGAAAACATTGCCCCTGGAAGAACGCAGTCTGTGGCCTGAGAAACTGCCTGATCTGGTGGACCTATACAACCACATCCCTGTAGGTTCTACCAACTGTACCCCGGCTTACCTAATGAGAGCAAGACCTGGTAAGCTGCCTGTTGATCTGGATATGGGAGTCCTGACACCCGAGGACACTTCACCAGAAGCAGACTGGGACACAGAGAGGCAGCAGCAGTACCGGAAAGTACAGGAGAGCGTTGAGCGAAGTCTCCGTCAAGCAAGAGAAAGACAGGAGAAGACTTACAACCAGTGTGCTCCCGCTGTTCCCCTGGTACCTGGAGAGCAGGTCTTGAAGAGGAAGAGACGGCTCCACAAGTTGGACGACCAGTGGGAGCAGGACCCGTACACCGTACTGCCCTCAAGCCATGAGAACCCAAAAGTCTGTACAATCAGTAAGGACGGAGGAGAAACCACAGCCATTGTTTCCCGAGATCACCTGAAGAAGTGTCCCGAGCAGCTACGAAACCCTGAAGATCAAGAAAACCCTCAACCCGCAGAGGAAAGGGAGGAGATGGTCAGTACTGTACTCGGAGACTTCCCTCGGTCTTGGACTCAAGTAAATGGTGCTGTTGTGGTACCCGTCCTCACCTTCCTCCAGCCAGCATCCCAAGTGCCTACGGAAAAACAGGTAGAGCTGGAAGAGCAGCCGGTCCAGGAGGTAGAAGATCCCACACAAGCAGACCAGGAGAATCGACCCTCTGCTTATAGTGAGCCTGCCGTGCCCCTAGTGAGCCAAAGAGCCCGTAGACACCTGCCCAGCTCACCTTTGACAGCTCCTACACCCTGTAGCTCAGGACCAGTCAGTCAGCTCCGTAGGTCTACTAGGGCCACTAGAGGCCAGTTGCCTGTACGTTGGAGGATCTAAAGTGTTTAGACTGTTTTATTTGTATTTACCTGTTTATTGTTGCTTGTAAATAATTATGTATTTCTAGTTATTTTATAGGTGTCTTTTATGGATTATCCGGAATCCTTTGTATATATGTTTGGAGCGTAACCCAGGAAAGACTGTTAAAGACCCGGGGTAGGACAGACCCCTACCTGGTTACGGCTCCCTGTTCTTTGGTGAAATGGACACCCTTGTTTTCTTCAAAAACTGCACCCGGTTGCGGACACGCCGTGACCATCCTAATGTGTTTTTCTTTATTGTACTGTTTCTGTTTATAACTTGTTATGTTTACAAAAATATGTTTAGTCCCGGAGTACTAAATTTTACTAGGGGGGAATGTGGCACCCCAGGGGTCTGGTTTCCACAGTAATAGCAATATTACGTCTGAGAGCAGGTGGGAGGTCTCCTGGTCAGGAATCCTAAGCATGCCACACCTCCTGCCCAGTCCAGGGAGGGGAAGAACTTCCCCTATATAAACTGGAGGCTGAGGCAGGGTTAGGAAGAAAGAGAAGAAGAGGAGTCCCAGACAGAGACACAGTCTGGTCTGGAGTGGAGCAGCTATAGGGAAAGAGAGATCAGGAGCTCTGTGGGAGCCGTGCTAAAAGAGGTCAGGGGCTGGAAGCTGTAGAGCTCGCCCTGATTGAAGAGTTCTCACCGGACCCGGAGTCCGAGGCTGTGGGGACTAATCCTTACCCAGCAGCAGAAACCGACCGGCAGGGGATTTCAGGTCCTCTGGCCAAGAAACCCGAAGGCACGGTCACACGCAAGGGACCAGCACCGCCGTCGTGAAGCGGAAGCTACCAGAAGGCCCCGAGTCACCGGCCATACGGGTGAGCACCACACGGTACACTCAGGGACGTGGGCTACCTTTACCCGCCTCTAGCAAGGTAGCCAGAAGAGTACAATTAGTTGGGGAGGCCTACAACTCCGCCTGGCCAGGGGAGATCCCATCTGCTCACGGACTGACCAGGCCCCGACCGCTAGCCAGTACTCCGGGAGGGTCTACCTTTGCCACCAGTAAAGACCCTGAACTACACCGCATTGTCTCTGAGTGGTTCCTGGTGCCTGCGTGCAACTCTGCTAACCCCATCATCCACGTCGGCTGCCCTGAGGCCGTACCCCTCCCGTTGGGGGTTATACTATCCATGCTGCACAACCGTACCACCAGCCTCAGCGGTCTGCCCTGCAGCGGCGGTTTCATAACCGCATTCAACGGGTGGCGTAGTCGAACAATATAACACCTTATGCCAAGCACCGCCACTTAGTTTGACTCCCTGGGCACGGACCGGATCACCGCCACGAGACTACTACCCCTATCAGATCCGGCTCCGGGTAGGCCCCCGCGTGCGCAACGCTACTCAGCACAGGCACAGGGGCGCGTCATTTACGCAACTGCAAAAACGCCGCGGAAACACATGAAAAACGCATCGTGTGAACTCAGCCTCACTGTTGAAAAGTTTTTTCTAATATGTAATCTGTACCGTCTCCCATTCTGTTTCATCCGATTACTTGTAGCCTTTCTTTGTGCAAATGAGAATGTAGCTGAGCCCTCTACAGTGTGATAGGCCTTGAGATATTTGTAAACAGCTATTAAGTCTCCTCTTAGTCTTCTCTTTTGCAAGCTAAACATTCCCAAATCCTCTAACCGTTCCTCATACCATTCCTCATAGTGAGGGAGAGGATGCCACCTTCCTTTATTCTCCCCCTCCTATTCCTCAAGAGATACCGAACTGCCATGCAAACTCCCCATGACCGCAAATGAGCCACCGCCCACCATTAGTGACCCCCTACAAACTTCACCCCCGAAGATTACAAAATACAGATTCCTGATTTTGTGGTGCAATTAGGAATTGAATTTGACACTACCAGCCTCACAGAAATCAACTTTTTCAAAGTCTTTTTCTCTGAGGATAAACCTCACGGTGCCCCAGACAAATTTATATGCCCAAAATTTTGGGCCCAAAACCCCACTTCATCATTTTCTAACTGGACTCCCATAAATGCAGTAGAAATGATGGGGCATTGTTCTTCATATGAGGATTGTGTAGAACCCAGAACTTCGGCAATATTGGAGTGTTGATGTTTCACATGGCTATGACTTGTAAACGCTTTGAGTACATCCACAAATTTTTGCATTACAACTAGTGATGAGCGAGTATGTTCTGTTAACCCTTTCGACGAGTATGCTCGGTGTTATGTTTGAATCACTCCCGTGTGCATGATTTGCGACTGTTTGACAACTTTAATACATGTGAGGAATGTGTAAGAAATAGACATTCCTTACATGTACTAAAGCTGTCAAACAGTCGCAAATCATGCACACGGGAGTGATTCAAACATAACACCGAGCAGCTGTAACTACTCGGTGCTCGGCCCGAGCATACTCGCCGAAAGGGTTAACAGAACATACTCGCTCATCACTAATTACAACGATTATGCACAGCGTCCACCCCGAGATGACCCCAACTTTGACCGACTTTTCAAAGTTCAGCCGGTCATTGATCACTTCAGCAATAAGTTTGCTGAAGTTTACATTCCCCAAAGTGACATCTGTGTGGATGAGTTCATAATACTGAAATGTAGGGGAGGCTCAAATTCCAGCAATACCTACCCAGTAAGAGGGCCAGGTACGGAATTAAACTCTACAAGCTGTGTGAGAGTACCTCAGGGTTCACCCACAGATGTAGGGTTTATGAAGGGAAGGACACCTGGATTCAATCCTCTGAATGCCCCCCTGTCCTGGGAATGGGTAGGAGAATTGTGTGGGATTTGGTTCATCCACTGCGGGATCAAAGTTATCACCTCTACATAGATAACTTTTATACCAGCATCCCTCTCTTCATATTCCTGTCTGCCAGAGCTACCGCAGTATTTGGTACTGTCCGCAAAATTCAGAGAGGACTCCCTAAGTCACTAATTGGGCAGCTGCTCAGAAAAGGTGAGAGCAGAGCCCACAGTAACAACAACATGCTGGTGGGATATCCATTTCTTGACCACCGTACATGGTGATGGCAGCACCCCCACAACTGTACAAGGTACAAGGTACTTATACACGGGTCCGCAAACCAGACTGTGTACTGAACAATAAAAATGTGGGGGAAGTTGATCTGTAAGACTATTTTAACAATTCTGTCACCTGCATGCCCATAGTAATAGGTTTAAAATATCTCAGGGGGTGACAGATTCCCTTCAAGAAAGGCTGTATAATGCTTTATGTTTTATTTCTTTATTTTACTAATTTATATAGCGCCATTAATTCCACAGCACTTTACAGACATTATGGGCACTGTCCCCATTGGGGCTCACAATCTAAATTCCCTATCAGTATGTCTTTGGAGTGTGGGAGGAAACTGGAGAACCCAGAGGAAACCCACCCAAACATGGGGAGAACAGGTGCTTCACAAATTGATTCGTAAAAATGAAAAAGTGAAAAAAAAAACACTTTTTCATTTTTATGAATCAATTTGTGAAGCACGTGGGGGTTCCAAGTGCTCACTATGCATCTAGATAGGTGCCTTGGGGGGGGTCTAGTTTCCAAAATGGGGTCACTTGTGGGGGAGCTCCAATGTTTGGGCACACAGGGGCTCTCCAAACGCAACATGGTGTCCGCTAACAATTTGAGCCGACAATTTGTTAGCGGATACCATGTTGCAAAGTTTGGACATACCTTCTCATTTAAAGATTTTTCTGTATTTTCATGACTATGAAAATTGTACATTCACACTGAAGGCATCAAAACTATGAATTAACACATGTGGAATTATATACTTAACAAAAAAGTGTGAAACAACTGAAAATATGTCTTATATTCTAGGTTCTTCAAAGTAGCCACCTTTTGCTTTGATGACTGCTTTGCACACTCTTGGCATTCTCTTGATGCGCTTCAAGTGGTAGTCACCGGAAATGGTTTTCAGTTCACAGGTGTGCCCTGTCAGGTTTAATAAGAGGGATTTCTTGCCTTATAAATGGGGTTGGGACCATCAGTTGTGTTGTGCAGAAGTCTGGTGGATACACAGCTGATAGTCCTACTGAATAGACTGTTAGAATTTGTATTATAGCAAGAAAAAAGCAGCTAAGTAAAGAAAAACGAGTGGCCATCATTACTTTAAGAAATGAAGGTCAGTCAGTCTGAAAAATTGGGCACACTTTGAAAGTGTCCCCAAGTGCAGTTGCAAAAACCATCAAGCGCTACAAAGAAACTGGCTCACAAGAGGACCGCCCCAGGATAGGAAGACCAAGAGTCACCTACGCTTCTGAGGCTAAGTTTATCTGAGTCACCAGCCTCAGAAATCGCAGGTTAACAGCAGCTCAGATTAGAGACCAGGTCAATGCCACACAGAGTTCTAGCAGCAGACACATCTCTTCAACAACTGTTAAGAGGAGACTTTGTGCAGCAGGCCTTCATGGTAAAATAGCTGCTAGGAAACCACTGCTAAGGACAGGCAACAAGCAGAAGAGACTTGTTTGGGCTAACAAACATAAGGAATGGACATTAGACCAGTGGAAATCTGTGCTTTGGTCTGATGAGTCCAAATTTGAGATCTTTGGTTCCAACCACCGTGTCTTTGTGCGACGCAGAAAAGGTGAACGGATGGACTCTACATGCCTGATTCCCACCGTGAAGCATGGAGGAGGAGGTGTGATGATGTGGGGGTGCTTTGCTGGTGACACTGTTGGGGATTTATTCAAAATTGAAGGCATACTGAACCAGCATGGCTACTGTTATGATCTGCTACAGGGACTAAGGAAAGACAGGAGAACTGTCCCTACAATAGAACTAAACTAGATCCCTACGATGTAACGGGGAACCTGATCCTGCGATCAGACCCGCTAAAGTCCTCGGCTAGTCTGAACGAAGACCTATAGATGTGAGGGAGGGATCCCTACAAGAACTAGGGACTGGGATAAGTTGGACACCTCCTAGCAGAAATAGTAGCAGTCAAAGACAAACACACAACAAAAAGCATAGAGGTCAGAAGACCTAGCAAAACTAACAGAGAACGGCAACAGAGCACCAAGCTAGCTCAAGAGTAGTAAATACAATGAAGTCCAGCAAGACCAGGAGGGCGGAGCCGGATTAAATAGGCAAAAATGGTCATGTGACCAGCAAACTAAAAAAAAACTAACAGGAGAGTTCTAACAGCTACCACAGCATCTTGCAACGGCATGCTATTTCATCCGGTTTGCGTTTAGTTGGACCATCATTTATTTTTCAACAGGACAATGACCCCAAACACAGCTCCAGGCTGTGTAAGGGCTATTTGACCAAGAAAGAGAGTGATGGGGTGCTATGCGAGATGACCTGGCCTCCACAGTCACCAGACCTGAACCCAATCGAGATGGTTTGGGGTGAGCTGGACCGCAGAGTGAAGGCAAAGGGGCCAACAAGTGCTAAGCATCTCTGGGAACTCCTTCAAGATTGTTGGAAGACCATTTCCAGTGACTACCTCTTGAAGCTCATCAAGAGAATGCCAAGAGTGTGCAAAGCAGTCATCAAAGCAAAAGGTGGCTACTTTGAAGAACCTAGAATATAAGACATATTTTCAGTTGTTTAACACTTTTTTGTTAAGTATATAATTCCACATGTGTTAATTCATAGTTTTGATGCCTGCAGTGTGAATGTTCAATTTTCAAAGTCAAGAAAATACAGAAAAATCTATAAATGAGGTGTGTCCAAACTTTTGGTCTGTATTGTATATACCCCCCCAACATTTGGACTATAAGACGCACCCCCTTTTATGCCCATAGCAGCCAGAGATGCAGATGTGTTATGTGCAGCATGAGACGGGGCATTATCATGCATGAAAATGATCTTGCTGCGGAATGCACGGTTCTGATCTTCTTGAACCATGGAAGGAAGTGCTGTTTGAGAAACTCAACATACATTATGGAGTTCATCTTTACCCCTTCAGGGATCCTAAAAGGGCCGACAATCTCTCTCCCCATGATTCCAGCCCAAAACATTACTCCACCTCCTCCTTGTTAGCGCCGTAGCCGTGTTTGCATGGGGTGTCCATCAACCAGCCATCCTCCACTCCATCCATCTGGACCATCGAGATCATTTCATGCATGATAATGCCCCGTCTCATGCTGCACATAACACATCTGCATCTCTGGCTGCTATGGGCATAAAAGGGGACAAACTTATGGTGTGGCAGCCATGCTCCCCTGACCTCAACCCCATTGAGAACCTCTGGAGCATCATCAAAAGGAGTGTCTATGATGGCGGGAGGCAGTTCACATCTAAGCAACAGCTCTGGGAGGGTATTCTGTCCTCATGCAAAACAATTGAAGCAGAAACCATCCAAAACCTGACAAATTCAATGGACGAGAGGGTTCAGAAGCTCATTTCGAACAAGGGATCCTATGTGCAAATGTAACATCACCTAGAATAAAGTTTTGAGTTGAAAACTGTTTGATTTCAGTTTGTAATAACCTGCTGATGCTTATAATTTCAAAAATGACCATTTTTTTGTTCTTTATTAAAATGAAAAGGTTGAAAACTCTCCTGTGCATAATAATTTGGAACATGCATTTTGAGTGCAGTTTGAGTATTTTATTTTTTAAAAAATATACTGTTATCATAGGCAGTTTGTACAAAAACCTTTCAATTGTACTCTAATAGTTATTTGACTGGAAAATTACAATGACTGCAATTCATATAGGTAATTTGGGAAAATCTGAGAAAATATTATTGGCATAATAATTTGGAACACAGTGTAAACTTGATTATGATGTAATGTATAATAAAATTCTATGCAATTTATCATATATTGACCTTTTTGAATTGGTATTCCCTGTAAGTAGCATGGAGTGCACACTCATCTCCTTCGCCCTGTAACATAATTTTATTCCTTTCCACCCTTTTCTTTCCCCTCCACATAATTTTTTATAACACGTATAACATGTTTTGTGTTTTTAATCGATTTAATAAAGAGATACATATTTTACAATATACTCTTGTTGCCTAATTTATAGATATAGTTTTCTAGGTTTATATTATCATATTAGCCCTAATCTATTGCTCACTGTTGTTTCCAGGGACTTATAGGGACTTTGAGGGATAGACGACTTGTGAGTGTGGGCGCCATTGTCGTACTATATTTAGGGTGCCAACCCCTGCAGTCAGGAATGATCATCATAGGGGACAATAGGAGCAGACTAATTCTGCACATTCATTATTTTTCACTTTGATCTTCAGATTATTTCTTTGTATGGATAATTTTAATTATCTTTAATAAAGGTTGCATGTTAAGGGTTTTTTATGCAAATTATATGGTTATACCCTTTGTTTGATACGCTGTTAGTTGGTTAAAAAAATTTAAAAAACTAAAAAGTTCAAATCACCCCTGTTTGCCCCATTGAAAGTAAAGATATAAAAAAAAAATACACATATGTGGTATCGTTTTTTCAGTCCCTGCAGTTCCACAAAAATTAGACCACAGACAAAATAAAGTATAAATGTTGAGCGCCCAAGAACAATTGTGCCAAAGAGAAATAACACGTTACAACGATATATAGATGGAATATATTTATGAATTAAAATAAATAATAATGAAAGTCAAAAAATGGGCAAAGGGTACCCAAACAAAGGTGGCACTTGGGGTAAGTATATGCATAATTGTTATTCCATTGATAGGGCAGTAGAATGAATATGCTCATTAGTGGTAAAATACCACAACTATATAATCAAACATAGGGTATGTACATAAGTAGGAATATGGTAAGTATATATCGTTTAAATAGCAGCAAAAAGTACTTTATATACAACCCTAAAAATTTGGGGGGCCAAACTTCAGAATTTTTTCACCACTAAAATAATTAAAAACTGGACATGTTGGGTATTGCCGTAATCGTATTGATGAGGAGAATAATATTGCAAGGTCATTTTTACTACAATATGTAAACACAATTCCCAAAAAACAATGTCATATTGCATTTTTTTTCCACAATTTCACTGCACTTGGAATTGTTTCCCTTTTTCCAGTACACTAGTGGTGAAATGAATGGTGTCATTCAAAAGTAAAACTCGTCCCGCAAAAAAATAAGCCCTCATATGTCTATGTGGACAAAAAAATTGTTATGGCTCTGAGAAGAAGGGGGTGAAAAAATAGAAACACAAAAGCGGAAATTAGCCGTGGCGTGAAGGGGTTAAGTCTGCACCAAATCTGCAAGTCACAAATAAGCAACGTGTGAATGAGACTTCAGGATTCTCATTCACTTTGCTGGCATCAGGAAATCCTTCAGGTTTTGTGACAAATCTGCACTGAAAAAAAAAGCAGCATAAAGCATCGTGTGCACACAGCCTTACAGTAGGAGTGTCTATTTACCCATAACAACCAATCAGACATCAGCTTTCATTTTACCAAAGCAGGTTGAGAAATGAAAGCTGAGCTCTGGTTGGTTGCTATGGACAACAAAGACAATGTAATGAACAGTTTTGATAAATAATGATGCTCTGAGACTCCACATTATACATCAGGGGACAGCAGCTCCATGTCACCGATCTATCACTGCTGTCAGGAGATGGGATCAAGAACAATTGATAAGAATCTAGCAATATGGGTGATGTGCTCCGCATTACAGGAACCATATAGGAGAAGAGCTCAATATGGCGGATAACGCAGACATGGCACATCTGCTACAGCAGGTACACAAGGCAGACACAAGGATTTCTAATTGTACGGCGTACGGTGCTGAGAAGCAACTGCAATACTCATGAAATAAACCTAAAAAGAGACGGACAATCCTTTACACGTATCACTAGGATTATTATTATTCTTTATTATTATGGCGCCATTTATTCCCTGTCGCTTTACATGTGAGAAGGTGTATACATAGTAAAGACAAGTACAATAATCATGAACAATACAAGTTAGCGACTGGTCCAGGAGGAGAGAGGACCCTACCCGCGAGGGCCACAGTCTACAAAGGGATGGGTGAGGATACAGTAGGTGAGGGTAGAGCCTGTCATGCAGCGATGTGGTGGAGCGGTGGTTACTGCAGGGTGTAGGCTTGTCGGAAGAGGTCGGTCTTCATGTTCCTTCTGAAGGTTTCCACAGTAGGCGAGAGTCTGATGTGATGAGGTAGAGCTTTCCAGAGTAGGGGGGATGCACTGGAGAAATCTTGTATGCGATTGTGGGAAGAGGCAATAAGAGGGGAGTAGAGAAGGAGATTGCAACATTCTAACATTTGCACAAATTTGGCAACTTTTTGGGACCGTTTTCTGCAGAAAGTCATTTAAGGGGTTGTCCACTACATGTCAACCCCTTCTGGAATGCTACAGTGCCCCAAATAAAGTAAAAACACTTCATATTTACCTCAGTGCCAACATCGTTGGAATGGCGCTATTCCAGGAGGTATGTGTTTTTTATTTTATTTGAGGCACTGCAGCACTTAAAGGTACTATGTCACCAAGGGTTTGAAACCTAATCTGAGATATAATATATATAGAGATATAGATATATAATATACAGAGATAAATGTTTCACTCATTGGGATGCTTGCTGTAGTTTTGATAAAATCACAGTTTTATCAGCAGGAGATTATCACTACTGCTGCCAGGTAGTTATCTATATTCATGAGCTCTGTATAACCCCACCCCCACCACTGATTGGGAGTTTTCTGACTATGCACAGGGTACACACACAGAAAGCTGCCAATCAGTGTTGTTAGCTGGGTTATACAGAGCTCAGCATTCAGAGAACTGGTAAATTTGTAGCAGAGAAAACTGTGATTTTGTCAAAATTATACCATGCAATCCAATGAATAGTACATGCTTGGTAGAAGGGTCTCTGCCCCTATATCATGCTGCTCTCATATAGGGTACCATAAAACTGCTGCCAGATTCCCTTTGAAAAGGTGTCAGCATTTTCCATGTCTTGTGGTAAATTTCAGCAGAACTGAACCTGGACATTACACAATGATAAGAACATTTCACCATGATTTTGGAACAGATAACTCTGACCACTTTGTATTGGTAAACTGCCTATAACAACTATAATCATCTGCTCAAATATAAAAGTTTTTTGTAATTTTTTATTATAAAGGTAGATTTGGAATCATTTTGGTGACTTTATCCCTGGATTACATGTGGAGGTATAAAACATGCACAATAACGTTCCCTATAAT
This sequence comes from Phyllobates terribilis, assembly GCF_046119375.1. Lineage (NCBI taxonomy): Eukaryota > Metazoa > Chordata > Amphibia > Anura > Dendrobatidae > Phyllobates > Phyllobates terribilis. The sequence goes on from NW_027362863.1 coordinate 1,873,702, forward strand.
TACTAGTTACATTTCTCTTTTTACCTGAGCCTCCCACGTCTTCTTTCTTCTGGCTATTGGCCTGGATTGATGGTGTCTTTCCTTCCTCTGAACAGTCCAGGCTGATTCTTCTGTTCTTCGGTAATTTTCTCTGGACAATGATGTCTTCATCTGCTTGCGCCATCTCTGGGGTGGGAGACATCTTCCGTCCTGAGTCTGGTTTCTTATTCTTTTTTCCCTTCCTTTGGGGCTTTTTGATAGAAGGCTTCTCATCAGCCGATGAGCCCAAATGTCTTCTGTTCTTCAATCCTTCACTCTGGGCAATGACGTCCTCATCCTCTCGCTCCATCTCTGGGGTGGGAGACATCTTTCGTCTCGAGTCTTTTTTTTTACCCTTTCTTCCTCTCCATTTGGATTTTTTGATTGAAGACTCCTCATCAGCCGATGAGTCCAAGTGTCTTCTTTTTCTCTCTCTCTTCTTCCCTACAATCTCCTCTTTTTCCATATCATCGATTTGCTCACAGTCCGCAGACAACTTCTTCACTATCACCAGTCAACTCCAACTGTCACTTTCCTCAACTGTCAACTGAGTGCACAGACACCTGGATGGAACTGGTCATGTGATCAGTAACTGACCAATAAGATTCCAAGGTACAGTGCCTACAAGTAGTATTCAACCCCCTGCAGATTTAGCTGGTTGACACATGCAGAATTAACTTGGCATTGTGACATTTGTACTGTAGATCAGCCTGGAAGTGGGAAATGCACTGCAGCAAATTTTTTATTTTTTTTTTTAAAACGTTAAAAGTTAATTCAGAGTGTCATTTATTATTCAACCCCTCAAACCACAAGAATTCTGTTTGGTCCCCCTAAAGTATTAAGAAGTAGTTCAGGCACCAAGAATAATGAGCTTCACATGTGTGGATTAAAGATCTCTTTTGCCAGCCTTTTCTGACTATTTAAGACCCTCCCCAAACTTGTGAACAGCACTCAGACATGGTCAACATGGGAAAGACAAAGGAGCATTCCAAGGCCATCAGAGACAAGATCGTGGAGGGTCACAAGGCTGGCAAGGGGTACAAAACCCTTTACAAGGAGTTGGGCCTACCTGTCTCCACTGTTGGGAGCATTATCCGTAAGTGGAAGGCTTATGGAACTACTGTTAGCCTTCCACGGCCAGGACAGCCTTTGAAAGTGTCCTCCCGTGCCGAGGCCAGGCTTGTCCGAAGAGTCAAGGCTAACCCAAGGACAACAAGGAAGGAGCTCTGGGAAGATCTCATGGCAGTGGGGACATTGGTTTCAGTCAATACCATAAGTAACGTACTCCACCGCAATGGTCTCCGTTCCAGACGAGCCCGTAAGGTACCTTTACTTTCAAAACGTCATGTCAAGGCTCGTCTACAGTTTGCTCATGATCACTTGGAGGACTCTGAGACAGACTGGTTCAAGGTTCTATGGTCTGATGAGACCAAGATCGAGATCTTTGGTGCCAACCACACACGTGACGTTTGGAGACTGGATGGCACTGCATACGACCCCAAGAATACCATCCCTACAGTCAAGCATGGTGGTGGCAGCATCATGCTGTGGGGCTGTTTCTCTGCCAAGGGGCCTGGCCATCTGGTCCGCATCCATGGGAAGATGGATAACACAGCCTACCTGGAGATTTTGGCCAAGAACCTCCGCTCCTCCATCAAGGATCTTAAGATGGGTCGTAATTTCATCTTCCAACAAGACAACGACCCAAAGCACACAGCCAAGAAAACCAAGGCCTGGTTCAATAGGGAAAAAGTCAAGGTGTTGGAGTGGCCTAGTCAGTCTCCTGACCTTAACCCAATTGAAAACTTGTGGAAGGAGCTCAAGAATAAAGTCCACATGAGACACCCAAAGAACCTAGATAACTTGGAGAAGATCTGCATGGAGGAGTGGGCCAAGATAGCTCCACAGACCTGTGCCGGCCTGATCAGGTCTTATAAAAGACGATTATTAGCTGTAATTGCAAACAAGGGTTATTCCACAAAATATTAAACATAGGGGTTGTATAATAATTGACCCACACTTTTATGTTTAAAATTTAATAAAATTCAACTGAGCAACATAACTTTTTGGTTTGTAAGATTTATGCTTCTGTTCATAAAACCTACTCTCGTTTGCAGTTTGAAGGCTCTAACTTATTTGCATCTTATCAAACCAGCTAAATCTGCAGGGGGTTGAATACTACTTGTAGGCACTGTATATGCTACCGTATAAGTATGGGAATCTATCAGTTTGATATAAGGGTTGTAATAAAATTAAATCTGTTTTTGTTCTACTGTTTTTAGTTAGTTGAAACTTTATCTTTTCCATTTCCATCACTTCAGTATTATCTCACAGATAATTTTAGGATTTTAGGGCCCATTTTAACAATATGCTGTATTATTTATCCACATCAATGAACTACATACCTGACCATTGTACTTATTGAGAAACAGTTGAGATCTCTATATTATTTGTATCGAGTGGCTACAAACAAAGCAAACAAGATGAATTTCTCATCCACTGCTGTACTCAGCATAAGCAGCGGCTGAAATGACAAATGTTTGTTTTGATTGCTGTCTATGCAGAGCGCAGAAGTCTATGACAAACTCATTTTGACTTCAGTGCTATGTATAAGCAGTGACCAAGATGACAGAAAATGAGCAATACATTATTGAAGGTAGCTCTACTCATGTGCAGTGCATATAAGCAGTGTTCATTCATTCTCTACTCATTTTCTGTTGTCCCAGTCTCTGTCTACGTAGAGGGAACCACTTGAGATGAGTTTGCCATAGGCTGTTGTGCTCTGCTTAGGCAGAGACTTATATGAGAAAGCTCACTTCATTATACTAAGCTTTGTAATTTCCATCTTTGCTTATGTAGACCAGCAGCCACTGGCAAACTCATCTCCCCTTCTGCGTTCTGCATAAATAGCGTTGGGTGGGCTTTCGCTTTGCTACTCAACACGGTCTTCATTTATTACATAGAGCTGCTTTTATAGTTTTACATTTTTACTAACCCGAACTAGTGTTACAAGCAGGTGAAGAGACTGGTTTAGGATTAAGCTAATGGTTAGGGCTAGGAATAGGGCTAAGGTAATAACATTGTTCTTTAAAAAATGTATTAAGAAAATAGAAAGCATACAAATAAAATAATGTATTGCGTTTTATATTTTTAAAAGTCGAGAGATGACTTCAGCAAAAAACAGAAAAAAAATTAAGAAATGAAATTGCAAAGTATAATTACATCAGTATTTTCCTTAAATTACAATACACGTGCAATACTGGGCTTTTGGAAAGGACTCACGGAGTGCTATTGGTTCACGGGTTAGGGGGCATATACTTGTCTTGTCCTGGGTGCTCGCATCCCATGCTGTGACAGTGTGCTATCAGCAGAGTGCACAGCAACCAGAAAGTTTTATAATTTACTTTTTTTTTCTGCATTTTTTCATCTGTAGCCTAAAAGACAACAGGTAAATATTAAATGCACTACAAACATCAGGCTTTTTTATTGTGTGATAGCTCACTGTAGGTGTGTTTTTGAACAAGCCCTAATGAGTATGAGTATGCATATGATGATATGGTGAGTATGAGTTATTGGTTTTTTTCATGTATATGGTATATTTGTATGTATATTGGGGGCTATTTGGGACTCACACTGTATAAATGGAGGCTATGTGGGGTTCACACTGTATATATGGAGGCTATGTAGGGCTCACACTGTATAGATTGAGGCTATGTGGGGCTCACACTGTATATATGAAGGTTATGTGGGGCTCATACTGTATATAGGAGCCCATGTGGAGGCTCATACTGTATATAGGGGGCTATGTTGGGGCTCAATCTGTATATACAGAGGCTATGTGGGGCTCATGCTATATATAGGAAGCTATGTGAGGGCACATACTAGATTAGGAGGCTATGTGAGGGCTCATACTGAATGTAGGAGGTTATGTGGGGGTTCATACTGTATGTAGGAGGCTATGTGGGGGCTTATACTGTGTATAGGAGGCTATGTGAAGGCTCATCTTGTATATAAGAGGCTCCTTGGGGCTCACACTATATACAGGGAGGCTATGTGGGGGCTCCTGCTGTAGATACAGAGGCTATGTGGTGCTCATGCGGTATATAGGAGGCTATTTGGGGCTCATACTGTAAATAGGAGGCTATATATATGGGACACACTGTATATGCAGGCTATGTGGGGCTCACACTGTATATATGGAGGCTGTGTGGGGGTTTGTACTGTATATGGGAGGTTATGTGGGGGCTCATACTGAATGTGGGAGGCTATTTGGGGGCTCAGACTGAATGTAGGAGGCTATGTGGGGGTTCATACTGTATATAGGAGGCTATATGGGGGCTCATACTGTATATAGGAGGCTATGTGAGGGCTCATATTATTTATAGAGAGGCTATATGGGGCTCATACTATATATAGGGGCAGGGGCGGAACTACCGCCCGTGCAGCCGGTTCATTGAACGGGGGCCCCGAGGGAGAGGGGGCCCCTCCAGCCTCAGCAGGGCCGCCATCAGGGCATGACTGCCCTGACTCCAGTATGGGGCCCGGCCGGTAGGGGCCCCCTCGGAGCCCCGTTGGGGGCCCCCCTCTTATGCATCTCTCGCCTCATGGGGCCCCTGGCCCCATGCTAAGCGCCGGGTCCGGGACATCTCAGCGCTGTGCTGCGCTGCCGTGGCAGCGCCTTCAAGATTCCCCTGACTTCCGGTCATGTGACGGTGCCGTCACATGGCCGGAAGTCAGGAGAACCTGGTGTCAGCGATTTGGACGAGCGCCAGGATTCTGCAGGGATCGCATGGGGGTAAGTATAACAAGTTTTATTTTTTTAAAAATACAATTAACTAGGAGTGGGGGGAATTGGGAGATGCACATGTGTGTGGGGGGGGGAATTGGGAGATGCACATGTGTGGGGGGGGGGAATTGGGAGATGCACATGTGTGTGGGGGGGGGAATTGGGAGATGCACATGTGTGTGGGGGGGGGAATTGGGAGATGCACATGTGTGTGGGGGGGGAATTGGGAGATGCACATGTGTGGGGGGGGGGAATTGGGAGATGCATATGTGTGGGGGGGGGATTGGGAGATGCACATGTGTGTGGGGGGGGGGAATTGGGAGATGCACATGTGTGGGGGGGGGAATTGGGAGATGCACATGTGTGGGGGGGGGGATTGGGAGATGCACATGTGTGGGGGGGGGAATTGGGAGATGCACATGTGTGGGGGGGGATTGGGAGATGCACATGTGTGGGGGGGGGATTGGGAGATGCACATGTGTGTGGGGGGGGGGAATTGGGAGATGCACATGTGTGGGGGGGGGAATTGGGAGATGCACATGTGTGGGGGGGGGGATTGGGAGATGCACATGTGTGGGGGGGGGAATTGGGAGATGCACATGTGTGGGGGGGGATTGGGAGATGCACATGTGTGGGGGGGGGGAATTGGGAGATGCACATGTGTGGGGGGGGGGAATTGGGAGATGCACATGTGTGGGGGGGGGATTAGGAGATGCACATGTGTGGGGGGGGGATTGGGAGATGCACATGTGTGTGGGGGGGAATTGGGAGATGCACATGTGTGTGGGGGGGAATGGGAGATGCACATGTGTGTGGGGGGGAATGGGAGATGCACATGTGTGTGGGGGGGAATGGGAGATGCACATGTGTGTGGGGGGGAAATGGGAGATGCACATGTGTGTGGGGGGGAAATGGGAGATGCACATGTGTGGGGGGGAAATGGGAGATGCACATGTGTGTGTGGGGGGGGGGAATGGGAGATGCACATGTGTGTGGGGGGGGGAATGGGAGATGCACGTGTGTGGGGGGGGGAATGGGAGATGCACATGTGTGTGTGGGGGGGGGATGGGAGATGCACGTGTGTGGGGGGGGAATGGGAGATGCACATGTGGGGGAGGGGGATGAGAGAGGTGCACATGTGGGGGAGGGGGATGAGAGAGGTGCACATGTGGGGGTGAGAGAGGTGCTCGTGGGGGGATGAGAGATGCACATGGGGGGATGAGAGAGGGGCACATGTGGGGGAGGGGGATGAGAGAGGGGCACATGTGGGGGAGGGGGATGAGAGATGTGCACATGGGGGGTGGTGAGAGATGTGCACATGGGGGGTGGTGAGAGATGTGCACATGGGGGGGTTTGAGAGCTGCACATGGAGGGGTGAGAGCTGCACATGGGGGGGATGAGAGCTGCACATGGGGGAATTGGGAGAAAATGAGCTGCACATGGGGGAATTGGGAGTAGGGGGATAATGAGCTGCACATAATGAATGTGGGGTGGGGGAGAGTAAATGATAAATGATGATGGGGTGGGGAGAGCACGGACATGATATAATGAATTGGGGCAGGGGGTGCATGTAAATAATGAATGCGGGGAGCAGGAAGCATAGAGTAGGGGGCGTTGCGGATGCAGGAGTGTAACTGGTAACAAATTGGCGGAAAGAGTAGAGGTTCTAATTAAATTATATATTGAGTGCCTATTTACAGTTAATGGGGGCACCGTGGTGGATTACAATTTATATTTGGAATGGTAGGTGGCATAATAACTAACCATATATTGATGGTGGATGCACGTCTGTATTCAGCTGCGTAATGTAGAAGTTGGGGAATGTGCTCTAGATAACTGTGTTATTTTATGTAGAGATGAGTCCTGGCTGGAAGACGTGATGGCGGTCTGTGCTGGATGAAGGAGAAAAGCGTAGCTGAAGGACTTCACCTAGAGACGTCACCAGTGAGTCAGTGTATTACATGTACACTTACACTATATACTATGTACCGGGCTCCTGTGTATAATGTCACTGGTGATCACTGTATTACCTGTACACTATATACAGAGCTCCTGTGTATAATGTCACTGGTGATCACTGTATTACCTGTACACTGACACTATATACAGAGCTCCTGTGTATAATGTCACTGGTGATCACTAGATTACCTGGACACTTACATTATACATACCATGTATAGAGCTCCCGTGTATAATGACACTTATGGTAATATTAGTAATGTGGTGGTAATATTAGTAATGTGGTGGTAATATGTGGTCTGGTCATGGTGTGGCAGTTTTTCTCCCTTCTGTGTGGTATTATTCGGTCACTATGTTGTGGTAATATGTGGTCTGGTCATGGTGTGGCGGTATTCCCTGTATGTGGTATTATTGGTCATTTTAAAAAAAAATGTATATGACACATTCCCTTAAAGAAAACTAAATAAACATATATCTAAAAAGAGTATTGCATATTTTAAGAAAATTTTAATAGGTTAGAGTAGGGCCCGGCCAGAAGAGTCTACCTTATCGTGGTGGCGGCTTTAAAAATCTTTTGGCCAAAACAAAAGCTGATGGCTATGTATGTGGCGCCGTCACATGGCCGAACGTCAGGAGAACGTGGTGGCAGCGACGTGGACGAGCGCCAGGATTCTGCAGGGATCGTATGGGGGTAAGTATAACAAGTTTTATTTTTTTAAATACAATTAATTAACCAGGAGTGGGGGGAATCAGAGATGCACATGGGGGGGGGGTGAGAGATGCACATGGGGGGGGGGGGTGAGAGATGCACATGGGGGGGGGGTGAGAGATGCACATGGGGGGGGGTGAGAGATGCACATGGGGGGGGGTGAGAGATGCACATGGGGGGGGATGAGAGATGCACATGGGGGGGATGAGAGATGCACATGGGGGGGGTGAGAGATGCACATGGGGGGTGAGAGATGCACATGGGGGGTGAGAGATGCACATGGGGGGGTGAGAGATGCACATGGGGGGGATGAGAGATGCACATGGGATGGATGAGAGATGCACATGGGGGGGATGAGAGATGCACATGGGGGGGATGAGAGATGCACATGGGGGGGATGAGAGATGCACATGGGGGGGGATGAGAGATGCACATGGGGGGGATGAGAGATGCACATGGGGGGGATGAGAGATGCACATGGGGGGGATGAGAGATGCACATGGGGGGATGAGAGATGCACATGGGGGGGATGAGAGATGCACATGGGGGGGATGAGAGATGCACATGGGGGGGATGAGAGATGCACATGGGAGGGGGATGAGAGATGCACATGGGAGGGGGATGAGAGATGCACATGGGAGGGGGATGAGAGATGCACATGGGAGGGGGATGAGAGATGCACATGGGGGGGATGAGAGATGCACATGGGGGGGGTGAGAGATGCACGGGGGGGGTGAGAGATGCACGGGGGGGGTGAGAGATGCACGGGGGGGTGAGAGATGCACGGGGGGGGTGAGAGATGCACGGGGGGGTGAGAGATGCACGGGGGGGGGTGAGAGATGCACGGGGGGATGAGAGATGCACGGGGGGGGTGAGCTGCACATGGGATGAGAGCTGCACATGGGGGGGTTATGTTTACATAACTTTGTTGCCTTATGAAGGGCAGGGGGGGCCCCCAAAAATTTCTTGCACAGGGGCCCACTACAGTCTGTGTCCGCCCCTGTATAGGGGGCTATGCTGGAGCTCATATTGTATATAGGAGATAACCGGGGCTCATACTATATAAGGTGGTCCAAAAGTAGGTGCACAGAAAGTGTAATAAGGTTATGAAGGGGGAGGTTTAGCAAACATGGTGTAAAGTGAAACTGGCTCAGTTGCTCTTAGCAACCAATCAGATTCCACTTTTCATTCCTCACAGACAAAGTTTATAGTCAAAAACCAAAAAGTGTCAGTGATTTGAAAAATTACATAAGAGATGCATTTCAAGAAATTAATACCCAAAGAGACTTGTGCAAAAAAAGTTTGTCGAAGCGTAAGAGGCAGACTTCAAAGCTGTGCAAATTGTAATGGAAAACAGTTTGAGCACCTGCGTTGATAAAATTTAAGGGGCTTTTGCATTATTGTTCAGAATAAAATGTAATTGTCAATGTTATGCTTGTGTTAGTAAATATAATTTTATATATAAATCAAAATAAATGTTATTATTTTCTGTCCACCTACTTTTGGACCACCCTGTATATAGGGAGCTGTGTGTGAGCTTTTATGGTATTGAGGTGTGCAGTAGCCCTCTTTTCCTTCTGCTCCAATATGACCACAGGTAATATTTATCCATTGTGATTAGTGATGAGCGAACGTGCTCGCCACTACTCGGTACTCGCCGGAGCACCATGGTGCTCGACAAGCTCGGCGAGTATTTCCGGGTTGCTTGGGCGGGAACTCGGGTCCCCTCCCTGCATGTTTGGCGCTCTTTAGAGAGCCAATGAACATGCAGGGATTGCCTGCCATGCACTGTAATGCCGTAGCCATGTTGGTTGTGGGCATTACAGTGATTGGCTGGCCGCACAGCGTCATCAGGTCTATATCAGACCTGGCGCCGCCATGCTCGTCACAGTCACTCCGGATCAGACAGTGTAGGGAGAGCTGCTGCTTTGTCAGGGAGAGATTTGATCGTGTATTAGGTAGTGTAGGGAGAAAAACCGTACATTACACATATCCAACTTAACAAACAGTCCTTCTGAGGACTAATCCATCTGCAGAGATATATCAGGCAGGCAGGGTGTATAGGCAGGCGGTGTATATAGCAGACTGCAGTGCATATAGCACAAGAGGCTCCATTCCAGTTCTGTCGGCTGCTGCTGTTAAATATTTCTGGAAATAGGCCCAGGTCTCAGGGGCCAGGAATAATTTTTTTTGCATCTTAATCCTCATCATTTGCTTAAAAAGCAATCCAGAGAACACGGTTTTTCTGCACCATTTGTTTGTTGGCACTGCAGAATACAGCCAGGTCCTTTCCATATTACAGCGCTAAAAATCCATCTATTCAAAACTGTGTTTTCTCCGTCACACGGCTCACATATACGTTTTCAGAAAATACTGCCATTTCTGGCCTCCATTAAATTTTTTTTTCAGTGTGTCAGCAAAGTTTTTGACACTGGTTTGCTGTTCAAATCAGTTACCTACAGGCCAGGTATTTAAAACTGTGTTTTCTCCGTCACACGGATCACATATACGTTGTCAGAAAATACTGCCATTTCTGGCCTCCATTAAAAAAAAAATTTCAGTGTGTCAGCAAAGTTTTTGGCACTGGTTTGCTGTTCAAAACAGTTACCTACAGGCCTGGTATTAAAAACTGTGTTTTCTCCGTCACACGGAGTACATATACGTTTTCAGAAAATAGCAGTTTCTGGCCTCCATTAAAAAAAAATGTCAGTGTGTCAGTGAAGCAATTGACACCAGATTGCTGTTCAAAATAGTTACCTACAGGCCAGGTATTTAAAACTGTGTTTTCTCCGTCACACGGATCACGTATAACAGAGACTTGGCTAGACGATAGCTACGACTGGGCCGTAAATTTATTAGATTATAGTTTATTTAGAAGGGACCGGAAACAGGGGAAAGGCGGAGGAGTCTGCTTATATGTAAAGTCATGTCTAAAGCCCAGACTAAGGGAAGATATAGGAGAGGGAGAAGAGGGGGTCGAGTCCATGTGGGTAGAGATAGAGGGGGCAAAAATAATAATAAAATATTACTGGGGGTCTGCTATAAGCCACCAAATATAACAGAGGAGAATGAGAATCTGCTATTAGGACAAATAGACAAAGTAGCAAAACATAATGAAGTGATTGTAATGGGGGATTTCAACTACCCGGATATTGACTGGGAAACAGAAACCTGTAGATCTCAGAAAGGTAAAAGGTTCTTGACAAATATTAAGGATAATTATCTCTCCCAACTAGTGCAGGAACCAACGAGAGGGAAGGCCGTGTTGGACTTAATATTGACTAATAGGCCTGATAGAATAACTGAGGTACAGATAGGGGGGCACCTAGGTAATAGCGACCATAATATTATCGACTTCAAAATGCCCTTCAGTAGGGTTATCAATAAGGGAACAACAAAAACATTAAACTTTAGGAGGGCGAAGTTTGATCAGCTGATAGAAAACCTTCAACTTATTGACTGGGACAAAGTACTTAATCAATGGAATACGAATAGTAAATGGGAAACCTTCAAAAGAATTCTGAATACTCAGTGCGAGAGATATATACCGTATGGGAATAAAAGGGCCCGAAATAAGAGGAAACCAATATGGTTGAACAAGAACGTAAAAGGGGCGTTAAATAGCAAAAAAGAGGCATTCAAGAGATTAAAACAGGAAAACAGTAAGGAGGCACTAATGTGTTACAAGGAAAAAACGAGAACCTGTAAAAAACAAATAAAAATAGCGAAGGAGGAAACAGAGAAACGTATTGCTAGGGAAAGTAGATCAAATCCCAAACTGTTCTTTACGTATATAAATAGTAAAAGGATTAAATCGGATAATATTGGACCGATAAAAAGTGATGAAGGCAAAATCATAGAGAAAGATGAGGATAAAGCTAATCTATTAAATAATTTTTTTTCGACAACTTTCACAAAGGAAATAGAACTAACAGGAGAAATGAGAAGTGACAAGCTTAATCCTCCACTAAGTATGACTAATCTAACCCAAGCTGGGGTACAGAAACGCCTCAGTAACATTAAAATAAACAAATCACCAGGACCTGATGGCATACACCCACGGGTACTAAGGGAACTAAGTAATGTGATAGACAGACCGTTATATCTTATATTTAAGGACTCTGTTGAGACTGGGTCTGTGCCACTTGATTGGCAACAGGCAAATGTTGTGCCAATATTCAAAAAGGGAGAAAAAAGTGATGGCGGAAACTATCGGCCGGTGAGTCTGACGTCCGTTGTGGGCAAAATTTTTGAAAGCTTCATTAAAGAGGCAATTACGGAGCATCTTGATGCTAATAATCTTTTAATCCCGAACCAACATGGATTCATGAGGAATCGCTCCTGCCAAACAAACCTGATTGACTTCTACGAGGAGGTTAGCTCTCGAGTAGATCAGGGGGAACCAGTGGATGTCGTGTATCTCGACTTCTCAAAAGCGTTCGATAGCGTGCCACATAATAGGTTGGTATACAAAATGAGAATGATGGGGCTGGGGGAAAATGTCTGCAAGTGGGTAGCTAACTGGCTAAAGGATAGAAGGCAGAGGGTGGTTATAAATGGAATATACTCAGATTGGGTAAGCGTCACTAGTGGGGTACCACAGGGGTCTGTACTAGGCCCAATGTTATTTAATATCTTTATTAACGACATAGTCAACGGGATAAATAGTAAAATATCAATATTTGCAGATGACACAAAGTTATGTAAAACAATTAATACAAAAGAGGACAGTGCAGACCTACAGAGGGATTTGGATAAGCTGGGTAGGTGGAGCATTAAATGGCAAATGAGGTTTAACGAGGAGAAATGTAAGGTCATACATATGGGAAGGAAAAATGGAAGTCACCAGTACTCACTGAATGGGAAATCATTGGGGAATTCAGAGATGGAGAAGGACTTGGGCATCTTGATTGATAGCAAACTAAAATTGGAGTGCCCAAAGTCAGGCTGCTGCTGTAAGGGCAAACAGGGTAATGGGATGTATCAGAAGAGGTATAGCTGCAAAGGATGAGAACATTGTTCTTCCACTGTACAAAGCACTGGTCAGACCACACTTGGAATACTGTGCTCAGTTATGGGCCCCAATATATAGAAAGGATATAAATGAGCTTGAAAAGGTACAAAGGAGGGAAACAAAATTAATAAAGGGAATGGAGGGACTGCAATACCCAGAGAGCCTGGAAAAAAGAAGGTTGAGGGGGACATAATAAATGTGTACAAATATGTTAGGGGACAGTATAGAGATCTTGCCCGGGATTTGTTCAAAAGGAGGGATATTACGGTAACAAGAGGGCACTCACTAAGACTGGAAGAGAAAAGGTTTCAGCACCAGCATAGGAAGGGGTTCTTTACAGTAAGAGCAGTGAGAATATGGAATTCACTGAGTGAGGAGACGGTAATGTCAAATTCACTACACCAGTTCAAGCGGGGACTGGATACATTTCTAGATACCAGGCAGATTTCAGCGTATACTTAAAAATAAAATAAAATAGTAGGTTGATAGAGGGATTTATTCTGACTGCTGGTTTCAGAGTCGGGAGGGAATTTTTCCTCAGGTGAAGATTGACTAAATCATTTGGGGCTTTTGCCCTCCTCTGGATCAACTTTAGCAATTACAGAACTAACAGGTCGAACTTGATGGACGCAAGTCTTTATTCGGCTTTACAAACTATGTTACTATGTATACGTTGTCAGAAAATACTGCCATTTCTGGCCTCCATGAAATTTTTTTTCAGTGTGTCAGTAAAGTTTTTGACACTGGTTTGCTGTTCAAAACAGTTAACTACAGGCCAGGTATTTAAAACTGTGTTTTCTCCATCACACGGATTACATATACGTTTTCAGAAAATACTGCCATTTCTGGCCTCCATTAAAAAAAAATTTCAGTGTGTCAGGACAGTTTTTGACACTGGTTTGCTGTTCAAAACCGTTACCTACAGGTCAGGTATTTAAAACGGTGTTTTCTCCATCACACGGATCACATATAAGTTTTCAGAAAATACTGCCATTTCTGGCCCCCCATTAAAAAAAAATTTCAGTGTGTCAGCAAAGTTTTTGACACTGGTTTGCTGTTCAAAACAGTTACCTACAGGCCTGGTATTAAAAAGTGTGTTTTGCTTCGGCCTGCCCTCGCCTTGGCTCCGGCCTGCCCTCGCTCTGGATCCGGCCTGATCTCGCAATGGCTCTGGCCTGCCCTTGCCTTGGCTCCGGCCTGCTCTTGCCCTGGCTCCAGCCTGCTCTCGCCTTGGCTCTGGCCTGCCCTCGCTCTGACTCCGGCCTGCTCTTGCTCTGGCTCTGGCCTGCCTTCGCATTGGCTCCGGACTGCTCTTGCTCTGGTTCTGGCCTGACTTGGCCGTGGCTCCGGCCTTCTCTCGCTCTGGCTCCGGCCAGCCCTCGCCCTGGCTCCGGCCTGCACTCGCTCTGGCTCCGGCCTGATATTACTCTGGCTCTGGCCTGCACTCGCCTTGGATGCGGCCTGTTCTCGCTCTGGTTCCGTCCTGCCCTCGCCCTAGCTCTGGCCTGATCTCGCTCTGGCTCTGGTCTGCCCTCGCCCTGGCTCCGGCCTGCTCTCGCTCTGGCCTGCCCTTGTCTTGGCTCCGGCCTGCTCTCTCTCTGGCTCTGTCCTGCCCTCGTCCTGGCCTGCCCTCGTCTTGGCTCCGGCCTGCTCTCTCTCTGGCTCTGTCCTGCCCTCGTCCTGGCTCCAGCCTGCTCTCCCTCTCGTCTGCCCTTGCCTTGGCTCCGGCCTGCTCTCACCCTGGCTCCGGCTTGCTCTCTCTGTGGCTCTGGCCTGCCCTCGCCCTGGCTCCGGCCTGCTATCGCTCTGTCTCTGGCCTGCCCTGGCCTTGGCTCTGGCCTGCCCTCGCCGAGGCTCCGGCCTGCTCTCGCTCTGGCTCCGGCCTGCTCTCACCCTGGCTCCGGCTTGCTCTCTCTCTGTCTCTGGCCTGCCCTCGCCCTGGCTCTGGCCTGCTCTCGCTATAGCTCTGGCCTGCCCTGGCCTTGGCTCTGGCCTTCTCTCGCTCTGGCTCTGGCCTGCCGTTGCCTTGGCTCTGGCCTACTCTCACTCTGGCTCTGGCCTGCCCTCGCCTTGGCTCCGGCATGCTCTCGCCCTGGTTCCGGGCTGCCTTTGCCTTGGCTCCGGCCTTCTCTCGCTCTGGCCTGCCCTTGCCTTGGCTCTGGCCTACTCTCGCTCTGGCTCTGGCCTGCCCTCGCCTTGGCTCCGGCCTGCTCTCGCCATGGCTCTGGCCTGCTCTCGCTCAGGCTCTGGGCTGCCATCGCCCTGGCTCCGGCCTTCTCTCGCTGTGGCTCTGGCCCGCCCTCACCCTGGCTCCGGCTTGCTCTCTCTCTGGCTCTGGCCTGCTCTCGCCCTGACTCAGGCCTGCCCTCGTCCTGGCTCCGGCCTGCTCTTGCTCTGGGCTGCCCTCGCCTTGGCTCCGGCCTGCTTTCCCTCTGGCTCCGGCCTGCCCTTGCCCTGGCTCTGGCTTGCTCGCGATCTGGCTCAGGCCTGCTCTCGCTTTGGCTCTGGCCTGCCCTTGCCTTTGCTCCGGCCTGCTCTCGCTCTGGCCTGCCCTCGCCTTGGCTCCGGCCTGCTCTCGCTCTGGCCTGCCCTAGCCTTGGCTACGGCCTTCTTTCGCTCTGACTCTGGCCTGCCCTTGCCTTGGCTCTGGCCAACTCTAGCTTTGGCTTTGGAGTGCCCTCGCCTTGTCTCCGGCCTGCTCTCGCTCTGGCCTGCCCTCGCCTTGGCTCCAGCCTTCAATCGCTCTGCTCTGGCCTGCCCTTGCCTTGGCTCTGGCCTACTCTCGCTTTGTATCTGGCTTGCCCTTGCCTTTGCTCCGGCCTTCTCTCGCTCTGGCTCTTGCCTGCTCTCGCCCTGGCTCCGGCCTGCCATTGTCCTGGCTCCGGCCTGTTCTCGCTCTGGCTATTTCCTGCCCTCGCCTTGGCTCCGGCCTGCTCTCTCGCTCTGTCTCACCTGCCCTCGCCCTGGCTCAGGCCTGCCCTCGTCCTGGCTCCGGCCTGCTCTTGCTCTGGCCTGCCCTCGCCTTGGTTCCGGCCTGCTCTCGCCTTGGCTCCGGCCTACTCTCGCTCAGGCTCTGGCCTGCTCTTGCTCTGGCCTGGCCTTGGCCGGATCCGGCCTGCTCTCGCTCTCACTCTGGTCTGCCCTCGCCCTGGAATGCACTCGCGCTGGCTCTGGCCTGCTCTTGCCCTGGCTCCGGGCTGCACTCGTCCTGGCTCTGGCCTGCTCTCGCTCTGGCTCTGGCCTGCCATCGTCTTGGCTCCGGCCTGCTCTCGCCCTGGCTCCAGCCTGCTCTCGCTCTGGCTTCGGCCTTCCCTCGCCCTGGCTCCGGCCTGCCCTAGTTCTGGCTCCGGCCAGCCCTCGCCCTGGCCAGCACCTGCTCTTGCTCCGGCCTGTCTTCGCCTTGGCTCCTGCCTGATCTCGCTCTGGCCTGCTCTCGCTCTGGCTCTGGTCTGCTCTCGCTCTGGCCTGCCTTAGCCTTGGCTCCGGACTGCTCTCGCTCTGGCTCCGGCCTGCTCTCGCTCTGGCCTGATCTTGCTCTGGCCTACCCTGGCTCTGCCTCTGGCCTGCCCTTGCCTTGGCTCCGGCCTGCTCTCGCTCTAGCTCCATACTGCCCTCACCCTGGCTCCACTATGCCATAGCTCGGGCTACGGCCTGCCTTGGCTCCGTCCTCGCCTTGGCTCCGACTTGCTACACACAGTAAAATTTGGTGGAGGTTCCATCATGCTTTGGAGCTGTGTGGCCAATGCCGGCACCGGGAATCTTGTTAAAGTTGAGGGACGCATGGATTACAGCTCTCGCTGTGGCTCTGGTCTGCCTTCGTCTTGGCCAGAACGAGATTTGGCCAGAGCCAAGGCAAGCCCAGAGCCAGAGAGAAAGAAGGCCGGAGCCATGGCAAGGGAAGCCGGAACCAGGTCGAGAGCAGGCCAGAGCCAGGGCGAGAGCAGGCCGGAGCCAAGGCGAAAGCAGGGCGAGGGCAGGCCAGAGCCAGAGTCAGATCAGGCCGGAGACAAGGCGACGGAAGGCCAGAGCCAGAGCGAGGGCAGGCCAGAGCCAGAGCAAGAGCAGGCCGGACGGAGCCAAGCAAGGGCAGGCCAGAGCCAAAGCGAGAGCTGTCCGGAGCCAAGGCAAGGGCAGGCCAGAGCCAGAGCGGGAGGAAGCCGCAGCAAAGGCAGGGGCAGGCCAGAGCCAGAGCGAGAGCAGGCCAGAGGCAGAGCGAGTGTAGGCCGGAGCCAGGGCAAGGGCAGGCCGGAGCCAGGGCAAGGGTAGGCCGGAGCCAGAGCGAGAGAAGGCCGGAGCCAAGGCAAGGGCAGGCCGGAACCAGGGCAAGAGCAGGCCAGAGCCAGGGCGAGAGCAAAACTATACCTGGCCATCACTAAGATTTCATTATGACATCATCACTGATGACATCACAATACACCCTCACTACTTACACAAGTGTTTACAGCCCCGGTGTCATTGTTGTCAGTGATTAGCTAGAGATAGTGATAAACTGATCGCGCTTGGATTTGATTGAAATGTCTGGAGTTCCTCCAGACAATCTTCAGGTGTTGGCACTACTTCAGGGGATTCTTACCAACTATGCCCCTGACATTGTGCTACCACTACCCGATGGCGTCCTTAGCTTTACTTACCGGCTGGTTATGGAGCTTCCAGAGCCAGGGCGAGAGCAGGCCGGAGCCAGGGCGAGAGAAGGCCAGAGCCAGGGCAAGGGCAGGCCCGAGCCAGAGTCAGAGCAGGCCGGAGTCAAGGCGAGGGCAGGCAAGAGCCAGAGCGAGGGTAAGCCAGAGCCAGAGCGAGCTTGGGCAGGCTAGAGTCAGAGCGATAGCAGGCCGGAGCCAAGGCGAGAACATGCCGGAGCCAGGGAGAGGGCAGGCCAGAGCCAGAGAGAGGGCAGGCCGGAGACAAGGTGAGAGCAGGCCTGAGCCAAGGCGAGGGCAAGCCAGAGCCAGAGCGAGAGCAGGCCGGAGCCAGAGCGAGAGCAGGCCGGAGCCAAGGCGAGGGCAGGCCAGAGCCAGATCCAGAGCAGGCCGGAGCCAGAGCGAGAGCAGGCCAGAGCCAGAACGAGAGCAGACCGGAGAGCCAAGTCGAGGACAGGCCAGAGCGAGAGTAGGCCAGAGCCAAGGCAAGGGCAGGCTAGAGCCAGAATGAGAGAAGGCCGGAGTCAAGGTAAGGGCACGCCGGAACCAGGGCGAGAACAGGCCGGAGCCAGGGCGAGGCCTGAGCGAGAGCAGGCCAGAGCCAGAGCGAGAGTAGGCCGGAGCCAGGGCGAGGGCAGGCCAAAGCCAAAAAGAGAGCAGGCCGGAGCCAGGGCGAGGGCAGGCCAGAGCCAGAGCGAGAGCAGGCCGGAGCCAAGGGGAGGGCAGGCCAGAGCAAGAGCGAGAGCAGGCCGGAGCCAAGGCGAGGGCAGGCCAGAGCAAGAGCGAGAGCAGGCCGGAGCCAGGGCAAGAGCAGGCCAGAGCCAAGGCGAGGGAAGGCCAGAGCCAGAGCGAGAACAGGCCAGAGCGAGAGCAGTCCGGAGCCAAGGCAAGGGCAGGCCAGAGCCAGAGCGAGAGAACTGGCCTCAGTCCTCTAGAGCTGGAGCAGGCTGGAGCCAGGGCGAGGGCAGACTCTCAGAGCCAGAGCGAGAGCAGGCCAGAGCCAGAGCGAGATCAGGCCGGAGCCAGGGTGAGGGCAGGCCGGAGCCAGGGCGAGAGCAGGCCGGAGCCAAGGCGAGGGCAGGCCGGAGCCAGAGCAGGAGCTGGCCGGAGCCAAGGCGAGGGCTGCCCAGAGCGGAGCCAGGGCGAGGGCAGGCCGAAGCCAGAGCGAGAGCAGGCCGGAGCAAGGGCGAGAGCAGGCCGGAGCCAAGGAGAGGGCAGGCCGGAGCCAAGGCAAGGGCAGGCCGGAGCCAGAGCGAGGGCAGGTAGGAGCCAGAGCGAGAGCAGGCCGGAGTCAAGTTGAGGGCAGGCCAGATAGAGAGCAAGCATGAGCCAAGGTAAGGACAGTTCGAGGCCAGAGCGAGAGCAGGCCAGAGCCAGAGCGAAAGTAGGCCAGAGCCAGAGCGAAAGTAGGCCGGAGCCAGGGCTAGGGCAGGCCAGAGCCAGATAGAGAGCAGGCCGGAGCCAGGGTGAGGGCAGTCCGGAGCCAGGGCGAGGGCAGTCCGGATTTAGAGCGAGAGCAGGCCGGAGCCAAGGCGAGATTAGCCCGGAGCCAAGGCGAGGGCAGGCCAGAGGCAGAGCCAGGGCTAGCCAGAGCGAGAGTAGGCAGGCTGGAACCAGAGCGAGAGCAGGCCGGAGCCAAGGCGAGAGCAGGTCGTATCCAGGGCGAGAACAGGCAGGAGCCAAGGAGAGGGCAGGCAGGAGCCAGAGAGATAGCAGGCCTCTGGAGCCAGGACGAGGGCAGGCCGGAGACAAGGAGAGGACAGGCCAGAGCCAGAGCGAAAGCAAGGGCGAGAGCAGGCCGGAGCCAAGGCAAGGGCAGGCCAGAGCGAGAGCAGGCCGGAGCAAGGGTGACGGCAGGCTAGAGCTAGAGCAAGAGCAGGCGGAACCAGGGCGAGAGCAGGCCGGAGCCAAGGTGAGGGCTGGCTGGAGCCAGAGCAAGGGCAGGCCGGAGCCAGGGCAAGGGCAGGCCGGAGCCAGAGCAAGAGCAGGCCGGAGCCAAGGCGAGAGAGAGCAGGCGAGAGCCATAGCGAGAGCAGGCCGGAGCCAAAGCGAGGGCAGGTCGGAGCCAGGGTGAGGGCAGGCCAGAGTCAGAGCGATAGCAGGCTCCGCGGAGCCAAGGCGAGGGCACGCCACAGACAGAACGAGAGCAGACCGGAGCCAGGTCGAGGGCAGGCCAGAGCTAGAGCGAGAGTAGGCCAGAGCCAAGGCAAGGGCAGGCCAGAGCCAGAGCGAGAGAAAGCCGGAGTCAAAGCAAGGGCAGGCCAGAACCAGGGGGAGAACAGGCCAGAGCCAGGGTGAGGCCAGAGCCAGAGCGAGAGCAGGCCAGAGCCAGAGTAGGCCGGAGCCAGGGCAAGGGTAGCCAGAGCCAAAAAGAGAGCAGGCCGGAGCCAAGGCGAGGGCAGGCCAGAGGCAGAGCCAGGGCAGGCCAGAGCGAGAGCAGGCCGGAGCCAAGGCGAGGGCAGGCCAGAGCCAGAGCGAGAGCAGGCCGGAGCCAGGGTGACGGCAGGTCAGAGCTAGAGCAAGAGAAGGCGGAGCCAGGGCGAGAGCAGGCCGGAGCCAAGGTGAGGGCTGGCTGGAGCCAGAGCAAGGGCAGGCCGGAGCCAGGGCGAGGACAGGCCGGAGCCAGAGCAAGAGCAGGCCGGAGCCAAGGAGAGAGCAGGCCGGAGCCAAGGTGAGGGCTGGCTGGAGCCAGAGCAAGGGCAGGCCGGAGCCAGGGCGAGGGCAGGCCGGAGCCAGAGCAAGAGCAGGCCGGAGCCAAGGCGAGGGCAGGCCAGAGCCAGAGCGAGAGCAGGTCGGAGCCAAGGCGAGGGCAGGCCAGAGCCAGAGCGAGAGCAGGTCGGAGCCAAGGCGAGGGCAGGCCAGAGCCAGAGACAGAGCAGGCCGGAGCTAGAGCAAGAGCAGGCGGAGCCAGGGTGAGGGCTGGCTGGAGCCAGATCAAGGGCAGGCCGGAGCCAGGGCGAGAGCAGGCCGGAGTCAAGGAGAGAGCAGGCCGGAGCCAAGGCGAGGGCAGGCCAAAGCCAGAGAGAGAGGAGGCCGGAGCCAGGGCGAGAGCAGGCCGGAGCCAAGGCGAGGGCAGGCCAGAGCCAGATCCAGAGCAGGCCAGAGCCAGGGCGAGGGCAGGTCAGAGTCAGAGCGAGAGCAGGCTGGAGCCAAGGCGAGGGCACGACAGAGCCAGAGCGAGAGCAGGCCAGAGCCAGAACGAGAGTAGGCCAGAGCCAAGGCAAGGGCAGGCCAGAGCCAGAGCGAGAGAAGGCCAGAGTCAAAGCAAGGGCAGGCCGGAACCAGGGCGAGAACAGGCCGGAGCCAGGGAGAGGCCAGATTGAGAGCAGGCCAGAGCCAGAGCGAGAGTAGGCCGGAGCCAGGGAGAGGCCAGATTGAGAGCAGGCCAGAGCCAGAGCGAGAGTAGGCCGGAGCCAGGGCGAGGGCAGGCCAGAGCCAAAAAGAGAGCAGGCCGGAGCCAGGGCGAAGGCAGTCCGGAGCTAGAGCGAGAGAAGGCCGGAGCTAAGGCGAGAGCAGGGCCGGAGCCAAGGCGAGGGCAGGCCAGAGGCTGAGCCAGAGCAGGCCAGCGCCAGAGCGAAAGCAGGCCGGAGCCAAGGCGAGGGCAGGCCAGAGCAGGTCGGAGCCAAGGCGAGGGCAGGCCAGAGCCACAGCCAGAGCAGGCCGGAGCCAAGGCGAGGGCAGGCCAGAGCCAGAGCGAGAACAGGCCGGAGCCAGGGTGAGAGCAGGCCGGAGACAAGGCGAGGGCAGGCCAGAGCCAGATCCAGAGCAGGCCGGAGCAAGGGCGAGGGCAGGCCCAGAGCGAGAGCAGGCCAGAGCCAGATTGAGAGCTGACCGGAGCCAGGTCGAGGGCAGGCCAGAGCTAGAGTGAGAGTAGGCCAGAGCCAAGGCAAGGGCAGGCCAGAGCCAGAGTGAGAGAAGGCCGGAGTCAAAGCAAGGGCAGGCCGGAACCACGGCGAGAAAAGGCTGGAGCCAGGGCAAGGCCATAGCCAGAGCGAGAGCAGGCCAGAGCGAGAGTAGGCCGGAGCCAGAGCGAGGGCAGGCCAGAGCCAAAAAGAGAGCAGGCCGGAGCCAGGGCGAGGGCAGTCCGGAGCTAGAGCAAGAGCAGGCCGGAGCTAAGGCGAGAGGTAGGTCCGGAGCCAAGGCGAGGGCAGGCCAGAGGCAGAGCCAGGGCAGGCCAGCGCCAGAGCGAGAGCAGGCCGGAGCCAAGGCGAGAGCAGGCCAGATCCAGAGCGAGAGCAGGTTGGAGCCAAGTCGAGGGCAGGCCAGAGCCAGAGCAAAAGCAGGCCAGAGCCAGAGTGAGAGCAGTCCGGAGCCAAGGAAAGGGAAGGCCACAGCCAGAGAGGTAGAGCAGGCTTGAGCCAGAGCGAGGGCAGGCCGGAGGCAAGGCGAAGGCAGGCCAGAACCAGAGCGAGAGCAGACCGGAGTCAAGAAGAGGGAAGGCTAGAGCAAGAGCAGGCCGGAGCCAGGGCGAGGGCAGGCCAGAACCAGAGAAAGAGCAGGCCGGAGCCAAGGCGAGGGCTGGCCAGAGCCAGAGTAAGGGCAGGCCGGAGCCAGGGCGAGGGCAGGCCGGAGCCAGAGCAATAGCAGGCCGGAGCCAAGGTGAGGGCAGGCCAAAGACAGAGCGAGAGCAGGCCGGAGCCAAGGCGAGGGCAGGCCAGAGACAGATCCAGAGCAGACCGGATGCATTATGTAAGGACTCTGCAGCATTATTTAAGGACTCTGCTGTGGTATTTAAGGACTCTGCTGCATTATTTAAGGACTTTGCTGCATTAATTAAGGACTCTGCTGCTGCTGTATTGAAGGACTCTGCTGCATTATTTAAAGACTGCAGCGGTACTTAAGGACTCTGCTGCTGCATTTAAGGACTCTGCTGCACTATTTAAGGACTCTGCTGCATAATTTAAGGACTCTGCTGCGGTATTTAAGGACTCTGCTGCATTATTTAAGGACTTTGCTGCATTATTTCAGGACTCTGCTGCGGTATTTAAGGGCTCCTCTGCATTATTTAAGGACTTTGCTTCATTATTTAAGGACTCTGCTGCAGTATTTAAAGGCTCTGCTGCATTATTTAAGGACTTTGCTGCATTATTTAAGGACTCTGCTGCGGTATTTAAGGACCAGGGCGAGGGCAGGCCAGAGTCAGAGCGAGAGCAGGCCGGACGGAGCCAAAGCGAGGACACGCCAGAGCCAGAGCGAGAGCAGGCCAGAGCCAGAGCGAGAGCAGGCCGGAGCCAGGGCGAGGGCAGGCCAGAGCCAGAGCGAGAGTAAGCCAGAGCCAAGGCAAGGGCAGGCCAGAGCCAGAGGGAGAGAAGGCCAGAGCCAAGGCAAGGGCAGGCCGGAACCAGGGCGAGAGGAGACCGGAGACAGGGCGAGGCCAGAGCGAGAGCAGGCCAGAGCCAAAGCGAGAGTAGGCCGGAGCCAGGGCCAGGGCAGGCCAGAGCCAGAGAGAGAGCAGGCCGGAGCCAGTGCGAGGGCAGGCCAGAGCCAGAGCAAGAGCAGGCCGGAGCCAGGGCAAGAGCAGGCTGGAGCCAAGGCGAGGGCAGGACAGAGCCAGAGTGAGAGCAGGCCAGAGCCAAGGCAAGGGCAGGCCAGAGCCAGGACGAGAGCAGGCCGGAGCCAATGCGAGGGCAGGCCGGAGCCAGGGCGAGGGCATGCAGGAGCCAGAGCGAGAGCAGGCCGGAGCCAAGGCGAGAGCAGGCCGGAGCCAAGACGAGGGTAGGCCAGAGCGAGGGCAGGTCAGAGTCAGAGCGAGAGCAGGCCGGAGCTAAGGCAAGGGCAGGCCAAAGCCAGAGACAGAGCAGGCCGGAGCCAAGGCATGGGCAGGACAGAGCCAGAGAGAGAGCAGGCCGGAGCCAGGGCGAGGGCAGGCCAGAGCCAGAGCAGGTCGGAGGCAGAGCGAGAGCAGGTCGGTGGCAGGGCGAGAGCAGGCCGGAGCCAATGCAAGGGCTGGCCGGAGCTAGAGCAAGGGCAGGCCGTAGTCAGGGCAAGGGCAGGCCGTATCCAGAGCGAGAGCAGGCCGGAGCCAAGGCGAGAGCAGGCCGGAGTCAAGGCGAGGGTAGGCCAGAGCCAAAGCAAGGGCAGGCCAGAGCCAGAGATAAAGAAGGCCAGAGCCAAGGCAAGGGTAGGCCGGAACCAGGGCGAGAGCAGGCCGGAGACAGGGCGAGGCCAGAGCGAGAGTAGGCCGGAGCCAGGGCAAGGGCAGGCCACAGCCAGAGAGAGAGCAGGCCAGAGCCAGGGCGAGGGCAGGCCAGAGACAGAGCGAGAGCAGTTCAGAGCCAGGGAGAGAGCAGGACGCAGCCAAGGCGAGGGTAGGCCGGAGCCCGAGCTGTGGCATAGTGGAGCCAAGTCGAGAGCAGGCCAGAGCCAGAGCGAGAGCAGGCCGAAGCAAAGGCAGGCCAAAGCCAGAGTGAGTGCAGGCCGGAGCCAAGGCAAAGGCAGGCCAGAGAGAGAGCAGGCTGGAGCCAAGGCGAGGGCAGGCTGGAGGCAGAGCGAGAGCAAGCCGGATCCAAGGCGACGGCAGGCCAAAACCAGAGCGAGAGAATGCCGGAGCCAGGGCGAGAGCAGGCCAGATCGAGAGCAGGCCAGAGACAGGGAGAGGGCAGGCCGGAGCCAGAGCGAGAGCAGGCCGGAGCCAGAGCGAGAGCAGGCCGGAGCCAGAGCGAGAGCAGGAAGGAGCCAGAGCGAGAGCAGGCCGGAGCCAGAGCGAGAGCAGGCTAGAGCCAAAACGAGAGCAGGCCAGATTCAGGGCGAGAGCAGGCCGAAGCCAAGGCAAGGGCAGGCCGGAGCCAGAGCGAGAGCAGGCCGGAGCCAGGGCGAGAGCAGGCCGGAGCCAGGGCGAGAGCAGGCCGGAGCCAGGGCGAGAGCAGGCCGGAGCAAAGGTGAGGGCAGGCCAGAGCCAGTTCGAGAGCAGGCCGGAGCCAGAGCGAGAGCAGGACAGAGCCAGAGCGAGAGCAGGACAGAGCCAGAGCGAGAGCAGGACAGAGCCAGGGCAAAGGCAGGCCAGAGCCAGAGCGAGAGCAGGCCGGAGCCAGGATATTTGAAAGCAAGCAAACCTCTAATATGGGCCATAGAAGTATGTATAGATTTACATTTCTATAACCTTTATGCCCATATTAGAGGTCTGATAAGTCCTAGGGGGTGACAGATTCCCTTTAATGCTTGTGTCGTGGTTGGCCTCTAGCCCGGTGTCTCATGTGTTGGGTTTCCCCACTCCGGGTCCTCCTGAAAGAGGAAGTAGGATTTCTCTTTTTATTTTGTGCTTTTGGCTTCTTGCCCAGTGATAGGGACGGATCTCATCCTCTCAGGCCTAGCCCAACCCTAACCCTAGCCCTAACCCTAACCCCAACCCCAACCCTACCACAACCCTAAGCCTAGAGTTTATATTTTACGCCGTTTAGACAACTTTATTCTTCGAGTCAGTGCGATTACAGCGATACCAGAATCATATCGGATTTTTATGATTGACAGCTGTCACACACTAAAAGACGCATTTTTTCGTAAAATCGCCATATTTTTAGAGCTATAATTTTTCCATATTTTGGCCGACAGAGTCATGTGACGTCTTGTTTTTTGCGGGATGAGTTGACGTTTTTATTGGTGCCATTTTCAGGCACGTGACATATTTTGATCGCTCTCTATTCCGATTAATGGGAGGCAGAATAAACAAAAACCAACAATTCAGGAATTTTTTTTTTTTTTTTTTTTTATGCTGTTCCGCGTGTGGCAAAATTGATAAGGCAGCTTTATTCTTCGGGTCAGTACTTTTACAGTGGTACCACATTTATATCGATTTTCTATATTTTGGCGCTTTTACACAATAAAAGCTATTTTATAGAAAAAATTATTTTTTTGCATCGCTTTATTCTGAGAGCTATAACTTTTTTATTTTTAGGCTGATGGAGCTGTATGGCGGCTTGTTTTTTGCGGGACAAGATGACGTTTTCAGTGGTATCATTATTATTTATATTCGTCTTTTTGATCGCGTGTTATTCCATTTTTTGTTTGGCGGTATGATGATAAAGTATTGTTTTTTGCTTTATTTTTTATTTTTATTTTTTACCATGTTCACTGAAGGGGCTAACTAGTGGGACAGTTTTATAGGTCAGGTCATTCCAGACGCGGCGATACCAAATGTGTGTACTTTTATTGTTTTTTTTTTCATAATAATATTTATTGATGGGTACATTATATTTTTATTTTTGGTGGATTTTTTTTTTTTTCTTCACTTTCTGACACTTTTTTTACTTTTATTCTTTGTCCCACTATGGGACTTTCACTTTTTTTATTCTGATCGTCTGCATAGCATAGGGATGGAGCACCAGCCCTGTGCTATACAGGCTGTCAGCGATGCAAATGTAGAATATACTTTGGTCATGAACTGCGCATGCCAAAATATCTTACTGCTGTCTGGTGACCCAGATGTTGTCATGACGACATTGGGTCATCATGGCAACATCCAGGAAGCCGCGGCAGACATCGCTGGACGCCGGCAGGAGAGGTGAGTATCCCGATCACCTCCCCTTGCCCCAGCAATGCTGCGATCGACTCAGCTGCGACAATCGGCTGAAACCCGGCGGCGATCGCGCCCGCACAGCCTGTGTGCGGGCGCGATCGCAAAGACGTACTAATACGTATCAGGCTCTTAAGTCTCATGGCGCAGATACGTATTAGTACGTCTTGAGCTTTAAAGGGGTTAAACTACAACTCCAATGTCAGCCCCTAATTCAATAGGAACCAAAGATCTGAGAACAGAGAATGATAATAAAATAATTTGTCCACATAAATGGCAAAAGGGGTTGTCCTGAAAATGTCTTATTACAGAGTGTTCCCGGCAATCCATGATAAATCCGGTGGATACACTATAAGTATACCAAAGCTTAAAAGTAAAGAGCTACTTACCTGGACTCGTCCTCTTCCAGCTGTCAGGTTATAGTGACACAAGATGGCAGCTGTGTAGAAATTTATACATTCTATTCCAATTGTGATGTCTATGATGTCATGTGCCTTGTGATGTCATAATAGCTATCACTGTCATTTCAAATTTACAACCGCAAGAAAAAGTTGATTTCATGGTTTAAGAAAAAATATGGTGGGTAATTGCAGCCTGTGATTATTTTACATATTGTTATTAATATTTGTCATGTCCTTCACTGCTGCCTCCTGCACTGCTTTTTATATACTGTTTATTTTAATAATGGACAATTCACAAGCCCTGCATGTAGAATATATAGTTAATGGCCTCTGTTGAATGACTAGATGCCTATTAGAGCAATAAGATATACTCTATGTCTACAATCTTTTGGCTGAGTCTAAGGGCTCATACTCATCTGCGTTTAAATCACACGAGTGCAATCTGATAAAAAAAAATTGGATTGCACTCTGACTCCTGTTATTGAATGATTATGTGTTCATCTGTGATTTTTTTTTTCCAGCTCGGATCGAACTGAGAAAAAAAAAATCACAGCATGCTGCAAGTGGCTGCATATATCAGACGAGACTCGCCAATGCAAGTCAATGTGTGCGAAAAAAAAAAAGCACAGCAAACGGACCATGCTTATGCCATCCATATAGCGTCCATATAATACGCATCTATGTAACACCTTTCAGTGACTGTGGCGGCATCTCAGCACACAAATCCTGTATCTCAGATCTTTGTCTGGCCTTGTCTTCTGTGTTTTGGCCATCATGCCAACAAGACAAGGGTGATTGGGGCAAGAGACATGCTGGTGAGGGGGTTGTTGGCTGCCGTGATGCTGGTAATGGAGGTGGCTGCCAAGATGCTGGCACTGAAGGTGGCTGCCGTGATGGTGCCACTGTAGTTGGAGGTGGTTGCTGTGATGCTGTGACTGGAGGTGGTGGTGATGGCTGCTGTGATGCTGGTACTGGAGGTGGTGGTGATTGCCGTGATGCTGGCACTGGAGGTGGTGGCTGCCGTGATGGTGGGTCTGCTGAGTGCCCTTCTTGGGGGGTCTAATGACCGGGTTTGGTTGTCCTCAGAAAGTTGCCACCTTTCAAGGAATTAAAAGATGGCCATCGGTGAATTTGGTGGCGCAGCGGCAGACAAAACAATTTGGAGGGCAGCCCTGGTCTGCAGCCTCAATAAAAAGGGAACGTGCCTGAAATAACGGGCCAGGCTTAGACAAAAACTCTCATCATCATCACTCACAGGTATTCCCATGTCACGTACGCCAGTGATGGTGGGGCGGTAGCGATGCTGGCTTATTGGTGCATGAGGGGAGGTGTCGAGGGGCTGTGGTGTACTGGTGCTCTCCGCAGGCTCTTCTTCTTTCTGGCCCCCAGCTCCGGCCTCCATTTCAGATTCCTCTCTGGCTTCCAGCACCTCCGGGCTACAGGTATTTCCCTTTTTGGTCCAGTCAGATCTGTAAGGTCAGGGATGACAGAGAAAAAAGCATTTTTAATATGCAAAATAATAATCAAACCATTACAACAAATAAAACTGAAAAAGATAGCCACTTACGGGTGAAAATTTAGGACTAGGGTCAAAAACTGGAGCCGGTCATAATATAGGTACAGTACAGACCAAAAGTTTGGACAAACCTTCTCATTTAAAGATTTTTCTGTATTTTCATGATTTTGAAAATTGTACATTCACACTGAAGGCATCAAAACTATGAATTAACACATGTGGAATTATATACTTAACAAAAAAGTGTGAAACAACTGAAAATATGTCTTATATTCTAGGTTCTTCAAAGTTGCCACCTTTTGCTTTGATTACTGCTTTGCACACTCTTGGCATTCTCTTGATGAGCTTCAAGAGGTAGTCACCGGAAATGGTTTTCACTTCACATGTGTGCCCTGTCAGGTTTAATAAATGGGATTTCTTGCCTTATAAATGGGGTTGGGACCATCAGTTGTGTTGTGCAGAAGTCAGGTGGATACACAGCTGATAGTCCTACTGAATAGACTGTTAGAATTTGTATTATTGCAAGAAAAAAGCAGCTAAGTAAAGAAAAACGAGTGGCCATCATTACTTTAAGAAATGAAGGTCAGTCAGTCCGAAAAATTGGGAAAACTTTGAAAGTGTCCCCAAGTGCAGGTGCAAAAACCATCAAGCGCTACAAAGAAACTGGCTCACATGAGGACCACCCCAGGAAAGGAAGACCAAGAGTCACCTCTACTTCTGAGGATAAGTTTATCCGAGTCACCAGCCTCAGAAATTGCAGGTTACCAGCAGCTCAGATTAGAGACCAGGTCAATGCCACACAGAGTTCTAGCAGCAGACACATCTCTACAACAACTGTTAAGAGGAGACTTTGTGCAGCAGGCCTTCAGGGTAAAATAGCTGCTAGGAAACCACGGCTAAGGAGAGGCAACAAGCAAAAGAGACTTGTTTGGGCTAAAGAACACAAGGAATGGACATTAGACCAGTGGAAATCTGTGCTTTGGTCTGATGAGTCCAAATTTGAGATCTTTGGTTCCAACCACCGTGTCTTTGTGCAATGCAGAAAAGGTGAACAGATGGACTCTACATGCCTGGTTCCCACCGTGAAGCATGGAGGAGGAGGTGTGATGGTGTGGGGGTGCTTTGCTGGTGACACTGTTGGGGATTTATTCAAAATTGAAGGCATACTGAACCAGCATGGCTATCACAGCATCTTGCAGCGGCATGCTATTCCATCCGGTTTGCGTTTAGTTGGACCATCATTTACTTTTCAACAGGACAATGACCCCAAACACACCTCCAGGCTGTGTAAGGGCTATTTGACCAAGAAAGAGAGTGATGGGGTGCTATGCGAGATGACCTGGCCTCCACAGTCACCAGACCTGAACCCAATCGAGATGGTTTGGGGTGAGCTGGACCGCAGAGTGAAGGCAAAGGGGCCAACAAGTGCTAAGCATCTCTGGGAACTCCTTCAAGATTGTTGAAAGACCATTTCCAGTGACTACCTCTTGAAGCTCATCAAGAGAATGCCAAGAGTGTGCAAAGCAGTCATCAAAGCAAAAGGTGGCTACTTTGAAGAACCTAGAATATAAGACATATTTTCAGTTGTTTCACACTTTTTTGTTAAGTATATAATTCCACATGTGTTAATTCATAGTTTTGATGCCTTCAGTGTCAAGAAAATACAGAAAAATCTATAAATGAGAAGGTGTGTCCAAACTTTTGGTCTGTATTGTATATACCCCCCCAACAGTTGGACTATAAGACGCACCCCCTTTTATGCCCATAGCAGCCAGAGATGCAGATGTGTTATGTGCAGCATGAGACGGGGCATTATCATGCATGAAAATGATCTTGCTGCGGAATGCACGGTTCTTCTTCTTGAACCATGGAAGGAAGTGCTGTTTGAGAAACTCAACATACATTATGGAGTTCATCTTTACCCCTTCAGGGATCCTAAAAGGGCCGACAATCTCTCTCCCCATGATTCCAGCCCCAAACATTACTCCACCTCCAGCCGTGTTTGCATGGGGTGTCCATCAACCAGCCATCCTCCACTCCATCCATCTGGACCATCGAGATCATTTCATGCATGATAATGCCCCGTCTCATGCTGCACATAACACATCTGCATCAATGCCTGCTATGGGCATAAAGGGGACAAACTTATGGTGTGGCAGCCATGCTCCCCTGACCTCAACCCCATTGAGAACCTCTGGAGCATCATCAAAAGGAGTGTCTATGATGGCGGGAGGCAGTTCACATCTAAGCAACAGCTCTGGGAGGGTATTCTGTCCTCGTGCAAAACAATTAAAGCATAAACCATCTAAAACCTGACAAATTCAATGGACGAGAGAGTTCAGAAGCTCATTTCGAACAAGGGGTCCTATGTGCAAATGTAACATCACCTAGAATAAAGTTTTGAGTTGAAAACTGTTTGATTTCAGTTTGTAATAACCTGCTAATGCTTATAATTTCAAAAATGACCATTTTTTTGTTCTTTATTAAAATGAAAAGGTTGAAAACTCTGCTGTGAATAATAATTTGGAACATGCATTTTGAGTGCAGTTTGAGTATTTTATTTTTTTAAAAATATACTGTTATCATAGGCAGCTTGTACAAAAACCTTTCAATTGTACTCTAATAGTTATTTGACTGGAAAATTACAATTACAATGACTGCAATTCATATAGGTAATTTGGGAAAATCTGAGAAAATATTATTTGCATAATAATTTGGAACACAGTGTAAACTTGATTATGATGTAATGTATAATAAAATTCTATGCAATTTATCATATATTGACCTTTTTGAATTGGTATTCCCTGTAAGTAGCATGGAGTGCACACTCATCTCCTTCGCCCTGTAACATAATTTTATTCCTTTCCACCCTTTTCTTTCCCCTCCACATAATTTTTTATAACACGTATAACATGTTTTGTGTTTTTAATCGATTTAATAAAGAGATACATATTTTACAATATACTCTTGTTGCCTAATTTATAGATATAATTTTCTAGGTTTATATGATCATATTAGCCCTAATCTATTGCTCACTGTTGTTTCCAGGGACTTATAGGGACTTTGAGGGATAGACGACTTGTGAGTGGGGGCGCCATTGTCGTACTATATTTAGGGTGCCAACCCCTGCAGTCAGGAATGATCATCATAGGGGACAATAGGAGCAGACTAATTCTGCACATTCATTGTTTTTCACTTTGATCTTCAGATTATTTCTTTGTATGGATAATTTTAATTATCTTTAATAAAGGTTGCATGTTAAGGGTTTTTTATGCAAATTATATGGTTATACCCTTTGTTTGATATGATGTTAGTTGGTTAAAAAAATGTAAAAAAATAAAAAGTTCAAATCACCCCTCTTTGCCCCATTGAAAGTAAAGATATTAAAAAAAAAATACACATATGTGGTATCGTTTTTTCAGTCCCTGCAGTTCCACAAAAATTAGACCACAGACAAAATAAAGTATAAATGTTGAGTGTCCAAGAACAATTGTGCCAAAGAGAAATAACACGTTACAACGATATATAGATGAAATATATTTATGAATTAAAATAAATAATAATGAAAGTCAAAAAATGGGCAAAGGGTACCCAAACAAAGGTGGCACTTGGGGTAAGTATATGCATAATTGTTATTCCATTGATAGGGCAGTAGAATGAATATGCTCATTAGTGGTAAAATACCACAACTATATAATCAAACATAGGGTATGTACATAAGTAGGAATATGGGAAGTATATATCGTTTAAATAGCAGCAAAAAGTACTTTATGTACAACCCTAAAAATTTGGGGGGCCAAACTTCAGAATTTTTTCACCACTAAAATAATTAAAAACTGGACATGTTGGGTATTGCCGTAATCGTATTGATGAGGAGAATAATATTGCAAGGTAATTTTTACTACAATATGTAAACACAATTCCCAAAAAACAATGTCATATTGCATTTTTTTTCCACAATTTCACTGCACTTGGAATTGTTTCCCTTTTTCCAGTACACTAGTGGTGAAATGAATGGTGTCAGTCAAAAGTAAAACTCGTCCCGCAAAAAAATAAGCCCTCATATGTCTATGTGGACAAAACAATTGTTATGGCTCTGGGAAGAAGGGGGTGAAAAAATAGAAACACAAAAGCGGAAATTAGCTGTGGCGTGAAGGGGTTAAGTCTGCACCAAATCTGCAAGTCACAAATAAGCAACGTGTGAATGAGACTTCAGGATTCTCATTCACTTTGCTGGCATCTGGAAATCCTTCAGGTTTTGTGACAAATCTGCACTGAAAAAAAAGCAGCATAAAGCATCGTGTGCACACAGCCTTACAGTAGGAGTGTCTATTTACCCATAACAACCAATCAGAAATCAGCTTTCATTTTACCAAAGCAGATTGAGAAATGAAAGCTGAGCTCTGGTTGGTTGCTATGGACAACAAAGACAATGTAATGAACAGTTTTGATAAATAATGATGCTCTGAGACTCCACATTATACATCAGGGGACAGCAGCTCCATGTCACCGATCTATCACTGCTGTCAGGAGATGGGATCAAGAACAATTGATAAGAATCTAGCAATATGGGTGATGTGCTCCGCATTACAGGAACCATATAGGAGAAGAGCTCAATATGGCGGATAACGCAGACATGGCACATCTGCTACAGCAGGTACACAAGGCAGACACAAGGATTTCTAATTGTACGGCGTACGGTGCTGAGAAGCAACTGCAATACTCATGAAATAAACCTAAAAAGAGACGGACAATCCTTTACACGTATCACTAGGATTATTATTATTCTTTATTATTATGGCGCCATTTATTCCCTGTCGCTTTACATGTGAGAAGGTGTATACATAGTAAAGACAAGTACAATAATCATGAACAATACAAGTTAGCGACTGGTCCAGGAGGAGAGAGGACCCTACCCGCGAGGGCCACAGTCTACAAAGGGATGGGTGAGGATACAGTAGGTGAGGGTAGAGCCTGTCATGCAGCGATGTGGTGGAGCGGTGGTTACTGCAGGGTGTAGGCTTGTCGGAAGAGGTCGGTCTTCATGTTCCTTCTGAAGGTTTCCACAGTAGGCGAGAGTCTGATGTGATGAGGTAGAGCTTTCCAGAGTAGGGGGGATGCACTGGAGAAATCTTGTATGCGATTGTGGGAAGAGGCAATAAGAGGGGAGTAGAGAAGGAGATTGCAACATTCTAACATTTGCACAAATTTGGCAACTTTTTGGGACCGTTTTCTGCAGAAAGTCATTTAAGGGGTTGTCCACTACATGTCAACCCCTTCTGGAATGCTACAGTGCCCCAAATAAAGTAAAAACACTTCATATTTACCTCAGTGCCAACATCGTTGGAATGGCGCTATTCCAGGAGGTATGTGTTTTTTATTTTATTTGAGGCACTGCAGCACTTAAAGGTACTATGTCACCAAGGTTTTGAAACCTAATCTGAGATATAATATATATAGAGATATAGATATATAATATACAGAGATAAATGTTTCACTCATTGGGATGCTTGCTGTAGTTTTGATAAAATCACAGTTTTATCAGCAGGAGATTATCACTACTGCTGCCAGGTAGTTATCTATATTCATGAGCTCTGTATAACCCCACCCCCACCACTGATTGGGAGTTTTCTGACTATGCACAGGGTACACACACAGAAAGCTGCCAATCAGTGTTGTTAGCTGGGTTATACAGAGCTCAGCATTCAGAGAACTGGTAAATTTGTAGCAGAGAAAACTGTGATTTTGTCAAAATTATACCATGCAATCCAATGAATAGTACATGCTTGGTAGAAGGGTCTCTGCCCCTATATCATGCTGCTCTCATATAGGGTACCATAAAACTGCTGCCAGATTCCCTTTGAAAAGGTGTCAGCATTTTCCATGTCTTGTGGTAAATTTCGGCAGAACTGAACCTGGACATTACACAATGAGAAGAACATTTCACCATGATTTTGGAACAGATAACTCTTGACCACTTTGTATTGGTAAACTGCCTATAACAACTATAATCATCTGCTCAAATATAAAACTGTTTTTTGTAATTTTTTATTATAAAGGTAGATTTGGAATCATTTTGGTGACTTTATCCCTGGATTACATGTGGAGGTATAAAACATGCACAATAACGTTCCCTATAATTACTAGTTACATTTCTCTTTTTACCTGAGCCTCCCACGTCTTCTTTCTTCTGGCTATTGGCCTGGATTGATGGTGTCTTTCCTTCCTCTGAACAGTCCAGGCTGATTCTTCTGTTCTTCGGTAATTTTCTCTGGACAATGATGTCTTCATCTGCTTGCGCCATCTCTGGGGTGGGAGACATCTTCCGACCTGAGTCTGGTTTCTTATTCTTTTTTCCCTTCCTTTGGGGCTTTTTGATAGAAGGCTTCTCATCAGCCGATGAGCCCAAATGTCTTCTGTTCTTCAATCCTTCACTCTGGGCAATGACGTCCTCACCCACTCGCTCCATCTCTGGGGTGGGAGACATCTTTCGTCCCGAGTCTTTTTTTTTACCCTTTCTTCCTCTCCATTTGGATTTTTTGATTGAAGACTCCTCATCAGCCGATGAGTCCAAGTGTCTTCTTTCTCTCTCTCTTCTTCCCTACAATCTCCTCTTTTTCAATATCATAGATTTGCTCACAGTCCGCAGACAACTTCTTCACTATCACCAGTCAACTCCAACTGTCACTTTCCTCAACTGTCAACTGAGCGCACAGGCACCTGGATGGAACTGGTCATGTGATCAGTAACTGACCAATAAGATTCCAAGGTATATGCTACAGTATAAGTATGGGAATCTATCAGTTTGATATAAGGGTTGTAATAAAATTAAATCTGTTTTTGTTCTACTGTTTTTAGTTAGTTGAAACTTTATCTTTTCCATTTCCATCACTTCAGTATTATCTCACAGATAATTTTAGGATTTTAGGGCCCATTTTAACAATATGCTGTATTATTTATCCACATCAATGAACTACATACCTGACCATTGTACTTATTGAGAAACAGTTGAGATCTCTATATTATTTGTATCGAGTGGCTACAAACAAAGCAAACAAGATGAATTTCTCATCCACTGCTGTACTCAGCATAAGCAGCGGCTGAAATGACAAATGTTTGTTTTGATTGCTGTCTATGCAGAGCGCAGAAGTCTATGACAAACTCATTTTAACTTCAGTGCTATGTATAAGCAGTGACCAAGATGACAGAAAATGAGCAATACATTATTGAAGGTAGCTCTACTCATGTGCAGTGCATATAAGCAGTGTTCATTCATTCTCTACTCATTTTCTGTTGTCCCAGTCTCTGTCTACGTAGAGGGAACCACTTGAGATGAGTTTGCCATAGGCTGTTGTGCTCTGCTTAGGCAGAGACTTATATGAGAAAGCTCACTTCATTATACTAAGCTTTGTAATTTCCATCTTTGCTTATGTAGACCAGCAGCCACTGGCAAACTCATCTCCCCTTCTGCGTTCTGCATAAATAGCGTTGGGTGGGCATTCGCTTTGCTACTCAACACGGTCTTCATTTATTACATAGAGCTGCTTTTATAGTTTTACATTTTTACTAACCCGGACTAGTGTTACAAGCAGGTCAAGAGACTGGTTTAGGATTAAGCTAATGGTTAGGGCTAGGAATAGGGCTAAGGTAATAACATTGTTCTATAAAAAATGTATTAAGAAAATAGAAAGCATACAAATAAAATAATGTATTGCGTTTTATATTTTTAAAATTCGAGAGATGCCTTCAGCAAAAAACAGAAAAAAAATTAAGAAATGAAATTGCAAAGTATAATTACATCAGTATTTTCCTTAAATTACAATACAATACTGGGCTTTTGGAAAGGACTCACGGAGTGCTATTGGTTCACGGGTTAGGGGGCATATACTTGTCTTGTCCTGGGTGCTCGCATCCCATGCTGTGACAGTGTGCTATCAGCAGAGTGCACAGCAACCAGAAAGTTTTTTAATTTACTTTTTTTTTCTGCATTTTTTCATCTGTAGCCTAAAAGACAACAGGTAAATATTAAATGCACTACAAACATCAGGCTTTTTTATTGTGTGATAGCTCACTGTAGGTGTGTTTTTGAACAAGCCCTAATGAGTATGAGTATGCATATGATGATATGGTGAGTATGTGTTATTGTTTTTTTCATGTATATGGTATATTTGTATGTATATTGGGGGCTATTTGGGACTCACACATGGAGGCTATGTGGGGTTCACACTGTATATATGGAGGCTATGTAGGGCTCACACTGCATAGATGGAGGCTATGTGGGGCTCACACTGTATATATGAAGGTTATGTGGGGCTCATACTGTATATAGGAGCCCATGTGGAGGCTCATACTGTATATAGGGGGCTATGTTGGGGCTCAATCTGTATATACAGAGGCTATGTGGGGCTCATGCTATATATAGGAAGCTATGTGGGGGCACATACTAGATTAGGAGGCTATGTGAGGGCTCATACTGAATGTAGGAGGTTATGTGGGGGTTCATAGTGTATGTAGGAGGCTATGTGGGGGCTTATACTGTGTATAGGAGGTTATGTGAAGGCTCATCTTGTATATAAGAGGCTCCTTGGTGCTCACACTATATACAGGGAGGCTATGTGGGGGCTCCTGCTGTATATACAGAGGCTATGTGGTGCTCATGCGGTATATAGGAGGCTATGGGAGGCTTATGCTGTATATATGAGGCTATTTGGGGCTCATACTGTAAATAGGCTATATATATGGGACACACTGTATATGCAGGCTATGTGGGGCTCACACTGTATATATGGAGGCTGTGTGGGGGTTCGCACTGTATATGGGAGGTTATGTGGGGGCTCATACTGAATGTGGGAGGCTATTTGGGGACTCAGACTGAATGTAGGAGGCTATGTGGGGGCTTATACTGTGTATAGGAGGCTATGTGAAGGCTCATCTTGTATATAAGAGGCTCCTTGGGGCTCACACTATATACAGGGAGGCTATGTGGGGGCTCCTGCTGTATATACAGAGGCTATGTGGTGCTCATGTGGTATATAGGAGGCTATTTGGGGCTCATACTGTAAATAGGAGGCTATATATATGGGACACACTGTATATGCAGGCTATGTGGGGCTCACACTGTATATATGGAGGCTGTGTGGGGGTTCGTACTGTATATGGGAGGTTATGTGGGGGCTCATACTGAATGTGGGAGGCTATTTGGGGGCTCAGACTGAATGTAGGAGGCTATGTGGGGGTTCATAATGTATATAGGAGGCTATATGGGGGCTCATACTGTATATAGGAGGCTATGTGAGGGCTCATATTGTTTATAGAGAGGCTATATGGGGCTCATACTATATATAGGGGGCTATGCTGGAGCTCATATTGTATATAGGAGATAACCGGGGCTCATACTATATAGGGTGGTCCAAAAGTAGGTGCACAGAAAGTGTAATAAGGTTATGAAGGGGGAGGTTTATCAAACATGGTGTAAAGTGAAACTGGCTCAGTTGCCCTTAGCAACCAATCAGATTCCACTTTTCATTCCTCACAGACAAAGTTTATAGTCGAAAACCAAAAAGTGTCAGTGATTTGAAAAATTACATAAGAGATGCATTTCAAGAAATTAATACCCAAAGAGACTTGTGCAAAAAAAGTTTGTCGAAGCGTAAGAGGCAGACTTCAAAGCTGTGCAAATTGTAATGGAAAACAGTTTGAGCACCTGCGTTGATAAAATTTAAGGGCTTTTGCATTATTGTTCAGAATAAAATTTAATTGTCAATGTTATGCTTGTGTTAGTAAATATAATTTCATATATAAATCAAAATAAATGTTATTATTTTCTGTCCACCTACTTTTGGACCACCCTGTATATAGGGAGCTGTGTGTGAGCTTTTACGGTATTGAGGTGTGCAGTAGCCTTCTTTTCCTTCTGCTCCAATATGACCACAGGTAATATTTATCCATTATGATTAGTGATGAGCGAACGTGCTCGCCACTACTCGGTACTCGCCGGAGCACCATGGTGCTCGACAAGCTCGGCGAGTATTTCCGGGTTGCTCGGGCGGGAACTCGGGTCCCCTCCCTGCATGTTTGGCGCTCTTTAGAGAGCCAATGAACATGCAGGGATTGCCTGCCATGCACTGTAATGCCGTAGCCATGTTGGTTGTTGGCATTACAGTGATTGGCTGGCCGCACAGCGTTATCAGGTCTATATCAGACCTGGCGCCGCCATGCTCGTCACAGTCACTCCGGATCAGACTGCTTCTTTGTCAGGGAGAGATTTGATTGTGTATTATGTAGTGTAGGGAGAAAAACCGTACATTACACATATCCAACTTAACAAACAGTCCTTCTGAGGACTAATCCATCTGCAGAGATATATCAGGCAGGCAGGGTGTATAGGCAGGCGGTGTATATAGCAGACTGCAGTGCATATAGCACAAGAGGCTCCATTCCAGTTCTGTCGGCTGCTGCTGTTAAATATTTCTGGAAATAGGCCCAGGTCTCAGGGGCCAGGAATAATTTTTTTTGCATCTTAATCCTCATTATTTGCTTAAAAAGCAATCCAGAGAGCACGGTTTTTCTGCACCATTTGCTTGTTGGCACTGGAGAATACAGCCAGGTCCTTTCCATATTACAGCGCTAAAAATCCATCTACTTAAAACTGTGTTTTCTCCGTCACACGGCTCACATATAAGTTTTCAGAAAATACTGACAATTCTGGCCTCCATTAAATTTTTTTTTCACTGTGTCAGCAAAGTTTTTGACACTGGTTTGCTGTTCAAAATAGTTACCTACAGGCCAGGTATTTAAAACTGTGTTTTCTCCGTCACACGGCTCACATATACGTTGTCAGAAAATACTGCCATTTCTGGCCTCCATGAAATTTTCTTTTCAGTGTGTTTTCTCCGTCACACGGATTACATATATGTTTTCACAAAATACTGCCATTTCTGTCCTCCATTAAAAAAAATTTTCAGTGTGTCAGGACAGTTATTGACACTGGTTTGCTGTTCAAAACAGTTACCTACAGGCCAGGTATTTAAAACTGTGTTTTCTCCGTCACACGGACCACATATACGTTTTCAGAAAATACTGCCATTTCTGGCCTCCATTAAAAAATTTCTTCAGTGTGTCAGCAAATTTTTTGACACTGGTTTGCTGTTCAAAAGAGTTACCTACAGGCCAGGTAATTAAAACTGTGTTCTCTCGCTCTTGCTCTGGCCTGCCCTTGCCTTGGCTCTGGCCTACTCTCGCGCTGGCTCTGGCCTGCCCTCGCCCTGGCTCCGGCCTGCTCTCGCACTGGCTCCGGCCTGCCCTCGCCCTGGCTCTGTCCTGATCTCGCTCCGGCCTGCCCTCGCCCTGGCTCCGGCCTGCTCTCGCTCTGGCCTGCCCTCGTCTTGGCTCCGGCCTGCTCTCTCTCTGGCTCTGGCTTGCCCTCGCCCTGGCTCCGGCCTGCTCTAGCTCTGTCTCTGGCCTGCCCTGGCATTGGCTCTGGCCTGCCCTCGCCGAGGCTCCGGCCTGCCCTTGCTCTGGCTCAGACCAGCCCTCGCCTTGCCTCCGGCCTGCTCTCGCCCTGGCTCCAGCCTGCTCTTGCTCTGGCCTTCCCTTGCCCTGGCCTTCCCTCGCCCTGGCTCCGGCCTGCTCTTGCTCTGGCCTGCCCTCATCTTGACTCCAGCCTGCTCTCGCTCTGGTTCTGGCCTGCCTTCACCTTGGCTCCGGCATCCCCTCGCTCTGGCTCAAGCCTGCTCTAGCTCTGGCCTGCCCTTGCCTTGGCTACAGACTGCTCTCGCTCTCACTCTGGCTTGCTCTCGCTCTAGCCTGCCCTCGCTTTGTCTCCGGCCTGCTCTCGCTCTTGCTCTGGTCTGCCCTCGCCTTGGCTCTGGCCTGCTCTCGCTCTACTTCTGGCCTGCCCTCGCCTTGGCTCCGGTCTGCTCTCGCCTTGGTTCCGGCCTGCTCTCGCCCTGGCTCCAGCCAACCATCGCTCTGGCTCCGGCCTGCCCTCGCCTTGGCTCCGGCCTGCTCTCACCCTGGCTCCGGCCTGCTCTCGCTCTGGCCTGCCCTCGCCCTGGCTCCGGCCTGCTCTCTCTCTGGCTCTGGCCTGCCCTCGCCTTGGCTCCTGCCTGTTCTCGCCCTGGATCCAGCCTGACCTTGCTTTGGATCATGCCTGCTCTCGATCTGGCCTGACGTCAACTTGGCTCCGGCCTGCTCTCGCTCTGGCTCCGGCCTGCCCTCGCTCTGGCTCCGGCCTGCCCTCGCCTTGGCTCCGGCCTGCTCTCGCCCTGCCTCCAGCCTGCGCTCGCCCTGGCTCCGGCCTATTCTCTCTCTGGCTCTGGCCTGCCCTCGCCCTGGTCTGCCCTCGCTCTGGCCTGCCCTCGCCTTGGCTCCGGCCTGCTCTCGCTCTGGCTCCGGACTGCTCTCGCCCTGGTTCCGGCCTGCCCTTGCCTTGGCTCATGCCTGCTCTCGCTCTGGCCTGCCCTCGCTTTGGCTCTGGCCTGCTCTCGCTCTGGCTCCAGCCTGCCCTCGCCCTGGCTCCGGCCTGCCCTCGCCCTGGCTCCAGCCTGCCCTCGCCCTGGCTCCAGCCTGCCCTCGCCCTGGCTCCAGCCTGCCCTCGCCCTGGCTCCAGCCTGCCCTCTCTCTGGCTCTGTCCTGTCCTCGCCCTGGTTCCAGCATGTTCTTGCTCTGGATCCGGCCTCCTCTCGCCTTGGCACCGGCCTGCTCTCGCCTTGGCTCCGGCCTGCTCTCGCCTTGGCTCTGGCCTGCCCTCGCCCTTGCTCTGGCCTACTCTCGCTCTGGCCTGCTCTCTCTCTGGCCTCGCCCTGTCTCCGGCCTGCTCTCGCCCTGGTTATGGCCTGCCCTTGCCTTGGCTCTGGCCTTCTATCGCTCTGGCCTGCCCTTGCCTTGGCTCTGGCCTACCCTCGCCTTGGCTCCGGCCTCCTATTACTCTGGCTCCGGCCTGCCCTCGCCCTGACTCCGGCCTACCCTTGCATTGGCTCCGGCCTGCTCTCGGCCTGGCTCCGACCTGCTCTCGCTCTGGCCTGCCCATGCTTGGCTCCGGCCTGCTCTTCCTCTGGCTCTTGCCTGCCCTCGTCTTGACTCTAGCCTGATCTCGCTCTTGTTCTGGCCTGCCTTCCCCATGGCTCCAGCCT
This sequence comes from Phyllobates terribilis, assembly GCF_046119375.1. Taxonomy (NCBI): domain Eukaryota; kingdom Metazoa; phylum Chordata; class Amphibia; order Anura; family Dendrobatidae; genus Phyllobates; species Phyllobates terribilis. Next base: position 1,914,384 of record NW_027362863.1, read on the forward strand.
GCTCTCGCTTTGGCTCAGGCCTGCTCTTGCTCTGGCTCTGGCCTGCCCTAGCTCTGGCTCCGGACAGCTCTCACTCTGGCTCTGGCCTGCCCTTTCCTTGGCTCCGGCTTTCTCTGACTCTGGCTCTGGCCTGACGTCGCCCTGGCTCTGGCCTGCTCTCGCCCTGGCTCCGGCCTGCTCTCGCTCTGACTCTGGCATGCCCTCGCCCTGGCTCCGGCCTGCTCTGGATCTGGCTCTGGCCTGCCCTCGCCTTGGCCCCGGCCAGCTCTCGCCCTGGCTCTGGGCCTGCTCTCGCTCTGGCCTGCCCTCGCCTTGGCTCCGGCCTCCTCTTGCTCTGGCTTCGGCCTGCCCTCGCTGTGGCTCCGGCCTGCCCTTGCTCTGGCCTTCCCTCGCCCTGGCCTTCCCTCGCCTTGCCTCCGGTCTGCTCTCGCCCTGGCTCCGGCCTGCTCTTGCTCTGGCCTTCCCTCGCCCTAGCCTTCCCTCGCCCTGGCTCCGGCCTGCTCTTGCTCTGGCCTGCCCTCATCTTGACTCCAGCCTGCTCTCGCTCTGGTTCTGGCCTGCCTTCACCTTGGCTCCGGCATCCCCTTGCTCTGGCTCAAGCCTGCTCTAGCTCTGGCCTGCCCTTGCCTTGGCTCCAGACTGCTCTCGCTCTGGCTTGCTCTCGCTCTAGCCTGCCCTCGCTTTGTCTCCGGCCTGCTCTCGCTCTTGCCTGCCCTCGCCTTGGCTCCGACCTGCTCTCGCTCTTGTCTGCCCTCGCCTTGGCTCTGGCTTGCTCTCGCTCTACTTCTGGCCTGCCCTCGCCTTGGCTCCGGTCTGCTCTCGCCTTGGTTCCGGCCTGCTCTCGCCCTGGCTCCAGCCAACCATCGCTCTGGCTTCGGCCTGCCCTCGCCTTGGCTCCGGCCTGCTCTCACCCTGGCTCCGGCCTTCTCTCGCTCTGGCCTGCCCTCGCCTTGGCTCCTGCCTGTTCTCGCCCTGGATCCAGCCTGACCTTGCTTTGGATCATGCCTGCTCTCGATCTGGCCTGATGTCAACTTGGCTCCGGCCTGCCCTCGCTCTGGCTCCGGCCTGCCCTCGCTCTGGCTCCGGCCTGCCCTCGCCTTGGCTCCGGCCTGCTCTCGCCCTGCCTCCAGCCTGCGCTCGCCCTGGCTCCGGCCTACTCTCTCTCTGGCTCTGGCCTGCCCTCGCCCTGGTCTGCCCTCGCTCTGGCTCTGGCCTGCCCTCGCCTTGGCTCCGGCCTGCTCTCGCTCTGGCTCCGGACTGCTCTCGCCCTGGTTCCGGCCTGCCCTTGCCTTGGCTCATGCCTGCTCTCACTCTGGCCTGCCCTCGCTTTGGCTCTGGCCTGCTCTCGCTCTGGCCCAAGCCTGCCCTCGCCCTGGCTCCAGCCTGCCCTCGCCCTGGCTCCAGCCTGCCCTCTCTCTGGCTCTGTCCTGTCCTCGCCCTGGTTCCGGCATGTTCTTGCTCTGGATCCGGCCTCCTCTCGCCTTGGCACCGGCCTGCTCTCGCCTTGGCTCCGGCCTGCTCTCGCCCTGGCCTACTCTCGCTCTGGCCTGCTCTCTCTCTGGCCTCGCCCTGTCTCCGGCCAGCTCTCGCCCTGGTTACGGCCTGCCCTTACCTTGGCTCTGGCCTTCTATTGCTCTGGCCTGCCCTTGCCTTGGCTCTGGCCTACTCTCGCCTTGGCTCCGGCCTGCTCTCACCTTGGCTCCGGCCTCCTCTTACTCTGGCTCCGGCCTGCCCTCGCCCTGACTCCGGCCTACCCTTGCATTGGCTCCGGCCTGCTCTCGGCCTGGCTCCGCCCTGCTCTCGCTCTCGCCTGCCCATGCTTGGCTCCGGCCTGCTCTTCCTCTGGCTCTTGCCTGCCCTCGTCTTGACTCTAGCCTGATCTCGTTCTCGTTCTGGCCTGCCTTCCCCATGGCTCCAGCCTGCTCTCGCTCTGGCTCAGGCCTGCTCTTGCTTTGGCTCTGGTCTGCCCTAGCTCTGGCTCCGGATAGCTCTCACTCTAGCTCTGGCCTGCTCTGGCCTGCCCTTTCCTTGGCTCCGGCTTTCTCTGACTCTGGCCTGACGTCGCCCTGGCTCCGGCCTGCTCTCGCTTTGGCTCTGGCCTGTCCTCTCCTTGGCTCCGGCCTGCTCTCACCCTGGATCCGGCCTGCCCTCGTCCTAGCTCCGGCCTGCTCTCGCTCTGGCCTGCCCTCGCCTTGGCTCTGGCCTGCTCTCGCCCTAGCTTCGGCCTGCTCTCGCTCTAGCTCCGGTCTGCGCTCGCCCTGGCTCCAGTTTGCCATCGCTCTGGCTCTTGCCTGCTCTCGCTCTGGCCTGCCCTTGCCTTGGCTCTGGCCAACTGTCGCTCTGGCTCCGGCCTGCCCTTGCCCTGGCTCCGGCCTGCTCTCGCGCTGGCTCTGGCCTGCTCTGGCTCTGGCCTGCTCTCACTCAGGCTCTGGCCTGCCCTTGCCTTTGCTCAGGCTTACTCTCGCTCTGGCTCTGGCCTGCCCTCGCCTTGGATCCAGACTGCTCTCGATTTGGCTCTGGCCTGCCCTCGCTTGGCTCCGGCCTGCTCTCGCTCTGGCTCTAGCCTACCCTCGCTCTGGCTCCGGCCGGCTCTCACACTGGCTCCGGCCAGCCCTCGTCCTGGCTCCGGTCTCCTCTCGCTCTGGCCTGCCCTCGCCCTAGCTTCGGCCTGCTCTCGCTCTAGCTCCGGTCTGCGCTCGCCCTGGCTCGTTTGCCATCGCTCTGGCTCTTGCCTGCTCTCGCTCTGGCCTGCCCTTGCCTTGGCTCTGGCCAACTGACGCTCTGGCTCCGGCCTGCCCTTGCCCTGGCTCCGGCCTGCTCTCGCGCTGGCTCTGGCCTGCTCTGGCTCTGGCCTGCTCTCACTCAGGCTCTGGCCTGCCCTTGCCTTTGCTCAGGCTTACTCTCGCTCTGGCTCTGGCCTGCCCTCGCCTTGGATCCAGACTGCTCTCGATTTGGCTCTGGCCTGCCCTCGCTTGGCTCCGGCCTGCTCTCGCTCTGGCTCTGGCCTACCCTCGCTCTGGCTCTGGCCGGCTCTCACACTGGCTCCGGCCAGCCCTTGTCCTGGCTCCGGCCTGCTCTCGCTCTGGCCTGCCCTCGCCTTGGCTCCGGCCTGCTCTCGCCCTAGCTCAGGCCTGCTCTCGCTCTAGCTCCGGACTGCGCTCGCCCTGGCTCCAGCTTGCCATCGCTCTGGCTCCGTTCTGCCCTCGCCTTGGCTCCGGCCTGCTCTCGCCCTGGCTCCGACCTGCTCTCGCCCTGGCCTGCCCTCGCCCAGGCTCCAGCCTGCCCTCGCCTTGGCTCCGGCCTACTCTCGTTCTGGCTCTGGCCTGCTCTCGCTCTGGCCTCGCCCTGGCTCCGGCCTGCTCTCGCTCCGGACTGGCCTCGCCCTGGGTCCGGCTTGCCATCGCTCTGACTCTTGCCTGCTCTCGCCCTGGTTCCGGCCTGCCCTTGTCTTGGCTCCAGCCTTCTCTCGCTCTGGCCTGCCCTTGCCTTGGCTCTGGCAAACTCTCGCTCTGGCTCCGGCCTGCCCTCGTCCTGGCTCCGGCCTGCTCTCACTCTAGCTCCGGACTGGCCTCGCCCTGGGTGCGGCTTGCCATCGCTCTGACTCTTGCCTGCTCTCACCCTGGTTCCGGCCTGCCCTTGTCTTGGCTCCGGCCTTCTCTCGCTCTGGCCAACTCTCGCTCTGGCTCCGGCCTGCCCTTGCCCTGGCTCCGGCCTGCCCTTGCCTTTGCTCCGGCTTACTCTCGCTCTGGCCTGCCCTCGCCTTGGATCCGAACTGCTCTCGATTTGGCTCTGACCTGCCCTCGCTTGGCTCCGGCCTGCTCTCTCTCTGGCTCTGGCCTACCCTCGCTCTGGCTCTGGCCTGCCCACGCCTTGGCTCCGGCCTGCTCTTAGTCTGGCTCTGGCCTGCCCTCGACCTGGCTCTGGGCTGCTCTCGCTCTGGCCTGTCCTCGCCCTGGCTCCGGCCTGCCCTTGCTCTGGCCTGCTGTCGCTCTGGTCTGTCCTCGCCTTGGCTCCGGCCTGCTCTCACCCTGGCTCCGGCCTGCCCTCGTCCTGGCTCCGGCCTGCTCTCGCTCTGGCCTGCCCTCGCCTTGGCTCCGGCCTGCTCTCGCCCTGGCTCCAGCCTGCTCTCGCCCTGGCTCCGGACTGCCTGCGCCCTGGCTCCGGTTTGCCATCACTCTGGCTCCGGCCTGCCCTCGTCCTGGCTCCGGCCTGCTTTTGCTCTGGATCAGGCCCGCCCTTGCCTTGGCTCCGGCCTGCTCTCGCCGTGGCTCCGGCCTGCTCTCGCTCTAGCTACGGACTGCCCTTGCCCTGGATCCGGCTTGCCATCGCTCTGGCTCCCAGCCTGCCCTTGCCTTGGCTCCGGCCTGGTCTCGACCTGGCTCCGACCTGCTTTCGCTCTGGCTCAGGCCTGCCCTCTCCCTGGCACGGGCCTACTCTCGCTTTGGCTCTGGCCTGCTCTCGCTCTGCCTCTAGCCTCGCCCTGGCTCCGGCCTGCCCTTGCCTTGGCTCCGTCCTTCTCTCGCTCTGGCCTGCCCTTGCCTTGTCCCTGGCCTACTCTCGCTCTGGCTGTGGCCTGCACTCGCCTCGGCTCCGGCCTGTTCTCGCTGTTACTCTGGCCTGCCCTAGCCCTGGCTCCGGCCTGCTCTGGCATTCCCTCTCCTTGGCTCCGGCCTCCTCTCGCCTGGCTCCGGCCTGCACTCGTCATGGCTCCGGTCTGCTCTCGCTTTGGCCTACCCTCGCCTTGGCTCCGTCCTGCTCTCGCCTTGGCTCTGGCCTGCTCTCGCTCTGGCTCCGGCCTGCCCTCGCCCTGGATCCAGCCTGCCCTTGCTATGGCTCTGGCCATCCCTCGCCTTGGCTCCGGCCTGCTCTCACCCTAGCTCCGAACCGCTGTCGCTCTGGCCTGCCCTCGCCCTGGCTCCGGCCTGCTCTCTATCTGGCACTGGCCTGCCCTTGCCTTGGCTCCGGCGTGCTCTCTCTATGACTCTGGCCTGTCCTCGTCCTGGCTCCGGCCTGCTCTCGCTCTGGCGTACACTCACTCGCCTTGGCTCCGGCCAGCCCTCGACCTGGCTCCGACGTGCCCTTGGCTCTGGCTCCGGCCAGCCCTTGCCCTGGTTCTGGCCTGCTCTCGACCTGGCTCCGACCTACTCTCGCTCTGGCTCCGGCCCGCCCTCGCCCTAGATCCGGCCTGCCCTTGCTCTGGCTCCGGCTAGCCCTCGCCTTGGCTCCTGCCTGCTCTTGCCCTAGCTCCGTACTGCTCTCGCTCTGGCCAGCCCTCTCTCTGGCTCTGGCCTGCCCTTGCCTTGGCTCCGGCCTGCTCTCTATATGACTCTGGCCTGCCCATGTCCTGGCTCCGGCCTGCTCTCGATCTAGCTCTGATGTACCCTCGCCTTGGCTCCAGCCTGCTCTCACCTTGGGTCCGGCCTGCTCTCGCCCTGGCTCCGGCCTGCCCTCGCCCTGGCTCTAACCTGCCCTTGCTCTGGCTCCGGCCAGCCCTTGCCCTGGCTCTGGCCTGCTCTCGCCCTGGGTCCGACCTACTCTCGCTCTGGCCTGCCCTGGCTCTGCCTCTAGCCTGCCCTCGCCTTGGCTTCGGTCTAATCTCACCTTGGCTCCGGCCTGCTCTCGCTCTCTCGCTCTACATCCGGACTGCCCTCGCCCTGGCTCCGGACTGCCCTTGCCTTGGCTCCGGACAGCTCTCGCCCTGGCTCCTGCCTGCTATCGCTCTGGCTCTGGCCTGCCCTCACCCTGGCTCCAGCCTGCTCTCTCTCTGGCCTGTCTTAGCCATGGCTCCGGCCTACTTTCGCTCTGGCCTGCTCTCGCTCTGGCCTCGAACTGTCTCCGGCGTGCTCTCGCCCTGGTTCCGGCCTGCCCTTGCCTTGGCTCCGGCCTTCTCTTGCTCTGGCTCTGGCCTGCCCTTGACTTGGCTCTGGCCTACTCTTGCTCTGGCTCTGGCCTGCCCCCGCTCTGGCCTGCTCTCGCTCTGGCGTACCCTCGCCTTGGCTCCGTCCTGCTCTCGCTCTGACTCTGGCCTGCCCTCGCCCTGGCTCCGGCCTGCTCTGGATCTGGCTCTGGCCTGCCTTCTACTTGGCTACGGGCTGCTCTCTCGCCCTGGCTCCGGCCTGCTCTCGCTCTGGACTGCCCTCGCCTTGGCTTCGGCCTGCTCTCGCCTTGGCTCTGGCTTGCTCTTGCTCTGGCCTGCCCTCACCCTGGCTCCGGCCAGCCCTTGCTATGACTCTGGCCAACCCTCGCCTTGGCTCCGGCCTGCTCTCGCCCTGGCCTGAAATCGCCCTGGCTCCGGCCTGCCCTCGTCTTGACTCCGGCATGCTCTCGCTCTGGTTCTGGCCTGACTTCGCCTTGACGCCGGCCTGCTCTCGCTCTGGCTCAGGCCTGCCCTCGCCCTGACTCCGGCCTGCCCTTGATCTGACTCCGGCCTGCCCTTGTTGCTCTAGCTCAGGCCAGCCCTCCTCGCAGCCTGCTCTAGCCCTGGCTCCGACCTGCTCTCGCTCTGGCCTGCCCTCGCCTTGGATCCGGCCTGCTCTTGCTCTGGCTCTGGCCTGCCCTGGCTCTGCCTCTGGCCTGCACTCACCTTGGCTCCGGCCAGCTCTCGCCTTGGCTCCAGCCTGCTCTCGCTCTAGTTCTGGACTGCCCTTGCCCTGGCTCCGGCCTGCCATCGCTCTGGCTCCGGCCTGCCCTCGCCTTAGCTCCGGCCTGCTCTCGTCTTGGCTCCGGCCTGCTCTCGCTTTGGCTCTGGACCGCCCTCACCCTTGCTCCAGCCTGCTCTCTCTCTGGCTCTGGCCTGCCCTCGCCCTGGCTCCGGCATACTCTCACTCTGGCTGTGGCCTGCTCTCGCTCTGGCCTCACTCTGTCTCGGGCCTGATCTAGCCCTTGTTCCGGCCTGCCCTTGCCTTGGCTCCGGCCTTCTCTCGCTCTGGCTCTGGCCTGTCCTTGCCTTGGCTCTGGCCTACTCTCGCTCTTGCTTTTGCCTGCCCTCGCCCTGGCTCCGGCCTGCTCTCGCTCCGGCCAGATCTGGCCTGCTCTCGCTCTGGCCTCTCCTCGCCTTGGCTCCGGCCTGCTCTCGCTCTGGCCTGCCCTCGCCTTGGCTACGACCTGCTCTTGCTCTGGCCGGCCCTCGCCTTGGCTGCGGCCTGCTCTTGCTCTGGCTCTGGCCTGCCCTCGCCTTGGCTACGACCTGCTCTTGCTCTGGCCTGCCCTCGCCTTGGCTCCGGCCAGCTCTTGCTCTGGCCTGCCCTGGCTCTGGCCTGCCCTCGCCTTGGCTCCGGCCAGCTCTCACCTTGGCTCCGGCCTGCTCTCGCTCTAGTTCCGGACTGCCATTGCCCTGGCTCCGGCCTGCCATCGCTCTGGCTCCGGCCTGCCCTCGCCTTAGCTCCGGCCTGCTCTTGCCCTGGCTCCGGCCGGCTCTCGCTTTGGCTCTGGCCCGCCCTCGCCCTGGCTCCGGCCTGCTCTCTCTCTGGCTCTGGCCTGACCTCACCCTGGCTCCGGCATACTCTCACTCTGGCTGTGGCCTGCTCTCGCTCTGGCCTCGCCCAGTCTCGGGCCTGATCTAGCCCTTGTTCCGTCCTGCCATTGCCTTGGCTCCGGGCTTCTCTCGTTCTGGCCTGCCCATGCCCCCTGGCCTACTCTCGCTCTGGCTTTTGCCTGCTCTCGCCCTGGCTCCAGCCTGCTCTCGCCCTGGCTCCGGCCTCATCTTGCCTTGGCTCCGGCCTTCTCTCGCTCTGGCCAGCCCTCGCCGAGCCTCCGGCCTGCTCTCGCTCTGGCCGGCTCTTGCTCTGGCCTACCCTCGCCTTGGCTCCGGCCTGCTCTCGCCTTAGCTCCGGCCGGCTCTTGCTCTGGCTCCGGCATGCCCTCGCCCTGACTCCAGCCTCCCCTTGCTCTGGCTCAGGCCAGCCCTCGCCCTGATTCCGGCCTGCCCTTGCTCTAGCTACGGCCAGCCATTGCATTGGATCCGGCCTGCTCTCTCTCTGGCTCTAGCCTGCCCAAGACTTGGCTCCAGCCTGCCCTTGCCTTAGCTCCGGCCGGCTCTCGCTCTGACTCTGGCCTGCCCTCGCCCTGGCTCCGGCCTGCCCTCGTCCTTGCTCAGGCCTGCTCTCGCTCTGGCCTACCCTCGCCTTGGCTCCGGCCTGCTCTTGTCTTGGCTCCGGCCTGCTCTCGCTCAGGCTCCGGCCTGCCCTCGAACTGACTCCGGCCTGACCTTGCTCTGGCTCCGGCCTGCCCTTACCCTGACTCCGGCCTGCCCTTGCTCTAGCTCAGGCCAGCCCTCGCATTAGCTCCGGCCGGCTCTAGCCCTGGCTCCGACCTGCTCTCGCTCTGGCCTGCCCTCGCTCTGGCTCCAGCCTGCGCTTTCTCTGGCTCTCGCCTGCCCATGCCTTGGCACTGGCCTGCTCTTCCTCTGGCTCTGGCCTGCCCTCGTCTTGACTCTGGCCTGATCTCGCTCTTGTTCTGGCCTGCCTTCGCCTTGGCTCCGACTTGCTCTTGCTCTGGCTCAGGCCTGCTCTCGCTCTGGCCAGCCCTTGCCTTGGCTCCGGACTGCTCTCGCTCTGGCCTCCCCTCGCCTTGGCTCCGGCCTGCTCTCGCTCTGGCTCTGACCTGCTCTTGCTCTGGCCTGCCCTCGCCTTGGCTCCGGCCTGCTCTTGCTCTGGCCTGCCCTGGCTCTGCCTCTGGTCTGCCCTCACCTTGGCTCCGGCCAGCTCTCACCTTGGCTCCGGCCTGCTCTCGCTCTAGTTCCGGACTGCCCTTGCACTGGCTCCGGCCTGACCTCGCCTTATCTCCGGCCTGCTCTCGCTTTGGCTCTGGCCCGCCCTCGCCCTGGCTCCGGCCTGCTCTCTCTCTGGCTCTGGCCTACCCTCGCCCTGGCTCTGGCATACTCTCACTCTGGCTGTGGCCTGCTCTCCCTCTGGCCTCGCCCTGTCTCGGGCCTGATCTAGCCCTTGTTCCGGCCAGCCCTTGCCTTGGCTCCGGCCTTCTCTCGTTCTGGCTCTGGCCTGCCCTTGCCATGGCTCTGGGATACTCTCGCTCTGGCCTGCTCTGGCTCTGGCCTGCTCTCGCTCTGGCCTGCACTCGCTTTGGCTCTGGCCTGCTGTCGCCCTGGCTCCGGCCTGCTCTCGCTCTGGCACTGGCCTGCCCTCGCTCTGGCTCCGGCCTACTCTCTCTCTGGCCTGCCCTCGCCCTGGATCTGGCTTACTCTCGCTCTGGCCTGCTCTCGCTCTGGCTCTGGCCTCGCCCTGTCTACGGCCTGCTCTCGCCCTGGTTCCGGCCAGCCCTTGCCTTGGCTCTGGCCTTCTATCGCTCTGGCCTGGCCTTGCCTTGGCTCCGGCCTACCCTCGCCTTGGCTCCGGTGTGCTCTCGCATTGGCTCCGGCCTGCTCTCGCCTTGGCTCCAGCCTGCTGTCGCTCTGCCTCTGGCCTGCCCTTGCTCTGGCTGCGGCCTGCTCTCTCTCTGGCTCTGGCCTGCCCATGCCTGGGCTCCGGCCTGCTCTTCCTCTGGCTCTGGACTGCCCTCGTCTTGACTCTAGCCTGATCTCGCTCTTGTTCTGGCCTGCCTTCGCCTTGGCTCCAGCCTGCTCTCGCTCTTGTTCTGGCTCTGGCCTCGCCCTGTCTCCGGCCTGCTCTCGCCCTGGTTCCGGCCAGCCCTTGCCTTGACTCTGGCCTTCTATCACTCTGGCCCTGGCCTGCCCTTGCCTTGGCTCCGGCCTTCTCTCGCTCTGGCCTGCCCTTGCCATGGCTCTGGGATACTCTCGCTCTGGCCTGCTCTGGCTCTGGCCTGCTCTCGCTCTGGCCTGCACTCGCTTTGGCTCTGGCCTGCTGTCGCCCTGGCTCCGGCCTGCTCTCGCTCTGGCACTGGCCTGCCCTCGCTCTGGCTCCGGCCTACTCTCTCTCTGGCCTGCCCTCGCCCTGGATCTGGCTTACTCTCGCTCTGGCCTGCTCTCGCTCTGGCTCTGGCCTCGCCCTGTCTACGGCCTGCTCTCGCCCTGGTTCCGGCCAGCCCTTGCCTTGGCTCTGGCCTTCTATCGCTCTGGCCTGGCCTTGCCTTGGCTCCGGCCTACCCTCGCCTTGGCTCCGGCCTGCTCTCGCATTGGCTCCGGCCTGCTCTCGCCTTGGCTCGAGCCTGCTCTCGCTCTGCCTCTGGCCTGCCCTTGCTCTGGCTGCGGCCTGCTCTCTCTCTGGCTCTGGCCTGCCCATGCCTGGGCTCCGGCCTGCTCTTCCTCTGGCTCTGGACTGCCCTCGTCTTGACTCTGGCCTACTCTCGCTCTGGTTCTTGCCTGCCCTCGCCCTGGCTCCGGCCTGCTCTCGCTCTGGCATGCCCTCGCCTTGGCTCCGGCCTGCTCTCACTCTGACGCTGGACTGCCGTCGACCTGACTCCGGCTTGCTCTGGATCTGGCTCTGGCATGCCCTCGCCTTGGCTCTGGCCTGCCCTAGCCTTGGCTCCGGCCTGCTCTCGCTCTGGCCTACTCTCGCTCTGGCTCCGGCCTGTCCTCGCCCTGGTTCCGGCCTGCCCTTGCTCTGGCTCTGGCCAGCCCTCGCTTTGGCTCCGGCCTGCTCTTGCTCTGGCCGGCTCTAGCTCTGGCTCTGGCCTGCCCTAGTCTTGACTCCGGCCTGTTCTCGCTCTTGTTCTGGCCTTCCTTCGCCTTGTCTCCGGCCTGCTCTCGCTCTGGCTCAGGCTTGCTTTCGCTCTGGATCTGGCCTGCCCTTGCCTTGGCTCCGGACTGCTTTCTCTCTGGCTCTGGCCTGCACTCGCTTTGGCTCTGGTCTGCTGTCGCCCTGGCTCCGGCCTGCTCTTGCTCTGGCACTGGCCTGCCCTCGCTCTGGCTCCGGCCTGCTCTCTCTCTGACCTGCCCTCGCCCTGGCTCTGGCCTACTCTCGCTCTGGCCTGCGCTCGCTCTGGCTATGGCCTCGCCCTGTCTCCGGCCTGCTCTCGCCCTGACTCCGGCCTGCCCTTGCTCTGGCTCCGGCCTGCCCTCGCATTGGCTCCGGCCTGCTCTCGTCCTGGCTCCGACCTGCTCTCTCTCTGGCCTGCCGAAGCCTTGGCTCCGGCCTGCTCTTCCTCTGGCTCTGGACTGCCCTCTTCTTGACTCTAGCCTGATCTCGCTCTTGTTCTGGCCTGCCTTCGCCTTGGTTCCAGCCTGCTCTCGCTCTTGTTCTGGCCTCGCCCTGTCTCCGGCCTGCTCTCGCCCTGGTTCCGGCCTTCTATTACTCTGGCTCTGGCCTGCCCTTGCCTTGGCTCTGGCCTCCCCTCGCCTTGGCTCCGGCCTGCTCTGGCCTGCCTTCGCCTTGGCCCCGACCTGCTCTTCCTCTGGCCTGCCTTCGCCTTGGCTCCGACCTGCTCTTGCTCTGGCCTGCCCTCGCCTTGGCTCCGGCCTGCTCTCGCTCTGGCCTGCCCTCGCCTTGGCTCTGGCCTACTCTCGCTCTGGCCTGCTCTCGCTCTGGCCTCGCCCTGACTACGGCCTGCTCTCGCCCTGGTTCCGGCCTGCCCTTGCCTTGGCTCTGGCCTTCTATCGCTCTGGCTCTGGCCTGCCCTTGCCTTGGCTCTGGCCTACCCTCGCCTTGGCTCCGGCCTGCTCTCGACTTGGCTCCGGCCTGCTCTCGCCCTGGCTCCGACCTGCTCTCGCTCTGGCTCTGGCCTGCCCTCGCCCTGGCTCCGGCCTGCTCTCTCTGACTCTGGCCTGCCCATGCCTTGGCTCCGGCCTGCTCTTCCTCTGGCTCAGGACTGCCGTCGTCTTGACTCTAGCCTGATCTCGCTCTTGTTCTGGCCTGCCTTCACCTTGGCTCCAGCCTGCTCTCGCTCTTGTTCTGGCTCTGGCCTCGCCCTGTCTCCGGCCTGCCCTTGCCTTGGCTCTGGCCTACCCTTGCCTTGGCTCCGGCCTGCTCTCGCCTTGGCTCTGGCCTGCTCTCGCTCTGGCCAGCTCTCGCTCTGGCCTCCCCTCGCCTTGGCTCTGGCCTGCCCTCGCCTTGGCTCCGGCCTGCTCTGCCTCTGGCCTGCCCTCGCCTTGGCTCCGGCCAGCTCTCACCTTGGCTACGGCCTGCTCTCGCTCTAGTTCCGGACTGCTCTTGCCCTGGCTCCGGCCTGCCATCGCTCTGGCTCCGGCCTGCCCTCGCCCTGGCTCCGGCCTGCTCTCGCTTTGGCTCTGGCTCGCCCTCGCCCTGGCTCCGGCCTGCTCTCTCTCTGGCTCTGGCCTGCCCTCGCCCAGGCTCCGGCATACTCTCACTCTGGCTGTGGCCTGCTCTCGCCCTGTCTCGGCCCTGCTTTAGCCGTTGTTCCGGCCTGCCCTTGCCTTGGCTCTGGCGTTTTCTCGCTCTGGCTCTGCCCTGCCCTTGCCTTGGCTCTGGCCTACTCTCTCTCTGGCTCTTGCCTGCCCTCGCCCTGGCTCCGGCCTGCTGACGCTCTGGTTCTGGCCTGCTCTCGCTCTGGCATGCCCTCGCCTTGGCTCCGGCCTGCTCTCGCTCTGACTCTGGCCTGCCCTCGCCCTGACTCCGGCCTGCTCTGGCTCTGGCCTGCCCTCGTCTTGACTCCGGCCTGTTCCCGCCCTTGTTCCGGCCTGCCCTTGCCTTGGCTCCGGCCTTCTCTCTCTCTGTCTCTGGCCGGCCCTTGCCTTGGCTCTGGCCTACTCTCGCTCTGGCTCTTGCCTGCCCTCGCCCTGGCTCCGGCCTGCTCTCGCTCTGGCATGCCCTCGCCTTGGCTCCGGCCTGCTCTCACTCTGACTCTGGACTGCAGTCGCCTTGACTCCGGCCTGCTCTCGGTCTGGCTCTGGCCTGCCCTCGCCTTGGCTCCGGCCTGCTCTCGCCTTGGCTCCGGCCTGCTCTCGCTCTGGCCTGCTCTCGCTCTGGCTCCGGCCTGTCCTCGCCCTGCCCTTGCTCTGGCTCCGGCCAGCCCTCGCCTTGGCTACGGCCTGCTCTCGCCCTGGCTCCGGCCTGCTCTCGCTCTGGCTCTTGCCTGCCCTCGCCCTGGCTCCGGCTTGCTCTAGCTCGGGCTCTCGCCTGCTCTTTCTCTGGCTCTGGCCAGCTCTAGCTCTGGCTCTGGCCTGCCCTAGTCTTGACTCCGGCCTGCTCTCGCTCTGGCTCTGGCCTGTCCTTGCCTTGGCTCCGGCCTGCTCTTGCTCTGGCCTACCCTGGCTCTGCCTCCGGCCAGCCCTCGCCCTGGCTCTGGCCTACTCTCGCTCTCGCTCTGGCTCTTGCCTGCCCTCGCCCTGGCTCCGGCCTGCTGTCGCTCTGGTTCTGGCCTGCTCTCGCTCTGGTGTGCCCTCGCCTTGGATCCGGCCTGCTCTCGCTCTGACTCTGGCCTGCCCTCGCCCTGACTCCAGCCTGGTCTTGCTCTGGCCTGTTCTCGCTCTTGTTCCGGCCTGCCCTTGAATTGGCTCCGGCCTTCTCTCGCTCTGGCCGGCCCTTGCCTTGGCTCTGGCCTACTCTCGCTCTGGCTCTTGTCTACCCTCGCCCTGGCTCCGGCCTGCTCTCTCTCTGGCCTGCCCTCGCCTTGGTTCCGGCCTGCTCTCGCCTTGGCTCCGGCCTGAACTCGCTCTGGCCTGCTCTCGCCCTGGCTCTTGCCTACTCTCGCTCTGGCCTCGCCCTGTCTCCGGCCTGCTCTCGCCCTGGTTCCGGCCTGGCTCTGGCCTTCTATCGCTCTGGCATACCCTTGTCTTGGTTCTGGCCTACCCTCGCCGTGGCACCGGCCTGCTCTCGCTCTGGCTCCGGCCTGCCCTCGCCCTGACTCCGGCCTGCCCTTGCTCTGGTTCCGGCCTGCCCTCGCATTGGCTCCGACCTGCTCTCGCTCTGGCCTGCCCTCGCCTGGCTCCGGCCTGCTCTCGCCCTGGCTCCGGCCTGCTCTTTCTCTGGCTCTTGTCTGCCCATGCCTTGGCTCCGGCCTGCTCTTCCTCTGGCTCTGGCCTGCCCTCTAGCCTGATCTCGCTCTTGTTCTGGCCTGCCTTCGTCATGGCTCCAGCCTGCTCTCGCTCTGGCTCAGGTCCGCCCTAGCTCTGGCTCCGGACTGCTCTAGCTCTGGCCTGCTCTCGCTATGGCTATGGCCAGCCCTCGCCCTGGCTCCGGCCTGCTCTCTCTCTGGCCTGCCCTCGCCTTGGTTCCGGCCTGCTCTCGCCTTGGCTCTGGCCTGAACTCGCTCTGGCCTGCTCTCGCCCTGGCTCTTGCCTACTCTCGCTCTGGCCTCGCCCTGTCTCCGGCCTGCTCTCGCCCTGGTTCCGGCCTGGCTCTGGCCTTCTATCGCTCTGGCATACCCTTGTCTTGGTTCTGGCCTACCCTCGCCGTGGCACCGGCCTGCTCTCGCTCTGGCTCCGGCCTGCCCTCGCCCTGACTCCGGCCTGCCCTCGCTCTGGCCTGCCCTCGCCTGGCTCCGGCCTGCTCTCGCCCTGGCTCCGGCCTGCCCTCGCCCTGACTCCGGCCTGCCCTCGCTCTGGCCTGCCCTCGCCTGGCTCCGGCCTGCTCTCGCCCTGGCTCCGGCCTGCTCTTTCTCTGGCTCTTGTCTGCCCATGCCTTGGCTCCGGCCTGCTCTTCCTCTGGCCTGCCCTCTTGCCTGATCTCGCTCTTGTTCTGGCCTGCCTTCGTCATGGCTCCAGCCTACTCTCGCTCTGGCTCAGGTCCGCCCTAGCTCTGGCTCCGGACTGCTCTAGCTCTGGCTCTAGCCTGCTCTCGCTATGGCTCTGGCCAGCCCTCGCCCTGGCTCCGGCATACTCTCGCTCAGGTTCTGACCTGCACTCGCTCAGGCTCTGGCCTCGCCCTGTCTCCGGCCTGCTCTCGCCCATGTTCCGGCCTGACCTTGCCTTGGATCCGGCCTTCTCTCCTGGCTCTGGCCTGTCCTTGCCTCTGGCCTACTCTCGCCATGACTCTGGCCTGCTCTGGATCTGGCTCTGGCCTGCCCTCGCCTTGACTACGGCCAGCTCTCGCTCTGGCCCGCCCTCGCCTTGGCTCCAGCCTGCTCTCGCCTTGGCTCCCGCCTGCTCTCGCTCTGGCTCCCGCCTGCTCTTGCCCTGGCTCTGGCCTGCCCTCGCCCTGGCTCCGGCCTGCTCTTGCTCTGGATCTGGCCGGCTCTTGCACTGGCTCTGGCCTGCCCTTGTCTTGACTCCGGCCTGCTCTCGCCCTGGCTCTGTCCTGCTCTCGCTCTGGCCTGCCCTCGCTCTGGCTCCGGCCTGCTCTCTCTCTGGCTCTCGCCTGCCCATGCCTTGGCTCCGGCCTGCTCTTCCTCTGGCTCTGGCCTGCCCTCGTCTTTACTCTGGCCTGATCTCGCTCTTGTTCTGGCCTGCCCTTGCCTTGGCTCCGGACTGCTTTCGCTCTGGCCTGCTCTCGCTCTGGCCTCCCCTCACCTTGGCTCCGGCCTGCTCTCGCTCTGGCCTGCCCTCGCCTTGGCTCCGACCTGCTCTTGCTCTGGCCTGCCCTCGCCTTGGCTCCGGCCTGCTCTCGCCCTGGCTCCGGCTTGCCCTTGCTCTGGCTCCGGCCAGCCCTCGCCTTGGCTCCGGCCTGCTCTCGCCCTGGCTCCGGCCTGCTCTTGCTCTGACCTGCCCTCGCCCTGGCTCCGGCCTACTCTTGCTCTGGCCTGCTCTTGCTCTGGCTCTGGCCTGCCTCGTCTTGACTCCGGCCTGTTCTCGCCCTTGTTCCGACCTGCCCTTGCCTTGGCTCCAGCCTGCTCTTGCTCTGGCTCTGGCCTGCCCTCGTCTTGACTCCGGCTTGCTCTCGCTCTGGTTCGGGCCTGCCTTTGCCTTGGCTCCGGCCTCCTCTCGCTCTGGCTCAGGCCTACTCGCTCTCTGGCTCTGGCCAGCCCTTGCCTTGGCTCCGGACTTCTCTAGCTCTGGCACTGGCCTGCTATCGTTCTGGCACTGGCCTGCTCTCGCTCTGGTACTGGCCTGTTCTCACTCTGACTCTAGCTTGCCCATGCCTTGGCTCCGGCCTGCTCTTCATCTGGCTCTGGCCTGCCCTCGCCATGGCTCCGGCCTGCTCTCGCCCTGGCTCCGGCCTGCCCTTGCTCTGGCTCCGGCCAGCCCTCGCCTTGGCTCCGGCCTGCTCTCGCCCTGGCTCCGGCCTGCTCTTGCTCTGGCTCTGGCCTGCCCTCGCCCTGGCTCCGGCCTGCTCTTGCTCTGGCCTGCCTCGTCTTGACTCCGGCCTGTTCTCGCCCTTGTCCCGGCCTGCCCTTGCCTTGGCTCCAGCCTGCTCTTGCTCTGGCCTGCCCTCGTCTTGACTCCGGCTTGCTCTCGCTCTGGTTCGGGCCTGCCTTTGCCTTGGCTCCGGCCTCCTCTCGCTCTGGCTCAGGCCTACTCGCTCTCTGGCTCTGGCCTGCCCTTGCATTGGCTCCGGACTTCTCTAGCTCTGGCACTGGCCTGCTCTCGTTCTGGCACTGGCCTGCTCTTGCTCTGGCACTGGCCTGTTCTCACTCTGACTCTGGCCTGCCATCGCCTTGGCTCCGGCCTGCTCTCTCTCTTGCTCTGGCCTGCCCTGGCTCTGCCTATGGCCTGCCCTCGCCTTGGTTCCGACCTGCTCTCGCTCTGGTTCTG
The DNA here is from genome assembly GCF_046119375.1 of Phyllobates terribilis. Lineage (NCBI taxonomy): Eukaryota > Metazoa > Chordata > Amphibia > Anura > Dendrobatidae > Phyllobates > Phyllobates terribilis. The sequence continues at coordinate 1,930,882 of NW_027362863.1, forward strand.
GGCTGCCTTCTCCTTGGCTCCGGCCTGCTCTCGCTCTGGCTCAGGCCTACTCTCTCTCTGGCTCTGGCCTGCCCTTGCCTTGGCTCCGGACTGCTCTCGCTCAGGCACTGGCCAACTCTCACTCTGGCTCTGGCCTGCTCTCGCTCTGGCCTGCCCTCACCTTGGCTCCGGCCTGCTCTCGCTCTGACTCTGGTCTGCCCTCGCCCTGACTCCGGCCTGCTCTGGCTGTAGCTCTGGCCTGCTCTCGTGCTGGCTCTGGCCTGCTCTCGCTCTGGCTCTCGCCTGCCCTAGCCTTGGCTCTGGCATACTCTCACTCTGGACTGGCCTGCCCTCGCTCCGGCCTGCTCTCGCCTTGGCTCCGGCCTCCTCTCTTTCTGATTTAGGTCTTCCCTCGCCCTGGCTCCGGCCTGCTCTGGCTCTAGCTCTGGCCTGCTCTCGCGCTGGCTCTGGCCTGCTCTCGCCCTGGCTCCGACCTGCCCTCGCCCAGGCTCCGACCTGCCCTCGCCCAGGCTCCGGCCAGCCCTCACTCTGGCTCCGGCCAGCCATCGCCTTGGCTCCGGCCAGCTCCTGCAATGGTTCCGGCCTGCCCTCGCCTTGGCTCCGGCCTGCTCTCGCCCTGGCTCCGGCCTGCCCTCTAACTGGCTCCGGCAAGCCTTCTAACTGGCTCCGGCAAGCCTTCTAACTGGCTCCGGCCTGGCCTCTAACTGGCTCCGGCCAGCCCTTGCCTTGGCTCCAGCCTGCTCTTGCTTTGGCCTGCCCTCGTCTTGACTCCAGCCTGCTCTCGCTCTGGTTCGGGCCTGCCTTTGCCTTGGCTCCGGCCTCCTCTCGCTCTGGCTCAGGCCTACTCGCTCTCTGTCTCTGGCCCGCCCTTGCCTTGGCTCCGGACTTCTCTAGCTCAGGCACTGGCCTGCTCTCGGTCTGGCACTGGCCTGCTCTCGCTCTGGCCTGCCCTCACCTTGGCTCTGGCCTGTTCTCACTCTGGCTCTGGCCTGCCATCACCTTGGCTCCGGCCTGCTCTCTCTCTTTCTCTGGCCTAACCTGGCTCTGCCTATGGCCTGCCCTTGCCTTGGTTCCGACCTGCTCTCGCTCTGGTTCTGGGCTGCCTTCTCCTTTGGCTCCGGCCTGCTCTTGCTCAGGCCTACTCTATCTCTGGCTCTGGCCTGCCCTTGCCTTGGCTCCGGACTGCTCTCGCTCAGGCACTGGCCTGCTCTCACTCTGGCTCTGGCCAGCCCTCGCTCTGGCCTGCCCTCACCTTGGCTCCGGCCTGCTCTCGCTCTGACTCTGGTCTGCCCTCGCCCTGACTCCGGCCTGCTCTCGCCATGGCTCCGGCCTGCCCTCGTCCTAGCTCCGGCCTGCTCTCTCTCTGGCTCTGGCCTGCCCTCGCCCTGGCTCCGGCCTACTCTCGCTCTGACTCTGGCCTCGCCTTGGCTCCGGCCTGCTCTCGCTCTCACTCTGGTCTGTCCTCGTCCTGGCCGCCTGCTCTGGCACTAGCTCTGGCCTGCTCTCGCGCTGGCTCCGGCCTGCACTCGTCCTGGCTCCGGCCTGCTCTCGCTCTGGCCTGCCTTCGTCTTGGCTCCGGCCTGCTCTCGCACTGGCTCCAGCCTGCTCTCGCTCTGGCTTCGGCCTTCCCTCGCCCAGGCTCCGGCCTGCCCTTGCTCTGGTTCCGGCCAGCCCTTGCCTTGGCTCCGGCCAGCACCTGCTGTTGCTCCGGCCTGCCTTCCTTCGCCTTGGCTCCTGCCTGCTCTCGCTCTGGCTCTGGCCTGCTCTCGCTCTGGCTTGGGCCTGTCCTTGCCTTGGCTCCAGTCTGCTCTCGGTCTGGCCTGCTCTTGCTCTGGCCTACCCTGGCTCTGCCTCTGGCCGGCCCTTGCCTTGGCTCCGGCCTGCTCTCGCTCTAGCTCCGTACTGCCCTCACCCTGGCTCCGCTATGCCATAGCTCGGGCTCCGGCCTGCCCTCGCATTGGCTCCATCCTGCTCTCGCCCTGGCTCCAGCCTGCCCTCGTCCTGGCTCCGGCCTGCTCTCGCTCTGGCCTGCCCTCGCCTTGGCTCCGGCCTGCTCTCGCTCTGGCTTAGGCCTTCACTTACCCTGGCTCCGGCCTGCCCTAGCTCTGGCTCTGGCCAGCCTTCGCCTTGGATCCGGCCAGCACCTGCTCTGGCTTCGGCCTGCCTTCGCCTTGGCTTCGGACTGCTCTCGATCTGACCTGCTCTCGCTCTGGCCTGTCCTTGCCTTGGCTCCGGCCTGCTCTTGCTCTGGCCTACCCTGGCTCTGCCTCCGGCCAGCCCTCGCCTTGGCTTCGGCCAGCTCCTGCTCTGGCTCCAGCCTGCCCTCGCCTTGGCTTCGGCCTGCTCTCGCCCTGGCTCCGGCCTGCCCTCGCCCTGGCTCCGGCCTGCTCTCGCCCTGGCTGCGGCCTGCCCTCGCTCTGGCTCCTGCCTGCCCTCGCCCTGGCTCCATCCTGATCTCGCTCTGGCTAGGGCCTGACCTCGCCCTGGCTCCAGCCTGACCTCGCCTTGGCTCCGGCCTGCTCTCGCTCTGGCTCCGGCCTGCCCTTGCCCTGTCTCCGGCCTGCTCTCGCTCAGGCTTGCCCTCGCCCTGGCTCAGGCATTCTCTCGCTCTGGTTTCGGCCTGCCCTCGCCTTGGCTCCGGCCTGCTCTCGCTCTGGCCTGCCCTCGCCCTGGCTCCGGCCTGCTCTCTCTCTGGCACTGGCCTGCCCTTGCCTTGGCTCCGGCCTGCTCTCTCTATGACTCTGGCCTGCCCTCGTCCTGGCTCCGGCCTGCTCTCTCTATGACTCTAGCCTGCGCTCGCCCTGGCTCCGGCCTGCTCTCGCCCTGGCTCCGGCCTGCCCTCGCTCTGGCTTTGGCCAGCTCTCGCCCTGGCTCCGACCTACTCTCGCTCTGGCACAGGCCTGCCCTTGCCCCCTGGATCCGGCCTGCCCTTGCTCTGGCTCCGGCCAGCCCTTGCCCTGGCTCCTGCCTACTCTCGCCCTAGCTCCGATGTGCTCTGGCTCTAGCCTGCCCTTGCCCTGGCTCCGGCCTGCTCTCTCTCTCTGGCCTGCCTTTGCCTTGGCTCCAGCCTGCTCTCTCTATGACTCTGGACTGCCCTCGTCATGGCTCCGGCCTGTCCTCGTACTGGCTCCGGCCTGCTCTCAATCTGGCTCTGGAGTACTCTCGCCTTGGCACCGGCCTGCTCTCACCTTGGCTCCAGCCTGCTCTCGCCCTGGCTCCGACCTGCCCTTGCTCTGGCCGGGGCCAGCCCTTGCCCTGGCTCCGGCCGGCTCTTGCCCTGGCTCTGCCTCTGGCCTGCCCTCGCCTTGGCTCCGGGCTAATCTCGCCTTGGCTCCGGCCTGCTCTCGCTCTGCATCCGGACAGCCCTCGCCCTGGCTCCGGACTGCCCTTGCCTTGGCTACGGACTGCTCTCGCCCTGGCTCCTGCCTGCTCTTGCACTGTCTCCGGCCTGCTCTCGCCCTGGTTCCGGCCTGCCTTTGCCTTGGCTCCGGAGTGCTCTCGCTCTGGCACTGGCCTGATCTCGCTCTGGCACTGGCCTGCTCTCGTTCTGGCTCTGGCCTGCCCTCACCTTGGCTCCGGCCTGCTCTCGCTCTGGCCTGCTGTCACCTTGGCTCCGGCCTGCTCTCGCTCTGGCCTGCCGTCGCCTTGGCTCCGGCCTGCTCTCGCTCTGGCCTGCCTTGGCTCTGCTCAAGCCTGCCCTCGTCTTGGCTCCGGCCTGCTCTCGCCTTGGCACTGGTCTGCCCTCGCCCTGGCCCCGGCCTGCTCTCGCTCTGGCCTGCCCTTGCCTCGGCTCCCGCCTGCTCTCGCTCTGGCTCTGGCCTGCCCTCTCCTTGGCTCCGGCCGTCTCTCGCTCTGGCTCGCGCCTGCCCTAGCCTTGGCTCTGGACTACTCTCGCTCTGGCTCGGGCCTGCTCTGGCTGTGGCACTGGCATGCTCTCGCTCTGGCCTGCCTTTTCGCTCGGACTCTGGTCTGACCTTGCCTTGGCTCCGGCCTGCTCTCGCCCTGGCTCCGGTCTGCTCTAGCACTGGCTCTGGCCTGCCCTCGCCCTGGCTCCTGCCTGCTCTCACTCTGGCTCCGGCCTGCCCTCGCCTTGGCTCCGGCCTGCTCTCGCTCTGGCTCCGGCCTGCTCTCGCTCTGGCCTGCCCTCGCCCTGTCTCCGGCCTGCTCTCGCTCTGGCCTGCCCTCGCCCTGGCTCCGGCATTCTTTCGCTCTGGTTTCGGCCTGCCGTCGCCTTGGATCCGGCATGCTCTCGCTCTGGCTCCAGCCAGACCTCACCTTGGCTCCGGCCTGCTCTCGCTCTGGCCTGCGTTTGCCTTGGCTCCGGCCTGCTCTCACTCTGGCTCTGGCCTGCCTTCGCCTTGGCTCCGACCTGCTCTCTCTTTGGCTCTGGCCTGCTCTCGCTCTGGCCTGCCCTTGCCTTGGCTCCAGCCTGCTCTCGCCCTGGCCTGCTGTTGCTCTGGCCTACCCTGGTTCTGCCTCTGGCTTGCCCTCGCCTTGGCTCTGGCCTGCTCTCACCTTGGCTCCGCCCTGCTCTCGCTCTGGCTCCGGCCTGCCCTCGCCCTGGCTGCGACCTGCCCTTGCCCTGGCTCCGGCCAGCCCTTGCCCTGGCTCCGGCCTGCTCTCGCCCTGACTCTTGCCTGCCCTGGCTCTGCCTCTGGCCTGCCCTCGCCTTGGCTCCAGGCTAATCTCGCCTTGGCTCCAGCCTGCTCTCGCTCTACATCCGGACTGTCCTTGCCTTGGCTCCGGACTGCTCGCGCCCTGGCTCCTGCCTGCTCTCGCTCTGGCTCTGTCCTGCCTTCACCCTGGCTCTGGCCTGCCCTAGCCCTGGCTCCGGCCTACTTTCGCTCTGTCTCCGGCCTGCTCTCGCCGTGGTTCTGGCCTGTCCTTGCCTTGGCTCCGGACTGCTCTCGCTCTGGCACTGGCCTGATCTTGCTCTGGCACTGGCCTGCTCTCGTTCTGGCACTGGCCTGCCCTCACCTTGGCTCCGGCATGCTCTCGCTCTGGCTCTGGCCTGCCCTGGCTCTGCTCAAGCCTGCCCTCGTCATGGCTCCGGCCTGCTCTCGCCTTGGCACCAGTCTGCCCTCGCCCTGGCTCCGGCCTGCTCTCGCTCTGGTTCTGGCCTGCTCTCGCTCTGGCCTGCCCTCTGTTTGGCTCCGGCCTTCTCTCGCTCTGGCTCGCGCCTGCCCTAGCCTTGGCTCTGGACTACTCTTGCTCTGGCTCGGGCCTGCTCTGGCTGTGGCTCTGGCATGCTCTCGCTCTGGCCTGCCGTGTCCTTGGCTCTGGACTGCTCTCGCTCGGACTCTGGTCTGACCTTGCCTTGGCTCCGGCCTGCTCTCGCCCAGGCTCCGGCCTGCTCTAGCTCTGGCCTGACCTCGCCCTGGCTCCGGCATGCCCTTGCTCTGGCTCTGGCCTGCCCTCGCCTTGGCTCCGGCCAGCTCCTGCTCTGGCTCCGGCCTGCCCTCGCCCTGGCTCCAGCCTGCCCTCGCCCTGGCACCGGCCTGCCTTCGCGCTGGCTTCTGCTTGCTCTCGCTCTGGCTAAGGCCTGCCCTCTCCCTGGTTCCTGCCTGCTCTCACTGTGGCTCCGGCCTGCCGGAGCCTTGGCTGCGGCCAGCTCTCGCTCTGGCTCCGGCCTGCTCTCGCTCTGGCCTGCCCTCGCCCTGTCTCCGGCCGGCTCTCGCTCTGGCCTGCCCTCGCCCTGGCTCTGGCATTCTCTCGCTCTGGTTTCGGCCTGCCGTCGCCTTGGATCCGGCCTGCTCTCGCTCTGGCTCCGGCCAGACCTCGCCTTGGCTCCAGCCTGCTCTCGCTCTGGCCTGGCTTTGCCTTGGCTCCGGCCTGCTCTCACTCTGGCTCTGGCCTGCCTTCGCCTTGGCTGTGACCTGCTCTCTCTTTGGCTCTGGCCTGTTCTCGCTCTGGCCTGCCTTTGCCTTGGCTCCAGCCTGCTCTCGCCCTGGCCTGCTGTTGCTCTGGCCTACCATGGTTCTGCCTCTGGCGTGCCCTCGCCTTGGATACGGCCTGCTCTCGCATTGGCTCCGGCCTGTTCTCGCTCTAGCTCCGTACTGCCCTCGCCCTGGCTCCGCTATGCCACAGCTCGGGCTCCGGCTTGCCCTCGCTTTAGCTCCGTCCTCTTCTCACCCTGGCTCTGACTGCTCTCGCCCTGGCTATGGCCTGCCTTCGCCCTGGCTACGGCCTGCTCTCTCTCTCTGGCTCTGGCCTGCCCTTGCCCTGGCTCCGGCCTACTCTCGCTCTGGCCTGCTCTCGCTCTGGCCTCGCCCTGGCTCCGGCCTGCTCTCGCCCTGGTTCCGGCCACCCCTTACCTTGGCTACTGCTTGCTCTCGCTCTGTCTCTGGGCTGCCCTCGCCCTGGCTCCAGCCTGCTCTTGTTCTGGCTCTGGCATGCCCTTGCCTTGGCTCCGGCCTCTTCTCGTCCTGGCTCCGGCTTGCTCTCGCTCTGGCATGCCCTTGCCTTGGCTCCGGCCTCTTCTCGTCCTGGCTCCGGCTTGCTCTCGCTCTGGCATGCCCTCGCCTTGGCTCCGGCCTGCTCTCGCTCTACATCCGGACTGCCCTCGCACTGGCTCCGGACTGCCCTTGCCTTGGCTCCGGCCTGCTCTCGCGCTACATCCGGACTGCTCTCACCCTGGCTCTTGCCTGCTCTCGCTCTGGCTCCGGCCTGCTCAATATCTGGCTCTGGCTGCCCTAGCCCTGGCTCCGGCCTACTTTTGCTCTGGCTCTGGCCTGCTCTCGCTCTGGCCTCGAACGGTCTCCGGCCTGCTCTCGCCCTGGTTCCGGCCTGCCCTTGCCTTGGCTCCGGCCTTCTCTTGCTCTAGCTCTGGCTTGCCCTTGCCTTGGCTCTGTCCTACTCTTGCTCTGGCTCTGGCCTGCCCTCGCCCTGCTCTCGCTCTGGCCTGCTCTCGCTCTGGCATGCCCTCGCCTTAGCTCCGTCCTGCTCTCGCAGTTACTCTGGCCAGCCCTCACCCTTGCTCCGGTCTGGCTCTGGCCTGCCCTCTCCTTGGCTACGGCCTGCTCTCGCCCTGGCTCCGGCCTGATCTCGCTCTGGACTGCCATCGCCTTAGCTCCGACCTGCTCTCGCCTAGGCTCTGGATTGCTCTTGCTCTGGCCTGCCCTTGCTCTGGCTGCGGCCTGCCCTCGCATTGGCTCCGGCCAGCTCTCGCCCTGGCTCCGACCTGCTCTCGCTCCGGCCTGCTCTCACTCTGGCAATGGCCTGCCTTCGCCCTGGCTCCGGCCTGCTTTCTCGCTGGCTCTGGCCTGCCCTCGCCCTGGCCTACTCTCGCTCTGGCTCTGGCCTGCCCTTGCTCTAGCTCCGGCCTGCCCTCGCATTAGCTCCGCCCTGGCTCCGACCTGCTCTCGCTCTGGCCTGCCCTCGCTCTGGCTCTCGCCTGCTGATGCCTTGGCTCCGGCCTGCTCTCGCCTTGGCTCCGGCCTGCTCTCGCTCTGGCTCCGGCCTGTCCTCGCCCTGGCTCCGGCCTGCCCTTGCTCTGGCTCCGGACAGCTCTCGCCTTGGCTCCGGCCTGCTCTCGCCCTGGCTCCGGCCTGCTCTTGCTCTGACTCTGGTCAGCCCTCGCCCTGGCTCCGGCCTGCTCTTGCTCTGGCCTGCTCTGGCCTGCCCTCGTCTTGACTCCGGCCTGTTATTGCCCTTTTTCCGGCCAGCCTTTGCCCTGGCTCCGGCCTGCTCTCGCTCCGACCTACTCTCGCTCTGGCTCTGGCCTGCCCTGGCTCTGCCTCTGGCCTGCCCTCGCCTTGGCTCCGGGCTAATCTCGCCTTGGCTCCGGCCTGCTGTCGCTCTACATCCGGACTGCCCTCGCACTGGCTCCCGACTGCCCTTGCCTTGGCTCCGGACTGCTCTCACCCTGGCTCTGGCCTGCCCTAGCCCTGGCTCCGGCCTGCCCTTGCTCTGACTCTGGCCAACCCTCGCTTTGGCTCCGGCCTGCTCTCGCCCTGGCTCCGGCCTGCTCTTGCTCTGGCCTGTCCTCGCCCTGGCTCCGGCCTGCTCTTGCTCTGGCTTGCCCTCGTCTTGACTCCGGCATGCTCTCGCTCTGGTTCTGGCCTGCGTTCACCTTGGCTCTGGCCTGCGCTCTCGCTCTGGCTCAGGCCTGCTCGCTCACCTTGCCTTGGCTCCGGACTGCTATAGCTCGCTCTGGCTTGCTCTCGCTCTGGCCTGCCCTTGCCTTGGCTCCGGCCTTCTCTGACTCTAGCCTGCCCTCGTCTTGACTCCGGCATGCTCTCGCTCTGGTTCTGGCCTGCCTTCGCCTTGGCTCCGGCCTGCTCTCGCTCTGGCCTGTCCTCGCATAGGCTCCGGCCCGCTCTCGCCCTGGCTCCGGCCTGCACTCGTCCTGGCTCCGGCCTGCTCTCGCTCTGGCTCTGGCCTGCTCTCGCCCTGGCTCCGGCCTGCTTTCGCTCTAGCTCCGGACTGCCCTCGCCCTGGCTCCAGCCTGCCACCGCTCTGGGTCCGGCCTGCCACCGCTCTGGCTCCGGCCTGCCCTCGCCTTGGCTCCGGCCTCCTCTCGCCCTGGCCGGATCCGACCTGCTCTCGCTCTGTTAATGGCCTGCCCTCGCCCAGGCCCTACTCTCTCTCTGGCTCTGGCCTACTCTCGCTCTGGCTCTGGCCTGTTCTCGCCCTGGTTCCGGCCTGACCTTGCCTTGGCTCCGGCCTTCTCTCGCTCTGGCCTGCCCTCGCCGAGGCTCCGGCCTGCTCTCGCTCTGGCCTGCCCTCGTCCTGGCTCCGGCCTGCCCTCGTCCTGGCTCCGGCCTGTTTTCACTCTGGCTCTGGCCTACCCTCGCCTTGGCTCCGGCCTGTTCCCGCCTTAGCTCCAGCCGGCTCTCGCTCTGGCATGCCCTCGCCCTGACTCTAGCCTGCCCTTGCTCTGGCTCCAGCCTGCTCTCGCCTTGGCTCCTACCTGCTCTCCCTCTGGCCTTCCCTCGCCCTGGCTCCGGCCTGCACTCTCTCTGGCTCTGGCCTGCCCTTGCCTTAGCTCCGGCATGCTCTCGCTCTGACTCTGGCCTGCCCTCGCCCTGGCTACTGCCTGCCCTCATCCTTGCTCCGGCCTGCTCTCACTCTGGCTCTGACCTGCCCTCCTCACTCTGGCCTGCTCTCGCCCTGGCCTGTCTTCGCCCTGGCTCCGGCCTACCCTTGCACTGGCTCCGGCCTGCCCTTGCTCTGGCTAGCCCTCGCCTTGGCTCCGGCTTGCTCTTGGCCTGCCCTCGCCCTGGCTCCGGCCTGCTCTTGCTCCCTTCCCCGGTGTTCCCTCCCCCCCCCCCTCCAGCCAGGGACAGGGACTGTCGTGCCCATCTCAGGGGTATATTGGTCGCCCTGCCCCACGTCAATGTGGTGTATGCAGGTGTCGGGGTCCTGATCCACACTCCATCCTTACCTGAGAGTGAGATATCTCTGTAGCAACCGAGCCCTCGGGGTGCTACAGTTCCATTTATCTTCAGCCTAGGTGACGTATTGCGATACAGGGCCGTGATTTTGGCTATAAAAGGGTCCCCTAGACCCCTACCCCAAGCTTTTTAAGAGAATAATATGGCCTACTCTTGCTCTGGCCTGCCCTCGTCTTGACTCAGGCCTGCTCTCGCTCGTTATGGCCAGCCTTCGCCTTGGCTCCAGCATGCTATCGCTCTGGCGTAGGCCTGCTGTAGCTCTGGCTCTGTCTGGCCTGCCCTTGCCTTGGCTCCGGACTGCTCTTGCTCTGGCCTGCCCTCGCCCTGGCTCCGGCCTGCTCTTGCTCTGGCCTTCTCTTGCTCTGGCCAGCCCTCTCCCTGGCTCCGGCCTGCTTTTGCTCTGGCTCTGGCCTGCTCTTGCCTTGGCTCTGGCCTTCTATCGCTCTGGCTCTGGCCTGCCCTTGCCTTGGCTCTGGCCTACTCTCGCCTTGGCTCCGGCCTGCTCTCGCCCTGGCTCTGGCCTGCTCTCGCCCTGGCTCTGGCCTGCCCTCGCCCTGACTCCGTCCGGCCTGCCCTTGCTCTGGCTCTGGCCTGCCCTCGCATTGGCTCCGGCCTGCTCTCGCCCTGGCTCCGACCCGCTCTTGCTCTGGCCTGCCCTCGCCCTGGCTCCGGCCTGCTCTCTCTCTGGCTCTGGCCTGCCCATGCCTTGACTCCAGCCCGCTCTTCCTCTGGCTCTGCCCACACACTCCCTTGTGATGGCCTCATGTGGGTTGGTCTCTGCCCTTCATGGTTTTATTAAAATATCTAACTTCTGCAATAACTTCTCTCTGGTTGATCGCAGAAGTTCGCAAGTGATACCATATTTTTTATTACGAATTTATCTTTCTTTAGAGACTAGACATGACATAACTGCCGTTGGTTATTTTGGTACTTTTTCACCACAGCTCACCGGAAGGGCTCACAGATCTGGAAAAATATGCGTATTGTTCCTTAGCTGACCCTGCCACTAAAAATGTGTCCCATTATTATTTGAAGTATAGAACTTCCGGTATTCCATATTTCGTGTCAGTGCCTGCAAGACTGGTGAGCAAAGGAGTTTGCAAATGAGAATGTCCCTGCTATTGTACGGAGTGTGATAGAATTTCTTTGAAACTTAAACGGGCCGTTTCCTTTTTAACCCGGTGTCTATTTATCATAGGCCTCTGCTACTACAAGGTACATTTGTATGTCAATTAGAATGGACACTTTGTGGCTCGTGCTATTTGCATAGAAGCCACTTCTCTAGAGCGTAAGCTCTTGTTCCTTTGACAAATAATATAGGGGAGGGGGGAAGAGGAGTTTCAGAGAAATTATTAATATTTTCTATGACAGAGCCTGCCCTCGTCTTGACTCTAACCTGATCTCGCTCTTATTCTGGCCTGCCTTCGCCTTGGCTCCAGCCTGCTCTCGCTCTGGCTCAGGCCTGCTTTCGCTCTGTCTGGCCTGCCCTAGCTCTGGCTCCGTCCGGACTGCACTCGCTCTGGCCTGCTCTCGCTCTGGCTCTGGACTGCCCTCGCCTTGGCTCTGGCCTGCTCTCGCTCTGGCTCTGGCCTGCTCTCTCTCTGGCCTACTCTCGCTCTGGCCTGCTCTCGCTGTGGCTCTGGCCTCACTCACCCTGTCTCCGGCCTGCTCTCGTTTTGGTTTCGGCCTGCCCTTGCCTTGGCTCTGGCCTACTCTCGCTCTGGCCTGCCTTCGCTCTGGCTCCGGCCTGCTCTAGCTCTGGCCTGCTCTCGCCTTGGCTCCGGCCTGCCCTCGCTCTGGCTCCGGCCTGCCCTCGCATTGGCTCCGGCCTGCTCTCGCCCTGGCTCCGACCTGCTCTCGCTCTGGCCTGCCTTCGCCCTGGCTCTGGCCTGCCCTCGCCCTGGCTCAGGCCTACTCTCGCTCTGGCCTGCTCTCGCTCTGGCTTCGCCCTGTCTGCAGCCTGCTCTCGCCCTGGTTCCGGCCTGCACTTGCCTTGGCTCTGGCCTTCTATCGCTCTGGCTCTGGCCTGCCCTTGCCTTGGCTCTGGCCGGCTCTCGCCTTGGCTTCGGCCTGCTCTCGCCCTGACTCCGGCCTGCCCTTGCTCTGGCTCCGGACTGCCCTCGCATTGGCTTCGGCCTCCTCTCGCCCTGGCTCCGACCTGCTCTCGCTCTGGCCTGCCCTCGCCCTGGCTCTGGCCTGCCCATGCCTTGGCTTCTCCGGCCTGCTCTTCCTCTGGCTCTGGCCTGCCCTCCTCATGACTCTAGTCTGATCTCCCTCTTGTTCTGCCCTGCCTTCCGCATGGCTCCAGCCGGCTTTCGCTCTGGCTCAGGCTTGCTCTCGCTCTGGCCTGCCCTAGCTCTGGCTCCAGACTGCTCTCGCTCTGGCATACTCTCGCTCTGGTTCTGACCTGCTCTGGCCTCACCCTGTCTCCGGCCTGCTCTTGCCCTGGTTCCGGCCTGACCTTGCCTTGGCTCTGGCCTACTCAAGCTCTGGCCTGCCCACGCCCTGGCTCCGGCCTCCTCTCGCTCAGTCTCTGACCTGCTCTCGCTCTGGCGTGCCCTCGCCCTAACTCCGGCCTGCTCTGGATCTGGCTCTGGCACACTGTCCTCAGGGCCTTGGCTCCATCTCGCTCTGGCTCTGGCCTGCCCTCTCCTTGGCTCCGGGAGCCTGCTCTCGCCTTGGCTCCGGCCTGCTCTCGCTCTGGCTCTGGCCAGCCCTCGCCTTGGCTCCGGCCTGCTCTCGCCTTGGCTCTGGCCTGCTCTCGCCCTGGCTCCGGCCTGCTGTTGCTCTGGCCTGCCCTCGCCCTGGCTCTGGCCTGCCCTTGACTCCAGCCTGCTCTCGCTCTTCTTCAGGCCTGCCTTCGCCTTGGCTCCGGCCTGCTCTCGCTCTGGCGCTATGGCCTGCCCTCCTTGGTTCTGGCCTGCTCTCGCTCTGGCCTGCCCTCGCCCTGTCTCCGGCCTGCTCTCTCTCTGGCCTGCCCTCGCCATGGCTCCGGCCTACTCTCGTCCTGGTTCCGGACTGCCCTTGCCTTGGCTCTGGCCTACTCTCGCTCTGGCTCTGGCCTACTCTCACCCTGGCTCCGGCCTGCTCTCGCTCTGGCTCTGGCCTGTCCTCGCCCTGGCTCCGGCCTGCCCTTGCTCTGGCTCTGGCCTGCCCTTGCTCTGGCTAGACCTCGCCTTGGCTCCAGCCTGCTCTCGCCCTGGCTCTGGCCTGCTCTTGCTCTGACCTGCCCTCGCCCTGACTCCGGCCTGCTCTTGCTCTGGCATGCTCTTGCTCTGGCCTGCCCTCGTCTTGACTCCATCCAGCCTGCTCTCGCTCTTGTTATGGCCTGCCTTCGCCTTGGCTCCGGCCTGCTACCGCTTTGGCGTAGGCCTGCTGTCGCTCTGGCTCTGCCTGGCCTGCCCTTGCCTTGGCTCCGGACTACTCTTGCTCTGGCCTGCCCTCGCCCTGGCTCCGGCCTGCTCTTTCTCTGGCTCTGGCCTGCTCTTGCTCTGGCCTGCTCTTGCTCTGGCCTCGCCCTGTCTCCGGCCTGCTCTCGCCCTGTCTCCGGCCTGCTCTCGCTCTGGCTCCGGCCTACTCTCGTCCTGGTTCCGGACTGCCCTTGCCTTGGCTCTGGCCTACTCTCGCTCTGGCTCTGGCCTACTCTCACCCTGGCTCCGGCCTGCTCTCGCTCTGGCTCTGGCCTGTCCTCGCCCTGGCTCCGGCCTGCCCTTGCTCTGGCTCTGGCCTGCCCTTGCTCTGGCTCTGGCCTCGCCTTGGCTCCAGCCTGCTCTCGCCCTGGCTCTGGCCTGCTCTTGCTCTGACCTGCCCTCGCCCTGACTCCGGCCTGCTCTTGCTCTGGCATGCTCTTGCTCTGGCCTGCCCTCGTCTTGACTCCATCCAGCCTGCTCTCGCTCTTGTTATGGCCTGCCTTCGCCTTGGCTCCGGCCTGCTACCGCTTTGGCGTAGGCCTGCTGTCGCTCTGGCTCTGCCTGGCCTGCCCTTGCCTTGGCTCCGGACTACTCTTGCTCTGGCCTGCCCTCGCCCTGGCTCCGGCCTGCTCTTTCTCTGGCTCTGGCCTGCTCTTGCTCTGGCCTCGCCCTGTCTCCGGCCTGCTCTCGCCCTGTCTCCGGCCTGCTCTCGCTCTGGCTCCGGCCTGCCCTCGCCCTGGCTCCGGCCTGCCCTCGCATTGGCTCCGGCCTGCTCTCGCCCTGGCTCCGACCTGCTTTCGCTCTGGCCTGCCTTCGCCCTGACTCTGGCCTGCTCTCTCTCTGGCTCTGGCCGGCCCTCGCCCTGGCTCAGGCCTACTCTCGCTCTGGCCTGCTCTCGCTCTGGCCTCGCCCTGTCTCCAGCCTGCTGTCGCCCTGGTTCCGGCCTGAACTTGCCTTGGCTCTGGCCTTCTATCGCTCTGGCTCTGGCCTGCCCTTGCCTTAGCTCTGGCCTGCTCTCGCCTTGGCTCCGGCCTGCTCTCGCTCTGGCTCCGGAATGCCCTCGCCCTGACTCAGGCCTGCCCTTGCTCTGGCTCCGGACTGCCCTCGCATTGGCTCCGGCCTCCTCTCGCCCTGGCTCCGACCTGCTCTCGCTCTGGCCTGCCCTCGCCCTGGCTCTGGCCTGCCCATGCCTTGGCTTCTCCGGCCTGCTCTTCCTCTGGCCTGCCCTCCTCATGACTCTAGCCTGATCTCCCTCTTGTTCTGCCCTGCCTTCCCCATCGCTCCAGCCGGCTTTCGCTCTGGCTCAGGCCTGCTCTCGCTCTGGCTCTGGCCTGCCCTAGCTCTGGCTCCAGACTGCTCTCGCTCTGGCATACTCTCGCTCTGGTTCTGACCTGCTCTGGCCTCGCCCTGTCTCCGGCCTGCTCTTGCCCTGGTTCCGGCCTGCCCTTGCCTTGGCTCCGGCCTTCTCTCGCTCTGGCCTGACCTTGCCTTGGCTCTGGCCTACTCAAGCTCTGGCCTGCCCACGCCCTGGCTCCGGCCTGCTCTCGCTCTGGCGTGCCCTCGCCCTAACTCCGGCCTGCTCTGGATCTGGCACACTGTCCTCAGGGCCTTGGCTCCATCTCGCTCTGGCTCTGGCCTGCCCTTTCCTTGGCTCCGGGAGCCTGCTCTCGCCTTGGCTCCGGCCTGCTCTCGCTCTGGCTCCGGCCAGCCCTCGCCTTGGCTCCGGCCTGCTCTCGCCTTGGCTCTGGCCTGCTCTCTCCCTGGCTCCGGCCTGCCCTTGCTCTGGCTCCGGTCAGCTCTCGCCTTGACTCCGGCCTGCCCTCGCCCTGGCTCCAGCCTGCTGTTGCTCTGGCCTGCCCTCGCCCTGGCTCTGGCCTGACCTTGACTCCAGCCTGCTCTCGCTCTTCTTCAGGCCTGCCTTCGCCTTGGCTCCGGCCTGCTCTCGCTCTGGCGCTATGGCCTGCCCTCCTTGGTTCTGGCCTGCTCTCGCTCTGGCCTGCCCTCGCCCTGTCTCCGGCCTGCTCTCTCTCTGGCCTGCCCTCGCCATGGCTCCGGCCTGCTCTCACTCTGAGGCCTGCTCTCGCTCTGGCCTCACCCTGTCTCCGGCCTGCTCTCGTCCTGGTTCCGGACTGCCCTTGCCTCGGCTCTGGCCTACTCTCGCTCTGGCTCTGGCCTGCCCTCGCCCTGGCTCCGGCCTGCTCTGGCTCTGGCCTCCTCTCGCTCTGGCGTTCCCTCGCCCTGGCTCCGGCCTGCTCTGGATCTGGTTCTGACCTGCCCTCGCCTTGGCTCCGGCCTGCTCTCACCCTGGCTCCGGCCTGCTCTCGCTCTGGCCTGTCCTCGCCCTGGCTCCGGCCTGCCCTTGCTCTGGCTCTGGCCTGCCCTTGCTCTGGCTCCGGCTAGACCTCGCCTTGGCTCCGGCCTGCTCTCGCCCTGGCTCTGGCCTGCTCTTGCTCTGACCTGCCCTCGCCCTGCTCTTGCTCTGGCATGCTTTTGCTCTGGCCTGCCCTCGTCTTGACTCCATCCAGCCTGCTCTCGCTCTTGTTATGGCCTGCCTTCGCCTTGGCTCCGGCCTGCTACCGCTTTGGCGTAGGCCTGCTGTCGCTCTGGCTCTGCCTGGCCTGCCCTTGCCTTGGCTCCGGACTACTCTTGCTCTGGCCTGCCCTCGCCCTGGCTCCGGCCTGCTCTTTCTCTGGCTCTGGCCTGCCCTTGCTCTGGCCTGCTCTTGCTCTGGCCTCTCCCTGTCTCCGGCCTGCTCTCGCCCTGTCTCCGGCCTGCTCTCGCCTTGTCTCCGGCCTGCTCTCGCCCTGGCTTTGGCCTGCCCTCGCACTTGCTCCGGCCTGCTCTCTCTATGGCTCTGGCCTACTCTCTATCTGGCTCTGGCCCGCTCTCTCTCTGGCTCTGGCCTCGCCCTGTCTCCGGCCTCCCCTCCTCCTGGTTCCGTCTCTGGCCTGCCCTTGCCTTGGCTCTGGCCTACTATCGCTCTGGCCAGCCCTCGCCCTGGCTCCGGCCTGCTCTCGCTCTGTCTGGCTCTGGCCTGCTCTCTTGCCTTGGCTCTGGCCTGCTCTCGCCACTCTGGACAGCCCTCGCCCTGGCACCGTCCTGCTCTGGATCTGGCACCGGCCTGCCCTTGCTCTGGCTCCGGCCTGCTCTCGCCCTGGCTCCGGCCTGCTCTTGCTCTTTTCAGTCTGCTGCTGGGCAGCCAGCAGCAGCAGGTAAGGTAAGTACTCCTGCTAAGGGCGGCCGGCCACCGCGACAAGTCAGTAAAGCGGTGTTTAAATTTGGTGCCAATAATGCCGATTAGTTGCGGCTGGCAACCGCGACCAATCAGCGAAGTGGTGTTTAAATTTGGCTCCAATATCGCTTATTGGTCACGGCCGGTGGTTGCGACTAATCTGCAGAGCGATGTTTAAATTTGGTGCCAATACTGCTGATTGGTCGTCTGGCCTACCCTCGCTCTGGCTCCGGCTGCTCTTACTCTGGCCTGCCCGCGCCCTGGCTCCGGCTGCTCTGGCCTGTGCTCGTCTTGCTTCGCCTTGGCTCCGGCCTGCCCTCGCTCTGACTCAAGCCTGCTACATCTGGCTCCGGCCTGCCCTTTCCTTGGCTTCAGACTGCTCTCGCTCTGGTCTGCTCCCGCTCTGGCCTGCCCTCGCCTTGGGTCCGGCCTGCTCTCGCTCTGTCTCTGGCCTGCCCTCGCCTTGGCTCCGATCAGCTCTCGCTCTGTCTGTGGCCTGCCCTCGCCTTGGCTCCGACCAGCTCTCGCTCTGGCCTGCCCTTGCTTGGCTCCGGCCTGCTCTCGCTCTGGCCTGCCCTGGCTCTGCCTCTGGCCTGCCCTCGCCTTGGCCCCGGCCCTGCTCTCGCCTTGGTGCTGGCCTACTCTCGCTTTAGCTTCGGACTGCCCTCGCCCTGGCTCTGGCTTGCCATCGCTCTGGCTCCGGCCTGCTCTCGCTCTGGCCTGCCCTCGCCCTGCTGCCTGCTCTCTCTCTGGCTCTGGCCTGCCCTCGCCCAGGCTCCAGCCTACTCTCGCTCTGGCTCTGGACTGCTCTCTCGCTCTGGCCTCGCCCTGCTATCTCGCTCTGGCGTGCCTTCGCCATGGCTCCGGCCCTGCTCTTGCTCTGACTCTGGCCTGCCTCGCCCTAGCTCCGGCCTGCCCTCGCCTTGGCTCCGGCCTGCTCTCGCCCTGGCTCTGGCCTGCACTCGCCTTGGCTCCAGCCTGCTCTATCTAGCCTTGTCTCCGACCTGCTCTCGCTCTGTCTCCGGCCTGCCCTCGCCTTGGCTCCAGCCTGCTCTTGCACTGGCCTGCCCTCGTCTTGAATCCGGCCTGCTCTCGCTCTGGTTCTGGCCTGCCTTCGCCTTGGCTCCGGCCTGCTCTCGCTCTGGCCTGCCCTTACCTTGGCTCCGGACTTCTCTGGCTCTGGCCTGCTCTTGTTCTGGCACTGGCCTGCTATCGTTCTGGCTCCGGCCTGGCATGCCCTGGCTCTGGCCTTACCTCCGGCTTGCTCTCTCCTTGGCAAGGGCCTGCTCTTGCTCTGGCCTGCCCTCGCCCTGGCTCCGGCCTGAACTCGCTCTGGCCTGCTTTCGCTCTGGCTCTGGACTGCCCTCGCTTTGGCTCTGGCCTGCTCTCTCCCTGGCTCCGGCCTGCTTTCGCTATGGCTTCAGCCTGCCCTCGCCCTGGCTCCGGCCAGCCCTAGCTTCGGCCTGCCCTCGCCTTGGTACAGGTCTACTCTCGCTCTTGCCCTGGCCTCCTGGCCTTGGCTCCGGCCTGCTCTCGCTCTCACTCTGGTCTGCCCTCGCCCTGGCCTGCTCTCGCGCTGGCTCTGGCCTGCTCTCGCCCTGGCTCCAGCCTGCTCTCGCTCTGGCTCCGGCCTTCCCTCGCCCTGGCTCCGACCTGCCCTTGTTCTGGCTCCGGCCAGCCCTCGCCCTGGCTCCGGCCAACACCTCCTCTTGCCCCGGCCTGCCTTCGCCTTGGCTCCTGCCTGCTCTCGCTCTGGCCTGCTCTTGCTCTGGCTCCGGCCAGCCCTCGCCTTGGATACGGCCAGCACCTGCTCTGGCTCCGGCCTGCCTTCGCCTTGGCTTCGGACTGCTCTCGCTCAGGCCTGCTCTCGCTCTGGCTCTGGCCTGTCCTTGCCTTGGCTCCGGCCTGCTCTTGCTCTGGCCTACCCTGGCTCTGCCTCCGGCCAGCCCTCGCCTTGGCTGCGGCCAGCTCCGCCTCTGGCTCCGGCCTGCCCTCGCCCTGGCTCCAGCCTGCTCTCGCTCTGGCTCCGGCCTGCCCTAGCTCTGGCTCCGGCCTGCTCTCGCTCTGGCTCCGGCCTGCTCTCGCTCTGGCTCCGGCCTTCCCTCGCCCTGTCTCCGGCCTGCTCTTGCTCTGGCCTGCCCTCGCCCTGGCTCCAGTATTCTCTCGCTCTGGTTTTGGCCTGCCCTCGCCTTGGCTCCGGCCTGCCTTTGCCATGGCTACGGCCAGCTATCGCTCTGGCTCCGGCCTGCCTTTGCCTTGGCTCCGGCCTGCTCTCGCTCAGGCTCTGACCTGCTCTCGCCTTGGCCAGAGCGAGATTTAGCGAGCGCCAAGGCAAGGGCAGGCCAGAGCAACAGTAGGCCGGAGCCAGAGCGAGGGCAGGCCAGAGCCAGAGCGAGAGCAGGCCAGAGCCAAGTTGAGGTCAGGCCAGATATAGAGCAGGCATGAGCCACAGCAAGGGCAGGCCGGAACCAGAGAGAGAGCAGGCCGGAGCCAAGGCGAATGCAGGCCGGAACCAGGGCAAGAACAGGTAGGAGCCAAGGCGAGGGCAGGCGGAGCCAGAGAGATAGCAGGCCGGAGCCAAGGCGAGAGCAGGCCGGATGGAGCCAAGGCGAGAGCAGGCCGGACCCAGGGCGAGAGCAGGACAGAGCGAGAGCAGGCCGGAGCCAGAACGAGGGCAGGCCAGAGCCAGTGCGAGAGCAGGCCGGAGCCAAGGAGAGGACAGGACAGAGCCAGAGCAAGAGCAAGCAAGAGACAGGGCGAGAGCAAGGCAAGGGCAGGCCAGAGCGAGAGCAGGCTGGAGCCAGGGCGAGAGGAGGCCGGAGCCATGGCGAGGGCAGGCCAGAGGCAGAGCGACGGCAGGCCGGAGCCAGGGCGAGGGCAGGCCAGAGCCAGAGCAGGACGGAGCCAGGGCGAGGGCAGGCTGAAGCCAGAGCGATAGCACACTGGAGCCAAGGCGAGGGCAGGCCGGAGCCAGAGCGAGGGCAGGCCGGAGCCAGAGCAAGAGCAGGCCGGAGTCAAGTTGAGGGCAGGCCAGATAGAGAGCAGGAACCAGAGCGAGAGCAGGCCGGTGCCAAGGCTCTATCTAGGTCGTATCCAGGGCGAGAACAGGCAGGAGCCAAGGCGAGGGCAGGCAGGAGCCAGAGAGATAGCAGGCCAGAGCCAGAGCGAGAGCAGGCCGGAGCCAGAGCGAGAGCAGGCCGGAGCCAGGACGAGAGCAGGCCGGAGCCAGTGCGAGAGCAAGCCGGAGACAAGGAGAGAACAGGTCAGAGCCAGAGCAAGCAAGAGCAAGGGCGAGAGCAGGCCGGTACCAGGATGAGGGCAGGTCAGAGCTAGAGCAAGAGCAGGTGGAGCCAGGGCGAGAGCAGGCCAGAGCCAAGGTGAGGGCTGGCTGGAGCCAGAGCAAGGGCAGGCCGGAGCCAGGGCGAGGGCAGGCCGGAGCCAAAGCAAGAGCAGGCCGGAGCCAAAGCAAGAGCAGGCCGGAGCCAAGGAGAGGGCAGGTCAGAGCCAGAGCGAGAGCAGGCCAGAGCCAGGGCGAGAGCAGGCCGGAGCCAGATCCAGAGCAGGCCGGAGCCAGGGCGAGGGCAGGCCAGAGTCAGAGCGGGAGCAAGCCGGAGCCAAGGCGAGGGCACGCCAGAGCCAGAGCGAGAGCAGGACAGAGCCAGAAAGAGAGCAGACCGGAACCAGGCCGAGGGCAGGCCAGAGCGAGAGTGGGCCAGAGCCAAGGCAAGGGCAGGCCAGAGCCAGAGCGAGAGAAGGCCGGAGTGAAGGCAAGGGCAGGCCGGAACCAGGGCGAAAACAGGCAGGAGCCAGAGCAGGCCAGAGATAGAGCGAGAGTAGGCCAGAGCCAGGGCGAGGGCAGGCCAGAGCCAAAAAGAGAGCAGGCCGGAGCCAGGGCGAGGGCAGGCCAGAGCCAGAGTGAGAGCAGGCCGGAGCCAGGGCAGAAGAAGGCCGGAGCCATGGCAAGAGCAGGCCGGAGCCAAGGCAAGATCAGGCCGGAGCCAAGGCACGAGTAGGCCAGAGCCAAGGCGAGGGAAGGCCAGAGCGAGAGCAGGCCAGAGCCAGAGAGAGAGCAGTCCGGAGCCAAGGCAAGGGCAGGCCAGAGCCAGAGCGAGAGAGAGCAGGCCTGAGCCAGAACTAGAGCAGGCTGGAGCCAGAGCAAGGGCAGAAAAGTGTCAGAGCGAGAGGAGGCCAGAGCCAAGGCGAGTGCAGACCAGAGCCAGAGCGAGAGCAGGCCAGAGCCAGAGCGAGATCAGGCCGGAGCCAGGGTGAGGGCATGCCGGAGCCAGGGCGAGGGCAGGCCGGAGCCAGGGCGAGGGCAGGCCGGAGCCAGGGCGAAAGCAGGCCGGAGCCAAGGTGAGGGCAGGCCAGAGCCAGAGCAGGAGCTGGCCGGAGCCAAGGAAAGGGCTGCCCAGAGCCAGAGCAAGGGCAGGCCGGAGCCAGGGTGAGGGCAGGCCGAAGCCAGAGCGAGAGCAGGCCGGAGCCAAGGCGAGAGCAGACCGGAGCCAAGGCGAGAGCAGGCCGGAGCCAAGGCGAGGGCAGACCAGAGTCAGAGCGAGAGCAGGCTGGACGGAGCCAAGGAGAGGGCAGGCCGGAGCCAAGGAGAGGGCAGGTCAGAGGCAGAGCCAGGGCAGGCCAGAGCCAGAGCGAGAGCAGGCCGGAGACAAGGCGAGGGCAGGCCGAAGCCAGAGCGAGAGCAGGCTGGAGCCAGGGCGAGTGCAGGCCGGAACCAGAGCGATGGCAGGCCAGAGACGGCGTGGGGGAAGGCAAGAGTCAGAGGAGGCCGGAGCCAGGGCGAGGGCAGGCCAGAGCCAGAGCAGGCCAGAGCCTGGGCGAGGGCAGGTAAGACCCAGAGCAGGCCAGAGCCTGGGCGAGGGCAGGCCAGAGCCAGAGCGAGAGCAGGCTGGAGCCAGGGCGAGGGCAGGCAGGAGCTAGATCGAGGGCAGGCCGAGCCAGAGAGAGAGCAAGCCAGAGCGAGAGCAGGCCGGAGCCAGAGCGAGGGCAGGCCGGAGCCAGGGCGAGGGCAGGACGGAGCCAAGGTGAGGGCAGGCAAGAGCCAGAGCAAGAGCAGGCCACAGTCAGAACGAGAGCAGGCCGGAGCCAGGGCGAGGGCAGGCCAGAGCCAAAACGAGAGCAGGCCAGATTCAGGGCGAGAGCAGGCCGAAGCCAAGGCAAGGGCAGACCAGAGTCAGAGCGAGAGCAGGCTGGACGGAGCCAAGGAGAGGGCAGGCCGGAGCCAAGGAGAGGGCAGGTCAGAGGCAGAGCCAGGGCAGGCCAGAGCCAGAGCGAGAGCAGGCCGGAGACAAGGCGAGGGCAGGCCGAAGCCAGAGCGAGAGCAGGCTGGAGCCAGGGCGAGTGCAGGCCGGAACCAGAGCGATGGCAGGCCAGAGACGGCGTGGGGGAAGGCAAGAGTCAGAGGAGGCCGGAGCCAGGGCGAGGGCAGGCCAGAGCCAGAGCAGGCCAGAGCCTGGGCGAGGGCAGGTAAGACCCAGAGCAGGCCAGAGCCTGGGCGAGGGCAGGCCAGAGCCAGAGCGAGAGCAGGCTGGAGCCAGGGCGAGGGCAGGCAGGAGCTAGATCGAGGGCAGGCCGAGCCAGAGAGAGAGCAAGCCAGAGCGAGAGCAGGCCGGAGCCAGAGCGAGGGCAGGCCGGAGCCAGGGCGAGGGCAGGACGGAGCCAAGGTGAGGGCAGGCAAGAGCCAGAGCAAGAGCAGGCCACAGTCAGAACGAGAGCAGGCCGGAGCCAGGGCGAGGGCAGGCCAGAGCCAAAACGAGAGCAGGCCAGATTCAGGGCGAGAGCAGGCCGAAGCCAAGGCAAGGGCAGGCCAGAGCGAGAGCAGGCTGGAGCAAGAGCGAGAGCAGGCCGGAGCCAGGGCGAGGGCAGGCCAGAGCCAAAACGAGAGCAGGCCACATTCAGGGCGAGAGCAGGCCGAAGCCAAGGCAAGGGCAGGCCAGAGCGAGAGCAGGCCTGAGCCAGAGCGAGAGCAGGCCGGAGCCAGAGCGAGAGCAGGCCGGAGCCAGAGCGAGAGCAGGCCGGAGCCAGTGCGAGAGCAGGCCAGAGTCAGAGCGAGAGCAGGACAGAGCCAGGGCAAAGGCAGGCCAGAGCCAGAGATAGAGCAGGCCGGAGCCAGGATATTTCAAAGCAAGCAGACCTCTAATATGGGCCATAGAAGTATGTATAGATTTACATTTCTATAACCTTTATGCCCATATTAGAGGTCTGATAAGTCCTAGGGGGTGACAGATTCCCTTTAAAGCTTGTGTCGTGGTTGGCCTCTAGCCCGGTGTCTCATGTGTTGGGTTTGCCCACTCCGGGTCCTCCTGAAGGAGGAAGTAGGATTTCTCTTTTTATTTTGTGCTTTTGGCTTCTTGCCCAGTGATAGGGGCGGATCTCATCCTCTCAGGCCTAGCCCAACCCTAACCCTAGCCCTAACCCTAACCCCAATCCCAACCCTACCACAACTCTAAGCCTAGAGTTTATATTTTACGCCGTTTAGACAACTTTATTCTTCGAGTCAGTGCGATTACAGCGATACCAGAATCATATCGGGTTTTTATGATTGACAGCTGTCACACACTAAAAGACGCATTTTTTTGTAAAATCTAGTTTTTGCATCGCCATATTTTGAGAGCTATAATTTTTCCATATTTTGGCCGACAGAGTCATGTGACGTCTTGTTTTTTGCGGGATGAGTTGACGTTTTTATTGGTGCCATTTTCAGGCACGTGACATATTTTGATCGCTCTCTATTCCGATTAATGGGAGGCAGAATAAACAAAAACCAACAATTCAGGAATTGTTTTTTGTTTTGTTTTTTATGCTGTTCCGCGTGTGGTAAAATTGATAAGGTAGCTTTATTCTTCGGGTCAGTACGTTTACAGTGGTACCACATTTATATTGATTTTCTATGTTTTGGCGCTTTTACACAATAAAAG
This sequence comes from Phyllobates terribilis, assembly GCF_046119375.1. Lineage (NCBI taxonomy): Eukaryota > Metazoa > Chordata > Amphibia > Anura > Dendrobatidae > Phyllobates > Phyllobates terribilis. The sequence goes on from NW_027362863.1 coordinate 1,953,848, forward strand.
CTATTTTATAGAAAAAATAATTTTTTTGCATCGCTTTATTCTGAGAGCTATAACTTTTTTATTTTTCGGCTGATGGAGATGTATGGCGGCTTGTTTTTTGCGGAACAAGATGACGTTTTCAGTGGTATCATTATTTATATTCGTCTTTTTGATTGCGTGTTATTCCATTTTTTGTTTGGCGGTATGATGATAAAGCATTGTTTTTTGCTTCATTTTTTATTTATTTTTTTTACCATGTTCACTGAAAAGGCTAACTAGTGGGACAGTTTTATAGGTCAGGTCATTCCAGACACGACGATAACAAATGTGTGTACTTTTATTGTTTTTTTTCTCATAATAATATTTATTGATGGGTACATTATATTTTTATTTTTGGTGGATTTTTTTTTTTTTTTTTCTTCACTTTCTGACACTTTTTTTACTTTTATTCTTTGTCCCACTATGGGACTTTCACTTTTTTTATTCTGATCGCCTGTATAGCATAGGGATGGAGCACCAGCCCTGTGCTATACGGGCTGTCAGCGATGCAAATGCAGAATATACTTTGGTCATGCACTGCGCATGCCAAAATATCTTCCTGCTGTCTGGTGACCCAGATGTTGTCATGACGACATCGGGTCGTCATGGCAACATCCAGGAAGCCGCGGCAGACATCGCTGGACGCCGGCAGGAGAGGCGAGTATCCCGATCACCTCCCCTTGCCCCCGCAATGCTGCGATCGACTCAGCTGCGACAATCGGCTGACACCCGGCGGTGATCGCGCCCGCACAGCCTGTGTGCGGGCGCGATCGCAAAGACGTACTAATACGTATCAGGCTCTTAAGTCCCATGGCGCAGATACGTATTAGTACGTCATGAGCTTTAAAGGGGTTAAACTACAACTCCAATGTCAGCCCCTAATTCAATAGGAACCAAAGATCTGAGAACAGAGAATGATAATAAAATAATTTGTCCACATAAATGGCAAAACTACCCAAAAATGGAGCCCCATAAAGATGTCCCAACTTGACCTCCCCCACCCACCTATCGTCAGCAATTTCTCATTTAGACAAGGGGTTGTCCTGAAAATGTCTTATTACAGAGTGTTCCCGGCAATCCATGATAAATCCGGTGGATACATTATAAGTATACCAAAGCTTAAAAGTAAAGAGCTACTTACCTGGACTCGTCCTCTTCCAGTGGCAGGTTATAGTGACACAAGATGGCAGCAGTGTAGAAATTTATACATTCTATTCCAATTGTGATGTCTATGATGTCATGTGCCTTGTGATGTCATAATAGCTATCACTGTAATTTCAAATTTACAACCGCAAGAAAAAGTTGATTTCATGGTTTAAGAAATAATATGGTGGGTAATTGCAGCCTGTGATTATTTTACATATTATTATTAATATTTGTCATGTCCTTCACTGCTGCCTCCTGCACTGCTTTTTATATACTGTTTATTTTAATAATGGACAATTCACAAGCCCTGCATGTAGAATATATAGTTAATGGCCTCTGTTGAATGACTAGATGCCTATTAGAGCAATAAGATATACTCTAGGTCTACAATCTTTTGGCTGAGTCTAAGGGCTCATACTCATCTGCGTTTAAATCACACGAGTGCAATCTGATAAAAAAAAATTGGATTGCACTCTGACTCTTGTTATTGAATGATTATGTGTTCATCTGTGATTTTTTTTTCCCAGCTCGGATCGAACTGAGAAAAAAAAAATCACAGCATGCTGCAAGTGGCTGCATATATCAGACGAGACTCGCCAATGCAAGTCAATGTGTGCGAGAAAAAAAAAGCACAGCAAACGGACCATGCTTATGCCATCCATATAGCGTCCATATAATACGCATCTATGTAACACCTTTCAGTGACTGTGGTGGCATCTCAGCACACAAATCCTGTATCTCAGATCTTTGTCTGGCCTTGTCTTCTGTGTTTTGGCCATCATGCCAACAAGACAAGGGTGATTGGGGCAAGAGACATGCTGGTGAGGGGGTTGTTGGCTGCCGTGATGCTGGTAATGGAGGTGGCTGCCAAGATGCTGGCACTGGAGGTGGCTGCCGTGATGGTGCCACTGTAGTTGGTGGTGGTGGCTGTGATGCTGTGACTGGAGGTGGTGGTGATGGCTGCTGTGATGCTGGTACTGGAGGTGGTGGTGATTGCCGTAATGCTGGCACTGGAGGTGGTGGCTGCCGTGATGGTGGGTCTGCTGAGTGCCCTTCTTGGGGGGTCTAATGACGGGTTTGGTTGTCCTCAGAAAGTTGCCACCTTTCAAGGAATTAAAAGATGGCCATCGGTGAATTTGGTGGCGCAGCGGCAGACAAAACAATTTGGAGGGCAGCCCTGGTCTGCAGCCTCAATAAAAAGGGAACGTGCCTGAAATAACGGGCCAGGCTTAGTGTTATGTTCTGCTACCAGAGCTAAGGAAAGAGAGGAGATCTGTCCCTACGATAGAACTCAGCTTAATCCCTACGATGTAACAGGGGACCTGATCCTGCGATCAGACCTGCTAAAGTCCTAAGCTAGTCTGTACGGAGACCTACAGATGTGGGGAAGGAATCCCTACAAGTACTAAGGACTGGGAGGAAAATGGGACACCTCCTAACAGAAATAGTAGCAGACAGACGAACAAACAAAATAAATAGAACATAGAGGTCCGTAGACCAAGCAAACTAACAGAGTTAGATACAGAGCAAAGACTAGCTAGAAAGTAGTTAAACAATGAAGTCCAGCAAAGCCAGAAGGGCGGAGCAGGATTAAATAGGCCAACAAGGTCATGTGACCAGCAAAGGAAAAAACCTAAGAGCAAGGTTCTAACAGTACCCCCCCTTCTAAGAGGATCCTCCGGATCCCCTAGGACCAGGCTTATCAGGAAATCTCCTGTGAAACGCTCTGATAAGTCTGGACGCGGAAACATCATCCGACCTCACCCAAGAGTTATCCTCGGGTCCGAAACCTTTCCAGGCCACACGATACTGCAAACTACCTCTATACTGTCTAGAGTTAAGGATGCGAGAAATTTCATATTCCCCGTCCTCCACCACCGGAGGAACAGAGGCAGAGGCGTCACAATCCGATACAACAGCTTTTTTCAACAGAGAGACATGAAATACCGGATTAATTCTCCAGGAGGTAGGAACCTCCAACCTAACAGCAGATTGGTTGACAACCTGAAGCACCTTAAAGGGCCCTACAAACTTGGGACCCAATTTCTTAGAAGGAATCCTCAACCGCAGATTCCTAGAGGACAACCAAACCATGTCACCAACAGCGAACAAAACCTCCTGTCGTTTCCTATCAAAGTAGTCTTTAGATTTTCTGTTGGCCTCCTGAAGATTACCACGCACATCCGTCCAAACTCTCTCCAAATCACCGGAAAAATTCTCCTCCTCAGGCACGGCAGATCCCAACTTGGAGAACGACCCAAACGACGGATGTCTCCCAGAACAACAAAAAAAAGGCGAACAACCAGCAGAAGAAGATGTATGATTGTTCAGAGCAAATTCAGCAAGTGGCAGAAACTCAGACCACCCCTCTTGATTGTCTGCCACAAAACAACGCAAGAACTGCTCAACATCCTGGTTTTTCCTTTCTGTCTGGCCATTAGATTCAGGATGATATCCTGACGAGAACGACAAATGAACTCCCAACCTGTCACAAAAGGCACGCCAAAAACGAGCCACGAACTGAGGACCTCTATCGGAAACAATGTCAGTAGGAACGCCATGAAGTCTGTCAATTTCCTTGACAAAGGCCTTAGCGAGAGTTTTAGCGCAGGGCAGTTTGACGAAGGGAACCAAGTGACACATCTTGCTAAAACGGTCCACGACCACCCAGATGACAGTAAAACCCTCAGAGGGGGGAAGGTCAGTTATAAAGTCCATAGCCAAATGTGTCCAAGGAGCACTGGGAACCTCCAAAGGACAAAGCAACCCCGCAGCAGGAGTATGTGAGGACTTAGATCTAGCACATATAGTACATTGGCGCACCCACTTAATGACTTCCTTCTGCCATCCAGGCCACCAAAAACTGCGACCCACCAGTCTCTTGGTCTCAGAGATTCCGGGATGACCTGCCAACCGAGATTCGTGACACTCAACAAACAAATCTCTCCTAAAGGTCCCAGGCACAAACAACCTCCCATGAGGAGTGTTAGATGGGGCATTCTCCTGTGCTTTAAGAATCTCATCTTCCAAAACGGAGTCCAAAGCAGCTATCACAACACCTTCTTGTAAAATGTTCTCCTCTTTCTCAGCACCGACTATGGGAGAAAAACTGCGAGACAAGGCATCCGCCTTAACATTCTTAGTACCAGGGATGTAAGTAACGGAGAAATTAAACCGCGAGAAAAACAGTGCCCACCTAGCCTGACGGGCATTCAGGCGCTTGGCAGCATCAAGATATATCAGATTTTTATGATCCGTAAGAACCTGAACGGGAAATTCCGCACCTTCCAAGAAGTGGCGCCAGTGTTCAAATGCGAGTTTAATAGCCAATAATTCCCGATTACCAATATCGTAATTCAGTTCAGTCTCCGAAAAATTTTTTGAAAAAAAGGCACAGGGATGTAATCCATCCCCGTTATCCTGAGACAATACTGCGCCAACCCCCACAGAGGAAGCATCAACCTCAACCAAAAACGGCTTAGTCACATCAGACTGCATAAGGATGGGAGCAGAGGTGAACCTCTCCTTGAGATACACAAAAGCTTCAATGGCCTCAGAACACCACTGAACCGCATCAGCACCTTTCCTGGTGAGATCGGTCAGAGGTTTGACAATACTAGAAAAATTTTTTATGAATTTTCTGTAATAATTGGCGAAACCCAAAAACCTCTGTATCGATTTCAAACCAATAGGCCTAGGCCATTCCTGTACAGCTTGAACTTTAACCGGGTCCATCGCAAAACCTTCGCTGGAGATAATGCAGCCCAAAAAACTAATTCTCTGTACAGCGAACTCACATTTCTCCAGCTTAGCAAAAAGCGAATTGTCCATTAATAACTGTAATACCTCACGTACGCTCCGCCAATGAGACTCCAGATCCGGCGAATAAATCAAAATGTCATCCAAATACACAACCACATTTTTGCCGATCAAAGGTCTAAGGATGTCATTAATAAGATTCTGAAAAAATGCAGGAGCATTAGTAAGACCAAAAGGCATAACCAGATTCTCAAAATGACCCACAGGAGTGTTAAAAGCAGTCTTCCATTCGTCACCCTCCTTCATGCGCAACAGATTGTATGCCCCCTTAAGGTCGATTTTAGAGAACCACTTGGCCCCCATTAACTGGTTAAACAGATCAGGAATCAATGGCAGTGGGTAAGGATTGCGTACAGTAATTTTGTTAATCTCACGAAAATCCAGACAAGGACGTAAACCGCCGTCCTTTTTTTTTACAAAAAAAAATCCAACCGCCACAGGAGACTTAGAGGGCCTAATGTGACCGGCGGCCAAACTTGTCTGTATGTATTCCTCCAAAGCCTTTCTCTCAGGAATAGTAAGGTTAAATAAACGACTTTTAGGAAGAGTCGCTCCAGGGACAAATTCAATAGAACAATCATAGTCTCTATGGGGAGGCAAAACCTGCGATTCCTTCTCAGAAAAAACTCTCCAAAAATCCTGAATAGGAACAGGCAATTCTCCCCTATCCAAAGCCGCAATACGCCCGTTACAACACTTGTCATAACATTTATGGCTCCAGGATTTAATTTCACTGGTAGACCAATCCAGTACAGGATTGTGAAATTTTAACCAGGGCAATCCCAATATTACTGGAGAAGGCAAGTTATTCAACACTACCAAATCCAATTTCTCATGGTGAACACCATTAATAGTGAGAGGAAATTCACAGACCTTGAGAGTAATATTCTTCAAAGGGGAACCATCCACAGAAACCACAGCAATGGGGGATGATAAAGGTTCGGGTTTTAAATTGAGTCTTTCCAAGAATCCCCCATCAATAACATTCAGAGTAGACCCACAATCAACAAACACCCGAAATTCCATTAATTTTTCCTGAGCAATCGTGGAAGCAGCTAAAAATACACCCTTGGAATTTAAACAGGCAATACGGGCATGACTGACCATTTTTTTTTCTTTCTTGATACGAAGCTCACAGTCTTTAATTAAATGACCAGATTTTCCGCAATAGAAACACAAGCCTTCAGAAAATCTGCGATCCTTTTCTTGAGAGCGAGGTGCCATCTCTCCAATCTCCATCGATTCACCACTGTTAGTACACACATTCTCATAACCAGAAACTGACATAGCAGAGGATTTGCTCTCATTAACCCTTGCACGCAGTCTCCTATCCACCCGTATAGCTAATTGCATAGCCTGTTGCAAATCTTCAGGTGTAGGATAAGCAATTAGCAGGTCTTTAACCCTTTCACTGAGCCCAGCAAGAAATAGACTTTTCAGAGCAGAATCGTTCCACCCTGTTTGAGTAGACCATCGACGGAAATGAGTACAATATTTTTCCACATTACCTGATCCCTGTCTCAAACGTCTTAACTCAGTCTCAGCTGATGAGACACGGTCAGGATCATCATATAATAGTCCCAAAGCAGAAAAAAAACTATCCACTGAACTGAAGCATGTATCACTAGGTTGCAAAGAAAAGGCCCACTCCTGAGGCTCTTTGCGCAAAAGTGACATTATAAACCCTATGCGCTGGGAATCATCCCCAGAGGACTTGGGTCTCAAACGAAAATACAATAAGCAAGCATTTTTAAATGAAAAAAATTCTCGGTGTTCACCAAAAAATAAATCCGGTAAACGTACCTTAGGCTCCAAGAAATGTGCTCCAGGACAGTTACTCACGTGTTGACGGAGCTCAGTCACCTCCAAAGAGAGTCCCTGCAGGTGTTTAGCCAAATCCAGAACCGACACCATGATGGAACAGAAAAAATCTTTCCTTAGAGCATTTGCTGGGCTGGACTTACTGTTATGTTCTGCTACCACAGCTAAGGAAAGAGAGGAGATCTGTCCCTACGATAGAACTCAGCTTAATCCCTACGATGTAACAGGGGACCTGATCCTGCGATCAGACCTGCTAAAGTCCTAAGCTAGTCTGTACGGAGACCTATAGATGTGGGGAAGGAATCCCTACAAGTACTAAGGACTGGGAGGAAAATGGGACACCTCCTAACAGAAATAGTAGCAGACAGACGAACAAACAAAATAAATAGAACATAGAGGTCCGTAGACCAAGCAAACTAACAGAGTTAGATACAGAGCACAGGCTAGCTAGAAAGTAGTTAAACAATGAAGTCCAGCAAAGCCAGAAGGGCAGAGCAGGATTAAATAGGCCAACAAGGTCATGTGACCAGCAAAGGAAAAAACCTAAGAGCAAGGTTCTAACACTTAGACAAAAACTCTCATCATCATCACTCACAGGTATTCCCATGTCAAGTACGCCAGTGATGGTGGGGCGGTAGGGATGCTGGCTTATTGGTGCATGAGGGGAGGTGTCGAGGGGCTGTGGTGTACTGGTGCTCTCCGCAGGCTCTTCTTCTTTCTGGCCCCCAGCTCCGGCCTCCATTTCAGATTCCTCTCTGGCTTCCAGTACCTCCGAGCTACAGGTATTTCCCTTTTTGGTCCAGTCAGATCTGTAAGGTCAGGGATGACAGAGAAAAAAGCATTTTTAATATGCAAAATAATAATCAAACCATTACAACAAATAAAACTGAAAAAGATAGCCACTTACGGGTGAAAATCTAGGACTAGGGTCAAAAACTGGAGCCGGTCATAATAAAGGTACAGTACAGACCAAAAGTTTGGACAAACCTTCTCATTTAAAGATTTTTCTGTATTTTCATGATTTTGAAAATTGTACATTCACACTGAAGGCATCAAAACTATGAATTAACACATGTGGAATTATATACTTAACAAAAAAGTGTGAAACAACTGAAAATATGTCTTATATTCTAGGTTCTTCAAAGTAGCCACCTTTTGCTTTGATGACTGCTTTGCACACTCTTGGCATTCTCTTGATGAGCTTCAAGAGATAGTCACCGGAAATGGTTTTCACTTCACAGGTGTGCCCTGACAGGTTTAATAAATGGGATTTCTTGCCTTATAAATGGGGTTGGGACCATCAGTTGTGTTGTGCAGAATTCAGGTGGATACACAACTGATAGTCCTACTGAATAGACTGTTAGAATTTGTATTATGGCAAGAAAAAAGCAGCTAAGTAAAGAAAAACGAGTGGCCATCATTACTTTAAGAAATGAAGGTCAGTCAGTCCGAAAAATTGGGCAAACTTTGAAAGTGTTCCCAAGAGCAGTTGCAAAAACCATCAAGCGCTACAAAGAAACTGGATCACATGAGGACCGCCCCAGGAAAGGAAGACCAAGAGTCACCTCTGCTTCTGAGGATAAGTTTATCCGAGTCACCAGCCTCAGAAATCGCAGGTTAACAGCAGCTCAGATTAGAGACCAGGTCAATGCCACACAGAGTTCTATAGCAAACACATCTCTACAACAACTGTTAATAGGAGACTTTGTGCAGCAGGCCTTCATGGTAAAATAGCTGCTAGGAAACCACTGCTAAGGACAGGCAACAAGCAAAAGAGACTTGTTTGGGATAAAGAACACAAGGAATGGACATTAGACCAGTGGAACTCTGTGTTTTGGTCTGATGAGTCCAAATTTGAGATCTTTGGTTCCAACCACCGTGTCTTTGTGCGACGCAGAAAAGGTGAACGGATGGACTCTACATGCCTGGTTCCCACCGTGAAGCATGGAGGAGGAGGTGTGATGGTGTGGGGGTGCTTTGCTGGTGACACTGTTGGGGATTTATTCAAAATTGAAGGCATACTGAACCAGCATGGCTACCACAGCATCTTGCAACGGCATGCTATTCCATCCGGTTTGCGTTTAGTTGGACCATCATTTATTTTTCAACAGGACAATGACCCCAAACACACCTCCAGGCTGTGTAAGGGCTATTTGACCAAGAAGGAGAGTGATGGGGTGCTATGCCAGATGACCTGGCCTCCACAGTCACCAGACCTGAACCTAATTGACATGGTTTGGGGTGAGCAGGACGCAGAGTGAAGGCAAAAGGGCCAACAAGTGCTAAGCATCTCTGGGAACTCCTTCAAGATTGTTGGAAGACCATTTCCGGTGACTACCTCTTGAAGCTCATCAAGAGAATGCCAAGAGTGTGCAAAGCAGTCATCAAAGCAAAAGGTGGCTACTTTGAAGAACCTAGAATATAAGACATATTTTCAGTTGTTTCACACTTTTTTGTTAAGTATATAATTCCACAAGTGTTAATTCATAGTTTTGATGCCTTCAGTGTGAATGTACAATTTTCATAGTCATGAAAATACAGAAAAATCTTAAAATGAGAAGGTGTGCCCAAACTTTTGGTCTGTACTGTATGGCCTTTCTTTTCAAGAGACACATCACCACTCTTCCTACCCTGTTGTCGCTCGCGGCGGCACTGGTCCCGGCAACTGCTCCATAATCTTGTCACTACACCCACTGGAAAGAAAAGTGGAAGAGATTATATACAATTTTTATAGGTAACGGATGCTGTATGTAATAACATGTATAGCGTGTATTCTAATATCATTGCTAGCAGGGGCTGGCTGGCAAATTTTAGCCTGGGGGCAAGCACACAGCAGTGGTCCATGAGTAGCGGCCCATCCTTAAAGGTCGTTTTCCCACAAACAATAGTATATTTTAATCAATAGATCTTGGAGTAATAATAATTTCCACAATTGGATGTGATATAATAATGTCCCTGTGCTGAGATAATCTTATAAATGTGCCCCTGCTGTGTACTGTGTAATGGCTGTGTCTGACCGTGCAGGAACATGGTCTGATCATACCACATCTCCTGGGCAGGGGGGGGAAAGAGGATACAGGCAGGATAGCAGGGGATCACAGAGGATTCTTTTTGTGAGTAAAACATTTCAATGCCTGTTTTTAAACAATATTTTAGCTCAAAGAAAGACTCAGCTGTGATCCCCTGCTGTAATGTATATATACTCTCTTTATATATAGATGATTAGCGTGCACACAGTCTGTAGGTCAAGGTGCAGGTACACGGGATGTGGAATCCCCAGAATCAGCGTAGATTAAATCACCGCACATTCTAGTTTCATGACGCAAACTAAAGTCTATTTGAAGACATGCAATAAGACACATTTAAGGTGCAGGGAATAATGCAACAGTAAATGAACGTTTTGACCCATCGTTTGCATCTTGAAACTAGAGTGTGCAGTGATTTAATCGATGCTATATACTCTTTTGCTTCCCCCCCTGCCCAGTAGCTGTGGTATGATCAGACCATGTTCCTGCACAGTCAGACACAGCCATTACACAGTACACAGCAGGGGCACATTTATAACATTATCTCAGCACAGGGACATTTTATTTAAACACATCCAATTGTGGAAGTTATTATTATTCCAAGATCTATTGATTAAAATATACTTTTGTTCGCAGAAAACCCCTTCAACATGTTTATTACCAGCTGCTTCATAGGCTATATTCACACAAACGTATTGTCTAAGTGCTGCCCGTGGAGAAAAATGACAGCACTTGGTCCAGTTCAGGTGAGCATTTAAAACTGGTAATACATAAGCATAATATGTACAATGTCTGACCACTACAACACGGATTTAGGTTGTTAGAGGTGTAATGCAAGTAATCCAAGGTACGCTGTGCTTTTCTACACTCCTAAACAGAGTAAGGCTAAGTGCCCACAATGCAGAAATGCTGAGATTTTTCCAGAGCGTTTCTGCATCTCCCTGGCAGAAAAAACGCATGCGGATTCTATGAGTTTTCCTGCCAGGGACAAGCAGAAGTGAAGCGCTCTTCACATGCATTTCCGCATGCGGGTTGTCAAGCGCTTTGCAAGCAATTTTAGCATCACTTGGAAAGTGCTTGACAACTTGGTCACACTATATAAATCCATGCAACCGGTATGGATTTATATAGTGTGACCGTAAAAGAATGGTAAAAAATAAATATTATACTTACCTTCTGACGGCCCCTGGTCTCCTTATCCGATGCGTCCGGTCTTCCCGGTGTCTCACGGTTGTGTAAAAGGACCTGCCATGACGTCATTTAGTCATGTGACGGGTCAAGCGACCGCAAACGTCAGCGGTCGCGTGACCTGTCACATGACTAAATGACGTCATGGCAGGTCCTTTTAGACCATCATGAGCTGCCAGGAAGCCAGGACGCATCGCTATGGAGACCGGGGGCCATCAGAAGGTAAGTATAATGTATATTTTTTATTTTAATTCTTTTTTTTTACAGGTACTATGGTACCCGGGTCTGGAGGAGAGTCTCTTCTTCTCCAAATCCAGGTACCATCCGCACATTGAATCGCTAAATATCCGCATGTGCACATGTAGTCATGCGGATATTATGCAATTCAATGCAAGTCAATGGCGGCGAAAACGCTGCGATTACACAAAATAATTGGTAGTGTGGCGGATTTTTCCGCATTGATAATCCGCAGCGGAAATTTCCGCAGCATGTGCACAGCAGATGCGGATTATCATTGGGGAACATAGCAGACCTTCTACCAAGCGTTTGTTAAGCGTTTCTGCAGCGGAATTGCCGTTGCGGAAACTCTTAAAAAATGCATAGTGGGCACACAGCCTAAAGGTGGCCACACATAAGCACAGGTCTGCCAGATAGATACCTAGGAATTATTATTTTGTGTATTATTTCCTACATACTTGATCGAGCAAGTCATCAATGTAAAAGTCAACTCCACATTATAGTATATGATGTACGAGTCACTAATTATCATGTGTGTCCCATCTGATGTCTGTGCACACAGTGAACATATTATACCACATACAATACAATATACATAGGAGAATATATGACTGATATATAGAGATGAGCAACTTCATTTGCAGGACCCTGATCCAATGGTCAGATGAATATTCAGTGGCTGCTGGATAGGAGCTCTGACAGCCTCCTACCTGACACCATTCTCTTTCTCTTCCTTTGATTTGTAGCCAGGCACAATGTCATGTATGTGTCACGCCAAAAAGATGACATCATGCAAAGACTATAATCAAAAGAGGAGTCAGAGATGCCGGCAGGCGGGAGGAGGCTCGCGGGGCTCTGGTCTGGTGGCCACAGACTACTGACGGGACTGTTTGACCAGTGTCCTGCGAATCAATTCGCTCATCTGTACTGGAATAAGATATATTATGACTACATACATCAGATATTACATACAGAATAGCATGTGACAGTTATATACCACACTATGAGCACAGACATCAGATATTACACCAGTGACATATTATCCTCTGTATAACATTGGATGCCTGTATCAAAGTCCATCACATCCAGTATACAGCATAATATGTGATGGTATGCGATATACTGGGATACAGACATCACATATTCATACCTCTCAACTTTTGAAGAACAGAAAGGGGGACAGAAAGGTGCTATGCGCGGCAAATTTTGGCCTCGCCCCTGGTCACACCCCAATCCACGCCCATTTACCATTATCTTTCTCGCCCGGCAGGAGGAGTTGTCAGAGGGGCGCTGGTAGTGAGGGAAATTCAGCAGACGGCCGAGACTGCAAGGCCCAGACCCAAATCCAGGACTGTCCACTGTATCCAGGGCAGCTGGGACTAGAGATGAGCAGATGGATTCCGGGGCCTCCAGTCGGGCGTCCAGGTCAGTGCTACCTGGCGGCTGGACTGGAGGCCATGAGTCTCTTATCTTCCGGGGCAGTGCGGCCTCATCTGTGAGTCCTGCTCATCTCTTGTTGGGACCTGAGGATTATTTTTTGTTCCCTCATTCACAGTCGGAGCCGCCAGAACTTTCTCATCTTTATGTAGATTCATTATACGACATCTGGCTTTCTTGTGGTGGCTCTTACTGTATATTGGGGGCTATGCGAGGGCTCATACTGTAGGTAGGGGTGGTGTGTGCTAATACTGTATGTACGGGGTTGTGTGGGGGCTCATACTGTATATAGGGGGATGTCAGCATACTTAAATCTGCTCAATATTAAGTGATATTAATTATATTTTTTTTGTATATTTATATTAAGTTAATATTAATATTGAGCTGAACTAATTTGAACCTATTGGTTCGGGCTCCACAACAGTCACGGTCTCTCACGTGGCCCCTTGGGAAAATTAATCTCCCACCCCTGCCTATTTCAAAGCGCTATGTTAAAAATCACACAGACATCATACACACAGCGGGCACAACCATCACACAGACATCATACACACAGCGGGCACAACCATCACACAGACATCATACACACAGCGGGCACAACCATCACAGACATCATACACACAGCGGGCACAACCATCACACAGACATCACACACAGAGCGGGCACAACCATCACACAGACATCACACACACAGCAGGCACAACCATCACACAGACATCATACACACACCGGGCACAACCATCACACAGGCATCATACACACACCGGGCACAACCATCACACAGGCATCACACACACAGCGGGCACAACCATCACACAGACATCATACACACAGCGGGCACAACCATCACACAGACATCATACACACAGCGGGCACAACCATCACACAGACATCATACACACAGCGGGCACAACCATCACACAGACATCATACACACAGCGGGCACAACCATCACACAGACATCATAAACACAGCGGGCACAACCATCACACAGACATCATACACACAGCGGGCACAACCATCCCACAGACATCATACACACAGCGGGCACAACCATCCCACAGACATCATACACACAGCGGGCACAACCATCCCACAGACATCATACACACAGCGGGCACAACCATCACACAGACATCATACACACAGACATCATACACACAGCGGGCACAACCATCACACAGACATCATACACACAGAGGGCACAACCATCACACAGACATCATACACACAGCGGGCACAACCATCCCACAGACATCATACACACAGCGGGCACAACCATCCCACAGACAACATACACAGAGCGGGCACAACCATCACACAGACATCATACACACAGACATCATACACACAGAGGGCACAACCATCACACAGACATCATACACACAGCGGGCACAACCATCACACAGACATCATACACACAGCGGGCACAACCATCACACAGACATCATACACACAGCGGGCACAGCCATCACACAGACATCATACACACAGCGAGCACAACCATCACACAGACATCATACACACAGCGGGCACAACCATCACACAGACATCATACACACAGCGGGCACAACCATCACACAGACATCATAAACACAGCGGGCACAACCATCACACAGACATCATACACACAGCGGGCACAACCATCACACAGACATCATACACACAGCGGGCACAACCATCCCACAGACATCATACACACAGCGGGCACAACCATCCCACAGACATCATACACACAGCGGGCACAACCATCACACAGACATCATACACACAGCGGGCACAACCATCACACAGACATCATACACACAGAGGGCACAACCATCACACAGACATCATACACACAGCGGGCACAACCATCCCACAGACATCATACACACAGCGGGCACAACCATCCCACAGACATCATACACACAGCGGGCACAACCATCCCACAGACATCATACACAGAGCGGGCACAACCATCCCACAGACATCATACACACAGCGGGCACAACCATCACACAGACATCATACACACAGCGGGCACAACCATCACACAGACATCATACACACAGCGGGCACAACCATCACACAGACATCATACACACATCGGGCACAACCATCACACAGACATCATACACACAGCGGGCACAACCATCCCACAGACATCATACACACAGCGGGCACAACCATCACACAGACATCATACACACAGAGGGCACAACCATCACACAGACATCATACACACAGCGAGCACAACCATCACACAGACATCATACACACAGCGGGCACAACCATCACACAGACATCATACACACAGCGGGCACAACCATCACACAGACATCATAAACACAGCGGGCACAACCATCACACAGACATCATACACACAGCGGGCACAACCATCCCACAGACATCATACACACAGCGGGCACAACCATCCCACAGACATCATACACACAGCGGGCACAACCATCCCACAGACATCATACACACAGCGGGCACAACCATCACACAGACATCATACACACAGACATCATACACACAGCGGGCACAACCATCACACAGACATCATACACACAGAGGGCACAACCATCCCACAGACATCATACACACAGCGGGCACAACCATCCCACAGACATCATACACACAGCGGGCACAACCATCCCACAGACATCATACACAGAGCGGGCACAACCATCACACAGACATCATACACACAGACATCATACACACAGAGGGCACAACCATCACACAGACATCATACACACAGCGGGCACAACCATCACACAGACATCATACACACAGCGGGCACAACCATCACACAGACATCATACACACAGCGGGCACAACCATCACACAGACATCATACACACAGCGGGCACAACCATCACACAGACATCATACACACAGCGGGCACAACCATCCCACAGACATCATACACACAGCGGGCACAACCATCCCACAGACATCATACACACAGACATCATACACACAGCGGGCACAACCATCACACAGACATCATACACACAGCGGGCACAACCATCCCACAGACATCATACACACAGCGGGCACAACCATCCCACAGACATCATACACACAGCGGGCACAACCATCCCACAGACATCATACACACAGCGGGCACAACCATCACACAGACATCATACACACAGACATCATACACACAGCGGGCACAACCATCACACAGACATCATACACACAGAGGGCACAACCATCACACAGACATCATACACACAGCGGGCACAACCATCCCACAGACATCATACACACAGCGGGCACAACCATCCCACAGACATCATACACAGAGCGGGCACAACCATCACACAGACATCATACACACAGCGGGCACAACCATCACACAGACATCATACACACAGCGGGCACAACCATCACACAGACATCATACACACAGCGGGCACAACCATCACACAGACATCATACACACAGCGGGCACAACCATCATACACACAGCGGGCACAACCATCACACAGACATCATACAGACAGCGGGCACAACCATCACACAGACAGCGGGCACTACCATCACACAGACATCATACACACAGCGGGCACAACCATCACACAGACATCATACACACAGTGGGCACAACCATCACACAGACATCATACACACAGCGGGCACAACCATCACACAGACATCATACACACAGCGGGCACAACCATCACACAGACATCATACACACAGCGAGCACAACCATCACACAGACATCATACACACAGCGGGCACAACCATCACACAGACATCATACACACAGCGGGCACAACCATCACACAGACATCATACACACAGCGGGCACAACCATCACACAGACATCATACACACAGCGGGCACAACCATCACACAGACATCATACACACAGCGGGCACAACCATCCCACAGACATCATACACACAGCGGGCACAACCATCCCACAGACATCATACACACAGCGGGCACAACCATCCCACAGACATCATACACACAGACATCATACACACAGCGGGCACAACCATCACACAGACATCATACACACAGAGGGCACAACCATCACACAGCGGGCACAACCATCCCACAGACATCATACACACAGCGGGCACAACCATCCCACAGACATCATACACACAGCGGGCACAACCATCCCACAGACATCATACACACAGCGCGCACAACCATCCCACAGACATCATACACACAGCGGGCACAACCATCACACAGACATCATACACACAGCAGGCACAACCATCCCACAGACATCATACACACAGCGGGCACAACCATCCCACAGACATCATACACACAGCGGGCACAACCATCACACAGACATCATACACACAGCGGGCACAACCATCACACAGACATCATACACACAGCGGGCACAACCATCCCACAGACATCATACACACAGCGGGCACAACCATCCCACAGACATCATACACACAGCGGGCACAACCATCACACAGACATCATACACACAGCGGGCACAACCATCACACAGACATCATAAACACAGCGGGCACAACCATCACACAGACATCATACACACAGCGGGCACAACCATCCCACAGACATCATACACACAGCGGGCACAACCATCCCACAGACATGATACACACAGCGGGCACAACCATCCCACAGACATGATACACACAGCGGGCACAACCATCCCACAGACATCATACACAGAGCGGGCACAACCATCACACAGACATCATACACACAGACATCATACACACAGCGGGCACAACCATCACACAGACATCATACACACAGCGGGCACAACCATCACACAGACATCATACACACAGCGGGCACAACCATCACACAGACATCATACACACAGCGGGCACAACCATCACACAGACATCATACACACAGCGGGCACAACCATCATACACACAGCGGGCACAACCATCACACAGACATCATACACACAGCGGGCACAACCATCACACAGACAGCGGGCACAACCATCACACAGACATCATACACACAGCGGGCACAACCATCACACAGACATCATACACACAGTGGGCACAACCATCACACAGACATCATACACACAGCGGGCACAACCATCACACAGACATCATACACACAGACATCATACACACAGCGGGCACAACCATCACACAGACATCATACACACAGCGGGCACAACCATCACACAGACATCATACACACAGCAGGCACAACCATCACACAGACATCATACACACAGCGGGCACAACCATCACACAGACATCATACACACAGCGGGCACAACCATCATACACACAGCGGGCACAACCATCACACAGACATCATACAAACAGCGGGCACAACCATCACACAGACAGCGGGCACAACCATCCCACAGACATCATACACACAGCGGGCACAACCATCACACAGACATCATACACACAGCGGGCACAACCATCACACAGACATCATACACACAGCGGGCACAACCATCACACAGACATCATACACACAGCGGGCACAACAATCACACAGACATCATACACACAGCGGGCACAACCATCACACAGACATCATACACACAGCGGGCACAACCATCACACAGACATCATACACACAGCGGGCACAACCATCCCACAGACATCATACACACAGCGGGCACAACCATCCCACAGACATCATACACACAGCGGGCACAACCATCACACAAACAACATACACACAGCGGGCACAACCATCATACACACAGCGGGCACAACCATCACACAGACATCATACACACAGCGAGCACAACCATCACACAGACATCATACACACAGCGGGCACAACCATCACACAGACAACATACACACAGCGGGCACAACCATCATACACACAACGGGCACAACCATCACACAGACATCATACACACAGCGGGCACAACCATCACACAGACATCATACACACAGCGGGCACAACCATCACACAGACATCATACACACAGCGGGCACAACCATCACACAGACATCATACACACAGCGGGCACAACCATCACACGGACATCATACACACAGCGGGCACAACCATCACTCGGACATCATACACACAGCGGGCACAACCATCACACGGACATCACACACACAGCGGGCACAACCATCACACCGACATCACACACACAGCGGGCACAACCATCACACAGACATCACACACACAGCGGGCACAACCATCACACAGACATCATACAGACAGCGGGCACAACCATCACACAGACATCATACACACAGCGGACACAACCATCACACAGACATCATACACACAGCGGGCACAACCATCACACGGACATCATACACACAGCGGGCACAAACATCACACAGACATCATACACACAGCGGGCACAACCATCACACAGACATCATACACACAGAGGGCACAACCATCACACAGACATCATACACACAGCGGGCACAACCATCACACAGACATCATACACACAGCGGGCACAACCATCACACAGACATCACACACACAGCGGGCACAACCATCACACAGACATCATACACACAGCAGACACAACCATCACACAGACATCATACACACAGCGGGCACAACCATCACACAGACATCATACACACAGCGGGCACAACCATCACACAGACATCATACACACAGCGGGCACAACCATCATACAGACATCATACACACAGCGGGCACAACCATCACACAGACATCATACACACAGCGGGCACAACCATCACACAGACATCATACACACAGCAAACACAACCATCACACAGACATCATACACACAGAGGGCACAACCATCACACAGACATCATACACACAGCGGGCACAACCATCACACAGACATCATACACACAGCGGGCACAACCATCACATGGATATCATACACACAGCGGGCAAAACTATCACATGGACATCATACACACAGCGGGCACAACCATCACACGGACATCACACACACAGCGGGCACAACCATCACACAGACATCATACACACAGCGGGCACAACCATCACACAGACATCATACACACAGCGGGCACAACCATCACACAGACATCATACACACAGCGGGCACAACCATCACACAGACATCATACACACAGCGGGCACAACCATCACACAGACATCATACACACAGCGGGCACAACCATCCCACAGACATCATACACACAGCGGGCACAACCATCCCACAGACATCATACACACAGCGGGCACAACCATCCCACAGACATCATACACACAGACATCATACACACAGCGGGCACAACCATCACACAGACATCATACACACAGAGGGCACAACCATCACACAGACATCAGACACACAGCGGGCACAACCATCCCACAGACATCATACACACAGCGGGCACAACCATCCCACAGACATCATACACACAGCGGGCACAACCATCCCACAGACATCATACACACAGTGGGCACAACCATCACACAGACATCATACACACAGACATCATACACACAGCAGGCACAACCATCACACAGACATCATACACACAGCGGGCACAACCATCACACAGACATCATACACACAGCGGGCACAACCATCACACAGACATCATACACACAGCGGGCACAACCATCACACAGACATCATACACACAGCGAGCACAACCATCACACAGACATCATACACACAGCGGGCACAACCATCCCACAGACATCATACACACAGCGGGCACAACCATCACACAGACATCATACACACAGACATCATACACACAGCGGGCACAACCATCACACAGACATCATACACACAGAGGGCACAACCATCACACAGACATCATACACACAGCGGGCACAACCATCCCACAGACATCATACACACAGCGGGCACAACCATCCCACAGACATCATACACACAGCGGGCACAACCATCACACAGACATCATACACACAGACATCATACACACAGCGGGCACAACCATCACACAGACATCATACACACAGCGGGCACAACCATCACACAGACATCATACACACAGCCGGCACAACCATCACACAGACATCATACACACAGCGGGCACAACCATCACACAGACATCATACACACAGCGGGCACAACCATCATACACACAGCGGGCACAACCATCACACAGACATCATACACACAGCGGGCACAACCATCCCACAGACATCATACACACAGCGGGCACAACCATCCCACAGACATCATACACACAGCGGGCACAACCATCACACAGACATCATACACACAGCGGGCACAACCATCACACAGACAACATACACACAGCGGGCACAACCATCATACACACAGCGAGCACAACCATCACACAGACATCATACACACAGCGGGCACAACCATCACACAGACAACATACACACAGCGGGCACAACCATCATACACACAACGGGCACAACCATCACACAGACATCATACACAGCGGGCACAACCATCACACAGACATCATACACACAGCGGGCACAACCATCACACAGACATCATACACACAGCGGGCACAATCATCACACGGACATCATACACACAGCGGGCACAACCATCACACGGACATCATACACACAGCGGGCACAACCATCACACGGACATCATACACACAGCGGGCACAACCATCACACCGACATCACACACACAGCGGGCACAACCATCACACAGACATCATACACACAGCGGGCACAACCATCACACAGACATCATACACACAGCGGACACAACCATCACACAGACATCATACACACAGCGGGCACAACCATCACACGGACATCATACACACAGCGGGCACAAACATCACACAGACATCATACACACAGCGGGCACAACCATCACACAGACATCATACACACAGAGGGCACAACCATCACACACACAGCGGGCACAAGCATCACACAGACATCATACACACAGCGGGCACAAGCATCACACAGACATCATACACACAGCGGGCACAACCATCACACAGACATCACACACACAGCGGGCACAACCATCACACAGACATCATACACACAGCAGACACAACCATCACACAGACATCATACACACAGCGGGCACAAGCATCACACAGACATCATACACACAGCGGGCACAACCATCACACAGACATCATACACACAGCGGGCACAACCATCACACAGACATCATACACACAGCGGGCACAACCATCACACAGACATCATACACACAGCGGGCACAACCATCACACAGACATCATACACACAGCAGACACAACCATCACACAGACATCATACACACAGAGGGCACAACCATCACACAGACATCATACACACAGCGGGCACAACCATCACACAGACATCATACACACAGACATCATACACACAGCGGGCACAACCATCACACAGACATCATACACACAGCGGGCACAACCATCACATGGATATCATACACACAGCGGGCACAACCATCACATGGACATCATACACACAGCGGGCACAACCATCACACGGACATCACACACACAGCGGGCACAACCATCACACAGACATCACACACACAGCGGGCACAACCATCACACAGACATCACACACACAGCGGGCACAACCATCACACAGACATCATACACACAGCGGGCACAACCATCACACCGACATCACACACACAGCGGGCACAACCATCACACAGATATCATACACACAGCGGGCACAACCATCTCACAGACATCATACACACAGCGGGCACAACCATCACACAGACATCATACACACAGCGGGCACAACCATCACACAGACATCATACACACAGCGGGCACAACCATCACACACACAGCGGGCACAACCATCACACAGACATCATACACACAGCGGGCACAACCATCACACAGACATCAAACACACAGCGGGCACAACCATCACACAGACATCATACACACAGCGGGCACAACCATCACACAGACATCATACACACAGCGGGCACAACCATCACACAGACATCATACACACAGCGGGCACAACCATCACACAGACATCATACACACAGCGGGCACAACCATCACACAGACATCATACACACAGCGGGCACAACCATCACACAGACATCATACACACAGCGGGCACAACCATCACACGGACATCACACACACAGAGGGCACAACCATCACACAGACATCATACACACAGCGGGCACAACCATCACACAGACATCATACACACAGCGGGCACAACCATCACACGGACATCACACACACAGCGGGCACAACCATCACACGGACATCATACACACAGCGGGCACAACCATCACACAGACATCATACACACAGCGGGCACAACCATCACATGGACATCACACACACAGCGGGCACAACCATCACACAGACATCACACACACAGCGGGCACAACCATCACACAGACATCATACACACAGCGGGCACAACCATCACACAGACATCATACACACAGCAGGCACAACCATCACACAGACATCATACACACAGCGGGCACAACATGACATGTATATATTCCCTTCTTCTCCATCATGTCTCCAGTGGCAGTGGTGGGGACTGGTGTTTGCAATCAGCAGCAGAGTATGGGCTGTACGCAGGAGAGCTGTCAGCCCTGCAGTGTCCCTAAATCCCCTCCCATCTCCCCTAGTCCCGACTGCAGAGCTGCTGGTGACATTGCATGAGCCCCCTCCCATCCTGTAATAACAGCAGCCACAGATGGGAGAGGCTGCGGGTCTCCCCCTCACCTCAGGACCGCACCTTGTTGTCATGTCCTCCGCAGACTTGGCCCCGCCCCCTGACCCCTCACCTCCTCATGCTGCGCGGTCTCTGCACAGTAGAATTCCTCTGCCCTGATGCCGGGGAGGAGCAGAGAGCGGGAGGCGGAGCTACAAGGGGTCACACACAGCATGGAAAGCCTGCGTGTCTGGAGGAAAAGCCCAGTGCCCAGCAGCGCCCCTGCCGGGAGAAGAGCTGAGCCGGGCCGGGACTGAGCCCTCAAATCGGGACAGGCCCAGGGAATAGGGGAGGCTTGTTAGCTCTGGATATTATACCCGCCTCCTATTATCCTGTATATAATATGGGATGTCTGGGCCTATAGTATATATATTATACCACCTACAGGCTAATATGTAACTAGTGCACATTACACCTTGAGTACAGCCATTAGATATTACACCAGTCACTTCTTCTCCTCTGCACCATCTGATGTCTGTGCACAGTATATGACATCCAGTATACAGGAGAATATGTGATGGGATATAGGACATACTGTTATACAGACATCAGATGCTATATACTGGATAATAAATGATGGTATATATCAGGGGTGGGCAATTCATTTTCCAGAGGGGCCACATGAGAGAACGTAACTGTTGTGGGGGCCTGAACCAATAGGCTGAAAGGCTGAAATTAGTTCTGCTCAATATTAATATTAACTACAATTAATATAAAATAATATTTATATCACTTAATATTGAGCAGAATTAAGTATGCCAACATCCCCCTATATACCGTATGAGCCCCCACACAGCCCCCCTATATACCGTATGAGCCCACACACAGCCCCCCTATATACCATATGAGCACACACATAGCCCCCTGTATACAGTATGAGCCCCCACACAGCTCCCTATTTATTTATTTATTTTACTTACCATATTTTGCAGATTATAAAATGCACCGTATCATAAGACGCACCCCAAATTTTGGTGAGAAAAATAGGAAAAAAATGTTTTTAATAAAATGGTGGTGCTTCTTATAGTCTGCTTTTACGGTAGATTACCCAGGGAAGGGGGCTGCTGTGGTGGAGCAGAGCCGCTGCTCCAGGAAGCTGGCAGCGGCAGGAGTGGGGTGATGCTGTGGACCCCAGGCTGGGAGGGGGATGTTCGACGATGAGCCGGGCTCCATGCTTTCACAAAATGCCGGCGGATCCCCTGTACTTCCCGTGGTTTTCAATGCTGTAGACTTAGGGAAAATGGCCACCGGAGGCGGCACATGCTTAGGTTGAGACCTCGAGAGACAAGATCTCGGTGTCACGATCTCAATCCGCACATGCGCCGCCTCTGGTGGCCTTTTTTCCCCAAGTTCACCGCATTGAAAACCATGGAAAGTGCGGGGGCTCCTCCGACATTTTGTGAAAGCACAGAGCCCGTCGCACAGCCAGACACCCACCTTCCCAGCCTGGGGCCCGCAGCATCGCCTCACTCCTGCCGTCACCAGCTTCCTGCAGCAGCGACCCTAAAATGCCGCTCCCAAATGCCCCGGTAAACTACATTCAAATTATAAGACGTACTCCCATTTTCCCAAAAATTTTTGGAGGAGAAAAGTGCGTACTATAATCTGAAAAGTACAGTGTATAGTGCTATTAATTCCACAGCAGATTACAGACATTATTCCTACATACAGTATGCACCCCACATAGCCCCTATATACAGTGTAAGCCACCACATAGCCCTTATATACAGTGTGAGCCCTCATATTCCATCCTATATACAGTATTAGCCGCCATATAGCCCCCTATATACCATATGAGACCCACATAGCCTCCTATACATATTATGAGCCGCCACAAAGCCTCCTTTGTACAGTATGAGCCCACATATAGCCTCCTATATATAGTATGAGCCCCCTATGTACAGTATGAGTCCTCATAGCCTCCTTTATACAGTATGAGCCCCCACATAGCCTTCTACTGTATACATATTATTAGCCGCCACATAGCCTCCTATGTACAGTATGAGTCTCACATAGCCTCATTTATACAATGTGAGTCCCTATATAGCCTCTCTATATATTGTCAGACCCCACGTGGCCTCTTATATACATTATGAGATCCGCATAGCTTCCTATATACAGTGTGAGCCCCCACATAGTCTCTCTATATACAATATGAGCCCTCAAATAGCCTCCTATATACAGTATGATTCCCTCATAGCCTTCTATATACAGTGTAAGGCCCCACATAACCTCTTATATACAGTGTGAGGCCTCACATAGCCTCCAATATACAATGTGAGCCCTCACATAGCCTCCTATATACTATATGAGCCCCCACATAGCCTCCTATATACTATATGAGCCCTCACATAGCCTCCTATATACTATATAAGCCCTCACATGGCCTCCTATATACTATATGAGCCCTCACATAGCCTCCTATATACTATATGAGCCCTCACATAGCCTCCTATAAACTATATGAGCCCTCACATAGCCTCCTATATACTATATGAGCCCTCACATAGCCTCCTATATACTATATGAGCCCTCACATAGCCTCCTATATACTATATGAGCCCTCACATAGCCTCCTATATACTATATGAGCCCTCACATAGCCTCCTATATACTATATGAGCCCTCACATAGCCTCCTATATACTATATGAGCCCTCACATAGCCTCCTATATACAGTATGAGTCCTCACATAGCCTCCTATATACTATATGAGCCCTCACATAGCCTCCTATATACTATATGAGCCCTCACATAGCCTCCTATATACAGTATGAGTCCTCACATAGCCCCCTATATGCAGGCACACATTCCGTGCACATACGAAAAAAAAAAAAGAAGACATACTCACCTCGCTCTCGTTCCCCCGCGGTCTGTTCTTTTCTCCGGTGCACTGACTCTCCACACAGCAGATGTGATGTCGTGATGTCATCATGTTGGCTGTGTCAGTCGCAAAAGCTGATCTGTGGAAGTAGGAGCCAGCGGCTCCGTCTTCCACCAATGTATTCACCACACTGCAGATAGCAGTGATATTGGGATAGGGGAGAGTATGGTGTGGCCCGTGCACCACAGTTTTCAGCCCTTCGGCTGTCTCAGTCCGCGGGCTGAACTTTGTAGTTACAGTATTATATATACCAGACATGGGTAGAGTTCAGATATACTATACACACATTACCTGTACATAACATCTGTTCACACAGTATACCACATGCATACAATATATATTAGAATACATGACTAGTATATAATATACTGTCACTATAGACATCTGATGTTGTATAGTAATGTGTATTTTTTTAAAACATCTGATGTGTGTATCACAGTAGATGATAGGCTAATCTGTATACTAGATGTGGTATATTATGTACAGGGATATACACTGCACTGCAGCCTTGCAGTGCTGGGGTCCTGGGTTCAAATCCCACCAAGGACAACATCTGCAAGGAGTTTGTATGTTCTCCCCGTGTTTGCGTGGGTTTCCTCCGGGTTCTCTGGTTTCCTCCCACACTCCAAAGACATACTGATAGGGAATCTAGATTGTGAGCCCCAATGGGGACAGCGACGATAATGTATGTAAAGCGCTGCGGAATATGTTAGCGCTATATAAAAATAAAGATTATTATTACTGAACACACCTGGACCTGCCTACAGGACCTCACATATTATATATGGGGCCATATAGTAGAATATGAGGTGCTGTAGGTTCAGCTGTAATCAGTCGGTGCAGGGTCTTGTATTGTGATGTCTGTGGTCTCTGCTGGGACTAAGTGTGATTTATTGCACCAGACTGAACTTTTTGCACTGACAGGAGGACCCTAATCTGCATGAAAGTTCAGCCTCCTGCAATAACTCACACGGAGCCCCAGCAGCTGGCCCTCTGATTGGACAATATAGAATCCTGGGTGGATTTATGAGAAGGTGAGCACAGTCCCGCTTCCCCCTCACTGCAGACCTCCTGACCTCATACTGACTGAGACCACTGAAGTCTCCGATCCACAGGCTCCTGTCCGGCTGACTGAATCAGTTCCAGGTTCGCTGTGTGACGTCACTTCAGCAGACTCAGCCACACAGCGTGCAGGGGTGTATCTGCATCTCTGCCATGTGGTCGGGTCGGCAGCTGAACATATTTAAAGGTACAGTGCAGTCCCCTGGCAGCCCTGAGCAGCTGCTTGGGAACTGGTCTGGGGGGGCATTTGCCCCTCTGCACCCCAGCCCAGCCCGCCCTTGACTGCTAGTATGATGGTGACTTTTCTTTGTCTTTTTTTTTGTGTTTATTCTGGCTTGCCAAATTTTCGCTTTTGGTGGCGATATGTTTTGGAAAAAAATTAGACACATAATGTTCTGGCTTCAATAGTTCTTTGTGTTAAACCTCACCTACAAAATAACCCATATTCAGACAATCCTAATATACCGTTTGTATTTGCCATACTTATATCATCTTGAACCTGCTGTGAGCCGCCTTCCAAATTAGGATATAGTTGGCAGCAAATCTAGTTCCACGGACCGGCCATACCTACCAAACCCTCCGCACCATGGTGTATTTCTACCCTTTATTCCACTTCCCTCACTTACTCATGTTGCTGATCCCCCCACATTTTTCAGCACCCAGTCCTGGCCCTGATTACAGTTCTGCACCTTATTATAATTTGTAATGTTTATTTGCTTTATTTTGCATGTTTTGGCACATGACAGAAATATTTCTTTTTGATCATTTTTTAAATAAATTAAGTTTGTTTTTTCCTATCTGCTTGTTTTATTCTTTGCCACCTTATACAAAAAGGTAGTTAAATGTAATGTTCAAGGATACAGTGGGTACTGAAAGTATTCAGACCCCTTTACATTTTCACTCTTTGTTTCATTGCAGTCATTTGGTAAATTCTAAAAAGTTCATTTTTTTTCTCACTAAAGTGCACTCTGCACCCCATCTTGACTGAAATAAACAGAAATGTAGAAATTTTTGCAAACTTATTAAAAAAGAAAAACTGAAATATCACATGGTCATAAGTATTCTGACCCTTTGCTCAGACACTCATATTTAAGTCACATGCTGTCCATTTCCTTGTGATCCTCCTTGAGATGGTTCTACTCCTTCATTGGAGTCCAGCTGTGTTTAATTAAACTGGTAGGACTTGATTTGGAAAGGCACACACCTGTCTATATAAGACCTCACAGCTCACAGTGCATGTCAGTCCAAATGAGAATCATGAACTCAAAGGAACTGCCCAAGGAGCTCAGAGACAGAATTGTGGCAAGGCATAGATCTGACCAAGGTTACAAAAGAAGTTCTGCATTACTCATGGTTCCTAAGAGCACAGTGGGCTCCATAATCCTTAAATGGAAGAAGTTTGGGACCACCAGAAGTTTTCCTAGACCTGGCCGTCCAGCCAAACTGAGCAATCGTGGGAGAAAAGCCTTGGTGAGAGAGGTAAAGAAGAACCCCAAGATCACTGTGGCTGAGCTCCAGAGATGCAGCAGGGAGATGAGAGAAAGTTCCACAAAGTCAACTATCACTGCAGCCCTCCACCAATCGGGCCTTTATGGCAGAGTGGCCCGACAGAAGCCTCTCCTCAGTGCAAGACATATAAAAGCCCGCATAGAGTTTGCTCAAAAACACATGAAGGACTCCCAGACTATGAGAAAAATAAGATTCTCTGGTCTGATGAGACGAAGATAGAACTTTTTGGTGATAATTCTAAGCGGTATGTGTGGAGAAAACCAGGCACTGCTCATCACCTGCCCAATACAATCCCAACAGTGAAACATGGTGGTGGCAGCATCATACTATGGGGGTGTTTTTCAGCTGCAGGGAAAGGACGATGGTTGCAATTGAAGGAAACATGAATGCGGCCAAGTACAGAGATATCCTGGATGAAAATCTCTCCCAGAGTGCTCTGGACCTCAAACTTGGCCGAATGTTCACCTTCCAAGAAGACAATGACCCTAAGCACTAAGCTAAAATAACAAAGGAGTGGCTTCAGAACAACTCTGTGACTATTCTTGACTGGCCCAGCCAGAGCCCTGACCTAAACCCAATTGAGCTTCTCTGGAGAGACCTGCAAATGGCTGTCCACCAACGTTCGGCATCCAACCTGATGGAACTGGAGAGGATCTGCAAGGAAGAATGGCAGAGGATCCCCAAATCCAGGTGTGAAAAACTTGTTGCATCATTCCCAAGAAGACTCATGGCTGTACTAGCTCAAAAGGGTGCTTTTACTCAATACTGAGCAAAGGGTCTGAATACTTATGACTATGTGATATTTCAGTTTTTCTTTATTAATAAATTTGCAAAGATTTCTACATTTCTGTTTTTTTTTCAGTCAAGATGGGGTGCAGAGTGAACTTTCATAAGAAAAAAAATGAACTTTTTAGAATTTACCAAATGGCTGCAATGAAACAAAGAGTGAAAAATGTAAAGGGGTCGGAATACTTTCCTTACCCACTGTATATGATTTTCACAATAATCTTGGGGAAATTAACTTTATTAGAAAGATTTTGAGAAAGGGGGACTTCAAATACATAAGTAGGGCCATAGCAGTGATGACTTAGCCCAGGAACTTAGGACCTTATATTGTCTATTCATATATAGTTTAGTCTACATTTTGGCGTTGTTTTACATCCTTACAAATTTACGTGTTTATTTTTTAAAAAATGGGATGGGGTCCATTTAATTTTCTTAACAGTTGAGGGAAAGCAGTGGGCAATCTGGGAAGGGGCCACTATTCATGGATCTTCCCAGCTTATTAATAACAGCTCACAGCTGTCTGCTTAGCCTTTAATGGTATTAAAAAGGGGGTATCCCCCAAAAAATTATGTGGTGTCCCACCTAGTTTTAATAACCAGCAAAGGCTAAACAGACACCTGCAGGCTGATAATAAAAGGCTGGGAAGGGACCATGGATATTGGCCTCCTCCCTGACTAATAACATGAGCCCTCAGCCATCCCAGAAATTCTGGTGCTTATTCTCGGCTCTTCCCACTTGCCCTGGTGCATTGGCAAGTGGGGTAATGGTTTTGGGGTTGATGTCAGCTGTTTGATGTTTGCTGACATCAAGCCCAGGGGTTAGTAATGGAGAGGCGTGAATAAGACATCCCGATTACTAACGCCATTAGTTCAAGTAAAAAAACTCATACAGAGCAAAGACATTTCTTAAGTTCCACATAAAAATAAAAAAACAAAGTAATCCTCACCTGTCCGCAGATAATCCATACTGATGATGTCGAACAATGATCCCCAGATCTGCTACATCCGATTGGTGTGTTGAGCGGTTGCATGAGTATGCAACTGCTCAGCACGCCAGCTGGAACTCACTGGCAGTAGCCTGAGGACGTTCCTGCAGTGACGAGCGATGCCGTCAATAAGGTTGCAACTTGAAAATGCTTTGCTATTTTCTTATAGCCTACTCTTGCTTTGTGGGCCTCCACCATTTTCATTTTCAGAGTGCTAGACAGCTGCTTAGAAGAACCCATGGCTGCTGTTTTTTGGCACAAGGTTAGAGGAGGCTGGGTTTTTATAAAGTTGGGAAATTTGTATCACCTGGCCTTTCCTAATGATAGTGAACAAGCCATAACCTTTAGGGTATGTGCAGATGGTCGGTGTTGGCTGCGCTTTGAACGCAGCATACTTTATGCTGCGTCCAAAGCGCTGCACGCAAGTGAATCCGCATGTGTTCAATGAACCATGCAGATTCACCACATCCTATACATTACAGTGATATAATTTCTCTTGCGGAGACTAGGGTCTCTGCAAGAGAAATTGACATGCTGCGGTCTGTGAAGACGCACTGCATGACCGTCTCCACGGGTGAGCTGCAGGAGCACGGAGACGCATAGTGGACATGGGATTTGTATAAATCCCATCCACTATGCTGTAACATCTGGCCTCTGCAGATTGCACGCAGCGCAAGTGTGCTGCATCCAATCTGCAGTGTTTACTGACCATGAGCACGCACTCTAACAGGCTAATTAAGGTCTGAAACCTTGGTCAAAGTTTTCTGAGCACACAAATCTCCAAGGGTGCCCAAACTTTTGGATCAGCCCATTTTCCTTTGTGTAATTTTTAAAATGTAAAAAATTACAAGATTTTTTTTTGCCTAAAATACAAAGGAAATGTGTCATCTTTAACTTTAGCCCTTTTATAGAGATCATTTCATCTTCAACTTGCTTTACTGTTCACAATAACAGTAATTTTTTACCAAGGGGCCTAAACTTTTACATGCCACTGTAAGAGAAACACATCGTTATTTACATTACTCGTAAAACCGCATGGCACTGTACACATAAAGGGATTATTGCCTTCAAGGGTAGGAATGCTGCAGAACAGTCCATCACTCTTACATTCCCTCTTTGGACATGGTCATCCTCGACCATTCTGGAACCTGGAAGACAACGCACAGCATATACAGTGGGGGCCCTTGAAAACGCACACTGCAGCCGCAATACTCGCTGCCTCTGTCAGGCCTGAGGCTGTGGTACTAACCGTGGAGGAGTCATTGCTGGACATGATCTTCCCGCTGAGGGCTGAAATATTGGATGTGACATCTGGTCATCTGGTC
Source organism: Phyllobates terribilis (assembly GCF_046119375.1). Lineage (NCBI taxonomy): Eukaryota > Metazoa > Chordata > Amphibia > Anura > Dendrobatidae > Phyllobates > Phyllobates terribilis. Next base: position 1,985,738 of record NW_027362863.1, read on the forward strand.
AATGACTTTGTGGCACCCCTGAGGGTTCAGTCGCCACAGAGGTACTGCACCTCACCCAGAAGTGTGGCATCTCCTTCTCTCAGGTAAGGAGGAAGTACTGCCGGCGGCACGGTGGCGCAGTGGTTAGCTCTGCAGCCTTGCAGCGCTGGAGTCCTGGGTTCAAATCCCACCAAGGACAACATCTGCAAGGAGTTTGTATGTTCTCCCCATGTTTGGGTGGGTTTCCTCTGGGTTCTCCAGTTTCCTCCCACACTCCAAAGACATACTGATAGGGAATCTAGATTGTGAGCCCCGATGGGGACAGCGACAATAATGTATGTAAAGCGCTGCAGAATATGTTAGCGCTATATAAAGATTATTATTATTATTATTAAAGATTATTACTGCCCGGGACCCCAACACCTGCACTCAACACTGCACTACTCCAGGCCGGCTGGAAGGGCATTATGCACTTCTTCTGCTGCCCTGTCCCTGGCTGGAGTGGGGGGAACCAAGGAGAGGGGGAACCAGTAGTGGGTGTGGGTGGAGGACGTAGAACAGGGGAGCACTTAGAGAATAGATATAAAAAAGGAAGCCATCTTAGTTGGAGCAGTGCAGTTCAGCCAGTGAGTAGCAAGGAGAGGAGGGGAGCAGAGTCTCTTCAGGAGCTCTGCTCCATTGTGGGCCTAGTGAGAGAGGCCCAGGAGAGGAGTGGGAGCAAGGGAGGAATGCTCCAGGAGCAGAAGGGATCCCAGGGGGTACGGTGAGTGCAGGACGGCACCCATACGCCCGAATCAGAGGGATCAGGCCGCAGGAAGGGAACTGGTCCCTGGATCAGCCGTGTTACTCCAGGTCTCGGCTGGAAAAACCGGAGGCTTCTGCACTTCCATGGTGCAGTTGCCACAGCCTCACCTTAGTCGCCGTGAAGGGCATCAAGTAGGTCCGGGAACTCCAGGTTGCCCAGAAGGGACTTCAGAGCACCCGATCGGGACTGTGTGTGGGGAGCGCAGGGCAGGAGTGAGAAGACCCAGCGCGTGAAGTCAGTCAAAGAAGGAACATAAGAAAGGGGGTCCCGTTAAGTGCTTCTAATCTACCTGAAGGAGTGCTGAACCCCTGCCTGGCAAATGCAGTGCGACGCGGGAGTTTGACACCTGGACAGTGTACCCGAGGAACCTAAAAAGAACTGTGAGTAAACTCGGATGACTGCACTCCACTGTCTCTGTCAGTTATTTCCATCACGCTACCGCGCCTGCACTACAACGCCCAGCATTACCATCTGCAACTACCCTGCCCCGGGGGCCCGCTCTGTCTGTGGGGAGCTGAAACATCCCAGCTGCCATCCCATCACCCCCAGAGGTCTGCAGCAGCGCCGGTATTCATTACCGGGAACCACAGGTGGCGGCACGAGACAAACTGTTAACAAACCCCCTTTTAAAGAGCGACCCCAGAGGATGGGCCCGGGAGCCGACTGCCGTGACATCCTACAAAGAAGGTAAAGGCCCGGGTACCAAGTTTCCCCCCATATCCCCCCTGGGCGGGTCAACTTCACCACCTCCTGGGTGCTCGAGTTGGGCCCTCACCCATTTCTCCCACTCCTTCTTACCCTCAATGACCTTCACCACCCATCTGGCCTTAACAGGGTCCAGGGCTGGTGTCTGTTCCATATACTGCTGTGGCCAGGGGATGAGGGCTGTTTCCCAGGCTGATAACACTCCAGGACACTGAAGTGTACTTACCACCAGGGCTGCCAGCGTAGCTTTCAGTCAACCTGCCTGGTCGCAGGATCTTGGCCACGCTGACACTGCTTCCTCCGCCTTGGAATCGGGTTCTGGTTTTGGGGACTGCGGGCGAACCTTTGTCTTGAGGTCAGGCATTGGATCCTGGGCCTTCCCTGGACCTGGGTTGGTGCCTCTACTGATGACAGTTCACCCGGCTGCATCTCTTGCTCCAGCTGCGTCATCTTCCTTTTCCACTTGACCTTTCCGGGCACACCGCGGAGCACAATGCCGTAGCACCGACCATCACTTTCAATAGGTAAACCGTAGCACTCCATCTTCTCTTGCCACTTTACCTCCTCACCAACAATGGTCCCAGCCCACTCTGCCGTGGGTGTGCTCTTACGTTGCTCTGCCCATTCTTGGGGGAGGCCACTTCTGGCTCACCTGCCCGTTTCCTGGGAGTCTCCACCCGTTCTCCCTTGGCTTGCTGCAATGGGCATGGTTTCTTTTTTTCTACCGTGCCCTTCTTACGCACACGATGGGAAGGGTCCGTCTCACTCTTTCGTGTCACTCACCGACATCTTGCAGTCTCTATCCATTAACCCTATCCTAAAGACTAAACCTATTATTCTCATCTTATCTCCTGTACCGTTGCTAAGCCACTTAACTATATGAACAGTACTTCGCTGTTATAAGTTTTGTCCAAATAGTGTATATACGAGTACTTATATATATCAGTTTATCATAGTGTAAAGCGTTAGAAGTTTCGCACTCCTAATTAGAAGATGTAGTGCATAGAAGGAAAATCAATAAGATCCAGAAAGAAAACCTTTGGCACTGTAGATATGACACTTGAGATGCAGAGTAAATTCATTAGTACATTTATTCGCAACCGACATATAGTTTATCATATACTTATCTTTTTTTAAATCTTTAGATATTATTAATAAAGTGTTTAATTGAAAATATAATGAATAATGTTAATGTCAGATGAAACACATTGATGAAATGATATGTAAAATTAGACTAAGAATGGAGTGGTAATGGTGGACATTAGGACCCAGCGCTCTCATGAGCAGCATAGCTGAGCTCAACGTTCCTTCCAGACACTGGTGGACTAAACGTGCACAGATACCGTATTACGGAGATCTCCCCTCCTTTATCAGTGGCACCAGGAATTTTATGTGACAGTAACTGGAGGTGGCTATGACCACTACGCATGTAGCCTTACAAGGTTGGTTTTATCTCGTCACATCTTGCATTCAGTGACACACTCCTTCCTGCTTTATTGCTGATGTTTAGGAGTACGGGGGCGACTTGCATAGTGACATGCTTCTGTACATGACACGGATGAGATGGTGTTTTGTTCCTACAGATGGCTGTGATCTCACCCGTACTATAGTGATGGAATACATCAGCCGCCCATCAGATGACAGCTGCAGTGATACAGAATGAGAGGATAGCACTTATGTTATCAGACATCAGCCACAACATGTGAGAACCGCTCATATGTTTAAAGGGAACAGACAAGTCCACCATGTACGAGGGTGTGTCTTCAATAACCAATCACAGATCCATGGGCTCCAATCAGAAGGGGTTTTACATCGCAGGCAGTAGTAAAGGGCGCAATGTCCCGCATAGCAGCATTGGTGGTGCCAGACTGCTGTCATTCAGGTGACGCACACTGAAGCCCTGGTTCCTGATCTACAAGCTGCAGGGATATAGCAGAGCACATCCCATTCATAGCATGATGCTATCTGCTGAGGGACAATAGAAGACTGCTACAGCACATCTAGCATCTCTGCTCAGCAGCGGGGGTGAGCTCCTGTGTTCTCTCCCTTCTATAGTACTGGTTCAGCACCACAGTGGTTGGCAGCTCTCCTCTGGGCACTACAGTCCTAGATTCAGCACCACAACGGTGGGCAGCTCTGATCTGGGCAGTACTGTCTAGATTCAGCACCACAGCAGTGGACAGCTTTTATGTGGGAAGAACTGTCTAGATACAGCACCACAGCAGCGGACGGCTTGTAACCAGGACGTTATAGTAACATTTGGTTCAATACCACAACGTTGGAGGGCAGTGCCATCCAGATTCAGCACCACGCTAGTGGACAGCTCTGGTGCTTCTGGATACAACAGTTTCAGCACTTCTGCCTAGGACAGCTCCAGCATCTTCACCTCTACCTTGAAGGTCCCAGTGCCCGCCAGCCTGTCTATCAGCCGTGCCCGCCTGTCAACCGGCCGTGCTCATCCGCTGTGCCTTTCAGATTCAGCCATCAGTCCCATGGGAGTCGCCTGCTCTCACAAGGTCGGTCCCAGAGTGGCACCTGGTTCACCTTCCCGGTCCCTCCTTGGTTCACAGAGTCGACTAAGCCGCTGTGTGGCCAGGGTCGGTCCGGGTAGGCACTTAGTTACACCCCTCTGATCCCTCCTTGCATCACAGCACAGAGGTTCCACCACTTGGATTCATAACAGAATACATTTTGTTATATAATAATTTTGTGTTCAAAGATCAATACTACCTACAGAAGAAAGAGGTGGCAATGGCCGCGGCTTGGGCCCCATCTTACGCCAATCTCTCCTTGGGATTTTGGGAGTGTGAATACATCCGATTCCAGAACATTGAACATACGTCATTGGGATCAGTGATATCTTGGATGAGATTCATAGACGATGTGTTGTTTATTTTGCAGGGCTCCCATGAGGAACTTGAAAAATTCTAAAAATATCTAAATGACAATGCATTGAATATTAAGCTAACCCATCATATTGATCAAAAGAAAATAGATTTTCTGGATTTGGATATTCATGTTGATGATCATGGACAGTTGCATACAAATACTTATCACAAGATTACTAGTGCCAATGCTTTCTTGCATGCCAAATCAGTCATCTGGCACATGTAATACAGGCAATGCCTTCCGGACAATTTATTAGGGCACATCATATTTGTGACCAAGACAAAGCTTTTGAAGAATAGGCATGTGATATGACCAGTAGATACTTACAACGTGGTACAAAATGGAAATTGTTCAACAGGCCTACTATCGGGCCAAACACGCCAATAGACAATATCTTCTCATTACTAAAAAGAAAAAGGAATCTGATGGGCATGTTCGATTCATCACGAATTATCATTCGAGGTGGAAGGAAATTACTAATATCATCTCCAAATTTTGGCTAATTCTCCAACAGGATCAGACAATACTTCAATTTTTATCAAATCGTCCATTGATTATGGCTAAACGTAATAAGACACTACGTGATATACTAGTACATAGTCATCATGTACCTGATACATCTTCATATACACTGCTCAAATAAATAAAGGGAACACTCAAATAACACATCCTAGATCTGAATGAATGAAATATTCTCATTGAATACTTTGTTCTGTACAAAGTTGAATGTGCTGACAACAAAATCACACAAACATCATCAATGGAAATCAAATTTATTAACCAATGGAGGCCTGGATTTGGAGTCACCCCCAAAATTAAAGTGGAAAAACACACTACAGGCTGATCCAACTTTGATGTAATGTCCTTAAAACAAGTCAAAATGAGGCTCAGTATTGTGTGTGGCCTCCACGTGCCTGTATGACCTCCTTACAACGCCTGGGTATGCTCCTGATGAGGTTGCAGATGGTCTCCTGTGGGATCTCCTCCCAGACCTGGACTAAAGCATCCGCCAACTCCTGGACAGTCTGTGGTGCAACGTGATATTGGTGGATGGAGCGAGACATGATGTCCCAGATGTACTCAATCGGATTCAGGTCTGGGGAACGGGCGGGCCAGTCCATAGCTTCAATGACTTCATCTTGCAGGAGCTGCTGACACATTCCAGCCACATGACGTCTGGCATTGTCCTGCATTAGGAGGAACCCAGGGCCAACCGCACTAGCATATGGTCTCACAAGAGGTCAGAGGATCTCATCTCGGTACCTAATGGCAGTCAGGCTACCTCTGGCAAGCACATGGAGGGCTGTGCGGCCCTCCAAAGAAGTGCCACCCCACACCATTACTGATCTACTGCCAAACCGGTCATTCTGAAGGATGTTGCAGGCAGCAGATCGCTCTCCATGGCGTCTCCAGACTCTGTCACGTCTGCCAGATGTGCTCAGTGTGAACCTGCTTTCATCTGTGAAGAGCACAGGGTGCCAGTGGCGACTTTGCCAATCGTGGTGTTCTGTGGCAAATGCCAAGCATCCTGCACGGTGTTGGGCTGTGAGCACAACCCCCTTCTGTGGACGTCGGGCCCTCATACCACCTTCATGGAGTCGGTTTCTAACCGTTTGTGCAGACACGTGCACATTTGTGGCCTGCTGGAGGTCATTTTGCTGGGCTCTGGCAGTGCTCCTTCTGTTCCTCCTTGCACAAAGGCGGAGGTAGCAGTCCTGCTGCTGGGTTGTTGCCCTCCTACGGCTCCCTCCACGTCTCCTGGTGTACTGACCTGTCTCCTGGTAGCGCCTCCAGCCTCTGGACACTACACTGACAGACACAGCAAATCTTCTTGCCACAGCTCGCATTGATGTGCCATCCTGGATGAGCTGCACTACCTGAGCAATTTCTGTGGGTTGTAGAGTCCGTCTCAAGCTACCACAGGTGTGAAAGCACAACCAACATTCAAAAGTGACCAAAACATCAGCCCAGAAAGCATTGGTACTGAGATGTGGTCTGTGGTCCCCACCTGCAGAACCACTCCTTTATTGAGGGTGTCTTGATAATTGCCAATAATTTCCATCTATTGTCTATTCCATTTGCACAACAGCATGTGAAATTGATTGTCAATCAGTGTTGCTTCCTAAGTGGACAGTTTGATTTCACAGAAGTTTGATTTACTTGGAGTTATATTCTGTTGTTTAAGTGTTCCCTTTATTTTTTTGAGCAATGTATATTTGGCTCAAAGGGCCCCAAATTGGGCACATGGAAGTGTGGCAACTGCAAAGCGTGCAGATATATTGAAAAAACGGATACCTTTCAGGATTCGATGGGTGAGTAGGCTTACAAGATTCTGTATTTCATTAATTGTAGAACATCTATGGTCATCTATCAAGGCACATGTTTCTGTGGACTCATCTATATTGGTATGACAACTCGGGAGCTTTGGAACACATCAAAAATATTAGGGCAGCGGAGAAAATCTGTCAAGATGAGGTGGGTGCTATTTCTCAACCTAAACCTTTGGCGAGACAGTTTCGGAATTGCTACCCTCATCAATGTCATCTCTTATGTGTCAAAGGGATTGTCCATCTGTATCCTGGGAATAGGAGGGAAAATCTAGCCAAAAAGCTGGCCCAGATTGAACAAATAAATAATAAATAAAAAAGTAAATGGATCACCACTCTAAGAAGTATGACCCCCAGAGGGTTAAATGAACAGTGGGGATTTTCGAGTATTCTTTAAGTATACACTAGGATTTTTGGTATATTCTCATCTTCAGTGTCTTGTCCTTATTATAAATCGAATAATATAATCAATATATATCATAGTGCATTTGATTGAATAAACATATATACATGTATTGTTGGCTTTATTGTACAGTACATATAGAGAGTTTATAGTGTGTTTATTCACTTTTACATATACACGTTATATAAGCAACAATATTGTGTATGCACGCATTAACTATATTATATATAGAACTTTTTCTATATTTCATACAATTCTCTTTTGGCACATATAATTATATTTAGACTTTGATGCTGACCCGCACTTTTTCCTTTTTCTAATATGGCTGCAGGGTCGCTGTGCGCCACACTGCGCATGCTCCGGTGTGCTCTAGTACCCGATACTGGGATGTTTTCATTGAACTGCGACCTTTGGTCGTGTTTCGGTGATGCACATTCGGTCGCAGACGGGACGGCTATCCGAACGCGTGGGACAGTAGAGGCGTCCGATAATATGGCGTCCTTGATTTGTAAGTAACCACAGCTGTAATCACCCTATAAAACATCGCCTCTTCCTCCTCCCCCTCACTTCCTAATGAATCGGTAGCGAAACGTGCGTTGAAGCATGTGGAAGGGGTGATGATGTGCCTCTGAATAGTACGTGTGACGGGAGCTAGTTACCCCATCCGCAGATGTCCAATCTTCTTCTGTAGGCCCCTGACATGGAAAGGCTTTTCTTTCACGGGATAGTCATATTTTATTTATCGCACAGTGTCTCCAAGATGAACTTAACTTTTATTCTCACAAGCAGGTTTTATAGAGAATCACACAGGCTATTTTTAACACCCATTGTTCTCACCAGATAATACCCACAGTAGGCTCCCAGACAGCAGTTATGCAACAACCCATTAATCAGCACATTGTCTGTTTGCCACTGCTAAGTGAGCACAGGAAGGTGGGGGCCAGGAGTGCTTCGGTCACATCACAAAATGTCCAATAATATGTGATCCACAATATTCACCCCACTTTATAACGTTATGTCCCATTAGCTGCATAGGCGCTACGACAACCCCCATGTGGCAAAATCTTGGGAGTACGGGGTTGATCTGTCACAATGCTCCCTCTTCCCGGACAGGATCGGCCTACCCAGTCTGCTCCCCGACGGATCAGCTGGAGGAGGTCCACGATTTATGAGGTTGGTAGCAGGTCAGTTTGTCGGCTTAGTTCATCGGCGTTACCATTTTGCTTGCCAGGTCTATAGTGGATGGTGAAGTCTAACGGTTGTAGCGCCAAACTCCACCGTAGTAGTCTGGCATTGTCCCCGGAGACCCGATTAAGCCATACCAGGGGGTTATGGTCCGTTATGAGGGAAAACTGTCTTCCATACAAATATGGTTGGAGCTTCTTGGCAGTCCATACTACTGCCAGGCATTCCTTTTCGACGGCCGCATAGCTGACTTCTCGAGGCAGTAATTTCCGACTCAGATAAGCTATTGGATGTTCTTGGCCGTCCGGCCCGACTTAGCTCAGTACTGCCCCCAACCCAAACATAGATGCGTCTGTGTGAACAAGGAAACGTTTAGTTGTATCGGGTGCGGCCAATATCGGGGTATTTGTGAGAGCGTCCTTTAGCTGGCGGAAGGCTTCCTCACACTCGGGGGTCCAGGTTACCTGGCGGGGGAGGTTCTTATGTGTCAGATCAGTGGGGGGCTTGGCAATGCTGCTGTAATTAGGGACAAATTTCCTATAATACCCCGCTGTCCCTAGAAAGGCCATGACTTGGGTTTTAGTACGTGGGGTGGGCCACTTGGCTACCGCCTCAATCTTGGCAGGTTCCGGTCGTTGTTTTCCACCCCCCACCCAATGTCCTAAATACTGAACCTCTGCTTTGCCTACGTGACACTTGTTGGGGTTCAGGGTGATTCCGGCTTTGTGGATCCTATCCAATACTGTCTCTGGGTGATTTAGATGCTCATCCCATGTCGCGCTGTAGACGACGATGTCATCCAGGTAGGCACAAGCATAGTCCTGGAGACCATCCTGAAGCCAGTCAGCCAGCCTCTGGAAGGTCGCGGGGGCATTCTTCATCCCAAATGGCATAACCCGAAACTGGAATAAGCCAAACGGGGTGACAAATGCAGACTTGGGAATAGCATCAGGACTTAGGGGGATCTGCCAATAGCCTTTGCATAGATCGATGGTGGTCAAATACTTTGCCCCAGCCAGCCTGTCTAACAACTCGTCCACACGCGGCATGGGATACGCATCCGTCACAGTTTTCTCATTTAGCTTGCGATAGTCTACACAAAACCGGGTAGTCCCATCTTTCTTAGGCACTAACACTACAGGGGATGCCCAGGGCCTATCTGACTCCTCAATGACCCCTAAACGCAACATCTCCTGTATCTCTTGTCGCATCCCTTCTCGTACAGACTCCGGGACGCGGAAGGGGGGTTGTCTCAGGGGGGTCTGATCTTGCGTCTCAACCTTGTGTTGTGCAAGTCGGGTGAACCCCGGTCTCTCTGAGAACATCCTCTGCCGCTACCTCAGCAATGTCTCAGCCTGCTCTCTCTCCCGGACCCCTAGGTTTTCTCCTAAGTGTACCTGGTCCCAGGTTTTCAACTGAGTCTTCTCACCTAAGACATCAGGCAAGGGGAGTCCGGCTAAATCCTCTGCTTCGGGTGCGCAGATGGCAGCTACCTCTTCAGGGCACTCCCGGTAGGGCTTCAGCGTATTCACGTGGAACATGCGGATAACCCTGGGGTCGTCACAATCGACGACATTGTAGGTGGTGTCTGCTATTTTCCCCACTACCCGGTAAGGCCCTTGCCATGCGGCCTGGTATTTGTTCTGCCTAACCGGTTCTAGTACTAGGACCTTCTGTCCTAAATCGAAGGTGTGTTCTCTAGCCCTCTGATCGTACCATACGCGCTGGCGCCGTTGGGCCACCTGCATGTTCACACGCACAGCCTGAGTCAACTCCTGCAGGCGGTCCCGGAGTTCCAGCACGAAGGGCACGATAGGGGTTCCTGCTATGGTTTCCTCCCCTTCCCAGAGCTCTTGCACTAAGTCTAGGGGCCCCCTCACCCGCCTCCCGTATAACAGCTCAAATGGGGAGAACCCCGTAGATTTTTGGGGCACCTCCCGATAGGCGAACAGGAGGTGCGGCAAGAATTTCTCCCAGTCCCTGTAGGTCCGGGTGAACATCCCAATGAGTTGTTTTAACGTTCCGTTAAAGCGCTCACACAACCCGTTGGTTTGCGGGTGGTATGGGGCGCTTCTAATGGACTTTACACCACACAGTCTCCACAGTTGGCCGTAAATTAGGTGCCTTGATCCGAGATAATCTCCTGGGGAAATCCAACCCGTGAGAAAACCTGGAGCAGGGCAGCCACCACCGTCTCTGCCAGTATGTTAGGTAAGGCAACCGCCTCTGGATGCCGTGTGGCATAATCTATCACTGTCAATATATACCTTTTCCCTGATGGACTGGGTTTGGCTAACGGCCTTATCAGATCGACCGCTACTCGGCTAAATGGCTCCTCCACAATGGGAAGGGGGTGTAATTTGGCCTTGCAGCGATCTCCCCTCTTGCCAATGCGCTGGCAACTGTCACAGGTCTGGTAGTACTGACGAACATCATGGGATGCCCCTGGCCAAAAGTATTTTTGTGTCAGACGATGCCTGGTGCGGCTGACTCCGAGGTGCCCCGCCAAGAGTATGTCATGAGAGATTCGCAGCAACTCCCGCCTATACTTTTTGGGAACTACCAGCTGTAGTTTTACAGTGGGGCTCGTCCCTGAGTGAGTTTGCTCTGTAACCCTGTAGAGGAGTCCCTGATGCCATATAAACTGTTCACCTTCCAGTACCCCTCTCCCCTCTTATGCCTTCCCGCGATACCCCTGCAATGAGGGATCCTCTAGTACCTCCCTCCTAAATGCTGCTGGGGTGTCCCATGAAATGTGTCAGGCTATGGGAATACGTGAAGGGCTGTAGTGTGTAACGGGTCTGGGAGGCGGAACCTCTGGGCTACTATACAAGGGAGCGGTCCTTGTAAGGGAGCGGGTGGCGACCAGGCAGGCAGTCACAGCAGGAGACCGGGACAGTCTCTGGGTGTACGGGCAGGAGGTCACGGCAAGTGATCAGGGCAGTCTCTGGAAGAACGGGCTGGAGGTCACGGCAAGTGACCGGGGCAGTCTCTGGAAGAACGGGCTGGAGGTCACGGCAAGTGACCGGGGCAGTCTCTAGGTAAAGGGTAGGTACGACCTGTGATGGCTGAACCTCCAGCTAGGCTAGCAAGGCAGATGGAGGATGTGTGCTCCCAGGTGAGCAAGCGAGAGTCTCTGGAATAGCAGGTGGTCACAGCACGTGACGGCGGAGCCTCCAGGCAGGCAAGCAGGCAGGTAGCGGAGAAGCGCTCCCAGGTGAGCGGGCAAGAGTCTCTGGAATAGCTGGTGGTCCCAGCACGTGACAGCGGAACCCCCGGGCAGGCAAGCAGGCAGGTAGCGGAGAAGCGCTCCCAGGTGAGCGGGCAAGAGTCTGGAATAGCTGGTGGTCACAGCACGTGACAGCGGAGCCTCCGGGCAGGCAAGCAGGCAGGTAGCGGAGAAGCGCTCCCAGGTGAGCGGGCAAGAGTCTGGAATAGCTGGTGGTCACAGCACGTGACAGCGGAGCCTCCGGGCAGGCAAGCAGGCAGGTAGCGGAGAAGCGCTCCCAGGTGAGCGGGCAAGCTGGTCCATAGACAGACTGACCGGAGTTGTAAGGCAGACCGTCGGACCTCAGGCAAGCAGGCAGGTAGCTGATGTGCGCTCCCAGGTGAGCGGGCAAGTTGGTCCTTAGACAGACTGACCGGAGTTGTAAGGCAGACCGTCGGACCTCAGGCAGGCAGGCAGGCAGGTAACAGGAAATCAGGCAGGATTAGGACAGCAAGCTGGCAGGAATCTGGCAGGTAACTGGCAGGTAACTGGCAACGGGACCTGAGGGCTGAAGCAGAGTAGAACGGTGCAACAACATTGCTCGGGCACCTCCATTTTGGAGGAGGTGCCTTATATATGGTAAAGTCCTCCGGCCATTGGCCGGGGACTCCTTAGGACGGCGCGCGCGGCCCCTTTAAGAGGGAGGGAGGGCGCGCGCGCGCGCCCTAAGCACAGTGGCCGGGAAGGAGCGCGCGCTGCCAGCAGAGCGGGAGAGGGACGCCGGGCACGGAGCAGAGCGGTGAGGGGAACAGCGTCCCTGCCTAGCAGAGGGCAGGGACGCCGGCACTACATAGTGTCTTACCTGGGCCTCCTCCGAGTGTGATTCCGCCTCCGCAGCTCGAGCTTGTCTCCGGGTAGTCACAGGATATGTCTCAGCCAGGGGGGCGACCGAGAAGGAAGACAACATGGGCCCCAAGTCATTTCCCAGCAGGACGTCTGCAGGCAAATCCTTCATCATGCCGACCTCGACAAGGCCATCCCCGACCCCCCAGTTCAGGTGAATCTTGGCCGTGGGCAGTCAATGTATGGCTCCCCCTGCTACACGGACCGCCACTGTCCGACCCGTCTTTTGGTCTTGGGCGAGATGCGACTTCACAAGGGTCAGAGTAGCTCCGGAACCTCTTAATCCTTGCAGCCGTTTCCCATTAATCCACACCGACTGTCGATGTTGTTGTCGATTATCCGCCTGGGCTGCCTGCACAGGGTCCACTTCATGCAGCACTCCCTCTATCTCTTCCATCCCATAGTTAGCCATAGCCACCGATGCCGGGTCGGCTTCGCCTTGGTAGCAGTGTACAGCGGCCCGGTTGAAGGTAGTCGCTTCCGGTTTTGGCCACTGGGTGCGCTGGGTCCGGTTGGGACAGTGTCTCTGCAGGTGACCCAGCTGATGGCAGGTGTGGCATCGCACCCCAGGAGGACTCTGGTAGGCTGGGGTATTGGTGAGTCCCCCGCCAAGCTTCTGTGGTTTAGGGGCCTCCAGACCCATGGAAGGGCCCCTTGAGACAGTTTTGGACCCTGACAATTGGGCCCTCCTGGCATCATAATGTTCATCGGTCAGCAATGCGGCCTCCTCAAGAGTCGTCGGTCCCGAAGCCATTCTTGCGTCTCGGGAGTTAACCCAGTAAAGAATCGTTCTAACGCGATGAGCTGTAGGACGTCCTCCTTCGTGTCTGCTTTGCTACCTTGTACCCACTGTAGCAGTGACCGCCATAGTTTACAGGCCCATTCAGCATGGGTATCCGTTTCCCGTTTTGTGGTTTTGCGGAACTTTTGACGGTATGCCTCTGGTGTTGGTGCATACCGGGCCAAGATCACTTCTTTGACTCGCTTATAGTCCATACAGTCCTTATCCGATACAGTGCGATAGGCATCCGCTGCCGGGCCTGTCAGCTTGCTGGCCAGAATCTGGACCCAATCCTCCGGCTCCACTTTATGAAGGGTACACTGCCGCTCAATGTCCTGCAGAAAGCCATCAATGTCTTCCTCTGCCTCCCCCAATGTCGGAAGGCATTGTATTGGATCTTTTTGTGGCTTACCCCCGCTCGCTGTATCTCCTCTCTCCGTTCTGCCATCTCCATCTTGGCTAGCTCTATCTTGGTCCGCTGTGCCATCTCCATCCTGGCTAGCTCCATCTTTTTATCCAGATCAGTACGCACATCAGCCATCACCTTATCTATGATCTGTACTGCCGGGTTGGGAGCATAAAGTGCCAGTCTGCTCTTTACCTCCCTCTGGAATTCAGTCTCTTCCACGTTCCCACTGGAGGTTGTTGCGTTGTCGAGCTCCATAATGGCTGCTATCAAATCCGCTTTTGTTTTGTTTCTGGCGGTTAACCCTCGAGCTTCCACAAGGTCCTTCAACGTATTCCTCTTTAGCTTCTGGTAGATGTCTTCCATTCAGTCCTTGGCTCCTGAAGAAGATGGACCGCATCCCACCGCTGCCACCAGTGTGACGGGAGCTAGTTACCCCATCCACAGATATCCAATCTTCTTCTGTAGGCCCCTGACATGGAAAGGCTTTTCTTACACTGGGATATATAAAATATGACTATCGCACAGTGTCTCCAAGATGAACTTAACTTTTATTCTCACAAGCAGGTTTTATAGAGAATCACACAGGCTATTTTTAGCACCCATTGTTCTCACCAGATGATACCCACAGTAGGCTCCCAGACAGCAGTTATGCAACAACCCATTAATCAGCACATTGTCTGTTTGCCACTGCTAAGTGAGCACAGGAAGGTGGGGGCCAGGAGTGCTTCGGTCACATCACAAAATGTCCAACAATATCTGATCCACAATATTCACCCCACTTTATAACATTATGTCCCATTAGCTGCATAGGCGCTACGACAACCCCCATGTGGCAAAATCTTGGAGTATGGGGTTGATCCATCACAGTATGTAATAATATGCACAAATTAAACTATTTATGAACTTATTTCTGTATTCTTTCTTGCATTATGACATTTGATATTGCATGGTGATCACTTTTACTGTTCATCATATGATTTGGATAGGCATAGTTCCATACATATATAAATTTTCCTTTTTGCTTAAATAATGTAAATACATTTGGATATGCACATACATATATACAGTACAGACCAAAAGTTTGGACACACCTTCTCATTTAAAGATTTTTCTGTATTTTCATGCTTATGAAAATTGTACATTCACACTGAAGGCATCAAAACTATGAATTAACACATGTGGAATTATATAGTTAACAAAAAAGTGTGAAACAACTGAAAATATGTCTTATATTCTAGGTTCTTCAAAGTAGCCACCTTTTGCTTTGATTACTGCTTTGCACACTCTTGGTATTCTCTTGATGAGCTTCAAGAGGTAGTCACCAGAAATGGTGTTCCAACAATCTTGAAGGAGTTCCCAAAGATGCTTAGCACTTGTTGGCCCTTTTGCCTTCACTCTGTGGTCTGTACTGTGTGTGTGTGTATATATATATATATATATATATATATATATATATATATATATGTAACGGGACAGGTGATGAAAGAACTGTTCCACGGCGCAAGGATCGGAGGGTCGTAACTAGGTGCCTCACAGAATCCGACCTTAGATATACGGCAGCTTAACGACTCCGTGATCCAAGGAGGGACGAGGAAGGTGAACCAGGTGCTACTCCAGTACTGACCTCGGATGATTGGCAGCTGATTCCCAGAGACAGGAGGCAGACACAGACTGATACCACTGATGGACAGGCAAGAGGTTTCGGCCGATAGACAAGCAGGCGGGCATGGCTGATAGACAGGCAGGCGGGCACGGCTGATAGACAGGCTGGTGGGCACGGCTGATAGGCAGGCGGGCATGGCTGATAGGCAGGCAGGTGGGCATGGCTGATAGAAAGGCAGAAAGTTGGGTACATGTACTGGGACCAGGAACTAAAGAGAGTGTTAACCACAAACAAACTAAGTTGCACAAGCACCTCCATATTGGAGGAGGTGCCTTAAATAGCCAGAGTCCTCCGGCCATTGGCCGGGGACACTTTAGGATGGTGCGCGCTGTCCCTTTAAGAGGAGGGGAGCGCACGCACACCTTAAGCACAGTGCCCAGGCATCTGTGCACTGTGCGCGCGTGCCGGGCTGAGTCAGCGTGGAGAGAGGGGGGCCCTCCGGCGTTTCTGCCAGGGAAAGAGGGTAGGAGGCAGAGACGCCGAAGCTACAGTGCCCCCCTTTATGCCCCCTAGTTTTTTAGGCCTGCAAGAAATTTCTCCAGGAGGAGAGGGGTATGGATGTTCTCTCTGGGTTCCCAGGATCTCTTCTCAAAACCAAACCCCTTCCAATCTACAAGAGAAAAGGTCTTTACTCTTACCCTCTTGATAGCCAGGATACTCTCTACTTCAAAAACGTCTGCAGAGCTGAAAGGAGCAGGAGTAGTTTCCGAATCTTTGGAAAATGGACTAGATGTTTAAGGAGAGACACATTAATTTACGACCTATGCCGTAATAGTATGGCACAGGTCATATTCCCCTGTTTAGCGCAGGCTCTGGTGTTGAGCCCGCACTAAATCGGGCACATGTCAGCTGATCTATACAGCTGACATGTGCCCGCAACAGCCACGAGTGGAATCGCAATCCACCTGCAGCTGTTAACTAGTTAAATGCCACTGTCAATCTCTGACAGTGGCATTTAACATCGCCAAGCCAGAGGCGCATCACTTTCCCCGCCCATCGGTGACCCTGTCACATGATTGCGGGTCACCGATGGGTTGGCATGACAACCAGAGATTTGCAGGAGACCTCTGTGGCTCTCATGTCCAGATTGCTATGAGCGCCGCCCAGTGATCGGGGCTCATAGCACGTGAACAAATCTGCTACATAGAGGCGATCTGATCATCGCCTGTATGTAGCAGAGCCGATCAGGCAAGTGCTGCTTTTAGTCTCCCATGGAGACTATTGAAGCAATCAAAAAGTTTAAAAAAAATGTTTAAACATATTAAAAAAATAAAACTTTAAAACACCCCCCTTTCGCCCCAATTCAAAGTAAAACAATAAAAAAAAAATCACACATACACATATTTGGTATCGCTGTGTTCAGAATCGCCCAATCTATCAAAATAAAAAAATAATTAATCCGATCAGTAAACGGCGTAATGAGAAAAGAATTCTAAACTCCAGAACTACGTTTTTTGGTCGCCGCAACATTGCAATGATGTTGTTTAAGCTTTTACTTGTTTAGGGGATTCTTTTTTACTTGTGCGTCCATAGGTTTTTGGCCCAGTCTGGTTTCGCAGTTTTTCTTATGTGTTTGTTATTTTTTAGTGTGTGCTTTAGGGAGAAGCCTGGAATACTCGGGATTGTCTCTGTGGAGCAGTGGCTCCATTTCATCTTACAGACAGAGTGCCAACCTCTGCAGTCAGGTAGGGATGTTTATATAAGGGCTTTCACAATAATATCTTTGTATGCCATTATCCCTGTAGCAGCATACTATTTGTTCCAGTAGCGTAGCTACCGGGGGGGCAGAGGGGACTGTCTCCCCGGGCCCCACACTCTGAGGGGGCCCACCCAGCGCTACATTATTGTAACTGTAGCTGTGTCACCCCAGGCCTGGATGCCACAAATAATAAAGGCTGTGTCTGAGAGCAGGAGGGAGGTTCCCTGGTTAGGAACAATTAGCATACATCACCTCCTGTCCCAGGCCAGTAGGGGGAGCTGGCTGCCCCTATAAAAGCTGGAACTGGGGGCAGGGTTAGGGAGAACTGGACGACCTAGCTCAGGAGTGAGACTAGACCCAGAGGAGGAGGGACAGTTCAGCTGTAGCTGAGGAGGTCGTGAGGCAGTGGAGGAACTGCCAGCCAGGGACGTAAGGCGCAGAGAGCCTGTCCTGGCTGAGAGAAACCACCTAACCGGACATTGGCATCCGAGGCTGTTAGGATTCTATGTCGTACAGCAGATAACCAGCCCGCAAGGGATTTTATATCCTTTGGCCTAAGAAGCCCGGAGGCTCCGCCACAGCAGAAGGGACCAGCAAGGCCAAGAGAGGCCCAAGGTAAAAAGGCACCCAAGTTGCAAGCCATACGCCCGATTTGACTTTTGCACAGTTCAAAGATAGGGCCATCCGGGTGCTCCAAGAACCCGCACCAGGTGGCGCTGTAGCTTCCCGGTGCCCTTCCATCACTTACCACCAGGGTGCAGCGCCCTATCCCGCAGACCTTGTGGGGGCTGATGCGCAGGCCCAAAATCCATCCCCGCCTGCAAACCTGCACCATCAGGTCCAAGAACTAACAAAGAGTGTTGCTGCATTGACCATGACCGTACAGTCGTTACAGATGGACCCGTCAGGACCAATCAAGCTGGCTTCCAGTCCGGAGGATGTCCCGTGGCGTCGACAGAGGAGGATCCTGTCATTCAGAGGGAGGCCCACCGACCGTTACACTGAGGATGGACAGACGATTTGCCGCCGTTGCAGCCAGCCGCGACACGTAGCCAGGTACTTTACTTTAAACGGGTCCGACCTGGGGCAGAGGGCCAACCCCCAGGCGTAAGGTCATGAGGCCCGTCTAATTGGCGTGATAAGTACGTGGGGGGATGCCCAGTTTTACCCGTAGTGCTGGACGGTATCCCCATGAGTGCACTGCTGGATACCGGGTCACAAGTAACTACCATCCCCTATGTACTTTTTAAGCAGTATTGGAGTGACACTGACATAACCCGCTATCCAGACAATGACTTGAGCATCATCGCCAGCAATGGCCAGCCCGTGCCGCAGGTGGGGTTCAGAGAGATGACCATTAAGATTGGTAAAGTTGAACTGCCGGCACAGGGAGTGATCATTATGGACATTGACCGTCGAGAAAGTCACCCTAAAATAACCTTGGGTACTAACGTGATTGAAAATTGTCTTTCAGAAGTAATTGTAATTTTGCAGCTGGTAGCGATGAATGCGAGCTCCAGCCAACTGAGGGTCCTCCAGAAAGAGATAAGAGTCCTGATGAGACGGCAACAGGTAGAACTGTCTGGTGGTGAGATCGGTAGCGTGAGGATGAGCGACCCGTTCCCCATTGCCATGCCGCCCAAAAGTGAAATGATGATCTGGTGTCGGACTGCAATCGGGTTAAGAGTGAGAGACTACCAAGCCATGGTAAACATTGGGGAAAGGGAAGTACACTTGCCCCGGTACGCTACACTAGCCAAATTGTATACTGTTGAACACAATGCTGTCAGGGCCATGGAACCCTTGCCTCCATCTCCCCAGGCGAAGGGTAATGGCTCCCAGAAACCCAAGGAGGACTGGTGCCAGAAACTCCACGTGGGTGCTGACTCCACTCCCTTGCACCAAAAGCAAGGAGTCTACCGGGTGGTTCAAGAGTACGAGAGAATCTTTAGTAAGCACCCGCTAGACTTCGGCAGAGTGAAAGGGGTCGAACACCACATCCCCACGGGGAGCCACCCACCAATAAAAGAAAGATACAGACCTGTGCCCCCCACACACTATCAGAATGCAAAGGGCATGCTGAGAGAAATGAATGAAGCCGGGGTCATTAGAGACAGTTGCAGCCCCTGGGCAGCCCCCTTGGTTCTGGTAAAAAAGAAAAACGGTACTATGAGAATGTGCATGGACTATAGACAAGTCAATCGTATCACCCATAAAGACGCATACCCGTTGCCTAGAATAGAGGAGTCTTTGGCTGCACTAAAATCAGCTACTTTCTTCTCTACTTTGGACCTTAGTAGCGGGTACTGGCAGGTTCCTGTGGCAGAGGCTGACAAGGAGAAGACCGCCTTCACCACCCCGATGGGATTAAGTGAATTCAACTGTATGCCCTTCGGGCTCTGCAACGCACCTGGGACCTTCCAGAGGCTGATGGAATGCTGCCTTGGGCACCGAAACTTTGAGACGGTCCTACTTTACTTAGACAATGTGATTGTATATTCGAAGACCTACGAGGACCATCTAAAACACCTGGCAGAGGTGATCGAAGCCCTGGCAGGCTATGGCCTGAAAGTGAAGCCCTCAAAGTGTCACCTGTTGAAACCGAAGGTACAGTACCTGGGGCACGTGGTGAGTGCTGAGAGAGTAGCCCCCGACCCCGACAAGGTTACGACCATCAAGAGCTGGCCAAGCCCCTCTAACATCAAAGAAGTGAGGCAATTCCTCGGGTTGGTAGGCTACTACCGAAGGTTCATCCCCGGGTTCACTAAGATGGCAGCTCCAATGCAGGACCTCCTGATAGGTCAGTCTAAATCCAGAAGTCACAAGCCACCCTTCAAGTGGGATAAGTTGGAAGAGGATTCCTTCCGCCAGCTGAAGATGGCCCTCACGGGGGATGAAATTCTGGCCAACTCTGATTATGGCCAGCCTTTTATCCTCCACACCGACGCCAGTAATGTGGGGCTAGGAGCCGTACTGTCCCAAAATCAACAGGGCAGGGAACGAGTGATAGCGTATGCCAGCCGGAAGCTGAGGCCCACTGAAAGAAACCCGGAGAATTACAGCTCCTTCAAGCTAGAATTCTTGGCAGTGGTGTGGGCCGTCACAGAACGGTTTAAACATTACCTGGCCTCCGCAAAGTTCACTGTGTACACGGACAACAACCCGTTGACACACCTGGACAATGCAAGACTTGGTGCCCTGGAACAGCGGTGGATGGCCTGGCTATCAAATTATGACTTCACAATCAAATACCGGGCAGGCAGAACCAACGCCAATGCAGACGCCCTATCAAGAATGTCCCACCTGCCCAAAGGAGAAGAAGACTCGGAAGAGCAGGAGGAAGTAGAGCTCCCTGCGTTCCACCGGTATGGGGCCACTCAGTATTCTCACCGGGTAAGAGACAAAGACCTAACCACCATCATGTTCAACCCCTTGCCCCACCACGGCTGGGCTGAAACACAAGATAGTAATCCTGCAATACGCCTGGTGAAGGACATGTTAACCCAGGCAGACGCTAGCCCTGGCCCAGACGCTCCAAAGGAAGCCAAGCAGTTATGGGAGGAGAAAAGCAGGCTATTCCTCTACGAAGTTAAGCTGTGCAGAAGACTTGTCAACCACCGGACGCACAAGCTGACCTGGCAAGTAGTGGTCCCAAAACGAGATGCAGCAATGGTCCTGGAGGCCTACCATGACAGAGCGGGAAACTTCGGGTGGAAGAAACTGGAGTTCCTACTGAGAGAGCGGTTCTTCTGGATCGGTATGAGAGGGGCCATAGAGAAGTGGTGCAGGGACTGCAGCTCATGTCACCTCAGAAGGAAGGACGGTACCAGCCAGAAGACACCCTTGAGGCCCATCGTCACCAGGCAGCCTCTTGAGCTGGTAGCTCTGGACCATGTGAAATTGGCTCCAAGCCGGTCGGGCTACGTCTATGCTCTGACAATAGTGGATCACTATTCCCGGTTCCTGGCGGTGGTTCCCGTTAAAGACTTGACAGCCCAAACAGCGGCCAGAGCCTTCCAACAACACTTCTGCCATCCACACGGGTATCCGGAACAGGTCTTGACAGATCAAGGTATAGCGTTCGAGGCGGAAATCTTTCAGGAGTTCTGCAACCTCTACGGCTGTAAGAAGATTCGGACAACGCCTTACCACCCGCAAACCAATGGGCTGTGTGAGAAAATGAATAATATCGTCATTGATCTCCTCAAAACGTTGCCCCTGGAAGAACGCAGCCTGTGGCCGGAGAAGCTGCCATACCTGATAGACTTATACAACCATATCCCGGTGAATGCTACAAGTTGCACCCCGGCTTACCTGATGCGAGCAAGACCAGGTAAGCTGCCGATAGACCTGGAGATGGGAGTCCTGACACCTGAGGACACCTCCCCAGACGCGGATTGGGATACGGAACGGCGGCTACAGTACAAAAAGGTACAGGAGAGCGTGGAGAGGAGCCTGGCTCAAGCAAGAGAAAAGCAAGAGAGGCTCTTCAACCAACACGCCCCTGCTGGTCCCCTGGAACCTGGCGAGCAGGTCCTGAAGCAGAAGAGAAAGCTTCACAAGCTAGATGACCAGTGGGAGAGAGACCCGTACACAGTACTGCCGTCCAACCACGACAACTCGAAGGTATGTGTAATTACAAAGGATGGAGGAGAAACCGCTAGCACCGTCTCCAGAGACCACCTAAAAAGGTGCCCCGAGCAACTACAGAGTGCAGGAGAAGATCAAGATGACCTTGAACCCGCAGAGGACAAGGAAGAAATGATCAGCACAGTTCTTGGAGAGTTTCCCCGGTCCTGGACTCGGATAAATTATGCAATACATACATATTACATATTAAATGGGAAACCGTTGGGGAAATCTGACATGGAGAAGAACCTGGGCGTCTTCGTTAATAGCAAATTAAATTGGAGTGCCCAGTGTCAGGCAGCAGCTGCGAAGGCAAATAGAGTCATGGCATGCATCAGAAGAGGAATAGGGGCATATGATGAGAACATTGTTCTTCCTCTGTATAAAGCGCTGGTAAGGCCGCACTTAGAATATTGTGCACAGTTCTGGGCTCCGGTGCTCAGGAAAGACATATTGGAGCTAGAGAGGGTACAAAGGAGGGCGACTAAGGTAATAAAGGGAATGGAGGGACTAGAATACCCAGAAAGGTTGTCAAAATTAGGCCTATTTATGTTGGAAAAGAGAATGCTTAGGGGAGACCTCATAAACATGTATAAATACATCAGGGGGCAGCACAGAGATCTCTCCCATGACCTGTTTATACCAAGGATGGTGACAAAGACGAGGGGGCACACTATGCGTCTGGAGGAAAGGAGGTTCCTGCACCAGCATAGAAGGGAATTCTTTACGGTCAGAGCCGTGAGACTCTGGAACTCTCTGGGAGAGGAAGTGGTGATGTCCAACTCACTTAATGAGTTCAAGAGAGGCCTGGAAGCCTTTCTTGAGAACAATAAAATTACATCTTATGCTTAGTGATAGTTAATTAATCCAGGGATTTAATTTGACTGACAGATTGGTGTCGGGAAGTGAATTTTTCCTCAATGATGCAAATTGGCCTATACCGCATGTTTTTTTTTTGGCTTCCCCTGGATCAACGTTGCGGAATAGCTGCAGTGCACAAGAAATAGGCTGAACTAGATGGACGCTTATCTTTTTTCGGCCTTATAAACTATATAACTATGTATGTAACAATAGTGGTACCCGTCCTACACTTCCTTCAACCAACCCAGCAGGAACCTACAGGACAGCAGGAAGAATCAGAGGAACAAGCAGCCCCAGAGGCAGAAGAACCCATGCCAGCAGCCCAGGAGAGTCAACCCTCTGCTGACAGTGAGCCTGCCATGCCTGCGGTAAGCCAAAGGACCCGCAGACAGCTGCCTGCACTGCCTGTAAACCCAGCTAGTAACTGTACCCTAAATGCTAGTGGGGAAAGCCAGGTTAGACCACCACCAGACAGTGGGTTACGTAGGTCAACCCGGAGCACTAGGGGGCAGATACCTGCTCGCTGGAAAATATAGGGTGTATTAAGAACTGTAAATAACCCTTGTAAATAATTGTCAAATGTTTAAACAGTTAATAGCATGACCAGTAATTATGTTTTTTTCAGTTTCTTTCAGTTGACTAAATGGACTAACAGGTTATGAACTTTGAGTAACCGGGACTTTCTTGTAAAATATGTTCGGAGCTTAACCAACGGAATGAATAAAGACAGCCAAGGACTCGGGGCTAGGACAGACCCCCACCTGGTTAAGGCTCCCCTTGGTTTGGTGATATGGACACCCGGTCACAGACCACACTGTGACCCTAAGAACTCAATATGTGATGTTGTTTGCTATTTCCTTCCCTGTAGTGTTTTCATGGTCATGTATATGTTACCCTGTTTGTTTTTGGCCAAAAAGGCTTAGTCCCGGAGTACTAAATTTTACTAGGGGGGAATGTGTTACCCCAGACCTGGATGCCACAAATAATGAAGGCTGTGTCTAAGAGCAGGAGGGAGGTTCCCTGGTTAGGGACAATTAGCATACAGCACCTCCTGTCCCAGGCCAGTAGGGGGAGCTGGCTGCCCCTATAAAAGCTGGAACTGGGGGCAGGGTTAGGGAGAACTGGACGACCTAGCTCAGGAGTGAGACTAGTCCCAGAGGAGGAGGGACAGTTCAG
The DNA here is from genome assembly GCF_046119375.1 of Phyllobates terribilis. NCBI lineage: Eukaryota > Metazoa > Chordata > Amphibia > Anura > Dendrobatidae > Phyllobates > Phyllobates terribilis. The sequence continues at coordinate 2,009,360 of NW_027362863.1, forward strand.
CTGTAGCTGAGGAGGTCGTGAGGCAGTGGAGGAACTGCCAGCCAGGGACTTAAGGCGCGGAGAGCCTGTCCTGGCCGAGAGAAACCACCTAACCGGACATTGGCATCCGAGGCTGTTAGGATTCTATGTCCTGCAGCAGATAACCAGCCCGCAAGGGATTTTATATCCTTTGGCCTAAGAAGCCCGGAGGCTCCGCCACAGCAGAAGGGACCAGCAAGGCCAAGAGAGGCCCAAGGTAAAAAGGCACCCAAGTTGCAAGCTATACGCCCGATTTGACTTTTGCACAGTTCAAAGATAGGGCAATCCGGGTGCTCCAAGAACCCGCACCAGGTGGCGATGTAGCTTCCCGGCGCCCTTCCATCACTTACCACCAGGGGGCAGTGCCCTATCCCGCAGACCTTGTGGGAGCTGATGCGCAGGCCCTAAATCCATCCCCGCCTGCAAACCTGCACCATCAGGTCCAAGAACTAACAAAGAGTGTTGCTGCATTGACCATGACCGTACAGTCGTTACAGATGGACCCGTCAGGACCAATCAAGCTGGCTTCCAGTCCGGAGGATGTCCCGTGGCGTCGACAGAGGAGGATCCTGTCATTCAGAGGGAGGCCCACCGACCGTTACACTGAGGATGGACAGACGATTTGCCGCCGTTGCAGCCAGCCGCGACACTTAGCCAGGTACTTTACTTTAAACGGGTCCGACCTGGGGCAGAGGGCCAACCCCCAGGCATAAGGTCATCAGGCCCGTCTAATTGGCATGATAAGTACGTGGGGGGATGCCCAGTTTTACCCGTAGTGCTGGACGGTATCCCCATGAGTGCACTGCTGGATACCGGGTCACAAGTAACTACCATCCCCTATGTACTTTTTAAGCAGTATTGGAGTGACACTGACATAACCCGCTATCCAGACAATGACTTGAGCATCATCGCCAGCAATGGCCAGCCCGTGCCGCAGGTGGGGTTCAGAGAGATGACCATTAAGATTGGTAAAGTTGAACTGCCGGCACAGGGAGTGATCATTGTGGTCATTGACCGTCGAGAAAGTCACCCTAAAATAACCTTGGGTACTAACGTGATTGAAAATTGTCTTTCAGAAGTAATTGTAATTTTGCAGCTGGTAGCAATGAATGCGAGCTCCAGCCAACAGAGGGTCCTCCAGAAAGAGATAAGAGTCCTGATGAGATGGCAACAGGTAGAACTGTCTGGTGGTGAGATCGGTAGCGTGAGGATGAGCGACCCGTTCCCCATTGCCATGCCGCCCAAAAGTGAAATGATGATCTGGTGTCGGACTGCAATCGGGTTAAGAGTGAGAGACTACCAAGCCATGGTAAACATTGGGGAAAGGGAAGTACACTTGCCCCGGTACGCTACACTAGCCAAATTGTATACTGTTGAACACAATGCTGTCAGGGCCATGGAACCCTTGCCTCCATCTCCCCAGGCGGAGGGTAATGGCTCCCAGAAACCCAAGGAGGACTGGTGCCAGAAACTCCACGTGGGTGCTGACTCCACTCCCTTGCACCAAAAGCAAGGAGTCTACCGGGTGGTTCAAGAGTACGAGAGAATCTTTAGTAAGCACCCGCTAGACTTCGGCAGAGTGAAAGGGGTCGAACACCACATCCCCACGGGGACCCACCCACCAATAAAAGAAAGATACAGACCTGTACCCCCCACACACTATCAGAATGCAAAGGGCATGCTGAGAGAAATGAAGGAAGCCGGGGTCATTAGAGACAGTTGCAGCCCCTGGGCAGCCCCCTTGGTTCTGGTAAAAAAGAAATACGGTACTATGAGAATGTGCATGGACTATAGACAAGTCAATCGTATCACCCATAAAGACGCATACCCGTTGCCTAGAATAGAGGAGTCTTTGGCTGCACTAAAATCAGCTACTTTCTTCTCTACTTTGGACCTTAGTAGCGGGTACTGGCAGGTTCCTGTGGCAGAGGCTGACAAGGAGAAGACCGCCTTCACCACCCCGATGGGATTAAGTGAATTCAACTGTATGCCCTTCGGGCTCTGCAACGCACCTGGGACCTTCCAGAGGCTGATGGAATGCTGCCTTGGGCACCGAAACTTTGAGACGGTCCTACTTTACTTAGACAATGTGATTGTATATTCGAAGACCTACGAGGACCATCTAAAACACCTGGCAGAGGTGATCGAAGCCCTGGCAGGCTATGGCCTGAAAGTGAAGCCCTCAAAGTGTCACCTGTTGAAACCGAAGGTACAGTACCTGGGGCACGTGGTGAGTGCTGAGAGAGTAGCCCCCGACCCCGACAAGGTTACGGCCATCAAGAGCTGGCCAAGCCCCTCTAACATCAAAGAAGTGAGGCAATTCCTCGGGTTGGTAGGCTACTACCGAAGGTTCATCCCCGGGTTCACTAAGATGGCAGCTCCAATGCAGGACCTCCTGATAGGTCAGTCTAAATCCAGAAGTCACAAGCCACCCTTCAAGTGGGATAAGTTGGAAGAGGATTCCTTCCGCCAGCTGAAGATGGCCCTCACGGGGGATGAAATTCTGGCCAACCCTGATTATGGCCAGCCTTTTATCCTCCACACCGACGCCAGTAATGTGGGGCTAGGAGCCGTACTGTCCCAAAATCAACAGGGCAGGGAACGAGTGATAGCGTATGCCAGCCGGAAGCTGAGGCCCACTGAAAGAAACCCGGAGAATTACAGCTCCTTCAAGCTAGAATTCTTGGCAATGGTGTGGGCCGTCACAGAACGGTTTAAACATTACCTGGCCTCCGCAAAGTTCACTGTGTACACGGACAACAACCCGTTGACACACCTGGACAATGCAAGACTTGGTGCCCTGGAACAGCGGTGGATGGCCTGGCTATCAAATTATGACTTCACAATCAAATACCGGGCAGGCAGAACCAACGCCAATGCAGACGCCCTATCAAGAATGTCCCACCTGCCCAAAGGAGAAGAAGACTCGGAAGAGCAGGAGGAAGTAGAGCTCCCTGCGTTCCACCGGTATGGGGCCACTCAGTATTCTCACCGGGTAAGAGACAAAGACCTAACCACCATCATGTTCAACCCCTTGCCCCACCACGGCTGGGCTGAAACACAAGATAGTGATCCTGCAATACGCCTGGTGAAGGACATGTTAACCCAGGCAGACGCTAGCCCTGGCCCAGACGCTCCAAAGGAAGCCAAGCAGTTATGGGAGGAGAAAAGCAGGCTATTCCTCTACGAAGTTAAGCTGTGCAGAAGACTTGTCAACCACCGGACGCACAAGCTGACCTGGCAAGTAGTGGTCCCAAAACGAGATGCAGCAATGGTCCTGGAGGCCTACCATGACAGAGCGGGAAACTTCGGGTGGAAGAAACTGGAGTTCCTACTGAGAGAGCGGTTCTTCTGGATCGGTATGAGAGGAGCCATAGAGAAGTGGTGCAGGGACTGCGGCTCATGTCACCTCAGAAGGAAGGACGGTACCAGCCAGAAGACACCCTTGAGGCCCATCGTCACCAGGCTTGAGCTGGTAGCTCTGGACCATGTGAAATTGGCTCCAAGCCGGTCGGGCTACGTCTATGCTCTGACAATAGTGGATCACTATTCCCGGTTCCTGGTGGTGGTTCCCGTTAAAGACTTGACAGCCCAAACAGCGGCCAGAGCCTTCCAACAACACTTCTGCCATCCACACGGGTATCCGGAACAGGTCTTGACAGATCAAGGTATAGCGTTCGAGGCGGAAATCTTTCAGGAGTTCTGCAACCTCTACGGCTGTAAGAAGATTCGGACAATGCCTTACCACCCGCAAACCAATGGGCTGTGTGAGAAAATGAATAATATCGTCATTGATCTCCTCAAAACGTTGCCCCTGGAAGAACGCAGCCTGTGGCCGGAGAAGCTGCCAGACCTGATAGACTTATACAACCATATCCCGGTGAATGCTACAAGTTGCACCCCGGCTTACCTGATGCGAGCAAGACCAGGTAAGCTGCCGATAGACCTGGAGATGGGAGTCCTGACACCTGAGGACACCTCCCCAGACGCGGATTGGGATACGGAACGGCGGCTACAGTACAAAAAGGTACAGGAGAGCGTGGAGAGGAGCCTGGCTCAAGCAAGAGAAAAGCAAGAGAGGCTCTTCAACCAACACGCCCCTGCTGGTCCCCTGGAACCTGGCGAGCAGGTCCTGAAGCAGAAGAGAAAGCTTCACAAGCTAGATGACCAGTGGGAGAGAGACCCGTACACAGTACTGCCGTCCAACCACGACAACTCGAAGGTATGTGTAATTACAAAGGATGGAGGAGAAACCACTAGCACCGTCTCCAGAGACCACCTAAAAAGGTGCCCCGAGCAACTACAGAGTGCAGGAGAAGATCAAGATGACCTTGAACCTGCAGAGGACAAGGAAGAAATGATCAGCACAGTTCTTGGAGAGTTTCCCCGGTCCTGGACTCGGATAAATTATGCAATACATACATATTACATATTAAATGGGAAACCGTTGGGGAAATCTGACATGGAGAAGAACCTGGGCGTCTTCGTTAATAGCAAATTAAATTGGAGTGCCCAGTGTCAGGCAGCAGCTGCGAAGGCAAATAGAGTCATGGCATGCATCAGAAGAGGAATAGGGGCATATGATGAGAACATTGTTCTTCCTCTGTATAAAGCGCTGGTAAGGCCGCACTTAGAATATTGTGCACAGTTCTGGGCTCCGGTGCTCAGGAAAGACATATTGGAGCTAGAGAGGGTACAAAGGAGGGCGACTAAGGTAATAAAGGGAATGGAGGGACTAGAATACCCAGAAAGGTTGTCAAAATTAGGCCTATTTACGTTTCTAAAAGAGAAGGCTTAGGGGAGACCTCATAAACATGTATAAATACATCAGGGAGCAGTACAGAGATCTCTCCCATGACCTGTTTATACCAAGGATGGTGACAAAGACGAGGGGGCACACTATGCGTCTGGAGGAAAGGAGGTTCCTGCACCAGCATTGAAGGGGATTCTTTACGGTCAGAGCCGTGAGACTCTGGAACTCTCTGGGAGAGGAAGTGGTGATGTCCAACTCACTTAATGAGTTCAAGAGAGGCCTGGAAGCCTTTCTTGAGAACAATAAAATTACATCTTATGCTTAGTGATAGTTAATTAATCCAGGGATTTAATCTGACTGACAGATTGGTGTCGGGAAGTGAATTTTTCCTCAATGATGCAAATTGGCCTATACCGCATGTTTTTTTTTTGGCTTCCCCTGGATCAACGCTGCGGAATAGCTGCAGTGCACAAGAAATAGGCTGAACTAGATGGACGCTTATCTTTTTTCGGCCTTATAAACTATATAACTATGTATGTAACAATAGTGGTACCCGTCCTACACTTCCTTCAACCAACCCAGCAGGAACCTACAGGACAGCAGGAAGAATCAGAGGAACAAGCAGCCCCAGAGGCAGAAGAACCCATGCCAGCAGCCCAGGAGAGTCAACCCTCTGCTGACAGTGAGCCTGCCATGCCTGCGGTAAGCCAAAGGACCTGCAGACAGCTGCCTGCACTGCCTGTAAACCCAGCTAGTAACTGTACCCTAAATGCTAGTGGGGAAAGCCAGGTTAGACCACCACCAGACAGTGGGTTACGTAGGTCAACCCGGAGCACTAGGGGGCAGATACCCGCTCGCTGGAAAATATAGGGTGTATTAAGAACTGTAAATAACCCTTGTAAATAATTGTCAAATGTTTAAACAGTTAATAGCATGACCAGTAATTATGTTTTTTTCAGTTTCTTTCAGTTGACTAAATGGACTAACAGGTTATGAACTTTGAGTAACCGGGACTTTCTTGTAAAATATGTTCGGAGCTTAACCAACGGAATGAATAAAGACAGCCAAGGACTCGGGGCTAGGACAGACCCCCACCTGGTTAAGGCTCCCCTTGGTTTGGTGATATGGACACCCGGTCACAGACCACACTGTGACCCTAAGAACTCAATATGTGATGTTGTTTGCTATTTCCTTCCCTGTAGTGTTTTCATGGTCATGTATATGTTACCCTGTTTGTTTTTGGCCAAAAAGGCTTAGTCCCGGAGTACTAAATTTTACTAGGGGGGAATGTGTTACCCCAGACCTGGATGCCACAAATAATGAAGGCTGTGTCTAAGAGCAGGAGGGAGGTTCCCTGGTTAGGGACAATTAGCATACAGCACCTCCTGTCCCAGGCCAGTAGGGGGAGCTGGCTGCCCCTATAAAAGCTGGAACTGGGGGCAGGGTTAGGGAGAACTGGACGACCTAGCTCAGGAGTGAGACTAGTCCCAGAGGAGGAGGGACAGTTCAGCTGTAGCTGAGGAGGTCGTGAGGCAGTGGAGGAACTGCCAGCTAGGGACGTAAGGCGCGGAGAGCCTGTCCTGGCTGAGAGAAACCACCTAACCGGACATTGGCATCAGAGGCTGTTAGGATTCTATGTCCTGCAGCAGATAACCAGCCTGCAAGGGATTTTATATCCTTTGGCCTAAGAAGCCCGGAGGCTCCGCCACAGCAGAAGGGACCAGCAAGGCCAAGAGAGGCCCAAGGTAAAAAGGCACCCAAGTTGCAAGCCATACGGGCGAGAATACACGGTACGCTCAGGAACGTGGGCTATTATACCACGAAAAGGGAAATAGTCAGGAAGAGCCTAGTGAGCACGGTAGGCCTACACCCTCACCCTGACCAGAAGGGCAGGGCTTCCCGCTTGTTCTCAGAAGTCCAGGCCCCCTCCTAGTCGGGACAGTTGTTGGGTCACTACCATCGGTTTCAATAAAGACCCTAAACTGTTTAAGTGGACTCTGCAGTCTGACTATTGCGATCGGAATTACAACTCCCAACATCCACCTACACTGCCCTGGGGCTACACTCCTCCCGTGGGGAGTTGTACTACTCTGTGCTGCACACCCACATCTGCCCCAGTGGTCTGCCTTGCAGCGGCGGTTATCCCTGACCGCAATCCACTGGTGGCGTAGTCGGACATTCAAAACACTGATAAATAGACCGCCGCAATTTGGTCTGACCACCCTGAGCCACGGGATCGGGTTGCCACTACTACCCCCAGCATCGTACAGAAGGCTCGGTTCCGGGTACCTCACGGCCCAGGGGGCGAGTCATAGCGGCGTGAGCAGGGTCGGACTGGGGTGCCTAGGGCCCACCAGAGGAACTGACTCTAGGGGCCCACACTACAGCCCACCATAAACGTTTTTATTACTTGTTATGCTTTTCTATAATGTACTATAATTACATGATTGGCCGCGCTGTGGAGCACCAAGTGGCAGGACTTTGTTCGAACAGTCATTCCGTACTGCCGGAGTCCATTTAATGGTAACCTGTCACCTTGAAAAACACTATTTATCTGCAGATATAGGGGTAATCTGCAGGTAAATAGGGTTTAAAGCCTGGTTAGATGGCTTATTGGAAAAGCGTTGGCTACACAGAGAAAATTACATTTTATTCTCCCTGCCGCCACTCGCTTCCCGTTATTGGGTCGGTGCAAGGAGGGAGACATTACAGTCACCGCGAACTACACAGTGAGGGTGCTGTTATAATGTCCGGCACCTTGATTGTGACACTTCCATGGAGCCCAACCTCAGGCTGTTAGAGCTTACCTAACAAACAGGCAATTCCTGCATGTGTTGCGTCTGTCTACCGCCGCAAAACATGCTACCTCGGGGACTCGAGCATATTAGCAGAGCACTACAAGATACTCGGATAACACCCAAGCATGCTGGGATCACGCCTTATCCGACCACGCTCGCTCAGCACTAGTTGCCAGGTGCTGCTGCCATGTTAGTCATTCAAAGGGCCCGCGACCACTTTTTTTTTTTTTAATTCTTCTCTGCAGGGGGCCTGGGGCCCACCGGGAAATTTCCCGGCACCCCGCCATGAAAGTCTGAGACAGGGCATGAGCAGCACGCTGCTACAGTTACACTCCGGGCAGAGCAGGGAGACTCGATGTCCCTGCACTGCCTGGCGGCCGCTATGGGGCCCTTGAGCAGGAGGGGTGCCCCCGGTGCCAGCATTGGGCCCCCCCACCATTCACCACAACCGCGAGCTCAGTGATGGGAGAGGGAGCGACCTCTGTGTCTGAGCACCCGGCCCTCTGTGCTGAAGATGTGTACCGGCCGGGCGCTCAGAGCAGCGGGGGAACCAGGAGGAGAGAGAGGTAAGTATTGTGCTTATTTATTTATTTTTTCTTATGGGGGGATTATGCTACAGACTGCCTATGGGGGTGGGGGGATTATGCTACAGACTGCCTATGGGGGGTGGGGGGATTATGCTACAGACTGCCTATGGGAGGGTGGGGGGATTATGCTGCAGACTGCCTATAGGGGGGGTGGGGGGATTATTCTACAGACAGCCTATGGGGGTGGGGAGATTATGCTACAGACTGTCTTTGAGGTTTGGGGGGAATTATGCTGCAGACTGCCTATGAGGGAGTGGGGGGATTATTCTACAGACTGCCTATGGGGGATGGGGGGATTATGCTACAGACTGCCTATGGGGGGTGGGGGGAATTATGCTACAGACTGCCTATGGGGGGTGGGGGATTATGCTACAGACTGCCTGTTGGGGGTTTATGCTGCAGACTGCCTATAGGGGGTGGGGGGATTACGCTACAGACTGCCTATGGGGTGGGTGGGGGGATTATGCTAGAGACCGCCTATAGGCGGTGGGGGGATTATGCTACATAATGTCTATGGGGGGTGGGGAAATTATGTTACAGAATGCCTATTTGGGGGTGGGGGGATTATGCTACAGACTGCCTATGGGGGGTGTGAGGAATTTGCTACAGACTGCCTATGCGGGGTGGGGGGATTATACTACAGACTTCCTATGGGGGGGATTATCCTGCAAACTCTTCCTCTGGGGAGTGCACTATACTTTATTGTGGATTGTCTGGTGCATTATACTATATGGAGGTTATTTATACAGTGTGGGGATTACAGTTAGGGTCATACAGTATGGGAGATTATTTGCGGTCTTTTCACAGTGTAGGGGCCATCATACAGTGTGGGAGATAATGTGGGGTATTTGTATAGTGTGGGGGCCTTCATACAATGTGGGAGATAATGTGGGGTCTTTGTGCAGTGTGGGGGCCATAATACAGTGTGGGAGATAATGTGGGGTCTTTACACAGTGTGAGAGCCAGCATACAGTGTGGGGGATAATGTGGGGTCTCTTCACAGTGTGGGGGCTATCATACAGTGTGGGAGATAATGTGGGGTCTTTGCACAGTGTGGGGGTCATCATACAGTGTGGGAGATAATGTGGGGTCTTTGCACAGTGTGGGGGCCATCATACAGTATGGGAGATAATGGGGTCTTTGCACAATGTGGAGTCCATCATACAGTGTTGGAGACATCAGTTTGGAGGCTACTAAAGGGTCAGTATACTGTGTGTTGGGTACTATACAGTGAGGGGGCATTATACTGTGTATAGGAGAGCATCATACTGTGTATAGGAGAGCTGTGCATGGGGGGAGACTCAGGACATTATTAAATGTTAAGTGGGCACTTATCGTTATAGGGTAACTCAGGTTATTGTGACTGTCAAAGGAGCACACAGAGGGCATTATTACTTTCTAGGGGGCAAAATGTGTCACTGTTTTCTAGGGCACTTGCACACGGCATTACTATATTCTAGAGGGTTGCTTTACCATTTTGAGAGCACACAGAAGGTGCAGTAATATGGACATGTAGAGCAAAAGAGGCTCAGTATTGGGGTATCAGCAGGAAGAGGTGTTTGTGCAGGTTGGGAATAGATGGGGACAGGGCCTGAAATGTAAGAAGTCAAATGTGTCTTTGTTATGATCTCTTTAGACCTGAGACTCTGAGTCCTGGATGGAGAAGTCGTTGTGTCGGTCTGGGCCAGATGGAAAAGACGGGAAAAGTGAACAATTTAATCAGAAAGAACATCAGCTGTAAGTTACTATATATAACTGTGCTGTGATCTCTTATATGTTCTGCAGGACTGGTATCTAGCAATATGTCACCATATGGCGGTAATAGCAGTGCTGCTCTTTGTATAGAGATTATTTTCAGTAACAGCGCTGTCCTCTGCTGAGGTTCTCCTACATCCACTGTCTGGGTGCGCCACTATTTTTGTAATCAGGGTTACCTGATTAGGGGTCCACTCAGAAGTTTTGCCCCCCCCCTGAACCAAAACCCTAGCTACACCTCTGATTTGATCATATATAAGCCCTGCTTACTGTCATTTAACAGTCATACATTACATACAGTTAGATCCAGAAATATTTGGACAGTGACTGAATCTTTGTGATTTGAGCTCTACATGCCACTATTTTTTATTTAAAATGAAACAACTGAGATGCAATTGAAGTGTAGACTTTCAGGTTCAATTAAAGGGTTTGAACAAAATTATCCTGTGAAATGTTTAGGAATTGCAACCATTTTTCTACATAGCCTCCTCATTTCAAGGCCACAAAAGTAGTTGGATAAATTAACTTTACCATAAATAAAATGTTCATTATTAATACTTTGTAGAGAATCCTCTGCAGGCAATGACTGCCTGAGGTCTGGAAGTTATGGACGTCACCAAATGCTGGGTTTCCTCCTATTTGATGCTTTGCCAGGCCTTTACTGCAGCTGACTTCAGGTGTAGCTTGTTTGTGGGTCTTTCTCCCTTAAATTTTGTATTAAAGGGTTTTTCCCACAAATAAAGTACATTTTAATTAATAGATCTTGGAATAAAAATAAGTTCCACAATTGGATGTGTTTAAAAAAAATGTCCCTGTGCTGAGATAATCTTATAAATGTGCCCCTGCTGTGTACTGAGTAATGGCTGTGTCTGACTGTGCAGGAACATGGTCTGATCATACCACATCTCCTGGGCCGGCATTATGGGGGAGCACTTTGGGCGGTTGACCATGGCCCGCACTCTACCATAGACCCCGAGCAATATTAGCAGCAGGCCACACAATCGCTATGGGGCCCATGATTCGGAGGTGGGACCCGGTGCCAGCTGTCCACTCCTTCCCCTATCATTCTCCCTCAGCATCTGATGTCTGAGCCAGTGGGCGCAATGCCATCACTTCATCGTGCCGCATTGTGCCGGGCAGTGGAGTACTATATGTACTGTATGGAGGTCTGTTGGGTGTGCATTATAGTATATGTATTGTATGCAGGGTCGGTCTGGGCTGGCGGGATACCGGGAAATTTCCCGGTGGGCCCCGCCCCCTGCTGCAGAGTAGAGGGGGGAGAAGAGAACAAAAAAAAATCCTGCGGTTTTAAGGGGCACGGGCCCTTTAAAAGCGCAGGCACAGTGTATGCAGGGACGCGCGCACGCAGCGTTCATTACCTGAACCACCGCGGCGCACGTCCCAGTGAAGCAGCTGAAGCTGCGTGTCTCCCTTCGCCGGCCGGCTTATGACGTCATCGTCATGCGCCTGCTGTGAAGGAGGCGCGCAACTCAGGAGAAGGAGGACACCGCACGGGATCGCAGGAAGGTAAGAGGTGTGTGTGTGTGTGTGTGTGTGTGTGTGTGTGTGTGTGTGTAATGGTCTGGACACACAAGGCGGGGGCCAGCAGGACACACAAGGGGGGGCCCAGCTGGACAGACCCACAAGGTGGGGGCCCAGCTGGACAGACACACAAGGGGGGGCCCAGCTGGACAGACACACAAGGGGGGGCCAAGTTGGACAGACACACAAGGGGGGGGGCAGCTGGACAGACACACAAGGGGGGGGCCCAGCTGGACAGACACACAAAGGGGGGCCCAGCTGGACAGACACACAAGGGGGGGCCAAGTTGGACAGACACACAAGGGGGGGGCCCAGCTGGACAGACACACAAGGGGGGGCCCAGCTGGACAGACACACAAGGGGGGGCCAAGTTGGACAGACACACAAGGGGGGGACCCAGCTGGACAGACACACAAGGGGGGGCCAAGTTGGACAGACACACAAGGGGGGGCCCAGCTGGACAGACACACAAGGGGGGGGCCCAGCTGGACAGACACACAAGGGGGGGCCCAGCTGGACAGACACACAAGGGGGGGCCAAGTTGGACAGACACACAAGGGGGGGCCCAGCTGGACAGACACACAAAGGGGGGCCCAGCTGGACAGACACACAAGGGGGGGCCCAGCTGGACAGACACACAAGGGGGGGCCCAGCTGGACAGACACACAAGGGGGGGCCCAGCTGGACAGACACACAAGGGGGGCCCAGCTGGACAGACACACAAGGGGGGGCCCAGCTGGACAGACACACAAGGGGGGGCCCAGCTGGACAGACACACAAGGGGGGGCCCAGCTGGACAGACACACAAGGGGGGGCCCAGCTGGACAGACACACAAGGGGGGGCCCAGCTGGACAGACACACAAGGGGGGCCCAGCTGGACAGACACACAAGGGGGGCCCAGCTGGACAGACACACAAGGGGGGGCCAAGTTGGACAGACACACAAGGGGGGGGCCCAGCTGGACAGAAACACAAGGGGGGGCCCAGCTGGACAGACACACAAGGGGGGGCCCAGCTGGACAGACACACAAGGGGGGCCCAGCTGGACAGACACACAAGGGGGGGCCCAGCTGGACAGACACACAAGGGGGGGCCCAGCTGGACAGACACACAAGGGGGGGCCCAGCTGGACAGACACACAAGGGGGGGGCCCAGCTGGACAGACACACCAGGGGGGGGCCCAGCTGGACAGACACACGAGGGGGGGCCCAGCTGGACAGACACACAAGGGGGGGCCCAGCTGGACAGACACACGAGGGGGGGCCCAGCTGGACAGACACACAAGGGGGGGCCCAGCTGGACAGACACACGAGGGGGGGCCCAGCTGGATGGACACACGAGGGGGGGCCCAGCTGGACGGACACACGAGGGGGGGCCCAGCTGGACGGACACACGAGGGGGGGCCCAGCTGGACACACGAGGGGGGGCCAAGCTGGACACACGAGGGGGGAACCCTGGCTGGACACGCAAGGGGGGGGCCCTGGCTGGACACGCAAGGGGGGGAGCCTTGGCTGGACACGCAAAGGGGGAGCCCTGGCTGGACACGCAAGGGAGGGGAGCCCTGGCTGGACACACAAGGGGGAGCCCTGGCAGGACACACAAGGGGGAACCAAGGTGGACCCAGGCAAAGGGGGGTGGGCAGGATGGGTATATGGGGGGCAGGCTGGACACATGGAGGCCAGGATGGATATATGGGGGGCAGGATGGATATATGGGGGGGGCAGGATGGATATATGGGGGGGCAAGATGGATATATGGAGACCAGGATGGATATATGGGGGGAGGCAAGCTGGACTTATGGAGGCCAGGATGGATATATGGGGGAGGGGGGGCAGGCTGAACACATGGATGCCAGGATGGATATATGGGGGGGGGACAGGCTGGACACATGGGGGGCTAGGATGAATATGTGGGGGGGGACGGGCTCGATACACATGGGCTAGCATAAATATATGGAGGGGCACGCTGGATATATGGGGGGTGTCAGGATGGATATATGCAGGGGGTAAGGGCAGTATGGATATATGAGGGGAGAGGCTGGACACATGGAGGCCAGGATGAATATGTAGAGGGCAGGCTGGACACATGGAGGATATATGGGGGGGACATATGGGGGCGCAGGCTGGAAACATGGAGGCAAGGATGGATATGTGGGGGGGCAGACTGGCACATGGGGGGGCTAGGATGGGTATATGGGAGGGGGCAGGCTCGATACACATGTGCTAGGATAAATATATGGAGGGGTCACACTAGACAAATGGTGGCCAGAAGGGACATATGGGGGTGCCTGGCTAGACAAGGGACTTAATTACTGTTTGGGAGCCAGATTGAGGAACATACTTTATTAGTTTATGGTGACCAGTGGGGAACATTATTACTTTAGATTCCAATTATTATTACATTATTACTTCTGTAATATAATTTACTTTTTAGGAAATTGTTTTCCATGGGATGGGACAAAAGAGAGGTCCTGTTACTGTGCAGGACGGCACTATGTTGCTTTTTTTCTTCAACTGGTGTAGTGTAGAGGTCGGGGGGGGAAAGTGGGAATATTCTCTAGAAGAGATCAGTTATTAATAACTGTGTGTTATTTTCTGCAGAGATGATTCCTGGCTGGAAGAAGTGATGGCTGTCTGTGCCAGATGAAGAAGAAAAGCGAAGATGAAGGACTTCACCTAGAGACATCACTGGTGAGTCAGTGTATTACATGTACACTTACACTACACACGTGGTCAAAATTGTTGGTACTCCTCGTTTAATGAAAGAAAAACCCACAATGGTCACAGAAATAACTTCAATCTGATAAATTACAAATTTTTGAAAATGAAGAGATGAAGGTCAGACATTGATTTTCTGCTTCCACAGAATTTAAAAAAAAATTAACCTCATGAAATCGGCCTGGACAGAAATGATGGTTCTTCTTCTTAACTTAATATTTTGTTGAACCTTTTGAGGCAATCACTGCAATCAAACGATTCTTGTAACTGTCAATGAGACTTCTGCGCCTCTCGACAGGTATTTTGGCCGACTCCTCATGAGCAAACTGCTCCAGTTGTCTCGTGTTTGAAGGTTGCCTTTTCCAGAATGTTTCAGCTCTTTCCAAAGATGCTCCATAGGATTTAGGTCAGGGCTCATAGAAGCCACTTCAGAATAGTCCAATGTTTTCCTCTTAGCCATTCTTGGGTGTTTTTAGCTGTGTGTGTTTTGGGTCATTATCCTGTTGCTAGACCTGCGACTGAGACCAAGCTTTCTGACACTGGGCAGCACATTTCTCTCTAGAATCCCTTGATAGTCTTGAGATTTCATTGTACCCTGCACAGATTCAAGACACCCTGTGCCAGGTGCAGCAAAGCAGCCCCAGAACATAACAGAGCCTCCACCATGTTTCACAGTAGGGACAGTGTTCTTTTCTTGATATGCTTCATTTTTCCATCTGTGAACATAGAGCTGATGTGCCTTGCCAAAAACTTCAATTTTTGTCTCATCTGTCCATAGTACATTCTCCCAGAAGCTTTGTGGCTTGTCAACATGTAGTTTGGCAAATTCCAGTCTGGCTTTTTTACTATTTTTTTTTTCAACAATGGTGTTCTCCTTGGTCGTCTTACATGAAGTTCACTTTGGATCAAACAACGGTGGACAGTACGATCTGACACTGATGTTCCTTGAGCTTGAAGTTCACCTTTAATCTCTTTAGAAGTTATTCTGGGCTCTTTTGTTACCATTCATATTATCCGTCTCTTTGATTTGTCATCAATTTTCCTCCTGCACCCACGTCCAGGGAGGTTGGCTACAGTCCCATGGATCTTAAATTTCTGAATAATATGTGCACCTGTAGTCACAGAAACATCAAGCTGCTTGGAGATGGTCTTATAACCTTTACCTTTTAACATGCTTTTCTATAATTTTCTTTCTAATCTCCTGAGACAGCTCTTTCCTTTGCTTCTTCTGGTCCATGTTGAGTGTGGTACACACCATGTCACCAAACAACACAGTGAGTATCTGTAGCACTATATACAAGCACAGTGAGTATCTGTAGCCCTATATACAAGCACAGTGAGTATCTGTAGCCCTATATACAGGCACAGTGAATATCTGTAACCCTATATACAGGCACAGTGAGTATCTGTAACCCTATATACAGGCACAGTGAGTATCTGTAACCCTATATACAGGCACAGTGAGTATCTGTAGCCCTATATACAGGCACAGTGAGTATCTGCAGCCCTATATATAGCACAGTGAGTATCTGTAGCCCTATATACAGGCCCACTGACTGATTACAAGATTGTAGACACCTGTGATGCTAATTAGTGGACACAACTTTATTTAACATGTCCCTTTTGTCACATTATTTTCAGGGGTACCATCATTTCTGTCCAGGCCGATTTCATGAGTTTAATTTTTTTTTTAAATTCAGTGGAAGCAGAAAAGCAATGTCTGACTTTCATTTGTTCATTTTCATAGATTTTTAATTTATTATTACTTTTGTCAGATTCAAGTTATTTCTGTGACCATTGTGGGTTTTTCTTTCATTAAACGAGGGGTACCAACAATTCTGACCACGTGTGTATATAGTATATACAGAACTCCTGTGTATGTCACTGGTGCTCACTATATTATGTATACACTATATACAGAGCTTCTGTGTATAATGTCACTTGTGACCACTGTATTACCTGTGCAATATATACAGAGCTCCTGTGTATAATGTCACTGGTGACCACTGTATTACCTGTACACTATATACAGAGCTCCTGTGTATAATGTCACTGGTGACCACTGTATTATCTGTACACTATATACAGAGCTCCTGTGTATAATGTCACTGGTGACCACTGTATTACCTGTGCACTATACACTATGTACAGAGCTCCTGTGTATAATGTCACTCGTGACCACTGTATTACCTGTACACTATATAAAGAGCTCCTGTGTATAATGTCACTGGTGACCACTGTAATACCTGTACACTAAATACAGAGCTCCAGTGTATAATGTCACTGGTGATCACTGTATTACCTGTACACTGACACTCTATACAGAGCTCCTGTGTATAATGTCACTGGTGAACCCTGTATTACCTGTACACTGACACTATATACTGAGCTCCAGTGTATAATGTCACTGGTGGTCACTGTATTACCTGTACACTGTACACTATATACAGAGCTCCTGTGTATAATGTCACTGGTGATCCCTGTATTACCTGTACACTGACACTATATACAGAGCTCCTGTGTATAATGTCACTGGTGATCCCTGTATTACCTGTACACTGACACTATATACAGAGCTCCTGTGTATAATGTCACTGGTGGTAATAACAGTGTTGTTAGTATTGTGGTTTGTATTCATGATCAGTATTGTAGTATTTGGTCACTTTGGGGTGGTAATATGTGATCTGGTCATGGTGTGGCCGTATTTGTTCCTTGTATGTAGTATTATTCGGTCACTATGTGGTGGTAATATGTGATCTAGTCATAGTGTGGCGATATTTGTCTCTTTTGTATGTGGTATTATTGGTGTTGATATAGTGGACTGTGTTGTGTATGGCAGTCATTTTGTTCTTGCTGATATTAACTAGGAAAAGATTTTTTTCCATTAGGCCACAGCCCCACCATCAGTATTCGGTCAGTATTTTTTCTCAGGAGTAGCTGCCAAAACCAGGAGTGGGTGATAAATACAGAATTGGTGACTTGTTTCTATTATACCTTTTCTCTGATTGTTCCTCACCTGGTTTTGGCTCCCACTCCTGAGAAAAATTACTGACCAAATACTGATAGTGGGGCCGCAGCCTTAGAGATTAAATACTTGGACCAGAGCGGCAGAGATGCACTTACAGGGGTTCTCTGGTGAAAACAAGTAATCACCTCTCCACAGGATCAGTGATGATATTGATTGGTGGGGGTCTGACTGCTGGGACACAATCGGCAGAATGTGGAGCTTTTCTCCCCATTAGACTGGAGCGGCATGTGAGATGCGACCACTCATCCAGTCATTCCCTCAGTGACTGTGAGCGCTGCTCTTTTTTGGAAGCTGCATTTTAAAATGGGGATAAGTGTCCTGTCAGGGATGAAACTTCCCCATTCTTCTGATAGGCGCCTTTTCCAATGTTCGGACCCAAACGATCAATAAGTGATCACCGATCCTGTGGATCCCATGGATCGGTGATAACTTGTTTTAACCAAAGAAGCCCTTTAATGCAAACTACCGTAATTGTACATCCCAATTATAGTGGTGCACAGTAGATGTGCAGGAGCCGCCAGTCAATGCTCCACTATAACGGGGATAGCGGATAACAGATATTTGCATATGGCTGTAGGTGGGCCCCTAGAGTCAGTTCTCCCTGTGGGCCCCAGACACCCCAGTCCGACCCTGATTGTATGCAGGATTATGAGATGTGCGCTATACTATATGTTCTATACTGAGGACTATGGGGTGTGCATTATACTGTATGTACTGTATGGAAGACTATGGGGTGTGCATTATACTGTATAGAGGACTATGGTGGGTGCAGTATACTGTATGCACTGTATGAAGAACTATGGGTGTGCATTAAACTGTATGGAGGACGAAGGGGAGTGTAGTATACTGTATGGAGGACTATGGGGTGTGCATTATATTGCATGTACTGTATGGAGGACTATGGATTGTTCATTATACTGTATGGAGGACTATGGGGTGTGCATTATACTGTATGTACTTTATGGAGGACTATAGGGTGGGCATTATACTATATGAAGGACTATGGGGGTGCATTATACTATATAGGAGGTAATATGGGGCCCATTATACTATATGGAAGGCAATGTTGGCACCATTATATTATTTGGAGGGCTATGTGGAGACCATTATAATATTTGGAGGGGCATTATAAGATTTAAAGGGCTATGTGGGGTCATTATAATATTTGAAGGGCTATTTGAGGGTCATTATACTATATGGAGGACTATGTGGGAGCCTTTATACTTTATGAAGGGCTATGTGGGAGCCTTTATACTTTATGCAAGCATTTATACAGGGTGAAGGTTTGTGTGGGGTTCATCATACTGTGGAGGGCTGTGTGAGAGCCATTATACTGTTTGTAGGGCTGTGTGGAAGCCAATTACACTGAAGGGCTGCGTGGGGTCCATTATACTATGTCTCTGTATGTAACAGCTCTGTCCATGCATGTGTTGGTATGTATGTGCTCTGTCCATGCATGTGTCTGTATGTATGTGCTCCGTACATGCATGTGTTGGTAGGTATGTGCTCCGTCCATGCATGTGTTTGTATTTATGTGTTCCATCCAAGCATGAGTCTGTATGTATGTGCTCCATATATGCATGCGTCTTTATGTAGGTGCTCTGTTTACATGTATCTGTATGTACGTACGTGCCTGTAAATATGTGCTCTGTGTATACATTTATGTGTATGTGATATGTGTATATACATGTGTGTAACATGCAGTTTGTGTATACGTGTGTGTCACATACTGTGTGTTTAGCATCCACATTTAGAAATACCAGTAGCACAGACAGGAGAAAATAGGTGTAAACATCAGCAATCGCCCAGTGAACGAGCAAAATGCAACCTATTGTTTATGCCAGAACCGAAATCATTGTTCTCAGCAGCTCATCGCCTAGTGCAAACTGCAGATGTGCTGCTGATAACATTATATGTATGGGGACAGATTGATCTATTAGTGATTGTTCTGTGCCCATGATTTTTCCTCACCCAGTGTAAAGAGGCCGGGAAACAAGCACCGAAGGACTTCAGAATTGCTGATAGCACTCATTTAACGGCCTGAACTCAACCTATGTAAATGCAATGTAAATGTTTCTGTGTGATGGTGCAATATGTTATCATCTGCAGCTCCGCGTTGTCTAAAACCGGCCCTTCTCCTTAGCAGGGGAGGAAGTAAAAGAGTATACAGACAGGACAGCAAATGATTCTTTTTGTGAGGCAAAACATTTCACTGACTGTTATTAAGCAAAGTTTTACCTGGAAGAAAGATTCATTTGTGATACTATGCTGTAATGTCTGTATACTCTTTTGCTTCCTCCCCTGCCCAGGAGCTGTGGTATGTTCCTGCAGGGTCAGACACAGCCATTACACAGTACATAGTATGGGCACATTTATAAGATTATCTCCGCACAGAAACATTTTTTTGAAACACATCCAATTGTGGAACTTCTTAGAATTCAAAGATCAATTGATTAAAATGTTGATTCAAATTAACTTTGTTTCTGGAAAAACCCCTTTAAACCCTTCACAAACTTGGACGTATCCATACATCCTGGCTGGGAAGGGTTCCCGACCTTGAATTTATGGATACGTCCTGGCGAAAATGCGGCACTGTGACCGAGCGCACTGTGATCACACAAAGGTGCCTGCTGATTCTGACAGGACACTCATCACCACGGAGCCGCCCCCCGCAACTACAGTCACTGTGATTGACTTTTCAATTCTGAACAGCCAATCACAGCTATTTTAGAGTTTCATGCCATGAAAATGCCTGAAACATTAAAGTCCAGGTACGATCGGTGCTTTAACCACTTCGCGCCAGAGCCTGTTTTTGCCTTCGTGACCAGGCCAATTTTTTCAATTCTGACCACTGTCACTTTATGAGGTAATAGTCTGAAACGCTTCAACGGATTCCCCTGATTCTGAGATTGTTTTTGTGACTTATTGTACTTCATGATAGTGGTAAAATTTCTTCGATATCACTTGCATTTATTTGTGAAAAAATCGGAAATTTGGCCAAAATTTTGAAAATTTTGCAATTTTCAAACTTTGAATTTTCATGTCCTTAAATCAGAGGGATATGTCACACAAAATAGTTAATAAATAACATTTCCCACATGTCTACTTTACATCAACACAATTTTGGAACCAACTTTTTTTTTTGTTAGAAAGTTCTAAGGGTTAAAAGTTGACCAGCGATTTCTCATTTTTCCAACAAAATTTACAAAACCATTTTTTTAGGGACCACATCTTATTTGAAGTGACTTTGAGGGGCCTTTATGACCGAAAATACCCAAAAGTGACACCATTCTAAATACTGCGCCCCTCAAGATGCTCAAAACCACATTCAAAAAGTTTATTAACCGGTTTCAGGTGCGCCACGGGAATTTTTGGAATGTGGAAGAAAACAATGAACATTTAACTTTTTTTCACAAAAATATTACTTTAGACCCAATTTTTTTATTTTCACAAGGGTAAAAGGAAAAAATGGAATACTCAATTTGTAGTGCAATTTCTCATGAGCGCGCTGATACCCCATATGTGAGAGAAAACCACTGTTTGGGCGCACTGCAGGGTTCGGAAGGGAAGGAGCGTCATTAGACTTTTTGAATGTAAAATTTGTTTGAATAATTAGCGGACGCCATGTTGCGTTTGGAGAGCCCCTGATGTGCCTAATCAGTGGAAACCCCCCACTTTTTGATCGCATTTTATTCCACTTTTTATTTGGCGACATGATGAAAAAGCATAGTTTTTTGCTCCGTTTTTTATTTATTTTTATTACGGTGTGCACAGAAGGAGTTAATTAGTGTGACAGTTTTATAGATCGGGTTGTTTCGGACGCGGCGATACCAAATATGTGTACTTTTTTTGTTTTTGCATAAAAATGCGGATTTATTGGATTAATATTTTATTTATTTATTTTTATTTATTTTGTGATTTTTTTTAACAGTTTGAAAACATTTTTTAGACTTTTTTTTTACATTTTTACTTAGTCCCTGTATGGGACATTAACTTTTTATTTTTCTAATCACTGTTCTCATGCAATGCAATAGACATGTATTGCATTGCATGAGAGTTCTGCTGATAGTTTAAAACTGTCATTATCTCCTGCTAGACTTCAGCTGCAGGCTGAGTCTAGCAGGATACCGTACATGGCAGACCCGGAGGCGGTCATCTGACCTCCGGCTGCCATGACAACGGCAGGTCCTGTCAGACATCAGGGGGCCGTTGGAGAGGTAAGTGGACGACCCCCTCTCCTCTCACTATCTTCTAAATGCCGCGATCGCTATAGATCGCGGCATTTAGAAGATAGCAAAGGGTTAACATCATTGGGACCTGATCTAATCAGGTCCCGATGATGTTCCCTATCAGAGCTGTCGCTCTGCACCGCACCCGCAGCGCTTGCAGGACCCTGGGGGTCCTGAGCGCTGCGGGACCACGGACCATTTATAAACGTCGGCACTGCACAGAGCCCAGCAAGCGCCGACGTTTATATACAGTGGGCGGTCAGGAAGCGGTTAACAGCACTGATCATAGCCAGGTGCTAGGAGACCACAGCGTCAGCAGCCACAGCACTGATTGGAACAATCAGATGATTGTACCAATCAGTGAGCAGAGACACGGTCTGATCTCTGTTAGAACTCTCCTGTTAGTTTTTTTTTAGTTTGCTGGTCACATGACCATTTTTGCCTATTTAATCCGGCTCCGCCCTCCTGGCCTTGCTGGACTTCATTGTATTTACTACTCTTGAGCTAGCTTGGTGCTCTGTTGCCGTTCTCTGTTAGTTTTGCTAGGTCTTCTGACCTCTATGCTTTTTGTTGTGTGTTTTTCTTTGACTGCTACTATTTCTGCTAGGAGGTGTCCAACTTATCCCAGTCCCTAGTTCTTGTAGGGATCCCTCCCTCACATCTATAGGTCTTCGTACAGACTAGCCGAGGACTTTAGCGGGTCTGATCGCAGGATCAGGTTCCCCGTTACATCGTAGGGATCTAGTTTAGTTCTATTGTAGGGACAGATCTCCTGTCTTTCCTTAGTCTCTGTAGCAGATCATAACAATCTCACAGTGACCGCTTAGCCTCATTACAGCTTGTAGGCATTGCAGAGCAGTCACTGTGTCATTATGTTGCTGATCTGCTGGGCCTTCTGGTACCACAGACTTTTTAAAGCCTGTGACATCACGTCCTCTGCTGCTGCTGCTACTGCTAGAAGAAAGAAGATGATCCTGATCCGTTTCTGACCTGTACCTGTCCCCTGTTTTTTCTAACCCACCCAAATACCCTTCACCATCTTTACCCCATCTCTCTAACCCCTTCCCCACTCCCACTTCTGCCGCCGAGCTTTGATCAGTATTTGATCGCCTATCAGTAGTTGATCTTTCTATTTTTGGCAGTTTCTTTGTGCGTTCTACAGTCGCTGAGCGCTGATCAGTGACACACATCACTGATCAGAGTCCGTGCTCGCTTTTGGCCAGGACTTTTTTTCCTGTTCATTTTCTCTCCTCCCCCCCTTTGTACCACCTCCATGCGTGTGTCCTGCAGCCAGTGAGCCACTGATCGGTGATGCACATCACTGATCATCATCTGTGGTTGCTTTTGGCCAGGACTTTTTTTTTTCCCTGTTCATTTTTCCCCCATTTTGCACCACATCCGTGCGTGCCTTCTACAACTTACAGGCTTCCACTGAAGGAAAACTCACCACCTCTCATGGCAGCCTGTTCTACTCGTTAATCACCCTCACTGTTGAAATGTTTTTTCTAATATGTAATCTGTACCGTCTCCCATTCTGTTTCATCCGATTGCTTGTAGCCTTTCTTTGTGCAAATGAGAATGTAGCTGAGCCCTCTACAGTGTGATACGCCTTGAGATATTTGTAAACAGCTATTAGTCTCCTCTCAGTCTTCTCTTTTGCAAGCTAAACATTCCCAAATCCTCTAACCGTTCCTCATACCATTCCTCATAGTGAGGGAGAGGATGCCACCTTCCTTTATTCTCCCCCTCCTATTCCTCAAGAGATACCGAACTGCCATACAAACTTCCCATGACCGCAAATGAGCCACCGCCCACCATTAGTGACCCCCTACGAACTTCACCCCCGAAGATTACAAAATACAGATTCCTGATTTTGTGGTGCAATTAGGAATTGAATTTGACACTACCAGCCTCACAGAAATCAACTTTTTCAAAGTCTTTTTCTCTGAGGATTTTGTAAACCTCATGGTGCCCCAGACAAATTTATATGGCCAAAATTTTTTGCCCAAAACCCCACTTCATCATTTTCTAACTGGACTCCCATAAGTGCAGTAGAAATGATGAGGCGTTGTTCTTCATATGAGGATTGTGTAGAACCCAGAACTTCGGCAATATTGGAGTGTTGATGTTTCACATGGCTATGACTTGTAAACGTTTTGAGTCCATCCACAAATTTTTGCATTACAACTAGTGATGAGCGAGTATGTTCTGTTAACCCTTTTGGCGAGTATGCTCGGTGTTATGTTTGAATCACTCCCGTGTGCATGATTTGAGACTGTTTGACAAATTTAATACATGTGAGGAATGTGTAAGAAATAGACATTCCTTACATGTACTAAAGCTGTCAAACAGTCGCAAATCATGCACACGGGAGTGATTCAAACATAACACCGAGCAGCTGTAACTACTCGGTGCTCGGCCCGAGCATACTCGCTGAAAGGGTTAACAGAACATTGATCACTTCAGCAATAAGTTTGCTGAAGTTTACATTCCCCAAAGTGACATCTGTGTGGATGAGTTCATAATACTGAAATGTAGGGGAGGCTCAAATTCCAGCAATACCTACTGTAACGGGTCTGGGAGGCGGAACCTCTAAGCTACTATACAAGGGGGCGGTCCTTGTAAGGGAGCGGGTGGCGACCAGGCAGGCAGTCACAGCAGGTGACCGGGACAGTCTCTGGATGAACGGGCAGATGGTCACGGCAAGTGACCGGGGCAGTCTCTGGATGAACGGGCAGATGGTCACGGCAAGTGACCGGGGCAGTCTCTGGATGAACGGGCAGATGGTCACGGCAAGTGACCCGGTCAGTCTCTGGATGAACGGGCAGATGGTCACGGCAAGTGACCGGGGCAGTCTCTGGGTAAAGGGTTGGTACGACCTGTGGCGGCTGATGGTAGACGTGAGCTCCCAGGTGAGCAGGCGAGAGTCTCTGGATAAACGGGTGGTCACGGCATGTGACGGCGGAGCCTCCAGGAAGACCAACAGACAGGCGGAAGATGAGCGCTCCCAGGTGAGCGGGCAGAAGTCTCTGGACAGGCGGGTGGTCACAGCACGTGACGGCAGAGCCTCCAGGTAGGCTAGGAGACAGGCAGCAGATGAGCGCTCCCAGGTGAGCGGGCAGGAGTCACTGGACAGGCAGGTGGTCACAGCACGTGACGGCGGAGCCTCCAGGTAGGCTAGCAAGCAGGTAGCAGATGTGCGCTCCCAGGTGAGCGGGCAAGCTGGTCCATAGACAGACTGACAGGAGTTGGAAGGCAGACCGTCGGACCTCAGGCAAGCAGGCAGGTAGCTGATGTGCGCTCCCAGGTGAGCGGGCAAGCTGGTCCTTAGACAGACTGACAAGAGTTGTAAGGCAGACCGTCGGACCTCAGGCTAGCAGGCAGGTAGCAGAATATCAGGCAGGAATAAGACAGCAAGCTGGCAGGAATCTGGCAGGTATCTGGCAGGTAACTGGCAACGGGACCTGAGGGCTGAAGCAGAGTAGTGAACAGTGCAACAACATTGCTCGGGCACCTCCATTTTGGAGGAGGTGCCTTATATATGGTGAAGTCTTCCGGCCATTGGCCGGGGACTCCTTAGGACGGCGCGCGCGGCCCCTTTAAGAGGGAGGGAGAGCGCGCGCGCGCGCCCTAAGCACAGTGGCCGGGAAGGAGCGCGCGCTGCCAGCAGAGCGGGAGGAGGACGCCGGGCACGGAGCAGAGAGGTGAGGGGAACAGCGTCCCTGCCTAGCAGAGGGCAGGGACGCCGGCGCTACACCTACCCAGTAAGAGGGCCAGGTACGGAATTAAACTCTACAAGCTGTGTGAGAGTACCTCAGGGTTCACCCACAGATTTAGGGTTTATGAAGGGAAGGACACCTGGATTCAATCCTCTGAATGTCCCCCTGTTCTGGGAATGGGTAGGAGAATTGTGTGGGATTTGGTTCATCCACTGCGGGATCAAAGTTATCACTTCTACATAGATAACTTTTATACCAGCATCCCTCTCTTCATATTCCTGTCTGCCAGAGCTACGGCAGTATTTGGTACTGTCCGCAAAATTCAGAGAGGACTCCCTAAGTCACTAATTGGGCAGCTGCTCAGAAAAGGTGAGAGCAGAGCCCACAGTAACGACAACATGCTGGTGGGATATCCTTTTCTTGACCACCATACATGGTGATGGCAGCACCCCCACAGCTGTGCAAGGTACTTATACACAGGTCCGCAAACCAGACTGTGTACTGAACAATAAAAATGTGGGGGAAGTTGATCTGTAAGACTATTTTAACAATTCTGTCACCTGCATGCCCATAGTAATAGGTTTAAAATATCCCAGGGGGTGACAGATTCCCTTCAAGAAAGGCTGCATAATTGTTATGATCTGCTACAAGCACTAAGGAAAGATAGGAGATCTGTCCCTACAATAGAACTAAGCTAGATCCCTATGATGTAACGGGGAACCTGATCCTGCGATCAGACCCGCTAAAGTCCTCGGCTAGTCTGTACGAAGACCTATAGATGCAAGGGAGGGATCCCTACAAGAACTATGGACTGGGATAAAGTTGGACACCTCCTAGCAGAAATTGTAGCAGTAAAAGACAAACACACAACATAGAACATAAAGGTCTGAAGACCTAGCTAAACTGACTGAGAAAGGTAACTAAGCACTAGGCTAACTTAAGAGT
Source organism: Phyllobates terribilis (assembly GCF_046119375.1). Classification (NCBI taxonomy): domain Eukaryota; kingdom Metazoa; phylum Chordata; class Amphibia; order Anura; family Dendrobatidae; genus Phyllobates; species Phyllobates terribilis. The sequence continues at coordinate 2,035,451 of NW_027362863.1, forward strand.
AGAAATTACAATGAAGTCCAGCAAGGCCAGGAGGGCGGAGCAGGATTAAATAGGCAAAAAAGGTCATGTGACCAGCAAGATAGAAAAAAAACTAACAGGAGAGTTCTAACAGTACCCTCTCTTCTATGAGGATCCTCCAGATCCCCTAGGCCCAGGCTTATCAGGAAACCTCTTGTGAAACGCTCTGACAAGTCTGGAAGCAGAAACATCATCCGCCCTCACCCATGAGTTATCCTCGGGACCGAAAGCTTTCCAAGCGACGAGATACTGCAAACTCCCTCTATACCGTCTAGAATTTAGGATGCGGGAAATTTCGTATTCCCCGTCCTCCACCACCGGAGGAACAGTGGCAAAGGCGTCTCCATCCGACACATAAGCTCTTTTCAACAGAGAAACATGAAACACCGGATTAATCTTCCAGGAGGTAGGAACCTCCAACCTAACAGCAGATTGGTTAACTACCTGAAGCACCTTAAAGGGCCCTACAAACTTGGGACCCAATTTTTTAGAAGGAATCCTCAACCGCAGATTCTTAGAGGACAACCAAACCATGTCACCAATAGCAAACAAAACCTCTTGCCGTTTCCTATCAAAGTACCTCTTAGATTTTTTGTTAGCCTCCTGAAGATTACCATGCACATCCGTCCAAACTCTCTCCAAATAACCGGAAAAACTCTCCTCCTCAGGCACAGCCGATACCAATTTGGAGAATGACCCAAAAGACGGATGTCTCCCAGAACAACAAAAAAAAGGCAAACAACCAGCAGAAGAGGATGTATGGTTGTTAAGAGCAAACTCAGCAAGTGACAGAAACTCAGACCACCCCTCCTGATTGTCTGCCACAACACAACGCAAGAACTGCTCAACATCCTGATTCTTCCTTTCTGTCTGGCCATTAGACTCAGGATGATATCCAGATGAAAACGACAAATGAACTCCCAACCTGTCACAAAAGGCACGCCAAAAACGAGCCACGAACTGAGGTCCCCTATCCGAAACAATGTCAGTAGGAACGCCATGTAGTCTGACAATTTCCTTGACAAAGGCCTTAGCGAGTGTCTTAGCGCAGGGCAGTTTGATGAAAGGAACCAAGTGACACATCTTGCTAAAACGGTCCACGACCACCCAGATGACTGTGAAACCCTCAGAGGGGGGAAGGTCAGTAATAAAGTCCATAGCCAGATGTGTCCAAGGTGCACTAGGAACCTCCAGAGGGCAAAGCAACCCCGCCGCAGGAGTATGAGAAGACTTAGATCTAGCACACACAGTACATTGACGCACACACTTAATGACTTCCTTCTGCCATCCAGGCCACCAAAAACTGCGACCCACAAGTCTCTTGGTCTCAGAAATTCCTGGATGACCTGAAAACCGAGACTCATGACACTCAACAAACAAATCTCTCCTAAAGGTCCTAGGCACAAACAACCTCCCATGGGGAGTGTTAGATGGGGCATTCTCCTGTGCTTTAAGAATCTCATCTTCCAAAACGGAGTCCAAAGCAGCAATCACAACACCTTCTTGTAAAATGCTCTCCTCCTCCTCAGCACCGACCATGGGAGAAAAGCTGCGAGACTAAGCATCAGCTTTAACATTCTTGGTACCCGGGATGTAAGTAATGGAAAAATTAAACCGCGAGAAAAAAAGTGCCCACCTAGCCTGACGGGCATTCAAGCGCTTGGCAGCATCAAGATAGATCAGATTTTTATGATCAGTGAAAACCTGAATGGGAAATTCAGCACCTTCCAAGAGATGACGCCAGTGTTCAAATGCGAGTTTAATAGCCAGCAATTCCCGATTACCAATATCGTAATTAAGTTCAGTCTCAGAAAAATTTTTTGAAAAAAAAGCACAGGGATGTACTCCATCCTTGCTTTTCTGAGACAACACCGCACCGACCCCCACCGAAGAAGCATCAACCTCAACCAAAAACGGCTTAGTCACATCAGGCTGCATAAGTATGGGAGCAGAGCTGAACCTCTCCTTTAGAAACACAAAAGCTTCAATGGCCTCAGTAGTCCACTGAACCGCATTAGCACCTTTCCTGGTGAGATCGGTCAGTGGTTTGACAATAATAGAAACATTTTTAATGAATTTTCTGTAATAATTGGCGAAACCCAAAAACCTCTGTATCGATTTCAAACCAATAGGCCTAGGCCATTCCTGAACCGCCTGAACCTTCACAGGGTCCATCTCAAAGCCCTCGCTGGAGATAATGTAGCCCAAAAACCTAATTCTCTGTACAGCGAACTCACATTTCTCCAGCTTAGCAAAAAGTGAATTGTCCATTAATAACTGTAATACCTCACGTACGCTCCGCCAATGAGACTCCAGATCCGGTGAATAAATCAAAATGTCATCCAAATACACAACCACAATTTTGCCGATCAAAGGTCTAAGGATGTCATTAATAAGATTCTGAAAAAATGCTGGAGCATTGGTAAGACCAAAAGGCATAACCAGGTTCTCAAAATGAGCCACAGGAGTGTTAAAAGCAGTCTTCCATTCATCACCCTCCTTCATGTGCAACAAATTGTATGCCTCCCGGAGATCAATTTTAGAGAACCACTTGGCCCCCACTAACTGGTTAAACAAATCTGGAATCAATGGCAGTGGGTAAGGATTGCGTACAGTAATTTTATTAATCTCACAAAAATCCAGACAAGGACGTAAACTGCCGTCCTTTTTTTTAACAAAAAAAAATCCAACAGCGACAGGAGACTTGGAAGGCCTAATGTGACCGGCGGCCAAGCTTGTCTGTATGTATTCCTCCAAAGCCTCTCTCTCAGGAATAGTAAGATTAAATAAACGACTTTTAGGAAGAGTCGCTCCAGGGACAAATTCAATGGTACAATCATTGTCTCTATGGGGAGGCAAAATTTGTGACTCCTCCTCAGAAAAAAATCTCCAAAAATCCTGAATAGGTACAGGTAATTCCCCTTTTTCCACCGCAGCAATACGTCCGTTACAACACTTGTCATAACACTTAGGGCTCCAGGACTTAATTTCATTGGTAGACCAATCCAGTACAGGATTGTGCAATTTTAACCAGGGTAACCCCAAAATTACTGGAGAAGGCAAATTATTTAATACCACCAAATCCAAATTTTCTTGGTGAATACCATTAATAGTGAGAGGAAATTCACAGACCTTGTGAGTAACACTCTTCAAGGGGGAGCCATCGACAGAAACCACAGCAATAGGGGATGACAAAGGTTTGGGTTTTAATTTAAGTTTTTCCAAGAATCCCCCATCAATCACATTCAGAGTAGAACCACAATCCACAAATATCCGAAATTCAATTAATTCTTCCTGAGCAGCAGTAGTAGCAGAAAGAAATACCACCTTAGTATTTAAACAGGCAATGCGGGCATAACTAACCTTTTTTTTTTCTTTGTTCATACGAAGCACACAGTTCTTAATAAAATGGTTAGATTTCCCGCAATAAAAGCACAAACCTTCAGAAGATCTGCGGTCTTTTTCCTGAGAGCGGGGCGCTTTCGCCCCAATCTCCATCGGCTCTCCAATGTCAGTACAGACCCTCTCAAGACTCAGAGCTGACATGGCAGAGGATTTACTCTCATTAACCCTTGCACGCAGTCTCCTGTCCACCCGTATAGCTAATTGCATTGCCTCCTGCAAGTTTCCAGGTGTGGGATAAGCAATCAGCAAATCCTTAACCCTTTCACCTAGCCCCGCAAGAAACAAACCTTTCAAAGCTGAATCGTTCCACCCCACCTGGGCAGACCACCGACGGAAGTGAGAACAATATTTTTCCACATTACCTAATCCCTGCCTCCCAATTCAGTCTCAGCTGATGAGACACGATCAGGATCATCATACAACAAACCCAAAGCAGAAAAAAAACTATCCACTGATCTAAAGCATGGATCACTAAGTTGGAGAGAAAAGGCCCATCCCTGAGGTTCTTTGCGCAAAAGTGACATTATGAACCCTATGCGCTGTGATTCATCACCAGAGGATCTGGGTCTCAAACGAAAATACAACAAACAAGCATTTTTAAAGGAAAACAATTCTTCTTGATCACCAAAAAATAAATCAGGCAAACGTACCTTTGGCTCCACAAAATGTGCTCCAGAACAGCTACTCACGTGTTGTTGGAGCTCGGCCACCTCCAGAGAGAGTCCCTGTAGGCATTCACCCAAATCCTGAACCGACACCATGATGGAAACTGGAAGTCTCTCCTTAGAGATATTTTTGGGCTGGACTTACTGTTATGATCTGCTACAAGCACTAAGGAAAGATAGGAGATCTGTCCCTACAATAGAACTAAGCTAGATCCCTACGATGTAACGGGGAACCTGATCCTGCGATCAGACCCGCTAAAGTCCTCGGCTAGTCTGTACGAAGACCTATATATGCAAGGGAGGGATCCCTACAAGAACTAGGGACTGGGATAAAGTTGGACACCTCCTAGCAGAAATTGTAGCAGTAAAAGACAAACACACAACATAGAACATAAAGGTCTGAAGTCCTAGCTAAACTGACTGAGAAAGGTAACTAAGCACCAGGCTAACTTAAGAGTAGAAATTACAATGAAGTCCAGCAAGGCCAGGAGGGCGGAGCAGGATTAAATAGGCAAAAAAGGTCATGTGACCAGCAAGATAGAAAAAAACTAACAGGAGAGTTCTAACAATAATGCTTTATGTTTTATTTCTTTATTTTACTAATTTATATAGCGCCATTAATTCCACAGCACTTTACAGACATTATGGGCACTGTCCCCATTGGGGCTCACAATCTAGATTCCCTATCAGTATGTCTTTGGAGTGTGGGAGGAAACTGGAGAACCCAGAGGAAACCCACCAAAACATGGAGAGAACATACAAACTCCTTGCAGATGTTGTTCTTGGTGGGATTTGAACCCAGGACCCCAGTGCTGCAAGGCTTCAGTGCTAACCACTGAGCCACAGTGCTGCCCCTTAGGGCAGTATAATGCTATATGAAAGGTTTCCTGCCTAATTTGAACATGATTTTTTATGAGTCTAGGTCTAGCTGAAGTCATCAAATGATATTTTAACCCCTTAACAACATTTGACGTACTAATACGCGTCTGTGCCCTGGGACTTAAGAGCCAGACCCGTATTAGTACGTCATGGCGATCGCGCGCGCACACAGGCTGTGCGGGAGCAATCGCCGGCGGGTGTCAGCTGATTGTCACAGCTGACACCCGGTACTATGTGCAGGGAGCGGTCACGCACCGCTCCCAGCATATTAACCCCCGCGATGCTGCGATCAAAGTCGATCGCAGCATTGCGGTGGCAAGAGGAGGTGATCGCAGATACTCACCTCCTCTTCCGGCTTCCAGCGCTGTCTGCCGTGGCTTCCAGGACGTTGCACCAATAACAACGTCAACTCATCCCGCAAAAAACGAGCCATCACATGACTGTCTGCCAAAATCTGGAAAAATTATAGCTCTCAAAATATGGCGATGCAAAAACTAGATTTTACAAAAAATTTTAGTGTGTGACAGCTGTCAGTCATAAAAACCCCATATGATTCTGGTATTGCTGTAATCACACCGACCCGAAGAATAAAGTCGTCTAATCACTTATACCACACGAGGAATGGCGTAAAAAATAAACTCTCGGGTTAGGGTTGGGCTAGGGTTAGGGCTGGGTTTGGGGTTAGGGTTGTGATGGGGTTGGGATTTTTTTCAAAAGTAAGAAAAAAAGATGACGATATGGCGACTAGTGTTGAGCGCAAGTGCTCGCTACTTGAGTTTGCATCGGGTGCTCTGGAATGCATTGAGTATCGTGGGTATTTGAGTGACATGCTCGAGTCTCCGCCCCATATGCTTCGCGGCCAAAAAAACTTTGCGGGGATTGCCTGCCATGCACGAGCAATCCACGCATTTTTTTTTTGGGTGTCTAATAACCGTAAAACATGCAGAGCAGGGACTCGAGCATGTCACTCGAGCACACGCTGTACATGGTGCATACCTGAGTACCTGATGCAAACTCAAGTAGCGAGCACTTGCGCTCAAGACTAGAGATGAGCGTTGTTCTACTCGAACTGTTCGCCAATCTCAAATTCGAGCTGTTTTGGGCGGTGTTCGAGCCGGTCGGCGAACACGAACAATTTGAGAAAAATTCGGCTGTTCGAGGTTATGTTCGATAACTGTTCGTGCACCAAAATCATAACTGGATTTTTTCTCAGTAATGATGAAAATTAATGTTAATACGCAGTTTGAGTGTACAGCGGGGCGGGGGGAGGGGCAGGGGATGGATCTCTGCAGGAACAATGAAGATCTCCATTTTTTTTTCTCTTTCCCGCATTTGCAGTGGGGAGGTGCAATCTGTCAGCCTATCAGCAGCGCACACACGGAGCGAAGTGCTTTTTTTCACACAAGCAAGGGCATGTGTGATTGGCAGTGTATGTCACATGTCCTTGCCCTATAAGACCAAGCCATTTTCCCCGTCGCCACCGTTTTCTCACTGCTGCAGCTGCGTGTTAGACGGCACCGCTGTTGCTGTGTGCGCTATACCTTGTTAATTTCAAGCCAATTTTCGCACAAATATACAGATAGCTTGGGAGTAGGGAATAGTTGTGATTGCAGTCCTTTTAAGGACTAGGTTACAGCATTTCCTACGACTTTTATCAAGCAGGTCTGTGCTCTTAAATAGATAGATTGTGGGAGTAAAGACTAATTGTAATTGCAGTCCTTTTCAGGACTAGGTTACATCAGTTCCTATCAGTTTTTGCCAGGCAGGTCTGTGCCAGTGCTGTGCAAGTTTTTTTCACAGCATTTGGCTGAATCTAGCAAAGCTAATCCTTTTTGGCCTATTGCAGAGTGTGTTAGTCAGTGGAGTAGCCTATCATTCTATTAGTCCATCTATACTGACCTCCATCAGGTTGCAAATTAAAAATAATTTTTTTCTGCATCTAGCTCTGAAAAAATATTTGGGCTTCTAGCAGTGTGTGGGACTTGGTCTATTAGTCCATCTATACTGACCTCCATCAGGTTGCAAATTAAAAATAATTTTTTTCTGCATCTAACCCAGCCAATAGTTTTGGCCTAATACCACAGTTTGGCCACTCAGCTCTGCTCGGTTACCATCCATTGTTTTTTTGTGCAAACAACTCCAGAGTTGTGAATTAGTTAACCACTAAAATGAGTGGAAAAAGGCCTGCTGCTGGTGGAAAGGGGAATAGGCGTGTTGGGAAGGGGAAAAAAGGTTGTGTCCGTGGGGTAGGTGCAGAAGAAAGACCATCTTCCAGCCAAACTAAAATGTCTACTTCTTTTAGCGGACAATGTGATAAGATCCCTTTCTTACGGCCACGCCAATCGCTACAAATTCCAGATGAGGCACAAAAACAGCAGGTGCTTCAACGGATATCAAGTGCTCCTTTAAGTGGGCTCTCCTCCACATCAACTTCAACATCACAAATACTCCAGTCCTCAAAGGTGTCACCCAAATCGCACTTGCTTCCTCACAGCTCCCAAATCTCCAGCTGCCCGTCTGAGTATGAGGTAGAACAGATGGTTGAGTCTGCAGAGCTGTTTACTCATACTATAGCCTGGGAATCAGAGGTCGACTCCAGCGCTTCTGTGAATCCAGACAAGGAAATGATCTGCACTGATGCCCAGAATCTTTATGAGTCGGATCCAGGACCAGACGCAGAAGGTTCTGACCATAATGTAGACCCTCATTCCCAAACTGTAACTCCTGTTGGTGGAGACAATGAGGAAGACGATGATAAGACTCAAATACCTGATTGGAGCGACAACTTTAGTTTTTTGTCAGGGCAGGAACAGGTTGGCTCTGAGGACGACGGGTGTGATAACGCACAGGGTGATGATGATGAGGTCGGAGATCCCACTTACTGTCAACCCACAGTCAGCCAAGAGATGAGGTCAGCAGAGGAGGTGGAGGAAGATGCTAGTGACGACGAGGTCAGGTTGCGCCTTCCTGGACAGAGACGTAGTACTGGAAGCACGTCAACAACTGCATCCTCAAACACAACTCTGCCTCTCACCACAAGTCGTGGTGGCTCTTCAGGTCGCATGGGTGCTAAGCCTTGCATAGCCTGGGCATTTTTTCAGATCGATAAAGATGACCCAACTCGTGTTATCTGTAACATTTGTCAGCAAAAGCTAAGTAGAGGCCAAAAAATACATAGTTTGAGTACTTCATGCATGAACCGGCACATGGACATGAAGCATAAGTTGCAGTGGGAAGCTCAGTGTGCTACAATGCGGCCTAGCCGGCCGGGCCAACCACCGTCTGCCATATCTTGTGCATCCGCGGCCTCTTCATCCTCTGTGACTGGGGGGACAGCAGTCACACCTGTTTTGGGGCGCAGACCTGCCACCTCTTTACCCGCAACAGCCAGCGTGATTGGCAGGTCATCATTTTCTTTGGAGGTGGTAACACCAGCTGGTCTTGAGCGCTGTCCGACATCGATAGCACCACCTTTGGATCAAGGCAACCTAACATGTCCGCCTGCATCTTCCTCACAGACCGGCAGTTTGCCGGGGACACCCTTATCAACCCCGTCTAAGCACAATAGCCAGCCCTCGGTCCCTCAGATGTGGACAAGTAAAAGACCATTTCCTCCTAGCCATGAGAAAGCTAAGAGGTTGAATTTCACCATCTGCAAGCTCTTGGCTACAGAAATGCTGCCTTTCCGCCTGGTGGACACAGAGGATTTTCAAGACCTTATGTCCGTCGCAGTGCCCCAGTACCAGATGCCCAGTCGGCACTACTTCTCAAAGAAAAGTGTGCCTGCGCTCCACCAGCATGTCGCACACAACATCACCGCTTCTTTGAGAAACTCTGTGTGTGACAGGGTGCATTTCACCACAGACACTTGGACGAGTAGGCATGGACAGGGGCGTTACATGTCGCTGACTGGGCACTGGGTAACTATGGTGACAGCAGGACAAGGGGCTGCTGTCCAAGTCTTGCCGTCCCCACGAGTTGTGCGTCAATCCTCTTTATGTCAAAGTTCCTCCACTGCTTCTGCCTCCTCAACCTCCTCTCGGTCTTCCACCTGCACCCAAAGCCTGTCTGGTCATGCCACAAGCTTTCTAACTGCGCAGAAGGGATCCTGCACACCTCCTTACTATGCTGGCAGTAGGGCTCAACGTCATCAGGCGGTTTTTACATTGAAATGTCTGGGAAATGTGAGTCACACAGCTGAGGAGTTGTGGTCAGCTCTGGAGAACCAATTTCATGAATGGTTGTCTCCACTGGACCTGAAACCAGGGAAGGCCGTGTGCGACAATGCTGCAAACCTGGGTGCGGCCCTTCGCCGGGGCAATGTCACACACGTGCCTTGTATGGCTCACGTGTTGAACCTGGTTGTCCAGCAATTTTTAGCCCACTATCCCAGACTAGATGGCCTTCTGCAGAGGGCACGGTCGCTGTGTGCTCACTTCCGCCGTTCGCATCCCGCAGCTCAGCGACTTACATCTCTACAGAAGTCGTTGGGCCTGCCACTTCACCGGCTAAAATGCGATGTGCCTACCCGGTGGAATTCAACTCTGCACATGTTGCAGCGACTGTGGCAGCACCGACAAGCCCTGGTGCAATACGTTCTGACGTATAGCCTGGGCCAACGAGATTCAGAGGTGGGGCAAATCACGCTGGAGGAGTGGTCTCAGATCAGGGACCTATGCACCCTTCTGCACAGTTTTGAAATGGCGACGAAGATGTTTAGTGCTGACGATGCCATTATCAGCATGACTATTCCGGTGATTTACATGCTGGAGCACATGTTAAACAGAATTCGGAGTCAGGTGGTGGCACAAGAGGAGGTGGAGGAAGTAGAGGAGGAGGAGTTGTATGCGGAAGGGCTAACATCTGCAAGGTCCAGACGGTCGGCAGCACCAAGGCGGCAGGCATGTGAGGGTGGGGGAGATGATTTTACCAGGGCGCATGGTAGCAGCCAAACTAGTGAGGAAGGTGCAGGAGCCCAGGAAGAAGTGGAGGACGAACTGATGGAAGACTCATCAGATGAGGGAGACCTTGATCACATTTCTGTTGTGCGAGGTTGGGGGGAGAGGACAGAGGAAGGAAGCATGATTGTTACCTCGCCACCAACACAACAGGGACTTGGTGCTCCTGGATGCGCAACACACATGAGTGCCTTCTTGCTGCACTACCTGCAACATGACCCTCGAATTGTGAGAATTAGAAATAATCCTGACTACTGGGTTGCCACACTGTTAGATCCCCGGTACAAAAGTAAATTTGCAGAAATTATTCCTGCCATAGAAAGGGATGCACGCATGCAGGAGTATCAGCAGAGACTGTTGCAGAATCTTACATGTGCTTTTCCACAAAATACCAGTGGTGCACGTAGTGAATCTCACAGTTCCAACTTGCCAACCGTGGGACCGTCAAGTGTTCAGCACTCAAACCGTAACAGAACCACAGTATCTGCTGGTAACATCAATTTTGCGGAATCATTTCACCACTTTTTTAGCCCATCCTTTGCAAGGCCACAGGAGACAAGAAGTCTAACACATAGTCAACGCCTAGAGACGATGGTACAGGAGTATCTCCAAGTAAACATTGAAGCCACGACTGTGTCACTGGACCCTTGCTCTTTTTGGGCTTCCAATCTGGATAAATGGCCGGAGCTAGCCACTTACGCCTTGGAGATCTTGTCATGCCCCGCAGCCAGCGTTCTGTCTGAACGTGTGTTCAGCGCTGCTGGTGGTGTGCTGACAGATAAGCGCACGCGGCTCTCCACTGATAATGTAGACAGACTCACGTTCATAAAGATGAACAAATCATGGATCCGAAACGACTTTTCTACCCCTGTGTCATCCTGGGGAGAGTAAAAGCTTGATGATTGGTTAAAATCACCCTACCAACCGTTTTAAGCTTTCAAATTACTAATCATGTTTATCTGTATCTTGACTGGAAAATAATTTGGGCTTTGTAGCAGTGTGCAGCACTGATCCTATTAGGCCATCTATAATAAGCTTCACCAGATTTAAAATTAAAAATAATTTTTAGCTGCATCTAGCCCGGAAAATAATTTTGGGGCTCCGAGATGCGCAAGACACATAAGTGCCTTCTTGCTGCACTACCTGCAGCATGACCCTCATATTGTCAGAATTCGAAGTAATCATGACTACTGGGTTGCCACACTCTTAGATCCCCCAAACTTTTCGATCAACCTTTTCATTTTAATAAAGACCAAAAAAATGGTCATTTTTGAAATTATAAGCATTAGCAGGTTGTTAGAAACTGAAATCAAACAGTTTTCAACTCAAAACTTTATTCTAGGTGATGTTACATTTTCACATAGGACCCCTTGTTCGAAAGGAGCTTCTGAACTCTCTCGTCCATTGAATTTGTCAGGTTTTGGATGGTTTCTGCTTCAATTGTTTTGCATGAGGACAGAATACCCTCCCAGAGCTGTTGCTTAGATGTGAACTGCCTCCCGCCATCATAGACACTTCTTTTAATGATGCTCCAAAGGTTCTGAATGGGGTAGAGGTCAGGGGAGCATGGGGGTCACACCATAAGTTTGTCCCCTTTTATGCCCATATCAGCCAGAGATGCAGATGTTTTATGTGCAGCATGAGATGGTGCATTATCATGCAGAAAAATGATCTTGCTGTGAAATACACGGTTCTTCTTCTTGAACCATGGCAGGAAGTGCTGTTTGAGAAAATCCACATACATTATGGAGTTCATCTTTAGCGCCTTCAGGGATCCTAAAGGGGCCGACAATCTCTCTCCCCATGATTCCAGCCCAAAACATTACTCCACCTCCTCCTTGTTGGCGCTGTAGCCGTGTTTGCGTGGGGTGTCCATCAACCAGCCATCCTCCACTCCATTCATCTGGACCATCGAGCGCTGCACGGCACTCATCCGTGAACAAAACAGTTTTGAAATCAGTCTTCATGTAACGCTTGGCCCACTGGAGCCGTTTCTGCTTGTGTGAAGTGGATAGAGGAGGTCGACAGGATGGCGTATGCACAGCTGCAAACCTCTGAAGGACCCTGCATCTTGTTGTTCGGGGGACGTTGGAGGCACAAGCAGCTTCAAAAACTTGTCTGCTGCTATGACAAGGCTTTTTTGCCGCTGCTCTTTCAACCTGACGTAATTGCCTGTAGGAAAGAGTCCTCAATTTGCCCTTATCAGCACGCACACGTGTGTACTGTGAATCAGCTACATACTTCTTGATTGCCAAGACACTTCATCCTGATCATCGCACAATGTTGATTGTAGTCATGCCTTGACCTAAACACTCCACAATTTGTTGCTTCTCAGCAGCCGACACATCCTTTTTCTTTCCCATTTTGGCAGAAAATGTAGGCTGCTTAATAATGTGAGAGAGCCTTCTTAAGTAGTCTTGCCTTTCATTGGACACACCTGCCAAACTAATTAGCACAGGTGTCTGCAATTGCTTACAGTGATATAAAGAGCCCTGACACACATCACCATCAATGAGTTTAACTGACAAACAAACAAATTCTTCCCTTATCACTCCTAAACACTTTTTGCATAATAATTTGGAACGCGGTGTACATGTGCTTTTCCACAAAACACCAGTGGTTCACGTAGTGAATCTTACAGTTCTAACTTGCCAACCGTGGTCTGTATGGAATTGTTCAATAAAGGGCCCAAAATTAAGATAACATAGATGGGAGAGGTCTCTATGAATAGGAATTCCTAAGTATTTGATACCCTGTGAGGGCCAGGCAAAGGGAAAGTTGGACTGGATGGAATCCTATATGGATTTGGGGAGGGAGACATCGAGGGCCTCAGACTTCGCTGCATTGATTTTAAAATTTTACCATGTAACAAAGTGATCTATTTCAGCCATAACAGCATGGATGGATATATGTGATTGAGTGATATATACTAGGACATCATCAGCAAATAGAGAGCACTTGTACTCGGTGCCTCCCACCTCAATCCACCTAATATTGGGGTTATGGCGAATTGATGAGAGCAGGTGCTCCGTCACTAGGATGTATAAGAGAGGGGACAGAGGACATCCCTGCCTTGTCCCATTGGTGATTGTGAAAGGTGATGAAAATGTTCTGACGCACCCCCTGGGCCTTGGGACACCCGGAGCCGGACCCTTTTTGGTGGATGCTGGTGGTTGTAGTCTTCGTGGCGGCGATCCGGTTCCGTGGCTCAGGGCGGTCAAACCAGTGGCGGAACTTTTATGTGGTTTTGATGTTTAAATGTCCGACTACGCCACCCGTGGATTGCGGTCAGAGTGAACCGCCGCTACAGGGCAGACCGCTAAGGCTGGTGTTGTGGGTGCAGCAGAGCGTAGCATAACTCCCCACGGGAGGAGTATAGCCTCAGGGCAGTGTATGCGGAGGATGGGGGTGATGGTGCAGGGCAGCAGCAGTAACGACACGGAGTCAGTGATGCAGTTCAGGGCCTTTACTCACAGTTCTTATTATCCAGACCACGTCTGCAGGTAACGGCTGCCCACGTCGTACTGTGCTCACCAGGTGACGGGCTCAGACAACTCCCAGATAACTTTGGAGCGCTTCACAGGACCCCCTTTGTGTGTCCTTTGTCTGGCCTTTCTTACCAACACTTCTGTCCGGCTGCCTCGGGCCTCCTCTTGGTAAACTTGGCGCCAGTTTCCCTGACCCTATGTGGTGCCTTCCTAGCGGGTGGAGCAAGGGGCTGCGCCACATAAAATGTCAGAGCCTCCGGTTTCTAGCTGAGGGTCGTTTCCTGCCTCCACTAGTTCGGGGACCGGTCTCCCCCTTTGGCCTGACCCCTCCACGCAGGTGGATTCGGCCGTCCGCACCCCTGGGATCCCTTCATTCCTCGTTCCTGGAGCCTTCTCCGCTCCTCTTCCTTCCTTCTCCCTCTTGCAGGCCTGGGCCTCTGTTACTAGGCCCGCCTCCGGAGCAGAGCTCATGCAGAGCCCCTGCTCCCTGCCACTTCTGCTCAGACTTCTCTGCACTGAACTAAGATGGTGCCCACCTTTTATACTCCCTTCTCAATGCACCCAGGAACTGCTTCCTCCCTGCTCCTGCACTGCAGGGTTCCCCTTCCTCAGTGTTCCCTCCCCCCACTCCAGCCAGGGACAGGGATACCATGTTGCATTTGAAGAGTCCCTGTGTGCCTAAACATTGGAGCTCCCCCACAAGTGACCCCATTTTGGAAACTAGACCCCCCAAGTCACCTATCTAGATGCATAGTGAGCACTTGGAACCCCCAGGTGCTTCACAAATTGATTCATAAAAATGAAAAAGTGTTTTTTTTTTCACTTTTTCATTTTTACAAATCAATTTGTGAAGCACCTAGGGGTTCCAAGTGCTCACTCTGCATCTAGATAGGTGCCTTGGGGGGTCTAGTTTCCAAAATGGGGTCACTTGTGGGGGAGCTCCAATGTTTGGGCACACAGGGGCTCTCCAAACGCAACATGGTGTCCGCTAACAATTTGAGCCGATTTTCCATTCAATTTGTTAGCGGACACCATGTTGCATTTGGAGAGTCCCTGTGTGCCGAAACATTGGAGCTCCCCCACAAGTGACCCCATTTTGGAAACTAGACCCCCCAAGGCACTTATCTAGATGCATAGTGAGCACTTGGAACTCCCAGGTGCTTCACAAATTGATTCATAAAAATGAAAAAGTGTTTTTTTTTTCACTTTTTTATTTTTACGAATCAATTTGTGAAGCAGCTGGGGGTTCCAAGTGCTCACTATGCATCTAGACAGGTGCCTTGGGGGGTCTAGTTTCCAAAATGGGGTCAGTTGTGGGGGCGCTCCAATGTTTGGGCACCCAGGGGCTCTCCAAACGCAACATGGTGTCCGCTAACAATTTGAGCCGACAATTTGTTAGCGGATACCATGTTGCATTTGGAGAGTCCCTGTGTGCCCAAACATTGGAGCTCCCCCACAAGTGACCCCATTTTGGAAACTAGACCACCCAAGGCACCTATCTAGATGCATAGTGAGCCCTTGGAACCCCCAGGTTCTACACAAATTGATTCATAAAAATGAAAAAGTGTTTTTTTTTTCACTTTTTCATTTTTACGAATCAATTTGTGAAGCACCTAGGGGTTCCAAGTGCTCACTATGCATCTAGATAGGTTCCTTGGGGGGTCTAGTTTCCAAAATTGGGTCACTTGTGGGGGAGCTCCAATGTTTGGGCACACAGGGGCTCTCCAAACACAACATGGTGTCCGCTAACAATTTGAGCCGATTTTCCATTCAATTTGTTAGCGGACACCATGTTGCATTTGGAGAGTCCCTGTGTGCCGAAACATTGGAGCTCCCCCACAAGTGACCCCATTTTGGAAACTAGACCCCCCAAGGCACCTATCTAGATGCATAGTGAGCACTTGGAACTCCCAGGTGCTTCACAAATTGATTCATAAAAATGAAAAACTGTTTTTTTTTTCACTTTTTTATTTTTACGAATCAATTTGTGAAGCACCTGGGGGTTCCAAGTGCTCACTATGCATCTAGATAGGTGCCTTGGGGGGTCTAGTTTCCAAAATGGGGTCACTTGTGGGGTAGCTCCAATGTTTGGGCACACAGGGGCTCTCCAAACGCAACATGGTTGTCATGGTTGTGTCGCCACGAAGATCGTCACGATTGCACAGCCTGACTTCTCGCAGCTGAGTTTTTGGTGCTTTGTGCTTTTCGGCAGTGAGGGAGTTAACTCTCTCTCTCTGTGCTAGACAAGGTCCAGCCTCGCCCAGCTGCAATCAATTCTGTGTAACGGGTCTGGGAGGCGGAACCTCTGGGCTACTATACAAGGGAGCGGTCCTTGTAAGGGAGCGGGTGGCGACCAGGCAGGCAGTCACAGCAGGTGACCGGGACAGTCTCTGGGTGTACGGGCAGGAGGTCACGGCAAGTGATCAGGGCAGTCTCTGGAAGAACGGGCTGGAGGTCACGGCAAGTGACCGGGGCAGTCTCTGGAAGAACGGGCTGGAGGTCACGGCAAGTGACCGGGGCAGTCTCTAGGTAAAGGGTAGGTACGACCTGTGATGGCTGAACCTCCAGGTAGGCTAGCAAGGCAGATGGAGGATGTGTGCTCCCAGGTGAGCAAGCGAGAGTCTCTGGAATAGCAGGTGGTCACAGCACGTGACGGCGGAGCCTCCAGGTAGGCAAGCAGGCAGGTAGCGGAGAAGCGCTCCCAGGTGAGCGGGCAAGAGTCTCTGGAATAGCTGGTGGTCCCAGCACGTGACAGCGGAACCCCCGGGCAGGCAAGCAGGCAGGTAGCGGAGAAACGCTCCCAGGTGAGCGGGCAGGAGACTGGAATAGCTGGTGGTCACAGCACGTGACAGCGGAGCCTCCGGGCAGGCAAGCAGGCAGGTAGCGGAGAAGCGCTCCCAGGTGAGCGGGCAAGAGTCTGGAATAGCTGGTGGTCACAGCACGTGACAGCGGAGCCTCCGGGCAGGCAAGCAGGCAGGTAGCGGAGAAGCGCTCCCAGGTGAGCGGGCAAGCTGGTCCATAGACAGACTGACCGGAGTTGTAAGGCAGACCGTCGGACCTCAGGCAAGCAGGCAGGTAGCTGATGTGCGCTCCCAGGTGAGCGGGCAAGTTGGTCCTTAGACAGACTGACCGGAGTTGTAAGGCAGACCGTCGGACCTCAGGCAGGCAGGCAGGTAACAGGAAATCAGGCAGGATTAGGACAGCAAGCTGGCAGGAATCTGGCAGGTAACTGGCAACGGGACCTGAGGGCTGAAGCAGAGTAGAACGGTGCAACAACATTGCTCGGGCACCTCCATTTTGGAGGAGGTGCCTTATATATGGTAAAGTCCTCCGGCCATTGGCCGGGGACTCCTTAGGACGACGCGCACGGCCCCTTTAAGAGGGAGGGAGGGCGCACGCGCGCGCCCTAAGCACAGTGGCCGGGAAGGAGCGCGCGCTGCCAGCAGAGCGGGAGAGGGACGCCGGGCACGGAGCAGAGCGGTGAGGGGAACAGCGTCCCTGCCTAGCAGAGGGCAGGGACGCCGGCACTACAGTACCCCCCCCTTTAGGCCCCCCCTTTTTTAGGCCAGATAGAAAATTAGCTAGGATGAGAGGGGCATGGATGTTCTCCCGGGGCTCCCACGTTCTCTCCTCAGGACCAAACCCCTTCCAATCTACCAGAAAAAAGGTCTTTCCTCTTACCCTTTTGGTGGCAAGAATGTTCTCTACCTCAAACTCGTCCTCAGCAGAAACCGGAGCAGGAGGCGTACCTGTAGACTTGGAAAAAGAGTTAAGCACCACGGGTTTGAGGAGAGATACATGGAAGGAGTTAGGGATCCGTAAGTTGGCCGGGAGTTTCAATTTATAGGCCACCGGGTTGATCTGACTGATGACCTCCAGAGGACCGATGAACCGAGGCCCTAACTTGTAAGAAGGTATCTTGAGTCGAACATATTTAGATGAGAGCCAGACTTTATCTCCTGGACGAAATTGTGGAGGATCCAGGCGTTTTTTGTCAGCGTGTCTTTTCATACGCTCGGATGACAGAAGGAGTGCGGACCGGGTACTCTCCCATATGGAGGAAAATTTGCTAACGAGAGATTCCGCAGCCGGGTTGTCCACAGAGGTGGAGATAGGAAAAGGAATCCGAGGATGCTGACCAAAGACTACAAAAAACGGGGATTTGGAGGAGGATTCGCTCTCGTGATTATTATAAGAGAACTCGGCCCATGGTAGGAGATCCACCCAGTCAGAATGGTGGGCATTAACGAAGTGCCGGAGGTAACTGGTCAGGTTCTGATTGATCCGCTCCACTTGACCATTGGACTGTGGGTGGTAAGCGGAAGAGAAGTCCAGGGTGACGTCTAGTAGTTTACAAGTGGCTCTCCAGAAACGTGAGGTGAACTGTACCCCACGATCCGACACGATGTGGAGGGGCAGGCCATGAAGACGGAAGATGTGGCGGATAAAGTCTTTAGCCAACTCGGGTGCAGACGGAAGGCCTGGCAGGGGAATAAAGTGAGCCATCTTGGAAAAGCGGTCAGCGACCACCCAAATGACCGTACAACCGGCAGAGACGGGGAGATCAGTTATAAAGTCCATTGCTATATGCTGCCAGGGGGCAGCAGGTACAGGAAGCGGAAGGAGGCGTCCGGCTGGCAGATGTCTCGGGACTTTGTTGCGGGCGCAGGACACACAGGCAGAAACAAAGTCTATTATGTCCTTGTGCAGGGTAGGCCACCAATAGTGCCGGGCAATAAGCTGGAGGGTCTTTTTCTGACCGGCGTGGCCAGCTAGTTTAGACGAATGGCCCCAGTGTAGGATCTTCTCCCGATCAGGTACTGAAACAAACGTCTTACCGGGAGGGAGACGATTTAGACTCACGGGAGCCACCTGCATTACTCTGGCGGGATCGATGATATGTTTAGGTTCTTCCTCGAGATCGGACACCAGAAAGGATCGGGACAAGGCGTCTGCTTTGACGTTTTTGTCAGCCGGGCGAAAATGAAGAACAAAATCAAAGCGAGCAAAAAACAAGGACCACCGGGCTTGGCGCGGGTTAAGTCTCTGGGCATGCTGGAGGTAAGCCAAGTTCTTGTGGTCAGTGTAAATTATTACCGGATGAAGAGCCCCCTCGAGTAGGTAACGCCACTCCTCCAACGCCAGCTTGATGGCCAATAACTCTCGGTCTCCTATGGAATAGTTGCGCTCAGAAGAGGAGAAGAGTTTGGAGAAGAAGCCACAAGTTACCATTCTCCCGGAAGATGATTTTTGAGTAAGTACCGCTCCGGCTCCAGAGGAGGAGGCGTCAACTTCCAGGAAGAACTGCTTGTTGCCGTCCGGGCGATGCAGCACCGGGGCGGAAGAGAAGGCCTGTTTTAGGGAAAGAAAGGCCTCCTCTGCTTCGGGCGGCCACTCTTTGGGATTAGTACCCTTACGGGTGAGCGCGGAAATTGGGGCAGTCCGGGAAGAGAAGTGCGGGATGAAGAGGCGGTAATAGTTGGCGAAGCCCAGGAACCGTTGAATAGCCTTCAACCCCTCTGGTCGGGGCCATTTCTCGATGGCAGACAGTTTCTCAGGATCCATTTGTAGGCCGGTCTGAGAGATAATGTAGCCCAGAAACGGAAGCGAGGTCTGCTCAAAGAGGCACTTCTCATATTTAGCGTAGAGATGGTTCTGCCTGAGCCTGAGCAGGACCTGACGAACATCCCTCCGGTGAGTCTGGAGATCCGGAGAGAAGACCAAGATGTCGTCCAGGTACACCACTACGCAGGAGTAGAGAAGGTCCCGGAAGATGTCATTGACCAACTCTTGAAAGACGGCAGGAGCGTTACAGAGGCCAAAGGGCATTACCAGATATTCATAGTGGCCGTCCCGGGTGTTGAATGCCGTCTTCCATTCATCCCCCTGACGGATACGAACCAGGTTGTACGCCCCACGGAGGTCCAGTTTGGTGAAGATTCTAGCCCCCCTCAGACGATCAAATAACTCCGGAATGAGCGGAAGGGGGTACTTATTCTTCACCGTGATCTGGTTAAGGCCTCTATAGTCTATACAGGGACGGAGAGAGCCGTCCTTCTTTTTGACGAAAAAGAAGCCTGCTCCCGCCGGGGAGGTAGATTTCCGGATGAATCCCCTGGCCAGATTCTCCTCAATATATTCGGACATCGACCGGGTCTCAGCAGCGGATAATGGATAAATACGCCCACGGGGAGGAGAAGTACCAGGTAACAGGTCGATAGGGCAGTCGTATGGTCTATGAGGGGGTAGTGTCTCTGCCTCCTTTTTATTAAAGACATCAGCATAAGACCAATAAGGAATCGGAAGTCCAGGTAGATTAGCTGGGGTAGGAGAAGGACGGACGGGATGAACGGGAACCAGACAGGTCTTATGGCAGCCCTGTCCCCAGCGAAGGACTTCTCCGGTCTGCCAGTCAAGAACGGGTGCATGTTTCTGGAGCCAAGGTAGGCCTAGCAAGAGGGCGTGAGAGAGTCCAGGCAGAACATGGAAGGAGATACTTTCAGAATGCAGCATTCCCACCTGCAGAGTAATGGATTCGGTGATGAGTTGGATGGGGCGTGGTAAGAGCCCCCCATCCACGGCAGCAACAGACAAGGGTACAGCCAGAGGTTTGGTGGGGATGAGGTATTTCTCTACCAGGGACTGTGAAATAAGATTCCCGGCTGCTCCAGAGTCCAGTTGGGCTAGTTCGAAATAACGGTTCTCCCCGTAAACGATTGAAACTGACAACAGCAGGGATGGAGAGGATTTATTCTTGTCTAGGTGGACCTCTCTGAGCGAACCTAGACACAGGCGTTTCCCGACCTCTCCGGGCAGGCACGGATCCGGTGCTCCTTACTGCCACAGTAGAAGCAGGTCCCCTCGGCACGGCGTAAGTCCTGACGGGTCTTGACCATCTTGGTCTGGTCGACCTGCATAGGCTCAGGTGGGTGTACCTGGTTAGAGACAGAAGGAGTGACGGGTTTCTGAAAAGTAGGAGCTAGACGTGGTAACCTCCTCTCACGGGTGACCTCTCTGGCACGCTTCTGGAACCGTAGGTCAATCCGGGTGGCAAGAGTTATTAAGTCATCGAGAGTGGTAGGAATGTCCCAACCGGCAAGTTCATCTTTAATACGGCCGGACAGACCCTCCCAGAAGACGGATACCAGAGCGTCGTTATCCCAGGCCAGCTCCGAGGCAAGGGTACGGAACCGTATGGCATATTGGCCCACGGTGAGACTTTCCTGACGGAGGCGTAGCAACGATGATGCGGATGAGGTCTTCCGTCCGGGTTCGTCGAAGACTTTCCGGAAAGCCGTGAGAAAAGCAGGCAAGTTCGACACCAGGGGGTCTCCTCTCTCCCATAGAGGATTTAGCCAGGCCAGGGCCTCCCCGGTGAGATGGGACATGATGAATGTAATTTTGGCTCGGTCGGAGTTAAACTGGTGGGACAATAGTTCAAAGTGCAGGGTGCACTGATTTATGAAGCCCCGAGCCTGGGCTGAGTCGCCTCCGAAGCGAGGAGGTGCAGAAAGCCGAGGTCCGGGGTAGGATATCATGGTGTTAGTGGACAGCGGAGCTGCCGGATTGCGAGACATGGCACTGGCGGAGGTTGTTGGTGGGACAGTCAGAGTGTCCAGGCGAGTATTGGCATTCCGCAGGTGACCCAGGATGGACTCCTGTTGGGACCTTTGACGGGACAGTTCATGACACAGGTCCGAGAGCGAGGGAGCTTGGGTGCCACCGGGTACCATGGCCCGAGCAAACTGTAACGGGTCTGGGAGGCGGAACCTCTGGGCTACTATACAAGGGAGCGGTCCTTGTAAGGGAGCGGGTGGCGACCAGGCAGGCAGTCACAGCAGGTGACCGGGACAGTCTCTGGGTGTACGGGCAGGAGGTCACGGCAAGTGATCAGGGCAGTCTCTGGAAGAACGGGCTGGAGGTCACGGCAAGTGACCGGGGCAGTCTCTGGAAGAACGGGCTGGAGGTCACGGCAAGTGACCGGGGCAGTCTTTAGGTAAAGGGTAGGTACGACCTGTGATGGCTGAACCTCCAGGTAGGCTAGCAAGGCAGATGGAGGATGTGTGCTCCCAGGTGAGCAAGCGAGAGTCTCTGGAATAGCAGGTGGTCACAGCACGTGACGGCGGAGCCTCCAGGTAGGCAAGCAGGCAGGTAGCGGAGAAGCGCTCCCAGGTGAGCGGGCAAGAGTCTCTGGAATAGCTGGTGGTCCCAGCACGTGACAGCGGAACCCCCGGGCAGGCAAGCAGGCAGGTAGCGGAGAAGCGCTCCCAGGTGAGCGGGCAGGAGACTGGAATAGTTGGTGGTCACAGCACGTGACAGCGGAGCCTCCGGGCAGGCAAGCAGGCAGGTAGCGGAGAAGCGCTCCCAGGTGAGCGGGCAAGAGTCTGGAATAGCTGGTGGTCACAGCACGTGACAGCGGAGCCTCCGGGCAGGCAAGCAGGCAGGTAGCGGAGAAGCGCTCCCAGGTGAGCGGGCAAGCTGGTCCATAGACAGACTGACAGGAGTTGTAAGGCAGACCGTCGGACCTCAGGCAAGCAGGCAGGTAGCTGATGTGCGCTCCCAGGTGAGCGGGCAAGTTGGTCCTTAGACAGACTGACCGGAGTTGTAAGGCAGACCGTCGGACCTCAGGCAGGCAGGCAGGTAACAGGAAATCAGGCAGGGTTAGGACAGCAAGCTGGCAGGAATCTGGCAGGTAACTGGCAGGTAACTGGCAACGGGACCTGAGGGCTGAAGCAGAGTAGAACGGTGCAACAACATTGCTCGGGCACCTCCATTTTGGAGGAGGTGCTTTATATATGGTAAAGTCCTCCGGCCATTGGCCGGGGACTCCTTTGGACGACGCGCGCGGCCCCTTTAAGAGGGAGGGAGGGCGCGCACGCGCGCCCTAAGCACAGTGGCCGGGAAGGAGCGCGCGCTGCCAGCAGAGCGGGAGAGGGACGCCGGGCACGGAGCAGAGCGGTGAGGGGAACAGCGTCCCTGCCTAGCAGAGGGCAGGGAGGTCGGCACTACATTCTGCAGTAGTGAGATTCCTTCATATGTCTGCTGCTCTGTTAGGGAAGTTGTCGGTGAAAGCATTTCATGCAGACTAACAGAGCGGATCGTGGTATTTGGAGTTTCAGAGCTAAGTGTATTTGGAGTGATTTTTCCCTTCCTCGCTTTATCATTTATCTCCTTTCCCGTTGGTGTTCCCTCTGTTGTAGTTGTGTAGTTTTTGTATGCAAGGTGGTTTTGGTTTTACCCTTGTACTGTCTCGTTCGTCTAAGTACTGAGTGTTGGCATATTATTACCTGTCCCCTTTTGTTGTGATCGGGGTCCTTCTCAGGACTAGATTACTTAGGTGCAGGGATCCTCAGGAGGTAGGGGTTACGCTGGCGGCCTGGACCTCTGTACCTTTAACAGTACCTCCAGGTAGAGGTATTAGTCAGGGCCCCAGCTCAGGGTCAGCTTAGGCCCCCTACCTCCAGTACACAGAGACAGCGTGACAATGGTGTCCGCTAACAATTTGAGCCGATTTTCCATTCGATTTGTTAGCGGATACCATGTTGCATTTGGAGAGTCCCTGTGTGCCCAAACATTGGAGCTCCCCCACAAGTGACCCCATTTTGGAAACTAGACCCCCCAAGGCACCTATCTAGATGCATAGTGAGCACTTGGAACCCCCAGGTGCTTCACAAATTGATTCGTAAAAATGAAAAAGTGAAAAAAAAAACACTTTTTCATTTTTACGAATCAATTTGTGAAGCACCTGGGGGTTCCAAGTGCTCACTATGCATCTAGATAGGTGCCTTGGGGGGTCTAGTTTCCAAAATTGGGTAACTTGTGGCCGAGCTCCAATGTTTGGGCACACAGGGGCTTTCCAAACGCATCATGGCGTCCGCTAATTATTCAAGCAAATTTTACAATCAAAAAGTCAAATGGCGCTCCTTCCTTTCCGAGCCCTGCCGTGCGCCCAAACAGTGTTTTTTCCCCACATATGGGGTATCTGTGTGCCCAGGGGAAATTGCACAACAAATTTTGGGGTCCATTTTTTCTTGTTACCCCTGTGAAAATAAAAAAAATTGGGTCTAAAGTAACATTTTTGTGAAAAAAGTTAATTGTTCATTTTTTTTCTTCCACATTCCAAAAATTCCTGTGAAGCACCTGAAGGGTTAATAAAGTTCTTGAATGTGGTTTTGAGCACCTTGAGGGGTGAAGTTTTTAGAATGGTGTCACTTTTGGGTATTTTCTGTCATAAAGACCTCTCAAAGTGACTTCAAATGTGATGTGGTCCCTAAAAAAATGGTTTTGTAAATTTTGCTGGAAAAATGAGAAATCGCTGGTCAACTTTTAACCCTTATAGCTCCCTAACAAAAAAAAATTTTGGTTCCAAAATTGTGCTGATGTAAAGTAGACATGTGGGAAATGTTATTTATTAACTCTTTTGTGTGACATATCTCTCTGATTTAAGGGCATAAAAATTCAAATTTTGAAAATTGCAAAATTTTCAAAATTTTCGCCAAATTTCCGTTTTTTTCACAAATAAATGCAAGTGATATCGAAGAAATTTTACCACAATCTTGAAGTACAATATGTCACGGAAAAAAAATCTCAGAATCAGGGGGATCCGTTGAAGCGTTCCAGAGTAATTACCTCATAAAGTGACAGTGGTCAGAATTGTAAAAATTGGCCTGGTCATTAACGTGCAAACCACCCTCGGGGGTTAAGGGGTTAAAGTTGAGAATTAGACAGCTATTTGACATTGATTCTCACAATAATTACACCAGTTTCATCAGATTTAAGAGACATAATTAATGAGTTTTGCAGTGCGTAATGTGAAAGTGGCTAACAGATCAACTTTTAAGGTGTACTCCCATCTTAGACATTTGTGTCTGTAGAATATGCCATGAATGTCAGATGAATGCCATTTTCACATTTGTACTTCACACCTTTTTTCAGAATGGGTGTTCCCTATACTGCTTTTACATCTATTCCGGAACTCCCATGAAAATTAATGAAGAGGAACACAAATATTCATGGCCATCTCTCTATTCATTGGAAATTGGAGTGCATCTATCAGACAGTGATGACATATCCTGTGGATAGGCAATAACTACTTATGGTACAAATACCCTCTCCCCAGATACAGCATGAAGCCGCACGTAGCTCTCTAGATGCAGCATGAGGCCGCACAATGCTCCCCAGATACAGCATGAGGCCACACAGTGCTCCCCAGATACAGCATGAGGCCGCACGGCGCTTCCCAGATACAGCATGAGGCCGCAAGGCGCTTCCCAGATACAGCATGAGGCCGAACGATGCTCCCTAGAAACAGCAGGAGGCCGAACGATTCTCCCCAGATACAGCATGAGGCCACACGGCGCTTCCCAGATACAGCATGAGGCCGAACGATGCTCCCTAGAAACAGCATGAGGCCGCACGGCGCTCCCCAGATACAGCATGAGGCCGCACGGTGCTCCCCAGATACAGCATAAGGCCGGACGGCGCTCCCCAGATACAGCATGAGGCCGCACGGAGCTCCCCAGATACAGCATGAGGCCGCACGGAGCTCCCCAGATACAGCATGAGGCCGCACGGCGCTCCCCAGATACAGCATGAGGCCGCACGGAGCTCCCCAGATACAGCATGAGGCCGCACGGAGCTCCCCAGATACAGCATGAGGCCGCACGGCGCTCCCCAGATACAGCATGAGGATACACGGTGCTCCGCAGATACAGCATGAGGCCGCAAGGAGCTCCCAAGATACAGCAGGATGCCGCATGGCGTTCCCCAGATACAGCATGAGGCTGTACGGCGCTCCCCAGATAAAGCAGGAGGCCGCACGGCGTTCCCCAGATACAGTATGAGGCTGCACGGCGCTCCCCAGATACAGCATGAGGCTACACGGTGCTCCGCAGATACAGCATGAGGCCGCAAGGAGCTCCCAAGATACAGCAGGATGCCGCATGGCGTTCCCCAGATACAGCATGAGGCTGTACAGCGCTCCCCAGATAAAGCAGGAGACCGCACGGCGTTCCCCAGATACAGTATGAGGCTGCACGGCGCTCCCCAGATACAGAATGAGGCTCCACGGTGCTCCCCAGATACAGCATGAGGTCGCATGGCGCTCTGCAGACACAACATGAAGTCGCATGTCGCTCCCCAGATACAGCATGAGGCCGTACAGAGCTTCCCAGATACAGTAGGAGGCCGCACGGCGTTCCCCAGATACAGTATGAGGCTGCACGGCGCTCCCCAGATACAGCAGGAGGTCGCATGGCGCTCTGCAGACACAACATGAAGTCGCATGTCACTCCCCAGATACAGCATGAGGCTGCGAGGCGCTCCCCAGATACAGCAGGAGGCCGCACGGCGTTCCCCAGATACAGCATGAGGCTGTACGGCGCTCCCCAGATAAAGCAGGAGGCCGCACCGCGATCCACAGATACAGTATGAGGCTGCACGGTGCGCCCCAGATACAGCAGGAGGCCACACGGCGCTCCCCAGATACAGAATGAGGCTGCACAGCGCTCCCCAGATAGAGCATGAGGTCGCATGGCGCTCTGCAGACACAACATGAAGTCGCATGTCGCTCCCCAGATACAGCATGAGGCCGCACGGCGCTCCCCAGATACAGCATGAGGCTGTACGGCGCTCCCCAGATAAAGCAGGAAGCCGCATGGCGTTCCCCAGATACAGTATGAGGCTGCACGGCGCTCCCAAGATAGAGCATGAGGCTACACGGTGCTCCGCAGATACAGCATGAGGCCGCAAGGAGCTCCCAAGATACAGCAGGATGCCGCATGGCGTTCCCCAGATACAGCATGAGGCTGTACGGCGCTCCCCAGATAAAGCAGGAGGCTGCACAGCGTTCCCCAGATACAGTATGAGGCTGCACGACGCTCCCCAGATACAGCAGGAGGCCGCACGGCGCTCCCCAGATACAGAATGAGGCTCCACGGTGCTCCCCAGATACAGCATGAGGTCGCATGGCGCTCTGCAGACACAACATGAAGTCGCATGTCGCTCCCCAGATACAGCATGAGGCCGCGCGGCGCTCCCCAGATACAGCAGGAGGCCGCACGGCGCTCCCCAGATACAGCATGAGGCTGTACGGCGCTCCCCAGATAAAGCAGGAAGCCGCACGGCGTTCCCCAGATACAGTATGAGGCTGCACGGCGCTCCCCAGATACAGCATGAGGTCGCATGGCGCTCTGCAGACATAACATGAAGTCGCATGTCGCTCCCCAGATACAGCATGAGGCCGCACGGCGCTCCCCAGATACAGCATGAGGCCGCACATAGCACCCTATATACAATATGTACACAGACAGTCACGCACAAGCACTGTCATTCACATACAGATACGCACAAGCACTCACGTATACACATGCAGACTTGCACGTATACAGGTCGCAGAAATGTGCACACACACAAACATATGCAGACATATGCAAAGCACAACAAGAACAAAAAACGATCACAGGCCACAATATATATTAATGAAATTAATCTTTATTTATTAAAAAAAAATAACAAGCCTACAACCTGCAGTAAGCACCGCTCCACCATACTGCTGCACGACCAGCTCTACCCTCACCTACTGTTTCCTCACCCATTCGTCGTAGATTGTGAGCCCTCGCGGGCAGGATCCTCTCTCCTCCTGTACCAGTCGCTAACTTGTTTTGTTAAAATTATTATTGTGTTTTTGCTATGTATACCCCATTTCACATGTAAAGAGCCATGGAATAAATGGCGCTATAATAATAATAAATAATAATAAAAATAATAAACAGGCAATGGAAGAAAATATGCACAGTGCAAATGGCTATGTGAATAAAGGACGCGCAGCCGTGGAGACATAATTCTTGGTAATATCAATATAACAATACATACATATGTGTTTGCCTCCTCCATATCATGAAATCATAACCATGCTAATACACAATAATGCATCCTACAGTCGCCGAGTGCTCATCAGTGACACACATCACTGATCAGCGTCCTTGCTCACTTTTGGGCTGGACTTTTCTTCCTGTTCATTTTCTCTCCTTCCCCCCTTTGCACCACCTCCATGCGTGTGTCCTGCAGCCAGTGAACCACTGATCAGTGATGCACATCACTGATCATCATCTGTGCTCGCTTTTGGCCAGGACTTTTTTTCCCTGTCCATTTTTTTTCCCTGTTTTGCACCACATCCATGCGTGCGTTCTCACTGTCAAAAAGTTTTTTTTAATATCTAATCTGTATCTTCTCCCATTCTGTTTCATCCCATTGCTTCTAGTCTTTCTTTGTGCAAATGAGAATATAGCTGATCCCTCTACAATGTGAGAGGCCTTGAGATTTTCGTAGACAGCTAGTAAGTCTCCTCTCAGTTATCTCTTTTGCAAGCTAAACATTCCTATATCCTCTAACAGTAGAGATGAGCGTTGTTCGACTCGAACTGTTCGCCAATCTCAAATTCGAGCTGTTTTGGGCGGTGTTCGAGCCGTTCGGCGAACACGAACGATTTGAGAAAAATTCGGCTGTTCGAGGTTATGTTCGATAACTGTTCGTGCACCAAAATCATAACTGGATTTTTTCTCAGTAATGATGAAAATTAATGTTAATACGCAGTTTGAGTGTACAGCGGGGTGGGGGGAGGGGCAGGGGATGGATCTCTGCAGGAACAATGAAGATCTCCATTTTTTTTTCTCTTTCCCGCATTTACAGTGGGGAGGTGCAATCTGTCAGCCTATCAGCAGCGCACACACGGAGCGAAGTGCTTTTTTTCACACAAGCAAGGGCATGTGTCATTGGCAGTGTATGTCACATGTCCTTGCCCTATAAGACCCAGCCATTTTCCCCGTCGCCACCATTTTCTCACTGCTGCAGCTGCGTGTTAGACGGCACCGCTGTTGCTGTGTGCGCTATACCTTGTTAATTTCAAGCCAATTTTCGCACAAATCTACAGATAGCTTGGGAGTAGGGAATAGTTGTGATTGCAGTCCTTTTAAGGACTAAGTTACAGCATTTCCTACGACTTTTATCAGGCAGGTCTGTGCTCTTAAATAGATAGATTGTGGGAGTAAAGACTAATTGTAATTGCAGTCCTTTTCAGGACTAGGTTACATCAGTTCCTATCAGTTTTTGCCAGGCAGGTCTGTGCCAGTGCTGTGCAAGTTTTTTTCACAGCATTTGGCTGAATCTAGCAAAGCTAATCCTTTTTGGCCTATTGCAGAGTGTGTTAGTCAGTGGAGTAGCCTATCTGTGTTGCAAGATATACCACCTGTGTATAGAATACCAATTTTTTTACTGCACCTAGTGAAGTAAAATCTTTTGGGCATAGCATCATTCTATTAGTCCATCTATACTGACCTCCATCAGGTTGCAAATTGAATATAATTTTTTTCTGCATCTAGCTCTGAAAAAATATTTGGGCTTCTAGCAGTGTGTGGGACTTGTTCTATTAGTCCATCTATACTGACCTCCATCAGGTTGCAAACTGAATATAATTTTTTGTCTGCATCTAGCTCTGAAAAAATATTTGGGCTTCTAGCAGTGTGTGGGACTTTCTCTATTAGTCCATCTATACTGACCTCCATCAGGTTGCAAATTCAAAATAATTTTTTGTCTGCATCTAGCTCTGAAAAAATATTTGGCCTTCTAGCAGTGTGTGGGACTTTCCCTATTAGTCCATCTATACTGACCTCCATCAGGTTGCAAATTAAAAATAATTTTTTGTCTGCATCTAGCTCTGAAAAAATATTTGGCCTTCTAGCAGTGTGTGGGACTTTCTCTATTAGTCCATCTATACTGACCTCCATCAGGTTGCAAACTGAATATAATTTTTTTCTGCATCTAGCTCTGAAAAAATATTTGGCCTTCTAGCAGTGTGTGGGACTTGTTCTATTAGTCCATCTATACTGACCTCCATCAGGTTGCAAATTGAATATAATTTTTTTCTGCATCTACCTCTGAAAAAAAATTTGGGCTTCTAGCAGTGTGTGGGACTTGTTCTATTAGTCCATCTATACTGACCTCCATCAGGTTGCAAATTGAATATAATTTTTTTCTGCATCTAGCTCTGAAAAAATATTTGGGCTTCTAGCAGTGTGTGGGACTGGGTCTATTAGTTCATCTATACTGACCTCCATCAGGTTGCAAATTAAAAATAATTTTTATCTGCATCTAGCTCTGAAAAAATATTTGGGCTTCTAGCAGTGTGTGGGACTCATTGTATTAGGCCATCTATACCAAGCTCCACCAGCTTTGAAATTAATAATAATTTTTAGCTGCATCTAGCCCTGAAAATAATTTTTCCCAATAGTGGTAGCAATAGAAATATGGGGCGCGCGCCTGGCTAACAAAAATATACGCTTCATAACACAAAACACCAGCCTAGTGCACTGTATTAATAAGATGGCATCATCGTCTCTCCCAGTGCTAGGCCTACTACGCAGGCTAGCATTCCTGTGCCTAAAACACAATGTATGGGTCCACGCTAGCCACTATGCTGAGGGGTATAAAGCTGCTGCTAACGCTTTATAACAATTCAATTGGCAGATTTTCACAGAGCTCTTCCACAACGCCCACCCATCGGGCAACAGTTGCCCACCATCCCTATGGGATCTAGTGGCGAATAGTTGATGCCATTAATCAGAGCGTCAGTTGCCCCGTCAACGTGGCAAGCATACGGTAAGGCATGGGAAGAGTGGACACGACTAGTAGCAGGCAGACGGGTTGACCAATGTGAACAAGCCAGATCACAAGTCACCATAGAATTTCTCCACCAGCTAATGATGAGGGGCATATCAGGGGCGTCAGCGCAGCGGTGTCTGACCGGAGTAGCATTTCACTTCCAACTACTGAATTGGGGAGATGTGACAAAGATTCATCATCAGACAATCCATAAAAGGGTAGAAAAGGGGTCAGCCAAGTCAGGAATGTAGACGTCCCGTCCCGTGTCACTAAAACTGATTTCTCACATCTTATCCCTAACACCATTAACATGACACTCACAATTTGAAGCAACACTAATGTCTACTGCATTTGTGATCGCCTTCTTCGGGGCGCTATGTATAAGCGAATTAGTCCCTCAATCCAAAATTACCACCAGTGGAGGCTTATTACACCAGGACGTAGTCATAGCCAATAATGCAATACGTCTACGCATGCACCAATCGAAAACGTTTCCAGCGGGCAGGGGTACTTGGGTACTTCTACAACCCACAAACGGTACACTGAGTCGGGTAACAATAGTAAAAACATATCTAACCATCAGATCACAAAGTAATTTCTTCCTATCACACATTGATGGAACGCCATTATCAAGATACCTGTTCCAAGCTATATTTAATAAATGCATAACATCGGCAGGGAACCACCCCAAAGATTACGGGACACACTCATTCCGCATAGGTGCGGCCACGGAAGCAGCAAGAGCAGGACTGTCAGAAACGGAAGTTCAGAGGATAGGGAGATGGCGATCCACGTGTTTGGCGAGATACATAAGACCGGACTTGTTATCCTAACGTGGTTTGTTTCTTTTACAGGTGACGCTAAGCCAACAGTGTGAGTGATAGGCCACTCGTATATATATTGGGCACAAAAAAGGGCGAAAGTCCACCCAGGCGGGAGGAAATTAGAGTTTCATAACACATATTTCAACTGGAGAGGTATTAGAGGCCTGCTATGGCCACAGGTACTAATGGAGGTAATCAAGGTAGGGAGAGAGGCAAGAGGTCCGGTCATCTTAGTTATACAGGCCGGGGGAAACAACCTAGGTCATCACAAGAGCGCATAACTAATGGCAATAATGAAAGTAGACACTGAGCGCTTCAGAGAATTTTTCACAAAATTAGCTATAGTATGGTCAGAGATTGTGCCGATAGCGGTATGGCAAGGTGCGCGAGACATCACGGCCATCGAATGGACAAGGCGGGTAATAAATATTCGGATGGCAAAATTTAGAAGAGACAGAGGTGGTGTAGTGATACGACACCGACAACTGGAAGGAGATAAAGCAGGCCTCATACGGCCCGACGGTGTTCACTTAATAGATATTGGACTGGACATATTCCTGTCAGGACTCCAGGACGGAGTGGAACAAGCGTTAAGAGTGATGGGTGGGGGTCAGAGTCCTGCATACGAGTACGCTGGATCCTCCGTGGCCTGGAAATAGAAAGGACATGTTGGAGAGTTACACTTGTTGGCCAACTTGCCGGAGTGGGGACCCAGGGCATGCTGCAACAAGCTGAATTATTTTAGAAATAAAATGCCTTTCTAATGGAATGAGTATAAAGAGTTAATAAAGCTGTGACCGATCCTCACCCATCCAGTTGTAAGAGTTACATTATTGTATTGCCCATGAAAGGGGGGCGGTAGGGGGGCTGAGCGTCTGGGTTTGGTTGGGGGTCCCCACAGTCTGCCTAGGCTAGATTCATTTAAAAATTCTTATTAGATACACAGGCGGTGCAGCTTGCTTCGCAGCTGGGCTACTACGCCCAAAGTATTGCCTAGGCTAGATGCAGTTAAAAATTCTACGCTGACTAGCAGACACTCAAGATTTGGAGCAGACCTCCGAGTAAACAGCTCTTCAGACTCAACCATCTGTGTTACCCCAAGCCATAGTGTATGTAGTTTCTTACAGTTAAAAGGGGGGGGGGTGCGACCCAACCCACCTGGAATTGACGATGCCAACGTCACATAAGACACAGCAAGGGGACTCCCAAAATTGTGGCACAGACACCACTTAACCCTAGAACGCATACCTGTGGCCTTGCAGGCCCGCCCAGTTAATTGTTTTCTATTTTCTGCAAGATTACTTTAGTTAGAATTTTGAAACTCTAGGTATTCTTCATGTATATAGTTGTTTGTCATTTGAGTTTGAGTTATTCCATGTTATTTGCACACGGGCCTAAAGGGCCCCAGGTATGTGAAAGTGTAGATTTTTATGGTCATGCGTTCTAGGGTTAAGTGGCATCAATTGCCCCACTGTTGCTTAAAACGGTTGGTAAGGTGATTTTACCAAATCCCCAAGCTTTTAGTCTCCCAAGGATGACACAGGGGTAGAAATGTCCTTGCGAATCCATGATTTGTTCATCTTTATGAACGTGAGTCTGTCTACATTCTCAGTGGACAGCCGCGTGCGCTTATCTGTCAGCACACCACCAGCAGCGCTGAACACACGTTCAGAGAGAACGCTGGCTGCATGGCATGACAAGATCTCCAAGGCGTGAGTGGCGAGCTCCGGCGATTTTTCCAGATTGGAATACCAAAATGAGCAAGGGTCCAGTGACACAGTCATGGCTTCGATGTTCACTTGGAGATTCTCCTGTACCATCCTCTCTAGGCATTGACTATGTGTCAGACTTCTTGTCTCCTGTGGCCTTGCAAAGGATGGTCTAAAAAAGTGGTGAAACGATTCCACAAAATTGCTGTTACCAGCAGATACTGTGTTACTGTTACTGTTTGAGTGATGAAGACTCGACAGTCCCACCGTTGGCAAGTTAGAACTGTGAGATTCACTACGTGTACCACTGGTGTTTTGTGGAAAAGCACATGTAAGATTCTGCAACAGCGTCTGCAGATACTCCTGCATTCGTCAATACCTTTTTATGGCAGGAATTATTTCGGCAAATATACTTTTGTACCGGGGATCTAAGAGTGTGGCAACCCAGTAGTCGGGATTACTTCGAATTCTGACAATCCGGGGGTCATGTTGCAGGTAGTGCAGCAAGAAGGCACTCATGTGTCTTGCGCATCCAGAAGGACCAAGTCCTTGTTGTGTTGGTAGCGAGGTAAGAATCATGCTTCCTTCCTCTGCCCTCTCCCTCCAACCTCGCACAACAGAAATGTGATCAAGGTCTCCCTCATCTGATGAGTCTTCCATGCCCATCGCCAGTTCGTCCTCCACTTCTTCCTCGGCTCCTGCACCTTCCTCAACAGTTTGGCTGCTACCATGCGCCCTGGTTAATCCCTCTCCCCCACCCTTCCATGCCTGCCGCCTTGGTGCTGCCAACCGTCTGGACCCTGGAGATGTTATCCCTTCCGCATACGACTCCTCCTCTACTTCCTCCACCTCCTCTTGTCCCACCACCTGACTCTGAATTCTGTTTAATGTGTGCTCCAGCATGTAAATCACCGGAATAGTCATGCTGATAATGGCATCGTCGTCAGCACTAAACATCTTCGTCGCCATTTCAAAACTGTGCAGAAGGGTGTGTGGCGCCCCTGAGGGTTCAGTCGCCACAGAGTTACTGCATCTCACCCAGAGGTGTGGTATCTCACCCTCAGGTAAGGAAGGCGTATGGCTCGGGACCCTAACTCCTGCATCCAACACATACCCGCAGTGGGGGTAGGGCGAGATTGCTCCTAAGGGAGAGCACAGTCCCAGGTCCCTAGCTGGTTTGAGGGTCCTATGTAGTGGGTGCTTAGGGGAGCAGCTTAGGGGAGCACATGACAAGGAGAGTATAAATAGGAAGCCATCTTAGAAAGAGCAAGCCAGACAGAGGAGGAAAAGTGACAGGAGCAGAGACTAGGCATGAGCTCTGCTCCGGAGGCGGGCCTAGCCTGGGAGGCCCAGGACTGAAGGAGAGAAGAGAGGAGTGGGAGCTGGAAGGCTCCAGGAACCGAAGGGACCCTACGGCTATGGGCCGTGCAGAAGGCCACCCGTACTCCCGCTGCTACCAGGAGGTAGAGGGGTCAGGCCAGATAAGGGGAACCGGTCCCTCAACTAGCGGAGAAACAGCAAGGCTCAACTAGAAACCGGAGGCTGCTGCATTTCATGTACTGCAGGCCAAAGTCCACACCAGTCTCACTAAGAAGGTAGCCACATAGGACCCAGGGGACGGAACACACGTCACCCGCCAAGTCCCGAGGATACCGGATAGAAGTGTCACTGGGTGTGAGGTGCAGGGAGAAGGCCAGAGAAAGGACACACAGAAGGGGGTCCTGCTAAGTACTCCGGAGCTATCTGGGGGTGGACTGAGCCCCTCACTGAGTATGCACAGCACGACGGGGGAGATTGCTCTGGTACCTGTAATCTGGACTACAACAACTGTGAGTAATATCTTGAGACGGCATCACACGGACTCTGTGTTCATTACTGACTCCCTGCACTACAACCACCATCATCCACCCACACTGCCCTGAAGCTACACTCTTCCTGTGGTGAGTAATAATACCGTTGCTGCAAAACCACCAGCTTCAGAGGACTGTTCCGCAGCGGCAGCCCCTTTGGCCGCACTCCACAGGTGGCGTAGTCAGACATTATAAAATCCATATAAACAAATTACCCTTGGATTGACCGCCCTGGGTCACGGACTGGGTCACTGCCACAGTGACTACAACCCCCAGCGTCTACCGGCCCGGCTCAGGGTACCCCATGCATGGCCCAGGGGGCGCGTCAACTTCATAGGTCCCTGATCTGAGACCACTCCTGCAGCGTGATTTGCCCCACCTCTGGATCTCGTTGGCCCAGGCTATACGTCAGAACGTATTGCACCAGGGCTTGTCGGTGCTGCCACAGTCGCTGCAACATGTGCAGAGTTGAATTCCACCGTGTCGGCACATCGCATTTCAGCCGGTGAACTGGCAGGCCCAATGACTTCTGTAGAGATGTAAGTCGTTGAACTGCGGGATGCGAACGGCGGAAGTGAGCACACAGCGACCGTGCCCTCTGCAGAAGGCCATCTAGTCCGGGATAGTGGGCTAAAAATTGCTGGACAGCCAGGTTCAACACGTGAGCCATACAAGGCACGTGTGTGACATTGCCCCGGCGAAGTGCCGCACCCAGGTTTGCAGCATTGTCGCACATGGCCTTCCCTGGTTGCAGGTCCAGTGGAGACAACCTTTCATGAAACTGGGTCTCCAGACCTGACCACAACTCCTCAGCTGTGTGACTCACATTTCCCAGACATTTCAAAGTAAACACTGATGCCATTGAGCCCTGCTGCCAGCATAGTAAGGATAGTAAGGAGGTGTGCAGGATTCCTTCTGCGCAGTTGGAAAGCAGGTGGCATTACCAGACAGGCTTTGGGTGCAGGTAGAGGACCGAGAGGAGGTTGAGGAGGCAGAAGCAGTGGAGGAACTTCGAGATAAAGAGGATTGACGCACA
This sequence comes from Phyllobates terribilis, assembly GCF_046119375.1. Classification (NCBI taxonomy): domain Eukaryota; kingdom Metazoa; phylum Chordata; class Amphibia; order Anura; family Dendrobatidae; genus Phyllobates; species Phyllobates terribilis. The sequence goes on from NW_027362863.1 coordinate 2,070,939, forward strand.
ACTCGTGGGGACGGTAAGACTTGGACAGCAGCCCCTTGTCCTGCTGTCACCATAGTTACCCAGTGCCCAGTCAGCGACATGTAACACCCCTGTCCATGCCTTCTCGTCCAAGTGTCTGTGGTGAAGTGCACCCTGTCACACACAGAGTTTCTCAAAGAAGCGGTGATGTTGTGTGCGACATACTAGTGGAACGCAGGCACACCTTTCTTTGAGAAGTAGTGCCGACTGGGCATCTGGTACTGGGGCACTGTGACGGACATAAGGTCTTGAAAATCCTCTGTGTCCTCCAGGTGGAAAGGCAGCATTTCTGTAGCCAACAGCTTGCAGATGGTGAAATTCAACCTCTTAGCTTTCTCATGGCTAGGAGGAAATGGTCTTTTACTTTTCCACATCTGAGGGACCGAGGGCTGGCTGTTGTGCTTAGACGGTGTTGAGTAGGGTGTCCCCGGCAAACTGCCGGTCTGTGAGGAAGATGCAGGCGGACATGTTAGGTTGCCTTGATCCAAAGGTGGTGCTCTCGATGTCGGAGAGCGCTCAACACTAGCAGGTGTTTCCACTTCCCAATGAACTGACGACCTGCCAATCACACTGGCTGTTGCGGGTAAAGAGGTGGCAGGTCTGCGTCCAAAAACATGTGTGACTGCTGTCCCCCCAGTCACAGAGGATGAAGAGGCTGCGGATGCACAAGATGGGGCAGACGGTGGTTGGCCCAGCCGGCTAGGCCGCATTGTAGCACAGTGAGCTTCCCACTGCAACTTATGCTTCATATCCATGTGACGGTACATGCATGAAGTACTCAAACTATGGATTTTTTGGCCTCTACTTAGCTTTTGCTGACAAATATTACAGATAACACGAGTTGGGTCATCCTTATCGATCTGAAAAAATGCCCAGGCTATGCAAGTCTTAGAGCCCATGTGACCTGAAGAGCCACTACGACTTGTGGTCAGAGGCAGAGTTGTGGTTGAGGATGCAGTTGTTGACGTGCTTCCAGTACTCCGTCTCTGTTCAGGAAGGCGCAACCTAACCTCGTCGTCAATAGCATCTGTGATGCCCCGCTGCGCTTGGTATCACAGATCCTAGAAGAGTGCATTGATGGAATCCTCCACAAGAGGCCCCCATAAACATTCACACATCTCCACCTTCCACCTCAGACCAGCAGAGGGAGCCCGTTAGGAATATAAATAGGGAAGGTGGAGCTAGGCAGTTCAGTTCCTCTGAAGAGTTCCTGCAGTAGAGAAGCCTAAGAGAGGTCAGTCTGCAGTGGAGCTCAGTCTAGTCTAGAGAACGCAGTTAATAGTTCAGCAGTGGAGCACGAGGCTCCTGCTTGCTAGATTCAGGGAGCCCAGATAGAGCTTAAGGTGTGCCGGTGCCGTAAGATCAGTGAAGCGCGGCAAGCTGCCGTTAGTGTGTATAGCCTAGTGAGGGCCCGAGTAGGCCGAAGGCGAGTGGCAAGTTAGTACATAAGGGGCAGAGGAGCTTAACCAGCTCACCCCGAAGCATTTACCGGACACAGGATCCGAGCTTACCGGTATCTCTATGACCCAGTAAGGCATAACCGGAATCCCTGGAGAACTACAAGTCCCAGGATCGCTAAGGTGCTGATATGTAACAGAGCCAGGAGACGCTTAGGCCCCGCATACTGGGAGCGTGAACTCCAAGAGAAGGCCCTACCACAAGGTCAGCCAACGCAGGACAGAGACAAAGTTAGGCCTAGCTCCAGGCAGGTCAGAAACTTACTACGCAGAGGCAAGAAACAGGAGGCCCTACACCCGCTCATTGGGGAGGATCCTGATATGCACCCTTCACCCTACAGTGCTCCGGGATGTGCCTGAATTTCCACCAGTAAAAGGTACTGAAGTGACTACCGTGTCCGTTCCCGTTCTTGCTCTGACCCAGCTGGGTCTCGCCTGTCCTGCATTCCCCCTGCATACGCTGCCCTGAGACCTAGCTCCACCTGTGGGGAGCTATACCATCGAGCTGCCTTATCACCGGCCTCAGTGGACTGCTGCAGCGCTGGTGCTTGTCACCAGATACCACAGGTGGCGTCATGAACTCTTATAAAATTAACAATTATCCACCCTTTTAAAGAGAGACCCCAGGGTACGGGCCAGGGAGCCGACCACCGCGACATCCCCAAGGCCAGGCAAATGCCCGGGTACCGAGTCATCCCCATCCCCAGGGCTAGTCACATCCTCCTCCACCTCCTCTGCTGACCTCATCGACTGGCTGACTGTGGGTTGACAGTAAGTGGGATCTCCAACCTCGTCATCACCCTGTGTGTTATCACACCCGTCGTCCTCAGAGCCAACCTCTTCCTGCCCTGACCGAAAAGTCAAGTTGTCGCTCCAATCAGGTATTTGAGTCTCATCATCGTCTTCATCATTGTCTCCACCAACAGGAGTTACAGTTTGGGAACAAGGGTCTACATTATGCTCAGAACCTTCTTCATCTGGTCCTGGATCCGACTTATAAAGATTCTGGGCATCAGATCAGATCATTTCCTCATCTGGATTAACAGAAGCTCTGGAGCAGACCTCCGTTTCCCAGGCTATAGTATGAGTAAACAGCTGTGCAGACTCAACCATCTGTGTTACCCCATACTCAGACGGGCAGCTGGAGACTTGGGAGTTGTGAGGAAGCAAGTGCGATTGGGGTGACACCTCTGAGGACTGGAGTATTTGTGATGTTGAAATTGAGGTGATGGAGAGCCCACTTGAAGGAGCACTTGATATCCGTTGAAGCACTTGCTGTTTTTGTGCCTCATCTAGAGTTTGTAGCGATTGGCGTGTCCGTAAGAATGGGATCGTATCACATTGTCCACGAAAAGAAGTCGACATCTTAGTTTGGCTGAAAGATGGTCTTTCTTCTGCAGATGTTACTCCCCCCCCACCGTGGGGGGCCTTGACCCACCGGCGGACAGGCACCAGTATTGGGATAGGGGGGCTGGCCATCAGGGTCCACCACGGCTCTGGCACAAACCCGGCGACACAGAGGTGGCACGGGCAGGAACGGACTGGCCGTGTCGGCTTCTCACTTTTTGGATTTTAGAAGGGCATGACATGCCTATATCTGTGTCTCCCCCTCCTTTTACTCCTCCACCTCTTTTCTTTTCGCATGACTATATGTACTTGTCACTTTTCCATGTGTTAGTTGTGTCTTCTGAGCAGTTTGTCAGCTTTTGGACACCTTTGAAGGTGTTTTCTATGTGTTTCTATGTGTTTTTGTTTGTCTGCCATTGGTTTTAACGGTGTTCGAAGGTGTTCGACGAACAGTTCGACGAACAGTTCGGCGAACACACGGGTGTTCGATGAACCGAACCGAACTCGAACACTACGGGGGTGGCTCAACACTATCTAACAGTTCCTCATACCATTTCCTATAGTGAGGGAGAGGATGCCACCTTCCTTCCTTTTCCACCCTCCTATAACTCAAGTGATACCGAACTGCCACGCAGACTCCCCAGGACAGCAAATGAGCCAGCGTCCACTGTCAGTGACCCCTTATAAACCTCACCCCCGAAGATTACGAAATATAAATTCCTGATTTTGTGGCGCAATCGGGAATCCAATTTGACACTACCGGCCTCACAGAAATCAACTTTTTCAAAGTCTTTTTCTCTGAGAATTTTGTAAACCTCATGGTGCCCCAGCCAAATTTATATGGCCCAAAACCCCACTTCATCATTTTCTAACTGGACTCCCATAGATGCAGTAGAAATGATGGGGCCTTGTTTTTTACATGGGGATAGTGGCGATCCCAGAACTTCAGCAATATTGGAGTGTTGATGTTCCACCTGTGTGACCTGTAAACGCTTTGAGTCCATCCACAAATTTTTGCATTACAACGATAATAATGCACAGCGTCCACCCCGAGATGACCTCAACTTTTACCGACTTTTCAAAGTTCAGCCGGTCATTGATCACTTCAGCAATGAGTTTGCTGAAGTGTACATTCTCCAAAGTGACATCTGTGTGGATGAGTCTCTAATACATTTCAAGGGGAGGCTCAAATTCTGGCAATACCTATCTAGGGCAAGGTACGGAATTAAACTCTACAAGCTGTGCGAGAGTACATCAGGGTACACCCACAGATTTAGGGTTTATGAAGGGAAGGACACCCGGATTCAATCCCCTGAATGCCCCCCGTCCTGGGAGTGAGTAGGGAAATTGTGTGGGATTTGGTGCACCAACTGCTGGTTCAAAGTTATCACTGCTACATAGAAAACTTTTATACCAGCATCCATCTCTTCATATTCCTTTCTGCTAGAGCTACCACAGTATTTAGTACTGTCTGAAAAACTCAGAGAGGACTACTAAGGTCACTAATTGGGCAGCTGCTCAGAAAGGGTGAGAGCAGAGCCCAATTTAGCAACAACATGCTGGTGGGATATCCTTTTCTTGTACATGGTGATGGCAGCACCCCCACCACTGTATGAGGTACCTATACACAGGTCCGCAAACCAGACTGTGTACTGGGGTACAATAAAAATATGGGGGGAGTTGATCTGTCTGATCAAGTCCTCAACCTCTACAGTGCCATTCCGAAAGCTAGTTGTGGCCCCTGAATCCCGAGCCTGCGCCCTGCAATAGTGTGATTATACTTACCTTTTCCGCCCTTCAATGGGCATTTGCTTCATAGTTCTTCTGCACAGGCGCCTGCGAGTCACTGCTACTGAAGGGTGGAAAAGGTAAACATAATCGTGCCATTGCAGGCCCACAACTACATGTCACATGGCACTGTGCTGCTGATGGGAGGGAGGTGGTATGCAAATGAACACCAGAGGCAGGAGTTTTCTTCCAGGCACCACCACAGAGTCTGGAAGAACTCATTAACATAAAGGATTAAAAGATGATTTATAAAAAACAAGACAGCAGCTATGAGGCATACAGGTAAGACTATTTTAACAATTCTGTCACTTGTATGCCCATAGTAATAGGTTTAAAACGTCCCAGGGGGTGACAGATTCCCTTCAAGAAAAGCTGTATAATGCTATGTGAAAGTTTTCCTGCCTAATTTGAAAATGATTTGTTATGAGTCTAGATCTAGCTGAAGTCATAAAATGCTCTTTTACATGTGAGAATTAGACAGCCATTTGATATTGATTTTCATGAATATTACACCAGTTTCATCAGATTTAAAAGACATAATTAATGAGTTTTGCAGTGCGTAATGTGAAAGCTGCTGACAGATCAACTTTTAAGGAGTATTTCCATCTTAGACATTTGCGTCCACAGAATATGCCATGAATGTCTGACAAATGCCATTTTCACATTTGTACTCCACACCTTTTTTCATAATGGGCGTTTCCTATCCTGCTTTTACATCTATTCCGTGGAAATTAATGAAGAGGACCACAAATATTCATGGCCATCTCTCTTTTTATTGGAAATTGGAGTGCATCTATCAGACAGTGATGACATATCCTGTGGATAGGAAATAACTACTTAAGGTGGAAATACTCTTATTAGACTGTTGAGTGTTTAAAGGGGTTTTCTATGAGTTGAAAAATTCTTAACCTGAAAAGTTTTTGTGTTGAAAATAATTTCACTGCATTTTCTCTTGCTTTGATGATTTTTTTCTGGTCCCAATATCCTGGGCACATGCCACTCATTTGCTTTCACGTTTGTGGTGTTGTTGCCAGTTCAGCTTACTGCAATTATAACTTTACACTGTAAAAGAAAAGATGAAAGGTGTCTGTAGTTCCGCGCTCCTAGGTTAGAACATATTATATAGAATCCAGGACTTGTGTTGTGGATTTATTCTTTTGACAAGCTAAAAACAGACACGTTTCGTGGACGTCCCGTCCACTTCATCAAGTTCATAGCTTAAGAGATGTTAACAGCAGAGAACGTATATACACATGGAAAGTGAAAAAAACTGGCTCCAAGGCACCAGCAACCGTTTTAATTTAAAAATTAAACCTTTACATATTCCTTAAAAAAGTGTCTATTAGCGTCATTAAGAGAACAATTATAAAAAAGTAATGAGAATTGTATACTTTTCTTCGGCCTATCATTCCCAGTCCAATGGTCAAGCGGAGCGTATTAATCAGATCCTTACCAGTTTTCTTCGGCATTTTGTCAACGCTCACCATAGCGATTGGGTAGAACGCCTGCCTTGGGCCGAGTTTTCTTATAACAACCATGTGAGTGACTCCTTTTTTTGTGGTTTACGGCCGACACCCCCGAATTCCTTTTCTTGTCTCCTCTTCAGTGGACAATACTTCCGCGGAGTCTCTTGTCAGTGAATTTTCGGTGATTTGGGAAGACACTAGATCTGCGCTTCTTCAGTACTTCGAGCGGATGAAGAAGCATGCTGATAAGAGTCTGGAACCGCCTCTATTTCGTCCGGGAGACAAGATCTGGCTTTCCTCCAAATATGTCCGCCTCAAGATACCATCATACAAGTTGGGTCCGCGGTTTATCGATCCTTTAGCGATTCTGAGCCAAATAAATCCAGTGGCATATTAGCTAAAACTCCCTGCCTCCTTACGGATTCCCAATTCCTTTCACGTGTCTCGCCTCAAGCCTGTTGTCCTTAATCCTTTATCTGACTATCCAGGTACCACTCCAGCTCCAATCTCCGCTGAGGACGTCTTTGAAGTAGAGAACATTTTGACCATCAAGAGGGTAAGAGGAAAGACTTTCTTTCTTGTGGATTGGAAGGGGTTTGGTCCTGAGGAGAGGTCTTGGGAGCCCAGGGAGAACATTCATGCCCCTCGTCTTCTAGAAAAATTTCTTGCAGGCCTAAAGAAGAGGGGCATAAAGGGGGGGTACTGCCGGGCAGAGACGTCGATCCCCTCACCGCCGCGGTCCCGGTCCGGCGTCCTCCAGCTCCCCCCTGCTTCTGCCCAGGGTGCGCGCACCGCATGCAGTTCCTCGGGCACTGTGCTAAGGGTGCGTGAGAGTGCACTCCCTCCCTCTTAAAGGGGCCGCGTGCGCCGTCCTAAAGAGTCCCCGGCCAATTTCCGGAGGACTACCCCTATATATAAGGCACCTCCTCCAAATTGGAGGTGCCTGTGCAAGATTGTTGTTTGTGTGCTAACACTCTCCTCAGTCCTCAGGTCCCAGTGCCTGCCAGCCTGTCTATCAGCCATGCCCGCCTGTCTACCGGCCGTGCTCATCCGCAGCTTCAGCCATCAGTCCCATGGGAGTCGCCTGCTCTCACAAGGTCGGTCCCAGAGTGGCACCTGGTTCACCTTCCCGGTCCCTCCTTGGTTCACAGAGTCGACTAAGCCGCTGTGTGGCCAGGGTCGGTCCGGGTAGGCAATTAGTTACGCCCCTCTGATCCCTCCTTGCATCACAGCACAGAGGTTCCACCACCCGGATCCGTAACAGAATACATTTGGTTACATAATAATTTTGTGTTCAAAGATCGATACTACCTACAGAAGAAAGAGGTGGCAATGGCCGCGGCTTGGGCCCCATCTTACGCCAATCTCTCCTTGGGATTTTGGGAGTGTGAATACATCCGATTTCAGAACATTGAACATACGTCATTGGGATCAATGATATCTTGGATGAGATTCATAGACGATGTGTTGTTTATTTTGCAGTGCTCCTATGAGGAACTTGAAAAATTCTTAAAATATCTCAATGACAATGCATTGAATATTAAGCTAACCCATCATATTGCTCAAAAGAAAATTGATTTTCTGGATTTGGATATTCATGTTGATGACCATGGACAGTTGCATACAAATATTTATCGCAAGAATACTAGTGCCAATGCTTTCTTGCATGCCAAATCAGTCATCTGGCACATGTAATACAGGCAATGCCGTCCGGACAATTTATTAGGGCACATCGTATTTGTGACCAAGACAAAGCTTTTGAAGAATAGGCATGTGATATGACCAGTAGATACTTACAACGTGGTACAAAATGGAAATTAGTCAACAGGCCAACTATCGGGCCAAACACGCCAATAGACAATATTTTCTCATTACTAAAAAGAAAAAGGAATCTGATGGGCACGTTCGATTCATCACGAATTATCATTCGAGGTGGAAGGAAATTACTAATATCTCCAAATTTTGGCTAATTCTCCAACAGGATCAGACAATACTTCCTTTTCTATCAAATCGTCCATTGATTATGGCTAAACGTAATAAGACACTACGTGATGTACTAGTTCATAGTCATCATGTACCTGATACATCTTCATATACACTGCTCAAAAAAATAAAGGGAACACTCAAATAACACATCCTAGATCGGAATGAATGAAATATTCTCATTGAATACTTTGTTCGGTACAAAGTTGAATGTGCTGACAACAAAATCACACAAACATCATAAATGGAAATCAAACTTATTAACCAATGGAGGCCTGGATTTGGAGTCACCCCCAAAATTAAAGTGGAAAAACACACTACAGGCTGATCCAACTTTGATGTAATGTCCTTAAAACAAGTCAAAATGAAGCTCAGTATTGTGTGTGGCCTCCACGTGCCTGTATGATCTCCCTACAACGTCTGGGCCTGATGAGGTTGCAGATGGTTTCCTGTGGGATCTCCTCCCAGACCTGGACTAAAGCATCCGCCAACTCTTGGACAGTCTGTGGTGCAACGTGACGTTGGTGGATGGAGCGAGACATGATGTCCCAGATGTACTCAATCGGATTCAGGTCTGGGGAACGGACAGGCCAGTCCATAGCTTCAATGCCTTCATCTTGCAGGAATTGCTGACACACTCCAGCCACATGAGGTCTGGCATTGTCCTGCATTAGGAGGAACCCAGGGCCAACCGCACCAGCATATGGTCTCACAAGAGGTCTGAGGATCTCATCTCGGTGCCTAATGGCAGTCAGGCTACCTCTGACGAGCACATGGAGGGCTGTGCGGCCCCCCAAAGAAATGCCACCCCACACCATTACTGATCTACTGCCAAACCGGTCATGCTGAAGGATGTTGCAGGCAGCAGATCGCTCTCCACGGCGTCTCCAGACTCTGTCACATCTGTCACATGTGCTCAGTGTGAACCTGCTTTCATCTGTGAAGAGCACAGGGCGCCAGTGGCGATTTTGCAAATCATGGAGTTCTGTGGCAAATGCCAAGCATCCTGCACGGTGTTGGGCTGTGAGCACAACACCCATCTGTGGACGTCGGGCCCTAATACCACCCTCATGGAGTCGGTTTCTAACCATTTGTGCAGACACATGCACATTTGTGGCCTGCTGGAGGTCATTTTGCAGGGCTCTGGCAGTGCTCCTTCTGTTCCTCCTTGCACAAAGGCGTAGGTAGCAGTCCAGCTGATGGCTTGTTGCCCTCCTACGGCCCCATCCATCTCTCCTGGTGTACTGGCTTGTCTCCTGGTAGCGCCTCCAGCCTCTGGACACTACACTGACAGACACAGCAAACCTTCTTGCCACAGCTCGCATTGATGTGCCATCCTGGATGAGCTGCACTACCTGAGCAACTTCTGTGGGTTGTAGAGTCCGTCTCATGCTACTACAAGTGTGAAAGCACAACCAACATTCAAAAGTGACGAAAACATCAGCCCAGAAAGCATTGGTACTGAGATGTGGTCTGCGGTCCCCACCTGCAGAACCACTCCTTTATTGAGGGTGTCCTTATAATTGCCAATAATTTCCATCTATTGTCTATTCCATTTGCACAACAGCATGAGAAATGATTGATTGTCAATCAGTGTTGCTTCCTAAGTGGACAGTTTGATTTCACAGAAGTTTGATTTACTTGGAGTTATATTCTGTTGTTTAAGTGTTCCCTTTATTTTTTTGAGCAATGTATATTTGGCTCAAAGGGCCCCAAATGGGGCACATGGAAGTGTGGCAACTGCAAAGAGTGCAGATATATTGAAAAAACGGATACCTTTCAGGATTCGATGGGTGAGCAGGCTCACAAGATTCTGTATTTCATTAATTGTAGAACATCTATGGTCATCTATCAAGCCACATGTTTCTGTGGACTCATCTATATTGGTATGACAACTCGGGAGCTTTGGAACACATCAAAAATATTAGGGCAGCGGAGAAAATCTGTCAAGATGAGGTGGGTGCTATTTCTCAACCTAAACCTTTGGCGAGACAGTTTCGGAATTGCTACCCTCATCAATGTCATCTCTTACGTGTCAAAGGGATTGCCCGCCTGTATCCTGGGAATAGGAGGGAAAATCTAGCCAAAAAGCTGGCCCAGACTGAATAAATAAATAATAAATAAAAAAGTAAATGGATCACCACTCTAAGAAGTATGACCCCCAGAGGTTTAAATGAACAGTGGGGATTTTCGAGTTTTCTTTAAGTATACACTAGGATTTTTGGTATATTCTCATCTTCAGTGTCTTGTCCTTATTATCAATCGAATCATATAATCAATATATATCATAGTGGATTTGATTGAATAAACATATATACATGTATTGTTGGCTTTATTGTATATATTAATGGTGGTTTATGAGCTAGTGGAGATATACGTTTATGGGATAGGAGTTATTAGGGTGGGATCAATCTATATGTGCATATTAATTTTTATTATATCTTTCAGATTGGAGGACTGTTTGTATCATCATCGCCCGAACAGCCATACAGTTTCACATGTATTCCATCACTAAGTACAACATCAGATATATAGTTTTTGTATTATTCTCTCTAACATGACCACATCTCTTTTTCACATATATTTTATTATTATATTTTATGCTTTTTTATTTTTCCTATATACACATATATAACTATCACTCACATACACTTACACATTGAATTAAGGATATTCAATTATCACATGGAGATAGCTTCTAGTATATTCATTCACCTCTATATATACACAAGGTAATTAGATGTATTCATTTGTATATGACATATTTTTATGGGTTCATACAAGGACCAACATTTTAATACATACACACATAGTTTATTATGGTCGGCTTGTTTCCATCTTTGCTCTGTTTTAACCAGGTTGTGCTTTCGCTGTGTGTTATATTACGCATGCGCTGCATAGGATAATTAAGCAAACTATTCACCTATATCATATACATATAGAGAGTTTATAGTGTGTTTATTCACTTTTACAAATACACATTATATAAGCAACAATATTGTGTATGCACGCATTAACTATATTATATATAGAACTTTTTCTATATTTCATACAATTCTATTTTGGCACATATAATTATATTTAGACTTTGATGCTGACCCGCACTTTTGCCCTTTTCTAATATGGCTGCAGGGTCGCTGTGCGCCACACTGCGCATGCTCCGGTGTGCTCTCGTACCCGATACTGGGATGTTTTCATTGAACTGCGACCTTTGGTCGTGTTTCGGTGATGCACATTCGGTCGCAGACGGGACGGCTATCCGGACGCGTGGGACAGTAGAGGCGTCCGATAATATGGCGTCCTTGATTTGTAAGTAACCACAGCTGTAATCACCCTATGAAACATCGCCTCTTCCTCCTCCACCTCACTTCCTAATGAATCGGTAGCAAAACGTGCGTTGAAGCATGTGGAAGGGGTGATGATGTGCCTTTGGATAGTACGTAACAATATGCACAAATGTAACTTTTTATGAACTTATTTCTGTATTCTTTTTTGCATTATGACATTTGATATTGCATGGTGATCACTTTTACTGTTCATCCTATGATTTGGATAGGCATAGTTCCATACATATATAAATTTTCCTTTTTGCTTAAATAATTTAAATACATTTGGATATGCACACACATATATATATATATATATCATGCACAATGCACTTTTTGGATAAAATTAATTTTATAAATAGCAGATTTTTGTGCATTAACAGTGGAATTATGTTTGGATATGTACAGACATAATACCGTATTGTTTGGACTATGAGACGCACCTGTCCATAGGACGCACCGGGGTTTTAGAGGAGGAAAATAGAAAAAAAAATGTGGTCATGAGGCACTGTTAAGGGGGAGAGCGTCTGCTGCTGACACTGTTATAGGGGTAATGTCCCCCAATTCTGTTAATATCACCCATCCTTGTATATATGACCCCCTTCCTATTATAAGTGGCCCCACACCCATCCTGGCAAGCATGGCATCCCAATCCCCCATCCTGGTATGCATATCAACCCTTTCCCCCCTCCTGGTATGCATGGCACTCCAATTCCCCATTCTGGTATGCATGGAACCTTCAACCCCATCCTGGTATGCATGGTAGCCCTCCATCATGGTTGGCATGGCACACCTCCATCCTGGTATGCATGGCATCTTTCCATTCTGGTATGCATGGTTCACGGGTTAGGGGGCATATACTTGTCTTGTCCTGGGTGCTCGCATCCCATGCTGTGACAGTGTGCTATCAGCAGAGTGCACAGCAACCAGCAAGTTTTTTAATTTACTTTTTTTTTCTGCATTTTTTCATCTGTAGCCTAAAAGACAACAGGTAAATATTAAATGCACTACAAACATCAGGCTTTTTTATTGTGTGATAGCTCACTGTAGGTGTGTTTTTGAACAAGCCCTAATGAGTATGAGTATGCATATGATGATATGGTGAGTATGTGTTATTGTTTTTTTTCATGTATATGGTATATTTGTATGTATATTGGGGGCTATTTGGGACTCACACTGTATATATGGAGGCTATGTGGGGTTCACACTGTATAGATGGAGGCTATGTGGGGCTCACACTGTATATATGAAGGTTATGTGGGGCTCATACTGTATATAGGAGCCCATGTGGAGGCTCATACTGTATATAGGGGGCTATGTTGGGGCTCAATCTGTATATACAGAGGCTATGTGGGGCTCATGCTATATATAGGAAGCTATGTGGGGGCACATACTAGATTAGGAGGCTATGTTAGGGCTCATACTGAATGTAGGAGGTTATGTGCGGGTTTATACTGTATGTAGGAGGCTATGTGGGGGCTTATACTGTGTATAGGAGGCTATGTGAAGGCTCATCTTGTATATAAGAGGCTCCTTGGGGCTCACACTATATACAGGGAGGCTATGTGGGGGCTCCTGCTGTATATACAGAGGCTATGTGGTGCTCATGCGGTATATAGGAGGCTATGGGGGGCTTATGCTGTATATATGAGGCTATTTGGGGCTCATACTGTAAATAGGAGGCTATATATATGGGACACACTGTATATGCAGGCTATGGGGGGCTCACACTGTATATGCAGGCTATGTGGGGCTCACACTGTATATATGGAGGCTGTGTGGGGGTTCGTACTGTATATGGGAGGTTATTTGGTGGCTCAGACTGAATGTAGGAGGCTATGTGGGGGTTCATAATGTATATAGGAGGCTATATGGGGGCTCATACTGTATATAGGAGGCTATGTGAGGGCTCATATTGTTTATAGAGAGGCTATATGGGGCTCATACTATATATAGGGGGCTATGCTGGAGCTCATATTGTATATAGGAGATAACCGGGGCTCATACTATATAGGGTGGTCCAAAAGTAGGTGCACAGAAAGTGTAATAAGGTTATGAAGGGGGAGGTTTATCAAACATGGTGTAAAGTGAAACTGCCTCAGTTGCCCTTAGCAACCAATCAGGTTCCACTTTTCATTCCTCACAGACAAAGTTTATAGTCGAAAACCAAAAAGTGTCAGTGATTTGAAAAATTACATAAGAGATGCATTTCAAGAAATTAATACCCAAAGAGACTTGTGCAAAAAAAGTTTGTCGAAGCGTAAGAGGCAGACTTCAAAGCTGTGCAAATTGTAATGGAAAACAGTTTGAGCACCTGCGTTGATAAAATTTAAGGGCTTTTGCATTATTGTTCAGAATAAAATGTAATTGTCAATGTTATGCTTGTGTTAGTAAATATAATTTTATATATAAATCAAAATAAATGTTATTATTTTCTGTCCACCTACTTTTGGACCACCCTGTATATAGGGAGCTGTGTGTGAGCTTTTACGGTATTGAGGTGTGCAGTAGCCCTCTTTTCCTTCTGCTCCAATATGACCACAGGTAATATTTATCCATTGTGATTAGTGATGAGCGAACGTGCTCGCCACTACTCGGTACTCGCCGGAGCACCATGGTGCTCGACAAGCTCGGCAAGTATTTCCGGGTTGCTCGGGCGGGAACTCGGGTCCCCTCCCTGCATGTTTGGCGCTCTTTAGAGAGCCAATGAACATGCAGGGATTGCCTGCCATGCACTGTAATACCGTAGCCATGTTGGTTGTGGGCATTACAGAGATTGGCTGGCCGCACAGCGTCATCAGGTCTATATCAGACCTGGCGCCGCCATGCTCGTCACAGTCACTCCGGATCATACAGTGTAGGGAGAGCTGCTTCTTTGTCAGGAAGAGATTTGATTGTGTATTAGGTAGTGTAGGGAGAAAAACCGTACATTACACATATCCAACTTAACAAACAGTCCTTCTGAGGACTAATCCACCTGCAGAGATATATCAGGCAGGCAGGGTGTATAGGCAGGCGGTGTATATAGCAGACTGCAGAGCATATAGCACAAGAGGCTCCATTCCAGTTCTGTTGGCTGCTGTTAAATATTTCTGGAAATAGGCCCAGGTCTCAGGGGCCAGGAATAATTTTTTTTGCCTCTTAAACCTCATTATTTGCTTAAAAAGCAATCCAGAGAACACGGTTTTTCTGCACCATTTGCTTGTTGGCACTGCAGAATACAGCCAGGTCCTTTCCATATTACAGCGCAAAAAATCCATCTACTTAAAACCGTGTTTTCTCCGTCACACGGATTACATATACGTTTTCAGAAAATACTGCCATTTCTGGCCTCCATTAAAAAAAATTTTCAGTGTGTCAGGACAGTTTTTGACACTGGTTTGCTCTTGAAAATAGTTACCTACAGGCCAGGTATATAAAACTGTGTTTTCTCCGTCACACGGATCACATATACGTTTTCAAAAAATACTGCCATTTCTGGCCTCCATTAAAAAATTTCTTCAGTGTGTCAGCAAATTTTTTGACACTTGTTTGCTGTTCAAAACAGTTACCTACAGGTCAGGTAATTAAAACTGTGTTCTCTCGCTCTTGCTCTGGCCTGCCCTTGCCTTGGCTCTGGCCTACTCTCGCGCTGGCTCTGGCCTGCCCTCGCCCTGGCTCCGGCCTGCTCTCACTCTGTCTTGCATGCCTCCGCCTTGGCTCCGGCCTACTCTCGCTGTGGCTCTGGCCTGCCCTCGCCCCGGCTCCGGCCTGCCCTCGCCTTGGCTCTGGCCTGCTCTCGCCCTGGCTCCGGCCTGTCGTCGCCCTCGCTCCTGCCTGCTCACACCCTTGCTTCGGCCTGCCCTCGCCTTGGCTCCGGCCTGCCCTCGCTCTGGATTCGGCCTGATCTTGCAATGGCTCTGGCCTGCCCTTGCCCTGGCTCCGGCCTGCTCTTGCCTTGGCTCCGGCCTGCCCTCGCTCTGGCTCCGGCCTGCTCTGGCTCTGGCCTGCCTTCGCATTGGCTCCGGACTGCTCTTGCTCTGGGTCTGGCATGCCTTGACCGTGGCTCCGGCCTGCTCTCGCTCTGGCTCCAGCCAGCCCTCGCCCTGGCTCCGGCCTGCACTCGCTCTGGCTCCGGCCTGATATCACTCTGGCTCTGGCCTGCCCTCGCCTTGGCTCCGTCCTAATCGCGCTCTGGCCTGCCCTCGCCTTGGATCCGGCCTGTTCTCGCTCTGGTTCCGTCCTGCCTTCGCCCTAGCTCTGGGCTGATCTAGCTCTGGCCTGCCCTCGCCCTGGCTCCGGCCTGCTCTCGCTCCGGCCTGCCCTCGTCCTGGCTCCGGCCTGCTCTCCCTCTGGTCTGCCCTTGCCTTGGCTCCGGCCTGCTCTCACCCTGGCTCCGGCTTGCTCTCTCTCTGGCTCTGGCTTGCCCTCGCCCTGGCTCCGGCCTGCTCTCGCTATGGCTCTGGCCTGCTCTAGCTCTGTCTCTGGCCTGCCCTGGCCTTGGCTCTGGCCTACCCTCGCCGAGGCTCCGGCCTGCTCTCGCTCTGGCTATGGCCTGCTCTCGCTCTGACCTGCCCTCGCTCTGGCTCCGGCCTGCTCTCGCTCTGCCTCCGGCCTGCTCTCGCCCTGGTTCCGGGCTGCCTTTGCCTTGGCTCCGGCCTTCTCTCGCTCTGGCCTGCCCTTGCCTTGGTTCTGGACTACTCTCGCTCTGGCTCACGCCTGCTCTGGCTGTGGCTCTGGCATGCTCTCGCTCTGGCCTGCCCTTTCCTTGGCTCCGGCCTGCTCTCGCTCAGACTCTGGTCTGACCTTGCCTTGGCTCCGGCCTGCAATCGCCCTGGCTCCGGCCTGCTCTAGCTCTGGCTTCGGCCTGACCTCGCCCTGGCTACGGCCTGCCCTTGCTCTGGCTCTGGCCTGCCCTCGCCTTGGCTCCGGCCAGCTCCTGCTCTGGCTCCTGTCTGCCCTCGCCTGGCTCTGACATGCCCTCGACCTGGCTCCGGCCTGCATGCGCCCTGGCTTCTGCTTGCTCTCGCTCTGGCTAAGGTCCGCCCTCGCTCTGGCTCCAGCCTGCTCTCACTCTCGCTTCGGCCTCCCCTTACCTTGGCTCCTGCCTGCTGTCGCTCTGGCTCAGGCATGCCCTAGCCTCGGCTCTAAACTACTCTCGCTCTGGCATGCCCTCGCCCTGGCTCCGGCCTGCTCTTGTTCTGGCTCTGGCATGCCCTCGCCTTGGCTCCGGCCTCC
The DNA here is from genome assembly GCF_046119375.1 of Phyllobates terribilis. Classification (NCBI taxonomy): domain Eukaryota; kingdom Metazoa; phylum Chordata; class Amphibia; order Anura; family Dendrobatidae; genus Phyllobates; species Phyllobates terribilis. Next base: position 2,087,541 of record NW_027362863.1, read on the forward strand.
TCTTGCACTGACCCTGGCCAGCCCTCGACCTGGCTCCGGCCTGCTCTGGCTCTGTCCTGCCCTCACCTTGGCTCCGGCCTGCTCTCGCTCAGGCCTCGGCCTGCCCTCGTCCTGGCTCCGGCCTGTTCTCGCTCTGGCCTGCCCTCGCTTAGGCTCCGGCTTGCTCTCGCCTTGGCTCCGGCCTGCTCTCGCTGTAGCTCCGGACTGCCCTCGCCCTGGCTCCGACCAGCTCTCGCTCTCGCTCTTGCCTGCCCTCGCCTTGGCTCCGGCCTGCTCTCGCTCTAGCCTGCCCTGGCTCTGCTTCTGGCCTGCCCTCGCCTTGGCTCCGGCCTGCTCTCGCTCTGACTCTGGCCTGCCCTCGCCCTGGCTCCAGCCTGCTCTTGTTCTGGCTCTGGCATGCCCTCGCCTTGGCTCTAAACTACTCTCGCTCTGGCTCTGGCCTGCCCTCGCCCTGGCTCCGGCCTGCTCTTGTTCTGGCTCTGGCATGCCCTCGCCTTGGCTCTGGCCTCCTCTCGCACTGACCCTGGCCTGCCCTCGCCCTGGCTCCGGCCTGCTCTGGCTCTGTCCTGCCCTCGCCTTGGCTCCGGCCTGCTCTCACCCAGGCTCCGGCCTGCCCTTGCTCTGGCCTGCCCTCGCTTTGGCTCTAGCCTACTCTCGCTCTGGCTCTGGCCTGCCCTCGCCTTGGCTCCGGCCTGCTCTCGCCTTGCTTCCGGCCTGCTCTCGCTGTAGTTCCGGACTGCCCTTGCCCTGGCTCCGGCCTGCCATCGCTCTGGCACTGGCGCACTCCGGCCTGCTCTCGCTCTGACTCTGGCCTGCCCTCGCCCTGGCTCCGGCCTGCTCTGGATCTGCCTCTGGTCTGCCCTCGCCTTGGCTCCGGCCTGCTCTCTCTCTGGCTCTGTCATGCCCTCGTCCTGGCACCGGCCTGCTCTCCCACTGGTCTGCCCTTGCCTTGGCTCCGGCCTGCTCTCACCCTGGCTCCGGCTTGCTCTCTCTCTGGCTCTGGCTTGCCCTCGCCCTGGCTCCGACCTGCTCTCGCTTTGGCTCTGGCCTGCTCTCGCTCTGGCCTGCCCTTGGCTCCAGCCTGCTCTCACCCTAGCCAGCTGTTGCTCTGGCCTACCCTGGTTCTGCCTCTGGCCTGCCCTCGCCTTGGCTATGGTCTGCTCTCACCTTGGCTCCGGCCTGATCTAGCTCTAGCTCCGTACTGCCCTCGCCCTGGCTCCGCTATGCCACAGCTCGGGCTCCGGCTTGCCCTCGCTTTAGCTCCGTCCTGCTCTCGCCCTGGCTCCGAACTGCTCTCGCTCTGGCTCTGGCCAGCCCTCTCTCTGGCTCTGGCCTGCCCTCGCCCTGGCTCCGGCCTACTCTCGCTCTGGCCTGCTCTCGCTCTGGCTCTAGCCTCGCCCTGGCTCCGGCCTGCTCTCGCCCTGGTTCCGGCCTCCCCTTACCTTGGCTCCTGCCTGTTCTCGCTCTGGCTCTGGCATGCCCTAGCCTCGGCTCTAAATTACTCTCGCTCTGGCCTGCCCTCGCCCTGGCTCCGGCCTGCTCTTGTTCTGGCTCTGGCATGCCCTCGCCTTGGCTCCGGCCTCCTCTCGCACTGACCCTGGCCTGCCCTCGCCCTGGCTCCGGCCTGCTCTGGCTCTGTCCTGCCCTCGTCTTGGCTCCGGCCTCCTCTCACCCAGGCTCCGGCCTGCCCTTGCTCTGGCCTGCCCTCGCTTTGGCTCTAGCCTACTCTCGCTCTGGCTCTGGCCTGCCCTCGTCCTGGCTCCGACCTGCTCTCGCTCTGGCATGCCCTCGCCTTTGCTTCGGCCTCCTCTCGCTCTGACTCTGGCCTGCCCTAGCCCTGGCTCCAGCCTGCTCTGGCTCTGTCCTGCCCTCGCCTTGGCTCCGGCCAGCCCTCGCCTTGGCTCCGGCCTGCTCTCGCTCTGGCCTGCCTTTGCCTTGGCTCCGGCCTTCTCTCACTCTGGCTCTGGCCTGCTCTCGCTCTGGCCTGCCTTTGCCTTGGCTCCGGCCTGCTCTCACTCTGGCTCTGGCCTGCCTTCACCTTGGCTCCGACCTGCTCTCGCTTTGGCTCTGGCCTGCTCTCGCTTTGGCTCTGGCCTGCTCTCGCTCTGGCCTGCCCTTTTGGCTCCAGCCTGCTCTCGCCCAAGCCAGCTGTTGCTCTGGCCTACCCTGGTTCTGCCTCTGGCCTGCCCTCGCCTTGGCTACGGCCTGCTCTCGCCTAGGCTCCGGCCTGCTCTCGCTCTAGCTCCGTACTGCCCTCGCCCTGGCTCCGCTATGCCACAGCTCGGGCTCCGGCTTGCCCTTGCTTTAGCTCCGTCCTGCTCTCGCCCAGGCTCCGAACTGCTCTCACTTTGGCCTGCCCTCTCTCTGGCTCTGGCCTGCCCTCGCACTGGCTCCGGCCTACTCTCGCTCTGGCTCTGGCCTGCTCTCGCTCTGGCTCTGTCCTCGCCCTGGCTCCGACCTGCTCTCGCCCTGGTTCCGGCCTCCCCTTACCTTGGCTCCTGCCTGCTCTCGCTCTGGCATGCCCTAGCCTCGGCTCTAAACAACTCTCGCTCTGGCTCTGGCCTGCCCTCGCCCTGGCTCCGGCCTGCTCTTGTTCTGGCTCTGGCATGCCCTCGCCTTGGCTCTGGCCTCCTCTCGCTCTGACCCTGGCCTGCCCTCGCCCTGGCTCCGGCCTGCTCTGGCTCTGTCCTGCCCTCGCCTTGGCTCCGGCCTGCTCTCGCCCAGGCTCCGGCCTGCCCTCGTCCTGGCTCCGGCCTGCTCTTGCTCTGGCCTGCCCTCGCTTTGGCTCTAGCCTACTCTCGCTCTGGCTCTGGCCTGCCCTCGTCCTGGCTCCGGCCTGCTCTTGCTCTGGCCTGCCCTCGCTTTGGCTCTAGCCTCCTCTCGCTCTGACTCTGGCCGGCCCTCGCCCTGGCTCCGGCCTGCTCTGGCGCTGTTCTGCCATCGCCTTGGCTCCGGCCTGCTCTGGCCCAGGCCTCGGCCTGCCCTCGTCCTGGCTCCGGCCTGTTCTCGCTCTGGCCTGCCCTCGCTTAGGCTCTGGCTTGCTCTCGCCTTGGCTCCGGACTGCTCTCGCGGTAGCTCCGGACTGCTCTCGCGGTAGCTCCGGACTGCCCTCGCCCTGGCTCCGACCAGCTCTCGCTCTTGCCTGCCCTCGCCTTGGCTCCGGCCTGCTCTCACTCTGGCCTGCCCTGGCTCTGCTTCTGGCCTGCCCTCGCCTTGGCTCCGGCCTGCTCTCGCTGTAGCTCCGGACTGCCTTTGCCCTGGCTCCGGCCTGCCATCGCTCTGACTCAGGCCTGCCATCGCTCTGACTCAGGCCTGCCCTCGCCCTGGCTCCGGCCTGCTCTGGATCTGCCTCTGGCCTGCCCTCGCCTTGGCTGCGGCCTGCTCTCGCTCTGACTCAGGCCTGCCCTCGCCCTGACTCCGGCCTGCTCTGGATCTGGCTCTGGCCTGCCCTCGCCTTGGCTCCGGCCTGCTCTCGCCCTGGCTCTGGCCTGCTCTCGCTCTGGCCTGCCCTCGCCTTGGCTCCGGCCTGCTCTCGCCTTGGCTCCGGCCTGCTCTTGCTCTGGCTTCGGCCAGATCTCGCTGTGGCTCCGGCCTGCCCTTGCTCTGGCTCCGACCAGCCCTCGCCTTGCCTCCGGCCTGCTCTCGCCCTCGCTCCGGCCTGCTCTTGCTCTGACTCTGGCCTTTCCTCGCCCTGGCTCCGGCCTGCTCTTGCTCTGGCCTGCCCTCGTCTTGACTCCAGCCTGCTCTCGCTCTGGTTCTGGCCTGCCTTCACCTTGGCTCCGGCATCCCCTCGCTCTGGCTCAAGCCTGCTCTAGCTCTGGCTCTGGCCTGCCCTTGCCTTGGCTCCAGACTGCTCTTGCTCTGGCATGCCCTCGCCTTGGCTCCGGCCTGCTCTCGCTCTGGCCTGCCCTCGCCTTGGCTCCGGCCTGCTCTCGCCCAGGCTCCGGCCTGCTCTCGTCCTGGCTCCGGCCTGCTCTTGCTCTGGCCTGCCCTCGCTTTCGCTCTAGCCTACTCTCGCTCTGGCTCTGGCCTGCCCTCGTCCTGGCTCCGGCCTGCTCTCGCTCTGGCATGCCCTCGCCTTTGCTACGGCCTCCTCTCGCTCTGACTCTGGCCTGCCCTCGCCTTGGCTCCGGCCTGCTCTGGCTCTGTCCTGCCCTCGCCTTGGTTCCGGCCTGCTCTCGCCCAGGCCTCGGCCTGCCCTCGTCCTGGCTCCGGCCTGTTCTCGCTCTGGCCTGCCCTCGCTTAGGCTCCAGCTTGCTCTCGCCTTGGCTCCAGACTGCTCCCGCTGTAGCTCCGTAATGCCCTCGCCCTGGCTCCGACCAGCTCTCGCTCTTGCCTGCCCTCGCCTTGGCTCCGGCCTGCTCTCGCCTTGGTTCCGGCCTGCTCTCGCTGTAGCTCCGGACTGCCCTTGCCCTGGCTCCGGCCTGCCATCGCTCTGGCACTGGCGTGCCCTCGCCTTGGCTCCGGCCTGCTCTCGCTCTGACTCAGGCCTGCCCTCGTCCTGGCTCCGGCCTGCTCTGGATCTGCCTCTGGCCTGCCCTCGCCTTGGCTCCGGCCTGCTCTCGCTCTGGCCTGCACTCGCCCTGGCTCCGGCCTGCTCTTGCCCTGGCTCTGGCCTTCTCTCGCTCTGACTCTGGCCGGCCCTCGCCCTGGCTCCAGCCTGCTCTGGATCTGGCTCTGGCCTGCCCTCGCCTTGGCTCCGGCCTGCTCTCGCTCTGACCTGCCCTCGCCTTGGCTCCGGCCTGCTCTCGCCTTGGCTCCGGCCTGCTCTTGCTCTGGCTTCGGCCCGCCCTCGCTGTGGCTCCGGCCTGCCCTTGCTCTGGCTCCGACCAGCCCTCGCCTTGCCTCCGGCCAGCTCTCGCCCTCGCTCCGGCCTGCTCTTGCTCTGGCCTTCCCTCGCCCTGTCTCCGGCCTGCTCTTGCTCTGGCCTGCCCTCGTCTTGACTCCAGCCTGCTCTCGCTCTGGTTCTGGCCTGCCTTCACCTTGGCTCCGGCATCCCCTCGCTCTGGCTCAAGCCAGCTCTAGCTCTGGCTCTGGCCTGCCCTCGCCTTGGCTCCGGCCTGCTCTCACCCTGGCTTGCTTTCGCTCTGGCCTGCCCTCGCCCTGGCTCCGGCCTGCTCTCTCACTGGCTCTGGCCTGCCCTCCCCTTGGCTCCTGCCTGTTCTCGCCCTGGATCCAGCCTGACCTTGCTTTGGATCATGCCTGCTCTCGAACTGGCCTGATGTCAACTTTGCTCCGGCCTGCCCTCGCCCTGGCTCCAGCCTGCACTCGCCTTGGCTCCGGCCTACTCTCTCTCTGGCTCTGGCCTGCCCTCGCCCTGGCTCCGGTCTGCCCTCGCTCTGGCTCTGGCCTGCCCTCGCCTTGGCTCCGGCCTGCTCTCGCCCTGGCTCCGGACTGCTCTGGCCCTGGTTCCAACCTGCCCTTGCCTTGGCTCATGCCTGCTCTCGCTCTGGCCTGCCCTCGCCTTGGCTCCGGCCTGCTCTCGCTCTGGATCCAGCCTGCCCTCACTCTGGCTCCTGCCTGCCCTCGCCTTGGATCCGGCCTGCTCTCGCTCTGGGCTGCCCTCGCTCTGCCTCTGGCCTGCCCTCGCCTTAGTTCCGGCCCCCTCTCGCCATGGCTCCAGCCTGCTCTCGCTCTGGCCTGCCCTTGTCTTGGCTACTGCCTGCTCTCGACATGGCTCCAGCCTGCTCTCGCTCTGGCTCTGGCCTGCCCTCGCCCTGGCTCTGGCCTGCCCTCGCCCTGGCTCTGGCCTGCCCTCGCCCTGGCTCCGGTCTGCTCTCGCCCTGGCTCCGGCCTGCTCTCGCTCTGACTCTGGCCTGCCCTCGCCCTGACTCCGGCCTGCTCTGGATCTGGCTCTGGCCTGCCCTCGCCTTGGCTCCGGCCTGATCTCGCCCTGGCTCTGGCCTGCTCTCGCTCTGGCCTGCCCTCGCCTTGGCTCCGGCCTGCTCTCGCCTTGGCTCCGGCCTGCTCTTGCTCTGGCTTCGGCCAGATCTCGCTGTGGCTCCGGCCTGCCCTTGCTCTGGCTCCGACCAGCCCTCGCCTTGCCTCCGGCCTGCTCTCGCCCTCGCTCCGGCCTGCTCTTGCTCTGACTCTGGCCTCTCCTCGCCCTGGCTCCGGCCTGCTCTTGCTCTGGCCTGCCCTCGTCTTGACTCCAGCCTGCTCTCGCTCTGGTTCTGGCCTGCCTTCACCTTGGCTCCGGCATCCCCTCGCTCTGGCTCAAGCCTGCTCTAGCTCTGGCTCTGGCCTGCCCTTGCCTTGGCTCCAGACTGCTCTTGCTCTGGCTTGCTCTGGCATGCCCTCGCCTTGGCTCCGGCCTGCTCTCGCTCTGGCCTGCCCTCGCCTTGGCTCCGGCCTGCTCTCGCCCAGGCTCCGGCCTGCTCTCGTCCTGGCTCCGGCCTGCTCTTGCTCTGGCCTGCCCTCGCTTTCGCTCTAGCCTACTCTCGCTCTGGCTCTGGCCTGCCCTCGTCCTGGCTCCGGCCTGCTCTCGCTCTGGCATACCCTCGCCTTTGCTACGGCCTCCTCTCGCTCTGACTCTGGCCTGCCCTCGCCTTGGCTCCGGCCTGCTCTGGCTCTGTCCTGCCCTCGCCTTGGTTCCGGCCTGCTCTCGCCCAGGCCTCGGCCTGCCCTCGTCCTGGCTCCGGCCTGTTCTCGCTCTGGCCTGCCCTCGCTTAGGCTCCAGCTTGCTCTCGCCTTGGCTCCAGACTGCTTCCGCTGTAGCTCCGTAATGCCCTCGCCCTGGCTCCGACCAGCTCTCGCTCTTGCCTGCCCTCGCCTTGGCTCCGGCCTGCTCTCGCCTTGGTTCCGGCCTGCTCTCGCTGTAGCTCCGGACTGCCCTTGCCCTGGCTCCGGCCTGCCATCGCTCTGGCACTGGCGTGCCCTCGCCTTGGCTCCGGCCTGCTCTCGCTCTGACTCAGGCCTGCCCTCGCCCTGGCTCCGGCCTGCTCTGGATCTGCCTCTGGCCTGCCCTCGCCTTGGCTCCGGCCTGCTCTCGCTCTGGCCTGCACTCGCCCTGGCTCCGGCCTGCTCTTGCCCTGGCTCTGGCCTTCTCTCGCTCTGACTCTGGCCGGCCCTCGCCCTGGCTCCAGCCTGCTCTGGATCTGGCTCTGGCCTGCCCTCGCCTTGGCTCCGGCCTGCTCTCGCTCTGGCCTGCCCTCGCCTTGGCTCCGGCCTGCTCTCGCCTTGGCTCCGGCCTGCTCTTGCTCTGGCTTCGGCCCGCCCTCGCTGTGGCTCCGGCCTGCCCTTGCTCTGGCTCCGACCAGCCCTCGCCTTGCCTCCGGCCAGCTCTCGCCCTCGCTCCGGCCTGCTCTTGCTCTGGCCTTCCCTCGCCCTGTCTCCGGCCTGCTCTTGCTCTGGCCTGCCCTCGTCTTGACTCCAGCCTGCTCTCGCTCTGGTTCTGGCCTGCCTTCACCTTGGCTCCGGCATCCCCTCGCTCTGGCTCAAGCCAGCTCTAGCTCTGGCTCTGGCCTGCCCTCGCCTTGGCTCCGGCCTGCTCTCACCCTGGCTCCGGCCTGCTTTCGCTCTGGCCTGCCCTCGCCCTGGCTCCGGCCTGCTCTCTCACTGGCTCTGGCCTGCCCTCCCCTTGGCTCCTGCCTGTTCTCGCCCTGGATCCAGCCTGACCTTGCTTTGGATCATGCCTGCTCTCGAACTGGCCTGATGTCAACTTTGCTCCGGCCTGCCCTCGCCCTGGTTCCAGCCTGCACTCGCCTTGGCTCCGGCCTACTCTCTCTCTGGCTCTGGCCTGCCCTCGCCCTGGCTCCGGTCTGCCCTCGCTCTGGCTCTGGCCTGCCCTCGCCTTGGCTCCGGCCTGCTCTCGCCCTGGCTCCGGACTGCTCTGGCCCTGGTTCCAACCTGCCCTTGCCTTGGCTCATGCCTGCTCTCGCTCTGGCCTGCCCTCGCCTTGGCTCCGGCCTGCTCTCGCTCTGGATCCAGCCTGCCCTCACTCTGGCTCCTGCCTGCCCTCGCCTTGGATCCGGCCTGCTCTGGCTCTGGGCTGCCCTCGCTCTGCCTCTGGCCTGCCCTCGCCTTAGTTCCGGCCCCCTCTCGCCATGGCTCCAGCCTGCTCTCGCTCTGGCCTGCCCTTGTCTTGGCTACTGCCTGCTCTCGACATGGCTCCAGCCTGCTCTCGCTCTGGCTCTGGCCTGCCCTCGCCCTGGCTCTGGCCTGCCCTCGCCCTGGCTCCGGCCTGCTCTCGCCCTGGCTCCGGCCTGCTCTCGCTCTGACTCTGGCCTGCCCTCGCCCTGACTCCGGCCTGCTCTGGATCTGGCTCTGGCCTGCCCTCGCCTTGGCTCCGGCCTGATCTCGCCCTGGCTCTGGCCTGCTCTCGCTCTGGCCTGCCCTCGCCTTGGCTCCGGCCTGCTCTTGCTCAGGCTTCGGCCTGCCCTCGCTGTGGCTCCGGCCTGCCCTTGCTCTGGCTCCGACAAGCCCTCGCCTTGCCTCCGGCCTGCTCTCGCCCTGGCTCCAGCCTGCTCTTGCTCTGGCCTTCCCTCGCCCTGGCTCCGGCCTGCTCTTGCTCTGGCCTTCCCTCGGCCTTGCTCCGGCCTGCTCTTGCGCTGGCCTGCCCTCTTCTTGACTCCAGCCTGCTCTCGCTCTGGTTCTGGCCTGCCTTCACCTTGGCTCCGGCATCCCCTCGCTCTGGCTCAAGCCTGCTCTAGCTCTGGCTCTGGCCTGCCCTTGCCTTGGCTCCAGACTGCTCTCGCTCTAGCTCTGGCTTGCTCTCGCTCTTGCCTGCCCTCGTCTTGGCTCCGGCCTGCTCTCGCTCTTGTCTGCCCTCGCCTTGGCTCCGACCTGCTATCGCTCTGGTCTGCCCTCGCCTTGGCTCTGGCCTGCTCTCGCTCTACTTCTGGCCTGCCCTCGCCTTGGCTCCGGTCTGCTCTCGCCTTGGTTCCGGCCTGCTCTCGCCCTGGCTCCGGCCAACCATCGCTCTGGCTCCGGCCTGCCCTCGCCTTGGCTCCGGCCTGCTCTCACCCTGGCTCCGGCCTGCTCTCACCCTGGCTCCGGCCTGCTCTCTCTCTGGCTCTGGCCTGTTTTCGCCTTGGCTCCTGCTTGTTCTCGCCCTGGATCCAGCCTGACCTTGCTTTGGATCATGCCTGCTTTCGATCTGGCCTGACGTCAACTTGGGTCCGGCCTGCTCTCACTCTGGCTCCGGCCTGCCCTCGCTCTGGCTCCGGCCTGCCCTCGCCTTGGCTCCGGCCTGCTCTCGCCCTGGCTCCAGCCTGTTCTCGCCCTGGCACCGGCCTACTCTCTCTTTGGCTCCGGCCTGCTCTTGCCCTGGCTCCGGACTGCTCTCGCCCTAGTTCCGGCCTGCCCTTGCCTTGGCTCATGCCTGCTCTCGCTCTGGCCTGCCCTCGCCTTGGCTCCGGCCTGCTCTCGCTCTGGATCCAGCCTGCCCTCACTCTGGCTCTGGCCTGCCCTTGCCTTGGCTCTGGCCTGCTCTCGCTCTGGCCTGCCCTCGCCCTGGCTCAAGCTTGCCTGCCCTAGCTCTGCCTCTGGCCTGCCCTCGCCTTAGTTCCGGCCTCCTCTCGCCCTGGCTCCAGCCTGCTCTCGCTCTGGCCTGCACTTCTCTTGGCTACTGCCTGCTCTCGACCTGGCTCTTGCTTACTCTCGCTCTGGCTTTGGCCTGTCCTCTCCTTGGCTCCAGCCTGCTCTTGCACTGGCTCCAGCCTGCCTTCGTCCTGGCTCTGGCCTGCTCTCGCTCTGGCTCCGGCCTGCTCTCGCACTGGCTCCGGCCTGCTCTCGCACTGGCTCTGGCCTGCTATATCTCTGGCTCCGGCCTGCCCTCGCCTTGGCTCCTGCCTGTTCTCGCCCTGGATCCGGCCTGCATTTGCCTTGGCTCCGGCCTGCTCTCGGTCTGGTTCCAGCCTACCCTTGCTTTGGATCATGCCTGCTCTCGATCTGGCCTGACATAAACTTGGCTCCGGCTTGCTCTCGCTCTGGCTTCGGCCTGCCCTCGCTCTGGCTAAGTCCTGCTCTCGCCTTGGGTCCGGCCTGCTCTCGCTCTGGCTCCAGCCTGCCCTCGCCCTGGCTCCGGCCTACTGTCGCTCTTTCTCTGGCCTGCCCTCGCCCTGGCTCTGGCCTGCCCTCACCTTGGCTCCAGCCTGCTCTCGCCCTGGCTCCGGCCTGCTCTCGCTCTGGCCTGCCCTTGCCTTGCCTCCCGCCTGCTCAGGCCCTGGCTCCGGCTTGCTCTCGGCTCTGGCCTGCCCTCGCCTTGGCTCCGGCCTTCTCTCGCTATGGCTCCGGCCTGCCCTCGCACGGGCTCCGGCCTTCTCTCGCTATGGCTCCGGCTTGCCCTGGCACGGGCTCCAGCCTGCTTTCGCCCTGGATCTGGCCTACTCTCGCTCTGGCTCCGGCATGTTCTCGCTCTGCATCCGGCCTCCTCTCGCCTTGGCTCCGGCCTGCTCTCGCCTTGGCTCCGACATGCTCTCGCCCTGGCTCCGACATGCTCTCGCCCTGGTTCTGGCCTGTCCTTGCCTTGGCTCTGGCCAACTCTTGCTTTGGCTACGGCCTGCCCTTCCCCTGGCTAAGGCCTGCTCTCGCTCTGGCTCCGGCCTTCCCTCGCCTTGGCTCCAGCCTGCCCTCGCCATGGCTCCGCCCGCTCTCACTCCGGCCTGCTTTCGCAAAGGCTCCGGCCTGCTCTCACTCTGGCTCTTGCCTGCTCTCGCTCTGGCTCCGGCCTGCCATCGATCTGGCTCCAGCCTGCCCTTGCACTGTCTCCGGCCTGCCCTCGACCTGGCTCCGGCCTGCTCTCGCTCTGGATCCGGCCTGCTCTCGCCTTGGCTCCGGCTTGTTCTCGCCTTGGCTCCAGACTGCTCTCGACCTGGCCCCGGCCTGCTCTCGTCCTGGTTCATGCCTGCCCTTGCTTTGGCTTCGTCCTTCTCTCGCTCTGTCTGGCTCTGGCCTGCCCTCGCCTTGGCTCTGGCCTACTCTCGCTCTGGCTCCGGCCTGCCCTTGCTCTGGCTCCGGCCTGCTCTCGCTCTGTCTCTGGCCTGCTCTCGCTCTGACTGGCCCTTGCCTTTGCTCCGGCCTGCTCTCGCTCTTGCTCTGGCCTGCCCTCGCCATGGCTCTGGCCTTCTCTCGCTCTGGCTCTGGCCTACCCTCGTACCGGCTTTTACCTGCCCGAGCCTTGGCTCCGGCCTGCTCTGACTCTGGCTGGTGCCTGCCCTCGCCCTGGCTCTGGCCTTCTCTCGCTCTGGCTCTGCACTGTCCTCGCCTTGGCTTCAGCCTGTTCTCGTCCAGGCTCCGGCCTGCTCTCGCGCTGGTTCCGGCCTGCCCTCACCTTGGCTCCGGCCTGCTCTCGCCTTGGCTCTGGCCTGCTCTCGCTCTGGCTCCGGCCTGCCCTCGCTCTGGCTCCGGCCTACCCTCGCCCTGGCTCCGGCCAGCCCTCGCCCTGGCTCCGGCCTACCCTCGCCAGGCCTGGCTCCGGCCTGCCTTCTCTCTGGCTCTGGCCTGCCCTCGCACTGGTTCCGGCATGTTCTTGCTCTGGATCCGACCTCCTCTCGCCTTGGCTCCGGCCTGCTCTCTCTCTGGCTCTGGCCTGCCCTCGCCCTGGCTCTGGCCTACTCTCGCCCTGGCTCTGGCCTACTCTCGCTCTGGCCTGCTCTCTCTGGCTCTGGCCTCGCCCTCTCTCCAGCCTGCTCTCGCCCTGGTTCCGGCCTGCCCTTGCCTTGGCTCTGGCCTTCTATCGCTCTGGCCTACCCTCGCTTTGGCTCTGGCCTACCCTCGCCTTGGCTCCAGCCTGCTCTCGCCTTGGCTCCGGCCTCCTCTTACTCTGGCTCCGGCCTGCCCTCGCCCTGACTCCGGCCTACCCTTGCATTGGCTCCGGTCTGCTCTCGGCCTGGCTCCGACCTGCTTTCGCTCTGGCCTACGCATACCTTGGCTCCGGCCTGCTCTTCCTCTGGCTCTTGCCTGCCCTCGTCTTGACTCTAGCCTGATGTCGCTCTTGTTGTGGCCTGCCTTCGCCATGGCTCCAGCCTGCTCTCGCTCGGGCTCAGGCCTGCCCTAGCTCTGGCTCCGGACAGTTCTGGCTCTGGCCTGCTCTGGCTCTGGCCTGCCCTTTCCTTGGCTCCGGCCTTCTCTCATTCTGGCTCTGGACTGCCCTTGCCTTTGCTGGTCCAGCTTACTCTCGCTCTGGCCTGCCCTCGCCTTGGATCCGGACTGCTCTCGATTTGGCTCTGGCCTGCCCTCGCTTGGCTCCGGCTTGCTCTCGCTCTAGCTCCGGACTGGCCTCGCCCTGGGTCCGGCTTGCCATAGCTCTGGCTCTTGCCTGCTCTCACCCTGGTTCCGGCCTACCACTGCCTTGGCTCTGGCCAACCCTCGCTCTGGCTCCGGCCTGCTCTCACCCTGGCTCCGGCCTGCCCTCGTCCTTGCTCCGGCCTGCTCTCGCTCTGGCTCCGTTCTGCCCTCGCCTTGGCTCCGGCCTGCTCTCGCCCTGGCTCCGACCTGCTCTCGCCCTGGCCTGCCCTCGCCCAGGCTCCAGCCTGCCCTCGCCTTGGCTCCAGCCTACTCTCGCTCTGGCTCTGGCCTGCTCTTGCTCTGGATCTGGCCTCGCCCTGGGTCCGGCTTGCCCTCGCTCTGGCTCCGGACTGGCCTCGCCCTGGGTCCGGCTTGCCATCGCTCTGGCTCTTGCCTGCTCTCGCCCTGGTTCCGGCCTGCCCTTGTCTTGGCTCCGGCCTTCTCTCGCTCTGGGTCTGGCCTGCCCTTGCCTTGGCTCTGGCCAACTCTCGCTCTGGCTCCGGCCTGCCCTTGCCCTGGCTCCGGCCTGCTCTCGCCCTGGCTCTGGCCTGCTCTCGCTCAGGCTCTGGCCTGCTCTCGCTCTGGCCTGCCCTCGCCTTGGATCCGGACTGCTCTCAATTTGGCTCTGGCCTGCCCTCGCTTGGCACTGGCCTGCTCTCTCTCTGGCTCTGGCCTACCCTCGCTCTGGCTCTGGCCTGCCCTCGCTCTGGCCTGCCCTCGCTCTGGCCTGCCCACGCCTTGGCTCCGGCCTGCTCTTACTCTGGCTCTGGCCTGCCCTCGACCTGGCTCTGGGCTGCTCTCGCTCTGGCCTGTCCTCACCCTGGCTCCGGCCTGCTCTCGCCCTGGCTCCGGCCTGCCCTTGCTCTGGCCGGCTGTCGCTGTGGCTCTGGTCTGTCCTCGCCTAGGCTCCGGCCTGCTCTCACCCTGGCTCCGGCCTGCTCTCGCTCTGGATCTGGCCTGCCCTCGCCTTGGCTCCGGCCTGCTCTCCCCCTGGCTCCGGCCTGCTCTCGCTCTAGCTCCGCACTGCCTGCGCCCTGGCTCTGGCTTGCCATCACTCTGGCTCCGGCCTGCCCTCGTCCTGGCTCCGGCCTGCTTTTGCTCTGGCTCCGGCCTGCCCTCGCCTTGGCTCCGGCCTGATCTCGCCGTGGCTCCGGCCTGCTCTCGCTCTAGCTACGGACTGCCCTTGCCCTGGATCCGGCTTGCCATCGCTCTGGCTCCCAGCCTGCCCTTGCCTTGGCTCTGGCCTGGTCTCGACCTGGCTCCGACCTGCTTTCGCTCTGGCTCAGGCCTGCCCTCGCCCAGGCTTCGCCCTTCTCTCTCTCTGGCTCTGGCCTGCCCTCTCCCTGGCTCGGGCCTACTCTCGCTTTGGCTCTGGCCTGCTCTGGCTCTGCCTCGCCCTGGCTCCGGCCTGCTCTCGCCCTGGTTCAGGCCTGCCCTTTCCTTGGCTCCGTCCTTCTCTCGCTCTGGATCTGGCCTGCCCTTGCCTTGTCCCTGGCCTACTCTCGCTCAGGCTCTGGCCTGCCCTCGCCATGGCTCCGGCCTGCTCTCGCTCAGGCTCTGGCCTGCTTACCATGGCTCTGCCCTTCTCTCGCTCTGGCTGTGGCCTGCACTCGCCTCGGCTCCGGCCTGCTCTCGCTGTTACTCTGGCCTGCCCTAGCCCTGGCTCCTGCCTGCTCTGGTTCTGGCATGCCCTCTCCTTGGCTCCGGCTTCCTCTCGCCTGGCTCCGGCCTGCCTCGTCCTGGCTCCGGCCTGCTCTCGCTTTGGCCTACCCTCGCCTTTGCTCCGTCCTGCTCTCGCCTTGGCTACTGCCTGGTCTCGCTCTGGCTCCGGCCTGCCCTCGCCCTGGATCCGGCCTGCACTTGCTCTGGCTCCGGCCATCCCTCGCCTTGGCTCCAGCCTGCTCTCGCCCTAGCTCCGAACTGCTGTCGCTCTGGCCTGCCCTCTCCTTGGCTCCGGCCTGCTCTTGCCTTGGCTCCGGCCTGCTCTCGCTCAGGCTCCGGCCTGCCCTCGCCCTGACTCCGGCCTGACCTTGCTCTGGATCCGGCCTGCCCTTGCTCTGGCTCCGGCCATCCCTAGTCTTGGCTCCGGCCTGCTCTCGCCCTAGCTCCGGCCTACCCTCGCCAGGCCTGGCTCCAGCCTACCCTCTCTCTGGCTCCAGCCTACCCTCTCTCTGGCTCTGGCCTGCCCTCGCCCTGGTTCCGGCATGTTCTTGCTCTGGTTCCGGCCTCCTCTCGCCTTGGCTCCGGCCTGCTCTCGCCTTGGCTCCGGCCTGCTCTCTCTCTGGCTCTGGCCTGCTCTCGCCCTGGCTCTGGCCTACTCTCACTCTGGCCTGCTCTCTCTCTGGCTCTGGCCTCGCCCTGTCTCCAGCCTGCTCTCGCCCTGGTTCCGGCCTGCCCTTGCCTTGGCTCTGGCCTTCTATCGCTCTGGCTCTGGCCTGCCCTTGCCTTGGCTCTGGCCTACCCTCGCCTTGGCTCCGGCCTGCTCTCACCTTGGCTCCGGCCTGCCCTCGCCCTGACTCCGGCCTACCCTTGCATTGGCTCCGGCCTGCTCTCGGCCTGGCTCCGACCTGCTCTCGCTCTGGCCTACGCATACCTTGGCTCCGGCCTGCTCTTCCTCTGGCTCTTGCCTGCCCTCGTCTTGACTCTAGCCTGATCTCGCTCTTGTTCTGGCCTGCCTTCGCCATGGCTCCAGCCTGCTCTCGCTCTGGCTCAGGCCTGCCCTAGCTCTGGCTCCGGACAGCTCTGGTTCTGGCCTGCTCTGGCTCTGGCCTGCCCTTTCCTTGGCTCCGGCCTTCTCTCACTCTGGCTCTGGCCTGCCCTTGCCTTTGCTCCAGCTTACTCTCGCTCTGGCCTGCCCTCGCCTTGGATCCGGACTGCTCTCGATTTGGCTCTGGCCTGCCCTCGCTTGGCTCCGGCTTGCTCTCGCTCTAGCTCCGGACTGGCCTCGCCCTGGGTCCGGCTTGCCATCGCTCTGGTTCTTGCCTGCTCTCGCACTGGTTCCGGCCTGCCACTGCCTTGGCTCTGACCAACCCTCGCTCTGGCTCCGGCCTGCTCTCACCCTGGCTCCGGCCTGCCCTCGTCCTGGCTCCGGCCTGCTCTCGCTCTGGCTCTGGCCTGCCCTCTCCTTGGCTCCGGCCTGCTCTCGCTCTAGCTCCGGACTGCGCTCGCCCTAGCTCCAGCTTGCCATCGCTCTGGCTCCGTTCTGCCCTCGCCTTGGCTCCGGCCTGCTCTCGCCCTGGCTCCGACCTGCTCTCGCCCTGGCCTGGCCTCGCCCAGGCTCCAGCCTACTCTCGCTCTGGCTCTGGCCTGCTCTTGCTCTGGCCTCGCCCTCGACTTGGCTACGACCTGCTCTTGCTCTGGCTCTGGCCTGCTCTTGCTCTGGCTCTGGCCTGCCCTGGCTCTGCCTCTGGCCTGCCCTCGCCTTGGCTCCGGCCAGCTCTCACCTTGGCTCCGGCCTGCTCTCGCTCTAGTTCAGGACAGCCCTTGCCCTGGCTCCGGCCTGCCATCGCTCTGGCTCCGGCCTGCCCTCGCCTTAGCTCCGGCCTGCTCTTGCCCTAGCTCCGGCCGGTTCTCGCTTTGGCTCTGGCCCGCCCTCGACCTGCCTCCGGCCTGCTCTTTCTCTGGCCTGCCCTCATCCTGGCTCTGGCATACTCTCACTCTAGCTGTGGCCTGCTCTCGCTCTGGCCTCGCCCTGTCTCGGGCCTGATCTAGCCCTTGTTCCGTCCTGCTCTTGCCTTGGCTCCGGCCTTCTCTCGCTCTGGCCTGCTCATGCCCCCTGGCCTACTCTCGCTCTGGCTTTTGCCTGCCCTCGCCCTGGCTCCAGCCTGCTCTCGCCCTGGTTCCGGCCTGATCTTGCCTTGGCTCAGGCCTTCTCTCGCCCTGGCCTGCCCTCGCCGAGCCTCCGGCCTGCTCTCGCTCTGGCCGGCTCTCGCTCTGGCCTACCCTCGCCTTGGCTTCGGCCTGCTCTCGCCTTAGCTACGGCCAGCCCTTGCATTGGATCCGGCCTGCTCTCTCTCTGGCTCTGGCCTGCACATGCCTTGGCTCCGGCCTGCCCTAGCCTTAGCTCCGGCCGGCTCTCGCTCTGACTATGGCCTGCCCTCGCCCTGGCTCCGGCCTGCCCTCGTCCTTGCTCAGGCCTGCTCTCGCTCTGGCCTACCCTCGCCTTGGCTCCGGCCTGCTCTTGCCTTGGCTCCGGCCTGCTCTCGCCCTGACTCCGGCCTGCCCTTGCTCTGGATCCGGCCTGCCCTTGCTCTGGCTCCGGCCATCCCTCGCCTTGGCTCCGGCCTGCTCTCGCATTAGCTCCGGCCTACCCTCGCCAGGCCTGGCTCCAGCCTACCCTCTCTCTGGCTCTGGCCTGCCCTCGCCCTGGTTCCGGCATGTTCTTGCTCTGGATCCGGCCTCCTCTCGCCTTGGCTCCGGCCTGCTCTCTCTCTGGCTCTGGCCTGCCCTCGCCCTGGCTCTGGCCTACTCTCACTCTGGCCTGCTCTCTCTCTGGCCTCTCCCTGTCTCCAGCCTGCTCTCGCCCTGGTTCCGGCCTGCCCTCGCTTTGGCTCTGGCCTACCCTCGCCTTGGCTCCGGCCTGCTCTCGCCTTGGCTCCGGCCTCCTCTTACTCTGGCTCCGGCCTGCCCTCGCCCTGACTCCGGCCTACCCTTGCATTGGCTCCGGCCTGCTCTCGGCCTGGCTCCGACCTGCTCTCGCTCTGGCCTACGCATACCTTGGCTCCGGCCTGCTCTTCCTCTGGCTCTTGCCTGCCCTCGTCTTGACTCTAGCCTGATCTCGCTCTTGTTCTGGCCTGCCTTCGCCATGGCTCCAGCCTGCTCTCCCTCTGGCTCAGGCCTGCCCTAGCTCTGGCTCCGGACAGTTCTGGCTCTGCTGGCTCTGGCCTGCCCTTTCCTTGGCTCCGGCCTTCTCTCACTCTGGCTCTGGCCTGCCCTTGCCTTTGCTCCAGCTTACTCTCGCTCTGGCCTGCCCTCGCCTTGGATCCGGACTGCTCTCGATTTGGCTCTGGCCTGCCCTCGCTTGGCTCCGGCTTGCTCTCGCTCTAGCTCCGGACTGGCCTCGCCCTGGGTCCGGCTTGCCATCGCTCTGGATCTTGCCTGCTCTTGCCCTGGTTCCGGCCTGCCACTGCCTTGGCTCTGGCCAACCCTCGCTCTGGCTCCGGCCTGCTCTCACCCTGGCTCCGGCCTGCCCTCGTCCTGGCTCCGGCCTGCTCTCGCTCTGGCCTGCCCTCTCCTTGGCTCCGGCCTGCTCTTGCCCTAGCTCCGGCCTGCTCTCGCTCTAGCTCCGGACTGCGCTCGCCCTGGCTCCAGCTTGCCATCGCTCTGGCTCCGTTCTGCCCTCGCCTTGGCTCCGGCCTGCTCTCGCCCTGGCCTGCCCTCGCCCAGGCTCCAGCCTGCCCTCGCCTTGGCTCCAGCCTACTCTCGCTCTGGCTCTGGCCTGCTCTAGCTTTGGATCTGGCATCGCCCTGGGTCCGGCTTGCCATCGCTCTGACTCTTGCCTGCTCTCGCCCTGGTTCCGGCCTGTCCATGTCTTGGCTCCGGACTTCTCTCGCTCTGGGTCTGGCCTGCCTTTCCTTGGCTCTGGCCAACTCTCGCTCTGGCTCCGGCCTGCCCTTGCCCTGGCTCCAGCCTGCTCTCGCCCTGGCTCTGGCCTGCTCTCGCCCTGGCTCTGGCCTGCTCTCACTCTGGCTCTGGCCTGCCTTTGCTCCGGCTTACTCTCGCTCTGGCCTGCCCTCGCCTTGGATCCGGACTGCTCTCGATTTGGCTCTGGCCTGCTCTCTCTCTGGCTCTGGCCTACCCTCGCTCTGGCTCTGGCCTGCCCTCGCTTTGGCTCTGGCCTGCCCACGCCTTGGCTCCGGCCTGCTCTTATTCTGGCTCTGGCCTGCCCTCGACCTGGCTCTGGGCTGCTCTCGCTCTGGCCTGTCCTCGCCCTGGCTCCGGCCTGCTCTCGCCCTGGCTCCGGCCTGCCCTTGCTCTGGCCGGCTGTCGCTGTGGCTCTGGTCTGTCCTCGCCTTGGCTCCGGCCTGCTCTCGTCCTGGCTCCGGCCTGCTCTCGCTCTGGCTCTGGCCTGCCCTCGCCTTGGCTCCAGCCTGCCCTCGCATTGGCTCCGGCCTGCTCACCCCCTGGTTCCGGCCTGCTCTCGCTCTAGCTCCGGACTGCCTGCGCCCTGGCTCCGGCTTGCCATCACTCTGGCTCCGGCCTGCCCTCGTCCTGGCCTGCTTTTGCTCTGGCTCCGGCCTGCCCTCGCCTTGGCTCCGGCCTGCTCTCGCCGTG
Organism: Phyllobates terribilis; assembly: GCF_046119375.1. Classification (NCBI taxonomy): domain Eukaryota; kingdom Metazoa; phylum Chordata; class Amphibia; order Anura; family Dendrobatidae; genus Phyllobates; species Phyllobates terribilis. Next base: position 2,106,042 of record NW_027362863.1, read on the forward strand.
GCTCCGGCCTGCTCTCGCTCTAGCTACGGACTGCCCTTGCCCTGGATCCGGCTTGCCATCGCTCTGGCTCCCAGCCTGCCCTTGCCTTGGCTCCGGCCTGGTCTCGACCTGGCTCCGACCTGCTTTCGCTCTGGCTCAGGCCTGCCCTCGCCCAGGCTTCGCCCTTCTCTCTCTCTGGCTCTGGCCTGCCCTCTCCCTGGCTTGGGCCTACTCTCGCTTTGGCTCTGGCCTGCTCTGGCTCTGCCTCTAGCCTCGCCCTGGCTCCGGCCTGCTCTCGCCCTGGTTCAGGCCTGCCCTTGCCTTGGCTCTGTCCTTCTCTCGCTCTGGCTTGCCCTTGCCTTGTCCCTGGCCTACTCTCGCTCAGGCTCTGGCCTTCCCTCGCCATGGCTCCGGCCTGCTCTCGCTCAGGCTCTGGCCTGCTTACCATGGCTCTGCCCTTCTCTCGCTCTGGCTGTGGCCTGCACTCGCCTCGGCTTCGGCCTGCTCTCGCTGTTACTCTGGCCTCCCTAGCCCTGGCTCCTGCCTGCTCTGGTTCTGGCATGCCCTCTCCTTGGCTCCGGCTTCCTCTCGCCTGGCTCCGGCCTGCCTCGTCCTGGCTCCGGCCTGCTCTCGCTTTGGCCTACGCTCGCCTTTGCTCCGTCCTGCTCTCGCCTTGGCTACTGCCTGGTCTCGCTCTGGCTCCGGCCTGCCCTCGCCCTGGATCCGGCCTGCACTTGCTCTGGCTCCGGCCATCCCTCGCCTTGGCTCCAGCCTGCTCTCGCCCTAGCTCCGAACTGCTGTCGCTCTGGCCTGCCCTCTCCTTGGATCCGGCCTGCTCTCTCTATGACTCTGGCCTGTCCTCGTCCTGGCTCCGGCCTGCTCTCGCTTTGGCGTACCGTCGCCTTGGCTCCGGCCTGCTCTCACCTTGGCTCCGGCCTGCCCTTGCCTTGGCTCCGGCCTGCTCTTGCTCTGGCCTTCCATCGCCCTGGCTCCGGCCTGCTCTCGCTCTGGCCTGCCCTCGGCCTGACTCCGGCCTGCCCTTGCTCTGGCTCCGGCCTGACCTTGCCCTGACTCCGGCCTGCCCTTGTTGCTCTAGATCAGGCCAGCTCTCACCTTGGCTCCGGCCTGGTCTCGCTCTAGTTCTGGACTGCCCTTGCCCTTGCCCCTTGCCCTGGCTCCGGCCTCCCATCGCTCTGGCTCTGGCTTGCCCTCGCCTTAGCCGGGCCTGCTCTCGTCCTGGCTCCGGCCTGCTCTCGCTTTGGCTCTGGCCCGCCCTCGCCCTTGCTCCGGCCTGCTCTCTCTCTGGCTCTGGCCTGCCCTCGCCCTGTCTCCGGCATACTCTCACTCTGACTGTGGCCTGCTCTCGCTCTGGCCTCGCTCTGTCTCGGGCCTGATCTAGCCCTTGTTCCGGCCTGCCCTTGCTTTGGCTCCGGCCTTCTCTCGCTGTGGCTTTGGCCTGCCCTTGCCTTGGCTCTGGCCTACTCTCGCTCTTGCATTTGCCTGCCCTTGCCCTGGTTCCGGCCTGCTCTCGCTCTGGTTCTGGCCTGCTCTCGCTCTGGCCTCCCCTTGCCTTGGCTCCGGCCTGCTCTCGCTCTGGCCTGCCCTCGACTTGGCTACGACCTGCTCTTGCTCTGGCTCTGGCCTGCTCTTGCTCTGGCCTGCCCTGGCTCTGCCTCTGGCCTGCCCTCGCCTTTGCTCCGGCCAGCTCTCACCTTGGATCCGGCCTGCTCTCGCTCTAGTTCAGGACAGCCCTTGCCCTGGTTCCGGCCTGCCATCGCTCTGGCTCCGGAGTGCCCTCGCCTTAGCTCCGGCCTGCTCTTGCCCTGGCTCCGGCCGGCTCTCGCTTTGGCTCTGGCCCGCCCTCGCCCTGCCTCCGGCCTGCTCTTTCTCTGGCCTGCCCTCACCCTGGCTCTGGCATACTCTCACTCTGGCTGTGGCCTACTCTCGCTCTGGCCTCGCCCTGTCTCGGGCCTGATCTAGCCCTTGTTCCGTCCTGCCCTTGCCTTGGCTCCGGCCTTCTCTCGCTCTGGCCTGCCCATGCCCCCTGGCCTACTCTCGCTCTGGCTTTTGCCTGCCCTCGCCCTGGCTCCAGCCTGCTCTCGCCCTGGTTCCGGCCTGATCTTGCCTTGGCTCAGGCCTTCTCTCGCTCTGGCTCTGGCCTGCCCTCGCCGAGCCTCCGGCCTGCTCTCGCTCTGGCCGGCTCTAGCTCTGGCCTACCCTCGCCTTGGCTTCGGCCTGCTCTCGCCTTAGCTACGGCCAGCCCTTGCATTGGATCCGGCCTGCTCTCTCTCTGGCTCTGGCCTGCCCATGCCTTAGCTCCGGCCTGCCCTAGCCTTAGCTCCTGCCAGCTCTCGCTCTGACTCTGGCCTGCCCTCGCCCTGGCTCCGGCCTGACCTCGTCCTTGTTTAGACCTGCTCTCGCTCTGGCCTACCCTCGCCTTGGCTCCGGCCTGCTCTTGCCTTGGCTCCGGCCTGCTTTTGCTCTGGCTCCGGCCTGCCCTCGCCTTGGCTCCGGCCTGCTCTCGCCTTGGCTCCGGCCTGCTCTCGCCCTGGCTCCGGCCTGCTCTCTCTGTGGCTCTGGCCTGCCCTTGCCTTGGCTCCGGCCTTCTCTCTCTATGACTCTGGCCTGCCCTTGTCCTGGCTCCGGCCTGTCCTCGTCCTGGCTCCAGCCTGCTCTCGATCTGGCTCTGGTGTACCCTCGCCTTGGCTGCGGCCTGCTCTCACCTTGGCTACAGCCTGCTCTCGCACTGGCTCTAACCTGACCTTGCTCTGGCTCCGGCCAGCCCTTGTCCTGGCTCTGGCCTGCTCTCGCCCTGGGTCCGACCTACTCTTGCTCTGGCCTGCCCTGGCTCTGCCTCTAGCCTGCCCTTGCTCTGGCTCCGGACTGACCTTGCCTTGGCTCCGGACTGCTCTCGCCCTGGCTCCTGCCTGCGGTCGCTCTGGCTCTGGCCTGCCATCACCCTGGCTCCAGCCTGCTCTCTCTCTGGCTCTGGCCTGCCCTAGCCATGGCTCCGGCCTAGTTTCGCTCTGGCTCTGGCCTGCTCTCGCTCTGGCTTTGGCCTCGAACTGTCAACGGCGTGCTCTCGCCCTGGTTCTGGCCTGCCCTTGCCTTGGCTCCGGCCTTCTCTTGCTCTGGCTCTGGCCTGCCCTTGCCTTGGCTCTGGCCTACTCTTGCTCTGGCCTGCCCTCGCCCTGGCCCCGGCCTGCTCTCGCTCTGGCCTGCTTTCGCTCTGCCGTGCCCTCGCCTTGGCTCCGTCCTGCTCTAGCTCTGACTCTGGCCTGCCCTCGCCCTGGCTCCGGCCTGCTCTGGATCTGGCTCTGGCCTGCCTTCTCCTTGGCTACGGCCTGCTCTCTCGCCCTGGCTCCGGCCTGCTCTCGCTCTGGACGGCCCTCGCCTTGGCTTCGGCCTGCTCTCGCCTTGACTCTGGCTTGCTCTTGCTCTGGCTCCGGCCTACCCTTGCTCTGACTCTGGCCAGCCTTCGCCTTGGCTCCGGCCTGCTCTCGCCCTGGCTCCGGCCTGCCCTTGCTCTAGCTCAGGCCAGCCCTCGCATTAGCTCCGACCTGCTCTCGCTCTGGCCTGCCCTCGCTCTGGCTCTGGCCTGCTCTCTCTCTGGCTCTCGCCTGCCCATGCCTTGGCTCCGGCCTGCTCTTACTCTGGCTCTGGCCTGCCCTCGTCTTTACTCTGGCCTGATCTCGCTCTTGTTCTGGCCTGCCTTCGCCTTGGCTCCGGCCTGCTCTTGCTCAGGCCTGCTCTCACTCTGGCTCAGGCCTGCTCTCTCTCTGGCTCTCGCCTGCCCATGCCTTGGCTCCGGCCTGCTCTTCCACTGGCTCTGGCCTGCCCTCGTCTTTACTCTGGCCTGATCTCGCTCTTGTTCTGGCCTGCCTTCGCCTTGGCTCCGGCCTGCTCTCGCTCTGGCCTCCCCTCGCCTTGGCTCCGGCCTGCTCTAGCTCTGGCTCTGACCTGCCCTCGCCTTGGCTCCGACCTGCTCTTGCTCTAGCCTGCCCTCGCCTTGGCTCCGGTCTGCTCTCGCCCTGCCCTTGCGCTGGCTCCGGCCAGCCCTCGCCTTGGCTCCGGCCTGCTCTCGCCCTGGCTCCGGCCTGCTCTTGCTCTGGCCTGCCCTCGCCCTGGCTCTGGCCTGCTCTTGCTCTGGCCTGCCCTCGTCTTGACTCCGGCCTGTTCTCACCCTTGTTCCGGCCTGCCCTTGCCTTGGCTCCAGCCTGCTCTTGCTCTGGCTCTGGCCTGCCCTCGTCTTGACTCCGGCCTGCTCTCGCTCTGGTTCGGGCCTGCCTTTGCCTTGGCTCCGGCCTCCTCTCGCTCTGGCTCAGGCCTACTCGCTCTCTGGCTCTGGCCTGCCCTTGGCTCCGGACTTCTCTAGCTCTGGCACTGGCCTGCTCTCGCTCTGGCCTGCCCTTACCTTGGCTCTGGCCTGTTCTCACTCTGACTCTGGCCTGCCATCGCCTTGGCTCCGGCCTGCTCTCTCTCTTGCTCTGGCATGCCCTGGCTCTGCCTATGGCCTGCCCTCGCCTTGGTTCCGACCTGCTCTCGCTCTGGTTCTGGGCTGCCTTCTCCTTGGCTCCGGCCTGCTATTGCTCTGGCTAAGGCCTACTCTCTCTCTGGCTCTGGCCTGCCCTTGCCTTGGCTCCGGACTGCTCTCGCTCAGGCACTGGCCTGCTCTCACTCTGGCTCTGGCCTGCCCTCGCTCTGACTCTGGTCTGCCATCGCCCTGACTCCGGCCTACTCTCGCCCTGGCTCTGGCCTGCCCTCGTCCTGGCTCCGGCCTGCTCTCGCTCTGGCCTGCCATCGCATTAGCTCCGGCCTGCTCTCGCCCTGGCTCCGGCCTGCCCTCTTACTGGCTCCGGCCTGCTCTTGCTCTGGCCTGACCTCGCCTTGGCTCTGACCTGCTCTCTCCCTGGCTCCGGTCTGCCCTCGCCCTGGCTCCGGCCTGCCCTCGCCCTGGCTCTGGCCTGCTCTCACTCTGGCTCTGGCCTGTACTTGCTCTGGCTCCGGCCAGCCCTCTCCTTGGCTCCAGCCTGCTCTTGCTCTGGCTCTGTCCTGCCCTCGTCTTGACTCTGGTCTGCTCTCGCTCTGGTTCTAGCCTGACTTCGCCTTGGCTCCAGCCTGCTCTCGCTCTGGCTCAGGCCTACTCTCTCTCTGGCTCTGGCCTGCCCTTGCCTTGGCTCCGGACTGCTCTCGCTCTGGCACTGGCCTGCTCTCCTTCTGGCTCTGGCCTGCCCTCACCTTGGCTCCGGCCTGCTCTCGCTCTGATCTGCCCACGCTTTGGCTCCAGCCTGCTCTCGCTCTGGTACTGGCCTGCCCTGGCTCTGCCTCTGGCCTGCCCTCGCCTTGGCTCCGGTCTGCTCTCGCCTTGGCACCGGTCTGCCCTCGTATTGCTCTGGCTCCGGCCTGCTCTCGCTCTGCCTCTGGCCTGCTCTCACTCTGGATCTGGCCTGCCCTCACTTCGGCTCCGGCCTGCTCTCGCGTTGGCTCCGGCCTGCACTCGCTCTGGCCTGCTCTCGCCCTGGCTCTGGCCTACTCTCTTTCTGGCCTGCTCTCGCTCTGGCCTCGCCCTGTCTCCGGCCTGCTCTCGCCCTGGTTCCGGCCTGCCCTTCCATCGCTCTGGCTCTGGCATGCCCTTGCCTTGGCTCTGGCCTACCCTCGCCGTGGCTCCGACCTGCTCTCGCCCTGACTCCGGCCTGCCCTCGCATTGGCTCCGGCCTGCTCTCGCCCTGGCTCCGACCTGCTGTCGCTCTGGCCTGCCCTCACCCTGGCTCCGGCCTGCTCTCGCTCTGGCCTGCCCTCGCCCTGGCTCCGGCCTGCTCTCGCTCTGGCCTGCCCTCGCCCTGGCTCCGGCCTGCTCTTTCTCTGGCTCTTGTCTGCCCATGCCTTGGCTCCGGCCTGCTCTTATTCTGGCTCTGGCCTGCCCTCTAGCCTGATCTCGCTCATGGCTCCAGCCTGCTCTCGCTCTGGCTCAGGCCTGTTCTTGCTCTGGCTCAGGCCCGCCCTAGCTCTGGCTCCGGACTGCTCTAGCTCCGGCTCTGGCCTGCTCTCGCTATGGCTCTGGCCAGCCCTCACCCTGGCTTCGGCATACTCTCGATCAGGTTCTGACCTGCTCTCGCTCTGGCTCTGGCTTCGCCCTGTCTCCGGCCGGCTCTCGCCCATGTTCCGGCCTGCCCTTGCCTTGGCTCCGGCCTTCTCTCGTTCTGGCCTGCCCTTGCCTTGGCTCTGGCCTACTCTCGCTCTGGCTCTGGCCTACTCTCGCTCTGGCTCTGGCCTGCTCTCGCCCTGGGTCCGACCTACTCTTGCTCTGGCCTGCCCTGGCTCTGCCTCTAGCCTGCCCTTGCTCTGGCTCCGGACTGACCTTGCCTTGGCTCCGGACTGCTCTCGCCCTGGCTCCTGCCTGCGGTCGCTCTGGCTCTGGCCTGCCATCACCTTGGCTCCAGCCTGCTCTCTCTCTGGCCTGCTTTCGCTCTGGCCTGCCCTAGCCATGGCTCCGGCCTAGTTTCGCTCTGGCTCTGGCCTGCTCTCGGTCTGGCTTTGGCCTCGAACTGTCAACGGCGTGCTCTCGCCCTGGTTCCGGCCTGCCCTTGCCTTGGCTCCGGCCTACTCTTGCTCTGGCCTGCCCTCGCCCTGGCCCCGGCCTGCTCTCGCTCTGGCCTGCTTTCGCTCTGGCGTGCCCTCGCCTTGGCTCCGTCCTGCTCTCGCTTTGACTCTGGCCTGCCCTCGCCCTGCTTTCTCCTTGGCTACGGCCGGCTCTCTCGCCCTGGCTACGGCCTGCTCTCGCTCTGGACTGCCCTCGCCTTGGCTTCGGCCTGTTCTCGCCTTGACTCTGGCTTGCTCTTGCTCTGGCTCCGGCCTGCCCTCACCCTGGCTCCGGCCTGCCCTTGCTCTGACTCTGGCCAGCCCTCGCCTTGGCTCCGGCCTGCTCTCGCCCTGGCTCCGGCCTGCCCTTGCTCTAGCTCAGGCCAGCCCTCGCATTAGCTCCGACCTGCTCTCGCTCTGGCCTGCCCTCGCTCTGGCTCCGGCCTGCTCTCTCTCTGGCTCTCGCCTGCCCATGCCTTGGCTCCGGCCTGCTCTTCCTCTGGCTCTGGCCTGCCCTCGTCTTTACTCTGGCCTGATCTCGCTCTTGTTCTGGCCTGCCTTCGCCTTGGCTCCGGCCTGCTCTTGCTCAGGCATGCTCTCGCTCTGGCTCTGGCCTGCTCTCTCTCTGGCTCTCGCCTGCCCATGCCTTGCCTCCGGCCTGCTCTTCCACTGGCTCTGGCCTGCCCTCGTCTTTACTCTGGCCTGATCTCGCTCTTGTTCTGGCCTGCCTTCGCCTTGGCTCCGGCCTGCTCTTGCTCAGGCCTGCTCTCGCTCTGGCTCAGGCCTGCTATCGCTCCGGCCTGCACTTGGCTTGGCTCCGGACTGCTTTCGCTCTTGCCTGCTCTCGCTCTGGCCTCCCCTCGCCTTGGCTCCGGCCTGTTCTAGCTCTGGCTCTGACCTGCCCTCGCCTTGGCTCCGACCTGCTCTTGCTCTGGCCTGCCCTCGCCTTGGCTCCGGTCTGCTCTCGCCCCGCCCTTGCGCTGGCTCCGGCCAGCCCTCGCCTTGGCTCCGGCCTGCTCTCGCCCTGGCTCCGGCCTGCTCTCGCCCTGGCTCTGGCCTGCTCTTGCTCTGGCCTCGTCTTGACTCCGGCCTGTTCTCGCCCTTGTTCCGGCCTGCCCTTGCCTTGGCTCCAGCCTGCTCTTGCTCTGGCTCTGGCCTGCCCTCGTCTTGACTCCGGCCTGCTCTCTCTCTGGTTCGGGCCTGCCTTTGCCTTGGCTCCGGCCTCCTCTCGCTCTGGCTCAGGCCTACTCGCTCTCTGGCTCTGGCCTGCCCTTGTCTCCGGACTTCTCTAGCTCTGGCACTGGCCTGCTCTCGCTCTGGCACTGGCCTGCTCTCGCTCTGGCCTGCCCTCACCTTGGCTCTGGCCTGTTCTCACTCTGACTCTGGCCTGCCATCGCCTTGGCTCCGGCCTGCTCTCTCTCTTGCTCTGGCATGCCCTGGCTCTGCCTATGGCCTGCCCTCGCCTTGGTTCCGACCTGCTCTCGCTCTGGTTCTGGGCTGCCTTCTCCTTGGCTCCGGCCTGCCCTTGCCTTGGCTCCGGACTGCTCTCGCTCAGGCACTGGCCTGATCTCACTCTGGCTCTGGCCTGCCCTCGCTCTGACTCTGGTCTGCCATCGCCCTGACTCCGGCCTGCTCTGGCTGTAGCTCTGGCCTGCTCTCATGCTGGCTCTGGCCTGCTCTCGTCCTGGCTCCGGCCTGCCCTCGTCCTGGCTCCGGCCTGCTCTCGCTCTGGCCTGCCATCGCATTAGCTCCGGCCTGCTCTCGCCCTGGCTCCGGCCTGCTCTTGCTCTGGCCTGACCTCGCCTTGGCTCTGACCTGCTCTCTCCTTGGCTCCGGCCTGCCCTCGCCCTGGCTCTGGCCTGCTCTCACTCTGGCTCTGGCCTGCCCTCTTACTGGCTCCGGCCTGCTCTTGCTCTGGCCTGACCTCGCCTTGGCTCTGACCAGCTCTCTCCTTGGCTCCGGCCTGCCCTCGCCCTGGCTCCGGCCTGCCCTCGCCCTGGCTCTGGCCTGCCCTCGCCCTGGCTCTGGCCTGCCCTCGCCCTGGCTCTGGCCTGCCCTCGCCCTGGATCTGGCCTGCTCTCACTCTGGCTCCGGCCAGCCCTCTCCTTGGCTCCAGCCTGCTCTTGCTCTGGCTCTCTCCTGCCCTCGTCTTGACTCTGGTCTGCTCTCGCTCTGGTTCTAGCCTGACTTCGCCTTGGCTCCAGCCTGCTCTCGCTCTGGCTCAGGCCTACTCTCTCTCTGGCTCTGGCCTGCCCTTGCCTTGGCTCCGGACTGCTCTCGCTCTGGCACTGCCCTGCTCTCGCCCTGGCACTGGCCTGCTCTCCTTCTGGCTCTGGCCTGCCCTCACCTTGGCTCCGGCCTGCTCTCGCTCTGGTCTGCCCTCGCTTTGGCTCCAGCCTGCTCTCGCTCTGGTACTGGCCTGCCCTGGCTCTGCCTCTGGCCTGCCGTCGCCTTGGCTCCGGTCTGCTCTCGCCTTGGCACCGGTCTGCCCTCGTATTGCTCTGGCTCCGGCCTGCTCTCGCTCTGCCTCTGGCCTGCTCTCACTCTGGATCTGGCCTGCCCTCGCCGTGGCTCCGACCTGCTCTCGCCCTGACTCCGACCTGCCCTCGCATTGGCTCCGGCCTGCTCTCGCCCTGGCTCCGACCTGCTCTCGCTCTGGCCTGCCCTCGCCCTGGCTCCGGCCTGCTCTCGCTCTGGCCTGCCCTCGCCCTGGCTCCGGCCTGCTCTTTCTCTGGCTCTTGTCTGCCCATGCCTTGGCTCCGGCCTGCTCTTCCTCTGGCTCTGGCCTGCCCTCTAGCCTGATCTCGCTCATGGCTCCAGCCTGCTCTCGCTCTGGCTCAGGCCTGTTCTCGCTCTGGCTCAGGCCCGCCCTAGCTCTGGCTCCGGACTGCTCTAGCTCTGGCTCTGGCCTGCTCTCGCTATGGCTCTGGCCAGCCCTCGCCCTGGCTCCGGCATACTCTCGATCAGGTTCTGACCTGCTCTCGCTCTGGCCCTGGCTTCGCCCTGTCTCCGGCCGGCTCTCGCCCATGTTCCGGCCTGCCCTTGCCTTGGCTCCGGCCTTCTCTCGTTCTGGTTCTGGCTTGCCCTTGCCTTGGCTCTGGCCTACTCTCGCTCTGGCTCTGGCCTACTCTCGCTCTGGCTCTGGCCTGCCCTCGCTCTGGCTCTGACCTGCTCTCGCTCTGGCGTGCCCTCGCCTTGGTTCCGGCCTGCTCTTGCCATGACTCTGGCCTGCTCTGGATCTGGCTCTGGCCTGCCCTCGCCTTGGCTACGGCCTGCTCTCGCTCTGGCTCTGGCCCGCCCTCGCCTTGGCTCCTGCCTGCTCTCGCCTTGGCTTCGGCCTGCTCGCGCTCTGGCTCCGGCCTGCTCTCGCCTGGGCTCCGGCCTGCTCTCGCCTTGGCTCTGGCCTGCTCTCGCCTTGGCTCTGGCCTGCTCTCGCCTTGGCTCCGGCCTGCTCTCGCTCTGGCTCCGGCCTGCTCTTGCACTGGCTCTGGCCTGCCCTTGCCCTGGCTCCGGCCTGCTCTTGCTCTGGATCTGGCCGGCTCTTGCTCTAGCTCTGGCCTGCCTTTGTCTTGACTCCGGCCTGCTCTCGCCCTGGCTCTGACCTGCTCTCGCTCTGGCCTGCCCTCGCCCTGGCTCCGGCCTGCTCTTTCTCTGGCTCTTGTCTGCCCATGCCTTGGCTCCGGCCTGCTCTTCCTCTGGATCTGGCCTGCCGTCTAGCCTGAACTCGCTCTTGTTCTGGCCTGCCTTCGTCATGGCTCCAGCCTGCTCTCGCTCTGGCTCAGGCCTGTTCTAGCTCTGGCTCTGGCCTGCTCTCGCTATGGCTCTGGCCAGCCCTCGCCCTGGCTCTGGCCAGCCCTCGACCTGGCTCCGGCATACTCTAGCTCAGGTTCTGACCAGCTCTCGCTCTGGCCTCGCCCTGTCTCCGGAATGCTCTCGCCCATGTTCCGTCCTGCCCTTGCCTTGGCTCCGGCCTTCTCTCGCTCTGGCTCTGGCCTGCCCATGCCCCCTGGCCTACTCTCGCTCTGGCTTTTGCCTGCCCTCGCCCTGGCTCCAGCCTGCTCTCGCCCTGGTTCCGGCCTGATCTTGCCTTGGCTCTGGCCTTCTCTCGCTCTGGCCTGACCTCGCCGAGCCTCCGGCCAGCTCTCGCTCTGGCTCTGGCCTACCCTCGCCTTGGCTCCGGCGTGCTCTCACCTTAGCTCCGGCTGGCTCTTGCTCTGGCTACGGCATGACCTCGCCCTGACTCCGGCCTGCCCTTGCTCTAGCTACGGCCAGCCCTTGAATTGGATCCGGCCTGCTCTCTCTCTGGCTCTGGCCTGCCCATGCCTTGGCTCCGGCCTGCCCTTGCCTTAGCTCCGGACGGCTCTCGCTCTGGCCTACCCTCGCCTTGGCTCCGGCCTGCTCTTGCCTTGGCTCCGGCTTGCTCTCGCTCAGGCTCCGGCCTGCCCTCGCCCTGACTCCGAGCTGACCTTGCTCTGGCTCCGGCCTGCCCTTGCCCTGACTCCGGCCTGCCCTTGCTCTAGCTCAGGCCAGCCTTCGCATTAGCTCCGGCCTGCTCTAGCCCTGGCTCCGACCTGCTCTCACTCTGGCCTGCCCTCGCTCTGGCTCCAGCCTGCGCTCTCTCTGGCTCTCGCCTGCCCATGCCTTGGCACCGGCCTGATCTTCCTCTGGCTCTGGCCTGCCCTCGTCTTGACTCTGGCCTGATCTCGCTCTTGTTCTGGCCTGCCTTCGCCTTGGCTCCGACCTGCTCTTGCTCTGGCTCAGGCCTGCTCTCGCTCTGGCTCCGGCCTGCTCTCGCTCTGGCCTCCCCTCGCCTTGGCTCCGGCCTGCTCTCGCTCTGGCACTGGCCTACCCTCGCCTTGGCTCCGACCTGCTCTTGCTCTGGCTCTGGCCTGCCCTTGCCTTGGCTCCGGCCTGCTCTCGCTCTGGCCCGCCCTCGCCTTGGCTCCGGCCTGCTCTCGCTCTAGTTCCGGACTGCCCTTGCCCTGGCTCCGGACTGCCATCGCTCTGGCTCCGGCCTGCCCTCGCCTTATCTCCGGCCTGCCCTCGCCCTGGCTCCGGCCTGCTCTCGCTTTGGCTCTGGCCCGCCCTCGCCCTGGCTCCGGCATACTCTCACTCTGGCTGTGGCCTGCTCTGGCTCTGGCCTCGCCCTGTCTCGGGCCTGATCTAGCCCTTGTTCCGGCCTGCCCTTGCCTTGGCTCCGGCCTTCTCTCGCTCTGGCTCTGGCCTGCCCTTGCCTTGGCTCTGGCCTACTCTCGCTCTGGCCTGCTCTGGCTCTGGCCTGCTCTCTCTCTAGCTCTGGTCTGCACTTGCTTTGGCTCTGGCCTGCTGTCGCTCTGGCTCCGGCCTGCCCTCGCTCTGGGACTGGCCTGCCCTCGCTCTGGCTCCGGCCTGATCTCTCTCTGGCCTGCCCTCGCGCTGGCTCTGGCCTGCTCTCGCTCTGGCCTCGCCCTGTCTCCGGCCTGCTCTCGCCTTGGCTCTGGCCTACCCTTGCCTTGGCTCCGGCCTGCTCTCGCCTTGGCTCCGGCCTGCTCTCACTCTGCTTCCGGCCTGCCCTTGCTCTGGCTCCGGCCTCGCATTGCCTCCGGCCTGCTCTCGCCCTGGCTCCGACCTGATCTCGCTCTGGCTTTGGCCTGCCCTCGCTCTGGCTCTGGCCTGCCCTCGCCCTGACTCCGGCCTGCTCTCTCTCTGGCTCTGGCCTGCCCTTCCTCTGGCTCTGGACTGCCCTCGTCTTGACTCTAGCCTGATCTCGCTCTTGTTCTGGCCTGCCTTCACCTTGGCTCCAGCCTGCTCTCGCTCTTGTTCTGGCTCTGGCCTCGCCCTGTCTCCGGCCTGCTCTCGCACTGGTTCCGGCCTGCCCTTGCCTTGACTCTGGCCTTCTATCACTCTGGCTCTGGCCTGCCCTTGCCTTGGCTCTGGCCTACCCTTGCCTTGGCTCTGGCCTGCTCTCGCTCTGGCCTGCTCTCGCTCTGGCCTCCCCTCGCCTTGGCTCCGGCCTGCTCTGGCTTTGGCCTACCCTCGCCTTGGCTCCGACCTGCTCTTACTCTGGCTCTGGCCTGCCCTCGCCTTGGCTCCGGCCTGCACTCGCTCTGGCTCTGGCCTGCCCTCGCCTTGGCTCCGGCCAGCTCTAACCTTGGCTACGGCCTGCTCTGGCTCTAGTTCCGGACTGCCCTTGCCCTGGCTCCGGCCTGCCATCACTCTGGCTCCGGCCTGCCCTCGCCTTAGCTCCGGCCTGCTCTCGCCCTGGCTCCGGGGTGCTCTCGCTTTGGCTCGGGCCCGCCCTCGCCCTGGCTCCGGCCTGCTCTCTCTGGCTCTGGCCTGCCCTCGCCCAGGCTCCGGCATACTCTCACTCTGGCTGTCGCCTGCTCTCGCTCTGGCCTCGCCCTGTCTCGGGCCTGCTTTAGCCGCTGTTCCGACCTGCCCTTGCCTTGGCTCTGGCCTTCTCTCGCTCTGGCTCTGGCCTGCCCTTGCCTTGGCTCTGGCCTACTCTCGCTCTGGCTCTCGCCTGCTCTCGCCCTGGCTCCGGCGTGCTGTCGCTCTGGATCTGGCCTGCTCTCGCTCTGGCTCTGGTGTGCCCTCGCCTTGGCTCCGGCCTGCTCTCGCTCGGACTCTGGCCTGCCCTCGCCCTGACTCCGGCCTGCTCTTGCTCTGGCCTGCCCTCGTCTTGACTCCGGCCTGTTCTCGCCCTTGTTCCGGCCTGCCCTTGCCTTGGCTCCGGCCTTCTCTCGCTCTAGCCGGCCCTTGCCTTAGCTCTGGCCTACTCTCGCTCTGGCTCTTGCCTACCCTCGCCCTGGCCTGCTCTCGCTCTGGCGTGCCTTCGCCTTGGTTCCGGCCTGCTCTCGCTCTGACTCTGGCCTACCCTCGCACTGACTCCGGCCTGCACTCGCCTTGGCTCCGGCCTGCTCTCGCCCTGGCTCTGGCCTGCACTCGCTTTGGCTCCGGCCTGCTCTCGCCTTGGCTCCAGCCTACTCTCGTTCTGGCCTGCTCTCGCTCTGGCCTCGCCCTATCTCTGGCCTGCTCTCGCCCTGGTTCCGGCCTGCCCTTCCCTTGGCTCGGGCCTTCTATCGCTCTGGCATGCCCTTGCCTTGGCTCTGGCCTACCCTCGCCGTGGCTCCAGCCTGCTCTCGCTCTTGCTCTTGTCTGCCCATGCCTTGGCTCCGGCCTGCTCTTCCTCTGGCTCTGGCCTGCCCTCTAGCCTGATCTCACTCTTGTTCTGGCCTGCCTTCGTCATGGCTCCAGCCTGCTCTCGCTCTGGCTCAGGCCTGTTCTCGCTCTGGCTCAGGCCCGCCCTAACTCTGGCTCCGGACTGCTCAAGCTGTGGCTCTGGCCTGCTCTCGCTATGGCTCTGGCCAGCCCTCGTCCTGGCTCCGGTATACTCTCGCTTAGGTTCTGACCTGCTCTCGCTCTGGCCTCGCCCTGTCTCCGGCCTGTTCTCGCCCATGTTCCGGCCTGCCCTTGCCTTGGCTCCGGCCTTCTCTCGTTCTGGCTCTGGCCTGCCCTTGCCTTGGCTCTGGCCTACTCTCGCTCTGGCCTGCTCTCGCCCTGGCTCCGGCCTGCTCTCGCTCTGGCTCTGACCTGCTCTCGCTCTGGCGTGCCCTCGCCTTGGCTCCGGCCTGCTCTCGCCATGACTCTGGCCTGCTCTGGATCTGGCTCTGGCCTGCCCTCGCCTTGGCTATGGCCTGCTCTCGCTCTGGCCCGCCCTCGCCTTGGCTCCGGCCTGCTCTCGCCTTGGCTCCGGCCTGATCTCGCTCTGGCCTGCCCTTGCCCTGGCTCCGGCAAGCTCTAGCTCTGGCTCTCGCCTGCTCTTACTCTGGCTCTGGCCTGCTCTAGCTCTGGCTCAGGCCTGCCCTAGTCTTGACTCCGGACTGTTCTCGCTCTTGTTCTGGCCTGCCTTCGCCTTGTCTCCGGCCTGCTCTCGCTCTGGCCTGCCCTTGCCTTGGCTCCGGACTGCTTTCTCTCTGGCTCTGGCCTGCTCTCGCTCTGGCTCTAGCCTGCACTCGCTTTGGCTCTGGCCTGCTGTCGCCCTGGCTCCGGCCTGCTCTCACTCTGGCACTGGCCTGCCCTGGCTGTGGCCTGCTCTCTCTATGGCCTGCCCTCGCCCTGGCTCTGCCTGCTCTCGCTCTGGCCTGCTCTGGCTCTGGCCTGCTCTCGCTCTGGCCTGCTCTCGCTCTGGCCTGCTCTCTCTCTGGCTCTGGCATCGCCCTGTCTCCGGGCTGCTCTCGCCCTGGTTCCGGCCTGCCCTTGCCTTGGCTCTGGCCTTCTATCGCTCTGGCTCTGGCTTGCCCTTGCCTTGGCTCTGGCCTACCCTCGCCTTGGCTCCGACCTGCTCTCGCCTTGGCTCCGGCCTGCTCTCGCTCTGCCTCCGGCCTGCCCTCGCCCTGACTCCGGCCTGCTCTTGCTCTGGCTTCGGCCTGCCCTCGCATTGGCTCCGGCCTGCTCTCGCCCTGGTTCCGACCTGCTCTCACTCTGGCTTTGGCCTGCCCTCGCTCTGGCTCTGGCCTGTCCTCGCCCTGGCTCCGGCCTGCTCTCTCTCTGGCTCTGGCCTGCCCATGCCTTGGCTCCGGCCTGCCCTTCCTCTGGCTCTGGACTGCCTTCTTCTTGACTCTAGCCTGATCTCGCTCTTGTTCTGGCTCTGGCCTCGCCCTGTCTCCGGCCTGCTCTCGCCCTGGTTCCGGCCTGCCCTTGCCTTGACTCTGGCCTTCTATCACTCTGGCTCTGGCCTGCCCTTGCCTTGGCTCTGGCCTGCTCTCGCTCTGGCCTGCTCTCGCTCTGGCCTCCCCTCGCCTTGGCTCCGGCCTGCTCTGGCTTTGGCCTACCCTCGCCTTGGCTCCGACCTGCTCTTGCTCTGGCCTGCCCTCGCCTTGGCTCCGGCCTGCACTCGCTCTGGCTCTGGCCTGCCCTGGCTCTGCCTCTGGACTGCCCTCGCCTTGGCTCCGGCCAGCTCTAACCTTGGCTACGGCCTGCTCTGGCTCTAGTTCCGGACTGCCCTTGCCCTGGCTCCGGCCTGCCATCACTCTGGCTCCGGCCTGCCCTCGCCTTAGCTCCGGCCTGCTCTCGCCCTGGCTCCGGGGTGCTCTCGCTTTGGCTCTGGCCCGCCCTCGCCCTGGCTACGGCCTGCTCTCTCTCTGGCTCTGGCCTGCCCTCGCCCAGGCTCCGGCATACTCTCACTCTGGCTGTAGCCTGCTCTCGCTCTGGCCTCCGGCATACTCTCACTCTGGCTGTAGCCTGCTCTCGCTCTGGCCTCGCCCTGTCTCGGGCCTGCTTTAGCCGCTGTTCCGGCCTGCCCTTGCCTTGGCTCTGGCCTTCTCTCGCTCTGGCTCTGGCCTGCCCTTGCCTTGGCTCTGGCCTACTCTCGCTCTGGCTCTCGCCTGCCCTCGCCCTGGCTCCGGCCTGCTGTCGCTCTGGATCTGGCCTGCTCTCGCTCTGGCGTGCCCTCGTCTTGGCTCCGGCCTGCTCTCGCTCGGACTCTGGCCTGCCCTCGCCCTGACTCCGGCCTGCTCTTCCTCTGGCCTGCCCTCGTCTTAACTCCGGCCTGTTCTCGCCCTTGTTCCGGCCTGCCCTTGCCTTGGCTCCGGCCTTCTCTCGCTCTAGCCGGCCCTTGCCTTAGCTCTGGCCTACTCTCGCTCTGGCTCTTGCCTACCCTCGCCCTGGCCTGCTCTCGCTCTGGCGTGCCTTCGCCTTGGTTCCGGCCTGCTCTCGCTCTGACTCTGGCCTGCCCTCGCACTGACTCCGGCCTGCACTCGCCTTGGCTCTGGCGTGCTCTCGCCCTGGCTCTGGCCTGCACTCGCTTTGGCTCCGGCCTGCTCTCGCCTTGGCTCCAGCCTACTCTCGTTCTGGCCTGCTCTCGCTCTGGCCTCGCCCTATCTCTGGCCTGCTCTCGCCCTGGTTCCGGCCTGCCCTTCCCTTGGCTCTGGCCTTCTATCGCTCTGGCTCTGGCATGCCCTTGCCTTGGCTCTGGCCTACCCTCGCCGTGGCTCCAGCCTGCTCTCGCTCTTGCTCTTGTCTGCCCATGCCTTGGCTCCGGCCTGCTCTTCCTCTGGCTCTGGCCTGCCCGCTAGCCTGATCTCACTCTTGTTCTGGCCTGCCTTCGTCATGGCTCCAGCCTGCTCTCGCTCTGGCTCAGGCCTGTTCTCGCTCTGGCTCAGGCCCGCCCTAACTCTGGCTCCGGACTGCTCAAGCTCTGGCTCTGGCCTGCTCTCGCCCTGGCTCCGGCCTGCTGTCGCTCTGGATCTGGCCTGCTCTCGCTCTGGCGTGCCCTCGTCTTGGCTCCGGCCTGCTCTCGCTCGGACTCTGGCCTGCCCTCGCCCTGACTCCGGCCTGCTCTTCCTCTGGCCTGCCCTCGTCTTAACTCCGGCCTGTTCTCGCCCTTGTTCCGGCCTGCCCTTGCCTTGGCTCCGGCCTTCTCTCGCTCTAGCCGGCCCTTGCCTTAGCTCTGGCCTACTCTCGCTCTGGCTCTTGCCTACCCTCGCCCTGGCCTGCTCTCGCTCTGGCGTGCCTTCGCCTTGGTTCCGGCCTGCTCTCGCTCTGACTCTGGCCTGCCCTCGCACTGACTCCGGCCTGCACTCGCCTTGGCTCTGGCGTGCTCTCGCCCTGGCTCTGGCCTGCACTCGCTTTGGCTCCGGCCTGCTCTCGCCTTGGCTCCAGCCTACTCTCGTTCTGGCCTGCTCTCGCTCTGGCCTCGCCCTATCTCTGGCCTGCTCTCGCCCTGGTTCCGGCCTGCCCTTCCCTTGGCTCTGGCCTTCTATCGCTCTGGCTCTGGCATGCCCTTGCCTTGGCTCTGGCCTACCCTCGCCGTGGCTCCAGCCTGCTCTCGCTCTTGCTCTTGTCTGCCCATGCCTTGGCTCCGGCCTGCTCTTCCTCTGGCTCTGGCCTGCCCGCTAGCCTGATCTCACTCTTGTTCTGGCCTGCCTTCGTCATGGCTCCAGCCTGCTCTCGCTCTGGCTCAGGCCTGTTCTCGCTCTGGCTCAGGCCCGCCCTAACTCTGGCTCCGGACTGCTCAAGCTCTGGCTCTGGCCTGCTCTCGCTATGGCTCTGGCCAGCCCTCGCCCTGGCTCCGGTATACTCTCGCTCAGGTTCTGACCTGCTCTCGCTCTGGCCTCGCCCTGTCTCCGGCCTGTTCTCGCCCATGATCCGGCCTGCCGTTGCCTTGGCTCCGGCCTTCTCTCGTTCTGGCTCTGGCCTGCCCTTGCCTTGGCTCTGGCCTACTCTCGCTCTGGCCTGCTCTAGCCCTGCCTCCGGCCTGCTCTCGCTCTGGCTCTGACCTGCTCTCGCTCTGGCTCTGGCGTGCCCTCGCCTTGGCTCCGGCCTGCTCTTGCCATGACTCTGGCCTGCTCTGGATCTGGCTCTGGCCTGCCCTCGCCTTGGCTATGGCCTGCTCTCGCTCTGGCCCGCCCTCGCCTTGGCTCCGGCCTGCTCTCGCCTTGGCTCCGGCCGGCACTCGCTCTGGCTCCGGCCAGCCCTCGCCTTGGCTCCGGCCTGCTCTCGCCTTGGCTCCGGCCTGCTCTCGCCTTGGCTCCGGCCTGCTCTCGCTCTGGCTCCGGCCTGCTCTCGCTCTGGCTCCGGCCTGCTCTTGCCCTGGCTCCGGCCTGCCCTCGCCTTGGCTCCGGCCTGCTCTTGCTCTGGCCGGCTCTTGCTCTGGCCTGCCCTTGTCTTGACCCCGGCCTGCTCTCGCCCTGGCTCTGACCTGCTCTCGCTCTTGTTCTGGCCTGCCTTCGCCTTGGCTCCGGCCTGCTCTCGCTCTGGCTCAGGCCTGCTCTCTCTCTGGCTCTCGCCTGCCCATGCCTTGGCTCCGGCCTGCTCTTCCTATGGCTCTGGCCTGCCCTCGTCTTTACTCTGGCCTGATCTCGCTCTTGTTCTGGACTGCCTTCGCCTTGGCTCCGGCCTGCTGTTGCTCAGGCCTGCTCTCGCTCTGGCTCTGGCCTGCCCTTGCCTTGGCTCCAGACTGCTTTCGCTCTGGCCTGCTCTCGCTCTGGCCTCCCCTCGCCTTGGCTCCGGCCTGCTCTAGCTCTGGCTCTGACCTGCCCTCGCCTTGGCTCCGACCTGCTCTTGCTCTGGCCTGCCCTCGGCTTGGCTCCGGCCTGCTCTCGCCCGGCCCTTGCTCTGGCTCCGGCCAGCCCTCGCCTTGGCTCCGGCCTGCTCTCGCCCTGGCTCCGGCCTGTTCTTGCTCTGGCTCTGGCCTGCCCTCGCCCTTGCTCCGGCCTGCTCTTGCTCTGGCCTGCCCTCGTCTTGACTCCGGCCTGTTCTCGCCCTTGTTCCGGCCTGCCCTTGCCTTGGCTCCAGCCTGCTCTTGCTCAGGCTCTGGCCTGCCCTCGTCTTGACTCCGGCCTGCTCTCGCTCTGGTTCGGGCCTGCCTTTGCCTTGGCTCCGGCCTCCTCTCGCTCTGGCTCAGGCCTACTCGCTCTCTGGCTCTGGCCTGCCCTTGGCTCCGGACTTCTCTAGCTCTGGCACTGGCCTGCTCTCGTTCGGGCACTGGCCTGCTCTCGCTCTGGCACTGGCCTGCTCTCGCTCTGGCCTGCCCTCACCTTGGCTCTGGCCTGTTCTCTCTCTTGCTCTGGCATGCCCTCACCTTGGCTCTGGCCTGTTCTCACTCTGACTCTGGCCTGCCATCGCCTTGGCTCCGGCCTGCTCTCTCTCTTGCTCTGGCATGCCCTGGCTCTGCCTATGGCCTGCCCTCGCCTTGGTTCCGACCTGCTCTCGCTCTGGTTCTGGGCTGCCTTCTCCTTGGTTCCGGCCTGCTCTTGCTCTGGCTCAGGCCTACCTACTCTCTCTCTGGCTCTGGCCTGCCCTTGCCTTGGCTCCAGACTGCTCTCGCTCAGGCACTGGCCTGCTCTCACTCTGGCTCTGGCATGCTCTCGCTCTGGCCTGCCCTCGCTCTGACTCTGGTCTGCCCTCGCCCTGACGCCGGCCTGCTCTGGCTGTAGCTCTGGCCTGCTCTCGTGCTTGCTCTGGCCTGCCCTCGTCCTGGCTCCGGCCTGCTCTCGCTCTGGCTCTGGCCTGCCATCGCATTAGCTCCGGCCTGCTCTCGCCCTGGCTCCGGCCTGCCCTCTTCCTGGCTCCGGCCTGCTCTCGCTCTGGCCTGCCCTCGCCTTGGCTCCGACCTGCTCTCTCCCTGGCTCCGGCCTGCCCTCGCCCTGGCTCCGGCCTGCCCTCGCCCTGGCTCCGGCTTGCCCTCGCTCTGGCTCCAGACTGCCCTCGCCCTGGCTCCGGCCGGCTCTTGCTCTGGCTCTAGCCTGCCCTGGCCCTGGCTCTGGCCTGCTCTCACTCTGGCTCTTGCCTGTCCTTTCTCTGGCTCCGGCCAGCCCTCTCCTTGGCTCCAGCCTGCTCTTGCTCTGGCTCTGTCCTGCCCTCGTCTTGACTCTGGTCTGCTCTCGCTCTGGTTCTAGCCTGACTTCGCCTTGGCTCCAGCCTGCTCTGGCTCTGGCTCAGGCCTACTCTCTCTCTGGCTATGGCCTGCCCTTGCCTTGGCTCTGGACTGCTCTCGCTCTGGCACTGGCCTGCTCTCGCCGGGGTCCGGCCTGCTCTCGCTCTGGCTCTGGTCTGCCCTCGCTTTGGCTCCAGCCTGCTCTCGCTCTGGAACTGGCCTGCCCTGGCTCTGCCTCTGGCCTGCCCTCGCCTTGGCTCCGGTCTGCTCTCGCCTTGGCACCGGTCTGCCCTCGCCCTGGCTGCTGCCTGCTATTGCTCTGGCTCCGGCCTGCTCTCGCTCTGCCTCTGGCCTACTCTCGCTCTGGATATGGCCGGCCCTCACTTTGGCTCCGGCCTGCTCTCGCCTTGGCTCCAGCCTGCACTCGCTCTAGCCTGCTCTCGCTCTGGCCTCGCCCTGTCTCCGGCCTGCTCTCGCCCTGGTTCCGGCCTGCCCTTCCCTTGGCTCTGGCCTTCTATTGCTCTGGCTCTGGCATGCCCTTGCCTTGGCTCTGGCCTACCCTCGCCGTGGCTCCGGCCTGCTCTAGCTCTGGCTCCGGCCTGCCCTCGCCCTGACTCCGGCCTGCCCTCGCTCTGGCTCCGGCCTGCCCTCGCATTGGCTCCGGCCTGCTCTCGCTCTGGCTCCGACCTGCTCTCGCTCTGGCTTTGGCCTGCCCTCGCCCTGGCTCCGGCCTGCTCTTTCTCTGGCTCGTCTGCCCATGCCTTGGCTCCGGCCTGCTCTTCCTCTGGCTCTGGCCGGCCCTCTAGCCTGATCTCGCTCTTGTTCTGGCCTGCCTTCGTCATGGCTCCAGCCTGCTCTCGCTCTGGCTCAGGCCTGTTCTCGCTCTGGCTCAGGCCCGCCCTAGCTCTGGCTCCGGACTGCTCTTACTCTGGCTCTGGCCTGCTCTAGCTCTGGCTCAGGCCTGCCCTAGTCTTGACTCCGGACTGTTCTCGCTCTTGTTCTGGCCTGCCTTCGCCTTGTCTCCGGCCTGCTCTCGCTCTGGCCTGCCCTTGCCTTGGCTCCGGACTGCTTTCTCTCTGGCTCTGGCCTGCTCTCGCTCTGGCTCTAGCCTGCACTCGCTTTGGCTCTGGCCTGCTGTCGCCCTGGCTCCGGCCTGCTCTCGCTCTGGCACTGGCCTGCCCTGGCTGTGGCCTGCTCTCTCTCTGGCCTGCCCTCGCCCTGGCTCTGCCTGCTCTCGCTCTGGCCTGCTCTCTCTCTGGCATCGCCCTGTCTCCGGCCTGCTCTCGCCCTGGTTCCGGCCTGCCCTTGCCTTGGCTCTGGCCTTCTATCGCTCTGGCTCTGGCATGCCCTTGCGTTGGCTCTGGCCTACCCTCGCCTTGGCTCCGGCCTGCTCTCGCCTTGGTTCCGGCCTGCTCTCGCTATGCCTCCGGCCTGCCCTCGCCCTGACTCCGGCCTGCTCTTGCTCTGGCTCCGGCCTGCCCTCGCATTGGCTCCGGCCTGCTCTCGCCCTGGTTCCGACCTGCTCTCGCCCTGGTTCCGACCTGCTCTCACTCTGGCTTTGGCCTGCCCTCGCTCTGGCTCTGGCCTGCCCTCGCCCTGGCTCCGGCCTGCTCTCTCTCTGGCTCTGGCCTGCCCATGCCTTGGCTCCGGCCTGCCCTTCCTCTGGCTCTGGACTGCCCTCGTCTTGACTCTAGCCTGATCTCGCTCTTGTTCTGGCCTGCCTTCACCTTGGCTCCAGCCTGCTCTCGCTCTTGTTCTGGCTCTGGCCTCGCCCTGTCTCCGGCCTGCTCTCGCCCTGGTTCCGGCCTGCCCTTGCCTTGACTCTGGCCTTCTATCACTCTGGCTCTGGCCTGCCCTTGCCTTGGCTCTGGCCTACCCTTGCCTTGGCTCTGGCCTGCTCTCGCTCTGGCCTGCTCTCGCTCTGGCCTCCCCTCGCCTTGGCTCCGGCCTGCTCTGGCTTTGGCCTACCCTCGCCTTGGCTCCGACCTGCTCTTGCTCTGGCCTGCCCTCGCCTTGGCTCCGGTCTGCACTCGCTCTGGCTCTGGCCTGCCCTGGCTCTGCCTCTGGACTGCCCTCGCCTTGGCTCCGGCCAGCTCTAACCTTGGCTACGGCCTGCTCTGGCTCTAGTTCCGGACTGCCCTTGCCCTGGCTCCGGCCTGCCATCACTCTGGCTCCGGCCTGCCCTCGCCGTAGCTCCGGCCTGCTCTCGCTTTGGCTCTGGCCCGCCCTCGCCCTGGCTCCGGCCTGCTCTCTCTCTGGCCTGCCCTAGCCCAGGCTCCGGCATACTCTCACTCTGGCTGTAGCCTGCTCTCGCTCTGGCCTCGCCCTGTCTCGGGCCTGCTTTAGCCGCTGTTCCAGCCTGCCCTTGCCTTGGCTCTGGCCTTCTCTCGCTCTGGCCTGCCCTTGCCTTGGCTCTGGCCTACTCTCGCTCTGGCTCTCGCCTGCCCTCGCCCTGGCTCCGGCCTGCTGTCGCTCTGGATCTGGCCTGCTCTCGCTCTGGCTCTGGCGTGCCCTCGCCTTGGCTCCGGCCTGCTCTCGCTCGGACTCTGGCCTGCCCTCGCCCTGACTCCGGCCTGCTCTTGCTCTGGCCTGCCCTCGTCTTGACTCCGGCCTGTTCTCGCCCTTGTTCCGGCCTGCCCTTGCCTTGGCTCCGGCCTTCTCTCGCTCTAGCCGGCCCTTGCCTTAGCTCTGGCCTACTCTCGCTCTGGCTCTTGCCTACCCTCGCCCTGGCCTGCTCTCGCTCTGGCGTGCCTTCGCCTTGGTTCCGGCCTTCTCTCGCTCTGACTCTGGCCTGCCCTCGCACTGACTCCGGCCTGCACTCGCCTTGGCTCCGGCCTGCTCTCGCCCTGGCCTGCACTCGCTTTGGCTCCGGCCTGCTCTCGCCTTGGCTCCAGCCTACTCTCGTTCTGGCCTGCTCTCGCTCTGGCCTCGCCCTATCTCTGGCCTGCTCTCGCCCTGGTTCCGGCCTGCCCTTCCCTTGGCTCTGGCCTTCTATCGCTCTGGCATGCCCTTGCCTTGGCTCTGGCCTACCCTCGCCGTGGCTCCAGCCTGCTCTCGCTCTTGTCTGCCCATGACTTGGCTCCGGCCTGCTCTTCCTCTGGCTCTGGCCTGCCCTCTAGCCTGATCTCACTCTTGTTCTGGCCTGCCTTCGTCATGGCTCCAGCCTGCTCTCGCTCTGGCTCAGGCCTGTTCTCACTCTGGCTCAGGCCCGCCCTAACTCTGGCTCCGGACTGCTCTAGCACTGGCTCTGGCCTGCTCTCGCTATGGCTCTGGCCAGCCCTCACCCTGGCTCCGGTATACTCTCGCTCAGTTTCTGACCTGCCCTCGCTCTGGCCTCGCCCTGTCTCCGGCCTGTTCTCGCCCATGTTCCGGCCTGCCCTTGCCTTGGCTCCGGCCTTCTCTCGTTCTGGCTCTGGCCTGCCCTTGCCTTGGCTCTGGCCTACTCTCGCTCTGGCCTGCTCTCGCCCTGGCTCTGGCCTGCTCTCGCCCTGGCTCCGGCCTGCTCTCGCTCTGGCTCTGGCGTGCCCTCGCCTTGGCTCCGGCCTGCTCTCGCCATGACTCTGGCCTGCTCTGGATCTGGCTCTGGCCTGCCCTCGCCTTGGCTATGGCCTGCTCTCGCTCTGGCCCGCCCTCGCCTTGGCTCCGGCCTGCTCTCGCCTTGGCTCCGGCCTGCTCTCGCTCTGGCCAGCCCTCGCCCTGGCTCCGGCCTGCTCTAGCTCTGGCTCTCGCCTGCTCTTACTCTGGCCTGCTCTAGCTCTGGCTCAGGCCTGCCCTAGTCTTGACTCCGGACTGTTCTCGCTCTTGTTCTGGCCTGCCTTCGCCTTGTCTCCGGCCTGCTCTCGCTCTGGCCTGCCCTTGCCTTGGCTCCGGACTGCTTTCTCTCTGGCTCTGGCCTGCTCTGGCTCTAGCCTGCACTCGCTTTGGCTCTGGCCTGTCGCCCTGGCTCCGGGCTGCTCTCGCTCTGACACTGGCCTGCCCTGGCTGTGGCCTGCTCTCTCTCTGGCCTGCCCTCGCCCTGGCTCTGCCTGCTCTCGCTCTGGCCAGCTCTCGCTCTGGCCTGCTCTCTCTCTGGCTCTGGCATCGCCCTGTCTCCGGCCTGCTCTCGCCCTGGTTCCGGCCTGCCCTTGCCTTGGCTCTGGCCTTCTATCGCTCTGGCTCTGGCATGCCCTTGCCTTGGCTCCGGCCTTCTCTCGTTCTGGCTCTGGCCTGCCCTTGCGTTGGCTCTGGCCTACTCTCGCTCTGGCCTGCTCTCGCCCTGGCTCCGGCCTGCTCTCGCTCTGGCTCTGACCTGCTCTCGCTCTGGCGTGCCCTCGCCTTGGCTCCGGCCTGCTCTCGCCATGACTCTGGCCTGCTCTGGATCTGGCTCTGGCCTGCCCTCGCCTTGGCTATGGCCTGCTCTCGCTCTGGCCCGCCCTTGCCTTGGCTCCGGCCTGCTCTCGCCTTGGCTCCGGCCTGCTCTCGCCTTGGCTCCGGCCGGCTCTCGCTCTGGCTCCGGCCAGCCCTCGCCTTGGCTCCGGCCTGCTCTCGCCTTAGCTCCGGCCTGCTCTCGCTCTGGCTCCGGCCTGCTCTTGCCCTGGCTCCGGCCTGCCCTCGCCTTGGCTCCGGCCTGCTCTCGCTCTGGCTCCGGCCTGCTCTCGCCCTGGCTCCGGCCTGCCCTCGCCTTGGCTCCGGCCTGCTCTCGCTCTGGCTCCGGCCTGCTCTCGCCCTGGCTCCGGCCTGCCCTCGCCTTGGCTCCGGCCTGCTCTTGCTCTGGATCTGGCCGGCTCTTGCTCTGGCTCTGGCCTGCCCTTGTCTTGACCCCGGCCTGCTCTCACCCTGGCTCTGACCTGCTCTCGCTCTTGTTCTGGCCTGCCTTCGCCTTGGCTCCGGCCTGCTTTTGCTCAGGCCTGCTCTCGCTCTGGCTCAGGCCTGCTCTCTCTCTGGCTCTCGCCTGCCCATGCCTTGGCTCCGGCCTGCTCTTCCTCTGGCTCTGGCCTGCCCTCGTCTTTACTCTGGCCTGATCTCGCTCTTGTTCTGGCCTGCCTTCGCCTTGGCTCCGGCCTGCTGTTGCTTAGGCCTGCCCTCGCTCTGGCTCTGGCCTGCCCTTGCCTTGGCTCCAGACTGCTTTCGCTCTGGCCTGCTCTCGCTCTGGCCTCCCCTCGCCTTGGCTCCGGCCTGCTCTAGCTCTGGCTCTGACCTGCCCTCGCCTTGGCTCCGACCTGCTCTTGATCTGGCCTGCCCTCGGCTTGGCTCCGGCCTGCTCTCGCCCTGCCCTTGGTCTGGCTCCGGCCAGCCATTGCCTTGGCTCCGGCCTGCTCTCGCCCTGGCTCCGGCCTGCTCTTGCTCTGGCTCTGGCCTGCCCTCGCCCTTGCTCCGGCCTGCTCTTGCTCTGGCCTGCTCTTGCTCTGGCCTGCCCTTGTCTTGACTCCGGCCTGTTCTCGCCCTTGTTCCGGCCTGCCCTTGCCTTGGCTCCAGCCTGCTCTTGCTCAGGCTCTGGCCTGCCCTCGTCTTGACTCCGGCCTGCTCTCGCTCTGGTTCGGGCCTGCCTTTGCCTTGGCTCCGGCCTCCTCTCGCTCTGGCTCAGGCCTACTCGCTCTCTGGCTCTGGCCTGCCCTTGGCTCCGGACTTCTCTAGCTCTGGCACTGGCCTGCTCTCGTTCGGGCACTGGCCTGCTCTCGCTCTGGCACTGGCCTGCTCTCGCTCTGGCCTGCCCTCACCTTGGCTCTGGCCTGTTCTCACTCTGACTCTGGCCAGCCATCGCCTTGGCTCCAGCCTGCTCTCTCTCTTGCTCTGGCATGCCCTGGCTCTGCCTATGGCCTGCCCTCGCCTTGGTTCCGACCTGCTCTCGCTCTGGTTCTGGGCTGCCTTCTCCTTGGCTACGGCCTGCTCTTGCTCTGGCTCAGGCCTACTTTCTCTCTGGCTCTGGCCTGCCCTTGCCTTGGCTCCAGACTGCTCTCGCACAGGCACTGGCCTGCTCTCACTCTGGCTCTGGCATGCTCTTGCTCTGGCTCTGGCCTGCCCTCGCTCTGACTCTGGTCTGCCCTCGCCCTGACTCCGGCCTGCTCTGGCTGTAGCTCTGGCCTGGCCTCGGCTTGGCTCCGGCCTGCTCTCGCCCTGCCCTTGCTCTGGCTCCGGCCAGCCCTCGCCTTGGCTCCGGCCTGCTCTCGCCGTGGCTCCGGCCTGCCCTCGCCCTGGCTCCGGCCTGCTCTTGCTCTGGCCTGATCTTGCTCTGGCCTGCCCTCGTCTTGACTCCGGCCTGTTCTCGCCCTTGTTCCGGCCTGCCCTTGCCTTGGCTCCAGCCTGCTCTTGCTCAGGCTCTGGCCTGCCCTCGTCTTGACTCCGGCCTGCTCTTGCTCTGGTTCGGGCCTGCCTTTGCCTTGGCTCCGGCCTCCTCTCGCTCTGGCTCAGGCCTACTTGCTCTCTGGCTCTGGCCTGCCCTTGGCTCCGGACTTCTCTAGCTCTGGCACTGGCCTGCTCTCGTTCGGGCACTGGCCTGCTCTCGCTCTGGCACTGGCCTGCTCTCGCTCTGGCCTGCCCTCACCTTGGCTCTGGCCTGTTCTCACTCTGACTCTGGCCTGCCATCACCTTGGCTCCGGCCTGCTCTCTCTCTTGCTCTGGCATGCCCTGGCTCTGCCTATGGCCTGCCCTCGCCTTGGTTCCGACCTGCTCTCGCTCTGGTTCTGGGCTGCCTTCTCCTTGGCTCCGGCCTGCTCTTGCTCTGGCTCAGGCCTACCTACTCTCTCTCTGGCTCTGACCTGCCCTTGCCTTGGCTCCAGACTGCTCTCGCTGAGGCACTGGCCTGCTCTCACTCTGGCTCTGGCATGCTCTCGCTCTGGCCTGCCCTCGCTCTGACTCCGGCCTGCTCTGGCTGTAGCTCTGGCCTGCTCTCGTGCTGGCTCTGGCCTGCTCTCGCCCTGGCTCCGGCCTGCGTTCGTCCTGGCTCCTGCCTGCTCTCGCTCTGGCCTGCCATCGCATTAGCTCCGGCCTGCTCTCGCCCTGGCTCCGGCCTGCCCTCTTCCTGGCTCCGGCCTGCTCTCGCTCTCGCTCTGGCCTGACCTCGCCTTGGCTCTGACCTGCTCTCTCCCTGGCTCCGGCCTGCCCTCGCCCTGGCTCCGGCTTGCCCTCGCTCTGGCTCCGGCCTGCCCTCGCCCTGGCTCCGGCCGGCTCTTGCTCTGACTCTAGCCTGCCCTCGCCCTGGCTCTGGCCTGCTCTCACTCTGGCTCTTGCCTGTCCTTGCTCTGGCTCCGGCCAGCCCTCTCTTTGGCTCCAGCCTGCTCTTGCTCTGGCTCTGTCCTGCCCTCGTCTTGACTCTGGCCTGCTCTCGCTCTGGTTCTAGCCTGACTTCGCCTTGGCTCCAGCCTGCTCTGGCTCTGGCTCAGGCCTACTCTCTCTCTGGCTCTGGCCTGCCCTTGCCTTGGCTCCGGACTGCTCTCGCTCTTGCTCTGGCCTGCCCTCGTCTTGACTCCGGCCTGTTCTCGCCCTTGTTCCGGCCTGCCCTTGCCTTGGCTCCAGCCTGCTCTTGCTCAGGCTCTGGCCTGCCCTCGTCTTGACTCCGGCCTGCTCTCGCTCTGGTTCGGGCCTGCCTTTGCCTTGGCTCCGGCCTCCTCTCGCTCTGGCTCAGGCCTACTCGCTCTCTGGCTCTGGCCTGCCCTTGGCTCCGGACTTCTCTAGCTCTGGCACTGGCCTGCTCTCGTTCGGGCACTGGCCTGCTCTCGCTCTGGCACTGGCCTGCTCTCGCTCTGGCCTGCCCTCACCTTGGCTCTGGCCTGTTCTCACTCTGACTCTGGCCAGCCATCGCCTTGGCTCCGGCCTGCTCTCTCTCTTGCTCTGGCATGCCCTGGCTCTGCCTATGGCCTGCCCTCCCTCGCCTTGGTTCCGACCTGCTCTCGCTCTGGTTCTGGGCTGCCTTCTCCTTGGCTCCGGCCTGCTCTTGCTCTGGCTCAGGCCTACTCTCTCTCTGGCTCTGGCCTGCCCTTGCCTTGGCTCCAGACTGCTCTCGCTCAGGCACTGGCCTGCTCTCACTCTGGCTCTGGCATGCTCTCGCTCTGGCCTGCCCTCGCTCTGACTCTGGTCTGCCCTCGCCCTGACTCCGGCCTGCTCTGGCTGTAGCTCTGGCCTGCCCTCGGCTTGGCTCCGGCCTGCTCTCGCCCTGCCCTTGCTCTGGCTCCGGCCAGCCCTCGCCTTGGCTCCGGCCTGCTCTCGTCCTGGCTCCGGCCTGCTCTTGCTCTGGCTCTGGCCTGCCCTCGCCCTGGCTCCGGCCTGCTCTTGCTCTGGCCTGCTCTTGCTCTGGCCTGCCCTCGTCTTGACTCCGGCCTGTTCTCGCCCTTGTTCCGGCCTGCCCTTGCCTTGGCTCCAGCCTGCTCTTGCTCAGGCTCTGGCCTGCCCTCGTCTTGACTCCGGCCTGCTCTCGCTCTGGTTCGGGCCTGCCTTTGCCTTGGCTCCGGCCTCCTCTCGCTCTGGCTCAGGCCTACTCGCTCTCTGGCTCTGGCCTGCCCTTGGCTCCGGACTTCTCTAGCTCTGGCACTGGCCTGCTCTCGTTCGGGCACTGGCCTGCTCTCGCTCTGGCACTGGCCTGCTCTCGCTCTGGCCTGCCCTCACCTTGGCTCTGGCCTGTTCTCACTCTGACTCTGGCCTGCCATCGCCTTGGCTCCGGCCTGCTCTCTCTCTTGCTCTGGCATGCCCTGGCTCTGCCTATGGCCTGCCCTCGCCTTGGTTCCGACCTGCTCTCGCTCTGGTTCTGGGCTGCCTTCTCCTTGGCTCCGGCCTGCTCTTGCTCTGGCTCAGGCCTACCTACTCTCTCTCTGGCCTGCCCTTCCCTTGGCTCCAGACTGCTCTCGCTCAGGCACTGGCCTGCTCTCACTATGGCTCTGGCATGCTCTCGCTCTGGCCTGCCCTCGCTCTGACTCTGGTCTGCCCTCACCCTGACTCCGGCCTGTTCTGGCTGTAGCTCTGGCCTGCTCTCGTGCTGGCTCTGGCCTGCTCTCGCCCTGGCTCCGGCCTGCCCTCGTCCTGGCTCCCGCCTGCTCTCGCTCTGGCTCTGGCCTGCCATCGCATTAGCTCCGGCCTGCTCTCGCCCTGGCTCCGGCCTGCCCTCTTCCTGGCTCCGGCCTGCTCTCGCTCTGGCCTGACCTCGCCTTGGCTCTGACCTGCTCTCTCCCTGGCTCCGGCCTGCCCTCGCCCTGGCTCCGGCTTGCCCTCGCTCTGGCTCCAGCCTGCCCTCGCCCTGGCTCCGGCCAGGTCTTGCTCTGGCTCTAGCCTGCCCTCGCCCTGGCTCTGGCCTGCTCTCACTCTGGCTCTTGCCTGTCCTTGCTCTGGCTCCGGCCAGCCCTCTCCTTGGCTCCAGCCTGCTCTTGCTCTGGCTCTGTCCTGCCCTCGTCTTGACTCTGGTCTGCTCTCGCTCTGGTTCTAGCCTGCTCTGGCTCAGGCCTACTCTCTCTCTGGCTCTGGCCTGCCCTTGCCTTGGCTCCGGACTGCTCTCGCTCTGGCACTGGCCTGCTCTCGCCCGGGCACTGGCCTGCTCTCCTTGGCTCCGGCCTGCTCTCGCTCTGGCTCTGGTCTGCCCTCGCTTTGGCTCCAGCCTGCTCTCGCTCTGGTACTGGCCTGCCCTGGCTCTGCCTCTGGCCTGCCCTCGCCTTGGCTCCGGTCTGCTCTCGCCTTGGCACTGGTCTGCCCTCGCCCTGGCTGCTGCCTGCTATTGCTCTGGCTCCGGCCTGCTCTCGCTCTGCCTCTGGCCTCCTCTTGCTCTGGATCTGGCCGGCCCTCACTTTGGCTCCGGCCTGCTCTCGCCTTGGCTCCAGCCTGCACTCGCTCTAGCCTGCTCTCGCTCTGGCCTCGCCCTGTCTCCGGCCTGCTCTCGCCCTGGTTCCGGCCTGCCCTTCCCTTGGCTCTGGCCTTCTATCGCTCTGGCATGCCCTTGCCTTGGCTCTGGCCTACCCTCGCCGTGGCTCCGGCCTGCTCTCGCTCTGGCTACGGCCTGCCCTCGCTCTGGCTCCGGCCTGCCCTCGCATTGGCTCCGGCCTGCTCTCGCCCTGGCTCCGACCTGCTCTCGCTCTGGCTTTGGCCTGCCCTCGCCCTGGCTCCGGCCTGCTCTCGCTCTGGCTTGCCCTCGCCCTGGCTCCGGCCTGCTCTCGCTCTGGCTTTGGCCTGCCCTCGCCCTGGCTCCGGCCTGCTCTTTCTCTGGCTCTTGTCTGCCCATGCCTTGGCTCCGGCCTGCTCTTCCTCTGGCTCTGGCCAGCCCTCTAGCCTGATCTCGCTCTTGTTCTGGCCTGCCTTCGTCATGGCTCCAGCCTGCTCTCGCTCTGGCTCAGGCCTGCCCTAGCTCTGGCTCCGGACTGCTCTAGCTCTGGCTCTGGCCTGCTCTCGCTATGGCTCTGGCCAGCCCTCGCCCTGGCTCCGGCATACTCTCACTCAGGTTCTGACCTGCTCTCGCTCTGGTCTCGCCCTGTCTCCGGCCGGCTCTCGCCCATGTTCCGGCCTGCCCTTGCCTTGGCTCCGGCCTTCTCTCGTACTAGTTCTGGCCTACTCTCGCTCTGGCTCTGACCTGCTCTCGCTCTGGCTCCGGCCTGCTCACGCCTTGGCTCCGGCCTGCTCTCGCCATGACTCTGGCCTGCTCTGGATCTGGCTCTGGCCTGCCCTCGCCTTGGCTACGTCCTGATCTCGCTCTGGCCCGCCCTTGCCTTGGCTCCTGCCTGCTCTAGCCTTGGGTCCTGCCTGCTCTCGCTCTGGCTCCGGCAAGCCCTCGCCTTGGCTCCGGCCTGCTCTCGCCTTGGCTCCGGCCTGCTCTCGCCTTGGCTCCGGCCTGCTCTTGCCCTGGCTCTGGCCTGCCCTCGCCCTGGCCTGCCCTCGCCCTGGCTCCGACCTGCTCATGCCTTGGCTCCGGCCTGCTCTTCCTCTGGCTCTAGCCTGCCCTCTAGCCTAATCTCGCTCTTGTTCTGGCCTGCCTTCGTCATGGCTTCAGCCTGCTCTCGCTCTGGCTCAGGCCTGTTCTCGCTCTGGCCCGCCCTAGCTCTGGCCTGCTCTCGCTATGGCTCTGGCCAGCCCTCGCCCTGGCTCCGGCATACTCTCGCTCAGGTTCTGACCAGCTCTCGCTCTGGCCTCGCCCTGTCTCCGGAATGCTCTCGCCCATGTTCCGGCCTGCCCTTGCCTTGGCTCTGGCCTTCTCTCGTTCAGGTTCTGACCTGCCCTTGCCTTGGCTCTGGCCTACTCTCGCTCTGGCCTACTCTCGCTCTGGCTCAGGCCTGCCCTCGCTCTGACCTGCTCTCGCTCTGGCGTGCCCTCGCCTTGGCTCCGGCCTGCTCTCGCCATGACTCTGACCTGCTCTGGATCTGGCTCTGGCCTGCCCTCGCCTTTGCTACGGCCTGCTCTCGCTCTGGCTCTGGCCCGCCCTCGCCTTGGCTCCGGCCTGCTCTCGCCTTGGCTCCGGCCTGCTCTCGCTCTGGCTCCGGCCAGCCCTCGCCTTGGCTCCGGCCTGTTCTCGCCTTGGCTCCGGCCTGCTCTCGCTCTGGCTCCGGCCTGCTCTTGCCCTGGCTCTGGCCTGCCCTCGCCCTGGCTCCGGCCTGCTCTTGCTCTGGATCTGTCTGGCTCTCGCTATGGCTCTGACCTGCCCTCGCCTTGGCTCCGACCTGCTCTTGCTCTGGCCTGCCCTCGCCTTGGCTCCAGCCTGCTCTCGCCCTGGCTCCGGCCTGCCCTTGCTCTGGCTCCGGCCAGCCCTCGCCTTGGCTCCGGCCTGCTCTCGCCCTGGCTCCATCCTGCTCTTGCTCTGGCCTGCCCTCGCCCTGGCTCCGGCCTGCTCTTGCTCTGGCCTGCTCTTGCTCTGGCCTGCCCTCGTCTTGACTCCGGCCTGTTCTCGCCCTTGTTCCGGCCTGCCCTTGCCTTGGCTCCAGCCTGCTCTTGCTCTGGCTCTGGCCTGCCCTCGTCTTGACTCCGGCCTGCTCTCGCTCTGGTTCGGGCCTGCCTTTGCCTTGGCTCCGGCTTCCTCTCGCTCTGGCTCAGGCCTACTTGCTCTCTGGCTCTGGCCTGTTCTCACTCTGACTCTGGCCTGCCATCGCCTTGGCTCCGGCCTGCTCTCTCTCTTGCTCTGGCCTGCCCTGGCTCTGCCTATGGCCTGCCCTCGCTTGGTTCCGACCTGCTCTCGCTCTGGGTCTGGGCTGCCTTCTCCTTGGCTCCGGCCAGCTCTTGCTCTGGCTAAGGCCTACTCTCTCTCTGGCTCTGGCCTGCCCTTGCCTTGGCTCCGGACTGCTCTCGCTCAGGCACTGGCCTTCTCTCACTCTGGCTCTGGCCTGCTCTCGCTCTGGCTCTGGCCTGCCCTCTCTCTGACTCTGGTCTGCCCTCGCCCTGACTCCGGCCTGCTCTGGCTGTAGCTCTGGCCTGCTCTCGTGCTGGCTCTGGCCTGCTGTCGCCCTGGCTCCGGCCTGCCCTTGCCTTGGCTCCGGACTGCTCTCGCTCAGGCACTGGCCTGCTCTCACTCTGGCCAGCTCTAGCTCTGGCCTGCCCTCACCTTGGCTCCGGCCTGCTCTCGCTCTGACTCTGGTCTGCCCTCGCCCTGACTCCGACCTGCTCTGGCTGTAGCTCTGGCATGCTCTCGTGCTGGCTCTCGCCTGCTCTCGCCCTGGCTCCGGCCTGCCCTCGTCCTGGCTCCCGCCTGCTCTCTCTCTGGCTCTGGCCTGCCCTCGCCTTAGCTCCGGCCTGCTCTTGCCCTGGCTCTGGCCTGCCCTCGCCTTAGCTCCGGCCGGCTCTCGCCCTGGCTACGGCCTGCCCTCATGCGGGCTCCGGCCTGCTCTCGCTCTGGTCTGACCTCGCCTTGGCTCCGACCTGCTCTCTCCCTGGCTCCGGCCTGCCCTCACCCTGGCTCCGGCCTGCCCTCACCCTGGCTCCGGCCTGCCCTCACCCTGGCTCCGGCCTGCCCTCGCCCTGGCTCCGGCCTGCCCTCGACCTGGCTCCGGCCTGCCCTCGACCTGGCTCCGGCCTGCCCTCGCCCTGGCTCCAGCATGCTCTTGCTCTAGCCTGCCCTCGCCCTGGCTCTGGCCTGCTCTCACTCTGGCTCTGGCCTGTCCTTGCTCTGGCTCCGGCCAGCCCTCTCCTTGGCTCCAGGCTGCTCTTGCTCTGTCCTGCCCTCGTCTTGACTCCGGTCTGCTCTCGCTCTGGTTCTAGCCTGACTTCGCCTTGGCTCCGGCCTGCTCTCGCTCTGGCTCAGGCCTACTCTCTCTCTGGCTCTGGCCTGCCCTTGCTTTGGCTCCGGACTGTGCTCGCTCTGGCACTGGCCTGTTCTCGCTCTGGCACTGGCCTGCTCTCCTTCTGGCTCTGGCCTGCCCTCACTTTGGCTCCGGCCTGCTCTCACTTTGGTACTGGCCTGCCCCGGCTCTGCCTCTGGCTTGCCCTCGCCTTGGCTCCGGTCTGCTCTCGCCCTGGCCGCTGCCTGCTATTGCTCTGGCCCCGGTCTGCTCTCGCTCTGCCTCTGGCTTGCTTTCGCTCTGGATCTGGCCTGCTCTCTCTCTGGCCTGCCCTCTGCTTGGCTCCGGCTTTCTCTCGCTCTGGCTCTCGCCTGCCCTAGCCTTGGCTCTGGCTTACTCTCGCTCTGGACTGGCCTGCCCTGGCTCCGGCCTCCTCTCGTTCTGATTCAGGTCTGCCATCGCCCAGGCTCCGGCCTGCTCTGGCTCTAGCTCTGGCCTGCCCTTGCCTTGGCTCTGGCCTGCTCTCGCCCTGGCTCCAGTCTGCCTACGCTCTGGCTTCGGACTGCCCTCGCCCTGGCTCCGGCCAGCCATCGCCTTGGCTCCGGCCAGCTCCTGCAATGGTTCTGGCCTGTCCTCGCCTTGGCTCCGGCCTGCTCTCGCCCTGGCTCCGGCCTGCCCTCGCCCTGGCTCCGGCCTGCCCTCTAACTGGCTCCGGCCTGCCCTCTAACTGGCTCCGGCCTGCCCTCTAACTGGCTCCATCCTGCTCTCGCTTTGGCTCCGGCCTGCCCTCGCCCTGGCCTGCTCTCACTGTGGCTCCGGCCTGCCCTCCTCTTGGCTCTGGCCTGCTCTCGCTCTGGCTCCCGCCTGCTCTCGCTCTGGCCTGCCCTCGCCCTGGTTCCGGCATTGTCTCGCTCTAGTTTCGGCCTGCCGTCTCCTTGGATCCGGCCTGCCCTCCCTCGCCTTGGCTCCAGCCTGCTCGCACTCTGGCTCTGACCTGCCTTTGCCTTGGCTTCGGCCTGCTCTCGCTCTGACTCTGGCCTGCCTTTGCCTTGGCTCCTGCCTGCTCTCGTTCAGGCTCTGGCCTGCTCTCGCTCTGGCCTGCTCTTGCTCTGGCCTACCCTGGCTCTGCCTCTGGCCTGCCCTTGCCTTGGCTACGACCTGCTCTCGCTCTTGCTCCGTACTGGTCTCGCCCTGGCTCGCAATGCCATAGCTCAGGCTCCGGCCTGCCCTCACCTTGGCTCCGTCCTGCTCTTGCCCTGGCTCCGACCTGCTCTTGCTCTGACTCTGGCCTGCCCTCGCCCTGGCTCCGGCCTACTTTCGCTCTGGCCTCGCCTTGGCTCAGGCCTGCTCTCGCTCTCACTCTGGTCTGTCCTAGCACTGGCCGCCTGCTCTGGCACTAGCTTTGGCCTGCTATCGCGCTGGCTCCAGCCTGCCCTCGTCCTGGCTCCAGCCTGCTCTTGCTCTGGCCTGCCCTCGTCTTGGCTCCGGCCTGCTCTCGCACTGGCTCCAGCCTGCTCTCGCTCTGGCTTCGGCATTCCCTCGCCCTGGCTCCGGCCTGCCCTTGCTCTGGCTCCGGCCAGCCCTCGCCTTGGCTCCGGCCAGCACCTGCTCTTGCTCCGGCCTGCCTTCCTTCGCCTTGGCTCCTGCCTGCTCTCGCTCTGGCTCTGGCCAGCTCTCGCTCTGGCTGTGGCCTGCCTTCGCCTTGGCTCCGGACTGCTCTCGCTCTGGCCTGCTTTCGCTCTGGCTTGGGCCTGTCCTTGCCTTGGCTCCGGTCTGCTCTTGCTCTGGCCTACACTGGCTCTGCCTCTGGCCTGCCCTTGCCTTGGCTCCGGCCTGCTCTCGCTCTAGCTCCGTACTGCCCTCACCCTGGCTCCGCTATGCCATAGCTCGGGCTCTGGCCTGCCCTCGCCTTGGCTCCATCCTGCTCTCGCCCTGGCTCCGACCTGCCCTCGCTCTGGCTCTGGCCTGCCCTCGCTCCGGCCTACTCTCTCTCTGGCTCTGGCCTGCAGTCGCCCTGGCTCCGGCCTACTCTTGCTCTGGCCTGCTCTTGCTCTGGCTCTGGCCTCGCCTTGGCTCCAGCTTGCTCTCGCTCTCACTCTGGTCTGCCCTCGCCCTGGCCACCTGCTCTGGCTCTAGCTCTGGCCTGCTCTCGCCCTGGCTCTGGCCTGCCCTCGTCCTGGCTCCGGCCTGGTCTCGCTCTGGCCTGCCCTCGCCTTGGCTCCGGCCTGCTCTCCACCTCGCTCCAGCCTGCTCTCGCTCTGGCTTAGGCCTTCCCTCGCCCTGGCTCCAGCCTGCCCTAGCTCTGGCTCCGGCCAGCCTTCGCCTTGGATCCGGCCAACACCTGCTCTGGCTTCGGCCTGCCTTCGCCATGGCTTCGGACTGCTCTCGCTCTGACCTGCTCTGGCTCTGGCCTGTCCTTGCCTTCGCCTTGGCTTTGGACTGCTCTCGCTCTGACCTACTCTCGCTCTGCCCTGTCCTTGCCTTGGCTTCGGACTGCTCTCGCTCTGACCTGCTCTCGCTCTGGCCTGTCCTTGCCTTGGCTCCGGTCTGCTCTTGCTCTGGCCTGCTCTTGCTCTGGCCTACCCTGGCTCTGCCTCCGGCCAGCCCTCGCCTTGGCTCCGGCCAGCTCCTGCTCTGGCTCCAGCCTGCCCTCGCCTTGGCTTCGGCCTGCCCTCGTCCTGGCTCCGGCCTGCCCTCTCTCTGGCTCCGGCCTGCCCTCGCCCTGGCTCCATCCTGCTCTCGCTCTGGCCTGCCCTCGCCCTGGCTCCAGCCTGACCTCGCCTTCGCTCCGGCCTGCTCTCGCTCTGGCTCCGGCCTGCCCTTGCCCTGTCTCCGGCCTGCTCTCGCTCTGGCTTGCCCTCGCCCTGGCTCCGGCATTCTCTCGCTCTGGTTTCGGCCTGCCCTCCCCTCGCCTTGGATCCGGCCTGCTCTCGCTCTGCTCTCTCTCTGCCTCTGGCCTGCCCTTGCCTTGGCTCCGGCCTGCTCTCTCTATGACTTTGGCCTGCCCTCGCCCTGGCTCCGGCCTGCCCTCGCCCTGGCTCCGGCCTGCCCTAGCCCTAGCTCCGACCTGCTCTCAGTCTGGCTCCGGCCTGCCCTCGCCTTGGCTCCGGCCTGCTCTCACTCCGGCCTGCTCACGCTCTGGCTTCGGCCTACCCTCGCTCTGGCTCCGGCCTACCCTCGCCCTGTGTGCGGCCTGCTCTCGCTCTGGCCTGCCCTCGCCCTGGCTCCGGCCTGCTCTCTCTCTGGCTCTGGCCTGCCCTTGCCTTGGCTCCGGCCTGCTCTCTCTATGACTCTGGCCTGTCCTATTCCTGGCTCCGGCCTGCTCTCGATCTAGCTCTAGTGTACCCTCACCTTGGCTCCGGCCTGCTCTCACCTTGGCTCCGGCCTGCCCTCGCCCTGGCTCGGACCTGACC
Source organism: Phyllobates terribilis (assembly GCF_046119375.1). Classification (NCBI taxonomy): domain Eukaryota; kingdom Metazoa; phylum Chordata; class Amphibia; order Anura; family Dendrobatidae; genus Phyllobates; species Phyllobates terribilis. The sequence goes on from NW_027362863.1 coordinate 2,142,518, forward strand.
TTGGCTCTGGCCAGCCCTTGCCCTGGCTCCGGCCTGCTCTCGCCCTGGCTCCGACATACTCTCGCTCTGGCACCGGCCTGCCCTCGCCCTGGATCCGGCCTGCTCTCTCTCTCTGGCTCTGGCCTGCCTTTGCTCCGGCCTGCTCTATGACTCTAGCCTGCCCTTGCCCTGGCTCCTGCCTGCCCTCGCCCTGGCTTCGGCCTGCTCTCTCTCTCTGGCCTGCCTTTGCCTTGGCTCCGGCCTGTTCTCTCTATGACTCTGGCCTGCCCTCGTCCTGGCTCCGGCCTGATCTCAATCTGGCTCTGGTGTACCCGCCTTGGCTCCGGCCTGCTCTCACCTTGGCTCCGGCCTGCTCTCGTTCTAGCTCCGGCCTGCCCTCGCCCTGGCTTCGGCCAGCCCTTGCCCTGGCTCCGGCCAGCCCTTGCCCTGGCTCCGGCCTGCTCTCGATTTGCCTCTGGCCTGCCTCGCCTTGGCTCCGGGCTAATCTCGCCTTGGCTCCGGCCTGCTCTCGCTCTACATCCGGACAGCCCTCGCCCTGGCTCCGGACTGCCCTTGCCTTGGCTCCGGACTGCTCTCGCCCTGGCTCCTGCCTGCTCTTGCTCTGGCTCTGGCCTGCCCTCACCCTGGCTCCGGCCTGCTCTCTATCTGGCTCTGGCCTGCTCTCGCTCTGGCCTCGAACTGTCTCCGGCCTGCTCTCGCCCTGGTTCCGGCCTGCCCTTGCCTTGGCTCCGGACTGCTCTCGCTCTGGCACTGGGCTGATCTCGCTTTGGCACTGGCCTGCTCTCGTTCTGGCTCTGGCCTGTCCTCACCTTGGCTCCGGCCTGCTCTCGCTCTGGCCTGCTCTCGCTCTGGCCTGCCCTGGCTCTGCTCAAGCCTGCTCTCGTCTTGGCTCCGGCCTGCTCTCGCCTTGGCTCGCGCCTACCCTAGCCTTGGCTCTGGACTACTCTCGCTCTGGCTCGGGCCTGCTCTGGCTGTGGCTCTGGCATGCTCTCGCTCTGACCTGCCCTCTCGCTCGGACCATGGTCTGACCTTGCCTTGGCTCCGGCCTCCTCTCGCTCTGACTCTGGCCTGCCCTTGCCCTGGCTCCGGCCTGCTCTGGCTCTGTCCTGACCTCGCCTTGGCTCCAGCCTGCTCTCGCCCAGGCTCCGGCCTGCCCTCGTCCTGGCTCCAGCCTGCTCTCGCCTGCCCTCGCTTTGGCTCCGGCTTGCTCTCGCCTTGGCTCCGGCCTACTCTCGCACTGGCTCCGACCTGCTCTCGCTCTGCCTCTGTCCTGCCCTCGCCCTGGCTCCAGCCTACTACTCTAGCTCTGATTCTGGCCTGCCCTTGCCTTGGCTCCGGACTGCTCACTCTGGCACTGGCCTGCTCTCGATCTGGCTCTGGCCTGCCCTCGCCTTGGCTCTGACCTGCTCTTGCTCTGGCTCTAGCCTGCCCTCGCCTTGGCTCCGGCCTGCTCTCGCTCTGGCCTGCCCTGGCTCTGACTCTGGCCTGCCCTCGCCTTGGCTCCAGCCAGCTCTCACCTTGGCTCCGGCCTGCTCTCGCTCTAGTTCCTGACTGCCCTTGCCCTGGCTCCGGCCTGCCATCGCTCTGGCTCCTGCCTGCTCTCGCTTTGATTCTGGCCCGCCCTCGCCCTGGCTCCGGTCTGCTCTCTCTCTGGCGCTGGCCAGCCCTCGCCCTGGCTCCGGCATACTCTCATTCTGGCTGTGGCCTGCTCTCGCTCTGGCTTGCTCTCGCCCTGCCCTCACCCTGGCTCCGGCCTGGTCTTGCTCTGGCCTGCCCTCGTCTTGACTCCGGCCTGCTCTCGCTCGTTATGGCTAGCCTTCGCCTTGGCTCCGGCATGCTCTCGCTCTGGCGTAGGCCTGCTGTCGCTCTGGCTCTGTCTGGCCTGCCCTTGCCTTGGCTCCGGACTGCTCTTGCTCTGGCCTGCTCTTGCTCTGGCCTGCCCTCACCCTGGCTCCGGCCTGCTTTCGCTCTGGCTCTGGCCTGCCCTTGCCTTGGCTCTGGCCTTCTATCGCTCTGGCTCTGGCCTGCCCTTGCCTTGGCTCTGGCCTACTCTCGCCTTGGCTCCGGCCTTCTCTCGCTCTGGCTCTGGCCTTCTCTCGCTCTGGCCTCGCCCTGACTCCGGCCGGCCCTTGCTCTGGCTCCGGCCTGCCCTCGCATTGGCTCTGGCCTGCCCTCGCCCTGGCTCCGACCCGTTCTCGCTCTGGCCTACTCTCGCTTTGGCCTGCCCTTGCTCTAGCTCCGGCCTGCTCTCGCCCTGGCTCCGACCTGCCCTCGCTCTGGCCTGCCCTCGCTCTGGCTCCGGCCTGCTCTCTCTCTGGCTCTCGCCTGCTGATGCCTTGGCTCCGGCTTGCTATTCCTCTGGCTCTGGCCTGCCCTCGTCTTGACTCTGGCCTGATCTAGCTCTTGTTCTGGCCTGCTTTCGCCGTGGCTCCGGCCTGCTCTTGCTCTGGCCTGCCCTCGCTCTGGCCTCCCCTCGCCTTGGCTCCGGCCTGCTCTCGCTCTGGCCTGCCCTCGCTTTGGCTCTGACCTGCTCTTGCTCTGGCTCTAGCCTGCCCTCGACTTGGCTCCGGCCTGCTCTCGCTCTAGTTCCTGACTGCCCTCGCTTTGGCTCTGGCCCGCCCTCGACCTGGCTCCGGCCTGCTCTCTCTCTGGCTCTGGCCCGCCCTCACCCTGGCTCCGGCATACTCTCACTCTGGCTGTGGCCTGCTCTCGCTCTGGCCTCTCCCTGTATCGGGCCTGCTCTAGCCCTTGTTCCAGCCTGCCCTTGCCTTGGCTCCAGCCTTCTCTCGCTCTGGCTCTGGAGTGCCCTTGCCTTGGCTCTGGCCTACTCTCGCTTTGGCTCTTGCTTGCCCTCGCCCTGGCTCCGGCCTGCTCTCGCTCTGGCGTGCCCTCGCCTTGGCTCCGGCCTGCTCTTGCTCTGACTCTGGCCTGCCCTCGCCATGACTCCGGCCTGCTCTGGCCAGCCCTCGCCTTGGCTCCGGCCTGCTCTTGCCCTGGCTCAGGCCTGCTCTCGGTCTGGCGCAGGCCTGCTCTCGGTCTGGCTCTAGCCTGCCCTCGCCTTAGCTCCGGCCAGCCCTCGCCTTGGCTCCGGCCTGCTCTCGCCCTGGCTCCGGCCAGCTCTTGCTGACTCTGGTCAGCCCTCGCCCTGCTCTTGCTCTGTCCTGCCCTCGTCTTGACTCCGGCCTGTTCTCGCCCTTGTTCCGGCCAGCCTTTGCCCTGGCTCCGGCCTGCTCTCGCTCTGGCTCCGACCTACTCTCGCTCTGGCTCTGGCCTGCCCTGGCTCTGCCTCTGGCCTGCCCTCGCCTTGGCTCCGGGCTAATCTCGCCTTGGCTCCGGCCTGCTCTCGCTCTACATCCGGACTGCCCTCGCACTGGCTCCGGACTGCCCTTGCTTTGGCTCCGGACTGCTCTCACCCTGGCTCCTGCGTGCTCTCGCTCTGGCCTGCCCTCACCCTGACTCCGGCCTGCTCTCTATCTGGCTCTGGCCTGACCTCACCCTGGCTCCGGCCTGCTCTCTATCTGGCTCTGGCCTGCTCTCGCTCTGGCCTCGAACTGTCTCCGGCCTGCTCTCGACCTGGTTCCGGCCTGCCCTTGCCTTGGCTCCGGCCTTCTCTTGCTCTAGCTTGCCCTTGCCTTGGCTCTGGCCTACTCTTGCTCTGGCCTGCCCTCGCTCTGGCGTGCTCTCGCTATGGCGTGCCCTCGCCTTAGCTCCGTCCTGCTGTCGCTGTGACTCTGGCCTGCCCTCACCCTGGCTCCGGCCTGCTCTGGATCTGGCCTGCCCTCTCCTTGGCTCCGGCCTGATCTCGCTCTGGACTGCCCTCGCCTTAGCTCCAGCCTGCTCTCGCCTTGGCTCTGGCTTGCTCTTGCTCTGGCTCCGGCCTGCTCTCTCCCTGGCTCCAGCCTGCCCTTGCTCTGACTCTGGCCAGCCCTCGCTTTGGCTCCGGCCTGCTCTCGCCCTGGCTCCGGCCTGCTCTTGCTCTGGCCTGTCCTCGACCTGGCTACGGCCTGCTCTTGCTCTGGTTTGCCCTCGTCTTGACTCCGGCATGCTCTCGCTCTGGTTCTGGCCTGCCTTCGCCTTGGCTTCGGCCTTCTCTCGCTCTGGCTCTGGTCTGCCCTCGCCGAGGCTCCGGCCTGCCCTCGTCCTGGCTCCGGCCTGTTTTCACTCTGGCTCTGGCCTACCCTCGCCTTGGCTCCGGCCTGTTCCCGCCTTAGCTACAGCCGGCTCTCGCTCTGGCTCCGGCATGCCCTCGCCCTGACTCTAGCCTGCCCTTGCTCTGGCTCCGGCCTGCTGATGAGAAAAGCTCACAGTCTGCAGGAAGAGGTCATCCGGGTGCCTCATGTTCTGGTGAGAAAGCTCATTGGGAGAAATGGTCGAGCCATGCAGATGATGGTCAAGAAGTCTGGTGTGGTGAAAGTAAGCAGTCCACGTGATCGTCAGGACTGGATACCAGACGAAGACGGCATGGTGTCATTCTCCACGGTAGGAACAGAAGAAAGCCTGGAATATGTGCACATGCTGTTGGAGTACCGAGTGACCTACCTGCGAGAGGTGGAACAGTTAAATCTTGCTAGACTGAGAGTGGATGGACAGCATCATCTGAGTAGCAGAAGATGGCAGCCGTCTAGAAATTGTGAGGCTAGACAGAGAAAGGGCCCCCTAAATAACCGAACAGCTACAGCTGAAGTCAGGGAACTTTCAAGATGTCCTGAGAGTAGTGGGCGTGGGTTTAGAGGTAGTGAGACCTCCAGTAACTCAGGTTTGAGCAGCCCATACAAATGACTCAATAGAGGACGGGACAGTACAGAGTCAAACCGGACCTTAGATACCAGGGCATGTGAGTCGCACTGCTGTATTGGCCGCTGGGAGCGGGGGAGACCTGACAGGGTTTCGACTGACCGCTGGGAGCGGGGGAGACCTGACAAGGTTACAACCCGGAAATGTGACTTGACAATGACAAATGGTAGGTCCCTAAGGAATGGGCTGAGTAGCACAATTGGAGAGTACATGGTCTCGGTGTACCTCTGGCCTTCCCTCGCCCTGGATCCGGCCTGCTCTCTCTCTGGCTCTAGACTGCCCTTGCCTTAGCTCCGGCCTGCTCTCGCTCTGACTCTGGCCTGCCCTCGCCCTGGCTACTGCCTGCCCTCATCCTTGCTTCGGCCCGCTCTCACTCTGGCTCTGACCTGCCCTCGCCTTGGCTCCGGCCTGCTCTCGCCCTGGCTCCGGCCTGCTCTCGCTCTGGCCTGCTCTCGCTCTGGCCTGTCCTCGCCCTGGCTCCGGCCTGCTCTCGCCCTGGCTCTGGCCTGCTCTTGCTCCCTTTCTCGGTGTTCCCTCCCCCCACTCCAGCCAGGGACAGGGACTGTCGTGCCCATCTCAGGGGCATGCATATTGGTCGCCCTGCCCCACGGCAATGTGGTGTAATGCATGCAGGTGTCGGGGTCCTGATCCACACTCCATCCTTACCTGAGAGTGAGATATCACACCTCTGGGTGAGGTGCAATACCTCTGTAGCAACCGAGCCCTCGGGGTGCCACAGTTCCATTTATCTTCAGCCTAGGTGACGTATTGTGTAAGCTCCTAGGACAGGGTATACATTATTCTGTATGCCCTCAGGAGCAGCCTGTATTGTATATTAGATTGTAAGCTCGTAGGCAGGGCCGTGATGGTACCCTATCTACCACAAGTTTTTTAAGAGAATAATATGGCCTGCTCTTGCTCTGGCCTGCCCTCGTCTTGGCTCCGGCCTGCTCTCGCTCGTTATGGCCAGCCTTCGCCTTGGCTCCGGCATGCTCTCGCTCTGGCGAAGGCCTGCTGTCGCTCTGGCTCTATCTGGCCTGCCCTTGCCTTGGCTCCGGACTGCTCTTGGTCTGGCTCTGGCCTGCCCTCGCCCTGGCTCCGGCCTGTCTGGCCTTCTCTTGCTCTGGCCTGCCCTCGCCTTGGCTCTGGCCTTCTATCGCTCTGGCCTGCCCTTGCCTTGGCTCTGGCCTACACTCGCCTTGGCTCCGACCTGCTCTCGCCGTGGCTCTGGCCTGCCCTCGCCCTGACTCCGGCCTGCCCTTGCTCTGGCTCCGGCCTGCCCTCGCATTGGCTCTGGTCTGCTCTCGCCCTGGCTCCGACCCGCTCTTGCTCTGGCCTGCCCGCTCGCCCTGTCTCCGGCCTGCTCTCTCTGGCTCTGGCCTGCCCATGCCTTCTCCGGCCTGCTCTTCCTCTGGCTCTGGCCTTCCCTCGTCTTGACTCTAACCTGATCTTCTCGCTCTTCTCTGGCTCAGGCCTGCTCTCGCTCTGGCCTGCCCTAGCTCTGGCTCCGGACTGCTCTCGCTCTGGACTGCCCTCGCCTTGGCTCTGGCCTGCCCTCGCCTGGCTCCGGCCTGCTCTCTCTCTGGCCTGCCCTCGCCCTGGCTCTGGCCTACTCTCGCTCTGGCCTGCTCTCGCTGTGGCTCTGGCCTCACTCACCCTGTCTCCGGCCTGCTCTCGTCCTGGCTTCAGCCTGCCCTTGCCTTGGCTCTGGCCTTCTCTCGCTCTGGCCTGCCCTTGCCTTGGCTCTGGCCTACTCTCGCTCTGGCCTGCGCTCGCCCTGGCTCCGGCCTGCTCTCGCTCTGGCCTGCTCTCGCCTTGGCTCCGGCCTGCTCTCGCTCTGGCTCCGGCCTGCCCTCGCCCTGACTCCGGCCTGCCCTTGCTCTGGCTCCGGCCTGCTCTCGCCCTGGCTCCGACCTGCTCTTGCTCTGGCCTGCTCTCGCCCTGGCTCCGGCCTGCTCTTGCTCTGGCAATGGCCAGCCTTCGCCCTGGCTCCGGCCTGCTCTCTCTCTGGCTCTGGCCTGCCCTCGCCCTGGCTCTGGCCTGCCCTCGCCCTGGCTCTGGCCTGCCCTCGCCCTGGCCTACTCTCGCTCTGGCCTCGCCCTGTCTCCAGCCTGCTCTCGCCCTGGTTCCGGCCTGCCCTTGCCTTGGCTCTGGCCTTCGTATCGCTCTGGCTTGCCCTTGCCTTGGCTCTGGCCTACCCTCGCCTTGGCTCCGGCCTGCTCTCGCCTTGGCTCCGGCCTGCTTTTGCTCTGACTCTGACCTGCCCTCGCCCTGGCTCTGGCCTACTCTCGCTCTGGCCAAGCCCTGTCTCCAGCCTGCTCTCGCCCTGGTTCCGGCCTGCCCTTGCCTTGGCTCTGGCCTTCGTATCGCTCTGGCTCTGGCTTGCCCTTGCCTTGGCTCTGGCCTACCCTCGCCTTGGCTCCGGCCTGCTCTTGCTCTGACTCTGGCCTGCCCTCGCCCTGACTGCGGCCTGCTCTGGATCTGGCTCAGGCACACTGTCCTCAGGGCCTTGGCTCCGGACTGCTCTCACTCTGGCCTGCCCTCTCCTTGGGTCCGGGAGCCTACTCTCGCTTTGGCTCCGGCCTGCTCTCGCTCTGGCTCCGGCCAGCCCTCGCCTTGGCTCCGGCCTGCTCTCGCCCTGGCTCCGGCCTGCTCTTGCTCTGGCCTGTCCTCGACCTGGCTACGGCCTGCTCTTGCTCTGGTTTGCCCTCGTCTTGACTCCGGCATGCTCTCGCTCTGGTTCTGGCCTGCCTTCGCCTTGGCTTCGGCCTTCTCTCGCTCTGGCTCTGGTCTGCCCTCGCCGAGGCTCCGGCCTGCCCTCGTCCTGGCTCCGGCCTGTTTTCACTCTGGCTCTGGCCTACCCTCGCCTTGGCTCCGGCCTGTTCCCGCCTTAGCTACAGCCGGCTCTCGCTCTGGCTCCGGCATGCCCTCGCCCTGACTCTAGCCTGCCCTTGCTCTGGCTCCGGCCTGCTGATGAGAAAAGCTCACAGTCTGCAGGAAGAGGTCATCCGGGTGCCTCATGTTCTGGTGAGAAAGCTCATTGGGAGAAATGGTCGAGCCATGCAGATGATGGTCAAGAAGTCTGGTGTGGTGAAAGTAAGCAGTCCACGTGATCGTCAGGACTGGATACCAGACGAAGACGGCATGGTGTCATTCTCCACGGTAGGAACAGAAGAAAGCCTGGAATATGTGCACATGCTGTTGGAGTACCGAGTGACCTACCTGCGAGAGGTGGAACAGTTAAATCTTGCTAGACTGAGAGTGGATGGACAGCATCATCTGAGTAGCAGAAGATGGCAGCCGTCTAGAAATTGTGAGGCTAGACAGAGAAAGGGCCCCCTAAATAACCGAACAGCTACAGCTGAAGTCAGGGAACTTTCAAGATGTCCTGAGAGTAGTGGGCGTGGGTTTAGAGGTAGTGAGACCTCCAGTAACTCAGGTTTGAGCAGCCCATACAAATGACTCAATAGAGGACGGGACAGTACAGAGTCAAACCGGACCTTAGATACCAGGGCATGTGAGTCGCACTGCTGTATTGGCCGCTGGGAGCGGGGGAGACCTGACAGGGTTTCGACTGACCGCTGGGAGCGGGGGAGACCTGACAAGGTTACAGCCCGGAAATGTGACTTGACAATGACAAATGGTAGGTCCCTAAGGAATGGGCTGAGTAGCACAATTGGAGAGTACATGGTCTCGGTGTACCTCTGGCCTTCCCTCGCCCTGGATCCGGCCTGCTCTCTCTCTGGCTCTAGACTGCCCTTGCCTTAGCTCCGGCCTGCTCTCGCTCTGACTCTGGCCTGCCCTCGCCCTGGCTACTGCCTGCCCTCATCCTTGCTCCGGCCCGCTCTCACTCTGGCTCTGACCTGCCCTCGCCTTGGCTCCGGCCTGCTCTCGCCCTGGCTCCGGCCTGCTCTCGCTCTGGCCTGCTCTCGCTCTGGCCTGCTCTCGCTCTGGCCTGTCCTCGCCCTGGCTCCGGCCTGCCCTTGCTCTGGCTAGCCCTCGCCTTGGCTCCGGCCTGCTCTCGCCCTGGCTCTGGCCTGCTCTTGCTCCCTTTCTCGGTGTTCCCTCCCCCCACTCCAGCCAGGGACAGGGACTGTCGTGCCCATCTCAGGGGCATGCATATTGGTCGCCCTGCCCCACGGCAATGTGGTGTAATGCATGCAGGTGTCGGGGTCCTGATCCACACTCCATCCTTACCTGAGAGTGAGATATCACACCTCTGGGTGAGGTGCAATACCTCTGTAGCAACCGAGCCCTCGGGGTGCCACAGTTCCATTTATCTTCAGCCTAGGTGACGTATTGTGTAAGCTCCTAGGACAGGGTATACATTATTCTGTATGCCCTCAGGAGCAGCCTGTATTGTATATTAGATTGTAAGCTCGTAGGCAGGGCCGTGATGGTACCCTATCTACCACAAGTTTTTTAAGAGAATAATATGGCCTGCTCTTGCTCTGGCCTGCCCTCGTCTTGGCTCCGGCCTGCTCTCGCTCGTTATGGCCAGCCTTCGCCTTGGCTCCGGCATGCTCTCGCTCTGGCGAAGGCCTGCTGTCGCTCTGGCTCTATCTGGCCTGCCCTTGCCTTGGCTCCGGACTGCTCTTGGTCTGGCTCTGGCCTGCCCTCGCCCTGGCTCCGGCCTGTCTGGCCTTCTCTTGCTCTGGCCTGCCCTCGCCTTGGCTCTGGCCTTCTATCGCTCTGGCTCTGGCCTGCCCTTGCCTTGGCTCTGGCCTACACTCGCCTTGGCTCCGGCCTGCTCTCGCCGTGGCTCTGGCCTGCCCTCGCCCTGACTCCGGCCTGCCCTTGCTCTGGCTCCGGCCTGCCCTCGCATTGGCTCTGGTCTGCTCTCGCCCTGGCTCCGACCCGCTCTTGCTCTGGCCTGCCCACTCGCCCTGTCTCCGGCCTGCTCTCTCTGGCTCTGGCCTGCCCATGCCTTCTCCGGCCTGCTCTTCCTCTGGCTCTGGCCTTCCCTCGTCTTGACTCTAACCTGATCTTCTCGCTCTTCTCTGGCTCAGGCCTGCTCTCGCTCTGGCCTGCCCTAGCTCTGGCTCCGGACTGCTCTCGCTCTGGCCTGCTCTCGCTCTGGACTGCCCTCGCCTTGGCTCTGGCCTGCCCTCGCCTGGCTCCGGCCTGCTCTCTCTCTGGCCTGCCCTCGCCCTGGCTCCGGCCTACTCTCGCTCTGGCCTGCTCTCGCTGTGGCTCTGGCCTCACTCACCCTGTCTCCGGCCTGCTCTCGTCCTGGCTTCAGCCTGCCCTTGCCTTGGCTCTGGCCTTCTCTCGCTCTGGCCTGCCCTTGCCTTGGCTCTGGCCTACTCTCGCTCTGGCCTGCGCTCGCCCTGGCTCCGGCCTGCTCTCGCTCTGGCCTGCTCTCGCCTTGGCTCCGGCCTGCTCTCGCTCTGGCTCCGGCCTGCCCTCGCCCTGACTCCGGCCTGCCCTTGCTCTGGCTCCGGCCTGCTCTCGCCCTGGCTCCGACCTGCTCTTGCTCTGGCCTGCTCTCGCCCTGGCTCCGGCCTGCTCTTGCTCTGGCAATGGCCAGCCTTCGCCCTGGCTCCGGCCTGCTCTCTCTCTGGCTCTGGCCTGCCCTCGCCCTGGCTCTGGCCTGCCCTCGCCTTGGCTCCGGCCTGCTCTCGCTCTGGCCTGCCCTCGCTTTGGCTCTGACCTGCTCTTGCTCTGGCTCTAGCCTGCCCTCGACTTGGCTCCGGCCTGCTCTCGCTCTAGTTCCTGACTGCCCTCGCTTTGGCTCTGGCCCGCCCTCGACCTGGCTCCGGCCTGCTCTCTCTCTGGCTCTGGCCCGCCCTCACCCTGGCTCCGGCATACTCTCACTCTGGCTGTGGCCTGCTCTCGCTCTGGCCTCTCCCTGTATCGGGCCTGCTCTAGCCCTTGTTCCAGCCTGCCCTTGCCTTGGCTCCAGCCTTCTCTCGCTCTGGCTCTGGAGTGCCCTTGCCTTGGCTCTGGCCTACTCTCGCTTTGGCTCTTGCTTGCCCTCGCCCTGGCTCCGGCCTGCTCTCGCTCTGGCGTGCCCTCGCCTTGGCTCCGGCCTGCTCTTGCTCTGACTCTGGCCTGCCCTCGCCATGACTCCGGCCTGCTCTGGCCAGCCCTCGCCTTGGCTCCGGCCTGCTCTTGCCCTGGCTCAGGCCTGCTCTCGGTCTGGCGCAGGCCTGCTCTCGGTCTGGCTCTAGCCTGCCCTCGCCTTAGCTCCGGCCAGCCCTCGCCTTGGCTCCGGCCTGCTCTCGCCCTGGCTCCGGCCAGCTCTTGCTGACTCTGGTCAGCCCTCGCCCTGCTCTTGCTCTGTCCTGCCCTCGTCTTGACTCCGGGGTGTTCTCGCCCTTGTTCCGGCCAGCCTTTGCCCTGGCTCCGGCCTGCTCTCGCTCTGGCTCCGACCTACTCTCGCTCTGGCTCTGGCCTGCCCTGGCTCTGCCTCTGGCCTGCCCTCGCCTTGGCTCCGGGCTAATCTCGCCTTGGCTCCGGCCTGCTCTCGCTCTACATCCGGACTGCCCTCGCACTGGCTCCGGACTGCCCTTGCTTTGGCTCCGGACTGCTCTCACCCTGGCTCCTGCGTGCTCTCGCTCTGGCCTGCCCTCACCCTGACTCCGGCCTGCTCTCTATCTGGCTCTGGCCTGACCTCACCCTGGCTCCGGCCTGCTCTCTATCTGGCTCTGGCCTGCTCTCGCTCTGGCCTCGAACTGTCTCCGGCCTGCTCTCGACCTGGTTCCGGCCTGCCCTTGCCTTGGCTCCGGCCTTCTCTTGCTCTAGCTTGCCCTTGCCTTGGCTCTGGCCTACTCTTGCTCTGGCCTGCCCTCGCTCTGGCGTGCTCTCGCTATGGCGTGCCCTCGCCTTAGCTCCGTCCTGCTGTCGCTGTGACTCTGGCCTGCCCTCACCCTGGCTCCGGCCTGCTCTGGATCTGGCCTGCCCTCTCCTTGGCTCCGGCCTGATCTCGCTCTGGACTGCCCTCGCCTTAGCTCCAGCCTGCTCTCGCCTTGGCTCTGGCTTGCTCTTGCTCTGGCTCCGGCCTGCTCTCTCCCTGGCTCCAGCCTGCCCTTGCTCTGACTCTGGCCAGCCCTCGCTTTGGCTCCGGCCTGCTCTCGCCCTGGCTCCGGCCTGCTCTTGCTCTGGCCTGTCCTCGACCTGGCTACGGCCTGCTCTTGCTCTGGTTTGCCCTCGTCTTGACTCCGGCATGCTCTCGCTCTGGTTCTGGCCTGCCTTCGCCTTGGCTTCGGCCTTCTCTCGCTCTGGCTCTGGTCTGCCCTCGCCGAGGCTCCGGCCTGCCCTCGTCCTGGCTCCGGCCTGTTTTCACTCTGGCTCTGGCCTACCCTCGCCTTGGCTCCGGCCTGTTCCCGCCTTAGCTACAGCCGGCTCTCGCTCTGGCTCCGGCATGCCCTCGCCCTGACTCTAGCCTGCCCTTGCTCTGGCTCCGGCCTGCTGATGAGAAAAGCTCACAGTCTGCAGGAAGAGGTCATCCGGGTGCCTCATGTTCTGGTGAGAAAGCTCATTGGGAGAAATGGTCGAGCCATGCAGATGATGGTCAAGAAGTCTGGTGTGGTGAAAGTAAGCAGTCCACGTGATCGTCAGGACTGGATACCAGACGAAGACGGCATGGTGTCATTCTCCACGGTAGGAACAGAAGAAAGCCTGGAATATGTGCACATGCTGTTGGAGTACCGAGTGACCTACCTGCGAGAGGTGGAACAGTTAAATCTTGCTAGACTGAGAGTGGATGGACAGCATCATCTGAGTAGCAGAAGATGGCAGCCGTCTAGAAATTGTGAGGCTAGACAGAGAAAGGGCCCCCTAAATAACCGAACAGCTACAGCTGAAGTCAGGGAACTTTCAAGATGTCCTGAGAGTAGTGGGCGTGGGTTTAGAGGTAGTGAGACCTCCAGTAACTCAGGTTTGAGCAGCCCATACAAATGACTCAATAGAGGACGGGACAGTACAGAGTCAAACCGGACCTTAGATACCAGGGCATGTGAGTCGCACTGCTGTATTGGCCGCTGGGAGCGGGGGAGACCTGACAGGGTTTCGACTGACCGCTGGGAGCGGGGGAGACCTGACAAGGTTACAACCCGGAAATGTGACTTGACAATGACAAATGGTAGGTCCCTAAGGAATGGGCTGAGTAGCACAATTGGAGAGTACATGGTCTCGGTGTACCTCTGGCCTTCCCTCGCCCTGGATCCGGCCTGCTCTCTCTCTGGCTCTAGACTGCCCTTGCCTTAGCTCCGGCCTGCTCTCGCTCTGACTCTGGCCTGCCCTCGCCCTGGCTACTGCCTGCCCTCATCCTTGCTTCGGCCCGCTCTCACTCTGGCTCTGACCTGCCCTCGCCTTGGCTCCGGCCTGCTCTCGCCCTGGCTCCGGCCTGCTCTCGCTCTGGCCTGCTCTCGCTCTGGCCTGTCCTCGCCCTGGCTCCGGCCTGCTCTCGCCCTGGCTCTGGCCTGCTCTTGCTCCCTTTCTCGGTGTTCCCTCCCCCCACTCCAGCCAGGGACAGGGACTGTCGTGCCCATCTCAGGGGCATGCATATTGGTCGCCCTGCCCCACGGCAATGTGGTGTAATGCATGCAGGTGTCGGGGTCCTGATCCACACTCCATCCTTACCTGAGAGTGAGATATCACACCTCTGGGTGAGGTGCAATACCTCTGTAGCAACCGAGCCCTCGGGGTGCCACAGTTCCATTTATCTTCAGCCTAGGTGACGTATTGTGTAAGCTCCTAGGACAGGGTATACATTATTCTGTATGCCCTCAGGAGCAGCCTGTATTGTATATTAGATTGTAAGCTCGTAGGCAGGGCCGTGATGGTACCCTATCTACCACAAGTTTTTTAAGAGAATAATATGGCCTGCTCTTGCTCTGGCCTGCCCTCGTCTTGGCTCCGGCCTGCTCTCGCTCGTTATGGCCAGCCTTCGCCTTGGCTCCGGCATGCTCTCGCTCTGGCGAAGGCCTGCTGTCGCTCTGGCTCTATCTGGCCTGCCCTTGCCTTGGCTCCGGACTGCTCTTGGTCTGGCTCTGGCCTGCCCTCGCCCTGGCTCCGGCCTGTCTGGCCTTCTCTTGCTCTGGCCTGCCCTCGCCTTGGCTCTGGCCTTCTATCGCTCTGGCTCTGGCCTGCCCTTGCCTTGGCTCTGGCCTACACTCGCCTTGGCTCCGACCTGCTCTCGCCGTGGCTCTGGCCTGCCCTCGCCCTGACTCCGGCCTGCCCTTGCTCTGGCTCCGGCCTGCCCTCGCATTGGCTCTGGTCTGCTCTCGCCCTGGCTCCGACCCGCTCTTGCTCTGGCCTGCCCGCTCGCCCTGTCTCCGGCCTGCTCTCTCTGGCTCTGGCCTGCCCATGCCTTCTCCGGCCTGCTCTTCCTCTGGCTCTGGCCTTCCCTCGTCTTGACTCTAACCTGATCTTCTCGCTCTTCTCTGGCTCAGGCCTGCTCTCGCTCTGGCCTGCCCTAGCTCTGGCTCCGGACTGCTCTCGCTCTGGACTGCCCTCGCCTTGGCTCTGGCCTGCCCTCGCCTGGCTCCGGCCTGCTCTCTCTCTGGCCTGCCCTCGCCCTGGCCTACTCTCGCTCTGGCCTGCTCTCGCTGTGGCTCTGGCCTCACTCACCCTGTCTCCGGCCTGCTCTCGTCCTGGCTTCAGCCTGCCCTTGCCTTGGCTCTGGCCTTCTCTCGCTCTGGCCTGCCCTTGCCTTGGCTCTGGCCTACTCTCGCTCTGGCCTGCGCTCGCCCTGGCTCCGGCCTGCTCTCGCTCTGGCCTGCTCTCGCCTTGGCTCCGGCCTGCTCTCGCTCTGGCTCCGGCCTGCCCTCGCCCTGACTCCGGCCTGCCCTTGCTCTGGCTCCGGCCTGCTCTCGCCCTGGCTCCGACCTGCTCTTGCTCTGGCCTGCTCTCGCCCTGGCTCCGGCCTGCTCTTGCTCTGGCAATGGCCAGCCTTCGCCCTGGCTCCGGCCTGCTCTCTCTCTGGCTCTGGCCTGCCCTCGCCCTGGCTCTGGCCTGCCCTCGCCCTGGCTCTGGCCTGCCCTCGCCCTGGCCTACTCTCGCTCTGGCCTCGCCCTGTCTCCAGCCTGCTCTCGCCCTGGTTCCGGCCTGCCCTTGCCTTGGCTCTGGCCTTCGTATCGCTCTGGCTTGCCCTTGCCTTGGCTCTGGCCTACCCTCGCCTTGGCTCCGGCCTGCTTTTGCTCTGACTCTGACCTGCCCTCGCCCTGGCTCTGGCCTACTCTCGCTCTGGCCAAGCCCTGTCTCCAGCCTGCTCTCGCCCTGGTTCCGGCCTGCCCTTGCCTTGGCTCTGGCCTTCGTATCGCTCTGGCTCTGGCCTACCCTCGCCTTGGCTCCGGCCTGCTCTTGCTCTGACTCTGGCCTGCCCTCGCCCTGACTGCGGCCTGCTCTGGATCTGGCTCAGGCACACTGTCCTCAGGGCCTTGGCTCCGGACTGCTCTCACTCTGGCCTGCCCTCTCCTTGGGTCCGGGAGCCTACTCTCGCTTTGGCTCCGGCCTGCTCTCGCTCTGGCTCCGGCCAGCCCTCGCCTTGGCTCCGGCCTGCTCTCGCCCTGGCTCCGGCCTGCTCTTGCTCTGGCCTGTCCTCGACCTGGCTACGGCCTGCTCTTGCTCTGGTTTGCCCTCGTCTTGACTCCGGCATGCTCTCGCTCTGGTTCTGGCCTGCCTTCGCCTTGGCTTCGGCCTTCTCTCGCTCTGGCTCTGGTCTGCCCTCGCCGAGGCTCCGGCCTGCCCTCGTCCTGGCTCCGGCCTGTTTTCACTCTGGCTCTGGCCTACCCTCGCCTTGGCTCCGGCCTGTTCCCGCCTTAGCTACAGCCGGCTCTCGCTCTGGCTCCGGCATGCCCTCGCCCTGACTCTAGCCTGCCCTTGCTCTGGCTCCTGCCTGCTGATGAGAAAAGCTCACAGTCTGCAGGAAGAGGTCATCCGGGTGCCTCATGTTCTGGTGAGAAAGCTCATTGGGAGAAATGGTCGAGCCATGCAGATGATGGTCAAGAAGTCTGGTGTGGTGAAAGTAAGCAGTCCACGTGATCGTCAGGACTGGATACCAGACGAAGACGGCATGGTGTCATTCTCCACGGTAGGAACAGAAGAAAGCCTGGAATATGTGCACATGCTGTTGGAGTACCGAGTGACCTACCTGCGAGAGGTGGAACAGTTAAATCTTGCTAGACTGAGAGTGGATGGACAGCATCATCTGAGTAGCAGAAGATGGCAGCCGTCTAGAAATTGTGAGGCTAGACAGAGAAAGGGCCCCCTAAATAACCGAACAGCTACAGCTGAAGTCAGGGAACTTTCAAGATGTCCTGAGAGTAGTGGGCGTGGGTTTAGAGGTAGTGAGACCTCCAGTAACTCAGGTTTGAGCAGCCCATACAAATGACTCAATAGAGGACGGGACAGTACAGAGTCAAACCGGACCTTAGATACCAGGGCATGTGAGTCGCACTGCTGTATTGGCCGCTGGGAGCGGGGGAGACCTGACAGGGTTTCGACTGACCGCTGGGAGCGGGGGAGACCTGACAAGGTTACAACCCGGAAATGTGACTTGACAATGACAAATGGTAGGTCCCTAAGGAATGGGCTGAGTAGCACAATTGGAGAGTACATGGTCTCGGTGTACCTCTGGCCTTCCCTCGCCCTGGATCCGGCCTGCTCTCTCTCTGGCTCTAGACTGCCCTTGCCTTAGCTCCGGCCTGCTCTCGCTCTGACTCTGGCCTGCCCTCGCCCTGGCTACTGCCTGCCCTCATCCTTGCTCCGGCCCGCTCTCACTCTGGCTCTGACCTGCCCTCGCCTTGGCTCCGGCCTGCTCTCGCCCTGGCTCCGGCCTGCTCTCGCTCTGGCCTGCTCTCGCTCTGGCCTGCTCTCGCTCTGGCCTGCTCTCGCTCTGGCCTGTCCTCGCCCTGGCTCCGGCCTGCCCTTGCTCTGGCTAGCCCTCGCCTTGGCTCCGGCCTGCTCTCGCCCTGGCTCTGGCCTGCTCTTGCTCCCTTTCTCGGTGTTCCCTCCCCCCACTCCAGCCAGGGACAGGGACTGTCGTGCCCATCTCAGGGGCATGCATATTGGTCGCCCTGCCCCACGGCAATGTGGTGTAATGCATGCAGGTGTCGGGGTCCTGATCCACACTCCATCCTTACCTGAGAGTGAGATATCACACCTCTGGGTGAGGTGCAATACCTCTGTAGCAACCGAGCCCTCGGGGTGCCACAGTTCCATTTATCTTCAGCCTAGGTGACGTATTGTGTAAGCTCCTAGGACAGGGTATACATTATTCTGTATGCCCTCAGGAGCAGCCTGTATTGTATATTAGATTGTAAGCTCGTAGGCAGGGCCGTGATGGTACCCTATCTACCACAAGTTTTTTAAGAGAATAATATGGCCTGCTCTTGCTCTGGCCTGCCCTCGTCTTGGCTCCGGCCTGCTCTCGCTCGTTATGGCCAGCCTTCGCCTTGGCTCCGGCATGCTCTCGCTCTGGCGAAGGCCTGCTGTCGCTCTGGCTCTATCTGGCCTGCCCTTGCCTTGGCTCCGGACTGCTCTTGGTCTGGCTCTGGCCTGCCCTCGCCCTGGCTCCGGCCTGTCTGGCCTTCTCTTGCTCTGGCCTGCCCTCGCCTTGGCTCTGGCCTTCTATCGCTCTGGCTCTGGCCTGCCCTTGCCTTGGCTCTGGCCTACACTCGCCTTGGCTCCGGCCTGCTCTCGCCGTGGCTCTGGCCTGCCCTCGCCCTGACTCCGGCCTGCCCTTGCTCTGGCTCCGGCCTGCCCTCGCATTGGCTCTGGTCTGCTCTCGCCCTGGCTCCGACCCGCTCTTGCTCTGGCCTGCCCACTCGCCCTGTCTCCGGCCTGCTCTCTCTGGCTCTGGCCTGCCCATGCCTTCTCCGGCCTGCTCTTCCTCTGGCTCTGGCCTTCCCTCGTCTTGACTCTAACCTGATCTTCTCGCTCTTCTCTGGCTCAGGCCTGCTCTCGCTCTGGCCTGCCCTAGCTCTGGCTCCGGACTGCTCTCGCTCTGGCCTGCTCTCGCTCTGGACTGCCCTCGCCTTGGCTCTGGCCTGCCCTCGCCTGGCTCCGGCCTGCTCTCTCTCTGGCCTGCCCTCGCCCTGGCTCCGGCCTACTCTCGCTCTGGCCTGCTCTCGCTGTGGCTCTGGCCTCACTCACCCTGTCTCCGGCCTGCTCTCGTCCTGGCTTCAGCCTGCCCTTGCCTTGGCTCTGGCCTTCTCTCGCTCTGGCCTGCCCTTGCCTTGGCTCTGGCCTACTCTCGCTCTGGCCTGCGCTCGCCCTGGCTCCGGCCTGCTCTCGCTCTGGCCTGCTCTCGCCTTGGCTCCGGCCTGCTCTCGCTCTGGCTCCGGCCTGCCCTCGCCCTGACTCCGGCCTGCCCTTGCTCTGGCTCCGGCCTGCTCTCGCCCTGGCTCCGACCTGCTCTTGCTCTGGCCTGCTCTCGCCCTGGCTCCGGCCTGCTCTTGCTCTGGCAATGGCCAGCCTTCGCCCTGGCTCCGGCCTGCTCTCTCTCTGGCTCTGGCCTGCCCTCGCCCTGGCTCTGGCCTGCCCTCGCCCTGGCTCTGGCCTACTCTCGCTCTGGCCTCGCCCTGTCTCCAGCCTGCTCTCGCCCTGGTTCCGGCCTGCCCTTGCCTTGGCTCTGGCCTTCGTATCGCTCTGGCTTGCCCTTGCCTTGGCTCTGGCCTACCCTCGCCTTGGCTCCGGCCTGCTCTCGCCTTGGCTCCGGCCTGCTTTTGCTCTGACTCTGACCTGCCCTCGCCCTGGCTCTGGCCTACTCTCGCTCTGGCCAAGCCCTGTCTCCAGCCTGCTCTCGCCCTGGTTCCGGCCTGCCCTTGCCTTGGCTCTGGCCTTCGTATCGCTCTGGCTCTGGCCTACCCTCGCCTTGGCTCCGGCCTGCTCTTGCTCTGACTCTGGCCTGCCCTCGCCCTGACTGCGGCCTGCTCTGGATCTGGCTCAGGCACACTGTCCTCAGGGCCTTGGCTCCGGACTGCTCTCACTCTGGCCTGCCCTCTCCTTGGGTCCGGGAGCCTACTCTCGCTTTGGCTCCGGCCTGCTCTCGCTCTGGCTCCGGCCAGCCCTCGCCTTGGCTCCGGTCTGCTCTCGCCTTGGCTCTGGCCTGCTCTCTCCCTGGCTCCGGCCTGCCCTTGCTCTGACTCCGGCCTGCTCTCGCCCTGACTCCGGCCAGCTGTTGCTCTGGCCTGCCCTCGCCCTGGCTCTGGCCTGCCCTTGACTCCAGCCTGCTCTCGCTCTTCTTCTGGCCTGCCTTCGCCTTGGCTCCGGCCTGCTCTCGCTCTGGCCTGCTCTCGCTCTGGCCTGCCCTCGCCCTGTCTCCGGCCTGCCCTCGCCCTGTCTCCGGCCTGCTCTCTCTCTGGCCTGCCCTCCTTGGCTCTGGCTTGCTCTCGCTCTGGCCTGCCCTCACCCTGTCTCCGGCCTGCTCTCTCTCTGGCCTGCCCTCGCCATGGCTCTGGCCTGCTCTTGCTCTGGTCTCACCCTGTCTCCGGCCTGCTCTCGTCCTGGTTCCGAGCTGCCCTTGCCTTGGCTCCGGCCTTTTCTCGCCAGATCTGGCCTGTCCTTGCCTTGGCTCTGGCCTACTCTCGCTCTGGCCTGCCCTCGCCCTGGCTCCGGCCTGCTCTCGCTCTGGCCTCCTCTCGCTCTGGCTTCCCTCGCCTTGGATCCGGCCTGCTCTTGCTCTGTCTGGCCAGCCCTCGCCCTGGCTCCATCCGGCCTGCTCTGCTGGATCTGGCTCTGACCTGCCCTCGCCTTGGCTCCGGCCTGCTCTTGCCCTGGCTCCGGCCAGTCCTCAGCCTGGCTCCGGCCTGCCCTTGTTCTGGCTCCGGCCTGCCCTTACTCTGGCTCCGGCTAGCCCTCGCCTTGGCTCCGGCCTGCTCTTGCTCTGGCCTGCCCTCGCCCTGATTCCGGCCTGCTCTTGCTCTGGCATGCTCTTGCTCTGGCCTGCCCGAGGGTCTTAACTCCAGCCTGCTCTCGCTCTTGTTATGGCCTGCCTTCGCCTTGGCTCCGGCCTGCTCCCGCTCTGGCTCCGGCCTGCTGTCGCTCTGGCGTAGGCCTGCTGTCGCTCTGGCTCTGTCTGACCTGCCCTTGCCTTGGCTCCGGACTTCTCTTGCTCTGGCTCCGGCTTACCCTCGCCCTGGCTCCGGCCTGCCCTCGCCCTGGCTCCGGCCTGCGCTTGTTCTGGCTCTGGTCAGCTCTTGCTCTGGCCTGCTCTTGCTCTGGCCTCGCCCTGTCTCCGGCCTGCTCTCGCCCTGGCTCTGGCCTGCCCTCGCACTCCGGCCTGCTCTCTCTCTGGCTCTGGCCTGCCCTCGCCCCTGGCTCTGGCCTACTCTCTATCTGGCTCTGGCCTCGCCCTGTCTCCGGCCTGCCCTCCTCCTGGTTCCGGCCTTCTCTCGCTCTGGCCTGCCCTTGCCTTGGCTCTGGCCTACTCTCGCTCTGGCCTGCCCTCGCCTTGGCTCCGGCCTGCTCTCGCCACTCTGGCCTGCACTCGCCCTGGTTCCGTCCTGCTCTGGATCTGGCACCGGCCAGCCCTTGCTCTGGCTCCGACCTGCTCTCGCCCTGGCTATCCGGCCTGCTCTTGCTCTTTTCAGTCTGCTGCTTGACAGCAAGCAGCAGCAGGTAAGGTAACTCCTGCTAAGGGCGGCCGGCCACCGCGACAAATCAGTAAAGCGGTGTTTAAATTTGGCGCCAATACTGCTGATTGGTCGTCTGGCCTACCCTCGCCCTGGCTCCGGCTGCTCTCGCCCTGGCTCCGGCTGCTCTTACTCTGGCCTGCCCTCGTCTTGACTCCGGCCTGCTCTCGCTCTGGTTCTGGCCTGCCCTCGCTCTGGCTCAAGCCTGCTACATCTGGCTCCGGCCTGCCCTTTCCTTGGCTCCAGACTGCTCTCGCTCTGGCCTGCCCTCGCCTTGGGTCCGGCCTGCTCTCACTCTGGCCTGCCCTCGCCTTGGCTCCGGCCCTGCTCTCGCCTTGGCACCGGCCTACTCTCGCTTTAGCTTCGGACTGCACTTGCCCTGGCTCTGGCCTGCCATCGCTCTGGCTCCGGCCTGCCCTCGTGCCCTTGCTCTGGCTCCGGTCAGCCCTGGCCCTGGCTCCGGCCTGATCTTGCTCTGGCCTGCTACCTGCTCTCTCTCTGGCTCTGGTCGCCCTCGCCCTGCTACCTGCTCTCTCTCTGGCTCTGGTCGCCCTCGCCCAGGCTCCAGCCTACTCTCGCTCTGGACTGCTCTCTCGCTCTGGCCTCGCCCTGCTCTCTCGCTCTGGCCTCACCCTGTCTCCGGCCAGCTCTCGCTCTGGCGTGCCTTCGCCATGGCTCCGGCCTGCCCTCGCCTTGGCTCCGGCCTGCTCTCGCCCTGGCTCTGGCCTGCCCTCGCCTTGGCTCCAGTCTGCTCTAGCCTTGTCTCCGACCTGCTCTCGCTCTGTCTCCGGCCTGCCCTCGCCCTGGCTCCGGCCTGCCCTTGCTCTGGCTCTGGCCTGCCCTCGTCTTGACTCCAGCCTGCTCTGGCTCTGGTTCTGGCCTGCCTTCGCCGTGGCTCCGGCCTGCTCTCGCTCTGGCTCAGGCCTACTCTCTCTCTGGCTCTGGCCTGCCCTTACCTTGGCTCCAGACTTCTCTCGCTCTGGCCTGCTCTTGTTCTGGCACTGGCCTGCTATCGTTCTGCTTCCGGCCCGCCCTGCCCTGGCTCTGGCCTTGCCTCCCCTGCTCTTGTTCTGGCCTACCCTCGCCCTGCTCTCTTGCTCTGGCCTCACCCTGTCTCCGGCCAGCTCTCGCTCTGGCGTGCCTTCGCCATGGCTCCGGCCTGCTCTCGCCCTGGCTCTGGCCTGCCCTCGCCTTGGCTCCAGTCTGCTCTAGCCTTGTCTCCGACCTGCTCACGCTATGTCTCCGGCCTGCCCTCGCCCTGGCTCTGGCCTGCCCTCGTCTTGACTCCAGCCTGCTCTCGCTCTGGTTCTGGCCTGCCTTCGCCTTGGCTCCGGCCTGCTCTCGCTCTGGCTCAGGCCTACTCTCTCTCTGGCTCTGGCCTGCCCTTACCTTGGCTCCGGACTTCTCTCGCTCTGGCCTGCTCTTGTTCTGGCACTGGCCTGCTATCGTTCTGGCTCTGGCCCGCCCTGGCTCTGGCCTTGCCTCCCCTGCTCTTGCTCTGGCTCTGGCCTGCCCTCGCCCTGGCTCCGGTCTGATCTCGCTCTGGCTCCGGACTGCTCTCGCTCTGGCCTGCTTTCGCTCTGGCTCTGGACTGCCCTCGCCTTGGCTCTGGCCTGCTCTCTCCCTGGCTCCGGCCTGCTTTCGCTATGGCTTCAGCCTGTCCTCGCCCTGGCTCCGGCCTGCCGTTGATCTGGCTCCGGCCTGCCCTCGCCTTGGCTCCGGTCTACTCTCGCTCTGACTCTGGCCTGCTTTCGCTCTGGCTCTGGACTGCCCTCGCTTTGGCTCTGGCCTGCTCTCTCCCTAGCTCCGGCCTACTCTCGCTCTGGCTCTAGCCTGCTCTTGGCTCCAGCCTGCTCTCGCTCTCACTCTGGTCTGCCCGACTCGCCCAGGCCTGCTCTCGCACTGGCTCTGGCCTGCTCTCGCACTGGCTCCGGCCTGCACTCGTCCTGGCTCCAGTATGCTCTCGCTCTGGCCAGCCCTCGTCTTGGCTCCGGCCAACACCTCCTCTTGCCCCGGCCTGCCTTCGCCTTGGCTCCTGCCTGCTCTCGTTCTGGCCTGCTCTCACTCTGGCTCTGGCCTGCCTTCGCCTTGGCTCCGGACTGCTCTTGCTCTGGCCTGCTCTCGCTCTGGCTTGGGCCTGTCCTTGCCTTGGCTCCAGCTTGCTCTCGCTCTGGCCTGCTCTAGCTCTGGCGCTACCCTGGCTCTCTGCCTCTGGCCTGTCCTTGCCTTAGCTCCGGCCTGCTCTCGCTCTAGCTAAGTACTGCCCTCACCCTGGCTCCGCTATGCCATAGCTCGGGCTCCGGCCTGCCCTCGCCTTGGCTCCGTCCTGGTCGTCGCCATGGCTCTGGCCTACTCTCTCTCTGGCTCTGGCCTGCCGTCACCCTGGCTCCGGCATACTCTCGCTATGGCCTGCTCTTGCTCTGGCCTCGCCTTGGCCGTCCGGCCTGCTCTCGCTCTCACTCTGGTCTGCCCTCACCCTGGCCACCTGCTCTGGCTCTTGCTCGGGCCTGCTCTCGCGCTGGCTCTGGCCTGCTCTCGTCCTGGCTACGGACTGCTCTCGCTCTGGCTCCGGACTGCCCTCGCCTTGGCTCCATCCGGCATGCTCTCGCCCTGGCTCCAGCCTGCTCTCGCTCTGGCTTAGGCCTTCCCTCGCCCTAGCTCCGGCCTGCCCTTGCTCTGGCTCCGGCCAGCCCTCGCCTTGGATACGGCCAGCACCTGCCTTCGCCTTGGCTTCGGACTGCTCTCGCTCAGGACTGCTCTCGCTCTTGGTTGTCCTTGCCTTGGCTCCGGCCTGCTCTTGCTCGGGCCTACCCTGGCTCTGCCTCCGGCCAGCCCTCGCCTTGGCTGCGGCGAGCTCCGGCTCTGGCCTGCCCTCGCCCTGGCTCCGGCTTGCTCTCGCTCTGGCTCCGGCCTGCCCTTTCCCTGGCTCCGGCCTGCCCTCGCTCTGGCTCCGGCCTGCCCTCGTCCTGTCTCCGGCCTGTTCTTGCTCTGGCCTGCCCTCGCCCTGGCTTCGGCATTCTCTCGCTCTGGTTTCGGCCTGTCCTCGCCTTGGATCTGTCCGGCCTGCCTTTGCCATGGCTACGGCCTGCTATCGCTCTGGCTCCGGCCTGCCTTTGCCTTGGCTCCGGCCTGCTCTCGCTCTGGCCTGCTCTCGCTGTGGCTCTGGCCTGCCTTCGCCAGAGCGAGATTTGGCCAGAGCCAAGGCAAGGGCAGGCCAGAGCCAGAGAGAAAGAAGGCCGGAGCCAAGGCAAGGGCAGCCGGAACCAGGGTGAGAGCAGGCCAGAGCCAGGGCGAGAGCAGGCCGGAGTCAAGGCGAGAGCAGGGCGAGGGCAGGCCAGAGCCAGAGTCAGATCAGACCGGAGACAACGCAAGGGCAGGCCAGAGCCAGAGCGAGGGCAGGCCAGTGCCAGAGCGAGAAGAGCAGGCCAGACGGAGCCAAGCAAGGGCAGGCCAGAGCCAAAGCGAGAGCAGTCCGGAGCCAAGGCGAGGGCAGGCCAGAGCCAGAGCGGGAGCAAGCCGGAGCAAAGTCAGGGGCAGGCCAGAGCCAGAGCGAGAGCAGGCCAAAGGCAGAGCGAGAGCAGGCCAGAGGCAGAGCGAGAGCAGGCCGGAGCCAGGGCAACGGCAGGCCGGAGCCAGAGCCAAGGCAAGGGCAGGCCAGAGCCAGAGCAAGAGAAGGCTAGAGCCAAGGCAAGGGCACGCCGGAACGAGGGCAAGAGCAGGCCAGAGCCAGGGCAAGAGCAGGCCAGAGCCAGGGCGAGAGCAGGCTGCCGCAGCCAGGTCGAGAGCAGGCCAGAGCCAGGGCAAGGGCTGGCCCGAGCCAGGGCAAGGGCTGGCCCGAGCCAGGGCAAGGGCTGGCCCGAGCCAGAGTCAGAGCAGGCCGGAGTCAAGGCGCAAGCCAGAGCGATAGCAGGCTGGAGCGAAGGCGAGAACATTCCGGAGCCAGGGCGAGGGCAGGCCAGAGCCAGAGCGAGAACAGGCCCGAGCCAAAGTGAGGGCACGCCAGAGCGAGAGCAGGCCAGAGCGAGAGCAGGCCGGAGCCAGGGCGAGGGCAGGCCAGAGCCAGAGCGAGATCTCATAGGCCAGAGCCAAGGCAAGGGCAGGCGAGAGCCAGAGCGAGAGAAGGCCCAAGCCAAGGCAAGGGCAGGCCGGAACCAGGGCGAGAGGAGGCCGGAGACAGGGCGAGGCCAGAGAGAGAGCAGGCCAGAGCCAGAGCGAGAGCAGGCCGGAGACAGGGCAAGGGCAGGCCAGAGCCAGAGAGAGAGCAGGCCAGAGCCAGTGCGAGGGCAGGCCAGAGCCAGAGCGAGAGCAGGCCGGAGACAGGGCAAGGGCAGGCCAGAGCCAGAGAGAGAGCAGGCCAGAGCCAGTGCGAGGGCAGGCCAGAGCCAGAGCGAGAGCATGCCGGAGCCAGGGCAAGAGAAGGCCGGAGCCAAGGCAAGGGCAGGACAGAGCCAGAGCGAGAGCAGGCCAGAGCCAAGGCAAGGGCAGGCCAGAGCCAAGGCAAGGGCAGGCCAGAGCCAGAGAGACAGCAGGTCGGAGCTATGGCGAGAGCAGGCAAGAGCCAATGCGAGGGCTGGCCGGAGCCAGAGCAAGGGCAGGCCGGAGTCAAGGCGAGGGCAGGCAGGGGCCAGAGCGAGGGAAGGCAGGAGCCAGAGCGAGAGTGAGAGCAGGCCGGCCAAGGTGAGGGTAGGCCAGAGCCAGGGCAAGGGCAGGTCAGAGTCAGAGCGAGAGCAGGCCGGAGCTAAGTCAAGGGCAGGCCAGAGCCAGAGAGATAGCAGGCCGGAGCCAAGGCATGGGGGCAGGCCAGAGCCAGAGAGAGAGCAGGCCGGAGCCAGGGCGAGGGCAGAACAGAGCCAGAGCCAGAGAAGGTCGGAGGCAGGGCGAGAGCAGGCCGGAGCCAATGCGAGAGCTGGCCGGAGCCAGAGCAAGGGCAGGCCGGAGTCAGGGCGAGGGCAGGCCGTAGCCAGAGCGAGAGCAGGCTGGAGGCAAGGCGAGAGCAGGCCGGAGTCAAGGCGAGGGTAGGCCACAGCCAAGGCAAGGGGGCAGGCCGGAGCGAGAGTAGGCCGGAGCCAGAGCGAGGGCAGGCCAGAGCCAGAGCTAGAAGAGCCAAGTTGAGGTCAGACCAGATATAGAGCAGGCATGAGCCACAGCAAGGGCAGGCCGGAACCAGAGAGAGAGCAGGCCGGAGCCAAGGAGAATGCAGGCCGGAACCAGGGCAAGAACAGGTAGGAGCCAAGGCGAGGGCAGGCCGGAGCCAGAGAGATAGGCCGGAGCCAAGGCGAGAGCAGGCAGGCCGGAGCCAAGGCGAGAGCAGGCCGGCCGGAGCCAAGGCGAGAGTAGGCCGGACCCAGGGCGAGAGCAGGACAGAGCGAGAGCAGGCCGGAGCCAGGACGAGGGCAGGCCGGAGCCAGTGTGAGAGCAGGCCGGAGCCAAGGAGAGACAGGCCAGAGCCAGAGCGAGAGCAAGCAAGAGACAGGGCGAGAGCAGGCCGGAGCCAAGGCAAGGGCAGGCCAGAGCAAGAGCAGGCTGGAGCCAGGGCGAGAGGAGTCCGGAGCCATGGCGAGGGCAGGCCAGAGGCAGAGCAACGGCAGGCCGGAGCCAGGGCGAGGGCAGGCCAGAGCCAGAGCCAGAGCAGGCCGGAGCCAGGGCGAGGGCAGGCTGGAGCCAGAGCGATAGCACACTGGAGCCAAGGCGAGGGCAGGCCAGAGCGAGAGCAGGCCGGAGCAAGAGCAAGAGCAGGCCGGAGTCAAGTTGAGGGCAGGCCAGATAGAGAGCAGGCATGAGCCAAGGTAAGGGCAGGCTGGAACCAGAGCGAGAGCAGGCCGGTAAGGCTCTAGGTCGTATCCAGGGCGAGAACAGGCAGGAGCCAAGGCGAGGGCAGGCAGGAGCCAGAGAGATAGCAGCCCAGAGCGAGAGCAGGCCGGAGCCAGGGCGAGGGCAGGCCGGAGCCAGGGCGAGGGCAGGCCGGAGCCAAGGAGCGGGCAGGCGAGAGCCAGAGCGAGAGCAGGCCAGAGCCAGAACGAGAGCAGGCCGGAGCCAGGGCGAGGGCAGGCCGGAGCCAGGGCGAGGGCAGGACGGAGCCAGAGCGAGAGCAGGCCGGAGCAAGGGCGAGGGCAGGCCAGAGCCAAAATGAGAGCAGGAAAGATTCAGGGCGAGAGCAGGCCGAAGCCAAGGCAAGGGCAGGCCAGAGCGAGAGCAGGCTGGAGCCAGAGCGAGAGCAGGCTGGAGGCAGAGCGAGAGCAGGCCGGAGCCAGGGCGAGGGCAGGCCAGAGCCAGAACGAGAGCAGGCCGGAGCCAGGGCGAGGGCAGGCCAGAGCCAAAATGAGAGCAGACCAGATTCAGGGCGAGAGCAGGCCGAAGCCAAGGCAAGGGCAGGCCAGAGCGAGAGCAGGCCGGAGCCAGAGCGAGAGCAGGCCGGAGACAAGGCGAGAGCAGGCCGGAGCCAGTGCGAGAGCAGGCCAGAGTTAGAGCGAGAGCAGGACAGAGCCAGGGCAAAGGCAGGCCAGAGCCAGAGCGAGAGTAGGCCGGAGCCAGGATATTTCAAAGCAAGCAGACCTCTTATATGGGCCATAGAATTATGTATAGATTTACATTTCTATAACCTTTATGCCCATATTAGAGGTCTGATAAGTCCTAGGGGGTGACAGATTCCCTTTAATGCTTGTGTCGTGGTTGGCCTCTAGCCCGGTGTCTCATGTGTTGGGTTTGCCCACTCCGGATCCTCCTGAAGGAGGAAGTAGGATTTCTCTTTTTATTTTGTGCTTTTGGCTTCTTGCCCAGTGATAGGGGCGGATCTCATCCTCTCAGGCCTAGCCCAACCCTAACCCTAGCCCTAACCCTAACCCCAACCCTAACCCTACCACAACCCTAACCCTAGAGTTTATATTTTACGCCGTTTAGACAACTTTATTCTTCGAGTCAATGCGATTACAGCGATACCAGAATCATATCGGGTTTTTATGATTGACAGCTGTCACACACTAAAAGATGCATTCTTTTGTAAAATCTAGTTTTACATCGCCATATTTTGAGAGCTATAATTTTTCCATATTTTGGTCGACAGAGTCATGTGACATCTTGTTTTTTGCGGGATGAGTTGACGTTTTTATTGGTGCCATTTTCAGGCACGTGACATATTTTGATCACTCTCTATTCCGATTTTTGGGAGGCAGAATAATCAAAAACCAACAATTCAGGAATTGTTTTTTTTTTTTTTTTATGCTGTTCCGCGTGTGGTAAAATTGATAAGGTAGCTTTACTCTTTGGGTCAGTACGTTTACAGTGGTACCACATTTATATCGATTTTCTATGTTTTGGCGCTTTTACACAATAAAAGCTATTTTATAGAAAAAATAATTTTTTTGCATCGCTTTATTCTGAGAGCTATAACTTTTTTATTTTTAGGCTGATGGAGCTGTATGGCGGCTTGTTTTTTGCGGGACAAGATGACGTTTTCAGTGGTATCATTATTATTTATATTCGTCTTTTTGATCGCATGTTATTCCATTTTTTGTTTGGCGGTATGATGATAAAGCATTGTTTTTTGCTTCATTTTTTATTTTTTTTTTTTACCATGTTCACTGAAGGGGCTAACTAGTGGGATAATTTTATAGGTCAGGTCATTCCGGACGCGGCGATACCAAATATGTGTACTTTTATTGTTTTTTTTTTCATAATAATATTTATTGATGGGTACATTATATTTTTATTTTTGGTGGATTATTTTTTTTAATTTTTTTTTTTCTTCACTTCCTGACACTTTTTTTACTTTTATTCTTTGTCCCACTATGGGACTTTCACTTTTTTTATTCTGATCGCCTGTATAGCATAGGGATGGAGCACCAGCCCTGTGCTATACAGGCTGTCAGCGCTGCAAATGCAGAAGATACTTTGGTCATGCACTGCGCATGCCAAAATATCTTCCTGCTGTCTGGTGACCCAGATGTTGTCATGACGACATCGGGTCGTCATGGCAACATCCAGGAAGCCGCGGCAGACATCGCTGGACGCCGGCAGGAGAGGTGAGTATCCCGATCACCTCCCCTTGCCCCCGCAATGCTGCGATCGACTCAGCTGCGACAATCGGCTGACACCCGGCGGCGATCGCGCCCGCACAGCCTGTGTGCGGGCGCGATCGCAAAGACGTACTAATACGTATCAGGCTCTTAAGTCCCATGGCACAGATACGTATTAGTACGTCTTGAGCTTTAAAGGGGTTAAACTACAACTCCAATGTCAGCCCCTAATTCAATAGGAACCAAAGATCTGAGAACAGAGAATGATAATAAAATAATTTGTCCACATAAATGGCAAAACTACCCAAAAATGGAGCCCCATAAAGATGTCCCAACTTGACCTCCCCCACCCACCTATCGTCAGCAATTTCTCATTTAGACAAGGGGTTGTCCTGAAAATGTCTTATTACAGAGTGTTCCCGGCAATCCATGATAAATCCGGTGGATACATTATAAGTATACCAAAGCTTAAAAGTAAAGAGCTACTTACCTGGACTCGTTCTCTCTCAGCTGTCAGGTTATAGTGACACAAGATGGCAGCAGTGTAGAAATTTATACATTCTATTCCAATTGTGATGTCTATGATGTCATGTGCCTTGTGATGTCATAATAGCTATCACTGTCATTTCAAATTTACAACCGCAAGAAAAAGTTGATTTCATGGTTTAAGAAAAAATATGGTGGGTAATTGCAGCCTGTGATTATTTTACATATTGTTATTAATATTTGTCATGTCCTTCACTGCTGCCTCCTGCACTGCTTTTTATATACTGTTTATTTTAATAATGGACAATTCACAAGCCCTGCATGTAGAATATATAGTTAATGGCCTCTGTTGAATGACTAGATGCCTATTAGAGCAATAAGATATACTCTATGTCTACAATCTTTTGGCTGAGTCTAAGGGCTCATACTCATCTCGTATAAATCACACGAGTGCAATCTGATAAAAAAAATTGGATTGAACTCTGACTCCTGTTATTGAATGATTATGTGTTCATCTGTGATTTTTTTTTCCCAGCTCGGATCGAACGGAGACAAAAAAATCACAGCATGCTGCAAGTGGCTGCATATATCAGACGAGACTCGCCAATGCAAGTCAATGTGTGCGAGAAAAAAAAGCACAGCAAACGGACCATGCTTATGCCATCCATATAGCGTCCATATAATACGCATCTATGTAACACCTTTCAGTGACTGTGGCGGCATCTCAGCACACAAATCCTGTATCTCAGATCTTTGTCTGGCCTGGTCTTCTGTGTTTTGGCCATCATGCCAACAAGACAAGGGTGATTGGGGCAAGAGACATGCTGGTGAGGGGGTTGTTGGCTGCCGTGATGCTGGTAATGGAGGTGGCTGCCAAGATGCTGGCACTGGAGGTGGATGCCGTGATGGTGGGGCGGTAGCGATGCTGGCTTATTGGTGCATGAGGGGAGGTGTCGAGGGGCTGTGGTGTACTGGTGCTCTCCGCAGGCTCTTCTTCTTTCTGGCCCCCAGCTCCGGCCTCCATTTCAGATTCCTCTCTGGCTTCCAGCACCTCCGGGCTACAGGTATTTCCCTTTTTGGTACAGTCAGATCTGTAAGGTCAGGGATGACAGAGAAAAAAGCATTTTTAATATGCAAGATAATAATCAAACCATTACAACAAATAAAACTGAAAAAGATAGCCACTTACGGGTGAAAATCTAGGACTAGGGTCAAAAACTGGAGCCGGTCATAATATAGGTATGGCCTTTCTTTTTAAGAGCCACATCACCACTCTTCCTACCCTGTTGTCGCTCGCGGCGGCACTGGTCCCGGCAACTGCTCCATAATCTTGTCACTACACCCACTGGAAAGAAAAGTGGAAGAGATTATATACAATTTTTATAGGTAAAGGATGCTGTATGTAATAACATGTATAGTGTGTATTCTAATATCACTGCTAGCAGGGGCTGGCTGGCAAATTTTAGCCTGGGGGCAAGCACACAGCAGTGGTCCATGAGTAGCGGCCCATCCTTAAAGGTCGTTTTCCCACAAACAATAGTATATTTTAATCAATAGATCTTGGAGTAATAATAATTTCCACAATTGGATGTGATATAATAATGTCCCTGTGCTGAGATAATGTTATAAATGTGCCCCTGCTGTGTACTGTGTAATGGCTGTGTCTGACCGTGCAGGAACATGGTCTGATCATACCACATCTCCTGGGCAGGGGGGAGAAAAAGAGGATACAGGCAGGATAGCAGGGGATCACAGAGGATTCTTTTTGTGAGTAAAACATTTCAATGCCTGTTTTTAAACAATATTTTAGCTCAAAGAAAGACTCAGCTGTGATCCCCTGCTGTAATGTATATATACTCTCTTTATATATAGATGATTAGCGTGCACACAGTCTGTAGGTCAAGGTGCAGGTACACGGGATGTGGAATCCCCAGAATCGGCGTAGATTAAATCACCGCACATTCTAGTTTCATGACGCAAACTAAAGTCTATTTGAAGACATGCAATAAGACACATTTAAGGTGCAGGGAATAATGCAACAGTAAATGAACGTTTTGACCCATCGTTTGCATCTTGAAACTAGAGTGTGCAGTGATTTAATCGATGCTATATACTCTTTTGCTTCCCCCCCTGCCCAGTAGCTGTGGTATGATCAGACCATGTTCCTGCACAGTCAGACACAGCCATTACACAGTACACAGCAGGGGCACATTTATAACATTATCTCAGCACAGGGACATTTTATTTAAACACATCCAATTGTGGAAGTTATTATTATTCCAAGATCTATTGATTAAAATATACTTTTGTTCGCAGAAAACCCCTTCAACATGTTTATTACCAGCTGCCTCATAGGCTATATTCACACAAACGTATTGTCTAAGTGCTGCCCGTGGAGAAAAATGACAGCACTTGGTCCAGTTCAGGTGAGCATTTAAAACTGGTAATACATAAGCATAATATGTACAATGTCTGACCACTACAAAACGGATTTAGGTTGTTAGAGGTGTAATGCAAGTAATCCAAGGTACGCTGTGCTTTTCTACACTCCTAAACAGAGTAAGGCTAAGTGCCCACAATGCAGAAATGCTGAGAATTTTTCCACAGCGTTTCTGCATCTCCCTGGCAGAAAAAACGCATGCGGATTCTATGAGTTTTCCTGCCAGGGACAAGCAGAAGTGAAGCGCTCTTCACATGCATTTCCGCATGCGGGTTGTCAAGAGCTTTGCAAGCGATTTTAGCATCACTTGGAAAGTGCTTGACAACTTGGTCACACTATATAAATCCATGCAACCGGTATGGATTTATATAGTGTGACCGTAAAAGAACGGCAAAAAATAAATATTATACTTACCTTCTGACGGCCCCTGGTCTCCTTATCCGGTGCGTCCGGTCTTCCCGGTGTCTCACGGTTGTGTAAAAGGACCTGCCATGACGTCATTTAGTCATGTGACGGGTCAAGCGACCGCCGACGTCAGCGGTCGCTTGACCTGTCACATGACTAAATGACGTCATGGAAGGTCCTTTTAGACCATCATGAGCTGCCAGGAAGCCAGGACGCATCGCTATGGAGACCGGGGGCCATCAGAAGGTAAGTATAATGTATAATTTTTATTTAAATTATTTTTTTTTACAGGTACTATGGTACCCGGTCTGGAGGTGAGTCTCTTCTTCTCCAAATCCGGGTACCATCCGCACATTGAATCACTAAATATCCGCATGTGCACATGTAGTCATGTGGATATTATGCAATTCAATGCAAGTCAATGGCGGTGAAAACGCTGCGATTACACAAAATAATTGGTAGTGCGGCGGATTTTTCCGCATTGATAATCCGCAGCGGAAATTTCCGCAGCATGTGCACAGCAGATGCGGATTATCATTGGGGAACATAGCAGACCTTCTACCAAGCGTTTTTTAAGCATTTCTGCAGCGGAACTGCCGTTGCGGAAACGCTTAAAAAACGCATAGTGGGCACACAGCCTAAAGGTGGCCACACATAAGCACAGGTCTGCCAGATAGATACCTAGGAATTATTATTTTGTGTATTATTTCCTACATACTTGATCGAGCAAGTCATCAATGTAAAAGTCAACTCCACATTATAGTATATGATGTACGAGTCACTAATTATCATGTGTGTCCCATCTGATGTCTGTGCACACAGTGAACATATTATACCACATACAATACAATATACATAGGAGAATATATGACTGATATATAGAGATGAGCAACTTCATTTGCAGGACCCTGATCCAATGGTCAGATGAATATTCAGTGGCTGCTGGATAGGAGCCCTGACAGCCTCCTACCTGACACCATTCTCTTTCTCTTCCTTTGATTTGTAGCCAGGCACAATGTCATGTATGTGTCACGCCAAAAAGATGACATCATGCAAAGACTATAATCAAAAGAGGAGTCAGAGATGCCGGCAGGCGGGAGGAGGCTCGCGGGGCTCTGGTCTGGTGGCCACAGACTACTGACGGGACTGTTTGACCAGTGTCCTGCGAATCAATTCGCTCATCTGTACTGGAATAAGATATATTATGACTACATACATCAGATATTACATACAGAATAGCATGTGACAGTTACATACCACACTATGAGCACAGACATCAGATATTACACCAGTGACAGATTATCCTCTGTATAACATTGGATGCCTGTATCAAAGTCCATCACATCCAGTATACAGCATAATATGTGATGGTAAGCGATATACTGGGATACAGACATCACATATTCATACCTCTCAACTTTTGAAGAACAGAAAGGGGGACAGAAAGAGGCTATGCGCGGCAAATTTTGGCCTCGCCCCTGGTCACACCCCAATCCACGCCCGTTTACCATTATCTTTCTCGCCCGGCAGGAGGAGTTGTCAGAGGGGCGCTGGTAGTGAGGGAAATTCAGCAGACGGCCGAGACTGCAAGGCCCAGACCCAAATCCAGGACTGTCCACTGTATCCAGGGCAGCTGGGACTAGAGATGAGCAGATGGATTCCGGGGCCTCCAGTCGGGGGTCCGGGTCAGTGCTACCTGGCGGCTGGACTGGAGGCCATGAGTCTCTTATCTTCCGGGCAGTGCGGCCTCATCTGTGAGTCCTGCTCACCTCTTGTTGGGACCTGAGGGTTATTTTTTGTTCCCTCATTCACAGTCGGAGCCACCAGAACTTTCTCATCTTTATGTAGATTCATTATACGACATCTGGCTTTCTTGTGTTGGCTCTTACTGTATATTGGGGGCTATGCGAGGGCTCATACCGTAGGTAGGGGTGGTGTGTGCTAATACTGTATGTACGGGGTTGTGTGGCGGCTCATACTGTATATAGGGGGATGTCAGCATACTTAAATCTGCTCAATATTAAGTGATAATATAAATATACAAAAAATATATAATTAATATGATAATATTAATATTGAGCTGAATTAATTTGAACCTATTGGTTCGGGCTCCACAACAGTCACGGTCTCTCACGTGGCCCCTTGGGAAAATTAATCTCCCACCCCTGCCTATTTCAAAGCGCTATGTTAAAAATCACACAGACATGATACACACAGCGGGCACAACCATCACACAGACATGATACACACAGCGGGCACAACCATCACACAGACATGATACACACAGCGGGCACAACCATCACACAGACATGATACACACAGCGGGCACAACCATCACACAGACATCATACACACAGCGGGCACAACCATCACACAGACATGATACACACAGCGGGCACAACCATCACACAGACATCATACACACAGCGGGCACAACCATCACACAGACTTCATACACACAGCGGGCACAACCATCACACAGACATCATACACACAACGGGCACAACCATCACACAGACATCATACACACAGCGGGCACAACCATCACACAGACATCATACACACAGCGGGCACAACCATCACACAGACATCATACACACAGCGGGCACAACCATCACACAGACATCATACACACAGCGGGCACAACCATCACACAGACATCACACACAGCAAGCACAACCATCACACAGACATCATACACACAGCGGGCACAACCATCACACAGACATCATACACACAGCGGGCACAACCATCACACAGACATCATACACACAGCGGGCACAACATGACATGTATATATTCCCTTCTTCTCCATCATGTCTCCAGTGGCAGTGGTGGGGCCTGGTGTTTGCAATCAGCAGCAGAGTATGGGCTGTACGCAGGAGAGCTGTCAGCCCTGCAGTGTCCCTAAATCCCCTCCCATCCCCCCTAGTCCCGACTGCAGAGCTGCTGGTGACATTGCATGAGCCCCCTCCCATCCTGTAATAACAGCAGCCACAGATGGGAGAGGCTGCGGGTCTCCCCCTCACCTCAGGACCGCACCTTGTTGTCATGTCCTCCGCAGACTTGGCCCCGCCCCCTGACCCCTCACCTCCTCATGCTGTGCGGTCTCTGCACAGTAGAATTCCTCTGCCCTGATGCCGGGGAGGAGCAGAGAGCGGGAGGCGGAGCTACAAGGGGTCACACACAGCATGGAAAGCCTGCGTGTCTGGAGGAAAAGCCCAGTGCCCAGCAGCGCCCCTGCCGGGAGAAGAGCTGAGCCGGGCCGGGACTGAGCCCTCAAATCGGGACAGGCCCAGGGAATAGGGGAGGCTTGTTAGCTCTGGATATTATACCCGCCTCCTATTATCCTGTATATAATATGGGATGTCTGGGCCTATAGTATATATATTATACCACCTACAGGCTAATATGTAACTAGTGCACATTACACCTTGAGTACAGCCATTAGATATTACACCAGTCACTTCTTCTCCTCTGCACCATCTGATGTCTGTGCACAGTATATGACATCCAGTATACAGGAGAATATGTGATGGGATATAGGACATACTGTTATACACACATCAGATGCTATATACTGGATAATAAATGATGGTATATATCAGGGGTGGGCAATTCATTTTCCAGAGGGGCCACATGACAGAACGTAACTGTTGTGGGGGCCTGAACCAATAGGCTGAAAGGCTGAAATTAGTTCTGCTCAATATTAATATTAACTACAATTAATATAAAATAATATTTATATCACTTAATATTGAGCAGAATTAATTATGCCAACATCCCCCTATATACCGTATGAGCCCCCACACAGCCCCCCTATATACCATATGAGCACACACACAGCCCCCTGTATACAGTATGAGCCCCCACACAGCCCCCCTATATACCATATGAGCACACACACAGCCCCCTATATACCATATGAGCACACACACATCCCCCTATATACCATATGAGCACACACACAGCCCCCTATATACCGTATGAGCCCACACACAGCCCCCCTATATACCGTATGAGCCCACACATAGCCCCCTGTATACAGTATGAGCCCACACACAGCCCCCCTATATACCATATGAGCACACACACAGCCCCCTGTATACAGTATGAGCCCACACACAGCCCCCCTATATACCATATGAGCACACACACAGCCCCCCTATATACCATATGAGCACACACATAGCCCCCTGTATACAGTATGAGCCCACACACAGCCCCCCTATATACCATATGAGCACACACACAGCCCCCTGTATACAGTATGAGCCCACACACAGCCCCCCTATATACCATATGAGCACACACACAGCCCCCCTATATACCATATGAGCACACACACAGCCCCCCTATATACCATATGAGCACACACACAGCCCCCCTATATACCACATGAGCACACACACAGCCCCCTGTATACAGTATGAGCCCCCACACAGCTCCCTATTTATTTATTTTACTAACCATATTTTGCAGATTATAAAATGCACGGTATCATAAGACGCACCCCAAATTTTGGTGAGAAAAATAGGAAAAAATTGTTTTTTAATAAAATGGTGGTGCTTCTTATAGTCTGCTTTTACGGTAGATTACCCAGGGAAGGGGGCTGCTGTGGTGGAGCAGAGTCGCTGCTCCAGGAAGCTGGCAGCGGCAGGAGTGGGGTGATGCTGTGGACCCCAGGCTGGGAGGGGGATGTTCGACGATGAGCCAGGTTCCGTGCTTTCAAAAAATGCCGGCGGACCCCCTGTACTTCCTGTGGTTTTCAATGCTGTAGACTTAGGGAAAATGGCCACC
Organism: Phyllobates terribilis; assembly: GCF_046119375.1. Taxonomy (NCBI): domain Eukaryota; kingdom Metazoa; phylum Chordata; class Amphibia; order Anura; family Dendrobatidae; genus Phyllobates; species Phyllobates terribilis. The sequence continues at coordinate 2,179,036 of NW_027362863.1, forward strand.
AGAGGCGGCACATGCTTAGGTTGAGACCTCGGGAGACAAGATCTCGGTGTCACGATCTCAATCCGCAACCATCTCTGGTGGCCTTTTTTCCCCAAGTTCACCGCATTGAAAACCATGGAAAGTGCGGGGGCTCCTCCGACATTTTGTGAAAGCACAGAGCCCATCGCACAGCCAGACACCCACCTTCCCAGCCTGGGGCCCGCAGCATCGCCTCACTCCTGCCGTCACCAGCTTCCTGCAGCAGCGACCCTAAAATGCCGCTCCCAAATGCCCCAGTAAACTACATTCAGATTATAAGACGTACCCCCATTTTCCCAAAAATTTTTGGAGGAGAAAAGTGCGTACTATAATCTGAAAAGTATAGTATATAGTGCTATTAATTCCACAGCAGATTACAGACATTATTCCTACATACAGTATGCACCCCACATAGCCCCTATATACAGTGTAAGCCACCACATAGCCCTTATATACAGTGTGAGCCCTCATATTCCATCCTATATACAGTATTAGCCACCACATAGCCCCCTATATACCGTATGAGACCCACATAGCCTCCTATACATATTATGAGCTGCCACATAGCCTCCTTTGTACAGTATGAGCCCACATATAGCCTCCTATATATAGTATGAGCCCCCTATGTACAGTATGAGTCCTCATAGCCTCCTTTATACAGTATGAGCCCCCACATAGCCTTCTACTGTATACATATTATTAGCAGCCACATAGCCTCCTATGTACAGTATGAGTCCCACATAGCCTCCTTTATACAATGTGAGTCCTGACATAGCCTCTCTATATATTGTCAGACCCCACGTGGCCTATTATATACATTATGAGATCCGCATAGCTTCCTATATACAGTGTGAGCCCCCACATAGTCTCTCTATATACAATATGAGCCCTCAAATAGCCTCCTATATACAGTATGATTCCCTCATAGCCTTCTATATACAGTCTAAGGCCCCACATAACCTCTTATATACAGTGTGAGGCCTCACATAACCTCCAATATACATTGTGAGCCCTCACATATCCTCCTATATATTATATGAGCCCTCACATAGCCTCCAATATACTATATGAGCACTCACATAGCCTCCTATATACTATATGAGCCCTCACATAGCCTCCTATATACTATATGAGCCCTCACATAGCCTCCTATATACTATATGAGCCCTCACATAGCCTCCTATATACTATATGAGCCCTCACATAGCCTCCTATATACTATATGAGCCCTCACATAGCCTCCTATATACTATATGAGCCCTCACATAGCCTCCTATATACTATATGAGCCCTCACATAGCCTCCTATATACTACATGAGCCCTCACATAGCCTCCTATATACTATATGAGCCCTCACATAGCCTCCTATATACAGTATGAGTCCTCACATAGCCCCCTATATGCAGGCACACATTCCATGCACATACGAAAAAAAAAAAAGAAGACATACTCACCTCGCTCTCGTTCCCCCGCGTTCTGTTCTTTTCTCCGGTGCACTGACTCTCCACACAGCAGATGTGATGTCGTGATGTCATCATGTTTGCTGTATCAGTCGCAAAAGCTGATCTGTGGAAGTAGGAGCCAGTGGCTCCGTCTTCCACCAATGTATTCACCACACTGCAGATAGCAGTGATATTGGGATAGGGGAGAGTATGGTGTGGCCCGTGCACCACAGTTTTCAGCCCTTCGGCTGTCTCAGTCCGCGGGCTGAACTTTGTAGTTACAGTATTATATATACCAGACATGGGTAGAGTTCAGATATACTATACACACATTACCTGTACATAACATCTGTTCACACAGTATACCACATGCATACAATATATATTAGAATACATGACTAGTATATAATATACTGTCACTATAGACATCTGATGTTGTATAGTAATGTGTATTCTTTTAAAACATCTGATGTGTGTATCACAGTAGATGATAGGCTAATCTGTATACTAGATGTGGTATATTATGTACAGGGATATACACTGCACTGCAGCCTTGCAGCGCTGGGGTCCTGGGTTCAAATCCCACCAAGGACAACATCTGCAAGGAGTTTGCATGTTCTCCCCGTGTTTGCGTGGGTTTCCTCCGGGTTCTCCAGTTTCCTCCCACACTCCAAAGACATACTGATAGGGAATCTAGATTGTGAGCCCCGATGGGGACAGCGACGATAATGTATGTAAAGCGCTGCGGAATATGTTAGCGCTATATAAAAATAAAGATTATTATTACTGAACACACCTGTACCTGCCTACAGGACCTCACATATTATATATGGGGCCATATAGTAGAATATGACGTGCTGTAGGTTCAGCTGTAATCAGTCGGTGCAGGGTCTCGTATTGTGATGTCTGTGGTCTCTGCTGGGACTAAGTGTGATTTATTGCACCAGACTGAACTTTTTGCACTGACAGGAGGACCCTAATCTGCATGAAAGTTCAGCCTCCTGCAATAACTCACACGGAGCCCCAGCAGCTGGCCCTCTGATTGGACAATATAGAATCCTGGGTGGATTTATGAGAAGGTGAGCACAGTCCCGCTTCCCCCTCACTGCAGACCTCCTGACCTCATACTGACTGAGACCACTGAAGTCTCCGATCCACAGGCTCCTGTCCGGCTGACTGAATCAGTTCCAGGGGCGCTGTGTGACGTCACTTCAGCAGACTCAGCCACACAGCGTGCAGGGGGTGTATCTGCATCTCTGCCATGTGGCTGGGTTGGCAGCTGAACATAGTCATTTGGTAAATTCTAAAAAGTTCATTTTTTTTCTCACTAAAGTGCACTCTGCACCCCATCTTGACTGAAATAAACAGAAATGTAGAAATTTTTGCAAACTTATTAAAAAAGAAAAACTGAAATATCACATGGTCATAAGTATTCTGACCCTTTGCTCAGACACTCATATTTAAGTTACATGCTGTCCATTTCCTTGTGATCCTCCTTGAGATGGCTCTACTCTTTAATTGGAGTCCAGCTGTGTTTAATTAAACTGGTAGGACTTGATTTGGAAAGGCACACACCTGTCTATATAAGACCTCACAGCTCACAGTGCATGTCAGTCCAAATGAGAATCATGAACTCGAAGGAACTGCCCAAGGAGCTCAGAGACAGAATTGTGGCAAGGCATAGATCTGGCCAAGGTTACAAAAGAAGTTCTGCATTACTCATGGTTCCTAAGAGCACAGTGGGCTCCATAATCCTTAAATGGAAGAAGTTTGGGACCACCAGAAGTCTTCCTAGACCTGGCCGTCCAGCCAAACTGAGCAATCGTGGGAGAAAAGCCTTGGTGAGAGAGGTAAAGAAGAACCCCAAGATCACTGTGGCTGAGCTCCAGAGATGCAGCAGGGACATGAGATAAAGTTGCACAAAGTCAACTATCACTGCAGTCCTCCACCAATCGGGCCTTTATGGCAGAGTGGCCCGACAGAAGCTTCTCCTCAGTGCAAGACATATAAAAGCCCACATAGAGTTTGCTCAAAAACACATGAAGGACTCCCAGACTATGAGAAAAATAAGATTCTCTGGTCTGATGAGACGAAGATAGAACTTTTCGGTGATAATTCTAAGCTGTACGTGTGGAGAAAACCAGGCACTGCTCATCACCTGCCCAATACAATCCCAACAGTGAAACATGGTGGTGGCAGCATCATACTATGGGGGTGTTTTTCAGCTGCAGGGAAAGGACGATGGTTGCAATTGAAGGAAACATGAATGCAGCCAAGTACAGAGATATCCTGGATGAAAATCTCTTCCAGAGTGCTCTGGACCTCAAACTTGGCCGAATGTTCACCTTCCAAGAAGACAATGACCCTAAGCACTAAGCTAAAATAACAAAGGAGTGGCTTCAGAACAACTCTGTGACCATTCTTGACTGGCCCAGCCAGAGCCCTGACCTAAACCCAATTGAGCATCTCTGGAGAGACCTGCAAATGGCTGTCCACCAACGTTCGGCATCCAACCTGATGGAACTGGAGAGGATCAGCAAGGAAGAATGGCAGAGGATCCCCAAATCCAGGTGGGAAAAACTTGTTGCATCATTCCCAAGAAGACTCATGGCTGTACTAGCTCAAAAGGGTGCTTCTACTCAATACTGAGCAAAGGGTCTGAATACTTATGCCCATGTGATATTTCAGTTTTTCTTTATTAATAAATTTGCAAAGATTTCTACATTTCTGTTTTTTTTTCAGTCAAGATGGGGTGCAGAGTGTACTTTAATGAGAAAAAAAATGAACTTTTTAGAATTTACCAAATGGCTGCAATGAAGCAAAGAGTGAAAAATGTAAAGGGGTCGGAATACTTTCCTTACCCACTGTATATGATTTTCACAATAATCTTGGGGAAATTAAATTTATTAGAAAGATTTTGAGAAAGGGGGACTTCAAATACATAAGTAGGGCCATAGCAGTGATGACTTAGCCCAGGAACTTAGGACCTTATATTGTCTATTCATATATAGTTTAGTCTACATTTTGGCGTTGTTTTACATCCTTACAAATTTAGGTGTTTATTTTTGAAAAAATGGGATGGGGTTCATTTAATTTTCTTAACAGCTGAGGGAAAGCAGTGGGCAATCTGGGAAGGGGCCGCTATTCATGGATCTTCCCAGCTTATTAATAACAGCTCACAGCTGTCTGCTTAGCCTTTAATGGTATTAAAAAGGGGGTATCCCCCAAAAAATTATGTGGTGTCCCACCTAGTTTTAATAACCAGCAAAGGTTAAACAGACACCTGCAGGCTGATATTAAAAGGCTGGGAAGGGACCATGGATATTGGCCTCCTCCCTGACTAATAACATGAGCCCTCAGCCACCCCAGAAATTCTGGTGCTTATTCTCGGCTCTTCCCACTTGCCCTGGTGCATTGGCAAGTGGGGTAATGGTTTTGGGGTTGATGTCAGCTGTTTGATGTTTGCTGACATCAAGCCCAGGGGTTAGTAATGGAGAGGCGTGAATAAGACATCCCGATTACTAACGCCATTAGTTCAAGTAAAAAAACTCACACAGAGCAAAGACCTTTGTTTGAACAAAACACTCAATGACCCTCTTTTACACATTTCTTAAGATCCACATAAAAATAAAAAAAACAAAGTAATCCTCACCTGTCCGCAGATAATCCATACTGATGATGTCGAACAATGATCCCCAGATCTGCTACATCGGATTGGTGTGTTGAGCGGTTGCATGAGTATGCAACTGCTCAGCACGCCAGCTGGAACTCACTGACAGTAGCCTGAGGACGTTCCTGCAGTGACGAGCGATGCTGTCAATAAAGTTGCAACTTGAAAACGCTTTGCTATTTTCTTATAGCCTACTCTTGCTTTGTGGGCCTCCACCATTTTCATTTTCAGAGTGCTAGACAGCTGCTTAGAAGAACCCATGGCTGCTGTTTTTTGGCACAAGGTTAGAGGAGGCTGGGTTTTTATAAAGTTGGGAAATTTGTATCACCTGGCCTTTCCTAATGATAGTGAACAAGCCATAACCTTTAGGGTATGTGCAGATGGTCGGTGTTGGCTGCTCTTTGAACGCAGCATACTTTATGCTGCGTCCAAAGCGTTGCACGCAAGTGAATCCGCATGTGTTCAATGAACCATGCGGATTCACCACATCCTATACATTACAGTGATATAATTTCTCTTGCGGAGACTAGGGTCTCTGCAAGAGAAATTGACATGCTGCGGTCTGTGAAGACGCACTGCATGACCGTCTCCACGGGTGAGCTGCAGGAGCACGGAGACGCATAGTGGACATGGGATTTGTATAAATCCCATCCACTATGCTGTAACATCTGGCCGCTGCAGATTGCACGCAGCGCAAGTGTGCTGCATCCAATCCGCAGTGTTTACTGACCATGTGCACGCACTCTAACAGACTAATTAAGGTCTGAAACCTTGGTCAAAGTTTTCTGAGCACACAAATCTCCAAGGGTGCCCAAACTTTTGCATCAGCCCATTTTCCTTTGTGTAATTTTTAAAATGTAAAAAATTACAAGATTTTTTCTTGCCTAAAATACAAAGGAAATGTGTCATCTTTAACTTTAGCCCTTTTATAGAGATCATTTCATCTTCAACTTGCTTTACTGTTCACAATAACAATAATTTTTTACCAAGGGGCCTAAACTTTTACATGCCACTGTAAGAGAAACACATCGCTATTTACATTACTCGTAAAACCGCATGGCACTGTACACATAAAGGGATTATTGCCTTCAAGGGTAGGAATGCTGCAGAACAGTCCATCACTCTTACATTCCCTCTTTGGACATGGTCATCCTCGACCATTCTGGAACCTGGAAGACAACGCACAGCATATACAGTGGGGGCCCTTGAAAACGCACACTGCAGCCGCAATACTCGCTGCCTCTGTCAGGCCTGAGGCTGTGGTACTAACCGTGGAGGAGTCATTGCTGGACATGATCTTCCCGCTGAGGGCTGAAATATTGGATGTGACATCTGGTCATCTGGTCAATGACTTTGTGGCACCCCTGAGGGTTCAGTCGCCACAGAGGTACTGCACCTCACCCAGAAGTGTGGCATCTCCTTCTCTCAGGTAAGGCGGAAGTACTGCCGGTGGCACGGTGGTGCAGTGGTTAGCACTGCAGCCTTGCAGCGCTGGGGTCCTGGGTTCAAATCCCACCAAGGACAACATCTGCAAGGAGTTTGTATGTTCTCCCCGTGTTTGCGTGGGTTTCCTCCGGGTTCTCCGGTTTCCTCCCACACTCCAAAGACATACTGATAGGGAATCTAGATTGTGAGCCCCGATGGGGACAGCAACAATAATGTATGTAAAGCGCTGCGGAATAAAGATTATTATTATTAAAGATTATTACTGCCGGGGACCCCAACACCTGCACTCAACACTGCACTACTCCAGGCCGGTTGGAAGGGCATTATGCACTTCTTTTGCTGCCCTGTCCCTGGCTGGAGTGGGGGGAACCAAGGAGAGGGGGAACCAGTAGTGGGTGTGGGTGGAGGACGTAGGACAGGGGAGCGCTTAGAGAATAGATATAAAAAAGGAAGCCATCTTAGTTGGAGCAGTGCAGTTCAGCCAGTGAGTAGCAAGGAGAGGAGGGGAGCAGAGTCTCTTCAGGAACTCTGCTCCATTGTGGGCCTAGTGAGAGAGGCCCAGGAGAGGAGTGGGAGCAAGGGAGGAATGCTCCGGGAACAGAAGGGATCCCAGGGGGTACAGTGAGTGCAGGACGGCACCTATACGCCCGAATCTGCCAAGAATCAGAGGGATCAGGCCGCAGGAAGGGAACTGGTTCCTGGACCAGCCGTGTTACTCCAGGTCTCGGCTGGAAAAACCGGAGGCTTCTGCACTTCCATGGTGCAGTTGCCACAGCCTCACCCTGCCGTGAAGGGCATCAAGTAGGTCCGGGAACTCCAGGTTGCCCAGAAGGGACTTCAGAGCACCCGATCGGGACTGTGTGTGGGGAGCGCAGGACAGGAGTGAGAAGACCCAGCGCGTGAAGTCAGTCAAGGAAGGAACATAAGAAAGGGGGTCCCGTTAAGTGCTTCTAATCTAAATGAAGGAGTGCTGAGCCCCTGCCTGGCAAACGCAGTGTGACGCGGGAGTCTGACACCTGGACAGTGTACCCGAGGAACCTAAAAAGAACTGTGAGTAAACTCGGATGACTGCACTCCACTGTCTCTGTCAGTTATTTCCATCATGCTACCGCGCCTGCACTACAATGCCCAGCATTACCATCTGCAACTACCCTGCCCCGGGGGCCCGCTCCGCCTGTGGGGAGCAGAAACATCCCAGCTGCCATCCCATCACCCCCGGAGGTCTGCAGCAGCGCCGGTATTCATTACCGGGAAACACAGGTGGCGTCACGAGACAAACTGTTAACAAACCCCCTTTTAAAGAGCGACCCCAGAGGATGGGCCCGGGAGCCGACTGCCGTGACATCCTACAAAGAAGGTAAAGGCCCGGGTACCAAGTTTCCCCCTATATCCCCCCTGGGCGGGTCAACTTCACCACATCCTGGGTGCTCGAGTTGGGCCCTCACCCATTTCTCCCACTCCTTCTTAACCTCAATGACCTTCACCACCCATCTGGCCTTAACGGGGTCCAGAGCTGGTGTCTCTTCCATGTACTGCTGTGGCCAGGGAATGAGGGCTGGTTCCCAGGCTGATAACTCTCCAGGACGCTGAGGTGTACTTACCACCAGGGCTGCCAGCATAGCTTTCAGTCACCCTGCCTGGTCGCAGGATCTTGGCCACGCTGACACTGCTGCCTCCGCCTTGGAATCGGGTTCTGGTTTTGGGGACTGTGGGCGAACCTTTGTCTTGAGGTCAGGCATTGGATCCTGGGCCTTCCCTGGACCTTGGTTGGTGCCTCTACTGATGACAGTTCACCCAGCTGCATCTCTTGCTCCAGCTGCGTCATCTTCCTTTTCCACTTGACCTTTCCGGGCACACCGCGGAGCACAATGCCGTGGCACCGACCATCACTTTCAATAGGTAAACCGAAGCACTCTATCTTCTCTTGCCACTTTACCTCATCAACAATGGTCCCAGCCCACTCTGCCATGGGTGTGCTCTTACGTTGCTCTGCCCATTCTTGGGGGAAGCCACTTCTGGCTCACCTGCCCGTTTCCTGGGAGTCTCCACCCGTTCTCCCTTGGCTTGCTGCAATGGGCGTGGTTTCTTTTTCTTCCACCGTGCCCTTCTTACGCACACGATGGGACGGGTCCGTCTCACTCTTTCGTGTCACTCACCGACATCTTGCAGTCTCTATCCATTAACCCTATCCTAAAGACTAAACCTATTATTCTCATCTTATCTCCTGTACCGTTGCTAAGCCACTTAACTATATGAACAGTACTTCGCTGTTATAAGTTTTGTCCAAATAGTGTATATACGAGTACTTATATATATCAGTTTATCATAGTGTAAAGCGTTAGAAGTTTCGCACTCCTAATTAGAAGATGTAGTGCATAGAAGGAATATCAATAAGATCCAGAAAGAAAACCTTTGGCACTGTAGATATGACACTTGAGATGCAGAGTAAATTCATTAGTACATTTATTTGCAACCGACATATAGTTTATCATATACTTATCTTTTTTTAAATCTTTACATATTACTAATAAAGTGTTTAATTGAAAATATAATGAATAAGGTTAATGTCAGATGAAACACATTGATGAAATGATATGTAAAATTAGACTAAGAATGGAGTGGTAATGGTGGACATTAGGACCCTGCGCTCTCATGAGCAGCATAGCTGAGCTCAACGTTCCTTCCAGACACTGGTGGACTAAACGTGCACAGATACCGTATTACGGAGATCTCCCCTCCTTTATCAGTGGCACCAGGAATTTTATGTGACAGTAACTGGAGGTGGCTATGACCACTACGCATGTAGCCTTACAAGGTTGGTTTTATCTCGTCACATCTTGCATTCAGTGACACACTCCTTCCTGCTTTATTGCTGATGTTTAGGAGTACGGGGGCGACTTGCATAGTGACATGCTTCTGTACATGACACGGATGAGATGGTGTTTTGTTCCTACAGATGGCTGTGATCTCACCCGTACTATAGTGATGGAATACATCAGCCGCCCATCAGATGACAGCTGCAGTGATACAGAATGAGGGGATAGCACTTATGTTATCAGACATCAGCCACAACATGTGAGAACCGCTCATATGTTTAAAGGGAACAGACAAGTCCACCATGTACGAGGGTGTGTCTTCAATAACCAATCACAGATCCATGGGCTCCAATCAGAAGGGGTTTTACATCGCAGGCAGTAGTAAAGGGCGCAATGTCCCGCATAGCAGCATTGGTGGTGCCAGACTGCTGTCATTCAGGTGACGCACACTGAAGCCCTGGTTCCTGATCTACAAGCCGCAGGGATATAGCAGAGCACATCCCATTCATAGCATGATGCTATCTGCTGAGGGACAATAGAAGACTGCTACAGCACATCTAGCATCTCTGCTCAGCAGCGGGGGTGAGCTCCTGTGTTCTCTCCCTTCTATAGTACTGGTTCAGCACCACAGTGGTTGGCAGCTCTCCTCTGGGCACTACAGTCCTAGATTCAGCACCACAACGGTGGGCAGCTCTGATCTGGGCAGTACTGTCTAGATTCAGCACCACAGCAGTGGACAGCTTTTATATGGGAAGAACTGTCTAGATTCAGCACCACAGCAGTGGACGGCTTGTAACCAGGACGTTATAGTAAGATTTGCTTCAATACCACAACGTTGGAGGGCAGTGCCATCCAGGTTCAGCACCACGCTAGTGGACAGCTCTGGTGCTTCTGGATACAACAGTTTCAGCACTTCTACCTTGGACAGCTCCAGCATCTTCACCTCTACCTTGAAGGTCCCAGTGCCCGCCAGCCTGTCTATCAGCCGTGCCCGCCTGTCAACTGGCCGTGCTCATCCGCTGTGCCTTTCAGCTTCAGCCATCAGTCCCATGGGAGTCGCCTGCTCTCACAAGGTCGGTCCCAGAGTGGCACCTGGTTCACCTTCCCGGTCCCTCCTTGGTTCACAGAGTCGACTAAGCCGCTGTGTGGCCAGGGTCGGTCCGGGTAGGCACTTAGTTACGCCCCTCTGATCCCTCCTTGCATCACAGCACAGAGGTTCCACCACCCGGATTCGTAACAGAATACATTTTGTTATATAATAATTTTGTGTTCAAAGATCAATACTACCTACAGAAGAAAGAGGTGGCAATGACCGCAGCTTGGGCCCCATCTTACGCCAATCTCTCCTTGGGATTTTGGGAGTGTGAATACATCCGATTCCAGAACATTGAACATACGTCATTGGGATCAGTGATATCTTGGATGAGATTCATAGACGATGTGTTGTTTATTTTGCAGGGCTCCCATGAGGAACTTGAAAAATTCTTAAAATATCTAAATGACAATGCATTGAATATTAAGCTAACCCATCATATTGATCAAAAGAAAATTGATTTTCTGGATTTGGATATTCATGTTGATGACCATGGACAGTTGCATACAAATATTTATCACAAGAATACTAGTGCCAATGCTTTCTTGCATGCCAAATCAGTCATCTGGTACATGTAATACAGGCAATGCCGTCCGGACAATTTATTAGGGCACATCGTATTTGTGACCAAGACAAAGCTTTTGAAGAATAGGCATGTGATATGACCAGTAGATACTTACAACGTGGTACAAAATGGAAATTATTCAACAGGCCAACTATCAGGCCAAACACGCCAATAGACAATATCTTCTCATTACTAAAAAGAAAAAGGAATCTGATGGGCATGTTCAATTCATCACGAATTATCATTCGAGGTGGAAGGAAATTAGTAATGTCATCTCCAAATTTTGGCTAATTCTCCAACAGGATCAGACAATACTTCCTTTTCTATCAAATCGTCCATTGATTATGGCTAAACGTAATAAGACACTACGTGATATACTAGTACATAGTCATCATGTACCTGATACATCTTCATATACACTGCTCAAATAAATAAAGGGAACACTCAAATAACACATCCTAGATCTGAATGAATGAAATATTCTCATTGAATACTTTGTTCTGTACAAAGTTGAATGTGCTGATGACAAAATCACACAAACATCATTAACCCCTTAATAACATCTGACGTACTAATACGCGTCTGTGCCCTGGGACTTAAGAGCCAGACTCGTATTAGTACGTCATCGCGATCGCGCGCGCACACAGGCTGTGCGGGCGCGATCGCCACCGGGTGTCAGCTGATTGTCACAGCTGACACCCGGTACTATGTGCAGGGAGCGGTCCTGCACCGCTCCCAGCACATTAACCCCCGCGATGCTGCGATCGAAGTCGATCGCGGCATTGCGGGGGCAAGGGGAGGTGATCGGCGATACTCACCTCCTCTTCCGGCTTCCAGCGCAGTCTGCAAAGGCTTCCCGGGTGTTGCCATGACGACCCGATGTCGTCATGACAACATCCGGGTCACCAGAGAGCAGGAAGATTGCTTGGACATGCGCAGTGCATCTCCAAGCAATCTTCACACTGTGCACTTCTGACAGCGTTCATGGCATAGGGATGGTGCTCCATTCCTGTGCCATGCAGGCGATCAGAAAAAAAAAAGTGAAAGTCCCAGAGTGGGACAAAGTAATAAAGTGTATAAACTGTGTGAAAGTGGAAAAAAAAAAAAAAATGTGCAAAAATATTATAAAAAAATAAAAAAAATAATACACCAAAAATAAAAATATAATGTACCCATAAATAAATATTATTATAAAAAAAATAAAAAAAAAACAATAAAAGTACACATATTTGGTATCGCCGCGTCCGGAAAAACCTGACCTATAAAACTTTCCCACTAGTTAACCCCTTCAGTGAACACGGTAAAAAAAAAAAAAAAAAAACGAAGCAAAAAACAATGCTTTATCACCATACCGCCAAATAAAAAGTGGAATAACACGCGATCAAAAAGACGAATATAAATAAAAATGATACCGCTGAAAACGTCATCTCGTCCTGCAAAAAACAAGCCGCCATACAGCTCCATCAGCCGAAAAATAAAAAAGTTATAGCTCTCAGAATAATTCGATACTAAAAAATATTTTTTTCTATAAAATAGCTTTTATTGTGTATAAGCGCCAAAACATAGAAAAATGATACAAATGTGGTACCGCTGTAAACGTACTGACCCGAAGAATAAAGCTGCCTTATCAATTTTACCACAGGCGGAACAGAATTAAAAAAAAAAAAAAAAACAATTCCTGAATTGTTGGTTTTTGTTTATTCTGCCTCCCAAAAATCGGAATAGAAAGCGATCAAAAAATGTCACGTGCCTGAAAATGGCACCAATAACAACGTCAAGTCATCCCACAAAAAACGAGCCATCACATGACTGTCTGCCAAAATCTGGAAAAATTATAGCTCTCAAAATATGGCGATGCAAAAACTAGATTTTACAAAAAATGCGTCTTTTAGTGTGTGACAGCTGTCAGTCATAAAAACCCCATATGATTCTGGCATTGCTGTAATCACACCGACCCGAAGAATAAAGTCGTCTAATCACTTATACCGCACAAGGAACGGCGTCAAAAATAAACTCTTGGGTTAGGATTGGGCTAGGGTTAGGGCTGGGTTTGGGGCTAGGGTTGTGCTGGGGCTAGGGTTGTGCTAGGGTTAGGGCTGGGGTTGGGATTTTTTTCAAAAGTAAGAAAAAAAGATGACGATATGGCGACTAGTGTTGAGAGCAAGTGCTCGCTACTTGAGTTTGCATCGGGTGCTCTGGTATGCATTGAGTATCGTGGGTATTTGAGTGACATGCTCGAGTCTCTGCCCCATATGCTTCGCGGCCAAAAAACTTTACGGGGATTGCCTGCCATGCACGAGCGATCCCCGCATGTTATTTTTTGGGTGTCTAATAACCGTGAAACATGCGGAGCAGGGACTCGAGCATGTCACTCGAGCACACGCTGTACATGGTGCATACCTGAGTACCCGATGCAAACTCAAGTAGCGAGCACTTGCGCTCAAGAATAATGACAACTTATTCAATATGATGACCTAATGTAAACAAATTCTGTGCCGTACCTCTGGGTTCAAAATGTTCACTATACACCTTAATAAAATCCTTGAGGGGTATAGTTTCCAAAATGGAGTCACTTGTGGGGGAGCTCCAATGTTTGGGCACGCAGGGACTCTCTAAATGCAACATGATATCCGCTAACAAATTGAATGGAAAATCGGCTCAAATTGTTAGCGGACACCACATTGCGTTTGGAGAGCCCCTCTGTGCCCAAACTTTGGAGCTCCCCCACAAGTGACCCCATTTTGGAAACTAGACCCCCCAAGGCACCTTTCTAGATGCATAGTGAGCACTTGGAACCCCCAGGTGCTTCACAAATTGATTCGTAATAATGAAAAAGTGAAAAAAAAAAACACTTTTTCATTTTTATGAATCAATTTGTGAAGCACCTGGGGGTTCCAAGTGCTCACTATGCATCTAAAAAGGTGCCTTGGGGGGTCTAGTTTCCAAAATGGGGTCACTTGTGGGGGAGCTCCAAAGTTTGGGCACAGAGGGGCTCTCCAAACGCAATGTGGTGTCCGCTAACAATTTGAGCCGATTTTCCATTCAATTTGTTAGCGGATACCATGTTGCATTTAGAGAGTCCCTGTGTGCCCAAACATTGGAGCTCCCTCACAAGTGACCCCATTTTGGAAACTAGACCCCCCAAGGCACCTATCTAGATGCATAGTGAGCAGTTGGAACCCCTAGGTGCTTCACAAATTGATTCGTAAAAATGAAAAAGTGTTTTTTTTTTCACTTTTTCATTATTACGAATCAATTTGTGAAGCACCTGGGGGTTCCAAGTGCTCACTATGCATCTAGAAAGGTGCCTTGGGGGGTCTAGTTTCCAAAATGGGGTCACTTGTGGGGGAGCTCCAAAGTTTGGGCACAGAGGGGCTCTCCAAACGCAATGTGGTGTCCGCTAACAATTTGAGCCGATTTTCCATTCAATTTGTTAGCGGATACCATGTTGCATTTAGAGAGTCCCTGTGTGCCCAAACATTGGAGCTCCCCCACAAGTGACCCCATTTCGGAAACTAGACCCCCCAAGGCACCTATCTAGATGCATAGTGAGCAGTTGGAACCCCCAGGTGCTTCACAAATTGATTCGTAAAAATGAAAAAGTGTTTTTTTTTTCACTTTTTCATTTTTACGAATCAATTTGTGAAGCACCTGGGGGTTGCAACTGCTCACTATGCAGCTAGATAGGTGCCTTGTGGGGTCTAGTTTCCAAAATGGGGTCACTTGTGGGGGAGCTCCAATGTTTGGGCACACAGGGGCTCTCTAAACGCAACATGGTGTCCGCTAATTATTCAAGCAAATTTTACAATCAAAAAGTCAAATGGCGCTCCTTCCCTTCCGAGCCCTACAGTGCGCCCAAACAGTGTTTTTTCCCCAAATATTGGGTATCTGCGTGCCCAGGGGAAATTGCACAACAAATTTTGCGGTCCATTTTTTCTTGTTACCCCTGTGAAAATAAAAAAATTGGGTCTAAAGTAACATTTTTGTGAAAAAAGTTAAATGTTCATTTTTTTCTTCCACATTCAAAAAATTCCTATGAAGCACCTGAAGGGTTAATAAAGTTCTTGAATGTGGTTTTGAGCACCTTGAGGGGTGCAGTTTTTAGAATGGTGTCACTTTTGGGTATTTTCTGTCATAAAGACCTCTCAAAGTGACTTCAAATGTGATGTGGTCCCTAAAAAAATGGTTTTGTAAATTTTGTTGGAAAAATGAGAAATCGCTGGTCAACTTTTAACCCTTATAGCTCCCTAACAAAAAAAAATTTTGGTTCCAAAATTGTGCTGATGTAAAGTAGACATGTGGGAAATGTTATTTATTAACTCTTTTGTGTGACATATCGCTCTGATTTCAGGGCTTAAAAATTCAAATTTTGAAAATTGCAAAATTTTCGCCAAATTTCCGTTTTTTTCACAAATAGTGATATCGAAGAAATTTTTCCACAATCATGAAGTACAATATGTCACGAAAAAACAATCTCAGAATCAGGGGGATCCGTTGAAGCGTTCCAGAGTAATTACCTCAGAAAGTGACAGTGGTCAGAATTGTAAAAATTGGCCCGATCATTAACGTGCAAACCACCCGCGGGGCTTAAGGGGTTAATGGAAATCAAATTTATTAACCAATGGAAGCCTGGATTTGGAGTCACCACCAAAATTAAAGTGGAAAAACACACTACAGGCTGATCCAACCTTGATGTAATGTCCTTAAAACAAGTCAAAATGAGGCTCAGTATTGTTTGTGGCCTCCACGTGCCTGTATGACCTCCCTACAACGCCTGGGCATGCTCCTGATGAGGCTGAGTATTGTGTGTGGCCTCCACGTGCCTGTATGACCTCATTACAACGCCTGGGCATGCTCCTGATGAGGTTGCAGATGGTCTCCTGTGGGATCTCCTCCCAGACCTGGACTAAAGCATCCGCCAACTCCTGGACAGTCTGTGGTGCAACGTGACGTTGGTGGATGGAGCGAGACATGATGTCCCAGATGTACTCAATCGGATTCAGTTTGGGGAACGGGCGGGCCAGTCCGTAGCTTCAATGCGTTCATCTTGCAGGAGCTGCTGACACACTCCAGCCACATGAGGTCTGGCACTGTCCTGCATTAGGAGGAACCCAGGGCCATCCGCACCAGCGTGTGGTCTCACAAGAGGTCTGAGGATCTCATCTCGGTACCTAATGGCAGTCAGGCTACCTCTGACAAGCACATGGAGGGCTGTGCGGCCCTCCAAAGAAATGCCACCCCACACCATTACTGATCTACTGCCAAACCGGTCATACTGAATGATGTTGCAGGCAGCAGATCGCTCTCCACGGCGTCTCCAGACTCTGTCATGTCTGTCACATGTGCTCAGTGTGAACCTGCTTTCATCTGTGAAGAGCACAGGAAGCCAGTGGCGACTTTGCCAATCGTGTTCTGTGGCAAATGTCAAGCATCCTGCACGGTGTTGGGCTGTGAGCACAATCCCCTTCTGTGGACGTCGGGCCCTCTTACCACCTTCATGGAGTCGGATTATAACTGTTTGTGCAGACACATGCACATTTGTGGCCTGCTGGAGGTCATTTTGCAGGGCTCTGGCAGTGCTCCTTCTGTTCCTCCTTGCACAAAGGCGGAGGTAGCAGTCCAGCCCTAGAAGAGCCCTAGCTCTGGCCTGCTCTCGCTCTAGCTCCGGACTGCGCTCGCCCTGGCTCCAGCTTGCCATCGCTCTGGCTCCGTTCTGCCCTTGCCTTGGCTCCGGCCTGCTCTCGCCCTGGCTCTGACCTGCTCTCGCCCAGGCCTGCCCTCGCCCAGGCTCCAGCCTGCCCTCGCCTTGGCTCCGGCCTACTCTCGCTCTGGCCTGCTCTCGCTCTGGCCTCGCCCTGGCTCCGGCCTGCCCTCGTCCTGGCTCCGGCCGGCTCTCGCTGTAGCTCCGGACTGGCCTCGCCCTGGGTCCGGCTTGCCATCGCTCTGGCACTTGCCTGCTCTCGCCCTGGTTCCGGGTTGCCCTTGTCTTGGCTCCGGCCTTCTCTCGCTCTGGCTCTTGCCTGCCCTTGCCTTGGCTCTGGCCAACTCTCGCTCTGGCTCTGGCCTGTCCTTGCCCTGGCACCGGCCTGCTCTCGCCCTGGCTCTGGACTGCTCTCGCTCTGGCTCTGGCCTGCTCTCACTCTGGCTCTGGCCTGCCCTTGCCTTTGCTCCGGCTTACTCTCGCTCTGACTTGCCCTCGCCTTGGATCCGGACTGCTCTCGATTTGGCTCTGGCCTGCCCTCGCTTGGCTCCGGCCTGCTCTCGCTCTGGCTTACCCTCGCTCTGGCTCCGGCCTGCTCTCACCCTGGCTCCGGCCTGCCCTCGTCCTGGCTCCGGCCTGCTCTCGCTCTGGCCTGCCCTCGCCCTAGCTCCTGCCTGCTCTCGCTCTAGCTCCGGACTGCGCTCGCCCTGGCTCTAGCTTGCCATCGCTCTGGCTCCGTTCTGCCCTTGCCTTGGCTCCGGCCTGCTCTCGCCCTGGCTCCGACCTGCTCTCGCCGTGGCCTGCCCTCGCCCAGGCTCCAGCCTGCCCTCGCCTTGGCTCCGGCCTACTCTCGCTCTGGCTTCGCCCTGGCACCGGCCTGCCCTCGCTCTAGCTCAGGACTGGCCTCGCCCTGGGTCCGGCTTGCCATCGCTCTGGCTCTTGCCTGCTCTCGCCCTGGTTCCGGCCTGCCCTTGTCTTGGCTCCGGCCTTCTCTCGCTCTGGCTCTGGCCTGCCTTTGCCTTGGCTCTGGCCAACTCTCGCTCTGGCTCCGGCCTGCCCTTGCCCTGGCTCTGGCCTGCTCTCGCTCAGGCTCTGGCCTACCCTCGCTCTGGCTCTGGCCTGCCCTCGCTCTGGCTCTGGCCTGCCCACGCCTTGGCTCCGGCCTGCTCTTACTCTGGCTCTGGCCTGCCCTCGACCTGGCTCTGGGCTGCTCGCGCTCTGGCCTGTCCTCGCCCTGGCTCTGGCCTGTCCTCGCCCTGGCTCTGGCCTGCCCTTGCTCTGGCCTGCTGTCACTGTGGCTCTGGTCTGTCCTCGCCTTGGCACCGGCCTGCTCTCACCCTGGCTCCGGCCTGCCCTCGTCCTGGCTCCGGTCTGCTCTCGCTCTGGCTCTGGCCTGGCCTCGCCTTGGCTCCGGCCTGCTCTCCCCCTGGCTCCGGCCTGCTCTCGCTCTAGCTCCGGACTGCCTGCGCCCTGGCTCCGGCTTGCCATCACTCTGGCTCCGGCCTGCCCTCGTCCTGGCTCCGGCCTGCTTTTGCTCTGGGTCTGGACTGCCCTCGCCTTGGCTCCGGACTGCTCTCGCCGTGGCTCCGGCCTGCTCTCGCTCTAGCTACGGACTGCCCTTGCACTGGATCCGGCTTGCCATCGCTCTGGCTCCCAGCCTGCCCTTGCCTTGGCTCCGGCCTGGTCTCGACCTGGCTCCGACCTGCTTTCGCTCTGGCTCAGGCCTGCCCTCGCCCAGGCTTCGCCCTTCTCTCTCTCTGGCTCTGGCCTGCCCACTCCCTGGCTCGGGCCTACTCTCGCTTTGGCTCTGGCCTGCTCTGGCTCTACCTCTAGCCTGGCCCTGTCTCCGGGCTGCTCTCGCCCTGGTTCTGGCCTGCCCTTGCCTTGTCCCTGGCCTGCCCTTGCCTTGTCCCTGGCCTACTCTCGCTCTGGCTCTGGCCTGCCCTCGCCATGGCTCTGGCCTGCTTACCATGGCTCTGGCCTTCTCTCGCTCTGGCTGTGGCCTGCACTCGCCTCGGCTCCGGCCTGCCCTAGCCCTGGCTCCGGCCTGCTCTGGCTCTGGCATGCCCTCTCCTTGGCTCCGGCCTCCTCTCGCCTGGCTCCGGCCTGCCTCGTCCTGGCTCCGGCCTGCTCTCGCTTTGGCCTTCCCTCGCCTTGGCTCCGTCCTGCTCTCGCCTTGGCTCCGGCCTGGTCTCGCTCTGGCTCCGACCTGCCTTCGCCCTGGATCCGACCTTCCCTTGCTCTGGCTCCGGCCATCCCTCGCCTTGGCTCCGGCCTGCCCTCGCCCTGGCTCCGGCCTGCTCTCTCTCTGGCCTGCCCTTGCCTTGGCTCCGGCCTGCTCTCTCTATGACTCTGGCCTGTCCTCGTCCTGGCTCTGGCCTGCTCTCGCTCTGGCGTTCCCTCGCCTTGGCTCCGGCCTGCTCTCACCTTGGCTTCGGCCTGCCCTCGCCCTGGCTCTAACCTGCCCTTGCTCTGGCTCCGGCCAGCCCTTGCCCTGGCTCTGCTCTCGCCCTGGGTCCGACCTACTCTCGCTCTGGTTGTGGCCTGCCCTGGCTCTGCCTCTAGCCTGCCCTCGCCTTGGCTTCGGTCTAATCTCGCCTTGGCTCCGGCCTGCTCTCGTTCTCTCGCTCTACATCCGGACTGCCCTCGCCCTGGCTCCGGACTGCTCTTGCCTTGGCTCCGGACTGCTCTCACCCTGGCTCCTGCCTGCTGTCGCTCTGGCCTGCCCTCACCTTGGCTCCAGCCTGCTCTCTCTCTGGCTCTGGCCTGCCCTAGCCATGGCTCCGGCCTACTTTCGCTCTGGCTCTGGCCTGCTCTCGCTTTGGCTCTGGCCTCGAACTGTCTACGGCGTCCTCTCACCCTGGTTCCGGCCTGCACTGGCCTTGGCTCCGGCCTTCTCTTGCTCTGGCCTGCCCTTGCCTTGGCAGTGGCCTACTCTTGCTCTGGCTCTGGCCTGCCCTCGCCCTTGTCCCGGCCTGCTCTCGCTCTGGCCTGCTCTCGCTCTGGCGTGCCCTCGCCTTGGCTCCGTCCTGCTCTCGCTCTGACTCTGGCCTGCCCTCGCCCTGGCTCCGGCCTTCTCTGGATCTGGCTCTGGCCTGCCCTCGTCCTGGCTCCGGCCTGCTTTTGCTCTGGGTCTGGACTGCCCTCGCCTTGGCTCCGGACTGCTCTCGCCGTGGCTCCGGCCTGCTCTCGCTCTAGCTACGGACTGCCCTTGCACTGGATCCGGCTTGCCATCGCTCTGGCTCCCAGCCTGCCCTTGCCTTGGCTCCGGCCTGGTCTCGACCTGGCTCCGACCTGCTTTCGCTCTGGCTCAGGCCTGCCCTCGCCCAGGCTTCGCCCTTCTCTCTCTCTGGCTCTGGCCTGCCCACTCCCTGGCTCGGGCCTACTCTCGCTTTGGCTCTGGCCTGCTCTGGCTCTACCTCTAGCCTGGCCCTGTCTCCGGGCTGCTCTCGCCCTGGTTCTGGCCTGCCCTTGCCTTGTCCCTGGCCTGCCCTTGCCTTGTCCCTGGCCTACTCTCGCTCTGGCTCTGGCCTGCCCTCGCCATGGCTCTGGCCTGCTTACCATGGCTCTGGCCTTCTCTCGCTCTGGCTGTGGCCTGCACTCGCCTCGGCTCCGGCCTGCTCTCGCTGTTACTCTGGCCTGCCCTAGCCCTGGCTCCGGCCTGCTCTGGCTCTGGCATGCCCTCTCCTTGGCTCCGGCCTCCTCTCGCCTGGCTCCGGCCTGCCTCGTCCTGGCTCCGGCCTGCTCTCGCTTTGGCCTTCCCTCGCCTTGGCTCCGTCCTGCTCTCGCCTTGGCTCCGGCCTGGTCTCGCTCTGGCTCCGACCTGCCTTCGCCCTGGATCCGACCTTCCCTTGCTCTGGCTCCGGCCATCCCTCGCCTTGGCTCCGGCCTGCCCTCGCCCTGGCTCCGGCCTGCTCTCTCTCTGGCCTGCCCTTGCCTTGGCTCCGGCCTGCTCTCTCTATGACTCTGGCCTGTCCTCGTCCTGGCTCTGGCCTGCTCTCGCTCTGGCGTACCCTCGCCTTGGCTCCGGCCTGCTCTCACCTTGGCTTCGGCCTGCCCTCGCCCTGGCTCTAACCTGCCCTTGCTCTGGCTCCGGCCAGCCCTTGCCCTGGCTCTGCTCTCGCCCTGGGTCCGACCTACTCTCGCTCTGGTTGTGGCCTGCCCTGGCTCTGCCTCTAGCCTGCCCTCGCCTTGGCTTCGGTCTAATCTCGCCTTGGCTCCGGCCTGCTCTCGTTCTCTCGCTCTACATCCGGACTGCCCTCGCCCTGGCTCCGGACTGCTCTTGCCTTGGCTCCGGACTGCTCTCACCCTGGCTCCTGCCTGCTGTCGCTCTGGCCTGCCCTCACCTTGGCTCCAGCCTGCTCTCTCTCTGGCTCTGGCCTGCCCTAGCCATGGCTCCGGCCTACTTTCGCTCTGGCTCTGGCCTGCTCTCGCTTTGGCTCTGGCCTCGAACTGTCTACGGCGTCCTCTCACCCTGGTTCCGGCCTGCACTGGCCTTGGCTCCGGCCTTCTCTTGCTCTGGCCTGCCCTTGCCTTGGCAGTGGCCTACTCTTGCTCTGGCCTGCCCTCGCCCTTGTCCCGGCCTGCTCTCGCTCTGGCCTGCTCTCGCTCTGGCGTGCCCTCGCCTTGGCTCCGTCCTGCTCTCGCTCTGACTCTGGCCTGCCCTCGCCCTGGCTCCGGCCTTCTCTGGATCTGGCTCTGGCCTGCCTTCTCCTTGGCTACGGCCTGCTGTCTCGCCCTGGCTCTGGCCTGCTCTCGCTCTGGACTGCCCTCGCCTTGGCTTTGGCCTGCTCTCGCCTTGGCTCTGGCTTGCTCTTGCACCGGCCTGCCCTCACCCTGGCTCCGGCCTGTACTTGCTCTGACTCTGGCCAGCCCTTGCCTTGGCTCCGGCCTGCTCTCGCCCTGGCTCCGGCCTGCTGGCTCCGGCCTGCTCTTGCTCTGGCCTGCCCTCGTCTTGACTCCGGCATGCTCTCCCTCTGGTTCTGGCCTGACTTCGCCTTGGCTCCGGCCTGCTCTCGCTCTGACTCCGGCCTGCCCTTGCTCTGGCTCCGGTCTGCCCTTGCCCTGACTCCGGCCTGCCCTTGTTTCTCTAGCTCAGGCCAGCCCTCGCATTAGCTCCGGCCTACTCTAGCCCTGGCTCCGACCTGCTCTCGCTCTGGCCTGCCCTCGCCTTGGCTCCGGCCTGCTCTTGCTCTGGCCTGCCCTGGCTCTGCCTCTGGCCTGCCCTCACCTTGGCTCCAGCCAGCTCTCACCTTGGCTCCGGCCGGCTCTCGCTCTAGTTCTGGATTGCCCTTGCCCTGGCTCCGGCCTGCCATCGCTCTGGATCCGGCCTGCCCTCGCCTTAGCTCCGGCCTGCTCTAGTCCTGGCTCCGGCCTGCTCTCGCTTTGGCTCTGGCCCGCCCTCGCCCTTGCTCCGGCCTGCTCTCTCTCTGGCTCTGGCCTGCCCTCGCCCTGGCTCCGGCATACTCTCACTCAGGCTGTGGCCTGCTCTCGCTCTGGCCTCGCTCTGTCTCGGGCCTGATCTAGCCCTTGTTCCGGCCTGCTCTCTCTCTCGCTCTGGCCTGCCCTTGCCTTGGCTCTGGCCTACTCTCGCTCTTGCTTTTGCCTGCCCTCGCCCTGGCTCCGGCCTGCTCTCGCTCTAGTTCTGGCCTGCCCTTGCCTTGGCTCCGGCCTGCTCTCTCTATGACTCTGGCCTGTCCTCGTCCTGGCTCTGGCCTGCTCTCGCTCTGGCGTACCCTCGCCTTGGCTCCGGCCTGCTCTCACCTTGGCTTCGGCCTGCCCTCGCTCTAACCTGCCCTTGCTCTGGCTCCGGCCAGCCCTTGCCCTGGCTCTGCTCTCGCCCTGGGTCCGACCTACTCTCGCTCTGGTTGTGGCCTGCCCTGGCTCTGCCTCTAGCCTGCCCTCGCCTTGGCTTCGGTCTAATCTCGCCTTGGCTCCGGCCTGCTCTCGTTCTCTCGCTCTACATCCGGACTGCCCTCGCCCTGGCTCCGGACTGCTCTTGCCTTGGCTCCGGACTGCTCTCACCCTGGCTCCTGCCTGCTGTCGCTCTGGCCTGCCCTCACCTTGGCTCCAGCCTGCTCTCTCTCTGGCTCTGGCCTGCCCTAGCCATGGCTCCGGCCTACTTTCGCTCTGGCTCTGGCCTGCTCTCGCTTTGGCTCTGGCCTCGAACTGTCTACGGCGTCCTCTCACCCTGGTTCCGGCCTGCACTGGCCTTGGCTCCGGCCTTCTCTTGCTCTGGCTCTGGCCTGCCCTTGCCTTGGCAGTGGCCTACTCTTGCTCTGGCTCTGGCCTGCCCTCGCCCTTGTCCCGGCCTGCTCTCGCTCTGGCCTGCTCTCGCTCTGGCGTGCCCTCACCTTGGCTCCGTCCTGCTCTCGCTCTGACTCTGGCCTGCCCTCGCCCTGGCTCCGGCCTTCTCTGGATCTGGCTCTGGCCTGCCTTCTCCTTGGCTACGGCCTGCTGTCTCGCCCTGGCTCTGGCCTGCTCTCGCTCTGGACTGCCCTCGCCTTGGCTTTGGCCTGCTCTCGCCTTGGCTCTGGCTTGCTCTTGCACCGGCCTGCCCTCACCCTGGCTCCGGCCTGTACTTGCTCTGACTCTGGCCAGCCCTTGCCTTGGCTCCGGCCTGCTCTCGCTCTGGTTCCGGCCTGCTGGCTCCGGCCTGCTCTTGCTCTGGCCTGCCCTCGTCTTGACTCCGGCATGCTCTCCCTCTGGTTCTGGCCTGACTTCGCCTTGGCTCCGGCCTGCTCTCGCTCTGACTCCGGCCTGCCCTTGCTCTGGCTCCGGTCTGCCCTTGCCCTGACTCCGGCCTGCCCTTGTTTCTCTAGCTCAGGCCAGCCCTCGCATTAGCTCCGGCCTACTCTAGCCCTGGCTCCGACCTGCTCTCGCTCTGGCCTGCCCTCGCCTTGGCTCCGGCCTGCTCTTGCTCTGGCCTGCCCTGGCTCTGCCTCTGGCCTGCCCTCACCTTGGCTCCAGCCGGCTCTCGCTCTAGTTCTGGATTGCCCTTGCCCTGGCTCCGGCCTGCCATCGCTCTGGATCCGGCCTGCCCTCGCCTTAGCTCCGGCCTGCTCTAGTCCTGGCTCCGACCTGCTCTCGCTCTGGCCTGCCCTCGCCTTGGCTCCGGCCTGCTCTTGCTCTGGCCTGCCCTGGCTCTGCCTCTGGCCTGCCCTCACCTTGGCTCCAGCCAGCTCTCACCTTGGCTCCGGCCGGCTCTCGCTCTAGTTCTGGACTGCCCTTGCCCTGGCTCCGGCCTGCCATCGCTCTGGCTCCGGCCTGCCCTCGCCTTAGCTCCGGCCTGCTCTCGCTTTGGCTCTGGCCCGCCCTCGCCCTTGCTCCGGCCTGCTCTCTCTCTGGCTCTGGCCTGCCCTCGCCCTGGCTCCGGCATACTCTCACTCAGGCTGTGGCCTGCTCTCGCTCTGGCCTCGCTCTGTCTCGGGCCTGATCTAGCCCTTGTTCCAGCCTGCTCTCTCTCTCGCTCTGGCCTGCCCTTGCCTTGGCTCTGGCCTACTCTCGCTCTTGCTTTTGCCTGCCCTCGCCCTGGCTCCGGCCTGCTCTCGCTCTAGTTCTGGCCTCCCCTTGCCTTGGCTCCGGCATACTCTCGCTCAGGTTCTGACCTGCTCTCGCTCTGGCTTCGCCCTGTCTCCGGCCTGCTCTCGCCCATGTTCCGGCCTGCCGTTGCCTTGGCTCCGGCCTTCTCTCTTTCTGGCTCTGGCCTGCCCTTGCCTTGGCTCTGGCCTACTCTCGCTCTGGCTCTGACCTGCTCTCGCTCTGGCGTGCCCTCGCCTTGGCTCTGGCCTGCTCTCGCCATGACTCTGGCCTGCTCTGAATCTGGCTCTGGCCTGCCCTCGCCTTGGCTACGGCCTGCTCTCGCTCTGACCCGCTCTCGCCTTGGCTCCGGCCTGCTCTCGCTCTGGCTCCGGCCAGCCCTCGCCTTGGCTCCGGCCTGCTCTCGCCTTGGCTCCGGCCTGCTCTCGCTCTGGCTCCGGCCTGCTCTTGCCCTGGATCTGGCCTGCCCTCGCCCTGGCTCCGGCCTGCTCTTGCTCTGGATCTGGCCAGCTCTTGCTCTGGCTCTGGCCTGCCCTTGTCTTGACTCCGGCCTGCTCTTCCCCTGGCTCTGACCAGCTCTCGCTCTAGCCTGCCCTCGCTCTGGCTCCGGCCTGCTCTCTCTCTGGCTCTCGCCTGCCCATGCCTTGTCTCCGGCCTGCTCTTCCTCTGGCTCTGGCCTGCCCTCGTCTTTACTCTGGCCTGATCTCGCTCTTGTTCTGGCCTGCCCTTGCCTTGGCTCCGGACTGCTTTGGCTCCGGCCTGCTCTTGCTCTGGCTCAGGCCTGCTCTCGCTCTGGCTATGGCCTGCCCTTGCCTTGGCTCCGGACTGCTTTCGCTCTGGCCTGCTCTCGCTCTGGCCTCCCCTCGGCTTGGCTCCGGCCTGCGCTCGCTCTGACCTGCCCTCGCCTTGGCTCCGACCTGCTCTTGCTCTGGCCTGCCCTCGCCTTGGCTCCGGCCTGCTCTCGCCCTGGCTCCGGCCTGCCCTTGCTCTGGCTCCAGCCAGCCCTCGCCTTGGCTCCGGCCTGCTCTCGCCCTGGCTCCAGCCTGCTCTTGCTCTGGCCTGCTCTCGTCTTGACTCCGGCCTGTTCTCGCCCTTGTACAGGCCTGCCCTTGCCTTGGCTCCAGCCTGCTCTTGCTCTGGCTCTGGCCTGCCCTCGCCTTGGCTCCGGTCTGCTCTCGCCCTGGCTCCGGCCTGCCCTTGCTCTGGCTCCGGCCAGCCCTCACCTTGGCTCCGGCCTGCTCTCGCCCTGCTCTTGCTCTGGCCTGCTCTTGCTCTAGCTCTGGCCTGCTCTCGTCTTGACTCCGGCCTGTTCTCGCCCTTGTACCGGCCTGCCCTTGCCTTGGCTCCAGCCTGCTCTTGCTCTGGCTCTGGCCTGCCCTCGTCTTGACTCCGGCCTGTTCTCGCTCTGGTTCGGGCCTGCCTTTGCCTTGGCTCCGGCCTCCTCTCGCTCTGGCTCAGGCCTACTCGATTTCTGGCTCTGGCCTGCCCTTCCCTTGGCTCCGGACTTCTCTAGCTCTGGCACTGGCCTGCTCTCGCTCTGGCAATGGCCTGCTCTCGCTCTGGCCTGCCCTCACCTTGGCTCTGGCCTGTTCTCACTCTGACTCTGGCCTGCCATCGCCTTGGCTCCGACCTGCTCTCTTCTCTCTTGCTCTGGCCTGCCCTGGCTCTGCCTATGGCCTGCCCTCGCCTTGGTTCCGACCTGCTCTCGCTCTGGTTCTGGGCTGCCTTCTCCTTGGCTCCGGCCTGCTCTCGCTCTGGCTCAGGCCAACTCTCTCTCTGGCTCTGGCCTGCCCTTGCCTTGGCTCCGGACTGCTCTCTCTCAGGCACTGGCCTGCTCTCACTCTGGCTCTGGCCTGCTCTCGCTCTGGCCTGCCCTCACCTTGGCTCCGGCCTACGCTCGCTCTGACTCTGGCCAGCCCTTGCCTTGTCTCCGGCCTGCTCTCGCCCTGGCTCCGGCCTGCTCTTGCTCTGGCCTGCTCTTGCTCTGGCCTGCTCTCGCCCTGACTCCGGCCTGCCCTTGCTCTGGTTCCGGCCTGCCCTTGCCCTGACTCCGGCCTGCCCTTGTTACTCTAGCTCAGGCCAGCCCTCGCATTAGCTCCGGCCTGCTCTAGCCCTGGCTCCGATCTGCTCTCACTCTGGCCTGCCCTCGCCTTGGCTCCGGCCTGCTCTTGCTCTGGCCTGCCCTGGCTCTGCCTCTGGCCTGCCCTCACCTTGGCTCCAGCCAGCTCTCACCTTGGCTCCGGCCGGCTCTCGCTCTAGTTCTGGACTGCCCTTGCCCTGGCTCCGGCCTGCCATCGCTCTGGCTCCGGCCTGCCCTCGCCTTAGCTCCGGCCTGCTCTCGCTTTGGCTCTGGCCCGCCCTCGCCCTTGCTCCGGCCTGCTTTCTCTCTGGCTCTGGCCTGCCGTCGCCCTGGCTCCGGCATACTCTCACTCAGGCTGTGGCCTGCTCTCGCTCTGGCCTCGCTCTGTCTCGGGCCTGATCTAGCCCTTGTTCCGGCCTGCTCTCTCTCTCGCTCTGGCCTGCCCTTGCCTTGGCTCTGGCCTACTCTCGCTCTTGCTTTTGCCTGCCCTCGCTCTAGTTCTGGCCTTCCTTCGCCTTGGCTCCGGCATACTCTCGCTCAGGTTCTGACCTGCTCTCGCTCTGGCTTCGCCCTGTCTCCGGCCTGCTCTCGCCCATGTTCCGGCCTGCCCTTGCCTTGGCTCCGGCCTTCTCTCTTTCTGGCTCTGGCCTGCCCTTGCCTTGGCTCTGGCCTACTCTCGCTCTGGCTCTGGCGTGCCCTCGCCTTGGCTCTGGCCTGCTCTCGACATGACTCTGGCCTGCTCTCGACATGACTCTGGCCTGCTCTGAATCTGGCTCTGGCCTGCCCTCGCCTTGGCTACGGCCTGCTCTCGCTCTGGCCCGCTCTCGCCTTGGCTCCGGCCTGCTCTCGCTATGGCTCCGGCCAGCCCTCGCCTTGGCTCCGGCCTGCTCTCGCCTTGGCTCCGGCCTGCTCTAGCCTTGGCTCCGGCCTGCTCTAGCTCTGACTCCAGCCTGCTCTTGCCCTGGCTCTGGCCTGCCCTCGCCCTGGCTCCGGCCTGCTCTAGCTCTGACTCCAGCCTGCTCTTGCCCTGGCTCTGGCCTGCCCTCGCCCTGGCTCCGGCCTGCTCTTGCTCTGGATCTGGCCGGCTCTTGCTCTGGCTCTGGCCTGCCCTTGTCTTGACTCCGGCCTGCTCTCGCCCTGGCTCTGACCAGCTCTCGCTCTAGCCTGCCCTCGCTCTGGCTCCGGCTTGCTCTCTCTCTGGCTCTCGCCTGCCCATGCCTTGTCTCCGGCCTGCTCTTCCTCTGGCTCTGGCCTGCCCTAGTCTTTACTCTGGCCTGATCTCGCTCTTGTTCTGGCCTGCCCTTGCCTTGGCTCCGGACTGCTTTGGCTCCGGCCTGCTCTTGCTCAGGCCTGCTCTCGCTCTGGCTCAGGCCTGCTCTCGCTCTGGCTCTGGCCTGCCCTTGCCTTGGCTCCGGACTGCTTTCGCTCTGGCCTGCTCTCGCTCTGGCCTCCCCTCGCCTTGGCTCCGGCCTGCTCTCGATCTGGCTCTGACCTGCCCTCGCCTTGGCTCTGGCCTGCTCTCGCCATGACTCTGGCCTGCTCTGAATCTGGCTCTGGCCTGCCCTCGCCTTGGCTACGGCCTGCTCTCGCTCTGGCCCGCTCTCGCCTTGGCTCCGGCCCGCTCTCGCCTTGGCTCCGGCCTGCTCTCGCCCTGGCTCCGGCCTGCTCTTGCTCTGGCCTGCTCTCGTCTTGACTCCGGCCTGTTCTCGCCCTTGTACTGGACTGCCCTTGCCTTGGCTCCAGCCTGCTCTTGCTCTGGCCTGCCCTCGCCTTGGCTCCGGCCTGCTCTCGCCCTGGCTCCGGCCTGCCCTTGCTCTGGCTCCGGCCAGCCCTCACCTTGGCTCCGGCCTGCTCTCGCCCTGGCTCCGGCCTGCTCTTGCTCTGGCTCTGGCCTGCTCTTGCTCTAGCTCTGGCCTGCTCTCGTCTTGACTCCGGCCTGTTCTCGCCCTTGTACCGGCCTGCCCTTGCCTTGGCTCCAGCCTGCTCTTGCTCTGGCTCTGGCCTGCCCTCGTCTTGACTCCGGCCTGTTCTCGCTCTGGTTCGGGCCTGCATTTGCCTTGGCTCCGGCCTCCTCTCGCTCTGGCTCAGGCCTACTCGCTTTCTGGCTCTGGCCTGCCCTTGCCTTGGCTCCGGACTTCTCTAGCTCTGGCACTGGCCTGCTCTCGCTCTGGCACTGGCTGCTCTCGCTCTGGCCTGCCCTCACCTTGGCTCTGGCCTGTTCTCACTCTGGCTCTGGCCTGCCATCGCCTTGGCTCCGGCCTGCTCTCTTCTCTCTTGCTCTGGCCTGCCCTGGCTCTGCCTATGGCCTGCCCTCGCCTTGGTTCCGACCTGCTCTCGCTCTGGTTCTGGGCTGCCTTCTCCTTGGCTCCGGCCTGCTCTCGCTCTGGCTCAGGTCAACTCTCTCTCTGGCTCTGGCCTGTCCTTGCCTTGGCTCCGGACTGCTCTCGCTCAGGCACTGGCCTGCTCTCACTCTGGCTCTGGCCTGCTCTCGCTCTGGCTCTGGCCTGCCCTCACCTTGGCTCCGGCCTACTCTCACTCTGACTCTGGTCTGCCCTCGCCCTGACTCCGGCCTGCTCTGGCTGTAGTTCTGGCCTGCTCTCGTGCTGGCTTTGGCCTGCTCTCGCCCTGGCTCCGGCCTGCCCTCGTCCTGGCTCCGGCCTGCTCTCGCTCTGGCTTGCCATCGCCTTAGCTCCGGCCTGCTCTCGCCCTGGCTCCGGCCTGCCCTCGTCCTGGCTCCGGCCTGCTCTCGCTCTGGCCTGACCTCGCATTGGCTCCGACCTGCTCTCTCCCTGGCTCCGGCCTGCCCTCGCCCTGGCTCCGGCCTGCTCTTGCTCTAGCTCTGGCCTGCTCTCGTCTTGACTCCGGCCTGTTCTCGCCCTTGTTCCGGCCTGCCCTTGCCTTGGCTCCAGCCTGCTCTTGCTCTGGCCTGCCCTCGTCTTGACTCCGGCCTGCTCTCGCTCTGGTTCGGGCCTGCCTTTGCCTTGGCTC
This sequence comes from Phyllobates terribilis, assembly GCF_046119375.1. NCBI lineage: Eukaryota > Metazoa > Chordata > Amphibia > Anura > Dendrobatidae > Phyllobates > Phyllobates terribilis. Next base: position 2,208,395 of record NW_027362863.1, read on the forward strand.
CGGCCTTCTCTCACTCTGGCTCAGGCCTACTCGCTCTCTGGCTCTGGCCTGCCCTTGCCTTGGCTCCGGACTTCACTAGCTCTGGCACTGGCCTGCTCTCGCTCTGGCACTGGCCTGCTCTCGCTCTGGCCTGCCCTCACCTTGGCTCTGGCCTGGTCTCACTCTTGCTCTGGCCTGCCCTGGCTCTGGCTATGGCCTGCCCTCGCCTTGGTTCCGACCTGCTCTCGCTCTGGTTCTGGGTTGCCTTCTCCTTGGATCCGGCCTGCTCTCGCTCTGGCTCCGGTCTACTCTCTCTCTGGCTCTGGCCTGCCCTTGCCTTGGCTCCGGACTGCTCTCACTCTGACTCTGGTCTGCCCTCGCCCTGACTCCGGCCTGCTCTGGCTGTAGCTCTGGCCTGCACTCGTGCTGCCTTTGGCCTGCTCTCGCCCTGGCTCCGGCCTGCCCTCGTCCTGGCTCCGGCCTGCTCTCGCTCTGGCCTGCCATCGCCTTAGCTCCGGCCTGCTCTCGCCCTGGCTCCGGCCTGCCCTCGTCCTGGCTCCGGCCTGCTTTCGCTCTGGCCTGACCTCGCCTTGGCTCCGACCTGCTCTCTCCCTGGCTCCTGCCTGCCCTCGCCCTGGCTCCGGCCTGCCCTCGCCCTGGCTCTAGCCTGCCCTCGCCCTGGCTCTGGCCGGCTCTCCCTCTGGCTCTGTCCTGTCCTTGCTCTGGCTCCGGCCAGCCCTCTCCTTGGCTCCAGCCTGCTCTCGCTCTGGTTCTAGCCTGACTTCGCCTTGGCTCCCGCCTGCTCTCGCTCTGGCACAGGCCTACTCTCTCTCTGGCTCTGGCCTGCCCTTGCCTTGGCTCCGGACTGCTCTCGCTTTGGCACTGGCCTGCTCTCGCTCTGGCACTGGCCTGCTCTCCTTCTGGCTCTGGCCAGCCCTCACCTTGGCTCCGGCCTGCTCTCGCTCTGGTCTGCCCTCGCTTTGGCTCCAGCCTGCTCTCGCTCTGGTACTGGCCTGCCCTGGCTCTGCCTCTGGCCTGCCCTCGCCTTGGCTCCGGTCTGCCTTCGCCCTGGCTGCTGCCTGCTATTGCTATGGCTCCGGCCTGCTCTCGCTCTGCCTCTGGCCTGCTCTCGCTCTGCCTCTGGCCTGCTCTCGCTCTGGATCTGGCCTGCTCTCGCTCTGGATCTGGCCTGCCCTTGCCTCGGCACCGGCCTGCTCTCTCTCTGGCCTGCCCTCTCCTTGGCTCCGGCCTTCTCTCGCTCTGGCTCTCGCCTGCCCTAGCCTTGGCTCTGGCTTACTCTCGCTCTGGACTGGCCTGCCCTTGCCCTGGCTCCAGCCTGCTCTCGCCTTGGCTCCGGCCTCCTCTCGTTCTGATTCAGGTCTTCCCTCGCCCTGGCTCCGGCCTGCTCTGCCTCTTGCTCTGGCCTGCTCTCGCGCTGGCTCTGGCCTGCTCTCGCCCTGGCTCCGGCCTGCCCTCGTCCTAGCTCCGGTCTGTTCTGGCTGTAGCTCTGGCCTGCCCTCGCCTTGGCTCTGGCCTGCTCTCGTCCTGCCTCCGGTCTGCCCTCGCTCTGGCTTCGGCCTGCCCTCGCCCTGGCTCCGGCCAGTCCTTACTCTGGCTCCGGCCAGCCATTGCCTTGGCTTCGGCCAGCTTCTGCAATGGTTCCGGCCTGCCCTCGCCTTGGCTCCGGCCTGCTCTCGCCCTGGATCCGGCGAGCCCTCGCCCTGGCTCCGGCCTGCCCTCTAACTGGCTCCGGCCTGCCCTCTAACTGGCTCCGCCTGCCCTCTAACTGGCTCCGGCCTGCCCTTGCCTTGGCTCCAGCCTGCTCTTGCTCTGGTTCGGGCCTGCCCTTGCCTTAGCTCCGGCCTCCTCTCGATCTGGCTCAGGCCTACTCGCTCTCTGGCTCTGGTCTGCCCTTGCCTTGGCTCCGGACTTCTCTAGCTCTGGCACTGGCCTGCTCTCGCTCTGGCACTGGCCTGCTCTCTCTCGCTCTCGCTCTGGCCTGTTCTCACTCTGGCTCTGGCCTGCCATCGCCTTGGCTCCGGCCTGCTCTCTCTCTTGCTCTGGCCTGCCCTGGCTCTGCCTATGGCCTGCCCTCGCCTTGGTTCCGACCTGCTCTCGCTCTGGTTCTGGGCTGCCATCTCCTTGGCTCCGGCCTGCTCTCGCTCTGGCTCAGGCCTACTCTCTCTCTGGCTCTGGCCTGCCCTTGCCTTGGCTCCGGACTGCTCTCGCTCAGACACTGGCCTGCTCTCACTCTGGCTCTGGCCAGCTCTCGCTCTGGCTCTGGCCTGCCCTCACCTTGGCTCCGGCCTGCTCTCGCTCTCACTCTGGTCTGCCCTCGCCCTGACTCCGGCCTGCTCTGGCTGTAGCTCTGGCCTGCTCTCGTGCTGGCTCCGGCCTGCTCTCGCCCTGGCTCCGTCCTGCACTCGTCCTGGCTCCGGCCTGCCCTCGTCCTGGCTCAGGCCTGCTTTCGCTCTGGCCTGACCTCGCCTTGGCTCCGACCTGCTCTCTCCCTGGCTCCGGCCTGCCCTCACCCTGGCTCCGGCCTCCTCTCTCTCTGGCTCTGGCCTGCCCTCGCCTTAGCTCCGGCCTGCTCTCGCCTTGGCTCCGGCCTGCCCTCGTCCTGACTCCGGCCTGCTCTCGCTCTGGCCTGACCTCGCCCTGGCTCCGGCCTGCGCTCGCCCTGGCTCCGGCCTGCCCTCGCCCTGGCTCCGGCCTGCTCTTGCTCTGGCTCTAGCCTGCCCTAGCCCTGGCTCTGGCCTGCTCTCACTCTGGCTCTGGCCTGTCCTTGCTCTGGCTCCGGCCAGCCCTCTCCTTGGCTCCAGCCTGCTCTTTCTCTGGCTCTGTCCTGCCCTCGTCTTGACTCCGGTCTGCTCTCGCTCTGGTTCTAGCCTGACTTCGCCTTGGCTCCGGCCTGCTCTCGCTCTAGTTCAGGCCTAATCACTCTCTGGCTCTGGCCTGCCCTTGCCTTGGCTCCGGACTGCTCTCGCTCTGGCACTGGCCTGCTCTCGCTCTGGCACTGGCCTGCCCTCACCTTGGCTTCGGCCTGCTCTCGCTCTGGTCTGCCCTCGCTTTGGCTCCAGCCTGCTCTCGCTCTGGTACTGGCCTGCCCCGGCTCTGCCTCTGGCCTGCCGTCGCCTTGGCTCCGGTCTGCCCTCGCGCTGCTGCCTGCTATTGCTCTGGCTCCGGCCTGCTCTCGCTCTGCCTCTGGTCTGCTCTTGCTCTGGATCTGGCCTGCCCTTGCCTCGGCACCGGCCTGATCTCTCTCTGGCCTGCCCTCTCCTTGGCTCCGGCCTTCTCTCGCTCTGGCTCTCGCCTGCCCTAGCCTTGGATCTGGCTTACTCTCGCTCTGGACTGGCCTGCCCTCGCCCTGGCTCCGGCCTGCTCTCGCCCTGGCTCCGGCCTGCCCTCGTCCTGGCTCCGGCCTGCTCTCGCTCTGGCCTGACCTCGCATTGGCTCCGGCCTGCCCTCGCCCTGGCTGCGGCCTGCACTCGCCCTGGCTCCGGCCTGCTCTTGCTCTAGCTCTGGCCTGCTCTCGTCTTGACTCCGGCCTGTTCTCGCCCTTGTTCCGGCCTGCCCTTGCCTTGGCTCCAGCCTGCTCTTGCTCTGGCTCTGGCCTGCCCTCGTCTTGACTCCGGCCTGCTCTCGCTCTGGTTCGGGCCTGCCTTTGCCTTGGCTCCGGCCTCCTCTCACTCTGGCTCAGGCCTACTCACTCTCTGGCTCTGGCCTGCCCTTGCCTTGGCTCCGGACTTCTCTAGCTCTGGCACTGGCCTGCTCTCATTCTGGCACTGGCCTGCTCTCGCTCTGGCACTGGCCGGCTCTCGCTCTGGCCTGCCCTCACCTTGGCTCTGGCCTGTTTTCACTCTGACTCTGGCCTGCCATCGCCTTGGCTCCGGCCAGCTCTCTCTCTTGCTCTGGCCTGCCCTGGCTCTGGCTATGGCCTGCCCTCGCCCTGGTTCTGGGCTGCCTTCTCCTTGGCTCCGGCCTGCTCTCGCTCTGGCTCCGGTCTACTCTCTATCTGGCTCTGGCCTGCCATTGCCTTGGCTCCGGACTGCGCTCGCTCAGGCACTGGCCTGCTCTCACTCTGGCTCTGGCCTGCTCTCTCTCTGGCCTGCCCTCACCTTGGCTCCGGCCTGCTCTCGCTCTGACTCCGGCCTGCCCTCGCCCTGACTCCGGCCTGCTCTGGCTGTAGCTCTGGCCTGCTCTCGTGCTGCCTTTGGCCTGCTCTCGCCCTGGCTCCGGCCTGCCCTCGTCCTGGCTCCGGCCTGCTCTCGCTCTGGCCTGCCATCGCCTTAGCTCCGGCCTGCTCTCGCCCTGGCTCCGGCCTGCCCTCGTCCTGGCTCCGGCCTGCTCTCGCTCTGGCCTGACCTCGCCTTGGCTCTGACCTGCTCTCTCCCTGGCTCCGGCCTGCCCTCGCCCTGGCTCCGGCCTGCACTCGCCCTGGCTCCGGCCTGCACTCGCCCTGGCTCCGGCCTGCACTCGCCCTGGCTCTGGCCTGCCCTCGCCCTGGCTCTGGCCGGCTCTCCCTCTGGCTCTGTCCTGTCCTTGCTCTGGCTCCGGCCAGCCCTCTCCTTGGCTCCAGCCTGCTCTCGCTCTGGTTCTAGCCTGACTTCGCCTTGGCTCCCGCCTGCTCTCGCTCTGGCACAGGCCTACTCTCTCTCTGGCTCTGGCCTGCCCTTGCCTTGGTTCCGGACTGCTCTCGCTTTGGCACTGGCCTGCTCTCGCTCTGGCACTGGCCTGCTCTCCTTCTGGCTCTGGCCAGCCCTCACCTTGGCTCCGGCCTGCTCTCGCTCTGGTCTGCCCTCGCTTTGGCTCCAGCCTGCTCTCGCTCTGGTACTGGCCTGCCCTGGCTCTGCCTCTGGCCTGCCCTCGCCTTGGCTCCGGTCTGCCCTCGCCCTGGCTGCTGCCTGCTATTGCTATGGCTCCGGCCTGCTCTCGCTCTGCCTCTGGCCTGCTCTCGCTCTGCCTCTGGCCTGCTCTCGCTCTGGATCTGGCCTGCCCTTGCCTCGGCACCGGCCTGCTCTCTCTCTGGCCTGCCCTCTCCTTGGCTCCGGCCTTCTCTCGCTCTGGCTCTCGCCTGCCCTAGCCTTGGCTCTGGCTTACTCTCGCTCTGGACTGGCCTGCCCTTGCCCTGGCTCCAGCCTGCTCTCGCCTTGGCTCCGGCCTCCTCTCGTTCTGATTCAGGTCTTCCCTCGCCCTGGCTCCGGCCTGCTCTGCCTCTTGCTCTGGCCTGCTCTCGCGCTGGCTCTGGCCTGCTCTCGCCCTGGCTCCGGCCTGCCCTCACCCTGGCTCCGGCCTGCCCTCGTCCTAGCTCCGGTCTGTTCTGGCTGTAGCTCTGGCCTGCCCTCGCCTTGGCTCTGGCCTGCTCTCGTCCTGCCTCCGGTCTGCCCTCGCTCTGGCTTCGGCCTGCCCTCGCCCTGGCTCCGGCCAGTCCTTACTCTGGCTCCGGCCAGCCATTGCCTTGGCTTCGGCCAGCTTCTGCAATGGTTCCGGCCTGCCCTCGCCTTGGCTCCGGCCTGCTCTCGCCCTGGATCCGGCGAGCCCTCGCCCTGGCTCCGGCCTGCCCTCTAACTGGCTCCGGCCTGCCCTCTAACTGGCTCCGCCTGCCCTCTAACTGGCTCCGGCCTGCCCTTGCCTTGGCTCCAGCCTGCTCTTGCTCTGGTTCGGGCCTGCCCTTGCCTTAGCTCCGGCCTCCTCTCGATCTGGCTCAGGCCTACTCGCTCTCTGGCTCTGGTCTGCCCTTGCCTTGGCTCCGGACTTCTCTAGCTCTGGCACTGGCCTGCTCTCTCTCGCTCTCGCTCTGGCCTGTTCTCACTCTGGCTCTGGCCTGCCATCGCCTTGGCTCCGGCCTGCTCTCTCTCTTGCTCTGGCCTGCCCTGGCTCTGCCTATGGCCTGCCCTCGCCTTGGTTCCGACCTGCTCTCGCTCTGGTTCTGGGCTGCCATCTCCTTGGCTCCGGCCTGCTCTCGCTCTGGCTCAGGCCTACTCTCTCTCTGGCTCTGGCCTGCCCTTGCCTTGGCTCCGGACTGCTCTCGCTCAGACACTGGCCTGCTCTCACTCTGGCTCTGGCCAGCTCTCGCTCTGGCTCTGGCCTGCCCTCACCTTGGCTCCGGCCTGCTCTCGCTCTCACTCTGGTCTGCCCTGGCTGTAGCTCTGGCCTGCTCTCGTGCTGGCTCCGGCCTGCTCTCGCCCTGGCTCCGTCCTGCACTCGTCCTGGCTCCGGCCTGCCCTCGTTCTGGCTCAGGCCTGCTTTCGCTCTGGCCTGACCTCGCCTTGGCTCCGACCTGCTTTCTCCCTGGCTCCGGCCTGCCCTCACCCTGGCTCCGGCCTCCTCTCTCTCTGGCTCTGGCCTGCCCTCGCCTTAGCTCCGGCCTGCTCTCGCCCTGGCTCCGGCCTGCTCTCGCTCTGGCCTGACCTCGCCTTGGCTCCGGCCTGCCCTCGCCCTGGCTCCGGCCTGCCCTCGCCCTGGCTCCGGCCTGCCCTCGCCCTGGCTCCGGCCTGCTCTTGCTCTGGCTCTAGCCTGCCCTAGCCCTGGCTCTGGCCTGCTCTCACTCTGGCTCTGGCCTGTCCTTGCTCTGGCTCCGGCCAGCCCTCTCCTTGGCTCCAGCCTGCTCTTTCTCTGGCTCTGTCCTGCCCTCGTCTTGACTCCGGTCTGCTCTCGCTCTGGTTCTAGCCTGACTTCGCCTTGGCTCCGGCCTGCTCTCGCTCTAGTTCAGGCCTAATCACTCTCTGGCTCTGGCCTGCCCTTGCCTTGGCTCCGGACTGCTCTCGCTCTGGCACTGGCCTGCTCTCGCTCTGGCACTGGCCTGCTCTCGCTCTGGCACTGGCCTGCCCTCACCTTGGCTTCGGCCTGCTCTCGCTCTGGTCTGCCCTCGCTTTGGCTCCAGCCTGCTCTCGCTCTGGTACTGGCCTGCCCCGGCTCTGCCTCTGGCCTGCCGTCGCCTTGGCTCCGGTCTGCCCTCGCGCTGCTGCCTGCTATTGCTCTGGCTCCGGCCTGCTCTCGCTCTGCCTCTGGTCTGCTCTTGCTCTGGATCTGGCCTGCCCTTGCCTCGGCACCGGCCTGATCTCTCTCTGGCCTGCCCTCTCCTTGGCTCCGGCCTTCTCTCGCTCTGGCTCTCGCCTGCCCTAGCCTTGGATCTGGCTTACTCTCGCTCTGGACTGGCCTGCCCTCGCCCTGGCTCCGGCCTGCTCTCGCCCTGGCTCCGGCCTGCCCTCGTCCTGGCTCCGGCCTGACCTCGCATTGGCTCCGATCTGCTCTCTCCCTGGCTCCGGCCTGCCCTCGCCCTGGCTGCGGCCTGCACTCACCCTGGCTCCGGCCTGCTCTTGCTCTAGCTCTGGCCTGCTCTCGTCTTGACTCCGGCCTGTTCTCGCCCTTGTTCCGGCCTGCCCTTGCCTTGGCTCCAGCCTGCTCTTGCTCTGGCTCTGGCCTGCCCTCGTCTTGACTCCGGCCTGCTCTCGCTCTGGTTCGGGCCTGCCTTTGCCTTGGCTCCGGCCTCCTCTCACTCTGGCTCAGGCCTACTCACTCTCTGGCTCTGGCCTGCCCTTGCCTTGGCTCCGGACTTCACTAGCTCTGGCACTGGCCTGCTCTCATTCTGGCACTGGCCTGCTCTCGCTCTGGCACTGGCCGGCTCTCGCTCTGGCCTGCCCTCACCTTGGCTCTGGCCTGTTCTCACTCTGACTCTGGCCTGCCATCGCCTTGGCTCCGGCCAGCTCTCTCTCTTGCTCTGGCCTGCCCTGGCTCTGGCTATGGCCTGCCCTCGCCCTGGTTCTGGGCTGCCTTCTCCTTGGCTCCGGCTTGCTCTCGCTCTGGCTCCGGTCTACTCTCTATCTGGCTCTGGCCTGCCATTGCCTTGGCTCCGGACTGCTCTCGCTCAGGCACTGGCCTGCTCTCACTCTGGCTCTGGCCTGCTCTCTCTCTGGCCTGCCCTCACCTTGGCTCCGGCCTGCTCTCGCTCTGACTCCGGCCTGCCCTCGCCCTGACTCCGGCCTGCTCTGGCTGTAGCTCTGGCCTGCTCTCGTGCTGCCTTTGGCCTGCTCTCGCCCTGGCTCCGGCCTGCCCTCGTCCTGGCTCCGGCCTGCTCTCGCTCTGGCCTGCCATCGCCTTAGCTCCGGCCTGCTCTCGCCCTGGCTCCGGCCTGCCCTCGTCCTGGCTCCGGCCTGCTCTCGCTCTGGCCTGACCTCGCCTTGGCTCTGACCTGCTCTCTCCCTGGCTCCGGCCTGCCCTCGCCCTGGCTCCGGCCTGCACTCGCCCTGGCTCTGGCCTGCCCTCGCCCTAGCTCTGGCCGGCTCTCCCTCTGGCTCTGTCCTGTCCTTGCTCTGGCTCCGGCCAGCCCTCTCCTTGGCTCCAGCCTGCTCTCGCTCTGGTTCTAGCCTGACTTCGCCTTGGCTCCCGCCTGCTCTCGCTCTGGCACAGGCCTACTCTCTCTCTGGCTCTGGCCTGCCCTTGCCTTGGTTCCGGACTGCTCTCGCTTTGGCACTGGCCTGCTCTCGCTCTGGCACTGGCCTGCTCTCCTTCTGGCTCTGGCCAGCCCTCACCTTGGCTCCGGCCTGCTCTCGCTCTGGTCTGCCCTCGCTTTGGCTCCAGCCTGCTCTCGCACTGATACTGGCCTGCCCTGGCTCTGCCTCTGGCCTGCCCTCGCCTTGGCTCCGGTCTGCCCTCGCCCTGGCTGCTGCCTGCTATTGCTATGGCTCCGGCCTGCTCTCGCTCTGCCTCTGGCCTGCTCTCGCTCTGCCTCTGGCCTGCTCTCGCTCTGAATCTGGCCTGCTCTCGCTCTGGATCTGGCCTGCCCTTGCCTCGGCACCGGCCTGCTCTCTCTCTGGCCTGCCCTCTCCTTGGCTCCGGCCTTCTCTCGCTCTGGCTCTCGCCTGCCCTAGCCTTGGCTGTGGCTTACTCTCGCTCTGGACTGGCCTGCCCTTGCCCTGGCTCCAGCCTGCTCTCGCCTTGGCTCCGGCCTCCTCTCGTTCTGATTCAGGTCTTCCCTCGCCCTGGCTCCGGCCTGCTCTGCCTCTTGCTCTGGCCTGCTCTCGCGCTGGCTCTGGCCTGCTCTCGCCCTGGCTCCGGCCTGCCCTCACCCTGGCTCCGGCCTGCCCTCGTCCTAGCTCCGGTCTGTTCTGGCTGTAGCTCTGGCCTGCCCTCGCCTTGGCTCTGGCCTGCTCTCGTCCTGCCTCCGGTCTGCCCTCGCTCTGGCTTCGGCCTGCCCTCGCCCTGGCTCCGGCCGGTCCTTACTCTGGCTCCGGCCAGCCATTGCCTTGGCTTCGGCCAGCTTCTGCAATGGTTCCGGCCTGCCCTCGCCTTGGCTCCGGCCTGCTCTCGCCCTGGATCCGGCGAGCCCTCGCCCTGGCTCCGGCCTGCCCTCTAACTGGCTCCGGCCTGCCCTCTAACTGGCTCCGCCTGCCCTCTAACTGGCTCCGGCCTGCCCTTGCCTTGGCTCCAGCCTGCTCTTGCTCTGGTTCGGGCCTGCCCTTGCCTTAGCTCCGGCCTCCTCTCGATCTGGCTCAGGCCTACTCGCTCTCTGGCTCTGGTCTGCCCTTGCCTTGGCTCCGGACTTCTCTAGCTCTGGCACTGGCCTGCTCTCGCTCTGGCACTGGCCTGCTCTCTCTCGCTCTCGCTCTGGCCTGTTCTCACTCTGGCTCTGGCCTGCCATCGCCTTGGCTCCGGCCTGCTCTCTCTCTTGCTCTGGCCTGCCCTGGCTCTGCCTATGGCCTGCCCTCGCCTTGGTTCCGACCTGCTCTCGCTCTGGTTCTGGGCTGCCATCTCCTTGGCTCCGGCCTGCTCTCGCTCTGGCTCAGGCCTACTCTCTCTCTGGCTCTGGCCTGCCCTTGCCTTGGCTCCGGACTGCTCTCGCTCAGACACTGGCCTGCTCTCACTCTGGCTCTGGCCAGCTCTCGCTCTGGCTCTGGCCTGCCCTCACCTTGGCTCCGGCCTGCTCTCGCTCTCACTCTGGTCTGCCCTCGCCCTGACTCCGGCCTGCTCTGGCTGTAGCTCTGGCCTGCTCTCGTGCTGGCTCCGGCCTGCTCTCGCCCTGGCTCCGTCCTGCACTCGTCCTGGCTCCGGCCTGCCCTCGTCCTGGCTCAGGCCTGCTTTCGCTCTGGCCTGACCTCGCCTTGGCTCCGACCTGCTCTCTCCCTGGCTCCGGCCTGCCCTCACCCTGGCTCCGGCCTCCTCTCTCTCTGGCTCTGGCCTGCCCTCGCCTTAGCTCCGGCCTGCTCTCGCCCTGGCTCCGGCCTGCTCTCGCTCTGGCCTGACCTCGCCTTGGCTCCGGCCTGCCCTCGCCCTGGCTCCGGCCTGCCCTCGCCCTGGCTCCGGCCTGCCCTCGCCCTGGCTCCGGCCTGCTCTTGCTCTGGCTCTAGCCTGCCCTAGCCCTGGCTCTGGCCTGCTCTCACTCTGGCTCTGGCCTGTCCTTGCTCTGGCTCCGGCCAGCCCTCTCCTTGGCTCCAGCCTGCTCTTTCTCTGGCTCTGTCCTGCCCTCGTCTTGACTCCGGTCTGCTCTCGCTCTGGTTCTAGCCTGACTTCGCCTTGGCTCCGGCCTGCTCTCGCTCTAGTTCAGGCCTAATCACTCTCTGGCTCTGGCCTGCCCTTGCCTTGGCTCCGGACTGCTCTCGCTCTGGCACTGGCCTGCTCTCGCTCTGGCACTGGCCTGCTCTCGCTCTGGCACTGGCCTGCCCTCACCTTGGCTTCGGCCTGCTCTCGCTCTGGTCTGCCCTCGCTTTGGCTCCAGCCTGCTCTCGCTCTGGTACTGGCCTGCCCCGGCTCTGCCTCTGGCCTGCCGTCGCCTTGGCTCCGGTCTGCCCTCGCGCTGCTGCCTGCTATTGCTCTGGCTCCGGCCTGCTCTCGCTCTGCCTCTGGTCTGCTCTTGCTCTGGATCTGGCCTGCCCTTGCCTCGGCACCGGCCTGATCTCTCTCTGGCCTGCCCTCTCCTTGGCTCCGGCCTTCTCTCGCTCTGGCTCTCGCCTGCCCTAGCCTTGGATCTGGCTTACTCTCGCTCTGGACTGGCCTGCCCTCGCCCTGGCTCCGGCCTGCTCTCGCCCTGGCTTCGGCCTGCCCTCGTCCTGGCTCCGGCCTGACCTCGCATTGGCTCCGATCTGCTCTCTCCCTGGCTCCGGCCTGCCCTCGCCCTGGCTGCGGCCTGCACTCGCCCTGGCTCCGGCCTGCTCTTGCTCTAGCTCTGGCCTGCTCTCGTCTTGACTCCGGCCTGTTCTCGCCCTTGTTCCGGCCTGCCCTTGCCTTGGCTCCAGCCTGCTCTTGCTCTGGCTCTGGCCTGCCCTCGTCTTGACTCCGGCCTGCTCTCGCTCTGGTTCGGGCCTGCCTTTGCCTTGGCTCCGGCCTCCTCTCACTCTGGCTCAGGCCTACTCACTCTCTGGCTCTGGCCTGCCCTTGCCTTGGCTCCGGACTTCTCTAGCTCTGGCACTGGCCTGCTCTCATTCTGGCACTGGCCTGCTCTCGCTCTGGCACTGGCCGGCTCTCGCTCTGGCCTGCCCTCACCTTGGCTCTGGCCTGTTCTCACTCTGACTCTGGCCTGCCATCGCCTTGGCTCCGGCCAGCTCTCTCTCTTGCTCTGGCCTGCCCTGGCTCTGGCTATGGCCTGCCCTCGCCCTGGTTCTGGGCTGCCTTCTCCTTGGCTCCGGCCTGCTCTCGCTCTGGCTCCGGTCTACTCTCTATCTGGCTCTGGCCTGCCATTGCCTTGGCTCCGGACTGCTCTCGCTCAGGCACTGGCCTGCTCTCACTCTGGCTCTGGCCTGCTCTCTCTCTGGCCTGCCCTCACCTTGGCTCCGGCCTGCTCTCGCTCTGACTCCGGCCTGCCCTCGCCCTGACTCCGGCCTGCTCTGGCTGTAGCTCTGGCCTGCTCTCGTGCTGCCTTTGGCCTGCTCTCGCCCTGGCTCCGGCCTGCCCTCGTCCTGGCTCCGGCCTGCTCTCGCTCTGGCCTGCCATCGCCTTAGCTCCGGCCTGCTCTCGCCCTGGCTCCGGCCTGCCCTCGTCCTGGCTCCGGCCTGCTCTCGCTCTGGCCTGACCTCGCCTTGGCTCTGACCTGCTCTCTCCCTGGCTCCGGCCTGCCCTCGCCCTGGCTCCGGCCTGCACTCGCCCTGGCTCTGGCCTGCCCTCGCCCTAGCTCTGGCCGGCTCTCCCTCTGGCTCTGTCCTGTCCTTGCTCTGGCTCCGGCCAGCCCTCTCCTTGGCTCCAGCCTGCTCTCGCTCTGGTTCTAGCCTGACTTCGCCTTGGCTCCCGCCTGCTCTCGCTCTGGCACAGGCCTACTCTCTCTCTGGCTCTGGCCTGCCCTTGCCTTGGTTCCGGACTGCTCTCGCTTTGGCACTGGCCTGCTCTCGCTCTGGCACTGGCCTGCTCTCCTTCTGGCTCTGGCCAGCCCTCACCTTGGCTCCGGCCTGCTCTCGCTCTGGTCTGCCCTCGCTTTGGCTCCAGCCTGCTCTCGCACTGATACTGGCCTGCCCTGGCTCTGCCTCTGGCCTGCCCTCGCCTTGGCTCCGGTCTGCCCTCGCCCTGGCTGCTGCCTGCTATTGCTATGGCTCCGGCCTGCTCTCGCTCTGCCTCTGGCCTGCTCTCGCTCTGCCTCTGGCCTGCTCTCGCTCTGGATCTGGCCTGCTCTCGCTCTGGATCTGGCCTGCCCTTGCCTCGGCACCGGCCTGCTCTCTCTCTGGCCTGCCCTCTCCTTGGCTCCGGCCTTCTCTCGCTCTGGCTCTCGCCTGCCCTAGCCTTGGCTCTGGCTTACTCTCGCTCTGGACTGGCCTGCCCTTGCCCTGGCTCCAGCCTGCTCTCGCCTTGGCTCCGGCCTCCTCTCGTTCTGATTCAGGTCTTCCCTCGCCCTGGCTCCGGCCTGCTCTGCCTCTTGCTCTGGCCTGCTCTCGCGCTGGCTCTGGCCTGCTCTCGCCCTGGCTCCGGCCTGCCCTCACCCTGGCTCCGGCCTGCCCTCGTCCTAGCTCCGGTCTGTTCTGGCTGTAGCTCTGGCCTGCCCTCGCCTTGGCTCTGGCCTGCTCTCGTCCTGCCTCCGGTCTGCCCTCGCTCTGGCTTCGGCCTGCCCTCGCCCTGGCTCCGGCCAGTCCTTACTCTGGCTCCGGCCAGCCATTGCCTTGGCTTCGGCCAGCTTCTGCAATGGTTCCGGCCTGCCCTCGCCTTGGCTCCGGCCTGCTCTCGCCCTGGATCCGGCGAGCCCTCGCCCTGGCTCCGGCCTGCCCTCTAACTGGCTCCGGCCTGCCCTCTAACTGGCTCCGCCTGCCCTCTAACTGGCTCCGGCCTGCCCTTGCCTTGGCTCCAGCCTGCTCTTGCTCTGGTTCGGGCCTGCCCTTGCCTTAGCTCCGGCCTCCTCTCGATCTGGCTCAGGCCTACTCGCTCTCTGGCTCTGGTCTGCCCTTGCCTTGGCTCCGGACTTCTCTAGCTCTGGCACTGGCCTGCTCTCGCTCTGGCACTGGCCTGCTCTCTCTCGCTCTCGCTCTGGCCTGTTCTCACTCTGGCTCTGGCCTGCCATCGCCTTGGCTCCGGCCTGCTCTCTCTCTTGCTCTGGCCTGCCCTGGCTCTGCCTATGGCCTGCCCTCGCCTTGGTTCCGATCTGCTCTCGCTCTGGTTCTGGGCTGCCATCTCCTTGGCTCCGGCCTGCTCTCGCTCTGGCTCAGGCCTACTCTCTCTCTGGCTCTGGCCTGCCCTTGCCTTGGCTCCGTACTGCTCTCGCTCAGACACTGGCCTGCTCTCACTCTGGCTCTGGCCAGCTCTCGCTCTGGCTCTGGCCTGCCCTCACCTTGGCTCCGGCCTGCTCTCGCTCTCACTCTGGTCTGCCCTCGCCCTGACTCCGGCCTGCTCTGGCTGTAGCTCTGGCCTGCTCTCGTGCTGGCTCCGGCCTGCTCTCGCCCTGGCTCCGTCCTGCACTCGTCCTGGCTCCGGCCTGCCCTCGTCCTGGCTCAGGCCTGCTTTCGCTCTGGCCTGACCTCGCCTTGGCTCCGACCTGCTCTCTCCCTGGCTCCGGCCTGCCCTCACCCTGGCTCCGGCCTCCTCTCTCTCTGGCTCTGGCCTGCCCTCGCCTTAGCTCCGGCCTGCTCTCGCCCTGGCTCCGGCCTGCTCTCGCTCTGGCCTGACCTCGCCTTGGCTCCGGCCTGCCCTCGCCCTGGCTCCGGCCTGCCCTCGCCCTGGCTCCGGCCTGCCCTCGCCCTGGCTCCGGCCTGCTCTTGCTCTGGCTCTAGCCTGCCCTAGCCCTGGCTCTGGCCTGCTCTCACTCTGGCTCTGGCCTGTCCTTGCTCTGGCTCCGGCCAGCCCTCTCCTTGGCTCCAGCCTGCTCTTTCTCTGGCTCTGTCCTGCCCTCGTCTTGACTCCGGTCTGCTCTCGCTCTGGTTCTAGCCTGACTTCGCCTTGGCTCCGGCCTGCTCTCGCTCTAGTTCAGGCCTAATCACTCTCTGGCTCTGGCCTGCCCTTGCCTTGGCTCCGGACTGCTCTCGCTCTGGCACTGGCCTGCTCTCGCTCTGGCACTGGCCTGCTCTCGCTCTGGCACTGGCCTGCCCTCACCTTGGCTTCGGCCTGCTCTCGCTCTGGTCTGCCCTCGCTTTGGCTCCAGCCTGCTCTCGCTCTGGTACTGGCCTGCCCCGGCTCTGCCTCTGGCCTGCCGTCGCCTTGGCTCCGGTCTGCCCTCGCGCTGCTGCCTGCTATTGCTCTGGCTCCGGCCTGCTCTCGCTCTGCCTCTGGTCTGCTCTTGCTCTGGATCTGGCCTGCCCTTGCCTCGGCACCGGCCTGATCTCTCTCTGGCCTGCCCTCTCCTTGGCTCCGGCCTTCTCTCGCTCTGGCTCTCGCCTGCCCTAGCCTTGGATCTGGCTTACTCTCGCTCTGGACTGGCCTGCCCTCGCCCTGGCTCCGGCCTGCTCTCGCCCTGGCTCCGGCCTGCCCTCGTCCTGGCTCCGGCCTGACCTCGCATTGGCTCCGATCTGCTCTCTCCCTGGCTCCGGCCTGCCCTCGCCCTGGCTGCGGCCTGCACTCGCCCTGGCTCCGGCCTGCTCTTGCTCTAGCTCTGGCCTGCTCTCGTCTTGACTCCGGCCTGTTCTCGCCCTTGTTCCGGCCTGCCCTTGCCTTGGCTCCAGCCTGCTCTTGCTCTGGCTCTGGCCTGCCCTCGTCTTGACTCCGGCCTGCTCTCGCTCTGGTTCGGGCCTGCCTTTGCCTTGGCTCCGGCCTCCTCTCACTCTGGCTCAGGCCTACTCACTCTCTGGCTCTGGCCTGCCCTTGCCTTGGCTCCGGACTTCTCTAGCTCTGGCACTGGCCTGCTCTCATTCTGGCACTGGCCTGCTCTCGCTCTGGCACTGGCCGGCTCTCGCTCTGGCCTGCCCTCACCTTGGCTCTGGCCTGTTCTCACTCTGACTCTGGCCTGCCATCGCCTTGGCTCCGGCCAGCTCTCTCTCTTGCTCTGGCCTGCCCTGGCTCTGGCTATGGCCTGCCCTCGCCCTGGTTCTGGGCTGCCTTCTCCTTGGCTCCGGCCTGCTCTCGCTCTGGCTCCGGTCTACTCTCTATCTGGCTCTGGCCTGCCATTGCCTTGGCTCCGGACTGCTCTCGCTCAGGCACTGGCCTGCTCTCACTCTGGCTCTGGCCTGCTCTCTCTCTGGCCTGCCCTCACCTTGGCTCCGGCCTGCTCTCGCTCTGACTCCGGCCTGCCCTCGCCCTGACTCCGGCCTGCTCTGGCTGTAGCTCTGGCCTGCTCTCGTGCTGCCTTTGGCCTGCTCTCGCCCTGGCTCCGGCCTGCCCTCGTCCTGGCTCCGGCCTGCTCTCGCTCTGGCCTGCCATCGCCTTAGCTCCGGCCTGCTCTCGCCCTGGCTCCGGCCTGCCCTCGTCCTGGCTCCGGCCTGCTCTCGCTCTGGCCTGACCTCGCCTTGGCTCTGACCTGCTCTCTCCCTGGCTCCGGCCTGCCCTCGCCCTGGCTCCGGCCTGCACTCGCCCTGGCTCTGGCCTGCCCTCGCCCTGGCTCTGGCCGGCTCTCCCTCTGGCTCTGTCCTGTCCTTGCTCTGGCTCCGGCCAGCCCTCTCCTTGGCTCCAGCCTGCTCTCGCTCTGGTTCTAGCCTGACTTCGCCTTGGCTCCCGCCTGCTCTCGCTCTGGCACAGGCCTACTCTCTCTCTGGCTCTGGCCTGCCCTTGCCTTGGCTCCGGACTGCTCTCGCTTTGGCACTGGCCTGCTCTCGCTCTGGCACTGGCCTGCTCTCCTTCTGGCTCTGGCCAGCCCTCACCTTGGCTCCGGCCTGCTCTCGCTCTGGTCTGCCCTCGCTTTGGCTCCAGCCTGCTCTCGCTCTGGTACTGGCCTGCCCTGGCTCTGCCTCTGGCCTGCCCTCGCCTTGGCTCCGGTCTGCCCTCGCCCTGGCTGCTGCCTGCTATTGCTATGGCTCCGGCCTGCTCTCGCTCTGCCTCTGGCCTGCTCTCGCTCTGCCTCTGGCCTGCTCTCGCTCTGGATCTGGCCTGCTCTCGCTCTGGATCTGGCCTGCCCTTGCCTCGGCACCGGCCTGCTCTCTCTCTGGCCTGCCCTCTCCTTGGCTCCGGCCTTCTCTCGCTCTGGCTCTCGCCTGCCCTAGCCTTGGCTCTGGCTTACTCTCGCTCTGGACTGGCCTGCCCTTGCCCTGGCTCCAGCCTGCTCTCGCCTTGGCTCCGGCCTCCTCTCGTTCTGATTCAGGTCTTCCCTCGCCCTGGCTCCGGCCTGCTCTGCCTCTTGCTCTGGCCTGCTCTCGCGCTGGCTCTGGCCTGACCTCGCCTTGGCTCCGACCTGCTCTCTCCCTGGCTCCGGCCTGCCCTCACCCTGGCTCCGGCCTGCTCTCTCTCTGGCTCTGGCCTGACATCGCCTTGGCTCCGACCTGCTCTCTCTCTTGCTCTGGCCTGCCCTGGCTCTGCCTATGGCCTGCCCTCGCCTTGGTTCCGACCTGCTCTCGCTCTGGCTCTGGGCTGCCATCTCCTTGGCTCCGGCCTGCTATCGCTCTGGCTCAGGGCTACTCTCTCTCTGGCTCTGGCCTGCCCCTGCCTTGGCTCCGGACTGCTCTCGCTCAGGCACTGGCCTGCTCTCACTCTGGCTCTGGCCAGCTCTCGCTCTGGCCTGCCCTCACCTTGGCTCCGGCCTGCTCTCTCTTTGGCCCTGGCCTGCCCTCGCCTTAGCTCCAGCCTGCTCTCGCCCTGGCTCCGGCCTGCCCTCGTCCTGGCTCAGGCCTGCTCTCGCCCTGGCTCCGGCCTGCCCTCGTCCTGGCCTGACCTCGCCTTGGCTCCGACCTGCTCTCTCCCTGGCTCCGGCCTGCCCTCACCCTGGCTCCGGCCTGCTCTCTCTCTGGCTCTGGCCTGCCCTCGCCTTAGATCCGGCCTGCTCTCGCCCTGGCTCCGGCCTGCCCTCGCTCTGGCTCCGGCCTGCCCTCGCCCTGGCTCCATCCTGCTCTCGCTTTGGCTCCGGCCTGCCCTCGCCCTGGCTCTGGCCTGCTCTCACTCTGGCTCCGGCCTGCCCTCCTCTTGGCTCTGGCCTGCTCTCGCACTGGCTCCGGCCTGCTCTCGCTCTGGCCTGCCCTAGCCCCATCTTCGGCCTGCTCTCGCTCTGGCCTGCCCTCGCCCTGGTTCCGGCATTCTCTCGCTCTGGTTTCGGCCTGCCGTCTCCTTGGATCTGGCCTGCTCTCGCTCTGGCTCCGGCCTGCCCTCCCTCGCCTTGGCTCCAGCCTGCTCTCACTCTGGCTCTGGCCTGCCTTTGCCTTGGCTTCGGCCTGCTCTCGCTCTGGCCTGCTCTCGCTCTGGCCTGCCTTCGCCTTGGCTCCGGACTGCTCTCGCTCTGGCCTGCTTTCGCTCTGGCTTGGGCCTGTCCTTGCCTTGGCTCCGGCTTGCTCTCGCTCTGGCCTGCTCTTGCTCTGGCCTACCCTGGCTCTGCCTCTGGCCTGCCCTTGCCTTGGCTACGGCCTGCTCTCGCTCTACCTCCGTACTGGTCTCGCCCTGGCTCTGCAATGCCATAGCTCGGGCTCCGGCCTGCCCTCGCCTTGGCTCCGTCCTGCTCTTGCCCTGACTCCGACCTGCTCTTGCTCTGACTCTGGCCTGCCCTCGCCCTGGCTCCGGCCTACTCTCTCTCTGGCCTGCCCTCGGCCTGGCTCCGGCCTACTCTCGCTCTGACTCTGGCCTGCTCTTGCTCTGGCTCTGGCCATCGCCTTGGCTCCGGCCAGCTCCTGCAATGGTTCCGGCCTGCCCTCGCCTTGGCTCCGGCCTGCTCTCGCCCTGGCTCCGGCCTGCCCTCGCTCCGGCCTGCCCTCGCCCTGGCTCCGGCCTGTCCTCGCCCTGGCTCCGGCCTGTCCTCGCCCTGGCTCCATCCTGCTCTCGCTTTGGCTCCGGCCTGCCCTCGCCCTGGCTCTGGCCTGCTCTCACTCTGGCTCCGGCCTGCCCTCCTCTTGGCTCTGGCCTGCTCTCGCACTGGCTCCGGCCTGCTCTCGCTCTGGCCTGCCCTAGCCCTGTCTTCGGCCTGCTCTCGCTCTGGCCTGCCCTCGCCCGGGTTCTGGCATTCTCTCGCTCTGGTTTCGGCCTGCCGTCTCCTTGGATCCGGCCTGCTCTCGCTCTGGCTCCGGCCTGCCCTTGCCTTGGCTCCGGACTGCTCTCGCTCAGGCACTGGCCTGCTCTCACTCTGGCTCTGGCCAGCTCTCGCTCTGGCCTGCCCTCACCTTGGCTCCGGCCTGCTCTCGCTCTCACTCTGGTCTGCCCTCGCCCTGACTCTGGCCTGCTCTGGCTGTAGCTCAGGCCTGCTCTCGTGCTGGCTCCGGCCTGCTCTCGCCCTGGCTCCGGCCTGCCCTCGTCCTGGCTCCGGCCTGCTCTCTCTCTGGCTCTGGCCTGCCCTCGCCTTAGCTCCGGCCTGCTCTCGCCCTGGCTCCGGCCTGCCCTCGTCCTGGCTCAGGCCTGCTCTCGCTCTGGCCTGACCTCGCCTTGGCTCCGACTTGCTATCTCCCTGGCTCCGGCCTGCCCTCACCCTGGCTCCGGCCTGCTCTCTCTCTGGCTCTGGCCTGCCCTCGCCTTAGCTCCGGCCTGCTCTCGCCCTGGCTCCGGCCTGCCCTCGTCCTGACTCCGGCCTGCTCTCGCTCTGGCCTGACCTCGCCTTGGCTCAGACCTGCTCTCTCCCTGGCTCCGGCCTGCCCTCGCCCTGGCTCCGGCCTGCCCTCGCCCTGGCTCCGACCTGCTCTTGCTCTGGCTCTAGCCTGCCCTCGCCCTGGCTCTGGCCTGCTCTCACTCTGGCTCTGGCCTGTCCTTGCTCTGGCTCCGGCCAGCCCTCTCCTTGGCTCCAGCTTGCTCTTGCTCTGGCTCTGTCCTGCCCTCGTCTTGACTCCGGTCTGCTCTCGCTCTGGTTCTAGCCTGACTTCGCCTTGGCTCCGGCCTGCTCTCACACTAGCTCAGGCCTACTCACTCTCTGGCTCTGGCCTGCCCTTGCCTTGGCTCCGGACTGCTCTCGCTCTGGCACTGGCCTGCTCTCGCTCTGGCACTGGCCTGCTCTCCTTCTGGCTCTGGCCTGCCCTCACCTTGGCTTCGGCCTGCTCTCGCTCTGGTCTGCCCTCGCTTTGGCTCCAGCCTGCTCTCGCTCTGGTACTGGCCTGCCCCGGCTCTGCCTCTGGCGTGCCCTCACCTTGGCTCCGGTCTGCCCTCGCCCTGGCTGCTGCCTGCTATTGCTCTGGCTCCGGCCTGCTCTCGCTCTGCCTCTGGTCTGCTCTCGCTCTGGATCTGGCCTGCCCTTGCCTCGGCACCGGCCTGATCTCTCTCTGGCCTGCCCTCTCCTTGGCTCCGGCCTTCTCTCGCTCTGGCTCTCGCCTGCCCTAGCCTTGGATCTGGCTTACTCTCGCTCTGGACTGGCCTGCCCTCGCCCTGGCTCCGGCATGCTCTCGCCTTGGCTCCGGCCTCCTCTCGTTCTGATTCAGGTCTGCCCTCGCCCTGGCTCCGGCCTGCTCTGGCTCTAGCTCTGGCCTGCCCTCGCCTTGGCTCTGGTCTGCCTTCGCTCTGGCTTCGGCCTGCCCTCGCCCTGGCTCCGGCTAGCCCTTACTCTGGCTCCGGCCAGCCATCGCCTTGGCTCCGGCCAGCTCCTGCAATGGTTCCGGCCTGCCCTCGCCCTGGCTTCGGTCTGCCCTCGCCCTGGCTCCGGCCTGTCCTCGCCCTGGCTCCATCCTGCTCTCGCTTTGGCTCCGGCCTGCCCTCGCCCTGGCTCTGGCCTGCTCTCACTCTGGCTCCGGCCTGCCCTCCTCTTGGCTCTGGCCTGCTCTCGCACTGGCTCCGGCCTGCTCTCGCTCTGGCCTGCCCTAGCGCTGTCTTCGGCCTGCTCTCGCTCTGGCCTGCCCTCGCCCTGGTTCCAGCATTCTCTCGCTCTGGTTTCGGCCTGCCGTCTCCTTGGATCCGGACTGCTCTCGCTCTGGCTCCGGCCTGCCCTCCCTCGCCTTGGCTCCAGCCTGCTCTCACTCTGGCTCTGGCCTGCCTTTGCCTTGGCTTCGGCCTGCTCTCGCTCTGGCCTGCCTTCGCCTTGACTCCGGACTGCTCTCGCTCTGGCTCTAGCTTGGGCCTGTACTTGCCTTGGCTCCGGCTTGCTCTCGATCTGGCCTGCTCTTGCTCTGGCCTAACCTGGCTCTGCCTCTGGCCTGCCCTTGCCTTGGCTACGGCCTGCTCTCGCTCTAGCAACGTACTGGTCTCGCCCTGGCTCCGCAATGCCATAGCTCGGGCTCCGGCCTGCCCTCGCCTTGTCTCCGTCCTGCTCTTGCCCTGACTCCGACCTGCTCTTGCTCTGACTCTGGCCTGCCCTCGCCCTGGCTCCGGCCTACTCTCTCTCTGGCCTGCCCACGCCCTGGCTCCGGCCTACTCTCGCTCTGACTCTGGCCTGCTCTTGCTCTGGCTCTGGCCATCGCCTTGGCTCCGGCCAGCTCCTGCAATGGTTCTGGCCTGCCCACGCCTTGGCTCCGGCCTGCTCTCGCCCTGGCTTCGGCCTGCCCTCGCCCTGGTTGCGGCCTGCTCTCGCCCTGGCTCCGGCCTGCCCTCGCCCTGGCTCCGGCCTGCCCTCGCTCTGGCTCCGGCCTGTACTCGCCCTGGCTCCATCCTGCTCTCACTTTGGCTCCGGCCTGCCCTCGCCCTGGCTCCGGCCTGCTCTCACTCTGGCTCCGGCCTGCCCTCCTCTTGGCTCTGGCCTGCTCTCGCACTGGCTCCGGCCTGCTCTCGCTCTGGCCTGCCCTAGCCCTGTCTTCGGCCTGCTCTCGCTCTGGCCTGCCCTCGCCCTGGTTCCGGCATTCTCTCGCTCTGGTTTCGGCCTGCCGTCTCCTTGGATCCGGCCTGCTCTCGCTCTGGCTCCGGCCTGCCCTCCCTCGCCTTGGCTCCAGCCTGCTCTCACTCTGGCTCTGGCCTGCCTTTGCCTTGGCTTCGGCCTGCTTTCGCTCTGGCCTGCTCTCGCTCTGGCCTGCCTTCGCCTTGGCTCCGGACTGCTCTCGCTCTGGCTCTGGCCTGCTCTCGCTCTGGCTTGGGCCTGTCCTTGCCTTGGCTCCGGCTTGCTCTCGATCTGGCCTGCTTATGCTCTGGCCTACCCTGGCTCTGCCTCTGGCCTGCCCTTGCCTTGGCTACGGCCTGCTCTCGCTCTAGCTCCGTACTGGTCTCGCCCTGGCTCCGCAATGCCATAGCTCGGGCTCCGGCCTGCCCTCGGCTTGGCTCCGTCCTGCTCTTGCCCTGACTCCGACCTGCTCTTGCTCTGACTCTGGCCTGCCCTCGCCTTGGCTCTGGCCTACTCTCTCTCTGGCCTGCCCTCGCCCTGGCTCCGGCCTACTCTCGCTCTGACTCTGGCCTGCTCTTGCTCTGGCTCTGACCTCGCCTTGGCTCCGGCCTGATCTCTCTCTGGCCTGCCCTCTCCTTGGCTCCGGCCTTCTCTCGCTCTGGCTCTCGCCTGCCCTAGCCTTGGATCTGGCTTACTCTCGCTCTGGACTGGCCTGCCCTCGCCCTGGCTCCGGCCTGCTCTTGCCTTGGCTCCGGCCTCCTCTCGTTCTGATTCAGGTCTGCCCTCGCCCTGGCTCCGGACTGCTCTGGCTCTAGCTCTGGCCTGCCCTCGCCTTGGCTCTGGCCTGCTCTCGCCCTGGCTCCGGTCTGCCTTCGCTCTGGCTTCGGCCTGCCCTCGCCCTGGCTCCGGCTAGCCCTTTCTCTGGCTCTGGCCTGCTCTCGCCCTGGCTCCGGCCTGCCCTTGTCCTGGATCCGGCCTGCTCTCGCTCTCTGGCTCTGGCCTGCCTTTGCCTTGGCTCCGGCCTGCTCTCTCTATGACTCTGGCCTGCCCTCGTCCTGGCTCCGGCCTGCTCTCACCTTGGTTCCGGCCTGCTCTCGCTCTAGCTCCGGCCTGCCCTCGCCCTGACTCCGGCCTGCTCTCGCCCTGGCTCATACCTGCCCTGGCTCTGCCTCTGGCCTGCCCTCGCCTTGGCTCCGGGCTAATCTCGCCTTGGCTCCGGCCTTCTCTCGCTCTACATCCGGACAGCCCTCGCCCTGGCTCCGGACTGCCCTTGCCTTGGCTCCGGACTGCTCTCGCCCTGGTTCCTGCCTGCTCTTGCTCTGGCTCTGGCCTGCCCTCACCCTGGCTCCGGCCTGCTATCTATCTGGCTCTGGCCTACTTTCGCTTTGGCCTGCTCTCGCTCTGGCCTCGAACTGTCTCCGGCCTGCCATTGCCTTGGCTCCGGACTGCTCTCGCTCTGGCACTGGCCTGATCTCGCTCTGGCACTGGCCTGCTCTCGTTCTGGCTCTGGCCTGCCTTCACCTTGGTTCCGGCCTGCTCTCGCTCTGGCCTGCCGTCGCCTTGGCTCCGGCCTGCTCTCGCTCTGGCCTGCCCTGGCTCTACTCAAGCCTGCCCTCGTCTTGGCTCCGGCCTGCTCTCGCCTTGGCACCGGTCTGCCCTCGCCCTGGCTCCGGCCTGCTCTCGCTCTGGCCTGCTCTCGCTCTAGCCTACCCTTGCCTCGGCTCCAGCCTGCTCTCGCTCTGGCCTGCCCTCTCCTTGGCTCCGGCTCGTGCCTGCCCTAGCCTTGGCTCTGGACTACTCTCGCTCTGGCTCGGGCCTGCTCTGGCTGTGGCTCTGGCATGCTTTCGCTCTGGCCTGCCCTCTCGCTCGGACTCTGGTCTGACCTTGCCTTGGCTCCGGCCTGCTCTCGCCCTGGCTCCGGTCTGCTTTAGCACTGGCTCTGGCCTGCTCTCACTCTGGCTCCGGCCTGCCCTCGCCTTGGCTCCGGCCTGCTTTTGCTCTGGCCAGCCCTCGCCCTGTCTCCGGCCTGCTCTAGCTCTGGCCCTGGCATTCTTTCGCTCTGGTTTCGGCCTGCCGTCACCTTGGATCCGGCCTGCTCTCGCTCTGGCTCCAGCCAGACCTCGCCTTGGCTCCGGCCTGCTCTCGCTCTGGCCTGCCTTTGCCTTGGCTCCGGCCTAATCTCACTCTGACTCTGGCCTGCCTTCGCCTTGGCTCCGACCTGCCCTCTCTTTGGCTCTGGCCTGCTCTCGCTCTGGCCTGCCCAAGCTTGCCTTGGCTCCAGCCTGCTCTCGCCCTGGCCTGCTGTTGCTCTGGCCTATCCTGGTTCTGCCTCTGGCCTGCCCTCGCCTTGGCTCTGGCATGCTCTCACCTTAGCTCTGGCCTGCTCTCGCTCTGGCTCCGGCCTGCCGTCGCCCTGGCTTCGGGCTAATCTCGCCTTGGCTCCGGCCTGCTCTCGCTCTACATCCGGACTGCCCTCGCCCTGGCTCCGGACTGCCCTTGCCTTGGCTCCGGACTGCTCTCGCCCTAGCTCCTGCCTGCTCTCGCTCTGGCTCCTGCCTGCTCTCGCTCTGGCCTGCTCTCTATCTGGCTCTGGCCTGCCCTAGCCCTGGCCTACTTTCGCTCTGGCCTGCTCTCGCTCTGGCCTCAAAATGTCTCCGGCCTGCTCTCGCCGTGGTACTGGCCTGTCCTTGCCTTGGCTCCGGACTGCTCTTGCTCTGGCACTGGCCTGATCTTGCTCTGGCACTGGCCTGCTCTCGTTCTGGCTCTGGCCTGCTCTCGCTCTGGCCTTGGATCCGGCCTGCTCTCACTCTGACCTGCCTTTGCCTTGGCTCCGGCCTGCTCTCACTCTGGCTCTGGACTGCCTTCGCCTTGGCTCCGACCTGCTCTCTCTTTAGCTCTGGCCTGCTCTCACTCTGGCCTGCCCTTTGGCCTGCTCTCGTTCTGGCTCTGGCCTGCCTTCACCTTGGTTCCGGCCTGCTCTCGCTCTGGCCTGCCGTCGCCTTGGCTCCGGCCTGCTCTCGCTCTGGCCTGCCCTGGCTCTACTCAAGCCTGCCCTCGTCTTGGCTCCGGCCTGCTCTCGCCTTGGCACCGGTCTGCCCTCGCCCTGGCTCCGGCCTGCTCTCGCTCTGGCCTGCTCTCGCTCTAGCCTGCCCTTGCCTCGGCTCCAGCCTGCTCTCGCTCTGGCCTGCCCTCTCCTTGGCTCCGGCTCGTGCCTGCCCTAGCCTTGGCTCTGGACTACTCTCGCTCTGGCTCGGGCCTGCTCTGGCTGTGGCTCTGGCATGCTTTCGCTCTGGCCTGCCCTCTCGCTCGGACTCTGGTCTGACCTTGCCTTGGCTCCGGCCTGCTCTCGCCCTGGCTCCGGTCTGCTTTAGCACTGGCTCTGGCCTGCCCTCGCCCCTGCCTGCTCTCACTCTGGCTCCGGCCTGCCCTCGCCTTGGCTCCGGCCTGCTTTTGCTCTGGCCAGCCCTCGCCCTGTCTCCGGCCTGCTCTAGCTCTGGCCCTGGCTCCAGCATTCTTTCGCTCTGGTTTCGGCCTGCCGTCACCTTGGATCCGGCCTGCTCTCGCTCTGGCTCCAGCCAGACCTCGCCTTGGCTCCGGCCTGCTCTCGCTCTGGCCTGCCTTTGCCTTGGCTCCGGCCTAATCTCACTCTGACTCTGGCCTGCCTTCGCCTTGGCTCCGACCTGCTCTCTCTTTGGCTCTGGCCTGCTCTCGCTCTGGCCTGCCCTTGCCTTGGCTCCAGCCTGCTCTCGCCCTGGCCTGCTGTTGCTCTGGCCTATCCTGGTTCTGCCTCTGGCCTGCCCTCGCCTTGGCTCTGGCATGCTCTCACCTTAGCTCTGGCCTGCTCTCGCTCTGGCTCCGGCCTGCCGTCGCCCTGGCTCCGACCTGCCCTTGCTCTGGCTCCGGCCAGCCATTGCCCTGGCTCTGGCCTGCTCTCGCCCTGACTCTTGCCTGCCCAGTCTCTGCCTCTGGCCTGCCCTCGCCTTGGCTCCGGGCTAATCTCGCCTTGGCTCCGGCCTGCTCTCGCTCTACATCTGGACTGCCCTCGCCCTGGCTCCGGACTGTCCTTGCCTTGGCTCTGGACTGCTGTCGCCCTGGCTCCTGCCTGCTCTCGCTCTGTCCTGCCCTCACCCTGGCTCCGGCCTGCTCTCTATCTGGCTGTGGCCTGCCCTAGCCCTGGCTCCGGCCTACTTTCGCTCTGGCTCTGGCCTGCTCTCGCTCTGGCCTCGAACTGTCTACGGCCTGCTCTCGCCGTGGTTCTGGCCTGTCCTTGCCTTAGCTCCGGACTGCTCTCGCTCTGGCACTGGCCTGATCTTGCTCTGGCACTGGCCTGCTCTCGTTCTGGCTCTGACCTGCTCTCGCTCTGGCCTGCCCTGGCTCTGCTCAAGCCTGCCCTCGTCTTGGCTCCGGCCTGCTCTCGCCTTGGCACCGGTCTGCCCTCGCCCTGGCCTGCTCTCGCTCTGGTTCTGGCCTGCCCTTGCCTCGGCTCCGGCCTGCTCTCACTCTGGCCTGCCCTCTCTCGCTCTGTCTCGCGCCTGCCCTAGCCTTGGCTCTGGACTACTATCGCTCTGGCTCGGGCCTGCTCTGGCTGTGGCTCTGGCATGCTCTCGCTCTGGCCTGTCCTTGGCTCCGGACTGCTCTCGCTCGGACTCTGGTCTGACCTTGCCTTGGCTCCGGCCTGCTCTCGCCCTGACTCTTGCCTGCCCAGTCTCTGCCTCTGGCCTGCCCTCGCCTTGGCTTCGGGCTAATCTCGCCTTGGCTCCGGCCTGCTCTCGCTCTACATCCGGACTGCCCTCGCCCTGGCTCCGGACTGCCCTTGCCTTGGCTCCGGACTGCTCTCGCCCTGGCTCCTGCCTGCTCTCGCTCTGGCTCCTGCCTGCTCTCGCTCTGGCCTGCTCTCTATCTGGCTCTGGCCTGCCCTAGCCCTGGCCTACTTTCGCTCTGGCCTGCTCTCGCTCTGGCCTCAAAATGTCTCCGGCCTGCTCTCGCCGTGGTACTGGCCTGTCCTTGCCTTGGCTCCGGACTGCTCTTGTCTGGCACTGGCCTGATCTTGCTCTGGCACTGGCCTGCTCTCGCTCTGGCCTGCCCTGGCTCTGCTCAAGCCTGCCATCGTCTTGGCTCCGGCCTGCTCTCGCCTTGGATCCGGCCTGCTCTCACTCTGACCTGCCTTTGCCTTGGCTCCGGCCTGCTCTCACTCTGGCTCTGGACTGCCTTCGCCTTGGCTCCGACCTGCTCTCTCTTTAGCTCTGGCCTGCTCTCACTCTGGCCTGCCCTTTGGCCCCAGCCTGCGCCCTGGCCTGCTGTTGCTCTGGCTTACCCTGGTTCTGCCTCTGGCGTGCCCTCGCCTTGGATACGGCCTACTCTCGCCTTGGCTCCGGCCTGCTCTCGCTCTAGCTCCGTACTGCCCTCGCCCTGGCTCCGCTATGCCACAGCTCGGGCTCCGGCTTGTCCTCGCTTTAGCTCCGTCCTGCTCTCACCCTGGCTCCGACTGCTCTCGCTCTGGCAGACCTGCTCTCTCTCTGGCTCTGGCCTGCCCTTGCCCTGGCTCCGGCCTACTCTCGCTCTGGCCTGCCCTCGCTTTGGCTCCGGCTTGCTCTTGCCTTGGCTCCGGCCTGCTCTCGCCTTGGCTCCGACCTGCTCTCCCTCTGGCCTGCCCTTTGGCCCCAGCCTGCGCCCTGGCCTGCTGTTGCTCTGGCCTACCCTGGTTCTGCCTCTGGCGTGCCCTCGCCTTGGATACGGCCTGCTCTCGCCTTGGCTCCGGCCTGCTCTCGCTCTAGCTCCGTACTGCCCTCGCCCTGGCTCCGCTATGCCACAGCTCGGGCTCCGGCTTGCCCTCGCTTTAGCTCCGTCCTGCTCTCACCCTGGCTCCGACTGCTCTCGGTCTGGCCTGCCTTCGCCCTGGCCGACCTGCTCTCTCTCTGGCTCTGGCCTGCCCTTGCCCTGGCTCCGGCCTACTCTCGCTCTGGCCTCGCCCTGGCTCCGGCCCGCTCTCGCCCTGGTTCCGGCCACCCCTTACCTTGGCTACTGCTTGCTCTCGCTCTGGCATGCCCTAGCCTCGGCTCTAGCCTACTCTCGCTCTGTCTCTGGGCTGCCCTCGCCCTGGCTCCGGCCTGCTCTTGTTCTGGCATGCCCTTGCCTTGGCTCCGGCCTCTTCTCGCTCTGACTCTGGCATGCCCTCACCCTGGCTCCGGCCTGCTCTCGCTCTGTCCTGCCCTCGCCTTGGCTCCGGCCTGCTTTCGCCCAGGCTCCCGCCTGCCCTCGTCCTGGCTCCGGCCTGCTATCGCTCTGGCCTGCCCTCGCTTTGGCTCTAGCCTACTCTCGCTCTGGCCAGCCCTCGTCCTGGCTCCGGCTTGCTCTCGCTCTGGCATGCCCTCTCCTTGGCTCCGGCCTCATCTCGCTCTGACTCTGGCCTGCCCTCGCTCCGGCCAGCTCTGGCTATGTCCTGCCCTCGCCTTGGCTCCAGCCTACTCTCGCCCAGGCTCCAGCCTGCCCCGTCCTGGCTCCAGCCTGCTCTCGCTCTGGCCTGCCCTCGCTTTGGTTCCGGCTTGCTCTTGCCTTGGCTCCTGCCTGCTCTCGCCCTGGCTCCGGCCTGCCCTTGCTCTGACTCCGGCCTGCCCTAGCTCTGGCTCTGGCCTGCCCTCGCCTTGGCTCCGGCCTGCTCTCGCCCTGGCTCTGGCCTGCTCTTGCTCCTTTCCTCGGTGTTCCCTCCCCCCACTCAAGCCAGGGACAGGAACTGTCGTGCCCATCTCAGGGGCATATTGGTCGCCCTGCCCCACGGCAATGTGGTGTAATGCATGCAGGTGTCGGGGTCCTGATCCACACTCCATCCTTACCTGAGAGTGAGATATCACACCTCTGGGTGAGGTGCAATACCTCTGTAGCAACCGAGCCCTCGGGCTGCTACAGTTCCATTTATCTTCAGCCTATGTGACGTATTGCGATACAGGGCCGTGATTTTGGCTATAAAAGGGTCCCCTAGACCCCTTCCCCAAGCTTTTTAAGAGAATAATATGGCCTGCTCTTGCTCTGGCCTGCCCTCGTCTTGACTCCGGCCTGCTCTCGCTTGTTATGGCCAGCCTTCGCCTTGGCTCCGGCATGCTCTCGCTCCGGCGTAGGCCTGCCCTTGCCTTGGCTCCGGACTGCTCTTGCTCTGGCCTGCCCTCGCCCTGGCTCCGGCCTGCTCTTGCTCTGGCCTGCCCTCGCCCTGGCTCCGACCCGCTCTTGCTCTGGCCTGTCCTCGCCCTGTCTCCGGCCTGCTCTCTCTCTGGCACTGGCCTGCCCATGCCTTGGCTCCGGCCTGCTCTTCCTCTGGCTCTGGCCTGCCCTCGTCTTGACTTTAACCTGATCTCGCTCTTGTTCTGGCCTTCCTTCGCCTTGGCTCCAGCCTGCTCTCGCTCTGGCCTGCCCTAGCTCTGGCTCCGGACTGCTCTAGCTCTGGCCTGCTCTCGCTCTGGCTCTGGACTGCCCTTGCCTTGGCTCTGGCCTGCTCTCGCTCTGGCCTGCCATTATACTGTATATAATAAGCAATGTAGGGCCCTGTTATTGTGACGCTCTAGCCCTCCCTGGGAAGGTGAACTTGGACGGCGGGCCTGTAGTTGTGGGGGATGTCATCATGGCCTTGGCCCGGTCCGTGCCCAGGGCTGTCACATAAAAAATTATTGGCTTCTGGATGAGTGGTTGTTCGACTACGCCACCTGCGGTTTTTGGTGAGGGTCACCAGCGCAGCAGCAGTCCTCTGAGGCCGGTGTCTCGCCTGGCTCCGGCCTGCTCTCTCTCTGGCCTGCCCTCGCCCTGGCTCCGGCCTACTCTCGCTCTGGCTCTGGCCTGCTCTCGCTGTGGCTCTGGCCTCAATCACCCTGTCTCCGGCCTGCTCTTGTCCTGGTTTCGGCCTGCCCTTGCCTTGGCTCTGGCCTTCTCTCGCTCTGGCCTGCCCTTGCCTTGGCTCTGGCCTACTCTTGCTCTGGCCTGCCATCGCCCTGGCTCCGGCCTGCTCTCGCTCTGACTCGGCCTGCCCTTGCCCTGACGCCGGCCTGCCCTTGCCCTGGCTCCGGCCTGCCCTTGCCCTGGCTCCGGCCTGCCCTTGCTCTGGCCTGCCCTCGCATTGGCTCCGGCCTGCCCTCGCATTGGCTCCGGCCTGCCCTCGCATTGGCTCCGGCCTGCTCTCGCCCTGGCTCCGACCTGCTCTCGCTCTGGCCT
Organism: Phyllobates terribilis; assembly: GCF_046119375.1. NCBI lineage: Eukaryota > Metazoa > Chordata > Amphibia > Anura > Dendrobatidae > Phyllobates > Phyllobates terribilis. Next base: position 2,237,754 of record NW_027362863.1, read on the forward strand.
GCCCTCGCCGGCCTGCTCTCTCTCTGGCTCTGGCCTGCCCTCGCCCTGGTTCTGGCCTACTCTCGCTCTGGCCTGCTCTCGCTCTGGCCTCGCCTTGTCTCCAGCCTGCTCTCGCCCTGGATCCGGCTTGCCCTTGCCTTGGCTCTGGCCTTCTATCGCTCTGGCTCTGGCCTGCCCTTGCCTTGGCTCTGGCCTACCCTCGCCTTGGCTCCGGCCTGCTCTCGCTCTGGCTCCGGAATGCCCTCGCCCTGACTCCGGCCTGCCCTTGCTCTGGCTCCGGACTGCTCTCGCCCTGGCTCCGACCTGCTCTCGCCCTGGCTCCGACCTGCTTTCGCTCTGGCCTGCCCTCGCCCTGGCTCTGGCCTGCCCATGCCTTGGCTTCTCCGGCCTGCTCTTCCTCTGGCTCTGGCCTGCCCTCCTCATGACTCTAGCCTGATCTCACTCTTGTTCTGCCCTGTCTTCCCCATGACTCCAGCCGACTCTCGCTCTGGTTCAGGCCTGCTCTCGCTCTGGCTCTGGCCTGCCCTAGCTCTGGCTCCAGACTGCTCTCGCTCTGGCATACTCTCGCCCTGGTTCTGACCTGCTCTCGCTCTGGCCTCGCCCTGTCTCCGGCCTGCTCTCGCCCTTGTTCCGGCCTGCTCTTGCCTTGGCTCTGGCCTTCTCTCGCTCTGGCCTGACCTTGCCTTGGCTCTGGCCTGCCCACGCCCTGGCTCCAGCCTGCTCTCGCTCTGTCTCTGACCTGCTCTCGCTCTGGCGTGCCCTCACCTTGGCTCCGGCCTGCTCTTGCTCTGACTCTGGCCTGCCCTCGCCCTGACTCCGGCCTGCTCTGGATCTGGCTCTGGCACACTGTCCTCAGGGCCTTGGCTCCGGACTGCTCTCGCTCTGGCCTGCCCTCTCCTTCGCTCCGGGAGCCTGCTCTTGCCTTGGCTCCGGCCTGCTCTCGCTCTGGCTCCAGCCAGCCCTCGCCTTGGCTCCGGCCTGCTCTTGACTTGGCTCTGGCCTGCTCTCTCCCTGGCCCCGGCCTGCCCTTGCTCTGGCTCCGGTCAGCCCTCGCCTTGACTCCGGCCTGCTCTCGCCCTGGCTCCGGCCTGCTGTTGCTCTGGCCTGCCCACGCCCTGGCTCTGGCCTGCCCTTTACTCCAGCCTGCTCTCGCTCTTCTTCTGGCCTGCCTTCGCCTTGGCTCCGGCCTGCTCTCGCTCTGGCCTGCCCTCGCCCTGTCTCCGGCCTGCTCTCTCTCTGGCCTGCCCTCGCTCTGGCCTCACCCTGTCTCCGGCCTGCTCTCGTCCTGGTTCCGGGCTGCCCTTGCCTTGGCTCCGGCCTTCTCTCACCAGATCTGGCCTGCCCTTGCCTTGGCTCTGGCCTACTCTCGCTCTGGCTCTGGCCTGCCCTCGCCCTGGCTCCGGCCTGCTCTCGCTCTGGCCTCCTCTCCGGCCTGCTCTTGCTCTGTCTGGCCTGCCCTCGCCCTGGCTCCGGCCTGCTCTGGATCTGGCTCTGACCTGCCCTCGCCTTGGCTCCGGCCTGCTCTCGCCCTGGCTCCGGCCTGCTCTCGCTCTGGCCTGTCCTCGCCCTGGCTCCGGCCTGCCCTTGCTCTGGCTCCGGCCTGCCCTTGCTCTGGCTCCGGCTAGCCCTCGCCTTGGCTCTGGCCTGCTCTTGCTCTGGCCTGCCCTCGCCCTGGCTCTGGCCTGCTCTTGCTCTGGCCTGCCCTCACCCTGGCTCCGGTCTGCTCTGCTCTTTCTCTTGCTCTGGCCTCACCCTGTCTCCGGCCTGCTCTCGCCCTGTCTCCGGCCTGCACTCGCCCTGGCTCTGGCCTACTCTCTATCTGGCTCTGGCCCGCTCTCTCTCTGGCCTCGCCCTGTCTCCAGCCTGCCCTCCTCCTGGTTCCGGCCTTCTCTCGCTCTGGCCTGCCCTTGCCTTGGCTCTGGCCTACTCTCGCTCTGGCGCAGTGCCCTCGCCCTGGCTCCGGCCTGCTCTCTTGCCTTGGCTCCGGCCTGCTCTCGCCACTCTGGCCTGCTCTGGATCTGGCACCGGCCTGCCCTTGCTCTTGCTCCGGCCTGCTCTCGCCCTGGCTCCGAGCCTGCTCTTGCTCTTTTCAGTCTAATCAGCAACACTCCTGCTAAGGGCGGCCGGCCACCGCGACAAATCAGTAAAGCGGTGTTTAAATTTGGCGCCAATAATGCTGATTAGTTGCGGCCGGAAACCGCAACCAATCAGCGAAGTGGTGTTTAAATTTGGCGTCAATATCGCTTATTGGTCACGGCCGGTGGTTGCGACTAATCTGCAGAGCGGTGTTTAAATTTGGCGCCAATACTGCTGATTGGTCGTCTGGCCTACCCTCGCTCTGGCTCTGGCCTGTCCTCGCCCTGCTGCCTGCTCTCTCTCTGGCTCTGGCCTGCCCTCGCCCAGGCTCCAGCCTACTCTCACTCTGGCTCTGGACTGCTTTCTCGCTCTGGCCTCGCCCTGCTCTCTCGCTCTGGCCTCGCCCTGCTCTCGCTCTGGCGTGCCTTCGCCACGGCTCCGGCCTGCTCTTGCTCTGATTCTGGCCTGCTCTCGCCCTGGCTCTGGCCTGCCCTCGCCTTGGCTCCAGCCTGCTCTAGCCTTATCTCCGACCTGCTCTCGCTCTGTCTCCGGCCTGCCCTTGCCTTGGCTCCAGCCTGCCCTCGTCCTGACTCCGGCCTGCTCTCGCTCTGGTTCAGGCCTGCCTTCGCCTTGGCTCCAGCCTGCTCTCGCTCTGGCTCAGGCCAGTATACTCTCTCTCTGGCTCTGCCTGCCCTTACCTTGGCTCCGGACTTCTCTCGCTCTGGCCTGCTCTTGTTCTGGCACTGGCCTGCTATCGTTCTGGCTCCGGCCTGGCCTGCCCTGGCTCTGGCCTTGCCTCCGGCCTGCTCTCGCCTTAACAAGGGCCTGCCCTTGCTCTGGCCTGCCCTCGCCCTGGCTCCGGCCTGATCTCGCTCTGGCTCTGGCCTGCTTTCGCTCTGGCTCTGGACTGCCCTCGCCTTGGCTCTGGCCTGCTCTCTCCCTGGCTCCGGCCGGCTTTCGCAATGGCTTCAGCCTGCCCTCGATCTGGCTCCGGCCAGCCCTAGCTCCGGCCTGCCCTCGCCCTCCAGTCTACTCTCGCTCTGGCCTGCTCTAGCTCTGGCCTGGCCTTGGCTCCGGCCTGATCTCGCTCTCACTCTGGTCTGCCCACGCCCTGGCCTGCTCTCACGCTGGCTCTGGCCTGCTCTCGCCCTGGCTCCGGCCTGCACTCGTCCTGGCTCCGGCCAGCTCTCGCTCTGGCCAGCCCTCGTCTTAGCTCCAGCCAACACCTCCTCTTGCCCCGGCCTGCCTTCGCCTTGGCTCCTGCCTGCTCTCGCTCTGGCCTGCTCTCGCTCTGGCCTGCCTTCGCCTTGGCTCCGGACTGCTCTCTCTCTTGCCAGCTCTCGCTCTGGCTTGGGCCTGTCCTTGCCTTGGCTCCGGCCTGCTCTCTCTGCCTCTGGCCTGCCCTTGCCTTAGCTCCGGCCTGCTCTCGCTCTAGCTCCGTACTTCCCTCACCCTGGCTCCGCTATGCCATAGCTCGGGCTCCGGCCAGCCCTCGCCTTGGCTCCGTCCTGCTCTCGCCATGGCTCTGGCCTACTCTCTCTCTGGCCAGCAGTCGCCCTGGCTCCGGCCTACTCTCGCTCTGGCTCTGGCAGGCTCTTGCTCTGGCCTCGCCTTGGATCCGGCCTGCTCTCGCTCTCACTCTCGTCTGCCCTCACCCTGGCCGACTGCTCTGGCTCTTGCTCTGGCCTGCTCTCGTCCTGGCTCCGGACTGCTCTCGCTCTCGCCTGCCCTCGCCTTGGCTCCAGCCTGCACTCGCTCTGGCTCAGGCCTTCCCTCGCCCTTGCTCCGGCCTGCCCTTGCTCTGGCTCCTGCCAGCCCTCGCCTTGGATACGGCCAGCATCTGCTCTGGCTCCGGACTGCTCTCGCTCTGGCCTGTCCTTGCCTTGGCTCCGGCCTGCTCTTGCTCTGGCCTACCCTGGCTCTGCCTCCGTCCAGCCCTCGCCTTGGCTGCGGCCAGCTCCGGCTCTGGCCTGCCCACGCCCTGGCTCCGGCCTGCTCTCGCTCTGGCTCCGGCCTGCCCTTGCCCTGGCTCCGGCCTGCTCTCGCTCTGGCTCCGGCCTGCCCTCGCCCTGTCTCCGGCCTGTTCTTGCTCTGGCCTGCTCTCGCCCTGGATCGGGCATTCTCTCGCTCTGGTTTCGGCCTGCCCTCGCCTTGGCTCCGGCCTGACTTTGCCATGGCTACGGCCTGCTATCGCTCTGGCTCCGGCCTGCCTTTGCCTTGGCTCTGGCCTGCTCTCGCTCAGGCTCTGGCCTGCTATCGCTGTGGCTCTGGCCTGCCTTCGCCTTGGCCAGAGCGAGATTTGGCCAGAGCCAAGGCAAGGGCAGACCAGAGCCAGAGAGAAAGAAGGCCGGAGCCAAGGCAAGGGCAGCCAGAACCAGGGCGAGAGCAAGCCAGAGCCAGGGCGAGAGCAGGCTGGAGCCAAGGCGAGAGCAGGGCGAGGGCAGGCCAGAGCCAGAGAGAGGGCAGGCCAGAGCCAGAGCGAGAGCAGGCCGGACCTCCGGAGCCAAGCAAGGGCAGGCCAGAGTCAAAGCGAGAGCAGTCCGGAGCCAAGGCGAGGGCAGGCCAGAGCCAGAGCGAGAGCAGGCCAGAGGCAGAGCGAGAGCAGGCCAGAGGCAGAGCGAGAGCAGGCCAGAGGCAGAGCGAGAGCAGGCCAGAGGCAGAGCGAGAGCAGGCCGGAGCCAGTGCAAGGGCAGGCCGGAGCCAGGGCGAGAATTGGCCAGAGCCAAGGCAAGGGCAGGCCAGAGCCCGCTCTCTCTCTGGCCTCGCCCTGTCTCCGGCCTGCCCTCCTCCTGGTTCCGGCCTTCTCTCGCTCTGGCCTGCCCTTGCCTTGGCTCTGGCCTACTCTCGCTCTGGCGCAGTGTCCTCGCCCTGGCTCCGGCCTGCTCTCTTGCCTTGGCTCCGGCCTGCTCTCGCCACTCTGGCCTGCCCTCGCCCTGGCTCCGTCCTGCTCTGGATCTGGAACCGGCCTGCCCTTGCTCTGGCTCCGGCCTGCTCTCGCCCTGGCTCCGAGCCTGCTCTTGCTCTTTTCAGTCTAATCAGCAACACTCCTGCTAAGGGCGGCCGGCCACCGCGACAAATCAGTAAAGCGGTGTTTAAATTTGGCGCCAATAATGCTGATTAGTTGCGGCCGGAAACCGCAACCAATCAGCGAAGTGGTGTTTAAATTTGGCGCCAATATCGCTTATTGGTCACGGCCGGTGGTTGCGACTAATCTGCAGAGCGGTGTTTAAATTTGGCGCCAATACTGCTGATTGGTCGTCTGGCCTACCCTCGCCCTGGCTCCGGCTGCTCTTACTCTGGCCTGCTCTCGCTCTGGTTCTGGCCTGCCTTCCTTCGCCTTGGCTCCGGCCTGCCCTCGCTCTGGCTGAAGCCTGCTACATCTGGCTCCGGCGTGCCCTTTCCTTGGCTCCAGACTGCTCTCGCTCTGGCCTGCTCCCGCTCTGGCTCTGGCCTGCCCTCGCCTTGGGTCCGTCCGGCCTGCTCTCGCTCTGTCTCTGGCCTGCCCTCTGGCTCCGACCAGCTCTCGCTCTGGCCTGCCCTTGCCTTGGCTCCGGCCTGCTCTCGCTCTGGCCTGCCCTCGCCTTGGCTCCGGCCCTACTCTCGCCTTGGCGCCGGCATACTCTCGCTTTAGCTTCGGACTGCCCTCGCCCTGGCTCTGGCCTGCCATCGCTCTGGCTCCGGCCTGCCCTCGCTCTGGCTCCGGCCTGCCCTCGCCCTGCTGCCTGCTCTCTCTCTGGCTCTGGCCTGCCCTCGCCCAGGCTCCAGCCTACTCTCACTCTGGCTCTGGACTGCTCTCTCGCTCTGGCCTCGCCCTGCTCTCTCGCTCTGGCCTCGCCCTGTCTCCGGTCTGCTCTCGCTCTGGCGTGCCTTCGCCACGGCTCCGGCCTGCTCTTGCTCTGATTCTGGCCTGCTCTCGCCCTGGCTCTGGCCTGCCCTCACCTTGGCTCCAGCCTGCTCTAGCCTTGTCTCCGACCTGCTCTCGCTCTGTCTCCGGCCTGCCCTTGCCTTGGCTCCAGCCTGCCCTCGTCCTGACTCCGGCCTGCTCTCGCTCTGGTTCAGGCCTGCCTTCACCTTGGCTCCGGCCTGCTCTGGCTCAGGCCAGTATACTCTCTCTGGCTCTGGCCTGCCCTTACCTTGGCTCCGGACTTCTCTCGCTCTGGCCTGCTCTTGTTCTGGCACTGGCCTGCTATCGTTCTGGCTCCGGCCTGGCCTGCCCTGGCTCTGGCCTTGCCTCCGGCCTGCTCTCGCCTTGGCAAGGGCCTGCTCTTGCTCTGGCTCTGGCCTGCCCTCGCCCTGGCTCCGGCCTGATCTCGCTCTGGCCTGCTTTCGCTCTGGCTCTGGACTGCCCTCGCCTTGGCTCTGGCCTGCTCTCTCCCTGGCTCCGTCCGGCCTGCTTTCGCAATGGATTCAGCCTGCCCTCGCCCTGGTTCCGGCCTGACGTTGATCTGGCTCCGGCCAGCCCTAGCTCCGGCCTGCCCTCGCCCTCCAGTCTACTCTCGCTCTGGCTCTGGCCTGCTCTTGCTCTGGCCTGGCCTTGGCTACGTACGGCCTGCTCTCGCTCTCACTCTGGTCTGCCCACGCCCTGGCCTGCTCTCGCGCTGGCTCTGGCCTGCTCTCGCCCTGGCTCCGGCCTGCACTCGTCCTGGCTCCGGCCAGCTCTCGCTCTGGCTCTGCCAAGCCCTCGTCTTGGCTCCAGCCAACACCTCCTCTTGCCCCGGCCTGCCTTCGCCTTGGCTCCTGCCTGCTCTCGCTCTGGCCTGCTCTCGCTCTGGCCTGCCTTCGCCTTGGCTCCGGACTGCTCTCTCTCTTGCCTGCTCTCGCTCTGGCTTGGGCCTGTCCTTGCCTTGGTTCCGGCCTGCTCTCTCTGCCTCTGGCCTGCCCTTGCCTTAGCTCCGGCCTGCTCTCGCTCTAGCTCCGTTCTGCCCTCACCCTGGCTCCGCTATGCCATGGCTCGGGCTCCGGCCTGCCCTCGCCTTGGCTCCGTCCTGCTCTTGCCATGGCTCTGGCCTACTCTCTCTCTGGCTCTGGCCAGCCGTCGCCCTGGCTCCGGCCTACTCTCGCTCTGGCTCTGGCAGGCTCTTGCTCTGGCCTCGCCTTGGCTCCGGCCTGCTCTCGCTCTCACTCTGGTCTGCCCTCACCCTGGCCGACTGCTCTGGCTCTTGCTCTGGCCTGCTCTCGCGCTGGCTCTGGCCTGCTCTCGTCCTGGCTCCGGACTGCTCTCGCTCTGGCCTGCCCTCGACTTGGCTCCGTCCGGCCTGCTCTCGCCCTGGCTCCAGCCTGCTCTCGCTCTGGCTTAGGCCTTCCCTCGCCCTAGCTCCGGCCTGCCCTTGCCGGCCAGCGCTCGCCTTGGATACGGCCAGCACCTGCTCTGGCTCCGGCCTGCCTTCGCCTTGGCTTCGGACTGCTCTCGCTCTGGCCTGTCTTTGCCTTGGCTCCGGCCTGCTCTTGCTCTGGCCTACCCTGGCTCTGCCTTCGGCCAGCCCTCGCCTTGGCTGCGGCCAGCTCCGGCTCTGGCCTGCCCATGCCCTGGCTCCGGCCTGCTCTCGCTCTGGCTCCGGCCTGCCCTTGCCCTGGCTCCGGCCTGCTCTCGCTCTGGCTCCGGCCTGCTATCGCTCTGGCTCCGGCCTGCCCTCGCCCTGTCTCCGGCCTGTTCTTGCTCTGGCCTGCTCTCGCCCTGGCTCCGGCATTCTCTCGCTCTGGTTTCGGCCTGCCCTCGCCTTGGCTCCGGCCTGACTTTGCCATGGCTACGGCCTGCTATCGCTCTGGCTCCGGCCTGCCTTTGCCTTGGCTCTGGCCTGCTCTCGCTCAGGCTCTGGCCTGCTATCGCTGTGGCTCTGGCCTGCCTTCGCCTTGGCCAGAGCGAGATTTGGCCAGAGCCAAGGCAAGGGCAGACCAGAGCCAAAGAGAAAGAAGGCCGGAGCCAAGGCAAGGGCAGCCAGAACCAGGGCGAGAGCAGGCCAGAGCCAGGGCGAGAGCAGGCTGGAGCCAAGGCGAGAGCAGGGCGAGGGCAGGCCAGAGCCAGATCAGGCCGGAGATAAGGCGAGGGCAGGCCAGAGCCAGAGCGAGGGCAGGCCAGAGCCAGAGCGAGAGCAGGCCGGACCTCCGGAGCCAAGCAAGGGCAGGCCAGAGTCAAAGCGAGAGCAGTCCGGAGCCAAGGCGAGGGCAGGCCAGAGGCAGAGCGAGAGCAGGCCGGAGCCAGTGCAAGGGCAGGCCGGAGCCAGGGCGAGAATTGGCCGGAGCCAAGGCAAGGGCAGGCCAGAGCCAGAGCACGAGAAGGCCAGAGCCAAGGCAAGGGCACGCCGGAACCAGGGCAAGAGCAGGCCAGAGCCAGGGCAAGAGCAGGCCAGAGCCAGGGCGAGAGCAGGCCGGAGCCAGGGAGAGAGCAGGCCGGAGCCAGGGAGAGAGCAGGCCGGAGCCAGAGTCAGAGAAGGCCGGAGTCAAGGCCCTCGCAAGAGCGAGGGCAAACCAGAGCCAGAGAGAGCTCGGGCAGGCTAGAGCCAGAGCGATAGCAGGCCTGAGCCAAGGCGAGAACATTCCTGTGCCAGGGCGAGGGCAGGCCAGAGCCAGAGCGAGAGCAGGCCGGAGCCAAAGCGAGGGAACGCCAGAGCGAGAGTAGGCCAGAGCCAGGGCGAGGGCAGGCCAGAGCCAGAGCAAGAGTAGGCCAGAGCCAAGGCAAGGGCAGGTGAGAGCCAGAGCGAGAGAAGGCCAGAGCCAAGGCAAGGGCAGGCCAGAACCAGGGCCAGGCCAGAGCAAGAGCAGGCCAGAGCCAGAGCGAGAGTAGGCCGGAGCCAGGGCAAGGGCAGGCCAGAGCCAGAGAGAGAGCAGGCCAGAGCCAGTGCGAGGGCAGGCCAGAGCCAGAGCGAGAGCATGCCGGAGCCAGGGCACGAGCAGGCCGGAGCCAAGGCGAGGGCAGGACAGAGCCAGAGCGAGAGCAGGCCAGAGCCAAGGCAAGGGCAGGTCGGAGCCAGGGCGAGAGCAGGCAAGAGCCAGGGCAAGAGTAGGCAAGAGCCAATGCGAGGGCTGGCCGGAGCCAGAGCAAGGGCAGGCCGGAGTCAGGGCGAGGGCAGGCAGGAGCCAGAGTGAGGGCAGGCAGGAGCCAGAGCGAGAGCAGGCTGGAGCCAAGGCGAGAGCAAGCCGGAGCCAAGGTGAGGGTAGGCCAGAGCCAGGGCGAGGGCAGGTCAGAGTCAGAGCGAGAGCAGGCCGGAGCTCAGGCAAGGACAGGCCAGAGCCAGAGAGAGAGCAGGCCGGAGCCGCATGGGCAGGCCAGAGCCAGAGAGAGAGCAGGCCGGAGCCAGGGCGAGGGCAGGCCAGAGCCAGAGAAGGTAGGAGGCAGGGCGAGAGCAGGCCAGAGCTAATGAGAGAGCTGGCCGGAGCCAGAGCAAGCAAGGGCAGGCCGGAGTCAGGGCGAGGGCAGGCTGTAGCCAGAGCGAGAGCAGGCCGGAGCCAAGGCGAGAGCAGGCCGGAGTCAAGGCGAGGGTAGGCCACAGCCAAGGCAAGGGCAAGCTGGAGCGAGAGTAGGCCGGAGCCAGAGCGAGGGCAGGCCAGAGCCACAGCAAGGGCAGGCTGGAACCAGAGAGAGAGCAGGTAGGAGCCAAGGCGAGGGCAGGCCGGAGCCAGAGAGATAGCAGGCCGGAGCCAAGGCGAGAGCAGGCCGGACGGAGCAAAGGCGAGAGCAGGCCGGACCCAGGGCGAGAGCAGGACAGAGCGAGAGCAGGCCGGAACCAAGGCGAGGGCAGGCCGGAGCCAGTGCGAGAGCAGGCTGGAGCCAAGGAGAGGACAGGCCAGAGCCAGAGCGAGGGCAAGCAAGAGACAGGGCGAGAGCAGGCCGGAGCCAAGGCAAAGGCAGGCCAGATCCAAAGCAGGCCGAAGCCAGGGCGAGGGCAGGCCAGAGGCAGAGCGGGAGCAGGCCGGAGACAAGGCGAGGGCACGCCAGAGCCAGAGCGAGAGCAGGCCAGAGTCAGAGCGGGAGCAGGCCGGAGCCAAGGCGAGGGCACGCCAGAGCCAGAGCGAGAGCAGGCCAGAGCCAGAACGAGAGCAGACCGGAGCCAGGTCGAGGGCAGGACAGAGCGAGAGTGGGCCGGAGCCAGGGCGAGGGCAGGCCAGAGCCAGAGCCAGAGTAGGCCGGAGTCAGGGCGATGGCAGGCTGGAGCCAGAGCGATATAGCACACTGGAGCCAAGGCGAGGGCAGGCCAGAGCCAAAGCGAGGGCAGGCCGGAGCCAGAGCAAGAGCAGGCCGGAGTCAAGTTGAGGGCAGGCCAGATAGAGAGCAGGCATGAGCCAAGGTAAGGGCAGGCTGGAACCAGAGCGAGAGCAGGCCGGTGCCAAGGCTCTAGGTCGTATCCAGGGCGAGAACAGGCAGGAGCTAAGGCGAGGGCAGGCAGGAGCCAGAGAGATAGCAGGCCAGAGCCAGAGCGAGAGCAGGCCGGAGCCAGAGCGAGAGCAGGCCGGAGCCAGGACGAGGGCAGGCCGGAGCCAGTGCGAGAGCAGGCCGGAAACAAGGAGAGAACAGGCAAGAGCCAGAGCCAAAGCCAGGAGCCAGAGAGATAGCAGGCCAGAGCCAGAGCGAGAGCAGGCCGGAGCCAGAGCAAGAGCAGGCGGAGCCAGGGCGAGAGCAGGCCGGAACCAGGATGAGGGCAGGCCAGAGCTAGAGCAAGAGCAGGCGGAGCCAGGGCGAGAGCAGGCCAGAGCCAAGGTGAGGGCTGGCTGGAGCCAGAGCAAGGGCAGGCCGTAACCAGGGGGAGGGCAGGCTGGAGCCAAAGCAAGAGCAGGCCGGAGCCAAGGCGAGAGCAGGCCGTAGCCAAGGCGAGGGCAGGTCAGAGCCAGAGCGAGAGCAGGCCGGAGCCAGAGCGAGAGCAGGCCAGAGCCAGGGCGAGAGCAGGCCGGAGCCAGGGCGAGAGCAGGCCGGAGCCAAGGAGAGGGCAGGCCAGAGCCAGATCCAAAGCAGGCCGAAGCCAGGGCGAGGGCAGGCCAGAGTCAGAGCGGGAGCAGGCCGGAGACAAGGCGAGGGCACGCCAGAGCCAGAGCGAGAGCAGGCCAGAGTCAGAGCGGGAGCAGGCCGGAGCCAAGGCGAGGGCACGCCAGAGCCAGAGCGAGAGCAGGCCAGAGCCAGAACGAGAGCAGACCGGAGCCAGGTCGAGGGCAGGACAGAGCGAGAGTGGGCCAGAGCCAAGGCAAGGGCAGGCCAGTGCCAGAGCGAGAGAAGGCCGGAGTCAAGGCAAGGGCAGGCCGGAACCAGGGCAAGAGCAGGCCGGAGCCAAGGCGAGGGAAGGCCAGAGCGAAAGCAGGCCAGAGCCAAAGCGAGAGCAGTCCAGAGCCAAGGCAAGGGCAGGCCAGAGCCAGAGCGAGAGAGAGCAGGCCTGAGCCAGAGCTAGAGCAGGCTGGAGCCAGGGCGACGGCAGACCAGAGTCAGAGCGAGAGGAGGCCGGAGCCAAGGCGAGGGCAGACCAGAGCCAGAGCAAGAGCAGGCAAGAGCCAGAGCGAGATCAGGCCGGAGCCAGGGTAAGGGCATGCCGGAGCCAGGGCGAGGGCATGCCGGAGCCAGGGCGAGGGCAGGCCGGAGCCAGAGCGAGAGCAGGCCGGAGCCAAGGAGAGAGCAGACCGGAGCCAAGGCGAGGGCAGACCAGAGTCAGAGAGAGAGCAGGCCGGAGCCACGGAGAGGGCAGGCCGGACGGAGCCAAGGAGAGGGCAGGCAGGAGCCAAGGAGAGGGCAGGTCAGAGGCAGAGCCAGGGCAGGCCAGAGCCAGAGCGAGAGCAGGCCGGAGACAAGGCGAGGGCAGGCCGAAGCCAGGGCGAGAGCAGTCCGAAGTTAGAGCGAGAGCAGGCCGGAGCCAAGGCTAGAGCAGGGCCGGAGCCAAGGCGAGGGTAGGCCAGAGGCAGAGCCAGGGCAGGCCAGCGCCAGAGCGAGAGCAGGCCGGAGCAAGGGCAAGGGCAGGCCAGAGCCAGAGAGAGAGCAGGCAGGAGCCAGGGCGAGGGCAGGCCAGAGCGAGAGCAGGCCGGAGCCAAGGCGAGGGCAGGCCAGAGCGAGAACAGGCCGGAGCCAAGGCTAGGGCAGGCCAGAGCCAGAGCGAGAGCAGGTCAGAGCCAAGGCGAGGGCAGGCCAGAGCGAGAGCAGGCCGGAGCCAAGTCGAGGGCAGGCCAGAGCCAGAGCGAGGGCAGGCCAGAGCCGGGGTGGGGGAAGGCAAGAGTCAGAGCAGGCTGGAACCAGGGCGAGGGCAGGCCAGAGCCAGAGCAGGCCAGACCCTGGGCGAGGGCAGGCCAGAGCCAGAGCAGGCCAGAGCCTGGGCGAGGGCAGGCCAGAGCCAGAGTGAGAGCAGGCCGGAGCCAGGGCGAGGGCAGGCCGGAGCCAGAGCGAGGGCAGGCCGGAGCCAGAGAGAGAGCAAGCCGGAGCCAGAGCGAGAACAGGCCGGAGCCAGGGCGAGGGCAGGCCGGAGCCAGGGCGAGGGGGCAGGCCGGAGCCAAGGTGAGGGCAGGCCAGAGCCAGAGCGAGAGCAGGCCAGAGCCAGAACGAGAGCAGGCCGGAGCCAGGGCGAGGGCAGGCCGGAGCCAGAGCGAGGGCAGGCCAGAGCCAAAGCGAGAGCAGGCCAGATTCAGGGCGAGAGCAGGCCGAAGCCAAGGCAAGGGCAGGCCAGAGCGAGAGCAGGCTGGAGCCAGAGCAAGAGCAGGCTGGAGCCAGAGCGAGAGCAGGCCGGAGCCAAGGCGAGGGCAGGCCAGAGCCAAAACGAGAGCAGGCCAGATTCAGGGCGAGAGCAGGCCGAAGCCAAGGCAAGGGCAGGCCAGAGCCAGAGCGAGAGCAGGCCGGAGCCAGAGCGAGAGCAGGCCTGAGCCAAGGCGAGAGTAAGCCAGAGCCAGTAAGAGAGAAGGCCAGAGTCAGAGAAAGAGCAGGACAGAGCCAGGGCAAAGGCAGGCCAGAGCCAGAGTGAGGGCAGGCCGGAGCCAGGATATTTCAAAGCAAGCAGACCTCTAATATGGGCCATAGAAGTATGTATAGATTTACATTTCTATAACCTTTATGCCCATATTAGAGGTCTGATAAGTCCTAGGGGGTGACAGATTCCCTTTAAAGCTTGTGTAGTGGTTGGCCTCTAGCCCGGTGTCTCATGTGTTGGGTTTGCCCACTCCGGGTCCTCCTGAAGGAAGAAGTAGAATTTCTCTTTTTATTTTGTGCTTTTGGCTTCTTGCCCAGTGATAGGGGCGGATCTGATCCTCTCAGGCCAAGCCCAACCCTAACCCTAACCCTACCACAACCCTAACCCTAGAGTTTATATTTTACGCCGTTTAGACAACTTTATTCTTCGAGTCAGTGTGTTTACAGCGATATCAGAATCATATCGGGTTTTTATGATTGACAGCTGTCACACACTAAAAGACGCATTTTTTGTAAAATCTAGTTTTGCATCGCTATATTTTGAGACCTATAATTTTTCCATATTTTGGTCGACAGAGTCATGTGACATCTTGTTTTTTGCGGGATGAGTTGACGTTTTTATTGGTGCCATTTTCAGGCACGTGACATATTTTGATCACTCTCTATTCCGATTTTTGGGAGGCAGAATAAACAAAAACCAACAATTCAGGAATTGTTGTTTTTTTTTTTTTATGCTGTTCCGCGTGTGGTAAAATTGATAAGGTAGCTTTATTCTTTGGGTCAGTACGTTTACATTGGTACATTTATATCGATTTTCTATGTTTTGGCGCTTTTACACAATAAAAGCTATTTTATAGAAAAAATAATTTTTTTGCATCGCTTTATTCTGAGAGCTATAACTTTTTTATTTTTAGGCTGATGGAGCTGTATGGCGGCTTGTTTTTTGCGGGACAAGATGACGTTTTCAGTGGTATCATTATTATTTATATTCGTCTTTTTGATTGCGTGTTATTCCATTTTTTGTTTGGCGGTATGATGATAAAGCATTGTTTTTTGCTTCATTTTTTTTTTACCATGTTCACTGAAGGGGCTAACTAGTGGGACAATTTTATAGGTCAGGTCATTCCGGACGCGGCGATACCAAATATGTGTACTTTTATTGTTTTTTTTTCATAATAATATTTATTGATGGGTACATTATATTTTTATTTTTGGTGGATTATTTTTTTTTCTTCACTTTCTGACACTTTTTTTACTTTTGTTCTTTGTCCCACTATGGGACTTTCACTTTTTTTATTCTGATCGCCTGTATAGGGATGGAGCACCAGCCCTGTGCTATACAGGCTGTCAGCGCTGCAAATGCAGAAGATACTTTGGTCATGCACTGTGCATGCCAAAATATCTTCTTGCTGTCTGGTGACCCAGATGTTGTCATGACGACATCGGGTCGTCATGGCAACATCCAGGAAGCCGCGGCAGACATCGCTGGACGCCGGCAGGAGAGGTGAGTATCCCGATCACCTCCCATTGCCCCAGCAATGCTGCGATCGACTCAGCTGCGACAATCGGCTGACACCCGGCGGCGATCGCGCCCGCACAGCCTGTGTGCGGGCGCGATCGCAAAGACGTACTAATACGTATCAGGCTCTTAAGTCCCATGGCGCAGATACGTATTAGTACGTCTTGAGCTTTAAAGGGGTTAAACTACAACGCCAATGTCAGCCCCTAATTCAATAGGAACCAAAGATCTGAGAACAGAGAATGATAATAAAATAATATGTCCACATAAATGGCAAAACTACCCAAAAATGGAGCCCCATAAAGATGTCCCAACTTGACATCCCCCACCCACCTATCGTCAGCAATTTCTCATTTAGACAAGGGGTTGTGCTGAAAATGTCTTATTACAGAGTGTTCCCGGCAATCCATGATAAATCCGGTGGATACATTATAAGTATACCAAAGCTTAAAAGTAAAGAGCTACTTACCTGGACTCGTTCTCTCTCAGCTGTCAGGTTATAGTGACACAAGATGGCAGCAGTGTAGAAATTTATACATTCTATTCCAATTGTGATGTCTATGATGTCATGTGCCTTGTGATGTCATAATAGCTATCACTGTCATTTCAAATTTACAACCGCAAGAAAAAGTTGATTTCATGGTTTAAGAAAAAATATGGTGGGTAATTGCAGCCTGTGATTATTTTACATATTGTTATTAATATTTGTCATGTCCTTCACTGCTGCCTCCTGCACTGCTTTTTATATACTGTTTATTTTAATAATGGACAATTCACAAGCCCTGCATGTAGAATATATAGTTAATGGCCTCTGTTGAATGACTAGATGCCTATTAGAGCAATAAGATATACTCTATGTCTACAATCTTTTGGCTGAGTCTAAGGGCTCATACTCATCTGCGTATAAATCACACGAGTGCAATCTGATAAAAAAAAATTGGATTGCACTCTGACTCCTGTTATTGAATGATTATGTGTTCATCTGTGATTTTTTTTTCCAGCTCAGATCGAACTGAGAAAAAAAAATCACAGCATGCTGCAAGTGGCTGCATATATCAGACGAGACTCGCCAATGCAAGTCAATGTTTGCGAGAAAAAAAAAGCACAGCAAACGGACCATGCTTATGCCATCCATATAGCGTCCATATAATACGCATCTATGTAACACCTTTCAGTGACTGTGGCGGCATCTCAGCACACAAATCCTGTATCTCAAATCTTTGTCTGGCCTTGTCTTCTGTGTTTTGGCCATCATGCCAACAAGACAAGGGTGATTGGGGCAAGAGACATGCTGGTGAGGGGGTTGTTGGCTGCCGTGATGCTGGTAATGGAGGTGGCTGCCAAGATGCTGGCACTGGAGGTGGCTGCCGTGATTGTGCCACTGTAGTTGGTGGTGGTTGCTGTGATGCTGTGACTGGAGGTGGTGGTGATGGCTGCTGTGATGCTGGTACTGGAGGTGGTGGTGATTGCCGTGATGCTGGCACTGGAGGTGGTGGCTGCCGTGATGGTGGGTCTGCTGAGTGCCCTTCTTGGGGGGTCTAATGACCGGGTTTTGTTGTCCTCAGAAAGTTGCCACCTTTCAAGGAATTAAAAGATGGCCATCGGTGAATTTGGTGGCGCAGCGGCAGACGAAACAATTTGGAGGGCAGCCCTGGTCTGCAGCCTCAATAAAAAGGGAACGTGCCTGAAATAACGGGCCAGGCTTAGACAAAAACTCTCATCATCATCACTCACAGGTATTCCCATGTCACGTACGCCAGTGATGGTGGGGCGGTAGCGATGCTGGCTTATTGGTGCATGAGGGGAGGTGTCGAGGGGCTGTGGTGTACTGGTGCTCTCCGCAGGCTCTTCTTCTTTCTGGCCCCCAGCTCCGGTCTCCATTTCAGATTCCTCTCTGGCTTCCAGCACCTCCGGGCTACAGGTATTTCCCTTTTTGGTCCAGTCAGATCTGTAAGGTCAGGGATGACAGAGAAAAGAGCATTTTTAATATGCAAAATAATAATCAAACCATTACAACAACGGGTGAAAATCTAGGACTAGGGTCAAAAACTGGAGCCGGTCATAATATAGGTATGGCCTTTCTTTTTAAGAGCCACATCACCACTCTTCCTACCCTGTTGTCGCTCGCGGCGGCACTGGTCCCGGCAACTGCTCCATAATCTTGTCACTACACCCACTGGAAAGAAAAGTGGAAGAGATTATATACAATTTTTATAGGTAAAGGATGCTGTATGTAATAACATGTATAGTGTGTATTCTAATATCACTGCTAGCAGGGGCTGGCTGGCAAATTTTAGCCTGGGGGCAAGCACACAGCAGTGGTCCATGAGTAGCGGCCCATCCTTAAAGGTCGTTTTCCCACAAACAATAGTATATTTTAATCAATAGGTCTTGGAGTAATAATAATTTCCACAATTGGATGTGATATAATAATGTTCCTGTGCTGAGATAATCTTATAAATGTGCCCCTGCTGTGTACTGTGTAATGGCTGTGTCTGACCGTGCAGGAACATGGTCTGATCATACCACATCTCCTGGGCAGGGGGGGAGAAAAAGAGGATACAGGCAGGATAGCAGGGGATCACAGAGGATTCTTTTTGTGAGTAAAACATTTCAATGCCTGTTTTTAAACAATATTTTAGCTCAAAGAAAGACTCAGCTGTGATCCCCTGCTGTAATGTATATATACTCTCTTTATATATAGATGATTAGCGTGCACACAGTCTGTAGGTCAAGGTGCAGGTACACGGGATGTGGAATCCCCAGAATCGGCGTAGATTAAATCACCGCACATTCTAGTTTCATGACGCAAACTAAAGTCTATTTGAAGACATGCAATAAGACACATTTAAGGTGCAGGGAATAATGCAACAGTAAATGAACGTTTTGACCCATCGTTTGCATCTTGAAACTAGAGTGTGCAGTGATTTAATCGATGCTATATACTCTTTTTCTCCCCCCCTGCCCAGTAGCTGTGGTATGATCAGACCATGTTCCTGCACAGTCAGACACAGCCATTACACAGTACACAGCAGGGGCACATTTATAACATTATCTCAGCACAGGGACATTTTATTTAAACACATCCAATTGTGGAAGTTATTATTATTCCAAGATCTATTGATTAAAATATACTTTTGTTCGCAGAAAACCCCTTCAACATGTTTATTTCCAGCTGCTTCATAGGCTATATTCACACAAACGTATTGTCTAAGTGCTGCCCGTGCAGAAAAATGACAGCACTTGGTCCAGTTCAGGTGAGCATTTAAAACTGGTAATACATAAGCATAATATGTACAATGTCTGACCACTACAACACGGATTTAGGTTGTTAGAGGTGTAATGCAAGTAATCCAAGGTACGCTGTGCTTTTCTACACTCCTAAACAGAGTAAGGCTAAGTGCCCACAATGCAGAAATGCTGAGAATTTTTCCAGAGCGTTTCTGCATCTCCCTGCAAGTCAATGGCGGCGTTTTTTAAGCGTTTCTGAAGCGGAATTGCCGTTGCAGAAACGCTTAAAAAACGCATAGTGGGCACACAGCCTAAAGGTGGCCACACATAAGCACAGGTCTGCCAGATAGATACCTAGGAATTATTATTTTGTGTATTATTTCCTACATACTTGATCGAGCAAGTCATCAATGTAAAAGTCAACTCCACATTATAGTATATGATGTACGAGTCACTAATTATCATGTGTGTCCCATCTGATGTCTGTGCACACAGTGAACATATTATACCACATACAATACAATATACATAGGAGAATATATGACTGATAGATAGAGATGAGCAACTTCATTTGCAGGACCCTGATCCAATGGTCAGATGAATATTCAGTGGCTGCTGGATAGGAGCCCTGACAGCCTCCTACCTGACACCATTCTCTTTCTCTTCCTTTGATTTGTAGCCAGGCACAAGGTCATGTATGTGTCACGCCAAAAAGATGACATCATGCAAAGACTATAATCAAAAGAGGAGTCAGAGATGCCGGCAGGCGGGAGGAGGCTCGCGGGGCTCTGGTCTGGTGGCCACAGACTACTGACGGGACTGTTTGACCAGTGTCCTGCGAATCAATTCGCTCATCTGTACTGGAATAAGATATATTATGACTACATACATCAGATATTACATACAGAATAGCATGTGACAGTTATATACCACACTATGAGCACAGACATCAGATATTACACCAGTGACATATTATCCTCTGTATAACATTGGATGCCTGTATCAAAGTCCATCACATCCAGTATACAGCATAATATGTGATGGTATGCGATATACTGGGATACAGACATCACATATTCATACCTCTCAACTTTTGAAGAACAGAAAGGGGGACAGAAAGGTGCTATGCGCGGCAAATTTTGGCCTCGCCCCGGGTCACACCCCAATCCACGCCCATTTACCATTATCTTTCTCGCCCGGCAGGAGGAGTTGTCAGAGGGGCGCTGGTAGTGAGGGAAATTCAGCAGACGGCCGAGACTGCAAGGCCCAGACCCAAATCCAGGACTGTCCACTGTATCCAGGGCAGCTGGGACTAGAGATGAGCAGATGGATTCCGGGGCCTCCAGTCGGGCGTCCAGGTCAGTGCTACCTGGCGGCTGGACTGGAGGCCATGAGTCTCTTATCTTCCGGGGCAGTGCGGCCTCATCTGTGAGTCCTGCTCATCTCTTGTTGGGACCTGAGGGTTATTTTTTGTTCCCTCATTCACAGTCGGAGCCGCCAGAACTTTCTCATCTTTATGTAGATTCATTATACGACATCTGGCTTTCTTGTGGTGGCTCTTACTGTATATTGGGGGCTATGCGAGGGCTCATACTGTAGGTAGGGGTGGTGTGTGCTAATACTGTATGTACGGGGTTGTGTGGGGGCTCATACTGTATATAGGGGGATGTCAGCATACTTAAATCTGCTCAATATTAAGTGATAATATAAATATACAAAAAAAATATAATTAATAAGTTAATATTAATATTGAGCTGAATTAATTTGAACCTATTGGTTCGGACTCCACAACAGTCACGGTCTCTCACGTGGCCCCTTGGGAAAATTAATCTCCCACCCCTGCCTATTTCAAAGCGCTATGTTAAAAATCACACAGACATCATACACACAGCGGGCACAACCATCACACAGACATCATACACACAGCGGGCACAACCATCACACAGACATCATACACACAGCGGGCACAACCATCACAGAGACATCATACACACAGCGGGCACAACCATCACACAGACATCACACACACAGCGGGCACAACCATCATACAGACATCATACACACAGCGGGCACAACCATCACACAGACATCATACACACAGCGGGCACAACCATCACACAGACATCATACACACAGCGGGCACAACCATCACACAGACATCATACACACAGCGGGCACAACCATCACACAGACATCATACACACAGCGGGCACAACCATCACACAGACATCATACACACAGCGGGCACAACCATCACACAGACATCATACACACAGCGGGCACAACCATCACACAGACATCATACACACAGCGGGCACAACCATCACACAGACATCATACACACAGCGGGCACAACCATCACACAGACATCATACACACAGCGGGCACAACCATCACACAGACATCATACACACAGCGGGCACAACCATCACACAGACATCATACACACAGCGGGCACAACCATCACACATACATCATACACACAGCGGGCACAACCATCACACAGACATCACACACACAGCGGGCACAACCATCACACAGACATCACACACACAGCGGGCACAACCATCACACAGACATCATACACACAGCGGGCACAACCATCACACAGACATCACACACACAGCGGGCACAACCATCACACAGACATCACACACACAGCGGGCACAACCATCACACAGACATCACACACACAGCGGGCACAACCATCACACAGACATCACACACACAGCGGGCACAACCATCACACAGACATCATACACACAGCGGGCACAACCATCACACAGACATCATACACACAGCGGGCACAACCATCACACAGACATCACACACACAGCGGGCACAATCATCACACAGACATCACACACAGCGGGCACAACCATCACACAGACATCATACACACAGCGGGCACAACCATCACACAGACATCATACACAAAAGCGGGCACAACCATCACACAGACATCACACACACAGCGGGCATAACCATCACACAGACATCATACACACAGCGGGCACAACCATCACACAGACATCATACACACACAGCGGGCACAACCATCACACAGACATCATACACACAGCGGGCACAACCATCACACAGACATCATACACACAGCGGGCACAACCATCACACAGACACATCATACACACAGCGGGCACAACCATCACACACACAGCGGGCACAACCATCACACGGACATCACACACACAGCGGGCACAACCATCACACAGACATCATACACACAGTGGGCACAACCATCACACAGACATCATACACACAGCGGGCACAACCATCACACAGACATCATACACACAGCGGGCACAACCATCACACGGACATCAGACACACAGCGGGCACAACCATCACACAGACACATCATACACACAGCGGGCACAACCATCACACGGACACATCATACACACAGCGGGCACAACCATCACACGGACATCATACACACGGCGGGCACAACCATCACAGACATCATACACACGGCGGGCACAACCATCACACGGACATCACACACACAGCGGGCACAACCATCACACAGACATCATACACACAGCGGGCACAACCATCACACAGACATCATACACACAGCGGGCACAACCATCACACAGACATCATACACACAGCGGGCACAACCATCACACAGACATCATACACACGGCGGGCACAACCATCACACAGACATCATACACACAGCGGGCACAACCATCACACAGACATCATACACACAGCGGGCACAACCATCACACAGACATCATACACACAGCGGGCACAACCATCACACAGACATCATACACACAGCGGGCACAACCATCACACAGACATCATACACACGGCGGGCACAACCATCACACACACATCATACACACGGCGGGCACAACCATCACACAGACATCATACACACAGCGGGCACAACCATCACACAGACATCATACACACAGCGGGCACAACCATCACACAGACATCATACACACAGCGGGCACAACCATCACACAGACATCATACACACAGCGGGCACAACCATCACACAGACATCATACACACAGCGGGCACAACCATCACACAGACATCATACACACAGCGGGCACAACCATCACACAGACATCATACACACAGCGGGCACAACATGACATGTATATATTCCCTTCTTCTCCATCATGTCTCCAGTGGCAGTGGTGGGGCCTGGTGTTTGCAATCAGCAGCAGAGTATGGGCTGTACGCAGGAGAGCTGTCAGCCCTGCAGTGTCCCTAAATCCCCTCCCATCCCCCCTAGTCCCGACTGCAGAGCTGCTGGTGACATTGCATGAGCCCCCTCCCATCCTGTAATAACAGCAGCCACAGATGGGAGAGGCTGCGGGTCTCCCCCTCACCTCAGGACCGCACCTTGTTGTCATGTCCTCCGCAGACTTGGCCCCGCCCCCTGACCCCTCACCTCCTCATGCTGTGCGGTCTCTGCACAGCAGAATTCCTCTGCCCTGATGCCGGGGAGGAGCAGAGAGCGGGAGGCGGAGCTACAAGGGGTCACACACAGCATGGAAAGCCTGCGTGTCTGGAGGAAAAGCCCAGTGCCCAGCAGCGCCCCTGCCGGGAGAAGAGCTGAGCCGGGCCGGGACTGAGCCCTCAAATCGGGACAGGCCCAGGGAATAGGGGAGGCTTGTTAGCTCTGGATATTATACCCGCCTCCTATTATCCTGTATATAATATGGGATGTCTGGGCCTATAGTATATATATTATACCACCTACAGGCTAATATGTAACTAGTGCACATTACACCTTGAGTACAGCCATTAGATATTACACCAGTCACTTCTTCTCCTCTGCACCATCTGATGTCTGTGCACAGTATATGACATCCAGTATACAGGAGAATATGTGATGGGATATAGGACATACTGCTATACAGACATCAGATGCTATATACTGGATAATAAATGATGGTATATATCAGGGGTGGGCAATTCATTTTCCAGAGGGGCCACATGAGAGAACGTAACTGTTGTGGGGGCCTGAACCAATAGGCTGAAAGGCTGAAATTAGTTCTGCTCAATATTAATATTAACTACAATTAATATAAAATAATATTTATATCACTTAATATTGAGCAGAATTAAGTATGCCAACATCCCCCTATATACCGTATGAGCCCCCACACAGCCCCCCTATATACCATATGAGCACACACACAGCCCCCTGTATACAGTATGAGCCCCCACACAGCCCCCCTATATACAGTATGAGCACACACATAGCCCCCTGTATACAGTATGAGCCCCCACACAGCTCCCTATTTATTTATTTTACTAACCATATTTTGCAGATTATAAAATGCACCGTATCATAAGACGCACCCCAAATTTTGGTGAGAAAAATAGGAAAATTGTTTTTTAATAAAATGGTGGTGCTTCTTATAGTCTGCTTTTACGGTAGATTACCCAGGGAAGGGGGCTGCTGTAGTGGAGCAGAGTCGCTGCTCCAGGAAGCTGGCAGCGGCAGGAGTGGGGTGATGCTGTGGACCCCAGGCTGGGAGGGGGATGTTCGACGATGAGCCAGGCTCCGTGCTTTCACAAAATGCCGGCGGATCCCCTGTACTTCCCGTGGTTTTCAATGCTGTAGACTTAGGGAAAATGGCCACCGGAGGCAGCACATGCTTAGGTTGAGACCTCGGGAGACAAGATCTCGGTGTCACGATCTCAATCCGCACATGCGCCGCCTCTGGTGGCCTTTTTACCCCAAGTTCACCGCATTGAAAACCATGGAAAGTGCGGGGGCTCCTCCGACATTTTGTGAAAGCACAGAGCCCGTCGCACAGCCAGACACCCAACTTCCCAGCCTGGGGCCCGCAGCATCGCCTCACTCCTGCCGTCACCAGCTTCCTGCAGCAGCGACCCCAAAATGCCGCTCCCAAATGCCCCGGTAAACTACATTCAGATTATAAGACGTACCCCCATTTTCCCAAAAATTTTTGGAGGAGAAAAGTGCATACTATAATCTGAAAAGTACAGTGTATAGTGCTATTAATTCCACAGCAGATTACAGACATTATTCCTACATACAGTAAGCACCCCACATAGCTCCTATATACAGTGTAAGCCACCACATAGCCCTTATATACAGTGTGAGCCCTCATATTCCATCCTATATACAGTATTAGCCACCACATAGCCCCCTATATACCGTATGAGACCCAGATAGCCTCCTATACATATTATGAGCCGCCACATAGCCTCCTTTGTACAGTATGAGCCCCCACATAGCCTTCTACTGTATACATATTATTAGCTGCCACATAGCCTCCTATGTACAGTATGAGTCCCACATAGCCTCCTTTATACAATGTGAGTCCCCACATAGCCTCTCTATATATTGTCAGACCCCACGTGGCCTCTTATATACATTATGAGATCCGCATAGCTTCCTATATACAGTGTGAGCCCCCACATAGTCTCTCTATATACAATATGAGCCCTCAAATAGCCTCCTATATACAGTATGATTCCCTCATAGCCTTCTATATACAGTGTAAGGCCCCACATAACCTCTTATATACAGTGTGAGGCCTCACATAGCCTCCAACATACAATGTGAGCCCTCACATAGCCTCCTATATACTATATGAGCCCTCACATAGCCTCCTATATACTATATGAGCCCTCACATAGCCTCCTATATACTATATGAGCCCTCACATAGCCTCCAATATACAATGTGAGCCCTCACATAGCCTCCTATATACTATATGACTTATATGAGAAAGCTCACTTCATTATACTAAGCTTTGTAATTTCCATCTTTGCTTATGTAGACCAGCAGCCACTGGCAAACTCATCTCCCCTTCTGCAATCTGCATAAATAGCGTTGGGTGGGCATTCGCTTTGCTACTCAACACGGTCTTCATTTATTACATAGAGCTGCTTTTAGAGTTTTACATTTTTACTAACCCGAACAAGTGTTACAAGCAGGTCAAGAGACTGGTTTAGGATTAAGCTAATGGTTAGGGCTAGGAATAGGGCTAAGGTAATAACATTGTTCTATAAAAAATGTATTAAGAAAATAGAAAGCATACAAATAAAATAATGTATTGCGTTTTATATTTTTAAAATTCGAGAGATGACTTCAGCAAAAAACAGAAAAAAAATTAAGAAATGAAATTGCAAAGTATAATTACATCAGTATTTTCCTTAAATTACAATACACGTGCAATACTGGGCTTTTGGAAAGGACTCACGGAGTGCTATTGGTTCACGGGTTAGGGGGCATATACTTGTCTTGTCCTGGGTGCTCGCATCCCATGCTGTGACAGTGTGCTATCAGCAGAGTGCACAGCAACCAGCAAGTTTTTTAATTTACTTTTTTTTTTCTGCATTTTTTCATCTGTAGCCTAAAAGACAACAGGTAAATATTAAATACACTACAAACATCAGGCTTTTTTATTGTGTGATAGCTCACTGTAGGTGTGTTTTTGAACAAGCCCTAATGAGTATGAGTATGCATATGATGATATGGTGAGTATGTGTTATTGTTTTTTTTCATGTATATGGTATATTTGTATGTATATTGGGGGCTATTTGGGACTCACACTGTATATATGGAGGCTATGTGGGGTTCACACTGTATATATGGAGGCTATGTAGGGCTCACACTGCATAGATGGAGGCTATGTGGGGCTCACACTGTATATATGAAGGTTATGTGGGGCTCATACTGTATATAGGAGCCCATGTGGAGGCTCATACTGTATATAGGGGGCTATGTTGGGGCTCAATCTGTATATACAGAGGCTATGTGGGGCTCATGCTATATATAGGAAGCTATGTGGGGGCACATACTAGATTAGGAGGCTATGTGAGGGCTCATACTGAATGTAGGAGGTTATGTGGGGGTTCATACTGTATGTAGGAGGCTATGTGGGGGCTTATACTGTGTATAGGAGGCTATGTGAAGGCTCATCTTGTATATAAGAGGCTCCTTGGGGCTCACACTATATACAGGGAGGCTATGTGGGGGCTCCTGCTGTATATACAGAGGCTATGTGGTGCTCATGTGGTATATAGGAGGCTATTTGGGGCTCATACTGTAAATAGGAGGCTATATATATGGGACACACTGTATATGCAGGCTATGTGGGGCTCACACTGTATATATGGAGGCTGTGTGGGGGTTCGTACTGTATATGGGAGGTTATGTGGGGGCTCATACTGAATGTGGGAGGCTATTTGGGGGCTTAGACTGAATGTAGGAGGCTATGTGGGGGTTCATACTGTATATAGGAGGCTATATGGGGGCTCATACTGTATATAGGAGGCTATGTGAGGGCTCATATTGTTTATAGAGAGGCTATGTGGGGCTCATACTATATATAGGGGGCTATGCTGGAGCTCATATTGTATATAGGAGATAACCGGGGCTCATACTATATAGGGTGGTCCAAAAGTAGGTGCACAGAAAGTGTAATAAGGTTATGAAGGGGGAGGTTTATCAAACATGGTGTAAAGTGAAACTGGCTCAGTTGCCCTTAGCAACCAATCAGATTCCACTTTTCATTCCTCACAAAGTTTATAGTCGAAAACCAAAAAGTGTCAGTGATTTGAAAAATTACATAAGAGATGCATTTCAAGAAATTAATACCCAAAGAGACTTGTGCAAAAAAAATTTGTCGAAGCGTAAGAGGCAGACTTCAAAGCTGTGCAAATTGTAATGGAAAACAGTTTGAGCACCTGCGTTGATAAAATTTAAGGGGTTTTGCATTATTGTTCAGAATAAAATTTAATTGTCAATGTTATGTTTGTGTTAGTAAATATAATTTTATATATAAATCAAAATAAATGTTATTATTTTCTGTCCACCTACTTTTGGACCACCCTGTATATAGGGAGCTGTGTGTGAGCTTTTACGGTATTGAGGTGTGCAGTAGCCCTCTTTTCCTTCTGCTCCAATATGACCACAGGTAATATTTATCCATTGTGATTAGTGATGAGCGAACGTGCTCGCCACTACTCGGTACTCGCCAGAGCACCATGGTGCTCGACAAGCTCGGCGAGTATTTCCGGGTTGCTCGGGCGAGAACTCGGGTCCCCTCCCTGCATGTTTGGCGCTCTTTAGAGAGCCAATGAACATGCAGGGATTGCCTGCCATGCACTGTAATGCCGTAGCCATGTTGGTTGTGGACATCACAGTGATTGGCTGGCCGCACAGCGTCATCAGGTCTATATCAGACCTGGCGCCGCCATGCTCGTCACAGTCACTCCGGATCAGACAGTGTAGGGAGAGCTGCTGCTTTCTCAGGGAGAGATTTGATCGTGTATTAGGTAGTGTAGGGAGAAAAACCGTACATTACACATATCCAACTTAACAAACAGTCCTTCTGAGGACTAATCCATCTGCAGAGATATCAGGCAGGCAGGGTGTATAGGCAGGCGGTGTATATAGCAGACTGCAGTGCATATAGTACAAGAGGCTCCATTCCAGTTCTGTCGGCTGCTGCTGTTAAATATTTCTGGAAATAGGCCCAGGTCTCAGGGGCCAGGAATAATTTTTTTTGCATCTTAATCCTCATCATTTGTTTAAAAAGCAATCCAGAGAACACGGTTTTTCTGCACCATTTGCTTGTTGGCACTGCAGAATACAGCCAGGTCCTTTCCATATTACAGCGCTAAAAATCCATCTATTTAAAACTGTGTTTTCTCCGTCACACGGCTCACATATACGTTTTCAGAAAATACTGTCAATTCTGGCCTCCATTAAATTTTTTTTTCAGTGTGTCAGCAAAGTTTTTGACACTGGTTTGCTGTTCAAATCAGTTACCTACAGGCCAGGTATTTAAAACTGTGTTTTCTCCATCACACGGATTACATATTCGTTTTCAGAAAATACTGCCATTTCTGGCCTCCATTTAAAAAAAATTTCAGTGTGTCAGCAAAGTTTTTGGCACTGGTTTGCTGTTCAAAACGGTTACCTACAGGCCAGATATTAAAAACTGTGTTTTCTCCGTCACACGGATTACATATACGTTTTCAGAAAATACTGCCACTTCTGGCCTCCATTAAAAAAAAATTTCAGTGTGTCAGTGAAGCAATTGAAACCAGATTGCTGTTCAAAATAGTTACCTACAGGCCAGGTATTTAAAACTGTGTTTTCTCCATCACACGGATTACATATACGTTTTCAGAAAATACTGCCATTTCTGGTCTCCATGAAAAAAATTTTTCAGTGTGTCAGCAAAGTTTTTGACACTGGTTTGCTGTTCAAAACAGTTACCTACAGGCCAGGTATTTAAAACTGTGTTTACTCCATCACACGGATTAGATATACGTTTTCAGAAAATACTGCCGTTTCTGGCCTCCATTAAAAAATGTTTTCAGGGTGTCAGTGAAGCAATTGACACCAGATTGCTGTTCAAAATAGTTACCTACAGGCCAGATATTTAAAACTGTGTTTTCTCCGTCACACGGCTCACATATATGTTGTCAGAAAATACTGCCATTTCTGGCCTCCATGAAAAAATTTTTTCAGTGTGTCAGCAAAGTTTTTGACACTGGTTTGCTGTTCAAAACAGTTACCTACAGGCCTGGTACTAAAAACTGTGTTTAGCTTCGGCCTGCCCTCGCCTTGGCTCCGGCCTCCCCTCGCTCTGGAACCGGCCTGATCTCGCAATGGCTCTGGCCTGCCCTCGCTCTGGATCCGGCCTGATCTCGCAATGGCTCTGGCCTGCCCTTGCCTTGGCTCCGGCCTGCTCTTGCCCTGGCTCCAGCCTGCTCTCGCCTTGGCTCCGGCCTGCCCTCGCTCTGGCTCCGGCCTGATCTTGCTCTGGCCTGCCTTCGGCTCCGGACTGCTCTGGTTCTGGCCTGCCTTGGCCGTGGCTCCGGCCTGCTCTCTCTCTGGCTCTGTCCTGCCCTCGTCCTGGCTACGGCCTGCTCTCCCTCTGGTCTGCCCTTGCCTTGGCTCCGGCCTGCTCTCACCCTGGCTCCGGCTTGCTCTCTCTCTGGCCTGCCCTCGCCCTGGCTCCGGCCTGCTCTCGCTCTGGCTCTGGCCTTGGCTCTGGCCTGCCCTCGCCCTGGCCTGCTCTCGCTCTGGCTCCGCCCTGCTCTCACCCTGGCTTCGGCTTGCTCTCTCTGGCTCTGGCCTGCCCTCGCCCTGCTGTTTGCATGGATTTATATAGTGTGACCTAGTTGTCAAGCACTTTCCAAGTGATGCTATCGCCTGGAAAGCGCCTGTCAATCTGCATGCGGAAACGCATGTGGATCCGCATGTATTCTGCAGGAAAAACGCATGCACAATCTGCATGCGTTTTTTCTGCCAGGGAGATGCAGAAATGCTGCAGAAATTTTCTGCTTTATTTCTGCATCGTTGGCACTCTCGCTATAGCTCTGGCCAGCTCTAGCTCTGTCTCTGGCCTGCCCTGGCCTTGGCTCTGGCCTACTCTCGCTTTGTATCTGGCTTGCCCTTGCCTTTGCTCCGGCCTTCTCTCGCTCTGGCTCTTGCCTGCTGTCGCCCTGGCTCCGGCCTGCCATCGTCCTGGCTCCGGTCTGTTCTTGCTCTGGCTATGGCCTGCCCTCGCCTTGGCACCGGCCTGCTCTCTCGCTCTGGCTCTGTCCTGTCCTCGCCCTGGCTCCGGCCTGCTCTCGCTCAGGCTCTGGGCTGCCGTCGCCCTGGCTCCGGCCTTCTCTCGCTCTGGCATGCCCTTGCCCTGGCTCTGGCCTGCTCCCGCTCTGGCCTGCTCTCGCCCTGGCTCAGGCCTGCCCTCGTCCTGGCTCCGGCCTTCCCTCGCCTTGGCTCCGGCCTGCTCTCGCTCTGGCTCGGTCCTGCCCTCGCCCTGGCTCCGGCCTGGTCTCGCTCAGGCTCTGGGCTGCCCTCGCTCTGGCTCCGGTCTGCCCTTGCCCTGCTCTGGCCTGCTCTTGCTTTGGCTCTGTCCTGCTCTTGCCTTTGCTCCGGCCTGCTCTAGCTCTGGTTCTGGCCCACCCTCGTCTTGGCTCCGGCTTGCTCTCGCTCTGGTCTGCCCTTGCCTTGGCTCTGGCCTACTCTCGCTTTGGCTCCGGCCTGCTCTCAACCCTGGCTCCGGCTTGCTCTCGCTCTAGCTCCGGACAGTGCTCGCCCTGGCTCCGGCTTGCCATCGCTCTGGCTCCGGCCTACCCTCGCCCTGGCTCCGCCCTGCCCTCGCTCTGGCTCCGGCCTGCCCTCGACCTGGCTCCGGCCCGCCCTCGCTCTGGCATTGGCCTGTTCTCTCCTTGGCTCCGGCCTGCTCTTGCACTGGCTCCCGGCCTGCCCTCGTCCGGGCTCTGGCCTGCTCTCGCTCTGGCTCTGTCCTGCTCTCGCACTGGCTCCGGCCTGCTCTCGCCTAGGCTCCTGCCTGCTCTCGCCCTGGCTACTAACTGCTCTCGCACTGGCTCCGGCCTGCTCTCGCACAGGCTCCGGTCTGCTATCTCTCTGGCTCCGGCCTGCCGTCGCTTTGGCTCATGCCTGCTCTCGCCCTGGCTCTGGCCTGCCCTCGTCTGGACTCCGGCCTGTTCTCGCCCTTGTTCCGGCCTACTCTCGCTCTGGCTCTTGCCTGCCCTCGCTCTGGCTCCAGCCTGCTCTCGCTCTGGCGTGCCCTCGCCTTGGCTCCGGCCTGCTCTCGCTCTGACTCTGGCCTGCCCTCGCCCTGCTCTGGATCTGGCCTGCCCTCGCCTTGGCTTCGGCCTGCTCTCGGTCTGGCTCTGGCCTGCCCTTGTCTTCGCTCCAGCCTGCTCTCGCCTTGGCTCCGGCCTGCTCTCGCTCTGGTTCCGGCCTGCTCTTGCTCTGGCCTGCTCTTGCCTGCCCTCATCTTGACGCCAGCCTGTTCTCGCTCTTGTTCTGGCCTGCCTTCGCCTTGGCTCCGGCCTGCTCTCGCTCTGGCTCAAGCCTGCTTTCGCTCTGGCTCTGGCCTGCCCTTGCCTTGGCTCCGGACTGCTTTCTCTCTGGCTCTGGCCTGCTCTCGCTCTGGCCTGCTCTCGCCCTGGCTCCGGCCTGCTCTCGCCCTGGCTCCGGCCTGCTCTCACTCTGGCACTGGGCTGCCCTCGCCTTGACTCTGGCCTGCTCTCTCTGGCTCTGGCCTGCCTTTGTCTTGACTCCGGCCTGCTGTCGCCCTGGCTCCGACCTCCTCTCGCTCTGGCCTGCCCTCGCCCTGGCTCCGGCCTGCCCATGCCTTGGCTCGGGCCTGCTCTTCCTCTGGCTCTGGCCTGCCCTCGTTTTGACTCTAGCCTGATCTCGCTCTTGTTCTGGCCTGCCTTCGCCTTGGCTCCAGCCGTCTCTCACTCTTGTTCTGGCTCTGGCCTCACCCTATCTCCGGCCTGCTCTCGCCCTGGTTCCGGCCTGCCCTTGCCTTGGCTCTGGCCTTCTATCGCTCTGGCTCTGGCCTGCTTTTGCCTTGGCTCTGGCCTACCCTCGCCTTGGCTCCGGCCTCCTCTTGCTCTGGCTCCGGCCTGCCCTCACCCTGACTCCGGCCTGCACTTGCATTGGCTCCGGCCAGCAATCGCCCTGCTCTCGATCTCGCTCTGGCCTGCCCTCGCCCTGGCTCCGGCCTGTTCTCTCTCTGGCTCTGGCCTGCCCATGCCTTGGCTCCGGCCTGCCCTCGTCTTGACTCTAGCCTGATCTCGCTCTTGTCCTGGCCTGCCTTCGCCATGGCTCCAGCCTGCTCTCGCTCTGGCTCAGGTGTGCTCTCGCTCTGGTTCTGGCCTGCCCTAGCTCTGGCTCCGGACTGCTCTCGCTCTGGCCTGCTCTCGCTCTGGCCTCCCCTCGCCTTGGCTCCGGTATACTCTCGCTCTGGTTCTGACCTGCTCTGGCCTCGCCCTGTCTCCGGCCTGCTCTCGCCCTTGTTCCGGCCTGCCCTTGCCTTGGCTCCAGCCTTCTCTCGCTCTGGCCTGCCCTTGCCTTGGCTCTGGCCTACTCTCGCTCTGGCCTGCCCTCGCCCTGGCTCCGGCCTGCTCTCACTCTGGCTCTGACCTGCTCTGGCGTGCCCTCGCCTTGGCTCTGGCCTGCTCTCGGATCTGGCTCTGGCCTGCCCTCGCCTTGGCTCCGGCCTGCTCTCGCTCTGGCCAGCCCTCGCCTTGGCTCCGGCCTGCTCTCGCTCTGGTTCCGGCCAGCCCTCGCCTTGGATCTGGCCACTTCTCTCACCCTGGCTCCGGCCTGCCTTTGCTCTGGCTCCGGCCAGCCTCGCCTTGACTAGAGCCTGCTCTCGCCCTGGCTCCGGCCTGCTCTTGCTCTGGCCGGCCCTCGCCCTGGCTCCGGCCTGCTCTCGCTCTGGTTCTGGACTGCCTTCCTTCGCCTTGGCTCCGGCCTGCCCTCGCTCTGGCTCAATCCTGTTACATCTGGCTCTGGCCTGCACTTTCCTTGGCTCCGGACTGCTCTCGCTCTGGCCTGCTCCTGCCTTGGCTCCGGACTGCTTTCGCTCTGGCTTGCTCTCGCTCTGGCTTGGGCCTGTCTTTGCCTTGGCTCCGGACTGCTCTCGCTCTGGCCTACTCTTGCTCTGGCCTACCCTGGCTCTGCCTCTGGCCTGGCTTTGCCTTGGCTCCAGCCTGCTCTCGCTCTAGCTCCGTACTGCCCTCACCCTGGCTCCGCTATGCCATAGCTCGGGCTCCGACCTGCTCTCGCCTTGGCTCCGTCATTCTCTCTCGCCCTGGCTCCGACCGGCTCTCGCTCTGGCCTGCCCTCGCTCCGCCTACTCTCTCTGGCTCTGGCCTGCCGTCGCCCTGGCTCCGGCCTACTCTCGCTCTAGCTCTGGCCTGCTCTCGCTCTGGCCTCAAACTGTCTCCGGCCTGCTCTCGCCCTGGTTCCGGCCTGCCCTTGCCTTGGCTCCGGCCTTCTCTTGCTCTGGCTCTGGTCTGCCCTTGCCTTGGCTCTGGCCTACTCTTTCTCTGGCTCTGGCCTGCCCTCGCCCTGGCCCCGGCCTCCTCTCGCTCTGGCCTGCTCTCGCTCTGTGTTGCCCTCGCCTTGGCTCCGTCCTGCTCTCGCTCTGACTCTGGCCTGCCCTCGCCCTGGCTCTGGATCTGGCTCTGGCCTGCCTTCTCCTTGGCTATGGCCTGCTCTCGCCTTGGCTCCGGCCTGCTCTTGCTCTGGACTGCCCTCGCCTTGGCTCCGGCCTGCTCTCGCCTTGGCTCAGGCTTGCTGTTGCTCTGGCTCCGGCAGCCCTCGCCCTGGCTCCGGCCTGCCCTCGCTCTGACTGTGGCCAGCCCTTGCCTTGGCTCCGGCCTGCTGTCGCCCTGGCTCCGGCCTGCCCTCGCTCTGACTCTGGCCAGCACTCGCCTTGGCTCCGGCCTGCTCTCGCTCTGGATCCGGCCTGCTCTTGCTCTGGATCTGGCCTGCCCTCGCCCTGGCTCCGGCCTGCTCTTGCTCTGGCTCTGGCCTGCCCTCGTCTTGACTTCGGCATGCTCTCGCTCTGGTTCTGGCCTGTCTTTGCCTTGGCTCCGGCCTGCAGTCGCTCTGGTTCAGGCCAACTCTCGCTCTGGCCTACCCTTGCCTTGGCTCCGAACTGCTCTCGCTCGCTCTGGCTCTGGCGTGCTCTCGCCCTGGCTCCGGCCTGCTCTCGCTCTGGCCTGCTCTCACCCTGGTTCCGGCCTGCTCTCGCTCTAGCTCCGGACTGCCCTCGCCCTGGCTCCGGCCTGCCATCGCTCTGGCTCCAGCCTGCCCTCGCCTTGGCTCCGGCCTGCTCTCGTCCTGGCTCCGACCTGTTCTCGCTCTGTTTCTAGCCTGCCCTCGCCAAGGCTCCGCCCTGCTCTCTCTCTGGCTCTGGCCTTCTCTCGCTCTGGCTCTGGCCTGTTCTCGCCCAGGTTCCAGCCTGACCTTGCCTTGGCTCCGGCCTTCTTTCGCACTGGCTCTGGCCTGCCCTCGCCGAGGCTCCGGCCTGCCCTCGCCGAGGCTCCGGCCTTCTCTCGCTCTGGCCGGCTCTCGCTCTGGCTCTGGCCTGCCCTCGTCCTGGCTCCGGCCTGTTTTCACTCTGGCTCTGGCCTACCCTCGCCTTGGCTCCGGCCTACCCTCGCCTTGGCTCCGGCCTGCTCTCGCCTTAGCTCCGGCCGGCTCTCGCTCTGGCTCCGGTATGCCCTCGCCCTGATTCCGGCCTGCCCTTGCTCTAGCTCCAGCCAGCCCTTGCATTGGCTCCGGCCTGCTCTAGCCTTGACTCCGACCTGCTCTCGCCATGGCTCCGGCCTGCTCTCTCTCTGGCTCTGGCCTGTCCATGCCTTGGCTCCGGCCTGCTCTCTCTCTGGCTCTGGCCTGCCCTTGCCTTAGCTCTGGCCGGCTCTCGCTCTGACTCTGGCCTGCCCTGGCTCCGGCCTGCCCTCGTCCTTGCTCAGGCCTGCCCTCGTTCTGGTCTACCCTCGCCTTGGCTCTGGACTGCTCTTGCCTTGGCTCAGGCCTGCTCTCGCTCTGGCTCAGGCCTGCTCTCTCTCTGTCTCCGGCGTGCTCTCTCTCTGGCTCGGGCCAGCCCTTGCTCTAGCCCCGGCCGGCCCTCGCATTCGCTCCGGCCTGCTCTCGCCCTGGCTCCGACCTGCTCTCGCTCTGGTCTGCCCTCTCTCTGTCTCCGGCCTGCTCTCTCTCTGGCTCTCGACTGCCGAAGCCTTGGCTCCGGCCTGCTCTTCCTCTGGCTCTGGCCTGCCCTCGTCTTGACTCTGGCCTGATCTCGCTCTTGTTCTGGCCTGCCTTCGCCTTGGCTCCGGCCTGCTCTTGCTCTGGCTCAGGCCTGCTCTCGTTCTGGCTCAGGCCTGCCCTTACCTTGGCTCCGGACTGCTCTCGCTCTGGCCTGCTCTCGCTCTGGCAACCCCTCGCCTTGGCTCCGGCCTGCTCTTGCTCTGGCCTGCCCTCGCCTTGGCTCCGACCTGGTCTTACACTGGCTCTGGCCTGCCCTCGCCTTGGCTTCGGCCTGCTCTGGCTCTGGCCTGCCCTGGCTCGGGCCTGCTCTAGCCTTGGCTCCGGCCTTCTATCGCTCTGGCTCTGGCCTGCCCTTGCCTTGGCTCTGTCCTACTCTCGCTCTGGCTCTTGCCTGCCCTCGCCTTGGCTCCAATCAGCTCTCACCTTGGCTCCGGCCTGCTCTTGCTCTAGTTCCAGACTGCCTTGCCCTGGCTCCGGCCTGCTCTCGCTCTGGCCTGCCCTCGCCTTGGCTCCGACCTGCTCTTACACTGGCTCTGGCCTGCCCTCGCCCTGGCCCCGGCCTGCTCTCGCTCTGGCCTGCTCTCGCTCTGTCGTGCCCTCGCTCAGTCCTGCTCTCGCTCTGACTCTGGCCTGCCCTCGCTATGGCTCTGGCCTGCTCTGGATCTGGCTCTGGCCTGCCTTCTCCATGGCTACGGCCTGCTCTCGCCCTGGCTCCGGCCTGCTCTTGATCTGGACTGCCCTCGCCTTGGCTCCGGCCTGCTCTCGCCTTGGCTCAGGCTTGCTCTTGCTCTGGCTCCGGCCTGCCCTCGCCCAGGCTCCGGCCTGCCCTCGCCCTGGCTCTGACCAGCCCTCGTCTTGGCTCCGGCCTGCTCTCGCCCTGGATCTGGCCTGCCCTCGCCCTGGCTCCGGCCTGCTCTTGCTCTGGCTCTGGCCTGCCCTCGTCTTGACTTCGGCAAGCTCTCGCTCTGGTTCTGGCCTGTCTTCGCCTTGGCTCCGGCCTGCTCTCGCTCTGGTTCAGGCCAACTCTCGCTCTGGCCTACCTTTGCCTTGGCTCCGAACTGCTCTCGGTCGCTCTGGCTCTGGCGTGCTCTCGCCCTGGCTCCGGCCTGCTCTCGCTCTGGCCTGCTCTCGCCCTGGCTCCGGCCTGCTCTCGCTCTAGCTCCGGACTGCCCTCGCCCTGGCTCCGGCCTGCCATCGCTCTGGTTCCAGCCTGCCCTCGCCTTGGCTCCGGCCCGCTCTCGTCCTGGCTCCGACCTGTTCTCGCTCTGTTTCCAGCCAGCCCTCGCCAAGGCTCCTCCCTGCTCTCTCTCTGGCTCTGGCCTACTCTCGCTCTGGCTCTGGCCTGCCCTCGTCCTGGCTCCGACCTGCTCTCGCTCTGGCCTTCCCTAGCCCTGGCTCCGGCCTCCTCTCTCTCTGGCACTGGCCTGCCCTTGCCTTAGCTCCGGCCTGCTCTCGCTCTGACTCTGGCCTGCCCTCGCCATGGCTACTGCCTGCCCTCATCCTTGCTCCGGCCTGCTCTGGCTCTAGCTCTGTCCAACCCTCACCTTGGCTCCGGCCTGCTCGCGCCTTGGCTCCAGCCTGCTCTCGCTCTGGCTCCGGCCTGCCCTCATCCTGACTCCTGCCTGCCCTTGCTCTGGCTCCGGCCTGCCCTCGCCCTAGCTCCAGCCAGCCCTTGCATTGACTCCGACCTGCTCTAGCCCTGGCTCCGGCCTGCTCTCTCTCTGGCTCTGGCCTGCCCATGCCTTGGCTCCGGCCTGCTCTCTCTCTGGCTCTGGCCTGCCTTCGCCCTGGCTCCGGCCTGCCCTCGCCCTGGCTCCGGCCTGCCCTCGTCCTTGCTCAGGCCTGCTCTCGTTCTGGTCTACCCTCGCCTTGCCTCCGGACTGCTCTTGCCGTGGCTCAGGCCTGCTCTCGCTCTGGCTCAGGTCTGCTCTCTCTCTGCCTCGGGCCAGCCCTTGCTCTAGCTGCGGCCGGCCCTCTCATTCGCTCCGGCCTGCTCTCGCCCTGGCTCCGACCTGCTCTCGCTCTGGTCTGCCCTCTCTCTGTCTCCGGCCTGCTCTCTCTCTGGATCTCGACTGCCGAAGCCTTGGCTCCGGCCTGCTCTTCCTCTGGCTCAGGCCAGCCCTCATCTTGACTCTGGGTTGCTCTCGCTCTTGTTCAGGCCTGCCTTCGCCTTGGCTCCGGCCTGCTCTTGCTCTGGCTCAGGCCTGCTCTCGTTCTGGCTCAGGCCTGCCCTTGCCTTGGCTCCGGACTGCTCTCGCTCTGGCCTGCTCTCGCTCTGGCCTCCCCTCGCCTTGGCTCCGGCCTGCACTCGCTCTGGCCTGCCCTCGCCTTGGCTCCGAGCTGGTCTTACACTGGCTCTGGGGTGCCCTCGCCTTGGCTCTGGCCTGCTCTGGCTCTGGCCTGCCCTGGCTCTGCCCTCGCCTTGGCTCCAGCCAGCTCTCACCTTGGCTCCGGCCTGCTCTCGCTCTAGTTCCGGACTGCCCTTGCCCTGGCTCCGGCCTGCTCTCGCTCTGGCCTGCCCTCGCCTTGGCTCCGACCTGCTCTTACACTGGCTCTGGTCTGCCCTCGCCTTGGCTCCGGCCTTCTCTCACCTTGGCTCCGGCCTGCTCTCGCTCTAGTTTCGGACTGCCCTTGCCCTGGCCTGCCATCGCTCTGGCTCCGGCCTGCCATCGCTCTGGCCTGCCCTCGCCTTAGCTCCGGCCTGCTCTCACCCTGGCTCCGGCCTGCTCTCGCTATGGCTCTGGCCCGCCCTCGCCCTGGCTGCGGCCTGCTCTCTCTCTGGCTCTGGCCTGCCCTCGTCCTGGCTCCGGCATACTCTCACTCAGGCTGTGGCCTACTCTCGCTCTGGCTCTAGCCTCGCCCTGTCTCAGGCCTACGCTAGCCCTTGTTCCGGCCTACCCTTGCCTTGGCTCCGGCCTTCTCTTGCTCTGGCTCGCGCCTGCCCTCGTCTTGGCACCGGCCCGCTCTCACTCTGACTCTGGCCTGCCCTCACCCTGGCTCCGTCCTGCTCTGGATCTGGCTCTGGCCTGCCCTCGCCTTGGCTCCGGCCTGCTCTCGCCCTGGCTCCAGCCTGCTCTTGCTCTGGCCTGCCCTCGCCTTGGCTCCGGCCTGCTCTCGCTCTGGCTCCAGCCTGCCCTCGCTGTGGCTCCGGCCTGCCCTTGCTCTGGCTACGGCCAGCCTTCGCCTTGGCTCCGGCCTGCTCTCGCCCTGGCTCCGGCCTTCTCTTGCTCTGGCTCTGGCCTGCCCTCGTCTTGGCTCCGGCCTGCTCTTGCTCTGGCCTGCCCTCGTCTTGACTCCGGACTGCTCTCGCTCTGGTTCTGGCCTGCCTTCGCCTTGGCTCCGGCATGCCCTCGCTCTGGCTGGCTCAAGCCTGCTCTAGCTCTGGCTCTGGCCTGCCCTGGCTCCAGACTGCTCTCGCTCTGGCCTGCTCTTGCTCTGGCCCGCCCTCGCCTTGGCTCCGGCCTGCTCTCGCTCTTGCCTGCCCTCGCCTTGGCTCCGACCTGCTCTTGCTCTCGCTCTGGCCTGCCCTCGCCTTGGCTCCGGCATGCTCTCGCTCTGGCCCGCCCTGGCTCTGCTTCTGGGCTGCCCTCGCCTTGGCTCTGGCCTGCTGTCGCTCTGGCTCCGTCCGGCCTGCCCTCGCCCTAGCTCCGGCCTGCTCTCACTCTGCCTCCGGCCTGCCCTCGCCTTGGCTCCGGCCTGCCCTCGCTCTTTCTCCGGCCTGCTCTCGCTCTGGCCTGCCCTCGTCCTGACTCCGGCATTCTCTCGCTGTTGCACAGGCCTGCTCTCGATCTGGAACTGACCTGCTCTCGCTCTGGCCTGCCCTCACCTTGACTCCGGCTTGCTCTCGCTCTGGCCTGTCCTCGCCTTGGCTCCAGACTTCTCTCGCTCTGGCTCTCGCCTTCCCTAGCCTTGGCTCTGGCCTACTTTCGCTCTCTCTGGCCTGCCCTTGCCCTGGCTCCGGCCTGATCGCGCTCTGGCCTGCCCTCGCTTTGACTCTGGTCTGCCCTCGCCCTGGCTCCGGATTGCCCTCGCCTTGGCTCCGGCCTGCTCTCGCTCTGACTCTGGTCTGCCCTCGCCCAGGCTCCGGCCTGCTATGGCTCTAGCTCTGTCCTGCCCTCGCCTTGGCTACGGCCTGCTCTTGCCCTGGCTCCGGCTTGCCCTCGCCCTAACTCCAGCATTCTCTCGCTCTTGCACTGGCCAGCTCTCGATCTGGAACTGACCTGCTCTCGTTCTGGCTCTGGCCTGCCCTCACCTTGTCTCCGGCTTGCTCTCGCTCTGGCTCTGGCCTGTCCTCGCCTTGGCTCCGGACTTCTCTCGCTCTGGCTCTCGCCTGCCCTAGCCTTGGCTCTGGCCTCCTCTCACTCTCTCTGGCCTGCCCTTGCCCTGGCTCCGGCCTGATCTCGCTCTGGCCTGCCCTCGCCTTGGCTCCAGCCTGCTCTCGCTTTGACTCTGGTCTACCCTCGCCCAGGCTCCGGCCTGCTCTCGCTTTCCTCGCCCTGGCCTGCTCTCGCTCTGACTCCGGCCTGCTCTCGCCTTGGCTCTGGCTTGCTCTTGCTCCGGCCTGCCCTCGCCCTGGTTCCGGCCTCCCCTTGCTCTGACTCTGGCCAGCCCTCGCCTTGGCTCCGGCCCGCCCTCGCCCTGGCTCTGGCCTGCCCTCGCCCTGGCTCCGGCCTGCTTTTACTCTGGCTCTGGCCTGCCCTCATCTTGACTTCGGCATGCTCTCGCTCTGGTTCTGGCCTGCCCTCGCCTTGGCTCCGGACTGCTCTCGCTCGCTCTGGCTTGCTCTCGCTCTGGCCTGCCCTTGCCTTGTCTCCGGCCTTCTCTGACTCTGGCTCTGGCCTGCCCTCTTCTTGACTCCGGCATGCTCTCGCTCTGGTTCTGGCCTGCCTTCGCCTTGGCTCCGGCCTGCTCTCGCTCTGGCCTGTCCTGTCCTCGCATAGGCTCCGACCCGCTCTCGCCCTGGCTCCGGCCTGCTCTCGCTCTGGCCTGCCGTCGCCTTGGCTCCGGCCTGCTCTTGCCCTGGCTCCGGCCTGTTCTCGCTCTGGCCTGCCCTCGCCTTGGCTCCGGCCTGCTCTCGCTCTGACTCTGGTCTGCCCTCGCCTAGGCTCCGGCCTGCTCTGGCTCTAGCTCTGTCCTGCCCTCGCCTTGGCTCCGGCCTGCGCTCGCCTTAGCT
Organism: Phyllobates terribilis; assembly: GCF_046119375.1. Lineage (NCBI taxonomy): Eukaryota > Metazoa > Chordata > Amphibia > Anura > Dendrobatidae > Phyllobates > Phyllobates terribilis. Next base: position 2,277,220 of record NW_027362863.1, read on the forward strand.
CCGGCATGCTCTCGCCCTGGCTCCGGCCTGCCCTCTAACTGGCTCGGGCCTGCCCTCCCTCTGGCTCCAGCCTGCCCTCGCCCTGGCTCCGGCCTGCTCTTGCCTTGGCTCCGGCCTGCTCTCGCTCTGGCCTGTCCTCGCCTTGGCTCTAGCCTACTTTCGCTCTCGCTGGCCTGCCCTTGCCCTGGCTCCGGCCTGATCTCGCTCTAGCCTGCCCTCGCCTTGGCTCCAGCCTGCTCTCGCTTTCCTCGCCCTGGCTCCGGCCTGCCCTCGCTCTGACTCTGGTCTGCCCTTGCCCAGGCTCCGGCTTTAGCTCTGTCCTGCACTCGCCTTGGCTATGGCCTGCTCTCGACCTGGCTCCGGCTTGCTCTTGCTCTGGCCTGCCCTCTCCTTGGCTCCGGCCTGCTCTCGCCCTGGCTCCGGCCTGCTCTCGCTCTGGCTTCAGCCTGCCCTCACCCTGCTCCGGCCTGCCCTTGCTCTGGCTCCGGCCAGCTCCTGTTCGGGCTCCGGCCAGCCCTCGCCTTGGCTCCGGCCTGATCTCGCTCTGACTCTGGTCTGCCCTCACCCAGGCTCCGGCCTGCTCTGGCTCTAGCTCTGTCCTGCCCTCGCCTTGGCTTCGGCCTGCCCTCGCCTTAGCATGCCGGAGCTCTCGCCCTGGATCCGGCCTGCCCTCGGCCTGGCTCCGGCCTGCTCTCGCTCTGGCCTGCTCTCGCCCTGACTCCGGCATTCTCTCGCTCTTGCACTGGCCTGCTCTCGATCTGGAACTGACCTGCTCTCGTTCTGGCTCTGGCCTGCCCTCACCTTGTCTCCGGCTTGCTCTCGCTCTGGCTCTGGCCAGTCCTCGCCTTGGCTCCGGATTTCTCTCACTCTGGCTCTCGCCTGCCCTAGCCTTGGCTCTGGCCTACTTTCGCTCTCTCTGGCCTGCCCTTGCCCTGGCTCCGGCCTGATCTCGCTCTAGCCTGCCCTCGCCTTGGCTCCAGCCTGCTCTTGCTTTCCTCGCCCTGGCTCCGGCCTGCTCTCGCTCTGACTCTGGTCTGCCCTCGCCCAGGCTCCGGCTTGCTCTGGCTTTAGCTCTGTCCTGCACTCGCCTTGGCTATGGCCTGCTCTCGACCTGGCTCCGGCTTGCCCTCATCCTGCCTCTGGCATGCTCTTGCTCTGGCTCTGGCCTGCCCTCTCCTTGGCTCCGGCCTGCTCTCGCCCTGGCTCCGGCCTGCTCTCGCTCTGGCTTCAGCCTGCCCTCGCCCTGCTCCGGCCTGCCCTTGCTCTGGCTCCGGCCAGCTCCTGTTCGGGCTCCGGCCAGCCCTCGCCTTGGCTCCAGCCTGCTCTTTCTTGCTCTGGCTCTGGCCTGCCCTCGTCTTGACTCCGGCCTGCTCTCTCTTTGGTTCTGCCCTGCCTTCGCCTTGGCTCCGGCCTGCTCTCGCTCAAGCCTATTCTCTCTCTGGCTCTGGCCTGCCCTTGCCCTGGCTCCGGCCTGCCCTCGCTCTGGCCTGCCCTCGCCTTGGCTCCAGCCTGCTCTCGCTTTGACTCTGGTCTACCCTCGCCCAGGCTCCGGCCTGCTCTCGCTTTCCTCGCCCTGGCTCCGGCCTGCCCTCGCCTTGGCTCCGGCCTGCTCTCGCCCTGGACTGCCCTTGCCTTAGCTCCGGCCTGCTCTCGCCTTGGCTCTGGCTTGCTCTTGCTCTGGCTCCGGCCTGCCCTCGCCCTGGCTCCGGCCTCCCCTTGCTCTGACTCTGGCCAGCCCTCGCCTTGGCTCTGGCTCGCCCTCGCCCTGGCTCTGGCCTGCCCTCGCCCTGGCTCCGGCCTGCTTTTACTCTGGCTCTGGCCTGCCCTCATCTTGACTTCGGCATGCTCTCGCTCTGGTTCTGGCCTGCCCTCGCTCGCTCTGGCTTGCTCTCGCTCTGGGCTGCCCTTGCCTTGGCTCCGGCCTTCTCTGACTCTGGCCTGCCCTCTTCTTGACTCCGGCATGCTCTCGCTCTGGTTCTGGCCTGCCTTCGCCTTGGCTCCGGCCTGCTCTCGCTCTGGCTCTGGCCTGTCCTCGCATAGGCTCCGACCCGCTCTCGCCCTGGCTCCGGCCTGCTCTCGCTCTGGCCTGCCGTCGCCTTGGCTCCAGCCTGCTCTTGCCTTGGCTCCGGCCTGATCTCGCTCTGGCCTGCCCTCGCCTTGGCTCCTGCCTGCTCTCGCTCTGACTCTGGTCTGCCCTCGCCTAGGCTCCAGTCTGCTCTGGCTCTAGCTCTGTCCTGCCCTCGCCTTGGCTCCGGCCTGCGCTCGCCTTAGCTCCGGCATGCTCTCGCCCTGGCTCCGGCCTGCCCTCTAACTGGCTCCGGCCTGCCCTCGCCCTGGCTCCGGCCTGCTCTCGCCCTGGCTCCGGCCTGCTCTCGCGCTGGCCTGTCCTCGCCTTGGCTCCGGACTTCTCTCACTCTGGCTTTCGCCTGCCCTAGCCTTGGCTCTGGCCTACTTTCGCTCTCTCTGGCCTGCCCTTGCCCTGGCTCCGGCCTGATCTCGCTCTAGCCTGCCCTCGCCTTGGCTCCAGCCTGCTCTCGCTTTCCTCGCCCTGGCTCCGGCCTGCCCTCACTCTGACTCTGGTCTGCCCTCGCCCAGGCTCCGGCCTGCTCTGGCTTTAGCTCTGTCCTGCACTCGCCTTGGCTATGGCCTGCTCTCGACCTGGCTCCGGCTTGCCCTCGTCCTGGCTCCGGCGTGCTCTTGCTCTGGCCTGCCCTCTCCTTGGCTCCGGCCTGCTCTCGCCCTGGCTCCGGCCTGCTCTCGCTCTGGCTTCAGCCTGCCTTCGCCCTGCTCCGGCCTGCCCTTGCTCTGGCTCCGGCCAGCTCCTGTTCGGGCTCCGGCCAGCCCTCGCCTTGGCTCCAGCCTGCTCTTTCTTGCTCTGGCTCTGGCCTGCCCTCGTCTTGACTCCGGCCTGCTCACGCTTTGGTTCTGCCCCGCCTTCGCCTTGGCTCCGGCCTGCTCTCGCTCAAGCCTATTCTCTCTCTGGCTCTGGCCTGCCCTTGCCTTGGCTCCGGATTGCTCTCGCTCTGGCACTGGCCTGCTCTCGTTCTGTCTCTGGCCTGCCGTCGCCTTGGCTCCGGCCTGCTCTTGCCCTGGCTCCGGCCTGATCTCGCTCTGGCCTGCCCTCGCCTTGGCTCCGGCCAGCTCTCGCTCTGACTCTGGTCTGCCCTCGCCCAGGCTCCGGCCTGCTCTGGCTCTAGCTCTGTCCGGCCCTCGCCTTGGCTCTGGCCTGCCCTCGCCTTAGCATGCCGGAGCTCTCGCCCTGGATCCGGCCTGCCCTCGGCCTGGCTCCGGCCTGCCCTCTAAGTGGCTCCGGCCTGCCCTCTAAGTGGCTCCGGCCTGCCCTCCCTCTGGCTCCAGCCTGCCCTCGCCCTGGCTCCGGCATGCTCTTGCCCTGGCTCCGGCCTGCTCTCACTCTGGCTTTAGCCTGCCCTTGCTCTGGCTTCGGCCAGCCCTCGCCTTGGCTCCAGCCTGCTCTTGTTCTAGCTCTGGCCTGCCCTCGTCTTGACTCCGGCCTGCTCTCGCTTTGGTTATGGCCTGCCTTTGCCTAGGCTCCGGCCTGCTCTTGCTCTCGCTCGGCCGACTCTCTCTCTGGCTCTGGCCTGCCCTTGCCTTGGCTCCGGACTGCTCTCGCTCTGGCACTGGCCTGATCTCGCTCTGGCACTGGCCTGCTCTCGTTCTGGCTCTTGCCTGCCCTCACCTTGGCTCCGGCCTGCTCTCGCTCTGGCCTGCTGTCGCCTTGGCTCCAGCCTGCTCTCGCTCTAGCCTGCTGTCGCCTTGGCTCCAGCCTGCACTCGCTCTGGTTCATGCCTGCCCTTGCCTCGGCTCGGGCCTGCTCTCGCTCTGGCTCGGGCCTGCTCTCGCTCTGGCTCGGGTCTGCCTCTCCTTGGCTCCGGTCTTCTCTCGCTCTGGCTCACGCCTGCCCTCGTCTTGGCTCCGGCCTGCTCTCGCTCTGACTCTGGCCTGCCCTCGCCCTGGCTCCGTCCTGCTCTGGATCTGGCTCTGGCCTGCCCTGGCCTTGGCTCCGGCCTGCTGTTGCCCTGGCTTCAGCCTGCTCTCGCTCTGGCCTGCCCTGGCCTTGGTTCCGGCCTGCTCTCGCTCTGGCTCCAGCCTGCCCTCGCTGTGGCTCCAGCCTGCCCTTGCTCTGGCTACGGCCAGCTTACGCCTTGGCTCCGGCCTGCTCTCGCCCTGGCTCCGGCCTTCTCTTGCTCTGGATCTGGACTGCCCTCGCCCTGGCTCCGGCCTGCTCTTGCTCTGGCCTGCCCTCGTCTTGACTCCGGACTGCTCTCGCTCTGGTTCTGGCCTGCCTTCACCTTGGCCCCGGCATGCCCTCGCTCTGGCCCAAGCCTGCTCTGGCTCCAGACTGCTCTCGCTCTGGCTCTGGCCTGCACTCGCCTTGGCTCCGGCCTGCTCTGACTCTTGCCTGCCCTCGCCTTGGCTCCGACCTGCTCTTGCTCTCGCTCTGGCCTGTCCTCGCCTTGGCTCGGGCCAGCTCTCGCTCTGGCCCGCCCTGGCTCTGCTTCTGGCCTGCCCTCACCTTGCCTCTGGCTTGCTCTCGCTCTGGCTCCGTCCGGCCTGCCCTCGCCCTGGCTCCGGCCTGCTCTCACTCTGCCTCCGGCCTGCCCTCGCCTTGGCTCCGGCCTGCTCTCGCTCTGGCTCCGGCCTGCTCTAGCTCTGGCCTGTCCTCGCCTTGGCTCCAGACTTCTCTCGCTCTGGCACTCGCCTGCCCTAGCCTTGGCTCTGGCCTACTTTCGCTCTCTCTGGCCTGCCCTTGCCCTTGCTCCGGCCTGATCTTGCTCTGGCCTGCCCTCGCCTTGGCTCCAGCCTGCTCTCGCTTTGACTCTGGTCTGCCCTCTCCCTGGCTCCGGCCTGCCCTCGCCTTGGCTCCGGCCTGCTCTCGCTCTGACTCTGCTCTGCCCTCGCCCAGGCTCTGGCCTGCTATGGCTCTAGCTCTGTCCTGCCCTCGCCTTGGCTACGGCCTGCTCTCGCCCTGGCTCCGGCTTGCCCTCCTCCTGGCTCCAGCCTGCTCTCGCTCTGGCCTGCCCTCGACCTTTCTCCGGCCTGCTCTCGCCCTGACTCCGGCATTCTCTCGCTCTTGCACTGGCCTGCTCTCGATCTGGAACTGACCTGCTCTCGTTCTGGCTCTGGCCTGCCCTCACCTTGTCTCCGGCTTGCTCTCGCTCTGGCCTGTCCTCGCCTTGGCTCCGGACTTCTCTCGCTCTGGCTCTCGCCTGCCCTAGCCTTGGCTCTGGCCTACTTTCGCTCTCTCTAGCCTGCTCTTGCCCTGGCTCCGGCCTGATCTCGCTCTGGCCTGCCCTCGCCCAGGCTCCGGCCTGCTCTCGCTTTCCTCGCCCTGGCTCCGGCCTGCCCTCGCCTTGGCTCCGGCCTGCTCTCGCTCTGACTCTGGTCTGCCCTCGCCCAGGCTTCGGCCTGCTCTGGCTTTAGCTCGATTCTGCCCTCATCCTGGCTCCGGCCTGCTCTTGCTCTGGCCTGCCCTCTCCTTGGCTCCGGCCTGCTCTCGCCCTGGCTCCGGCCTGCTCTCGCTCTGGCTCCGGCCTGCCCTTGCTCTGGCTCCGGCCAGCTCCTGTTCTGGCTCCGGCCAGCCCTCGCCTTGGCTCCAGCCTGCTCTTTCTTGCTCTGGCTCTGGCCTGCCCTCGTCTTGACTCCGGCCTGCTCTCGCTTTGGTTCTGGCCTGCCTTCGCCTTGGCTCCGGCCTGCTCTCGCTCAGGCCTATTCTCTCTCTGGCCTGCCCTTGCCTTGGCTCCGGACTGCTCTCGCTCTGGCACTGGCCTGATCTCGCTCTGGCACTGGCCTGCTCTCGTTCTGGCTCTTGTCTGCCCTCACCTTGGCTCCGGCCTGCTCTCGCTCTGGCCTGCCGTCGCCTTGGCTCCGGCCTGCTCTTGCCCTGGCTCCGGCCTGATCTCGCTCTGGCCTGCCCTCCCTCTGGCTCCAGCCTGCCCTCACCTTGGCTCCGGCCAGCTCCTGCCCTCGCCTAGGCTCCGGCCTGCCCTCGCCCTGGCTCCGGCCTGCCCTCGCCCTGGCTCCGGCCTGCCCTCGACCTGGCTCCGGCCTGCCCTCGCACTGGCTCCGGCCTGCCCTCGACCTGGCTCCGGCCTGCCCTCGACCTGGCTCCGGCCTCCTCTTGCTCTGACTCTGGCCTGCCCTCGCCCTGGCTACGGCCTGCTCTGGCTCTGTCCTGCCCTCGCCTTGGCTCCGGCTCGTTCTCGCCTAGGCTCCGGCCTGCCCTCGTCCTGGCTCCAGCCTGCTCTCTTTCTTGCCTGCCCTCGCTTTGGCTCTAGCCTACTCTCGCTCTGGCCTGCCCTCGTTCTGGCCCCGGCCTGCTCTCGCTCTGGCATGCCCTCGCCTTGGCTCCGGCCTCCTCTCGCTCTGACTCTGGCCTGCCTTCGCCCTGGCTCCGGCCTGCTCTGGCTCTGTTCTGCCCTCGCCTTGCCTCTGGCCTGCTCTCTCCCAGGCTCCAGCCTGCCCTCGTCCTGGCTCCGGCCTGCCCTCGCTTTGGCTCCGGCTTGCTCTCGCCTTAGCTTCGGCCTGCTCTCGCCCTGGCTCCGACCTGCTCTCGCTCTGGCTCTGTCCTGCCCTCGCCCTGGCTCCGGCCTGCTCTAGCTCTGGTTCTGGCCTGCCCTTGCCTTGGCTCCGGACTGCTCTCACTCTGGCACTGGGATGCTCTCGCTCTGGATCTGGCCAGCCCTCCCTGCCATTGCTCTGGCTCTGGCCTGCCCTCGCGCTGGCTCCGGCATGCCCTCACCCTGGCTCCGACCTGCTCTGGCTCTGGCCTGCCCTTGCCTTGGCTCCGGACTGCTCTCGCTCTGGCCTGCTCTCGCCTTGGCTCCGGCCTGCCATAGCTCTGGCTCCGGCCTGCTCTCGCTCTGGTTCTGGCCTGCCCTTGCCTTGGCTCCGGACAGCTCTCACTCTGGCACTGGCCTGCTCTCGGTCTGGCTCTGGCCTGCCCTCGCTCTGGCCTCCCCTGGCTCCGGCCTGCCTTCACCCTGGCTCCGACCTGCTCTCGCTCTGGCTCTGGCCTGCCCTAGCCTTGGCTCCGACCTGCTCTCGCTCTGGCTCTGGCCTGCCCTAGCCTTGGCTCCGACCTGCTCTCACTCTGGCTCCGGCCTGCCCTCACCTTGGCTCCGGCTTGCTCTGACTCGGCCTCTGGCCTGCCCTTGCCTTGGCTCTCGCTCTTACTCTGGCCTGCCCTTGCCCTGGCTCCGGCCTGCCCTCGTCCTTCCTCAGGCCTGCTCTCATTCTGGTCTACCCTCGCCTTGGCTCCGGACTGCTCTCGCTCTGGCTCCGGCCTGCCCTTGCTCTGGCTCCGGCCTGCCCTCGCCCTAACTCCGGCCTGCCCTCGCCCTGACTCCTGTCTGCCCTTGCTCTGGCTCCGTCCTACCCTCGCCCTGATTCCGGCCTTCCCTTGCTCTAGCTCCAGCCAGCCGTTGCATTGGCTCCGGCCTGCTCTAGCCTTGACTTCGACCTGCTCTCGCCCTGGCTCCGGCCTGCTATCTCTCTGGCTCAGGCCTGCATACTATGCTTTGGCTCCGGCCTGCTCTTTCTCTGGCCTGCCCTTGCCTTAGCTCTGGCCGGCTCTCGCTCTGACTCTGGCCCACCCTCGCCTTGGCTCCGGCCTGCTCTTGCCTTGGCTCCGGTCTACTCTCGCTCTGGCTCCGGCCTGCCCTCGCCCTGACTCCGGCCTGCCCTTGCTCTAGCTCCGGCCTGCACTCGCATTAGCTCCGGCCTGCTCTCGCACTGGCTCCGACCTGCTCTCGCACTGGCCTGCCCTCGCTCTGGCTCCGGCCTGCTCTCTCTCTGGCTCTCGCCTGCCGATGCCTTGGCTCCGGCCTGCTCTTCCTCTGGCTCTGGCCTGCCCTCGTCTTGACTCTGGCCTGCCTTCGACTTGGCTCCGGCCTGCTCTTGCACTGGCTCAGGCCTGCTCTCGCTCTGGCCTGCCCTTGCCTTGGCTCCGGGAGACTGCTCTCGCTCTGGCCTGCTCTCGCTCTGGCCTCCCCTCGCCTTGGCTCCGGCCCGCTCTCGCTCTAGCTCTGGCCTGCCTCGCCTTGGCTCTAACCTGCACTTGCTCTGGCTCTAGCCAGCCCTCGCCTTGGCTCCGGCCTGCTCTCGCTCTGGCCTGCCCTGGCTCTGCCTCTGGCCTGCCCTCGCCTTGGCTCCAGCCAGCTCTCGCTCTAGTTACGGACTGCCCTTGCCCTGGCTCCAGCCTGCCATCGTTCTGGCTCCGGCCTGCCCTCGCCTTAGCTCCGGACTGCTCTCGCCCTGGCTCCAGCCTGCTCTCGCTTTGGCTCTGGCCCGCCATCGCCCTGGCTCCGGCCTGCTCTCTCTCTGGCTCTGGCCTGCCCTCGCCCTGGCTCCGGCATACTCTCACTCTTGCTGTGGCCTGCTCTCGCTCTGGCCTCGCCCTGTCTCGGGCCTGCTCTGGCCCTTGTTCCGGCCTGCCCTTGCCTTGGCTCCAGCCTTCTCTCGCTCTGGCTCTGACCTGCCCTTGCCTTGGCTCTGGCCTACTCTCGATCTGGCTCTTGCCTGCATTCGCCCTGGCTCCGGCCTGCTCTCACTTTGGTTCTGGCCTGCTCTTGCTCTGGCTCTGGCCTCCCCTCGCCTTGGCTCCGGCCTGCTCTTGCTCTGACTCTGGCCTGCCCTCGCCCCTGACTCCGGCCTGCTCTGGATCTGGCTCTGGCCTGCCCTCGCCTTGGCTCCGGCCTGCTCTTGGTCTGGATCTGGTCTGCCCTCGCCTTGGATCCGGCCTGCTCTGGCCTTGGCTCCGGCCTGCTCTCGCTCTGGCTCCGGCCTGTCCTCGCACTGGCTCCGGCCTGCCCTTGCTCTGGCTCCGGCCAGCTCTTGCCTTGGCTCCGGCCTTTTCTCGCCCTTGTTCCGGCCAGCCTTTGCCCTTGCTCTGGCCTACTCTCGCTCTGGCCTGCCCTGGCTTTGGCCTTCCCTCGCCTTGGCTCCGGGCTAATCTCGGCTTGGCTCCGGCCTGCTCTCGCTCTACATCCGGACTGCCCTCGCCCTGGCTCCGGACTGCTCTTGCCCTGGCGCCAGCCTGCTCTCGCCCTGGCTCTGGCCTGCCCTAGCCCTGGTTCCGGCCTGCCCTAGCCCTGGCTCCGGCCTACTTTTGCTCTGGCCTGCTCTCGCTCTGGCCTCGAACTGTCTCCGGCCTGCTCTCCCCCTGGCTCCGGCCTCCCTTGCCTTGGCTCCGGCCTTCTCTTGCTCTAGCTCTGGCCAGCCCTTGCCTTGGCTCTGGCCTACTCTTGCTCTGGCTCTGGCCTGCCCTCACCCTGGCCTGCTGTCGCTCTGGCCTGCTCTCGCTCTGGCGTGCCCTCGCCTTGGCTCCGTCCTGCTCTCACTGTGACTCTGGCCTGCCCTTGCTCTGGCTCCGGCCAGCTCTCGCCTTGGCTCCGGCCTGCTCTCGCCCTGGCTCCAGCCTGCTCTTGCTCTGGTCAGCCCTCGCCCTGGCTCCGGCCTACTCTTGCTCTTGCTCTGGCCTGCTCTTGCTCTGGTCTGGCCTCGTCTTGACTCCGGCCTGTTCTCGCCCTTGTTCCGGCCAGCCTTTGCCCTGTCTCCGGCCTGCTCTCGCCCTGGCTCCGACCTACTCTCGCTCTGGCTCTGGCCTGCCCTGGCTCTGCCTCTGGCCTGCCCTCGCCTTGGCTCCGGGCTGCTCTCGGCTTGGCTCCGGCCTGCTCTCGCTCTACATCCGGACTGCCCTCACCCTGGCTCCGGACTGCCCTGGCCGTGGCTCCGGACTGCTCTCGCCCTGGCTCCTGCCTGCTCTCTATCTGGCTCTGGCCTGCCCTAGCCCTGGCTCCGGCCTACTTTCGCTCTGGCTCTGGCCTGCTCTCGCTCTGGCCTCGAACTGTCTCCGGCCTGCTCTCGCCCTGGGTCCGGCCTGCCCTTGCCTTGGCTCCGGACTTCTCTTGCTCTAGCTCTGGCCTGCCCTTGCCTTGGCTCTGGCCTACTCTTGCTCTGGCCTGCCCTCGCCCTGGCCTGCTGTCGCTCTGGCCTGCTCTCGCTCTGGCGTGCCCTCGCCTTGGCTCCGTCCTGCTCTCACTGTGACTCTGGCCTGCCCTCGCCCTGGCTCCGGCTCTGGCCTGCCCTCTCCTTGGCTCCGGCCTGCTCTCGCCCTGGACTGCCCTTGCCTTAGCTCCGGCCTGCTCTCGCCTTGGCTCTGGCTTGCTCTTGCTCTGGCTCCGGCCTGCCCTCGCCCTGGCTCAGGCCTCCCCTTGCTCTGACTCTGGCCAGCCCTCGCCTTGGCTCCGGCCCGCCCTCGCCCTGGCTCCGGCCCGCCCTCGCCCTGGCTCCGGCCTGCTTATACTCTGGCTCTGGCCTGCCCTCATCTTGACTTCGGCATGCTCTCGCTCTGGTTCTGGCCTGCCCTCGCCTTGGCTCCGGACTGCTCTCGCTCGCTCTGGCTTGCTCTCGCTCTGGCCTGCCCTTGCCTTGGCTCCGGCCTTCTCTGACTCTGGCCTGCCCTCTTCTTGACTCCGGCATGCTCTCGCTCTGGTTCTGGCCTGCCTTCGCCTTGGCTCCGGCCTTCTCTCGCTCTGACCTGCCCTCGCTGAGGCTCCGGCCTGCTCTAGCTCTGGCCTGCGCTCGTCTTGGCTCCGGCCTGCCCTCGTCCTGGCTCTGGACTGTTTTCACTCTGGCTCTGGCCTACCCTCGCCTTGGCTCCGGCCTGTTCCCGCCTTTGCTCCGGCCGACTCTCGCTCTGGCTCCGGCATGACCTCGCCCTGACTCCGGCCTGCTCTCTCTCTGGCTCTGGCCGGCCCTTGCCTTAGCTCCGGCATGCTCTCGTTCTGACTTTGGCCTGCCCTCGCCCTGGCTAGTGCCTGCCCTCATCCTTGCTCCGGCCTGCTCTCGCTCTGTCCTACCCTCACCTTGGCTCCGGCCTGCTCTCGCCTTGGCTCCAGCCTGCTTTCGCTCTGGCTCCGGCCTGCCCTCGCCCTGACTCCAGCCTGCCCTTGCTCTGGCTCCGGCCTGCCCTCGCCCTGATTCCGGCCTGCCCTTACATTGGCTCCGGCCAGCCCTAACCTTGACTCCGACCTGTTCTCGCCATGGCTCCGGCCTACTCCCTCTCTGGCTCTGGCCTGCTCGGCTCTGGCCTGCCCTCGTCCTGGCTCCGGCCTGCTTTCACTCTGGCTCTGGCCTACCCTCGCCTTGCCTCCGGCCTGTTCCTGCCTTAGCTCCGGCCGGCTCTCGCTCTGGCTCCAGCATACCCTCGCCCTGACTCTAGCCTGCCCTTGCTCTGGCTCCGACCTGCTCTCGCCTTGGCTCCGACCTGCTCTCACTCTGGCCTTCCCTCGTCCTGGCTCCGGCCTGCTCTCGCTCTGACTCTGGCCTGCCCTCGCCCTGGCTACTGCCTGCCTTCATCCTTGCTCCGGCTTGCTCTCGCTCTGTCCTACCCTCACCTTGGCTCCGGCCTGCTCTCGCCCTGGCTCCAGCCTGCTTTCGCTCTGGCTCCGGCCTGCCCTCGCCTTGAAACAGCCTGCCCTTGCTCTGGCTCCGGCCTGCCTTCGCCCTGATTCCGGCCTGCCCTTGGCTTGGCTCCGGCCTTCTCTCGCTCTGGCCTGCCCTTGCTCTGGCTCTGACCTGCTCTCGCTCTGGCGTGCCCTCACCTTGGCTCTGGCCTGCTCTCGCTCTGGCCTGCCCTCGCCATGGCTCCGGCCTGCCCTCGCCTGGCTCCGGCCTGCTCTCTCTCTGGCCTGCCCTTGCCTTGGCTCCAGCCTACTCTTGCCTTGGTTCCGGCCTGCTCTCGCTCTGGCCTCACTCACTGTAATGCACATGCCCGGGCTGAGCGGCGTGTGCGTGTGATTCCACTGGACCGTGCCGGAGAGTGAATGCCTGGAGGGGCGTAACTAGGTATTCACCCGATCCGACCAGGGTCGCACGACGTCATACGACGCCAGTGCACCAAGGAGGAACCGAGCAGAGGGACCAGGTGCTACTCCAGGACAGACCCCGGACACGGCTGTTGACCCACACAGGGGAATACAGGAACAGACTGGTTAGGCTGGCACACAGACTGGTGGGAATAGGCAGGCACGACTGGTATGCAGGCAGGCGGGTATGCAGGCAGGGGGGTACAGGCAAGCACGGCTAGAGTGCAGACAGGAAGGCACTAGCAGGTAGGAACACAGGCGGGATAGGTCCCAGTACACACTGGGACTCTGGAACAGAACCACAGATGTGGCGGACAAACACAGCAGAGTGAGGCCGCCCAAAGAGGTGAGCGAGAGCAGGGCAGGACGAGACCGCCCGGAGCAGTGAGCAAGAGCAGAGCAGGACGAGACCGCCCGGAGCGGTGAGCAAGAGCAGAGCAGGACGAGACCGCCCAGAGCGGTGAGCAAGAGCAGAGCAGGACGAGACCGCCCGGAGCGGTGAGCAAGAGCAGAGCAGGACGAGACCGCCCGGAGCGGTGAGCAAGAGCAGAGCAGGACGAGACCGCCCGGAGCGGTGAGCAAGAGCAGAGCAGGACGAGACCGCCCGGAGCGGTAAGCAAGAGCAGAGCAGGACGAGACCGCCCGGAGCGGTGAGCAAGAGCAGAGCAGGACGAGGCCGCCCGGAGCGGTGAGCAAGAGCAGAGCAGGACGAGGCCGCCCGGAGCGGTGAGCAAGAGCAGAGCAGGACGAGACCGCCCGGAGCGGTGAGCAAGAGCAGAGCAGGACGAGACCGCCCGGAGCGGTGAGCAAGAGCAGAGCAGGACGAGACCGCCCGGAGCGGTGAGCAAGAGCAGAGCAGGACGAGACCGCCCGGAGCGGTGAGCAAGAGCAGAGCAGGACGAGACCGCCCGGAGCGGTGAGCAAGAGCAGAGCAGGACGAGGCCGCCCGGAGCGGTGAGCAAGAGCAGAGCAGGACGAGGCCGCCCGGAGCGGTGAGCAAGAGCAGAGCAGGACGAGGCCGCCCGGAGCGGTGAGCAAGAGCAGAGCAGGACGAGGCCGCCCGGAGCGGTGAGCAAGAGCAGGACGAGGCCGCCCGGAGCGGTGAGCAAGAGCAGAACGAGGCCGCCCGGAGCGGTGAGCAAGAGCAGAGCAGGACGAGGCCACCCGGAGCGGTGAGCAAGAGCAGAGCAGGACGAGACCGCCTGGAGCGGTGAGCAAGAGCAGAGCAGGATGAGACCGCCTGGAGCGGTGAGCAAGAGCAGAGCAGGACGAGACCGCCTGGAGCGGTGAGCAAGAGCAGAGCAGGACGAGACCGCCTGGAGTGGTGAGCAAGGGCAGAGCAGGACGAGACCGCCTGGAGCGGTGAGCAAGAGCAGAGCAGGACGAGACCGCCTGGAGCGGTGAGCAAGGGCAGAGCAGGACGAGACCGCCTGGAGCGGTGAGCAAGAGTAGAGTAGGACGAGGCCGCCTGGAGCGGTGAGCAAGAGTAGAGCAGGACGAGGCCGCCTGGAGCGGTGAGCAAGAGTAGAGCAAGACTGCCGGAGCAGTGAGCAAAAGGATAAGAGCAGAGCGAGACTGCCGGAGCAGTGAGCAAAAGGGTCAGAGCGGAGCAAGGCTGCCAAAGCAGCAAGCAAAAGGGTCAGAGCGGAGCAAGGCTGCCGGAGCAGTGAGCAAAAGGGTCAGAGCGGAGCAAGGCTGCCAGAGCAGTGAGCAAAAGGGTCAGAGCGGAGCAAGGCTGCTGGAGCAGCGAGCAAAAGGGTCAGAGCGGAGCAAGGCTGCCGGAGCAGTGAGCAAAAGGGTCAGAGCGGAGCAAGGCTGCCAGAGCAGTGAGCAAAAGGGTCAGAGCGGAGCAAGGCTGCTGGAGCAGCGAGCAAAAGGGTCAGAGCGGATCAAGGCTGCCGGAGCAGCGAGCAAAAGGGTCAGAGCGGAGCAAGACTGCCGGAGCAGTGAGCAAGGCAGAGCAGGCTAGAACCGCCGGAGCGGTGAGCAAGGCAGAGCAGGGGGGACAGGGCTCTGTTCACACGGAACAGACAGGAAGGGAAAGGCAGATCCAGATACCTACAGGGTACTTGCAGTGAAGTAGCGAGTGGACCACAAACTCACAAACGGGAGTACAGAGACAACAAGCAGGAGTTAGGTACGAGTTCAGACTCTGCAGAAAAAGGAAAGGAACGGACATAGAGAAAAAACAGGTAAAAGATAGAAGAGAGTTCAGACTGGAACTGAGTGTACGGAGGAGACCGACACTGCAGCGGAATACAGGAGCGGGTCTGGGAATACGGCCCCCAGAGAGGCGGGACGAACAGGCAAGGAGCGTGTTCAGACAGGACAGACAAGATACAGGAGCGGGTCTAGGTAATCGGCCCCTAGAAGGCGGGAGGAACAGGCTAGGAGCGTGTTCAGACAGGCCTGGAAATACAGGATAGGCAGACAAGAGAACACAGACCGGGACCTGGCACCTTCAGAGTGAAAGCACACACTGAATGAAACACAATGCTCAGGCATGGGTTAATTGGAGCAGCTGGTTTAAATACCAGGTGACAGACAGCAATAGGCTGAGGACGCACAAGGGGTGTGCCCACAGCAGGTACAAGAAGCAGGAAGTGATCGGGCGCCGCCCTTAAGCAGCAGCACACAGAAGCAAACAGACAGCATGGAGGGAAGCCAGAGAGACATTCTGGATTGGAGATCAAGTGCGCGCTCTTGCACAGTGGGAGATGGACCACTATGCAAGGACGCCGCCAGGTATGTTACACTCACCCTGTCTCCGGCCTGCTCTCGTCCTGCTTTCGGCCTGCCCTTGCCTTGGCTCTGGCCTTCTCTCGCTCTGACCTGCCCTTGCCTTGGCTCTGGCCTACTCTCGCTCTGGCCTGCCCTCGCCCTGGCTCCGGCCTGCTCTCGCTCTGGCCTGCTCTCGCCTTGGCTCCGGCCTGCTCTCGCATTGGCTCCAGCCTGCTCTCGCCCTGCTCTCGCTCTGGCCTGCTCTCGCCCTGGCTCTGGCCTACTCTCGCTCTGGCCTGCTCTCGCTCTGGCCTCGCCCTGTCTCCGGCATGCTCTCGCCCTGGTTCTGGTCTCACCTTGCCTTGGCTCTGGCCTTCTATCGCTCTGGCCTGCCCTTGCCTTGGCTCTGGCCTACCCTCGCCTTGGCTCCGGCCTGCCCTCGCCCTGGCTCCGACCTGCCCTCGCCCTGGCTCCGACCTGCTCTCGCCCTGGCTCCGACCTGCCCATGCCTTGGCTCCAGCCTGCTCTTCCTCTGGCTCTGGCCTGCCCTCCTCTTGACTCCTCTAGCCTGATCTCCCTCTTGTTCTGCCCTGCCTTCCCCATGGCTCCAGCCGGCTCTCGCTCTGGCTCAGGCCTGCTCTCGCTCTGGCCTGCCCTAGCTCTGGCTCCGGACTGCTCTCGCTCTGGCCTGCCCTCGCCCTGGCTCCGGCATACTCTCGCTCTGGCTCTGGCCTCGTCCTGTCTCCGGCATGCTCTCGCCCTTGTTCCGGCCTGCCCTTGCCTTGGCTCCGGCCTTCTCTCGCTCTGGCCTGCCCTTGCCTTGGCTCTGGCCTGCCCTCGCCCTGGCTCCGGCCCTCTCTCGCTCTGGCTCTGGCCTGCTCTTGCCTTGGCTCTGGCCTACTCAAGCTCTGGCCTGCCCTCGCCTTGGCTCCGGCCTGCTCTCGCTCTGGCCTGCCATCGCCCTGACTCCAGCCTGCTCTGGATCTGGCTCTGGCCTGCCCTCGCCTTGGCTCCAGCGCGCTCTCGCTCTGGCCTGCCCTCGCCTTGGCTCCGGCCAAATCTCGCCTTGGCTCCGGCCTGCTCTCGCTTCGGCCAGCCCTCGCCTTGGCTCCGGCCTGCTCTCACCCTGGCTCCGGCCTGCCCTTGCTCTGGCTCTGGCCTGCCCTCGTCTTGACTCCGGCCTGATCTCGCTCTTCTTCTGGCCTGCCTTCACCATGGCTCCGGCCCTGCTCTCGCCTTGGCGCTGGCCTACTTTCGCTCTAGCTTCGGACTGCCCTCGCCTTGGCTCTGGCCTGCTCTTCGCCCTGGCCTGCCCTTGCCCTGTCCAGCCTACTCTCGCTCTGGCTCTGGCCTGCTCTCGCTCTGACCTCGCCCTGTCTCCGGCCTGCTCCCCTCCCTGGTTCCGGCCTGCCCTTGCCTTGGCTCCCTCCAACCTTTTCTCGCTCTAGCTCTTGCCTGCCTTTGCCTTGGCTCTCGCCTACTCTCGCTCTGGCTCCAGCCTGTCCTCGCCCTGGCTCCGGCCTGCTCTTGCTCTGGCGTGCCTTCGCCATGGCTCCGGCCTGCTCTTGCTCTGCCTCTGGCCTGCTCTGGCTCTGGCCTGCCCTCGCCTTGGCTCCGGCCTGCTCTCGCCCTGGCTCTGGCCTGCCCTCGTCTTGGCTCCAGCCTGCTCTACCCTTGTCTCCGACCTGCTCTCGCTCTGTCTCCGGCCTGCCCTCGCCCTGGCTCCGGCCTGCCCTTGCTCTGGCTCCAGCCTGCTCTTGCTCTGGTCTGCCCTCGTCTTGACTCCGGCCTGCTCTCGCTCTGGTTCTGGCCAGCCTTCGCCTTGGCTCCGGCCTGCTCTCGCTCTGGCTCAGGCCTACTCTCTCTCTGGTTCTGGCCTGCAAGTTACCTTGGATCCGGACTTCTCTCGCTCTGGCCTGCTCTCGTTCTGGCACTGGCCTGCTATCGTTCTGGCTCCGGCCTGCCCTCACCTTGGCTCCGGCCTGCTCTCGCTCTGGCTCTGGCCTGCCCTGGCTCTGGCCTGCCCTGGCTCTGGCCTTGCCTCCGGCGTTCTATCGCCTTGGCAAGGGCCTGCTCTTGCTCTGGCTCTGGCCTGCTCTCGTTCTGGCTCTGGACTGCTCTCGCTCTGGCCTGCTCTCGCTCTGGCCTGCCCTCGCCTTGGCTCTGGCCTGCTCTCTCCCTGGCTCCGGCCTGCTCTCGCTATGGCTTCAGCCTGCCCTCGCCCTGGCTCCGGCCTGCCCTTGATCTGGCTCCGGCCAGCCCTCGCCTTGGCTCCGGCCAGCTCCTGCTCTAGCTCCGGCCTGCTCGCCTTGGCTCCGGCCTACTCTCACTCAGGCTCTGGCCTGCTCGTGCTCTGGCCAGGCCTTGGCCGGATCCGGCCTGCTCTCGCTCTCACTCTGGTCTGCCCTCGCCCTGGCATGCTCTCGCGCTGGCTCTGGCCTGCTCTCGCCCTGGCTCCGGCCTGCACTCGTCCTGGCTCCGGCCTGCTCTCGCTCTGGCCTGCCCTCGTTTTGGCTCCGGCCTGCTCTCGCCCTGGCTCCAGCCTGCTCTCGCTCTGGCTTCGGCCTTCCCTCGCCCTGGCTCCGGCCTGCCCTTTTTCTGGCTTCGGCCAGCCCTCGCCCTGGCCAGCACCTGCTCTTGCTCCGTCCGGCCTGCCTTCGCCTTGGCTCCTGCCTGATCTCGCTCTGGCCTGCCTTCGCCTTGGCTCCGGACTGCTCTCGCTCTGGCTCTGGCCTGCTCTCGCTCTGGCTTGGGCCTGTCCTTGCCTTGGCTCCGGCCTGCTCTCGCTCTGGCCTGCTCTTGCTCTGGCCTACCCTGGCTCTGCCTCTGGCCTGCCCTTGTCTTGGCTCCGGCCTGCTCTCGCTCTAGCTCCGTACTGCCCTCACCCTGGCTCCGCTATGCCATAGCTCGGGCTACGGCCTGCCCTCTCCTTGGCTCCGTCCTGCTCTCGCCCTGGCACCGGCCTACTCTCTCTCTGGCTCTGGCCTGCCGTCGCCCTAGTTCCGGCCTACTCTCGCTCTGGCTCTGGCCTCGCCTTGGCTCCGGCCTGCTCTCGCTCTCACTCTGGTTTGCCCTCACCCTGGCTGCCTGCTCTAGCTCTAGCTCTGGCCTGCCCTCGCCCTGGCTCCGGCCTGCCCTCGCCTTGGCTCCGGCCGGCCTGCTCTCACCCTGGCTCCAGTCTGCTCTCCCTCTGGCTTAGGCCTTCCCTCGCCCTAGCTCCGGCCATCCCTTGCTCTGGCTCCGGCCAGCCCTCGCCTTGGATACGGCCAGCACCTGCTCTGGCTCCGGCCTGCCTTCGCCTTGGCTTCGGACTGCTCTCGCTCTGGCCTGCTCTAGCTCTGGCTCTGGCCTGTCCTTGCTCTGGCCTACCCTGGCTCTGCCTCCGGCCAGCCCTCGCCTTGGCTCCGGCCTGCTCTCGCCCTGGCACCGGCCTACTTTCTCTCTGGCTCTGGCCTGCCGTCGCCCTAGTTCCGGCCTACTCTCGCTCTGGCTCTGGCCTGCTCTTGCTCTGGTTCTGGCCTCACCTTGGCTCTGGCCTGCTCTCGCTCTCACTCTGGTCTGCCCTCACCCTGGCTGCCTGCTCTGGCTCTAGCTCTGGCCTGCTCTCGCGCTGGCTCTGGCCTCACTCACCCTGTCTCCGGCCTGCTCTCGTCCTGGTTTCGGCCTGCCCTTGCCTTGACTCTGGCCTTCTCTCGCCAGTAACGGAAAGCATACGGATAGATATTGTAGAGTATACAGATAGATAACGGAAAGCATACGAATAGATAACGTATAGATAATGGAGAGCATCCGACGGATAGATAACGGACAGCATGCGGATTATCTCCATATAAATCCCATTAGTTTCCATAGAACATGAATCAGCTGTTGTCATCCACATACAGGCCAGGAGTTCCACAGCTTTCCAGAATGTACTACGTCCCTCATCCTCCTCCCAGCTCTGGGGAACCCCCTTTGTTTTGCTAGCTCATCGTGACATCACAAAATCCTTCCAAAACCTAATGGGCGTGGTCAGCCAGGGCTGTCAACGTGGAGTCTATGGACTGACAGGTTATGGACAATGAATAACCGGAACTACACCTCCAAATAGTTGCACCTGTTAGGTGCCCCCCAGACCACAGAACAAAAACCCGTGGTGGTCTCTGAAGTAGATAACGGATAGATAATGGAGAGAATACGGATAGATAACGGATAGATAATGGAGAGCACACGGATAGCATACGGATATCTGGCCTGCCCTTGCCTTGGCTCTGGCCTACTCTCGCTCTGGCCTGCCCTCGCCCTGGCTCCGGCCTGTTCTCGCTCTGGCATGCCCTCGCCTTGGCTGCGGCCTGCTCTCGCTCTGTCTGGCCTGCCCTCGCCCTGGCTCCGGCCTGCTCTGGATCTGGCTCTGGCCTGCCCTCGCCTTGGCTCCGGCCTGCTCTCGCCCTGGCTCCGGCCTGCTCTCGCCCTGGCTCCGACCTGCTCTTGCCCTGGCTCCGGCCTGCTCTCACTCTGGCTCCGGCCTGTCCTCGCCTTGGCTCCGGCCTGCTCTTGCTCTGGCTTTGGCCTGCCATCGCCCTGGCTCCTGCCTGCTCTTGCCCTGGCTCCTGCCTGCTCTTGCTCTGGCCTGCGTTCGCCTGGGCTCCGGCCCTGCTCTCGCCTTGGCGCTGGCCTACTTTCGCTCTAGCTTCGGACTGCCCTCGCCCTGGCTCTGGCCTACCATCGCTCTGACTCCGGCCTGCTCTTCGCCCTGGCTCTGGCCTGCTCTCCCTGCCCTCGCCCTGGCTCCAGCCTACTCTCACTCTGGCCTGCTCTCGCTCTGACCTCGCCCTGTCTAGGGCCTGCTCCCCCCCCTGGTTCCGGCCTGCCCTTGCCTTGGCTCCCTCCGGCCTTCTCTCGCTCTAGCTCTTGCCTGCCTTTGCCTTGGCACTCGCCTACTCTCGCTCTGGCTCCGGCCTGCCCTCGCCCTGACTCCGGCCTGCCCTTCTGGCTCCGGCCTGCCCTTGCATTGGCTCCGGCCTGCCCTTGCATTGGCTCCGGCCTGCCCTCGCATTGGCTCCGGCCTGCCCTCCTCCGGCCTGCTCTCGCCCTGGCTCCGACATGCTCTCGCCCTGGCTCCGACCCGCTCTCGCTCTGGCCTGCCCTTGCCCTGGCTCCGACCCGCTCTCACTCTGGCTCTGGCCTGCCCTTGCCCTGGCTCCAGCCTGCTCTCTCTCTGGCTCTGGCCTGCCCTCGTCTTGGCTCCAGCCTGCTCTCGCTCTGGCTCAGGCTTGCTCTCCCTCTGGCCAGCCCTAGCTCTGGCTCCGGACTGCTCTCGCTCTGCCTGCTATCGCTCTGGCTCTGGCCTGCCCTCGCCTTGGCTCTGGCCTGCTCTCGCTCTGGCCTGCCCTCGCCTGGCTTCGGCCTGCTCTCTCTCTGGCCTGCCCTCGCCCTGGCTCTGGCCTACTCTCGCTCTGGCCTGCTCTCGCTCTGGCTCTGGACTCACTCACCCTGTCTCCGGCCTGCTCTCGTCCTGGTTTCGGCGTGCCCTTGCCTTGACTCTGGCTTTCTCTCGCTCTGGCCTGACCTTGCCTTGGCTCTGGCCTACTCTCGCTCTGGCCTGCCCTCGCCCTGGCTCCGGCCTACTCTCGCTCTGGCCTGCTCTCGCTCTGGCGTGCCCTCGCCTTGACTACGGCCTGCTCTCGCTCTGTCTGGCCAGCCCTCGCCCTGGCTCCGGCCTGCTCTCGCCCTGGCTCCGACCTGCTCTCGCCCTGGCTCCGACCTGCTCTCGCCCTGGCTCCGGCCTGCTCTCGCCCTGGCTTAGGCCTGCTCTCACCCTGGCTACGGCCTGCCCTTGCTCTCGCCTGTCCTCGTTTTGACTCCGGCCTGATCTCGCTCTTCTTCTGGCATGCCTTTGCCTTGGCTCTGGCCCTGCTCTCGCCTTGGAGCTGGCCTACTTTCGCTCTAGCTTCGGACTGCCCTCGCCTTGGCTCTGGCCTGCCATTGCTCTGACTCCGGCCTGCTCTTCACCCTGGCCTGCCCTCGCCCAGTCCAGCCTACTCTCGCTCTGGCCTGCTCTCGCTCTGACCTCGCCCTGTCTCCGGCCTGCTCCCCCCCCTGGTTCCGGCCTGCCCTTGCCTTGGCTCCCTTCGGCCTTCTCTCGCTCTAGCCTGCCTTTGCCTTGGCTCTCGCCTACTATCGCACTGGCTCTGGCCTGTCCTCGCCCTGGCTCCGGCCTGCTCTTGCTCTGGCGTGCCTTCGCCATGGCTCTGGCGTGCCTTCGCCATGGCTCTGGCCTGCTCTTGCTCTGGCTCTGGCCTGCCCTCGCCTTGGCTCTGGCCTGCTCTCGCTCTGGCCTGCCTTCGCCTGGCTTCGGCCTGCTCTCGCCCTGGCTCTGGCCTACTCTCGCTCTGACCTGCTCTCGCTCTGGCTCTGGCCTCACTCACCCTGTCTCCGGCCTGCTCTCGTCCTGGTTTCGGCCTGCCCTTGCCTTGACTCTGGCCTTCTCTCGCTCTGGCCTGCCCTTGCCTTGGCTCTGGCCTACTCTCGCTCTGGCCTGCCCTCGCCCTGGCTCCGGCCTGCTCTCGCTCTGGCGTGCCCTCGCCTTGGCTACGGCCTGCTCTCGCTCTGTCTGGCCTGCCCTCGCCCTGGCTCCGGCCTGCTCTGGATCTGGCTCTGGCCTGCCCTCGCCTTGGCTCCGGCCTGCTCTCGCCCTGGCTCCGGCCTGCTCTCGCCCTGGCTCCGGCCTGCTCTCGCCCTGGCTCCGGCCTGCTCTCGCCCTGGCTTAGGCCTGCTCTTGCCCTGGCTTAGGCCTGCTCTCACCCTGGCTCCGGCCT
The DNA here is from genome assembly GCF_046119375.1 of Phyllobates terribilis. Taxonomy (NCBI): domain Eukaryota; kingdom Metazoa; phylum Chordata; class Amphibia; order Anura; family Dendrobatidae; genus Phyllobates; species Phyllobates terribilis. Next base: position 2,298,626 of record NW_027362863.1, read on the forward strand.
GCCCTTGCTCTCGCCTGCCCTCGTCTTGACTCCGGCCTGATCTCGCTCTTCTTCTGGCCTGACTTCGCCTTGGCTCCGGCCCTGCTCTCGCCTTGGCGCTGGTCTACTTTCGCTCTAGCTTCGGACTGCCCTCACCTTGGCTCTGGCCTGCCATCGCTCTGACTCCGGCCTGCTCTTCGCCCTGGCCTGCCCTCGCCCTGTCCAGTCTACTCTCGCTCTGGCCTGCTCTCGCTCTGACCTCGCCCTGTCTCCGGCCTGCTCCCCCCCCTGGTTCCGGCCTGCCCTTGCCTTGGCTCCCTCCGGCCTTCTCTCGCTCTAGCATGCCTTTGCCTTGGCTCTCGCCTACTCTCGCTCTGGCCTGCTCTTGCTCTGGCGTGCCTTCGCCATGGCTCCGGCCTGCTCTTGCTCTATGGCCTGCCTCCGGCCTGCTCTGGCTCTGGCCTGCCCTCGCCTTGGCTCCGGCCTGCTCTCGCCCTGGCTCTGGCCTGTCCTCGCCTTGGCTCCAGCCTCCTCTACCCTTGTCTCCGACCTGCTCTCGCTCTGTGTCCGGCCTGCCCTCGCCCTGGCTCCGGCCTGCCCTTGCTCTGGCCAGCCCTCGCCTTGGCTCCAGCCTGCTCTTGCTCTGGCTCTGGTCTGCCCTCGTCTTGACTCCGGCCTGCTCTCGCTCTGGTTCTGGCCAGCCTTCGCCTTGACTCCGGCCTGCTCTCGCTCTGGCTCAGGCCTACTCTCTCTCTGACTCAGGCCTGCAAGTTACCTTGGCTCCGGACTTCTCTTGCTATGGCCTACTCTCGTTCTGGCACTGGCCTGCTATCGTTCTGGCTCCGGCCTTCCCTCACCTTGGCTCCGGCCTGCTCTCGCTCTGGCCTGCCCTGGCTCTGGCCTTGCCTCCGGCGTGCTCTCGCCTTGGCAAGGGCCTGCTCTTGCTCTGGCCTTCCCTCGCCCTGGCTCCGGCCTGCTCTCGCTCTGGCTCTGGACTGGTCTTGCTCTGGCCTGCTCTCGCTCTGGCTCTGGCCAGCCCTCGCCTTGGCTCTGGCCTGCTCTGTCCCTGGCTCCGGCCTGCTCTCGCTATGGCTTCAGCCTGTCCTCGCGCTGGCTCTGGCCTGCCCTTGATCTGGCTCCGGCCAGCCCTCGCCTTGGCTCTGGCCAGCTCCTGCTCTAGCTCCGGCCTGCTCTCGCCTTGGCTCCGGCCTGCTCTCGCCTTGGCTCCGGCCTACTCTCGCTCAGGCTCTGGCTTGCTCTTGCTCTGGCCTTGGCCGGATCCGGCCTGCTCTCGCTCTCACTCTGGTCTGCCCTCGCCCTGGAATGCTCTCGCGCTGGCTCTGGCCTGCTCTCGCCCTGGCTCCGGCATGCACTCGTCCTGGCACTGGCCTGCTCTCGCTCTGGCCTGCCCTCGTCTTGGCTCCGGCCTGCTCTCGCCCAGGCTCCAGCCTGCTCTCGCTCTGGCTTCGGCCTTCCCTCGCCCTGGCTCCGGCCTGCCCTAGTTCTGGCTCCGGCCAGCCCTCGCCCTGGCCAGCACCTGCTCTTGCTCCGGCCTGCCTTCGCCTTGGCTCCTGCCTGATCTCGCTCTGGCCTGCTCTCGCTCTGGCTCTGGTCTGCTCTCGCTCTGGCCTGCCTTCGCCTTGGCTCCGGACTGCTCTCGCTCTGGCTCCGGCCTGCTCTCGCTCTGGCCTGCTCTTGCTCTGGCCTACCCTGGCTCTGCCTCTGGCCTGCCCTTGCCTTGGCTCCGGCCTGCTCTCGCTCTAGCTCCATACTGCCCTCACCCTGGCTCCACTATGCCATAGCTCGGGCTACGGCCTGCCTTGGCTCCGTCCTCGCCTTGGCTCCGACTTGCTACACACAGTAAAATTTGGTGGAGGTTCCATCATGCTTTGGGGCTGTGTGGCCAATGCCGGCACCGGGAATCTTGTTAAAGTTGAGGGACGCATGGATTACAGCTCTCGCTGTGGCTCTGGCCTGCCTTCGTCTTGGCCAGAACGAGATTTGGCCAGAGCCAAGGCAAGCCCAGAGCCAGAGAGAAGGAAGGCCGGAGCCATGGCAAGGGAAGCCGGAACCAGGGCGAGAGCAGGCCAGAGCCAGGGCGAGAGCAGGCCGGAGCCAAGGCGAAAGCAGGGCCAGGGCAGGCCAGAGCCAGAGTCAGATCAGGCCGGAGACAAGGCGACGGCAGGCCAGAGCGAGGGCAGGCCAGAGCCAGAGCAAGAGCAGGCCGGACGGAGCCAAGCAAGGGCAGGCCAGAGCCAAAGCGAGAGCTGTCCGGAGCGAAGGCAAGGGCAGGCCAGAGCCAGAGCGGGAGGAAGCCGCAGCAAAGGCAGGGGCAGGCCAGAGCGAGAGCAGGCCAGAGGCAGAGCGAGTGTAGGCCGGAGCCAGGGCAAGGGCAGGCCGGAGCCAGGGCAAGGGTAGGCCGGAGCCAGAGCGAGAGAAGGCCGGAGCCAAGGCAAGGGCAGGCCGGAACCAGGGCAAGAGCAGGCCAGAGCCAGGGCGAGAGCAAAACTATACCTGGCCATCACTAAGATTTCATTATGACATCATCACTGATGACATCACAATACACCCTCACTACTTACACAAGTGTTTACAGCCCCGGTGTCATTGTTGTCAGTGATTAGCTAGAGATAGTGATAAACTGATCGCGCTTGGATTTGATTGAAATGTCTGGAGTTCCTCCAGACAATCTTCAGGTGTTGGCACTACTTCAGGGGATTCTTACCAACTATGCCCCTGACATTGTGCTACCACTACCCGATGGCGTCCTTAGCTTTACTTACCGGCTGGTTATGGAGCTTCCAGAGCCAGGGCGAGAGCAGGCCGGAGCCAGGGCGAGAGAAGGCCAGAGCCAGGGCAAGGGCAGGCCCGAGCCAGAGTCAGAGCAGTCCGGAGTCAAGGCGAGGGCAGGCAAGAGCCAGAGCGAGGGTAAGCCAGAGCGAGCTTGGGCAGGCTAGAGTCAGAGCGATAGCAGGCCGGAGCCAAGGCGAGAACATGCCGGAGCCAGGGAGAGGGCAGGCCAGAGCCAGAGAGAGGGCAGGCCGGAGACAAGGCGAGAGCAGGCCTGAGCCAAGGCGAGGGCAAACCAGAGCCAGAGCAAGAGCAGGCCGGAGCCAGAGCGAGAGCAGGCCGGAGCCAAGGCGAGGGCAGGCCAGAGCCAGATCCAGAGCAGGCCAGAGCGAGAGCAGGCCAGAGCCAGAACGAGAGCAGACCGGAGAGCCAAGTCGAGGACAGGCCAGAGCGAGAGTAGGCCAGAGCCAAGGCAAAGGCAGGCCAGAGCCAGAATGAGAGAAGGCCGGAGTCAAGGTAAGGGCACGCCGGAACCAGGGCGAGAACAGGCCGGAGCCAGGGCGAGGCCAGAGCGAGAGCAGGCCAGAGCCAGAGCGAGAGTAGGCCGGAGCCAGGGCGAGGGCAGGCCAAAGCCAAAAAGAGAGCAGGCCGGAGCCAGGGCGAGGGCAGGCCAGAGCCAGAGCGAGAGCAGGCCGGAGCCAAGGCGAGGGCAGGCCAGAGCAAGAGCGAGAGCAGGCCGGAGCCAGGGCAAGAGCAGGCCAGAGCCAAGGCGAGGGAAGGCCAGAGCCAGAGCGAGAACAGGCCAGAGCGAGAGCAGTCCGGAGCCAAGGCAAGGGCAGGCCAGAGCGAGAGAACTGGCCTCAGCCCTCTAGAGCTAGAGCAGGCTGGAGCCAGGGCGAGGGCAGACTCTCAGAGCCAGAGCGAGAGCAGGCCAGAGCCAGAGCCAGAGCGAGATCAGGCCGGAGCCAGGGTGAGGGCAGGCCGGAGCCAGGGCGAGAGCAGGCCGGAGCCAAGGCGAGGGCAGGCCGGAGCCAGAGCAGGAGCTGGCCGGAGCCAAGGCGAGGGCTGCCCAGAGCGGAGCCAGGGCGAGGGCAGGCCGAAGCCAGAGCGAGAGCAGGCCGGAGCCAAGGCGAAGGCAGACCAGAGTCAGAGCGAGAGCAGGCCGGAGCCAAGGCAAGGGCAGGCCGGAGCCAGAGCGAGGGCAGGTAGGAGCCAGAGCGAGAGCAGGCGGGAGTCAAGTTGAGGGCAGGCCAGATAGAGAGCAGGCATGAGCCAAGGTAAGGACAGTTCGAGGCCAGAGCGAGAGCAGGCCAGAGCCAGAGCGAAAGTAGGCCGGAGCCAGGGCTAGGGCAGGCCAGAGCCAGATAGAGAGCAGGCCGGAGCCAGGGTGAGGGCAGTCTAGAGTCAGGGCGAGGGCAGTCCAGATTTAGAGCGAGAGCAGGCCGGAGCCAAGGCGAGATTAGCCCGGAGCCAAGGCGAGGGCAGGCCAGAGCGAGAGTAGGCAGGCTGGAACCAGAGCGAGAGCAGGCCGGAGCCAAGGCGAGAGCAGGTCGTATCCAGGGCGAGAATAGGCAGGAGCCAAGGAGAGGGCAGGCAGGAGCCAGAGAGATAGCAGGCCTCCGGAGCCAGGACGAGGGCAGGCCGGAGCCAGTGCGAGAGCAGGCCGGAGACAAGGAGAGGTCAGGCCAGAGCCAGAGCGAGAGCAAGCAAGGGCGAGAGCAGGCCGGAGCCAAGGCAAGGGCAGGCCAGAGCGAGAGCAGGCCGGAGCAAGGGTGACGGCAGGCTAGAGCTAGAGCAAGAGCAGGCGGAACCAGGGCGAGAGCAGGCCGGAGCCAAGGTGAGGGCTGGCTGGAGCCAGAGCAAGGGCAGGCCGAAACCAGGGCGAGGGCAGGCCGGAGCCAGAGCAAGAGCAGGCCGGAGCCAAGGCGAGAGAGAGCAGGCGAGAGCCATAGCGAGAGCAGGCCGGAGCCAAAGCGAGGGCAGGTCGGAGCCAGGGCGAGGGCAGGCCAGAGTCAGAGCGATAGCAGCCTCCGCGGAGCCAAGGCGAGGGCACGCCACAGACAGAACGAGAGCAGACCTGAGCCAGGTCGAGGGCAGGCCAGAGCTAGAGCGAGAGGAGGCCAGAGCCAAGGCAAGGGCAGGCCAGAGCCAGAGCGAGAGAAGGCCGGAGTCAAAGCAAGGGCAGGCCAGAACCAGGGGGAGAACAGGCCGGAGCCAGGGTGAGGCCAGAGCGAGAGCAGGCCAGAGCCAGAGTAGGCCGGAGCCAGGGCAAGTGTAGCCAGAGCCAAAAAGAGAGCAGGCCGGAGCCAGGGCGAGGGCAGTCTGGAGCTAGAGCGAGAGCAGGCCGGAGCTAAGACGAGAGCAGGGCCAGAGCCAAGGCGAGGGCAGGCCAGAGGCAGAGCCAGGGCAGGCCAGAGCGAGAGCAGGCCAGAGCGAGAGCAGGCCGGAGCCAGGGTGACGGCAGGTCAGAGCTAGAGCAAGAGCAGGCGGAGCCAGGGCGAGAGCAGGCCGGAGCCAAGGTGAGGGCTGGCTGGAGCCAGAGCAAGGGCAGGCCGGAGCCAGGGCGAGGGCAGGCCGGAGCCAGAGCAAGAGCAGGCCGGAGCCAAGGCGAGGGCAGGCCAGAGCCAGAGCGAGAGCAGGTCGGAGCCAAGGCGAGGGCAGGCCAGAGCCAGAGCGAGAGCAGGTCGGAGCCAAGGCGAGGGCAGGCCAGAGCCAGAGACAGAGCAGGCCGGAGCTAGAGCAAGAGCAGGCGGAGCCAGGGCGAGAGCAGGCCGGAGCCAAGGTGAGGGCTGGCTGGAGCCAGATCAAGGGCAGGCCGGAGCCAGGGCGAGGGCAGGCCGGAGCCAGAGCGAGAGGAGGCCGGAGCCAGGGCGAGAGCAGGACGGAGCCAAGGCGAGGGCAGGCCAGAGCCAGATCCAGAGCAGGCCGGAGCCAGGGCGAGGGTAGGTCAGAGTCAGAGCGAGAGCAGGCTGGAGCCAAGGCGAGGGCACGACAGAGCCAGAGCGAGAGCAGGCCAGAGCCAGAACGAGAGCTGACCGTAGCCAGGTCGAGGGCAGGACAGAGCTAGAGCGAGAGTAGGCCAGAGCCAAGGCAAGGGCAGGCCAGAGCCAGAGCGAGAGAAGGCCGGAGTCAAAGCAAGGGCAGGCCGGAACCAGGGCGAGAACAGGCCGGAGCCAGGGAGAGGCCAGATTGAGAGCAGGCCAGAGCCAGAGCGAGAGTAGGCCGGAGCCAGGGCGAGGGCATGCCAGAGCCAAAAAGAGAGCAGGCCGGAGCCAGGGCGAGGGCAGTCCGGAGCTAGAGCGAGAGAAGGCCGGAGCTAAGGCGAGAGCAGGGCCGGAGCCAAGGCGAGGGCAGGCCAGAGGCTGAGCCAGGGCAGGCCAGCGCCAGAGCGAGAGCAGGCCGGAGCCAAGGCGAGGGCAGGCCAGAGCCAGAGCAAGAGCAGGCCGGAGCCAAGGCGAGAGCAGGCCGGAGCCAAGGCGAGGGCAGGCCAGAGCCAGAGCGAGAGCAGGCCAGAGCCAGAGCGAGAGCAGGCCGCAGCCAGGGCGAGGGCAGGCCGGAGACAAGGCAAGGGCAGGCCAGAGCCAGATCCAGAGCAGGCCGGAGCAAGGGCGAGGGCAGGCCCAGAGCGAGAGCAGGCCGGAGCCAAGGCGAGGGCACGCCAGAGCCAGAGCGAGAGCAGGCCAGAGCCAGAACGAGAGCTGACCGGAGCCAGGTCGAGGGCAGGCCAGAGCTAGAGTGAGAGTAGGCCAGAGCCAAGGCAAGGGCAGGCCAGAGCCAGAGTGAGAGAAGGCCGGAGTCAAAGCAAGGGCAGGCCGGAACCAGGGCGAGAAAAGGCAGGAGCCAGGGCAAGGCCATAGCCAGAGCGAGAGCAGGCCAGAGCGAGAGTAGGCCGGAGCCAGAGCGAGGGCAGGCCAGAGCCAAAAAGAGAGCAGGCCGGAGCCAGGGCGAGGGCAGTCCGGAGCTAGAGCGAGAGCAGGCCGGAGCTAAGGCGAGAGGCAGGGCCGGAGCCAAGACGGGGGCAGGCCAGAGGCAGAGCCAGGGCAGGCCAGCGCCAGAGCGAGAACAGGCCGGAGCCAAGGCGACGGCAGGCCAGATCCAGAGCGAGAGCAGGTTGGAGCCAAGTCGAGGGCAGGCCAGAGCCAGAGCGAAAGCAGGCCAGAGCGAGAGCAGTCCGGAGCCAAGGAAAGGGAAGGCCACAGCCAGAGAGGTAGAGCAGGCTTGAGCCAGAGCGAGGGCAGGCCGGAGCCAAGGCGAAGGCAGGCCAGAACCAGAGCGAGAGCAGACCGGAGTCAAGAAGAGGGAAGGCTAGAGCAAGAGCAGGCCGGAGCCAGGGCGAGGGCAGGCCAGAACCAGAGAAAGAGCAGGCCGGAGCCAAGGTGAGGGCAGGCCAAAGCCAGAGCGAGAGCAGGCCGGAGCCAAGGCGAGGGCAGGCCAGAGACAGATCCAGAGCAGACCGGATGCATTATGTAAGGACTCTGCAGCATTATTTAAGGACTCTGCTGTGGTATTTAAGGACTCTGATGCATTATTTAAGGACTTTGCTGCATTAATTAAGGACTCTGCTGCTGTATTGAAGGACTCTGCTGCTGTATTGAAGGACTCTGCTGCTGTATTGAAGGACTCTGCTGCTGTATTGAAGGACTCTGCTGCTGTATTGAAGGACTCTGCTGCTGTATTGAAGGACTCTGCTGCTGTATTGAAGGACTCTGCTGCTGTATTGAAGGACTCTGCTGCTGTATTGAAGGACTCTGCTGCTGTATTGAAGGACTCTGCTGCTGTATTGAAGGACTCTGCTGCTGTATTGAAGGACTCTGCTGCTGTATTGAAGGACTCTGCTGCTGTATTGAAGGACTCTGCTGCTGTATTGAAGGACTCTGCTGCTGTATTGAAGGACTCTGCTGCTGTATTGAAGGACTCTGCTGCTGTATTGAAGGACTCTGCTGCTGTATTGAAGGACTCTGCTGCTGTATTGAAGGACTCTGCTGCTGTATTGAAGGACTCTGCTGCTGTATTGAAGGACTCTGCTGCTGTATTGAAGGACTCTGCTGCTGTATTGAAGGACTCTGCTGCTGTATTGAAGGACTCTGCTGCTGTATTGAAGGACTCTGCTGCTGTATTGAAGGACTCTGCTGCTGTATTGAAGGACTCTGCTGCTGTATTGAAGGACTCTGCTGCTGTATTGAAGGACTCTGCTGCTGTATTGAAGGACTCTGCTGCTGTATTGAAGGACTCTGCTGCTGTATTGAAGGACTCTGCTGCATTATTTAAAGACTGCAGCGGTATTTAAGGACTCTGCTGCTGCATTTAAGGACTCTGCTGCTGCATTTAAGGACTCTGCTGCTGCATTTAAGGACTCTGCTGCTGCATTTAAGGACTCTGCTGCTGCATTTAAGGACTCTGCTGCTGCATTTAAGGACTCTGCTGCTGCATTTAAGGACTCTGCTGCTGCATTTAAGGACTCTGCTGCTGCATTTAAGGACTCTGCTGCTGCATTTAAGGACTCTGCTGCTGCATTTAAGGACTCTGCTGCGGTATTTAAGGACTCCTCTGCATTATTTAAGGACTCTGCTGCATTATTTAAGGACTCTGCTGCATTATTTAAGGACTTTGCTGTATTATTTCAGGACTCTGCTGCGGTATTTAAGGGCTCCTCTGCATTATTTAAGGACTTTGCTTCATTATTTAAGGACTCTGCTGCAGTATTTAAGGGCTCTGCTGCATTATTTAAGGACTTTGCTGCATTATTTAAGGACCCTGCTGCGGTATTTAAGGACCAGGGCGAGGGCAGGCCAGAGTCAGAGCGAGAGCAGGCCGGACGGAGCCAAAGCGAGGACACGCCAGAGCCAGAGCAGGCCAGAGCGAGAGCAGGCCGGAGCCAGGGCGAGGGCAGGCCAGAGCCAGAGCGAGAGTAGGCCAGAGCCAAGGCAAGGGCAGGCCAGAGCCAGAGGGAGAGAAGGCCAGAGCCAAGGCAAGGGCAGGCCGGAACCAGGGCGAGAGGAGACCGGAGACAGGGCGAGGCCAGAGCGAGAGCAGGCCAGAGCCAAAGCGAGAGTAGGCCGGAGCCAGGGCCAGGGCAGGCCAGAGCCAGAGAGAGAGCAGGCCGGAGCCAGTGCGAGGGCAGGCCAGAGCCAGAGCGAGAGCAGGCCGGAGCCAGAGCGAGAGCAGGCCGGAGCCAGGGCAAGAGCAGGCCGGAGCCAAGGCGAGGGCAGGACACAGCCAGAGTGAGAGAAGGCCAGAGCCAAGGCAAGGGCAGGCCAGAGCCAGGGCGAGAGCAGGCTGGAGCCAATGCGAGGGTAGGCCGGAGCCAGGGCGAGGGCATGCAGGAGCCAGAGCGAGAGCAGGCCGGAGCCAAGGCGAGAGCAGGCCGGAGCCAAGGCGAGAGCAGGCCGGAGCCAAGACGAGGGTAGGCCAGAGCCAGGGCGAGGGCAGGTCAGAGTCAGAGCGAGAGCAGGCCGGAGCTAAGGCAAGGGCAGGCCAGAGCCAGAGAGAGAGCAGGCCGGAGCCAAGGCATGGGCAGGACAGAGCCAGAGAGAGAGCAGGCAGGAGCCAGGGCGAGGGCAGGCCAGAGCCAGAGCAGGTCGGAGGCAGAGCGAGAGCAGGTCGGAGGCAGGGCGAGAGCAGGTCGGAGGCAGGGCGAGAGCAGGCCGGAGGCAGGGCGAGAGCAGGCCGGAGCTAGAGCAAGGGCAGGCCGTAGTCAGGGCAAGGGCAGGCCGTAGCCAGAGCGAGAGCAGGCCGGAGCCAAGGCGAGAGCAGGCCGGAGTCAAGGCGAGGGCAGGCCAGAGCCAAGGCAAGGGCAGGCCAGAGCCAGAGATAAAGAAGGCCAGAGCCAAGGCAAGGGCAGGCCGGAACCAGGGCGAGAGCAGGCCGGAGACAGGGCGAGGCCAGAGCCAGAGCGAGAGTAGGCCGGAGCCAGGGCAAGGGCAGGCCACAGCCAGAGAGAGAGCAGGCCGGAGCCAGGGCGAGGGCAGGCCAGAGACAGAGCGAGAGCAGTTCAGAGCCAGGGAGAGAGCAGGACGTAGCCAAGGCGAGGGTAGGCCGGAGCCCGAGCTGTGGCATAGTGGAGCCAAGTCGAGAGCAGGCCAGAGCCAGAGCGAGAGCAGGCCGAAGCAAAGGCAGGCCAAAGCCAGAGTGAGTGCAGGCCGGAGCCAAGGCAAAGGCAGGCCAGAGCGAGAGCAGGCCGGAGCCAGGGCAAGAGCAGGCCGGAGCCAAGGCGAGGGCAGGACACAGCCAGAGTGAGAGAAGGCCAGAGCCAAGGCAAGGGCAGGCCAGAGCCAGGGCGAGAGCAGGCTGGAGCCAATGCGAGGGTAGGCCGGAGCCAGGGCGAGGGCATGCAGGAGCCAGAGCGAGAGCAGGCCGGAGCCAAGGCGAGAGCAGGCCGGAGCCAAGGCGAGAGCAGGCCGGAGCCAAGACGAGGGTAGGCCAGAGCCAGGGCGAGGGCAGGTCAGAGTCAGAGCGAGAGCAGGCCGGAGCTAAGGCAAGGGCAGGCCAGAGCCAGAGAGAGAGCAGGCCGGAGCCAAGGCATGGGCAGGACAGAGCCAGAGAGAGAGCAGGCAGGAGCCAGGGCGAGGGCAGGCCAGAGTCAGAGCAGGTCGGAGGCAGAGCGAGAGCAGGTCGGAGGCAGGGCGAGAGCAGGTCGGAGGCAGGGCGAGAGCAGGCCGGAGGCAGGGCGAGAGCAGGCCGGAGCTAGAGCAAGGGCAGGCCGTAGTCAGGGCAAGGGCAGGCCGTAGCCAGAGCGAGAGCAGGCCGGAGCCAAGGCGAGAGCAGGCCGGAGTCAAGGCGAGGGCAGGCCAGAGCCAAGGCAAGGGCAGGCCAGAGCCAGAGATAAAGAAGGCCAGAGCCAAGGCAAGGGCAGGCCGGAACCAGGGCGAGAGCAGGCCGGAGACAGGGCGAGGCCAGAGCCAGAGCGAGAGTAGGCCGGAGCCAGGGCAAGGGCAGGCCACAGCCAGAGAGAGAGCAGGCCGGAGCCAGGGCGAGGGCAGGCCAGAGACAGAGCGAGAGCAGTTCAGAGCCAGGGAGAGAGCAGGACGTAGCCAAGGCGAGGGTAGGCCGGAGCCCGAGCTGTGGCATAGTGGAGCCAAGTCGAGAGCAGGCCAGAGCCAGAGCGAGAGCAGGCCGAAGCAAAGGCAGGCCAAAGCCAGAGTGAGTGCAGGCCGGAGCCAAGGCAAAGGCAGGCCAGAGAGAGAGCAGGCTGGAGCCAAGGCGAGGGCAGGCTGGATCCAAGGCGACGGCAGGCCAAAACCAGAGCGAGAGAATGCCGGAGCAAGGGCGAGAGCAGGCCAGATCGAGAGCAGGCCAGAGACAGGGAGAGGGCAGGCCGGAGCCAGAGCGAGAGCAGGCCGGAGCCAGAGCGAGAGCAGGAAGGAGCCAGAGCGAGAGCAGGCCGGAGCCAGAGCGAGAGCAGGCTAGAGCCAAAACGAGAGCAGGCCAGATTCAGGGCGAGAGCAGGCCGAAGCCAAGGCAAGGGCAGGCCGGAGCCAGAGCGAGAGCAGGCCGGAGCCAGGGCGAGAGCAGGCCGGAGCCAGGGCGAGAGCAGGCCGGAGCCAGGGCGAGAGCAGGCCGGAGCAAAGGCGAGGGCAGGCCAGAGCCAGTGCGAGAGCAGGCCGGAGCCAGAGCGAGAGCAGGACAGAGCCAGAGCGAGAGCAGGACAGAGCCAGAGCGAGAGCAGGACAGAGCCAGAGCGAGAGCAGGACAGAGCCAGGGCAAAGGCAGGCCAGAGCCAGAGCGAGAGCAGGCCGGAGCCAGGATATTTGAAAGCAAGCAAACCTCTAATATGGGCCATAGAAGTATGTATAGATTTACATTTCTATAACCTTTATGCCCATATTAGAGGTCTGATAAGTCCTAGGGGGCGACAGATTCCCTTTAATGCTTGTGTCGTGGTTGGCCTCTAGCCCGGTGTCTCATGTGTTGGGTTTGCGCACTCCGGGTCCTCCTGAAGGAGGAAGTAGGATTTCTCTTTTTATTTTGTGCTTTTGGCTTCTTGCCCAGTGATAGGGGCGGATCTCATCCTCTCAGGCCTAGCCCAACCCTAACCCTAGCCCTAACCCTAACCCCAACCCCAACCCTACCACAACCCTAAGCCTAGAGTTTATATTTTGCGCCGTTTAGACAACTTTATTCTTCGAGTCAGTGCGATTACAGCGATACCAGAATCATATCGGGTTTTTATGATTGACAGCTGTCACACACTAAAAGACGCATTTTTTCGTAAAAGACGGATTTTGGTAAGACCTTACCTGTAAAATCCTTTTCAGCGAGGGAAGGAAGGGAGACACAGTCATTACTAGTGGGTAGGCGGAGCCCACATAGGATAGAACACCTCAGATTAAAAAAGAGTGTTGTCCGGCCCCTCCAGCTTGGGCTCCTCCTACTCCAGCTCTCCAGTCCGTACACAAGCTAAGGAAGAGCAAATATCACCAGCGGAGCAACATAACCCCTTCTGAAGAACTTCAGAGAAAAAACAAGAGACAGGTTATGCATATAACAGAAAAACCACACAGTCCCAGGTACTACTCACTGGACCTGACCACTGCGATGAGCTGGCAATGCTGGAACAGAGCCTTAGCGCGCCGACCTCAGCCCAGATAATCGCTATCAGAGAAGGGTCACGCTGCATCTGAAAACACAACAACACACTTCTGCCATGGGAGGGAGCTGTGTCTCCCTTCCTTCCCTCGCTGAAAAGGATTTTACAGGTAAGGTCTTACCAAAATCCGTCTTTCAGCAGCAGATGGAAGGAAGGGAGACACAGTCATTACTAGTGGGACGTCCCAAAGCAGTCCAAAAATTAAGGGTGGGAAAAAACCAACAGAGGCAGAATCCCAACAACCTAGAAAAAAGCGCAACTAGCGCTAAATACAAGTTAACGATAACTTAAACTACAGCTGCCTGCAGGACCCTACGTCCTAAGGCTGCATCAGCGGAAGCACTGACGTCCACCTTATAAAACTTTGTAAAAGTGTGGACGGAGCGCCAGGTAGCCGCCCGGCAGAGTTGAGCTGCCGAGGCCCCTTGATGAAAAGCCCACGACGAACCCACAGCTCTCGTGGAGTGAGCTCGAATCTTAATTGGACAAGATTCGCCCTTGAGTCGGTAAGCCTCTAAAATGGCCGACCGAATCCATCGAGCTATAGTGTCCTTGGAAGCTCGTTGACCACGCCGACGACCTGCTGGAATCACAAACAGAGAGTCCGATTTCCGAAAACCTTGAGTAATAGACAAATAGAACTTCAAAGCCCGCACTAAATCCAATGAGTGCAAGGCCCGTTCCTTCGCATTCCTCGGTTCCGGACAGAGCGAGGGCAACACAATATCCTGGTTAACATGAAATTGTGACACCACCTTAGGTAGAAAGTCGCCCCGTGTGCGAAGCACCACGCGAACCGGGAGAATCTCCAGAAAAGGAGGCGAGCAAGAAAGAGCCGCCAGTTCAGAAACCCTTCTCAAAGAGGTGACTGCCACTAAAAAGGCAACCTTCCAAGAAAGCAAAGAAAGGCTAACGGAGTCCATAGGCTCAAAACGCCCATGTTGAAGAGCCTCCAAGACCAGATTGAGCCGCCAAGGGGACACAAGCGCCTTCCGTGGCGGAAACTGACGGGTTACCCCGCGAAAAAAGGAACGAACGTCCCTACGCGAGGCGATAGCCTTCCGAAACAGCAAGGACAAAGCAGAAACCTGACCCCTCAGAGTGCTAACTGCCAAACCCTTGTCCAGGCCATACTGCAAAAAGGCCAACAAATTGGGAATGGAAAAAATCCTCGGGTTCCTTGAAGAACCCGAACACCATGAAAAGAAGGCCTCCCAAGTCTTGTGATAGATTCTAGTAGTGGCAGGACCTCTGGCAGCTCGCAGAGTGGCAATGACTTCGGCTGAAAAACCTTGACGAGTCAAGATTTCGGTCTCAAGAGCCACGCCGTCAAACGCAGAGACTTCAGGTCCGGATGACGAACGGGCCCTTGGGTTAACAGGTCCGGGAGAGGAGGCGCAGCCAGAAGCGACACCAGCGTCGGGAACCACGTCCTCCTTGGCCAGTCTGGGGCTACTAACATAGCCGGGACTCTTTCCAGTCTGATCCGACGCAACACCAGAGGAAGTAAGGATATCGGCGGGAACACATAGATTAGCTCGAATTGGTCCCACGGAGCCACCAGAGCATCCACCGCCACAGCCTTCGGGTCCTTGTACCTGGACATGAACGTCGGTAACTTGGTGTTGAACCTTGATGCCATCAAATCCACTTGAGGAGTTCCCCAACGGGAGCACAGCTGTGCAAAAATTTCTGGGTGAAGACTCCATTCTCCGGGATCCACCTTCTCGCGACTGAGGAAGTCCGCCGTGATATTCTGAACTCCCGGAATGTGAATCGCAGAGATGGCTGGCACCTTGGCCTCGGCCCATACCAGGATCCGAGACACTTCCATCATGAGCCTGGAGCTCCTCGTTCCACCTTGATGGTTGATATACGCGACCGCCGTCGCGTTGTCTGTCTGCACTCGGACTGGCAGACCGTTTAAAGGGACCGTTCAGTGTTGGAGGCAAAGGAAAATCGCCCTCAATTCCAGGATGTTGATCGGCAGGACAGACTCTTCCGACGACCATACTCCCTGAATCCAGAGATCGTTCCAGACACCCCCCCAGCCTGACAGGCTGGCATCGGTGGTTATGACCGACCACCTCGGAAGGAGGAAGGACTTCCCCAGGGATAACGCTTCTGGACGTAACCACCATTCTAGAGACTCTCGCACCCTGTGGGAGATGATGACACTGCGATCCAGCGAAGCCTGTGATCGATCCCAACGGTTCAGAATGAGCATTTGGAGAGTCCTGGAATGAAATTGGGCAAACGGAAGTGCCTCCATTGACGCCACCATCAAACCCAAAAGGCGCATACACCTTCGAAGGGACATTGCTGTCGAAGACTTCATAACCTGTACATGTCGAAGAAGACTTGCTTGCTTGTCTGGAGGCAGGGACACCACTGCTCGTACCGTGTCGAAATGCATCCCCAAAAACAGGATTGACTGCGACGGTTCCAGAGACGACTTCTTCCAATTGACCAGCCACCCGAAGTCCTCCAGGAGCTGAAGGAATAGATTGCGAGCCGTCACCGCCTCCTCCTTTGAGGACGCCACAATCAAAAGGTCGTCCAGGTAGGGAAGAAACGTAACCCCCTGTCTTCGAAGGATCGCCATGAGAGGTGCCAGAATTTTTGTAAAAACTCTGGGCGCCGAGGCCAACCCGAATGGTAGGGCCACAAACTGGAAATGGTCCTGACCTATGGCAAAACGAAGGAAGCGTTGGTGGGCCCTTCCGACGGGAACATGCAAATAAGCGTCGCGAATGTCGATTGACACCAAAAAGTCGTTCTGTGACAGGGCCGCCACAACCGAGCGAAGCGACTCCATGCGGAATTTCCGGGTGCGGACATACCGATTCAATCTTTTGAGATCCAGAATGGGGCGAAATTTGTCCTCCTTTTTGGGGACCACAAAGAGGTTTGAATAAAACCCTCTTCCCCGGTCCTCCGGCGGAACCGGTACCACCACACCCTTCAGCAGAAGGGAAACGACCTCCTGCCGTAGAGCGGCAACTAGCTCGGGCTCTGACGGAATGCGAGATCGGCAAAACCTGTCCGGGGGTCGAGAAAGAAACTCTATGAAGTAGCCTGCTGACACAACCCGCGTCACCCAGGCGTCCGAAACGCGGGACGCCCAAGTCGATTCGAATAGGAGCAGGCGACCCCCCACTCGAGAGCCCTCCAGTGAAAACCTGGCGTCAGTCCGCCTTAGCGGGCTTTTTGTCAGCTTCCCGCTTGTCTTGACGGAAGCTCTGTTTCCAGGGAGTGCGGGATTTCTGAGAAGCCTTTTTTCCTGAAAAAGAGGGACGACCCGATCCCCAAGAGGGCTGACCGGACCGTCCCCTGGACCGAAAGGGGCCGCCGACTACTACCGGCACTAGGCCTGCCCGACGCAGAAGCCACAGTTCTTCGCTGTGGTAAGGCCGCTTCTTTTGCCTTTGCCTTGACAATCAGCTCCGTGAGGTCAGATCCAAATAACTGACCACCCTTGTAAGCTAAAGATAGCAAACCTTGCTTGGAAACCGCGTCCCCGGTCCACTGTCTGAGCCACAGTGCTCTTCTGACTGTGACCGCCGAGGATTGCGCCCTGGACAGCAGTGACGCGGTATCCAAACCTGCATCACTGCCATATCGGGCCGCATCCTCCAACAACTTGAAAAACCCATCCACCTCGGATAGCGGGGATCCATCCTGCCACGCCGTCCGTAGACGGTCCAACCAGCTTAGGGAAGCTATACAAGCACACATGGATCCTAGCACCGCTCTGAATCCATGACCCGCGGCCTCGTAGATGGATTTCGCCGCCATTCTGTCCAGCGGATCCTGCGGACTTGCCTTCCTTTTAACAGGCAGTAATGAGGATTTGCTAAGCTGGGATAAAGGGACACTTCAGGAGAAGGAATCCAATTATCAATCAACTCCGTGGAACACGGATACAGTGTCAAAAAACCGTGTCCCCTGAAAACGTTTATCTGGACACAGGCGTTCCTTCTCCACTGCCCCATTAAGCTCATCCAGAGATGGTAATGCCAAGCGCGACCTATGCGACTCCTGAAACATCCGGGCCGACTTACCAGGACGTCTAGTTACCTCCTCCGGAAACTGTAACGCCTCCCTCATGGCTCCAATAAAAGCCTCTGCACGGCCCAAAAAAGAGGCAGAGTGCCCCTGCCGATCCTCCTTATCCGAATCGGACATCTCCCCATCTGAGCTTGAAGGGGAACCCTCCATAACAGAGATCTCCGAGTCGCTGCGCGGGGAGGGCAGTACCGGCCTGTGGCGCTTCCTGCCATGAGAGGATCTAGCTGACACCCAATAACCTAGAAGGTCAGACAGGCCATCAATAGAACGAGTGAGGGCCTCCATTTTGACCACTGCCCCATCACCGAAACCCCCGACCGCTGCGCTTGACGCCGTCGAGGACTCCTGCGTGTCAGACACGCGAGACAGATCCTGTAGCGGACCTGGGATCTGACATGCCCTCACACAGTATATGGCAGGTTAAACCTGTCAGTAAGTAGGACAGTGTGGTTTCTTAAAAGAAAGCTGAAGGGTTAAAGTTCTTAAATAGAGAGCTACCCCAGCTGACCCCCAATTAAGGGATAACCGCCTAATAAGGGGTTAATGTCGCAGACTCCCCACAACCTCTGTGAAATGAAAAGGATGTGCGAGCCCCAGACAAAAAAAAGGAACCTCTATATGAGGTAATAGCTGCAGGACAGCACAGTCTGCCACCTTATTGTGCCTCAGAAAGGTGCCCTGCGCTGAGGGGGTGAGGGGTTAAGCTTCTGCCCTGACAGGCAGAAGCGACTCACCCAGCTGGCCGCGGTGCAGTGTTCCTTCGGTCTGTCGGGAGGAGAGGAGAGTGAGGAGCCCGATGGAAGCCGTTCAGTAATGGCCGCCGCGCTGTGAGGAGAGAGAAGCCGGAAGAGGAGGGGCAGGAGAAAACGCGCGCTCAGAGCGCTTCCTGCCCGCGAAAGACCGGGAAGGCGCGAAGCCACGCCCCCCGCCGGCTTCAAAAAAAGCGCGCGCGACTCCTCCGCTCTCCGCTCCTGCCCCGCTTCCATGTCCTGCAGGCATCCACCTGCGGACAAAAAAACACAAGTCACCACCTGAATACATGTAGCAGCGGCTGCCGCAGCAGCCGCTGAAGCAATCAAAACACATTAACATGCTGAGTACTCACCCAGCTGAGCGCCACAGGGACCCCCAGGGATTTGTGGCGTTGTGCCCAAGCTTCCCCCCAGGGCGGAGAACGCAGTGACCCCAGATGCGCGGTTTGCGTCCCCGCCAGGGAAGCATCCCTCATCCCCCGGGGCCGGCAGGGTTCTGCAGGGACCTCTCTCAAAGGGTAATGCAGATCCGCCAAGGGAGGGGTGGGGGTCCAGCAGCGCTGAGACCCCTGAGACTTCAAGACCACGGGGGTCCAAGTCTCTGTCCGATAAAAATAAAAAAAATTTTCTGAGGAGCTGCTTCCAGCAGCGACCATCCTCTGTGAACTCAAATTTTAGACTGGAGAGCTGGAGTAGGAGGAGCCCAAGCTGGAGGGGCCGGACAACACTCTTTTTTAATCTGAGGTGTTCTATCCTATGTGGGCTCCGCCTACCCACTAGTAATGACTGTGTCTCCCTTCCTTCCATCTGCTGCTGAAATCTAGTTTTTGCATCGCCATATTTTTAGAGCTATAATTTTTCCATATTTTGGCCGACAGAGTCATGTGACGTCTTGTTTTTTGCGGGATGAGTTGATGTTACTATTGGTGCCATTTTCAGGCACGTGACATATTTTGATCGCTCTCTATTCCGATTAATGGGAGGCAGAATAAACAAAAACCAACAATTCAGGAATTGTTTTTTTTTTTATGCTGTTCCGCGTGTGGTAAAATTGATAAGGCAGCTTTATTCTTCGGGTCAGTAATTTTACAGTGGTACCACATTTATATCGATTTTCTATGTTTTGGCGCTTTTACACAATAAAAGCTATTTTATAGAAAAAATATTTTTTTTGCATCGCTTTATTCTGAGAGCTATAACTTTTTTATTTTTAGGCTGATGGAGCTGTATGGCGGCTTGTTTTTTGCGGGACAAGATGACGTTTTCAGTGGTATCATTATTATTTATATTCGTCTTTTTGATCGCGTGTTATTCCATTTTTTGTTTGGCGGTATGATGATAAAGCATTATTTTTTGCTTTATTTTTTATTTATTTTTTTTACCATGTTCACTGAAGGGGCTAACTAGTGGGACAGTTTTATAGGTCAGGTCATTCCAGACGCGGCGATACCAAATGTGTGTACTTTTATTGTTTTTTTTTTCATAATAATATTTATTGATGGGTACATTATATTTTTATTTTTGGTGGATTTTTATTTTTTTTTTTTCTTCACTTTCTGACACTTTTTTTACTTTTATTCTTTGTCCCACTATGGGCTTTCACTTTTTTTATTCTGATCGCCTGTATAGCATAGGGATGGAGCACCAGCCCTGTGCTATACAGGCTGTCAGCGATGCAAATGCAGAATATACTTTGGTCATGCACTGCGCATGCCAAAATATCTTACTGCTGTCTGGTGACCCAGATGTTGTCATGACGACATCGGGTCGTCATGGCAACATCCAGGAAGCCGCGGCAGACATCGCTGGACGCCGGCAGGAGAGGTGAGTATCCCGATCACCTCCCATTGCCCCCGCAATGCTGCGATTGACTCAGCTGCGACAATCGGCTGACACCCGGCGGCGATCGCGCCCGCACAACCTGTGTGCGGGCGCGATCACAAAGACGTACTAATACGTATCAGGCTCTTAAGTCCCATGGCGCAGATACGTATTAGTACGTCTTGAGCTTTAAAGGGGTTAAACTACAACTCCAATGTCAGTCCCTAATTCAATAGGAACCAAAGATCTGAGAACAGAGAATGATAATAAAATAATTTGTCCACATAAATGGCAAAACTACCCAAAAATGGAGCCCCATAAAGATGTCCCAACTTGACCTCCCCCACCCACCTATCGTCAGCAATTTCTCATTTAGACAAGGGGTTGTCCTGAAAATGTCTTATTACAGAGTGTTCCCGGCAATCTATGATAAATCCGGTGGATACATTATAAGTATACCAAAGCTTAAAAGTAAAGAGCTACTTACCTGGACTCGTTCTCTCTCAGCTGTCAGGTTATAGTGACACAAGATGGCAGCAGTGTAGAAATTTATACATTCTATTCCAATTGTGATGTCTATGATGTCATGTGCCTCATGATGTCATAATAGCTATCACTGTCATTTCAAATTTACAACCGCAAGAAAAAGTTGATTTCATGGTTTAAGAAAAAATATGGTGGGTAATTGCAGCCTGTGATTATTTTACATATTGTTATTAATATTTGTCATGTCCTTCACTGCTGCCTCCTGCACTGCTTTTTATATACTGTTTATTTTAATAATGGACAATTCACAAGCCCTGCATGTAGAATATATAGTTAATGGCCTCTGTTGAATGACTAGATGCCTATTAGAGCAATAAGATATACTCTACTCTATGTCTACAATCTTTTGGCTGAGTCTAAGGGCTCATACTCATCTGCGTTTAAATCACACGAGTGCAATCTGATAAAAAAAATTGGATTGCACTCTGACTCCTGTTATTCAATGATTATGTGTTCATCTGTGATTTTTTTTTTCCAGCTCGGATCGAACTGAGAAAAAAAAATCACAGCATGCTGCAAGTGGCTGCATATATCAGACGAGACTCGCCAATGCAAGTCAATGTGTGCGAGAAGAAAAAAGCACAGCAAACGGACCATGCTTATGCCATCCATATAGCGTCCATATAATACGCATCTATGTAACACCTTTCAGTGACTGTGGCGGCATCTCAGCACGCAAATCCTGTATCTCAGATCTTTGTCTGGCCTTGTCTTCGGTGTTTTGGCCATCATGCCAACAAGACAAGGGTGATTGAGGCAAGAGACATGCTGGTAAGAGGGTTGTTGGCTGCTGTGATGCTGGTAATGGAGGTGGCTGCCAAGATGCTGGCACTGAAGATGGCTGCCATGATGGTGCCACTGTAGTTGGTGGTGGTTGCTGTGATGCTGTGACTGGAGGTGGTGGTGATGGCTGCTGTGATGCTGGTACTGGAGGTGGTGGTGATTGCCGTGATGCTGGCACTGGAGGTGGTGGCTGCCGTGATGGTGGGTCTGCTGAGTGCCCTTCTTGGGGGGGTCTAATGACCGGGTTTTGTTGTCCTCAGAAAGTTGCCACCTTTCAAGGAATTAAA
This sequence comes from Phyllobates terribilis, assembly GCF_046119375.1. Classification (NCBI taxonomy): domain Eukaryota; kingdom Metazoa; phylum Chordata; class Amphibia; order Anura; family Dendrobatidae; genus Phyllobates; species Phyllobates terribilis. Next base: position 2,319,241 of record NW_027362863.1, read on the forward strand.
AGATGGCCATCGGTAAATTTGGTGGCGCAGCGGCAGACAAAACAATTTGGAGGGCAGCCCTGGTCTGGAGCCTCAATAAAAAGGGAACGTGCCTGAAATAACGGGCCAGGCTTAGACAAAAACTCTCATCATCATCACTCACAGGTATTCCCATGTCACGTACGCCAGTGATGGTGGGGCGGTAGCGATGCTGGCTTATTGGTGCATGAGGGGAGGTGTCGAGGGGCTGTGGTGTACTGGTGCTCTCCGCAGGCTCTTCTCCTTTCTGGCCCCCAGCTCCGGCCTCCATTTCAGATTCCTCTCTGGCTTCCAGCACCTCCGGGCTACAGGTATTTCCCTTTTTGGTCCAGTCAGATCTGTAAGGTCAGGGATGACAGAGAAAAAAGCATTTTTAATATGCAAAATAATAATCAAACCATTACAACAAATAAAACTGAAAAAGATAGCCACTTACGGGTGAAAATCTAGGACTAGGGTCAAAAACTGGAGCCGGTCATAATATAGGTATGGCCTTTCTTTTTAAGAGCCACATCACCACTCTTCCTACCCTGTTGTCGCTCGCGGCGGCACTGGTCCCGGCAACTGCTCCATAATCTTGTCACTACACCCACTGGAAAGAAAAGTGGAAGAGATTATATACAATTTTTATAGGTAAAGGATGCTGTATGTAATAACATGTATAGTGTGTATTCTAATATCACTGCTAGCAGGGGCTGGCTGGCAAATTTTAGCCTGGGGGCAAGCACACAGCAGTGGTCCATGAGTAGCGGCCCATCCTTAAAGGTCGTTTTCTCAAAAACAATAGTATATTTTAATCAATAGATCTTGGAGTAATAATAATTTCCACAATTGGATGTGATATAATAATGTTCCTGTGCTGAGATAATCTTATAAATGTGCCCCTGCTGTGTACTGTGTAATGGCTGTGTCTGACCGTGCAGGAACATGGTCTGATCATACCACATCTCCTGGGCAGGGGGGAGAAAAAGAGGATACAGGCAGGATAGCAGGGGATCACAGAGGATTCTTTTTGTGAGTAAAACATTTCATTGCCTGTTTTTAAACAATATTTTAGCTCAAAGAAAGACTCAGCTGTGATCCCCTGCTGTAATGTATATATACTCTCTTTATATATAGATGATTAGCGTGCACACAGTCTGTAGGTCAAGGTGCAGGTACACGGGATGTGGAATCCCCAGAATCGGCGGAGATTAAATCACCGCACATTCTAGTTTCAAGATGCAAACTAAAGTCTATTTGAAGACATGCAATAAGACACATTTAAGGTGCAGGGAATAATGCAACAGTAAATGAACGTTTTGACCCATCGTTTGCATCTTGAAACTAGAGTGTGCAGTGATTTAATCGATGCTATATACTCTTTTTCTCCCCCCCTGCCCAGTAGCTGTGGTATGATCAGACCATGTTCCTGCACAGTCAGACACAGCCATTACACAGTACACAGCAGGGGCACATTTATAACATTATCTCAGCACAGGGACATTTTATTTAAACACATCCAATTGTGGAAGTTATTATTATTCCAAGATCTATTGATTAAAATATACTTTTGTTCGCAGAAAACCCCTTCAACATGTTTATTACCAGCTGCTTCATAGGCTATATTCACACAAACGTATGGTCTAAGTGCTGCCCGTGGAGAAAAATGACAGCACTTGGTCCAGTTCAGGTGAGCATTTAAAACTGGTAATACATAAGCATAATATGTACAATGTCTGACCACTACAACACGGATTTAGGTTGCTAGAGGTGTAATGCAAGTAATCCAAGGTACGCTGTGCTTTTCTACACTCCTAAACAGAGTAAGGCTAAGTGCCCACAATGCAGAAATGCTGAGAATTTTTCCAGAGCGTTTCTGCATCTCCCTGGCAGAAAAAACGCATGCGGATTCTATGAGTTTTCCTGCCAGGGACAAGCAGAAGTGAAGCGCTCTTCACATGCATTTCCGCATGCGGGTTGTCAAGAGCTTTGCAAGCGATTTTAGCATCACTTGGAAAGTGCTTGACAACTTGGTCACACTATATAAATCCATGCAACCGGTATGGATTTATATAGTGTGACCGTAAAAGAATGGTAAAAAATAAATATTATACTTACCTTCTGACGGCCCCTGCTCTCCTTATCCGATGCGTCCGGTCTTCCCGATGTCTTGCGGTTGTGTAAAAGGACCTGCCATTACGTCATTTAGTCATGTGACGGGTCAAGCGACCGCCGACGTCAGCAGTCACGTGACCTGTCACATGACTAAATGACGTCATGGTAGGTCCTTTTAGACCATCATCAGCTGCCAGGAAGCCAGGACGCATCGCTATGGAGACCGGGGGCCATCAGAAGGTAAGTATAATGTATATTTTTTATTTTAATTCTTTTTTTTTACAGGTACTATGGTACCCGGGTCTGGAGGAGAGTCTCTTCTTCTCCAAATCCGGGTACCATCCACACATTGAATCGCTAAATATCCGCATGTGCACATGTAGTCATGCGGATATTATGCAATTCAATGCAAGTCAATGGCGGCAAAAACGCTGCGATTACACAAAATAATTGGTAGCGCGGCGTATTTTTCCGCATTGATAATCCACAGCGGAAATTTCCGCAGCATGTGCACAGCAGATGCGGATTATCATTGGGGAACATAGCAGACCTTCTACCAAGCGTTTTTTAAGCGTTTCTGCAGCGGAATTGCCGTTGCGGAAACGCTTAAAAAACGCATAGTGGGCACACAGCCTAAAGGTGGCCACACATAAGCACAGGTCTGCCAGATAGATACCTAGGAATTATTATTTTGTGTATTATTTCCTACATACTTGATCGAGCAAGTCATCAATGTAAAAGTCAACTCCACATTATAGTATATGATGTACGAGTCACTAATTATCATGTGTGTCCCATCTGATGTCTGTGCACACAGTGAACATATTATACCACATACAATACAATATACATAGGAGAATATATGACTGATATATAGAGATGAGCAACTTCATTTGCAGGACCCTGATCCAATGGTCAGATGAATATTCAGTGGCTGCTGGATAGGAGCCCTGACAGCCTCCTACCTGACACCATTCTCTTTCTCTTCCTTTGATTTGTAGCCAGGCACAATGTCATGTATGTGTCACGCCAAAAAGATGACATCATGCAAAGACTATAATCAAAAGAGGAGTCAGAGATGCCGGCAGGCGGGAGGAGGCTCGCGGGGCTCTGGTCTGGTGGCCACAGACTACTGACGGGACTGTTTGACCAGTGTCCTGCGAATCAATTCGCTCATCTGTACTGGAATAAGATATATTATGACTACATACATCAGATATTACATACAGAATAGCATGTGACAGTTATATACCACACTATGAGCACAGACATCAGATATTACACCAGTGACATATTATCCTCTGTATAACATTGGATGCCTGTATCAAAGTCCATCACATCCAGTATACAGCATAATATGTGATGGTAAGCGATATACTGGGATACAGACATCACATATTCATACCTCTCAACTCTTGAAGAACAGAAAGGGGTACAGAAAGAGGCTATGCGTGGAAAATTTTGGCCTCGCCCCTGGTCACACCCCAATCCACGCCCATTTACCATTATCTTTCTCGCCCGGCAGGAGGAGTTGTCAGAGGGGCGCTGGTAGTGAGGGAAATTCAGCAGACGGCCGAGACTGCAAGGCCCAGACCCAAATCCAGGACTGTCCACTGTTTCCAGGGCAGCTGGGACTAGAGATGAGCAGATGGATTCCGGGGCCTCCAGTCGAGCATCCAGGTCAGTGCTACCTGGCGGCTGGACTGGAGGCCATGAGTCTCTTATCTTCCGGGCAGTGCGGCCTCATCTGTGAGTCCTGCTCATCTCTTGTTGGGACCTGAGGGTTATTTTTTGTTCCCTCATTCACAGTCGGAGCCGCCAGAACTTTCTCATCTTTATGTAGATTCATTATACGACATCTGGCTTTCTTGTGGTGGCTCTTACTGTATATTGGGGGCTATGCGAGGGCTCATACTGTAGGTAGGGGTGGTGTGTGCTAATACTGTATGTACGGGGTTGTGTGGGGGCTCATACTGTATATAGGGGGATGTCAGCATACTTAAATCTGCTCAATATTAAGTGATAATATAAATATACAAAAAAATATAATTAATATGTTAATATTAATATTGAGCTGAATTAATTTGAACCTATTGGTTCGGGCTCCACAACAGTCACGGTCTCTCATGTGGCCCCTTGGGAAAATTAATCTCCCACCCTATTTCAAAGCACTATGTTAAAAATCACACAGACATCATACACACAGCGGGCACAACCATCACACAGACATCATACACACAGCGGGCACAACCATCACACAGACATCATACACACAGCAGGCACAACCATCACACGGACATCATACACACAGCGGGCACAACCATCACACGGACATCATACACACAGCGGGCACAACCATCACACAGACATCATACACACAGCGGGCACAACCATCACGGGCACAACCATCACACAGACATCATACACACAGCGGGCACAACCATCACAAGGACATCATACACACAGCGGGCACAACCATCACACAGACATCATACACACAGCGGGCACAACCATCACACACACATCATACACACAGCGGGCACAACCATCACACGGACATCATACACACAGCGGGCACAACCATCACACAGACATCATACACACAGCGGGCACAACCATCACACAGACATCATACACACAGCATGCACAACCATCACACAGACATCATACACACAGCGGGCACAACCATCACACGGACATCATACACACAGCGGGCACAACCATCACACGGACATCATACACACAGCGGGCACAACCATCACACAGACATCATACACACAGCATGCACAACCATCACACAGACATCATACACACAGTGGGCACAACCATCTCACAGACATCATACACACAGCGGGCACAACCTTCACACAACCATCATACACACAGCGGGCACAACCATCACACACACATCATACACAGCGGGCACAACCATCACACAGACATCACACACACAGCGGGCACAACCATCACACAGACATCATACACACAGCGGGCACAACATGACATGTATATATTCCCTTCTTCTCCATCATGTCTCCAGTGGCAGTGGTGGGGCCTGGTGTTTGCAATCAGCAGCAGAGTATGGGCTGTACGCAGGAGAGCTGTCAGCCCTGCAGTGTCCCTAAATCCCCTTCCCATCCCCCCTAGTCCCGACTGCAGAGCTGCTGGTGACATTGCATGAGCCCCCTCCCATCCTGTAATAACAGCAGCCACAGATGGGAGAGGCTGCGGGTCTCCCCCTCACCTCAGGACCGCACCTTGTTGTCATGTCCTCCGCAGACTTGGCCCCGCCCCCTGACCCCTCACCTCCTCATGCTGTGCGGTCTCTGCACAGTAGAATTCCTCTGCCCTGATGCCGGGGAGGAGCAGAGAGCGGGAGGCGGAGCTACAAGGGGTCACACACAGCATGGAAAGCCTGCGTGTCTGGAGGAAAAGCCCAGTGCCCAGCAGCGCCCCTGCCGGGAGAAGAGCTGAGCCGGGCCGGGACTGAGCCCTCAAATCGGGACAGGCCCAGGGAATAGGGGAGGCTTGTTAGCTCTGGATATTATACCCGCCTCCTATTATCCTGTATATAATATGGGATGTCTGGGCCTATAGTATATATATTATACCACCTACAGGCTAATATGTAACTAGTGCACATTACACCTTGAGTACAGCCATTAGATATTACACCAGTCACTTCTTCTCCTCTGCACCATCTGATGTCTGTGCACAGTATATGACATCCAGTATACAGGAGAATATGTGATGGGATATAGGACATACTGTTATACAGACATCAGATGCTATATACTGGATAATAAATGATGGTATATATCAGGGGTGGGCAATTCATTTTCCAGAGGGGCCACATGAGAGAACGTAACTGTTGTGGGGGCCTGAACCAATAGGCTGAAAGGCTGAAATTAGTTCTGCTCAATATTAATATTAACTACAATTAATATAAAATAATATTTATATCACTTAATATTGAGCAGAATTAAGTATGCCAATATCCCCCTATATACCATATGAGCCCACACACAGCCCCCCTATATACCATATGAGCACACACACAGCCCCCTGTATACAGTATGAGCCCCCACACAGCTCCCCTATATACCATATGAGCACACACACAGCCCCCTGTATACAGTATGAGCCCACACACATCCCCCTATATACCATATGAGCACACACACAGCCCCCTGTATACAGTATGAGCCCCCACACAGCTCCCCTATATACCATATGAGCACACACACAGCCCCCTGTATACAGTATGAGCCCCCACACAGCCCCCCTATATACCATATGAGCACACACACAGCCCCCTGTATACAGTATGAGCCCACACACATCCCCCTATATACCATATGAGCACACACACAGCCCCCTGTATACAGTATGAGCCCCCACACAGCTCCCCTATATACCATATGAGCACACACACAGCCCCCTGTATACAGTATGAGCCCCCACACAGCCCCCCTATATACCATATGAGCACACACACAGCCCCCTGTATATAGTATGAGCCCCCACACAGCTCCCTATTTATTTATTTATTTTACTAACCATATTTTGCAGATTATAAAATGCACCGTATCATAAGACGCACCCCAAATTTTGGTGAGAAAAATAGGAAAAAAATGTTTTTAATAAAATGGTGGTGCTTCTTATAGTCTGCTTTTACGGTAGATTACCCAGGGAAGGGGGCTGCTGTGGTGGAGCAGAGTCGCTGCTCCAGGAAGCTGGCAGCGGCAGGAGTGGGGTGATGCTGTGGACCCCAGGCTGGGAGGGGGATGTTCGACGATGAGCCGGGCTCCGTGCTTTCACAAAATGCCGGCGGATCCCCTGTACTTCCCGTGGTTTTCAATGCTGTAGACTTAGGGAAAATGGCCACCGGAGGCGGCACATGCTTAGGTTGAGACCTCGGGAGACAAGATCTCGGTGTCACGATCTCAATCCGCACATGCGCCGCCTCTGGTGGCCTTTTTTCCCCAAGTTCACCGCATTGAAAACCATGGAAAGTGCGGGGGCTCCTCCGACATTTTGTGAAAGCACAGAGCCCGTCGCACAGCCAGACACCCACCTTCCCAGCCTGGGGCCCGCAGCATCGCCTCATTCCTGCCGTCACCAGCTTCCTGCAGCAGCGACCCTAAAATGCCGCTCCCAAATGCCCCGGTAAACTACATTCAGATTATAAGACGTACCCCCATTTTCCCAAAAATTTTTGGAGGAGAAAAGTGCGTACTATAATCTGAAAAGTACAGTATATAGTGCTATTAATTCCACAGCAGATTACAGACATTATTCCTACATACAGTATGCACCCCACATAGCCCCTATATACAGTGTAAGCCACCACATAGCCCTTATATACAGTGTGAGCCCTCATATTCCATCCTATATACAGTATTAGCCACCACATAGCCCCCTATATACCGTATGAGACCCACATAGCCTCCTATACATATTATGAGCCGCCACATAGCCTCCTTTGTACAGTATGAGCCCGCATATAGCCTCCTATATATAGTATGAGCCCCCTATGTACAGTATGAGTCCTCACATAGCCTCCTTTATACAGTATGAGCCCCCACATAGCCTTCTACTGTATACATATTATTAGCCGCCACATAGCCTCCTATGTACAGTATGAGTCCCACATAGCCTCCTTTATACAATGTGAGTCCCCACATAGCCTCTCTATATATTGTCAGACCCCACGTGGCCTCTTATATACATTATGAGATCCACATAGCTTCCTATATACAGTGTGAGCCCCCACATAGTCTCTCTATATACAATATGAGCCCTCAAATAGCCTCCTATATACAGTATGATTCCCTCATAGCCTTCTATATACAGTGTAAGGCCCCACATAACCTCTTATATACAGTGTGAGGCCTCACATAGCCTCCAATATACAATGTGAGCCCTCACATAGCCTCCTATATACTATATGAGCCCTCACATAGCCTCCTATATACTATATGAGCCCTCACATAGCCTCCTATATACTATATGAGCCCTCACATAGCCTCCTATATACTATATGAGCCCTCACATAGCCTCCTATATACTATATGAGCCCTCACATAGCCTCCTATATACAGTATGAGTCCTCACATATCCCCCTATATGCAGGCACACATTCCATGCACATCCGAAAAAAAAAAAAGAAGACATACTCACCTCGCTCTCATTCCCCCGCGGTCTGTTCTTTTCTCCGGTGCACTGACTCTCCACACAGCAGATGTGATGTCGTGATGTCATCATGTTGGCTGTGTCAGTCGCAAAAGCTGATCTGTGGAAGTAGGAGCCAGTGGCTCCGTCTTCCACCAATGTATTCACCACACTGCAGATAGCAGTGATATTGGGATAGGGGAGAGTATGGTGTGGTCCGTGCACCACAGTTTTCAGCCCTTCGGCTGTCTCAGTCCGCGGGCTGAACTTTGTAGTTACAGTATTATATATACCAGACATGGGTAGAGTTCAGATATACTATACACACATTACCTGTACATAACATCTGTTCACACAGTATACCACATGCATACAATATATATTAGAATACATGACTAGTATATAATATACTGTCACTATAGACATCTGATGTTGTATAGTAATGTGTATTTTTTTAAAACATCTGATGTGTGTATCACAGTAGATGATAGGCTAATCTGTATACTAGATGTGGTATATTATGTACAGGGATATACACTGCACTGCAGCCTTGCAGCGCTGGGGTCCTGGGTTCAAATCCCACCAAGGACAACATCTGCAAGGAGTTTGCATGTTCTCCCCGTGTTTGCGTGGGTTTCCTCCGGGTTCTCCAGTTTCCTCCCACACTCCAAAGACATACTGATAGGGAATCTAGATTGTGAGCCCCGATGGGGACAGCGACGATAATGTATGTAAAGCGCTGCGGAATATGTTAGCGCTATATAAAAATAAAGATTATTATTACTGAACACACCTGTACCTGCCTACAGGACCTCACATATTATATATGGGGCCATATAGTAGAATATGACGTGCTGTAGGTTCAGCTGTAATCAGTCGGTGCAGGGTCTCGTATTGTGATGTCTGTGGTCTCTGCTGGGACTAAGTGTGATTTATTGCACCAGACTGAACTTTTTGCACTGACAGGAGGACCCTAATCTGCATGAAAGTTCAGCCTCCTGCAATAACTCACACGGAGCCCCAGCAGCTGGCCCTCTGATTGGACAATATAGAATCCTGGGTGAATTTATGAGAAGGTGAGCACAGTCCCGCTTCCCCCTCACTGCAGACCTCCTGACCTCATACTGACTGAGACCACTGAAGTCTCCGATCCACAGGCTCCTGTCCGGCTGACTGAATCAGTTCCAGCTGCGCTGTGTGACGTCACTTCAGCAGACTCAGCCACACAGCGTGCAGGGGGTGTATCTGCATCTCTGCCATGTGGCCGGGTTGGCAGCTGAACATAGTCATTTGGTAAATTCTAAAAAGTTCATTTTTTTTCTCACTAAAGTGCACTCTGCACCCCATCTTGACTGAAATAAACAGAAATGTAGAAATTTTTGCAAACTTATTAAAAAAGAAAAACTGAAATATCACATGGTCATAAGTATTCTGACCCTTTGCTCAGACACTCATATTTAAGTCACATGCTGTCCATTTCCTTGTGATCTTCCTTGAGATGGCTCTACTCTTTAATTGGAGTCCAGCTGTGTTTAATTAAACTGGTAGGACTAGATTTGGAAAGGCACACACCTGTCTATATAAGACCTCACAGCTCACAGTGCATGTCAGTCCAAATGAGAATCATGAACTCGAAGGAACTGCCCAAGGAGCTCAGAGACAGAATTGTGGCAAGGCATAGATCTGGCCAAGGTTACAAAAGAAGTTCTGCATTACTCATGGTTCCTAAGAGCACAGTGGGCTCCATAATCCTTAAATGGAAGAAGTTTGGGACCACCAGAAGTCTTCCTAGACCTGGCCGTCCAGCCAAACTGAGCAATCGTGGGAGAAAAGCCTTGGTGAGAGAGGTAAAGAAGAACCCCAAGATCACTGTGGCTGAGCTCCAGAGATGCAGCAGGGACATGAGATAAAGTTGCACAAAGTCAACTATCACTGCAGTCCTCCACCAATAGGGCCTTTATGGCAGAGTGGCCCGACGGAAGCTTCTCCTCAGTGCAAGACATATAAAAGCCCACATAGAGTTTGCTCAAAAACACATGAAGGACTCCCAGACTATGAGAAAAATAAGATTCTCTGGTCTGATGAGACGAAGATAGAACTTTTTGGTGATAATTCTAAGCTGTATGTGTGGAGAAAACCAGGCACTGTTCATCACCTGCCCAATACAATCCCAACAGTGAAACATGGTAGTGGCAGCATCATACTATGGGGGTGTTTTTCAGCTGCAGGGAAAGGACGATGGTTGCAATTGAAGGAAACATGAATGCGGCCAAGTACAGAGATATCCTGGATGAAAATCTCTTCCAGAGTGCTCTGGACCTCAAACTTGGCCGAATGTTCACCTTCCAAGAAGACAATGACCCTAAGCACTAAGCTAAAATAACAAAGGAGTGGCTTCAGAACAACTCTGTGACCATTCTTGACTGGCCCAGCCAGAGCCCTGACCTAAACCCAATTGAGCATCTCTGGAGAGACCTGCAAATGGCTGTCCACCAATGTTCGGCATCCAACCTGATGGAACTGGAGAGGATCAGCAAGGAAGAATGGCAGAGGATCCCCAAATCCAGGTGTGAAAAACTTGTTGCATCATTCCCAAGAAGACTCATGGCTGTACTAGCTCAAAAGGGTGCTTTTACTCAATACTGAGCAAAGGGTCTGAATACTTATGCCCATGTGATATTTCAGTTTTTCTTTATTAATAAATTTGCAAAGATTTCTACATTTCTGTTTTTTTTCAGTCAAGATGGGGTGCAGAGTGAACTTTAATGAGAAAAAAAATGAACTTTTTAGAATTTACCAAATGGCTGAAATGAAGCAAAGAGTGAAAAATGTAAAGGGGTCGGAATACTTTCCTTACCCACTGTATATGATTTTCACAATAATCTTGGGGAAATTAAATTTATTAGAAAGATTTTGAGAAAGGGGGACTTCAAATACATAAGTAGGGCCATAGCAGTGATGACTTAGCCCAGGAACTTAGGACCTTATATTGTCTATTCATATATAGTTTAGTCTACATTTTGGCGTTGTTTTACATCCATACAAATTTAGGGGTTTATTTTTGAAAAAATGGGATGGGGTCCATTTAATTTTCTTAACAGCTGAGGGAAAGCAGTGGGCAATCTGGGAAGGGGCCGCTATTCATGGATCTTCCCAGCTTATTAATAACAGCTCACAGCTGTCTGCTTAGCCTTTAATGGTATTAAAAAGGGGGTATCCCCCAAAAAATTATGTGGTGTCCCACCTAGTTTTAATAACCAGCAAAGGTTAAACAGACACCTGCAGGCTGATAATAAAAGGCTGGGAAGGGACCATGGATATTGGCCTCCTCCCTGACTAATAACATGAGCCCTCAGCCACCCCAGAAATTCTGGTGCTTATTCTCGGCTCTTCCCACTTGCCCTGGTGCATTGGCAAGTGGGGTAATGGTTTTGGGGTTGATGTCAGCTGTTTGATGTTTGCTGACATCAAGCCCAGGGGTTAGTAATGGAGAGGCGTGAATAAGACATCCCGATTACTAACACCATTAGTTCAAGTGAAAAAACTCACACAGAGCAAAGACCTTTGTTTGAACAAAACACTCAATGACCCTCTTTTACACATTTCTTAAGATCCACATAAAAATAAAAACAAAGTAATCCTCACCTGTCCGCAGATAATCAATACTGATGATGTCGAACAATGATCCCCAGATCTGCTACATCCGATTGGTGTGTTGAGCGGTTGCATGAGTATGTAACTGCTCAGCACGCCAGCTGGAACTCACTGACAGTAGCCTGAGGACGTTCCTGCAGTGACGAGCGATGCCGTCAATAAGGTTGCAACTTGAAAACGCTTTGCTATTTTCTTATAGCCTACTCTTGCTTTGTGGGCCTCCACCATTTTCATTTTCAGAGTGCTAGGCAGCTGCTTAGAAGAACCCATGGCTGCTGTTTTTTGGCACAAGGTTAGAGGAGGCTGGGTTTTTATAAAGTTGGGAAATTTGTATCACCTGGCCTTTCCTAATGATAGTGAACAAGCCATAACCTTTAGGGTATGTGCAGATGGTCGGTGTTGGCTGCTCTTTGAACGCAGCATACTTTATGCTGCGTCCAAAGTGTTGCACGCAAGTGAATCCGCATGTGTTCAATGAACCATGCGGATTCACCACATCCTATACATTACAGTGATATAATTTCTCTTGCGGAGACTAGGGTCTCTGCAAGAGAAATTGACATGCTGCGGTCTGTGAAGACGCACTGCATGACCGTCTCCACGGGTGAGCTGCAGGAGCACGGAGACGCATAGTGGACATGGGATTTGTATAAATCCCATCCACTATGCTGTAACATCTGGCCGCTGCAGATTGCACGCAGCGCAAGTGTGCTGCATCCAATCCGCAGTGTTTACTGACCATGTGCCCGCACTCTAACAGGCTAATTAAGGTCTGAAACCTTGGTCAAAGTTTTCTGAGCACACAAATCTCCAAGGGTGCCCAAACTTTTGCATCAGCCCATTTTCCTTTGTGTAATTTTTAAAATGTAAAAAATTACAAGATTTTTTCTTGCCTAAAATACAAAGGAAATGTGTCATCTTTAACTTTAGCCCTTTTATAGAGATCATTTCATCTTCAACTTGCTTTACTGTTCACAATAACAATAATTTTTTACCAAGGGGCCTAAACTTTTACATGCCACTGTAAGAGAAACACATCGTTATTTACATTACTCGTAAAACCGCATGGCACTGTACACATAAAGGGATTATTGCCTTCAAGGGTAGGAATGCTGCAGAACAGTCCATCACTCTTACATTCCCTCTTTGGACATGGTCATCCTCGACCATTCTGGAACCTGGAAGACAACACACAGCATATACAGTGGGGGCCCTTGAAAACGCACACTGCAGCCGCAATACTCGCTGCCTCTGTCAGGCCTGAGGCTGTGGTACTAACCGTGGAGGAGTCATTGCTGGACATGAGCTTCCCGCTGAGGGCTGAAATATTGGATGTGACATCTGGTCAATGACTTTGTGGCACCCCTGAGGGTTCAGTCGCCACAGAGGTACTGCACCTCACCCAGAAGTGTGGCATCTCCTTCTCTCAGGTAAGGCGGAAGTACTGCCGGTGGCACGGTGGTGCAGTGGTTAGCACTGCAGCCTTGCAGCGCTGGGGTCCTGGGTTCAAATCCCACCAAGGACAACATCTGCAAGGAGTTTGTATGTTCTCCCCGTGTTTGCGTGGGTTTCCTCCGGGTTCTCCGGTTTCCTCCCACACTCCAAAGACATACTGATAGGGAATCTAGATTGTGAGCCCCGATGGGGACAGCGACAATAATGTATGTAAAGCGCTGCGGAATAAAGATTATTATTATTAAAGATTATTACTGCCGGGGACCCCAACACCTGCACTCAACACTGCACTACTCCAGGCCGGCTGGAAGGGCATTATGCACTTCTTTTGCTGCCCTGTCCCTGGCTGGAGTGGGGGGAACCAAGGAGAGGGGGAACCAGTAGTGGGTGTGGGTGGAGGACGTAGGACAGGGGAGCGCTTAGAGAATAGATATAAAAAAGGAAGCCATCTTAGTTGGAGCAGTGCAGTTCAGCCAGTGAGTAGCAAGGAGAGGAGGGGAGCAGAGTCTCTTCAGGAACTCTGCTCCATTGTGGGCCTAGTGAGAGAGGCCCAGGAGAGGAGTGGGAGCAAGGGAGGAATGCTCCGGGAACAGAAGGGATCCCAGGGGGTACGGTGAGTGCAGGACGGCACCTATACGCCCGAATCTGCCAAGAATCAGAGGGATCAGGCCGCAGGAAGGGAACTGGTCCCTGGACCAGCCGTGTTACTCCAGGTCTCGGCTGGAAAAACCGGAGGCTTCTGCACTTCCATGGTGCAGTTGCCACAGCCTCACCCTGCCGTGAAGGGCATCAAGTAGGTCCGGGAACTCCAGGTTGCCCAGAAGGGACTTCAGAGCACCCGATCGGGACTGTGTGTGGGGAGCGCAGGGCAGGAGTGAGAAGACCCAGCGCGTGAAGTCAGTCAAGGAAGGAACATAAGAAAGGGGGTCCCGTTAAGTGCTTCTAATCTACCTGAAGGAGTGCTGAGCCCCTGCCTGGAAAACGCAGTGCGACGCGGGAGTCTGACACCTGGACAGTGTACCCGAGGAACCTTAAAAGAACTGTTAGTAAACTCGGATTACTGCACTCCACTGTCTCTGTCAGTTATTTCCATCATGCTACCGTGCCTGCACTACAATGCCCAGCATTACCATCTGCAACTACCCTGCCCCGGGGGCCCGCTCCGCCTGTGGGGAGCAGAAACATCCCAGCTGCCATCCCATCACCCCCGGAGGTCTGCAGCAGCGCCGGTATTCGGTATTCATTACCGGGAAACACAGGTGGCGTCACGAGACAAACTGTTAACAAACCCCCTTTTAAAGAGCGACCCCAGAGGATGGGCCCGGGAGCCGACTGCCGTGACATCCTACAAAGAAGGTAAAGGCCCGGGTACCAAGTTTCCCCCTATATCCCCCCTGGGCGGGTCAACTTCACCACCTCCTGGGTGCTCGAGTTGGGCTCTCACCCATTTCTCCCACTCCTTCTTAACCTCAATGACCTTCACCACCCATCTGGCCTTAACGGGGTCCAGAGCTCGTGTCTCTTCCATGTACTGCTGTGGCCAGGGAATGAGGGCTGGTTCCCAGGCTGATAACTCTCCAGGACGCTGAGGTGTACTTACCACCAGAGCTGCCAGCATAGCTTTCAGTCACCCTGCCTGGTCGCAGGATCTTGGTCACGCTGACACTGCTGCCTCCGCCTTGGAATCGGGTTCTGGTTTTGGGGACTGTGGGCGAACCTTTGTCTTGAGGTCAGGCATTGGATCCTGGGCCTTCCCTGGACCTTGGTTGGTGCCTCTACTGATGACAGTTCACCCAGCTGCATCTCTTGCTCCAGCTGCGTCATCTTCCTTTTCCACTTGACCTTTCCGGGCCCACCGCGGAGCACAATGCCGTGGCACCGACCATCACTTTCAATAGGTAAACCGAAGCACTCTATCTTCTCTTGCCACTTTACCTCCTCATCAACAATGGTCCCAGCCCACTCTGCCATGGGTGTGCTCTTACGTTGCTCTGCCCATTCTTGGGGGAGGCCACTTCTGGCTCACCTGCCCGTTTCCTGGGAGTCTCCACCCGTTCTCCCTTGGCTTGCTGCAATGGGCGTGGTTTCTTTTTCTTCCACCGTGCCCTACTTACGTACACGATGGGACGGGTCCGTCTCACTCTTTCGTGTCACTCACCGACATCTTGCAGTCTCTATCCATTAACCCTATCCTAAAGACTAAACCTATTATTCTCATCTTATCTCCTGTACCGTTGCTAAGCCACTTAACTATATGAACAGTACTTCGCTGTTATAAGTTTTGTCCAAATAGTGTATATACGAGTACTTATATATATCAGTTTATCATAGTGTAAAGCGTTAGAAGTTTCGCACTCCTAATTAGAAGATGTAGTGCATAGAAGGAAAATCAATAAGATCCAGAAAGAAAACCTTTGGCACTGTAGATATGACACTTGAGATGCAGAGTAAATTCATTAGTACATTTATTCGCAACCGACATATAGTTTATCATATACTTATCTTTTTTTAAATCTTTAGATATTATTAATAAAGTGTTTAATTGAAAATATAATAAATAAGGTTAATGTCAGATGAAACACATTGATGAAATGATATGTAAAATTAGACTAAGAATGGAGTGGTAATGGTGGACATTAGGACCCTGCGCTCTCATGAGCAGCATAGCTGAGCTCAACGTTCCTTCCAGACACTGGTGGACTAAACGTGCACAGATACCGTATTACGGAGATCTCCCCTCCTTTATCAGTGGCACCAGGAATTTTATGTGACAGTAACTGGAGGTGGCTATGACCACTACGCATGTAGCCTTACAAGGTTGGTTTTATCTCGTCACATCTTGCATTCAGTGACACATTCCTTCCTGCTTTATTGCTGATGTTTAGGAGTACGGGGGCGACTTGCATAGTGACATGCTTCTGTACATGACACGGATGAGATGGTGTTTTGTTCCTACAGATGGCTGTGATCTCACCCGTACTATAGTGATGGAATACATCAGCCGCCCATCAGATGACAGCTGCAGTGATACAGAATGAGGGGATAGCACTTATGTTATCAGACATCAGCCACAACATGTGAGAACCGCTCATATGTTTAAAGTGAACAGACAAGTCCACCATGTACGAGGGTGTGTCTTCAATAACCAATCACAGATCCATGGGCTCCAATCAGAAGGGGTTTTACATCGCAGGCAGTAGTAAAGGGCGCAATGTCCCGCATAGCAGCATTGGTGGTGCCAGACTGCTGTCATTCAGGTGACGCACACTGAAGCCCTGGTTCCTGATCTACAAGCTGCAGGGATATAGCAGAGCACATCCCATTCATAGCATGATGCTATCTGCTGAGGGACAATAGAAGACAACTACAGCACATCTAGCATCTCTGCTCAGCAGCGGGGGTGAGCTCCTGTGTTCTCTCCCTTCTATAGTACTGGTTCAGCACCACAGTGGTTGGCACCTCTCCTCTGGGCACTACAGTCCTAGATTCAGCACCACAACGGTGGGCAGCTCTGATCTGGGCAGTACTGTCTAGATTCAGCACCACAGCAGTGGACAGCTTTTATATGGGAAGAACTGTCTAGATTCAGCACCACAGCAGTGGACGGCTTGTAACGAGGACGTTATAGTAACATTTGGTTCAATACCACAACGTTGGAGGGCAGTGCCATCCAGGTTCAGCACCACGCTAGTGGACAGCTCTGGTGCTTCTGGATACAACAGTTTCAGCACTTCTACCTTGGACAGCTCCAGCATCTTCACCTCTACCTTGAAGGTCCCAGTGCCCGCCAGCCTGTCTATCAGCCGTGCCCGCCTGTCAACTGGCCGTGCTCATCCGCTGTGCCTTTCAGCTTCAGCCATCAGTCCCATGGGAGTCGCCTGCTCTCACAAGGTCGGTCCCAGAGTGGCACCTGGTTCACCTTCCCGGTCCCTCCTTGGCTCACAGAGTCGACTAAGCCGCTGTGTGGCCAGGGTCGGTCCGGGTAGGCACTTAGTTACGCCCCTCTGATCCCTCCTTGCATCACAGCACAGAGGTTCCACCACCCGGATTCGTAACAGAATACATTTTGTTATATAATAATTTTGTGTTCAAAGATCAATACTACCTACAGAAGAAAGAGGTGCAATGACCGCAGCTTGGGCCCCATCTTACGCCAATCTCTCCTTGGGATTTTGGGAGTGTGAATACATCCGATTCCAGAACATTGAACATACGTCATTGGGATCAGTGATATCTTGGATGAGATTCATAGACGATGTGTTGTTTATTTTGCAGGGCTCCCATGAGGAACTTGAAAAATTCTTAAAATATCTAATTGACAATGCATTGAATATTAAGCTAACCCATCATATTGATCAAAAGAAAATTGATTTTTCGCATTTGGATATTCATGTTGATGACCATGGACAGTTGCATACAAATATTTATCACAAGATTACTAGTGCCAATGCTTTCTTGCATGCCAAATCAGTCATCTGGCACATGTAATACAGGCAATGCCATCTGGACAATTTATTAGGGCACATCGTATTTGTGACCAAAACAAAGCTTTTGAAGAATAGGCATGTGATATGACCAGTAGATACTTACAACGTGGTACAAAATGGAAATTATTCAACAGGCCTACTATCGGGCCAAACACGCCAATAGACAATATCTTCTCATTACTAAAAAGATAAAGGAATCTGATGGGCATGTTCAATTCATCACGAATTATCATTCGAGGTGGAAGGAAATTAGTAATATCATCTCCAAATTTTGGCTAATTCTCCAACAGGATCAGACAATACTTCCTTTTCTATCAAATCGTCCATTGATTATGGCTAAACGTAATAAGACACTACGTGATATACTAGTACATAGTCATCATGTACCTGATACATCTTCATATACACTGCTCAAATAAATAAAGGGAACGCTCAAATAACACATCCTAGATCTGAATGAATGAAATATTCTCATTGAATACTTTGTTCTGTACAAAGTTGAATGTGCTGATGACAAAATCACACAAACATCATTAACCCCTTAATAACATCTGACGTACTAATACGCGTCTGTGCCCTGGGACTTAAGAGCCAGACCCGTATTAGTACGTCATCGTGATCGCGCGCGCACACAGGCTGTGCGGGCGCGATCGCCGCCGGGTGTCAGCTGATTGTCACAGCTGACACCCGGTACTATGTGCAGGGAGCGGTCCTGCACCGCTCCCAGCACATTAACCCCCGCGATGCTGCGATCGAAGTCGATCGCGGCATTGCGGGGGCAAGGGGAGGTGATCGGCGATACTCACCTCCTCTTCCGGCTTCCAGCGCAGTCTGCAAAGGCTTCCCGGGTGTTGCCATGACGACCCGATGTCGTCATGACAACATCCGGGTCACCAGAGAGCAGGAAGATTGCTTGGACATGCGCAGTGCATCTCCAAGCAATCTTCACACTGTGCACTTCTGACAGCCTTCATGGCATAGGGATGGTGCTCCATTCCTGTGCCATGCAGGCGATCAGAAAAAAAAAAGTGAAAGTCCCAGAGTGGGACAAAGTAATAAAGTGTATAAACTGTGTGAAAGTGGAAAAAAAAATGTGCAAAAATATTATAAAAAAATAAAAAAAATAATACACCAAAAATAAAAATATAATGTACCCATCAATAAATATTATTATAAAAAAAATAAAAAAAAAACAATAAAAGTACACATATTTGGTATCGCCGCGTCCGGAAAAACCTGACCTATAAAACTGTCCCACTAGTTAACCCCTTCAGTGAACACGGTAAAAAACAAAAAACAAAAACGAAGCAAAAAACAATGCTTTATCACCATACCGCCAAATAAAAAGTGGAATAACACGCGATCAAAAAGACGCATATAAATAAAAATGATACCTCTGAAAACGTCATCTCGTCCCGCAAAAAACTAGCCACCATACAGCTCCATCAGCCGAAAAATAAAAAAGTTATAGCTCTCAGAATAAAGCGATACTAAAAAATATTTTTTTCTATAAAATAGCTTTTATTGTGTATAAGCGCCAAAACATAGAAAAATGATACAAATGTGGTACCGCTGTAAACGTACTGACCCGAAGAATAAAGCTGCCTTATCGATTTTACCACACGCGGAACAGAATAAAAAAAAAAAAAAACAATTCCTGAATTGTTGTTTTTTGTTTATTCTGCCTCCCAAAAATCGGAATAGAAAGCGATCAAAAAATGTCACGTGCCTGAAAATGGCACCAATAACAACGTCAAGTCATCCCGCAAAAAACGAGCCGTCACATGACTGTCTGCCAAAATCTGGAAAAATTATAGCTCTCAAAATATGGCGATGCAAAAACTAGATTTTACAAAAAATGCGTCTTTTAGTGTGTGACAGCTGTCAGTCATAAAAACCCCATATGATTCTGGCATTGCTGTAATCACACCGACCCGAAGAATAAAGTCGTCTAATCACTTATACCGCACAAGGAACGGCGTCAAAAATAAACTCTTGGGTTAGGATTGGGCTAGGGTTAGGGCTGGGTTTGGGGCTAGGGTTGTGCTGGGGCTAGGGTTGTGCTGGGGCTAGGGTTGTGCTAGGGTTAGGGCTGGGGTTGGGATTTTTTTCAAAAGTAAGAAAAAAAGATGACGATATGGCGACTAGTGTTGAGAGCAAGTGCTCGCTACTTGAGTTTGCATCGGGTGCTCTGGTATGCATTGAGTATCGTGGGTATTTGAGTGACATGCTCGAGTCTCTGCCCCATATGCTTCGCGGCCAAAAAACTTTACGGGGATTGCCTGCCATGCACGAGCGATCCCCGCATGTTTTTTTTTGGGTGTCTAATAACCGTGAAACATGCGGAGCAGGGACTCAAGCATGTCACTCGAGCACACGCTGTACATGGTGCATACCTGAGTACCCGATGCAAACTCAAGTAGCGAGCACTTGCGCTCAAGAATAATGACAACTTATTCAATATGATGACCTAATGTAAACAAATTCTGTGCCGTACCTCTGGGTTCAAAATGTTCACTATACACCTTAATAAAATCCTTGAGGGGTATAGTTTCCAAAATGGGGTCACTTGTGGGGGAGCTCCAATGTTTGGGCACGCAGGGACTCTCTAAATGCAACATGATATCCGCTAACAAATTGAATGGAAAATCGGCTCAAATTGTTAGCGGACACCACATTGCGTTTGGAGAGCCCCTCTGTGCCCAAACTTTGGAGCTCCGCCACAAGTGACCCCATTTTGGAAACTAGACCCCCCAAGGCACCTTTCTAGATGCATAGTGAGCACTTGGAACCCCCAGGTGCTTCACAAATTGATTCGTAATAATGAAAAAGTGAAAAAAAAAAAAAACACTTTTTCATTTTTATGAATCAATTTGTGAAGCACCTGGGGTTCCAAGTGCTCACTATGAATCTAGATAGGTGCCTTGGGGGGTCTAGTTTCCAAAATGGGGTCACTTGTGTGGAGCTCCAAAGTTTGGGCACAGAGGGGCTCTCCAAACGCAATGTGGTGTCAGCTAACAATTTGAGCCGATTTTCCATTCAATTTGTTAGCGGATACCATGTTGAATTTAGAGAGTCCCTGTGTGCCCAAACATTGGAGCTCCCCCACAAGTGACCCCATTTTGGAAACTAGACCCCCCAAGGCACCTATCTAGATGCATAGTGAGCACTTGGAACCCCTAGGTGCTTCACAAATTGATTCGTAAAAATGAAAAAGTGTTTTTTTTTTCACTTTTTCATTATTACGAATCAATTTGTGAAGCACCTGGGGGTTCCAAGTGCTCACTATGCATCTAAAAAGGTGCCTTGGGGGGTCTAGTTTCCAAAATAGGGTCACTTGTGGGGGAGCTCCAAAGTTTGGGCACAGAGGGGCTCTCCAAACGCAATGTGGTGTCCGCTAACAATTTGAGCCTTATTTTCCATTCAATTTCTTAGCGGATACCATGTTGCATTTAGAGAGTCCCTGTGTGCCCAAACATTGGAGCTCCCCCACAAGTGACCCCATTTTGGAAACTAGACCCCCCAAGGCACCTATCTAGATGCATAGTGAGCAGTTGGAACCCCTAGGTGCTTCACAAATTGATTCGTAAAAATGAAAAAGTGTTTTTTTTTTCACTTTTTCATTATTACGAATCAATTTGTGAAGCACCTGGGGGTTCCAAGTGCTCACTATGCATCTAGAAAGGTGCCTTGGGGGTCTAGTTTCCAAAATGGGGTCACTTGTGGGGGAGCTCCAAAGTTTGGGCACAGAGGGGCTCTTCAAACGCAATGTGGTGTCCGCTAACAATTTGAGTCGATTTTCCATTCAATTTGTTAGCGGATACCATGTTGCATTTAGAGAGTCCCTGTGTGCCCAAACATTGGAGCTCCCCCACAAGTGACCCCATTTCGGAAACTAGACCCCCAAAGGCACCTATCTAGATGCATAGTGAGCACTTGGAACCCCTAGGTGCTTCACAAATTGATTCGTAAAAATGAAAAAGTGTTTTTTTTTTCACTTTTTCATTTTTACGAATCAATTTGTGAAGCACCTGGGGGTTGCAACTGCTCACTATGCATCTAGATAGGTGCCTTGTGGGGTCTAGTTTCCAAAATGGGGTCACTTGTGGGGGAGCTCCAATGTTTGGGCACACAGGGGCTCTCTAAACGCAACATGGTGTCCGCTAATTATTCAAGCAAATTTTACAATCAAAAAGTCAAATGGCGCTCCTTCCCTTCCGAGCCCTACAGTGCGCCCAAACAGTGTTTTTTCCCCAAATATTGGGTATCTGCGTGCCCAGGGGAAATTGCACAACAAATTTTGCGGTCCATTTTTTCTTGTTACCCCTGTGAAAATAAAAAAAATTGGGTCTAAAGTAACATTTTTGTGAAAAAAGTTAAATGTTCATTTTTTTCTTCCACATTCAAAAAATTCCTATGAAGCACCTGAAGGGTTAATAAAGTTCTTGAATGTGGTTTTGAGCACCTTGAGGGGTGCAGTTTTTAGAATGGTGTCACTTTTGGGTATTTTCTGTCATAAAGACCTCTCAAAGTGACTTCAAATGTGATGTGGTCCCTAAAAAAATGGCTTTGTAAATTTTGTTGGAAAAATGAGAAATCGCTGGTCAACTTTTAACCCTTATAGCTCCCTAACAAAAAAAAATTTTGGTTCCAAAATTGTGCTGATGTAAAGTAGACATGTGGGAAATGTTATTTATTAACTCTTTTGTGTGACATATCGCTCTGATTTCAGGGCTTAAAAATTCAAATTTTGAAAATTGCAAAATATTCAAAATTTTCGCCAAATTTCCGTTTTTTTCACAAATAAACGCAAGTGATATCGAAGAAATTTTTCCACAATCATGAAGTACAATATGTCACGAAAAAACAATCTCAGAATCAGGGGGATCCGTTGAAGCGTTCCAGAGTAATTACCTCATAAAGTGACAGTGGTCAGAATTGTAAAAATTGGCCCGGTCATTAACGTGCAAACCACCCGCGGGGCTTAAGGGGTTAATGGAAATCAAATTTATTAACCAATGGAAGCCTGGATTTGGAGTCACCACCAAAATTAAAGTGGAAAAACACACTACAGGCTGATCGAACCTTGATGTAATGTCCTTAAAACAAGTCAAAATGAGGCTCAGTATTGTTTGTGGCCTCCACGTGCCTGTATGACCTCCCTACAACGCCTGGGCATGCTCCTGATGAGGCTGAGTATTGTGTGTGGCCTCCACGTGCCTGTATGACCTCATTACAACGCCTGGGCATGCTCCTGATGAGGTTGCAGATGGTCTCCTGTGGGATCTCCTCCCAGACCTGGACTAAAGCATCCACCAACTCCTGGACAGTCTGTGGTGCAACGTGACGTTGGTGGATAGAGCGAGACATGATGTCCCAGATGTACTCAATCGGATTCAGTTTGGGGAACGGGCGGGCCAGTCCGTAGCTTCAATGCGTTCATCTTGCAGGAGCTGCTGACACACTCCAGCCACATGAGGTCTGGCATTGTCCTGCATTAGGAGGAACCCAGGGCCATCCGCACCAGCATGTGGTCTCACAAGAGGTCTGAGGATCTCATCTCGGTACCTAATGGCAGTCAGGCTACCTCTGGCAAGCACATGGAGGGCTTTGCGGCCCTCCAAAGAAATGCCACCCCACACCATTACTGATCTACTGCCAAACCGGTCATACTGAATGATGTTGCAGGCAGCAGATCGCTCTCCACGGCGTCTCCAGACTCTGTCATGTCTGTCACATGTGCTCAGTGTGAACCTGCTTTCATCTGTGAAGAGCACAAGGAGCCAGTGGCAACTTTGCCAATCGTGTTCTGTGGCAAATGCCAAGCATCCTGCACGGTGTTGGGCTGTGAGCACAACCCCCTTCTGTGGACGTCGGGCCCTCATACCACCTTCATGGAGTCGGTTTATAACTGTTTGTGCAGACACATGCACATTTGTGGTCTGCTGGAGGTCATTTTGCTGGGCTCTGGCAGTGCTCCTTCTGTTCCTCCTTGTACAAAGGCGGAGGTAGCAGTCCTGCTGCTGGGTTGTTGCCCTCCTACGGCTCCCTCCACGTCTCCTGGTGTACTGACCTGTCTCCTGGTAGCGCCTCCAGCCTCTGGACACTACACTGACAGACACAGCAAACCTTCTTGCCACATCTCGCATTGATGTGCCATCCTGGATGAGCTGCACTACCTGAGCAATTTCTGTGGGTTGTAGAGTCCGTCTCAAGCTACCACAAGTGTGAAAGGACAACCAACATTCAAAAGTGACCAAAACATCAGCCCAGAAAGCATTGGTACTGAGATGTGGTCTGTGGTCCCCACCTGCAGAACCACTCCTTTATTGAGGGTGTCTTGATAATTGCCAATAATTTCCATCTATTGTCTATTCCATTTGCACAACAGCATGTGAAATTGATTGTCAATCAGTGTCGCTTCCTAAGTGGACAGTTTGATTTCACAGAAGTTTGATTTACTTGGAGTTATATTCTGTTGTTTAAGTGTTCCCTTTATTTTTTTGAGCAATGTATATTTGTCTCAAAAGGCCCCAAATGGGGCACATGGAAGTGTGGCAACTGCAAAGAGTGCAGATATATTGAAAAAACAAATACCTTTCAGGATTCGATGGGTGAGTAGGCTTACAAGATTCTGTATTTCATTAATTGTAGAACATCTATGGTCATCTATCAAGCCACATGTTTCTGTGGACTCATCTATATTGGTATGACAACTCGGGAGCTTAGGAACACATCAAAAATATTAGGGCAGCGGAGAAAATCTGTCAAGGTGGGTGCTATTTCTCAACCTAAACCTTTGGCGAGACAGTTTCGGAATTGCTACCCTCATCAATGTCATCTCTTATGTGTCAAAGGGATTGCCCGTCTGTATCCTGGGAATAGGAGGGAAAATCTAGCCAAAAAGCTGGCCCAGACTGAATAAATAAATAATAAATAAAAAAGTAAATGGATCACCACTCTAAGAAGTATGACCCCCAGAGGTTTAAATGAACAGTGGGGATTTTCGAGTTTTCTTTAAGTATACACTAGGATTTTTGGCATATTCTCATCTTCAGTGTCTTGTCCTTATTATCAATCGAATAATATAATCAATATATATCATAGTGCATTTGATTGAATAAACATATATACATGTATTGTTGGCTTTGTTGTACAGTACATATAGAGAGTTTATAGTGTGTTTATTCACTTTTACATATACACATTATATAAGCAATAATATTGTGTATGCACGCATTAACTATATTACATATAGAACTTTTTCTATATTTCATACAATTCTATTTTGGCACGTATAATTATATTTAGACTTTGATGCTGACCCGCACTTTTTCCCTTTTCTAATATGGCTGCAGGGTCGCTGTGCGCCACACTGCGCATGCTCCGGTGTGCTCTCGTACCCGATACTGGGATGTTTTCATTGAACTGCGACCTTTGTACATCACCGAAACACGACCATTCGGTCGCAGACGAGACGGCTATCCGGACGCGTGGGACAGTAGAGGCGTCCGATAATATGGCGTCCTTGATTTGTAAGTAACCACAGCTGTAATCACCCTATAAAACATCGCCTCTTCCTCCTCCACCTCACTTCCTAATGAATCGGTAGCGAAACGTGTGTTGAAGCATGTGGAAGGGGTGATGATGTGCCTCTGGATAGTACGTTTGACGGGAGCTAGTTACCCCATCCGCAGATGTCCAATCTTCTTCTGTAGGCCCCTGACATGGAAAGGCTTTTCTTACACTGGGGTAAATAAAATATGACTATCGCACAGTGTCTCCAAGATGAACTTAACTTTTATTCTCACAAGCAGGTTTTATAGAGAATCACACAGGCTATTTTTAACACCCATTGTTCTCACCAGATAATACCCACAGAAGGCTCCCAGACAGCAGTTATGCAACAACCCATTAATCAGCACATTGTCTGTTTGCCATTGCTAAGTGAGCACTGGAAGGTGGGGGCCAGGAGTGCTTCGGCCCGACTTGGCTCAGTACTGCCCCCAACCCAAACATAGATGCGTTTGTGTGAACAAGGAAACGTTTAGTTGCATCGGGTGCGGCCAATATCGGGGTATTTGTGAGAGCATCCTTTAGCTGGCGGAAGGCTTCCTCACACTGGGGGGTCCAGGTTACCTGGCGGGGGAGGTTCTTATGTGTCAGATCAGTGAGGGGCTTGGCAATGCTGCTGTAATTAGGGACAAATTTCCTATAATACCCCGCTGTTCCTAGAAAGGCCATGACTTGGGTTTTAGTACGTGGGGTGGGCCACTTGGCTACCGCCTCAATCTTGGCGGGTTCCGGTCGTTGTTTTCTACCCCCCACCCAATGTCCTAAATACTGAACCTCTGCATTGCCTATGTGACACTTGTTGGGGTTCAGGGTGATTCCGGCTTTGTGGATCCTATCCAATACTGTCTCTAGGTGATTAAGATGCTCATCCCATGTCGCGCTGTAGGCGACGATGTCATCCAGGTAGGCACAAGCATAGTCCTGGAGACCATCCAGAAGCCAGTCAGCCAGCCTCTGGAAGGTCGCGGGGGCATTGTTCATCCCAAATGGCATAACCCGAAACTGGAATAAGCCAAACGGGGTGACAAATGCAGACTTGGGAATAGCATCAGGACTTAGGGGGATCTGCCAATAGCCTTTGCATAGATCGATGGTGGTCAAATACTTTGCCCCAGCCAGCCTGTCTAACAACTCGTCCACACGCGGCATGGGATACGCATCCGTCACAGTTTTCTCATTTAGCTTGCGATAGTCTACACAAAACTGGGTAGTCCCATCTTTCTTAGGCACTAACAATACAGGGGACGCCCAGGGACTATCTGACTCCTCAATGACCCCTAAAAAAAACATCTCCGTATCTCTTGTCGCATCCCTTCTCGTACAGACTCCGGGACGCGGAAGGGGGGTTGTCTCAGAGGGGTCTGATCTTGTGTCTCAACCTTGTGTTGTGCAAGTCGGGTGAACCCCGGTCTCTCTGAGAACATCCTCTGCCGCTGCCTCAGCAATGTCTCAGCCTGCTCTCTCTCCCGGGCCCCTAGGTTTTCTCCTAAGTGTACCTGGTCCCAGGTTTTCGACTGAGTCTTCTCACCAAAGACATCAGGCAAGGGAAGTCCGGCTAAATCCTCTGCTTCGGGTGCGCAGATGGCAGCTACCTCTTCAGGGCACTCCCGGTAGGGCTTCAGCGTATTCACGTGGAACATGCGGATAACCCTGGGGTCGTCACAATCGGCGACATTGTAGGTGGTGTCGGCTATTTTCCCCACTACCCGGTAAGGCCCCTGCCATGCGGCCTGGAATTTGTTCTGCCTAACCGGTTCTTGTACCAGGACCTTCTGTCCTATCTCGAAGGTGCGTTCTTTAGCCCTCTGATCGTACCATACGCGCTGGCGCCGTTGGGCCGCCTGCATGTTCACACGCACAGCCTGAGTCAACTCCTGCAGGCGGTCCTGGAGTTCCAGCACGAAGGGCACGATAGGGGTTCCTGCTATGGTTTCCTCCCCTTCCCAGAGCTCTTGCACTAAGTCTAGGGGCCCCCTCACCCGCCTCCCATATAACAGTTCAAATGGGGAGAACCCCGTAGATTTTTGGGGCACCACCCGATAGGCGAACAGGAGGTGCGGCAAGAATTTCTCCCAGTCCCTGTAGGTCCGGGTGAACGTCCCAATGAGTTGTTTTAACGTTCCTTTAAAGCGCTCACACAACCCGTTGGTTTGCGGGTGGTATGGGGCGCTTCTAATGGACTTTACACCACACAGTCTCCACAGTTGGCTGGTCACCTCTGCCGTAAATTGGGTGCTCTGATCCGAGATAATCTCCCGGGGAAATCCAACCCGTGAGAAAACCTGGAGCAGGGCAGCCACCACCGTCTCTGCCAGTATGTTAGGTAAGGCAACCGCCTCTGGATGCCGCGTGGCGTAATCTATCACTGTCAATATATACCTTTTCCCTGACGGACTGGGTTTGGCTAACGGCCTTATCAGATCGACCGCTACTCGGCTAAATGGCTCCTCCACAATGGGAAGGGGGTGTAATTTGGCCTTGCAGCGATCTCCCCTCTTGCCAATGCGCTGGCAACTGTCACAGGTCTGGCAGTACTGACGAACATCATGGGATGCCCCTGGCCAAAAGAAGTTTTGTGTCAGACGATACCTGGTGCGGCTGACTCCGAGGTGCCCCGCCAAGAGTATGTCATGAGAGATTCGCAGCAACTCCTGCCTATACTTTTTGGGAACTACCAGCTGTAGTTTTACAGTGGGGCTCGTCCCTGAGTGAGTTTGCTCTGTAACCCTGTAGAGGAGTCCCTGATGCCATATAAACTGTTCACCTTCCAATACCCCTCTCCCCTCTTATGCCTTCCCGCGATACCCCTGCAATGAGGGATCCTCTAGTACCTCCCTCCTAAATTCTGCTGGGGTGTCCCATGAAATGTGTCTGGCTATGGGAATACGTGAAGGGCTGTAGTGTCTTACCTGGGCCTCCTCCGAGTGTGATTCCGCCTCCGCAGCTTGAGCTTGTCTCCGGGTAGTCACAGGATATGTGTCAGCCAGGGGGGCGACCGAGAAGGAAGACAACATGGGCCCCAAGTCATTTCCCAGCAGGACATCAGCAGGCAAATCCTTCATCATGCCGACCTCGACAAGACCATCCCCGACCCCCCAGTTCAGGTGAATCTTGGCCGTGGGCAGTCGATGCATGGCTCCCCCTGCTACACGGACCGCCACTGTCCGACCCGTCTTTTGGTCTTGGGCGAGATGCGACTTCACAAGGGTCAGAGTAGCTCCGGAATCTCTTAATCCTTGCAGCCGTTTACCATTAATCCACACCGACTGTCGATGTTGTTGTCGATTATCCGCCTGGGCTGCCTGCACAGGGTCCAGTTCATGCAGCACTCCCTCTATCTCTTGCATCCCATAATTAGCCATGCCACCGATGCCGGGTCGGCTTCACCTTGATAGCAGTGTACAGCGGCCCGGTTGAAGGTAGTCGTTTCCGGTATTGGCCACTGGGTGGGCTGGGTCCAGTTGGGACAGTGTCTCTGCTGGTGACCCAGCTGATGGCAGGTGTGGCATCGCACCCCAGGAGGACTCTGGTAGGCCGGGGTATTGGTGGGTCCCCCGCCAAGCTTCTGTGGTTTAGGGGCCTCCAGACCCATGGGAGGGCCCCTTGAGACAGTTTTGGACCCTGACAATTGGGCCCTCCTGGCATCATAATGTTCATCGATCAGCCATGCGGCCTCCTCAAGAGTCGTCGGTCCCGAAGCCATTCTTGCGTCTCGGGAGTTAACCCAGTAAAGAATCGTTCTAACGCGATGAGCTGTAGGACGTCCTCCTTCGTGTCTGCTTTGCTACCTTGTACCCACTGTAGCAGTGACCGCCATAGTTTACAGGCCCATTCAGCATGAGTATCCGTTTCCCGTTTTGTGGTTTTGCGGAACTTTTGACGGTATGCCTCTGGTGTTAGTGCATACCGGGCCAAGATCACTTCTTTGACTCGCTTATAGTCCATACAGTCCTTATCCGATACAGTGCGATAAGCATCCGCTGCTCGGCCCGTCAGCTTGCTGGCCAGAATCTGGACCCAATCCTCCGGCTCCACTTTATGAAGGGTACACTGCCGCTCAATGTCCTGCAGAAAGCCATCAATGTCTTCCTCTGCCTCCCCCAATGTCGGAAGGCATTGTATTGGATCTTTTTGTGGCTTACCCCTGCGAGGAACCGGGGAGGAAGCCAGGGCTCCCCCTGCTCGCTGTATCTCCTCTCTCCGTTCTGCCATCTCCATCTTGGCTAGCTCTATCTTGCTCCGCTCTGCCATCTCCATCCTGGCTAGCTCCATCCACTCTGCCCTCTCCATCTCCATCTTTTTATCCAGATCAGTACGCACATCAGCCATCAACTTATCTATGATCTGTACTGCCGGGTTGGGAGCATAAAGTGCCAGTCTGCTCTTTACCTCCCTCTGGAATTCAGTCTCTTCCACGTTCTCACTGGAGGTTGTTGCGTTGTTGAGCTCCATAATGGCTGCTATCAAATCCGCTTTTGTTTTGTTGCTGGCGGTTAACCCTCGAGCTTCCACAAGGTCCTTCAACGTATTCCTCTTTAGCTTCTGGTAGATGTCTTCCATTCAGTCCTTGGCTCCTGAAGAAGATGGACCGCATCCCACCGCTGCCACCAGTGTGACGGGAGCTAGTTACCCCATCCACAGATGTCCAGGAGTGCTTCGGTCACATCACAAAATGTCCAACAATATGTGATCCACAATATTCACCCCACTTTATAACATTATGTCCCATTAGCTGCATAGGCGCTACGACAACCCCCATGTGGCAAAATCTTGGAGTACGGGGTTGATCCATCAAAGTACGTAATAATATGTACAAATTAAACTTTTTATGAACTTATTTCTGTATTCTTTTTTGCATTATGACATTTGATATTGCATGGTGATAACTTTTACTGTTAATCCTATGATCTGGATAAGGCATAGTTCCATACACATATAAATTTTCCTTTTTGCTTAAATAATGTAAATACATTTGCATATGCACATACATATATACAGTACAGACCAAAAGTTTGGACACACCTTCTCATTTAAAGATTTTTCTGTATTTTCATGCTTATGAAAATTGTACATTCACACTGAAGGCATCAAAACTATGAATTCATGTGGAATTATATAGTTAACAAAAAAGTGTGAAACAACTGAAAATATGTCTTATATTCTAGGTTCTTCAAAGTAGCCACCTTTTGCTTAGATGACTGCTTTGCACACTCTTGGTATTCTCTTCATGAGCTTCAAGAGGTAGTCACCGAAAATGGTTTTCACTTCACAGGTGTGCCCTGTCAGGTTTAATAAGTGGGATTTCTTGCCTTATAAATGGGTTTGGGACCATCAGTTGTGTTGTGCAGAAGTCTGGTGGATACACAGCTGATAGTCCTACTGAATAGACTGTTAGAATTTGTATTATAGCAAGAAAAAAGCAGCTAAGTAAAGAAAAACGAGTGGCCATCATTACTTTAAGAAATGAAGGTCAGTCAGTTGCAAAAACCATCAAGTGCTACAAAGATACTGGCTCACATGAGGACCGCCCCAGGAAAGAAGACCAAGAGTCACCTCTGCTTCTGAGGATAAGTTTATCCGAGTCACTAACCTCAGAAATCGCAGGTTAACAGCAGCTCAGATTAGAGACCAGGTCAATGCCACACAGAGTTCTAGCAGCAGACACATCTCTACAACAACTGTTAAGAGGAGACTTTGTGCAGCAGGCCTTCATGGTAAAATAACTGCTAGGAAACCACTGCTAAGGACAGGCAACAAGCAGAAGAGACTTGTTTGGGCTAAAGAACACAAGGAATGAACATTAGACCAGTGGAAATCTGTGCTTTGGTCTGATGAGTCCAAATTTGAAATCTTTGGTTCCAACCACTGTGTCTTTGTGCGACACAGAAAAGGTGAACGGATGACTCTACATGCCTGGTTCCCACCGTGAAGCATGGAGGAGGAGGTGTGATGGTGTGGGGGTGCATTGCTGGTGACACTGTGGGGATTTATTCAAAATTGAAGGCATACTGAACCAGCATGTCTACCACAGCATCTTGCAGCTGCATGCTATTCCATCCAGTTTGTGTTTAGTTGGACCATCATTTATTTTTCAACAGGACAATGACCCCAAACACACCTCCAGGCTGTGTAAGGGCTATTTGACCAAGAAGGAGAGTGATGAGGTGCTACGCCAGATGACCTGGCCTCCACAGTCACCAGACCTGAACCCAATCGAGAAGTTTTGGGGTGAGCTGGACCGCAGAGTGAAGGCAAAAGGGCCAACAAGTGCTAAGCATCTCTGGGAACTCCTTCAAGATTGTTGGAACACCATTTCTGGTGACTACCTCTTGAAGCTTATCAAGAGAATGCCAAGAGTGTGCAAAGCAGTCATCAAAGCAAAAGGTGGCTACTTTGAAGAATCTAGAATATAAGACATATTTTCAGTTGTTTCACACTTTTTTGTTAAGTATATAATTCCACATGTGTTAATTCATAGTTTTGATGCCTTCAGTGTGAATGTACAATTTTCATAGTCAAGAAAATACAGAAAAATCTTTAAATGAGAAGGTGTGTCCAAACTGTTGGTCTGTACTGTGTGTGTGTGTGTATATATATATATATATATATATATATATATATATATATATATATATATATATATATATATATATATATATATATATATATGTAACGGGGCAGGTGATGAAAGAACTGTTCCACGGTGCAAGGATCGGAGAGTCGTAACTAGGTGCCTCACAGAATCCGACCTTAGATATACGGCAGCTTAACGTCTCCGTGATCCAAGGAGGGACGAGGAAGGTGAACCAGGTGCTACTCCAGTACTGACCTCGGATGATTGGCAGCTGATTCCCAGAGACAGGAGGCAGACACAGACTGATACCACTGATGGACAGGCAAGAGGTTTCGGCCGATAGACAGGCAGGCGGGCACGGCTGATAGACAGGCTGGTGGGCACGGCTGATAGGCAGGCAGGTGGGCACGGCTGATAGAAAGGCAGACAGGTGGGTACATGTACTGGGACCAGGAACTAAAGAGAGTGTTAACCACAAACAAACTAAGTTGCACAAGCACCTCCATATTGGAGGAGGTGCCTTAAATAGCCAGAGTCCTCCGGCCATTGGCCGGGGACACTTTAGGATGGTGCGCGCTGTCCCTTTAAGAGGAGGGGAGCGCACGCACACCTTAAGCACAGTGCCCAGGCATCTGTGCACTGTGCGCGCATGCCGGGCTGAGTCAGCGTGGAGAGAGGGGGGCCCTCCGGCGTCTCTGCCAGGGAAAGAGGGTAGGAGGCAGAGACGCCGAAGCTACAGTACCCCCCTTTATGCCCCCTCGTTTTTTAGGCCTGCAAATTTCTCCAGGAGGAGAGGGGTATGGATGTTCTCTCTGGGTTCCCAGGATCTCTTCTCAAAACCAAACCCCTTCCAATCTACAAGAGAAAAGGTCTTTACTCTTACCCTCTTGGTAGCCAGGATACTCTCTACTTCAAAAACGTCTGCAGAGCTGACAGGAGCAGGAGTAGTTCCCGAATCTTTGGAAAATGGACTAGATGTTTAAGGAGAGACACATTAATTTACGACCTATGCCGTAATAGTATGGCACAGGTCATATTCCCCTGTTTAGCGCAGGCTCTGGCTTTGAGCCCGCACTAAATCGGGCACATGTCAGCTGATCTATACAGCTGACATGTGCCCGCAACAGCCACGAGTGGAATCGCAATCCACCTGCAGCTGTTAACTAGTTAAATGCCACTGTCAATCTCTGACAGCCGCATTTAACATCGCCAAGCCGGAGGCGCATCACTTTCCCTGCCCATCGGTGACCCTGTCACATGATTGCGGGTCACCGATGGGTTGGCATGACAACCAAAGATTTGCAGGAGACCTCTGTGGCTATCATGTCCAGATTGCTATGAGCGCCGCCCAGTGGTCGGGGCTTATAGCACGTGAGCAAATCTGCTACATAGAGGCGATCTGATCATCGCCTGTATGTAGCAGAGCCGATCAGGCAAGTGCTGCTTTTAGTCTCCCATGGAGACCATTGAAGCAATCAAAAAGTTTAAAAAAAATGTTTAAACATATTAAAAAAAAAAAAAAAAAAAGTTTAAAACACCCCCCTTTCGCCCCAATTCAAAGTAAAACAATAAAAAAAAATCACACATACACATATTTGGTATCGCTGTGTTCAGAATCGCCCAATCTATCAAAATAAAAAAATAATTAATCCGATCAGTAAACGGCGTAATGAGAAAAAAATTCTAAACTCCAGAACTACGTTTTTTGGTCGCCGCAACATTGCAATGATGTTGTTTAAGCTTTTACTTGTTTAGGGGATTCTTTTTTACTTGGGCGTCCATAGGTTTTTGGCCCAGCCTGGTTTCGCAGTTTTTCTTATGTGTTTGTTATTTTTTAGTGTGTGCTTTAGGGAGAAGCCTGGAATACTCGGGATTGTCTCTGTGGAGCAGTGGCTCCATTTCATCTTACAGACAGAGTGCCAACCTCTGCAGTCAGGTAGGGATGTTTTTATAAGGGCTTTCACAATAATATCTTTGTATGCCATTATCCCTGTAGCAGCATACTATTTGTTCCAGTAGCGTAGCTACCGGGGGAGCAGAGGGGGCTGTCGCCCCGGGCCCCACACTCTGAGGGGGCCCACCCGGAGCTACATTATTGTAACTATAGCTGTGTCACCCCAGGCCTGGATGCCACAAATAATAAAGGCTGTGTCTGTTGTGGGCATTACACTGATTGGCTGGCCGCACAGCGTCATCAGGTCTATATCAGACCTGGTGCCGCCATGCTCGTCACAGTCACTCCGGATCAGACAGTGTAGGGAGAGCTGCTGCTTTGTCAGGGAGAGATTTGATCGTGTATTAGGTAGTGTAGGGAGAAAAACCGTACATTACACATATCCAACTTAACAAACAGTCCTTCTGAGGACTAATCCATCTGCAGAGATATATCAGGCAGGCAGGGTGTATAGGCATGCGGTGTATATAGCAGACTGCAGTGCAAATAGCACAAGAGGCTCCATTCCAGTTCTGTCGGCTGCTGCTGTTAAATATTTCTGGAAATAGGCCCAGGTCTCAGGGGCCAGGAATAATTTTTTTTGCATCTTAATCCTCATTATTTGCTTAAAAAGCAATCCAGAGAACACGTTTTTTCTGCACCATTTGTTTGTTGGCACTGCAGAATACAGCCAGGTCCTTTCCATATTACAGCGCTAAAAAGCCATCTACCTTAAACTGCGTTTTCTCCGTCACACGGGTCACATATACGTTTTCAGAAAATACTGACAATTCTGGCCTCCATTAAATTTTTTTTTCAGTGTGTCAGCAAAGTTTTTGACACTGGTTTGCTGTTCAAAACAGTTACCTACAGGCCAGGTATTTAAAACTGTGTTTTCTCCGTCACACGGCTCACATATACGTTGTCAGAAAATACTGCCATTTCTGGCCTCCATTAAATTTTCTTTTCAGGGTGTCAGCAAAGTTTTTGACACTGGTTTGCTGTTCAAAACAGTTACCTACAGGCCAGGTAATTAAAACTGTGTTCTCTCGCTCTTGCTCTGGCCTGCCCTTGCTTTGGCTCTGGCCTACTCTCGCGCTGGCTCTGGCCTGCCCTCGCCCTGGCTCCGGCCTGCCCTCGCCTTGGCTTTGGCCTGCTCTCGCCCTGGCTCCGGCCTGCCCTCGCTCCGGCCTGCTCACACCCTTGCTTCGGCCTGCCCTCGCTCTGGATCCGGCCTGATCTCGCAACGGCTCTGGCCTGCCCTTGCCTTGGCTCCGGCCTGCTCTTGCCCTGGCTCCGGCCTGCTCTCGCCTTGGCTCCGGCCTGCCCTCGCTCTGGCTCCGGCCTGCCCTCTCCTTGGCTCCGGCCTGCTCTTGCTCTGGCTCTGGCCTGCCTTCGCATTGGCTCCGGACTGCTCTTGCTCTGGTTCTGGCCTGCCTTGACCGTGGCTCCGGCCTGCACTCGCTCTGGCTCCAGCCTGATATCACTCTGGCTCTGGCCTGCCCTCGCCTTAGCTCCGTCCTAATCGCGCTCTGGCCTGTCCTCGCCTTGGATCCGGCCTGTTCTCGCTCTGGTTCCGTCCTGCCCTCGCCCTAGCTCTGGACTGATCTCGCTCTGGCCTGCCCTCGCCCTGGCTCCGGCCTGCCCTCGCCTTGGCTCCGGCCTGCTCTCTCTGGCTCTGTCCTGCCCTCGTCCTGGCTCCGGCCTGCTCTCCTTCTGGTCTGCCCTTGCCTTGGCTCTGGCCTGCTCTCACCCAGGCTGCGGCTTGCTCTCTCTCTGGCTCTGGCTTGCCCTCGCCCTGGCTTCGGCCTGCTCTAGCTCTGTCTCTGGCCTGCCCTGGCCTTGGCTCTGGCCTGCCCTCGCTCTGGCTGCGGCCTGCTCTCGCTCTGGCTCCGGCCTGCCCTCGCCCTGGCTCTGGCCTGCCCTCGCTCTGGCTCCGGCCTGCTCTCGCCCTGGTTCTGGGCTGCCTTTACCTTGGCTCCGGCCTTCTCTCACTCTGGCTCTGGCCTGCCCTTGCCTTGGCTCTGGACTACTCTCGCTCTGGCTCTGGCCAGCCCTTGCACTGGCTCCGGCCTGCACTCGCTCTGACTCCGGCCTGATATCACTCTGGCTCTGGCCTGCCCTCGCCTTGGCTCCGTCCTAATCGCGCTCTGGCCTGCCCTCGCCTTGGATCCGGCCTGTTCTCGCTCTGGTTCCGTCCTGCCCTGCTCTCGCTCTGGCCTGCCCTCGCCTTGGCTCCGGCCTGCTCTCTCTCTGGCTCTGTCCTGCCCTCGTCCTGGCTACGGCCTGCTCTCCCTCTGGTCTGCCCTTGCCTTGGCTCCGGCCTGCTCTCACCCTGGCTCTGGCTTGCCCTCGCCCTGGCTCCGGCCTGCTCTCGCTATGGCTCTGGCCTGCTCTCGCTATGGCTCTGGCCTGCTCTAGCTCTGTCTCTGGCCTGCCCTGGCCTTGGCTCTGGCCTGCCCTCGCCGAGGCTCCGGCCTGCTCTCGCTCTGGCCTGCCCTCGCTCTGGCTCCGGCCTGCTCTCGCCCTGGTTCCGGGCTGCCTTTGACTTGGCTCCGGCCTTCTCTCGCTCTGGCTCTGGCCTGCCCTTGCCTTGGCTCTGGAACTGACCTGCTCTCGTTCTGGCTCTGGCCTGCCCTCACCTTGGCTCCGGCCGGCTCTTGCTCTGGCTCTGGCCTGCCGTCGCCTTGGCTCCGGACTGCTCTCGCTCTGGCACTGGCCTGCTCTCGTTCTGGCTCTGGCCTGCCCTCACCTTGGCTCCGGCCTGCTCTCGTTCTGGCTCTGGCCTGCCGTCGCCTTGGCTCTGGCCTGCTCTCGCTCTGGCCTGCCCTGGCTCTGCTCAAGCCTGCCCTCGTCTTGGCTGCGGCCTGCTCTCGCCTTGGCACCGGTCTGCCCTCGCCTTGGCTCCTGCCTGCTCTCGCTCTAGCCTGCTCTCGCTCTGGTTCTTGCCTGCCCTTGCCTCGGCTCCGGCCTGCTCTCGCTCTGGCCTGCCGTTTCCTTGGCTCCGGACATCTCTCGCTCTGGCTCGCGCCTGCACTAGCCTTGGCTCTGGCCTACTCTCGCTCTGGCTGTGGCTCTGGCATGCTCTCGCTCTGGCCTGCCCTTTCCTTGGCTCCGCCTGCTCTCGCTCCGACTCTGGTCTGACCTTGCCCTGGCTCCGGCCTGCTCTAGCTCTGGCTTCGGCCTGACCTCGCCCTGGCTCCGGCCTGCCCTTGTTCTGGCTCTGGCCTGCCCTCGCCTTGGCTCCAGCCTGCTCTCGCTCTAGCCTGCTCTCGCTCTGGTTCTTGCCTGCCCTTGCCTCGGCTCCGGCCTGCTCTTGCTCTGGCCTGCCGTTTCCTTGGCTCCGAACTTCTCTCGCTCTGGCTCGCGCCTGCCCTAGCCTTGGCTCTAGCCTACTCTCGCTCTGGCTCGGGCCTGCTCTGGCTGTGGCTCTGGCATGCTCTCGCTCTGGCCTGCCCTTTCCTTGGCTCCGGCCTGCTCTCGCTCGGACTCTGGTCTGACCTTGCCTTGGCTCCGGCCTGCAATCGCCCTGGCTCCGGCCTGCTCTAACTCTGGCTTCGGCCTGACCTCGCCCTGGCTCCGGCCAGCCCTTGCTCTGGCCTGCCCTCGCCTTGGCTCCGGCCAGCTCCTGCCTGCCCTCGCCTTGGCTCCGGCCTGCTCTCGCCCTGGCTCCGGCCTGCCCTCGACCTGGTTCCGGCATGTCCTCGCCCTGACTCCGGCCTGCCTTCGCCCTGGCTTCTTATTGCTCTCGCTCTGGCTAAGGCTTGCCCTCGCCCTGGCTCCGGCCTGATCTCACTCTCGCTCCGGCCTGCCCTCGCCTTGGCTCCGGCCTGCTCTCGCTCTGACCTGCCCTCGCCCTGTCTCCGGCCTGCTCTCGCTCTGGCCTGCCCTCGCCGAGGCCCCGGCCTGCTCTGGCTCCGGCCTGCCCTCGCCCTGGCTCTAGCCTGCCCTCGCTCTGGCTCCGGCCTGCTCTCGCTCTGGCTCCGGCCTGCTCTCGCCCTGGTTCCGGGCTGCCTTTGCCTTGGCTCCGGCCTTCTCTCGCTCTGGTCTGCCCTTGCCTTGGCTCTGGACTACTCTCGCTCTGGCCAGCTCTTGCTATGGCTCCGGCCTGCTCTTGCTCTGGCTCTGGCCTGCCCTGGCTCCGGCATTCTCTCGCTCTGTTTTCGGCCTGCCGTCGCCTTGGATCCGGCCTGCTCTCGCTCTGGCTCCGGCCAGCCCTCGCCTTGGCTCCGGCCTGCTCTCGCTCTGGCCTGCTTTTGCCTTGGCTCTGGCCTGCTCTCACTCTGGCTCTGTCCTGCCTTCACCTTGGCTCCGACCTGCTCTCGCTTTGGCTCTGGCCAGCCCATGCCTGGGCTCCAGCCTGCTCTCGCCCTAGCCAGCTGTTGCTCTGGCCTACCCTCGTTCTGCCTCTGGCCTGCCCTCGCCTTGGCTCCAGCCTGCTCTTGCCTTGGCTCCGGCCTGCTCTTGCTCTAGCTCCATACAGCCCTCGCCCTGGCTCCGCTATGCCACAGCTCGGGCTCCGGCTTGCCCTCGCTTTAGCTCCGTCCTGCTCTCGCCCTGGCTCCGAACTGCTCTCGCTCTGGCCTGCCCTCTCTCTGGCTCTGGCCTGCCCTCGCCCTGGCCTACTCTCGCTCTGGCTCTGGCCTGCTCTCGCTCTGGCCTCGCCCTGGCTCCGGCCTGCTCTCGCCCAGGTTCCGGCCTCCCCTTACCTTGGCTCCTGCCTGCTCTCGCTCTGGCATGCCCTAGCCTCGGCTCTAAACTACTCTCGCTCTGGCCTGCCCTTGCCCAGGCTCCGGCCTGCTCTTGTTCTGGCTCTGGCATGCCCTCGCCTTGCGTCCGGCCTCCTCTCGCTCTGACCCTGGCCTGCCCTCGCCCTGGCTCCGGCCTGCTCTGGCTCTGTCCTGCCCTCGCCTTGGCTCCGGCCTGCTCTCGCCCAGGCTCCGGCCTGCCCTCGTCCTGGCTCCGGCCTGCTCATGCTCTGGCCTGCCCTCGCTTTGGCTCTAGCCTACTCTCGCTCTGGCTCTGGCCTGCCCTCGTCCTGGCTCCGGCCTGCTCTCGCTCTGGCATGCCCTCGCCTTTGCTCCGGCATGCCCTCGCCTTTGCTCCGGCCTCCTCTCGCTCTCACTGTGGCCTGCCCTCGCCCTGGCTCCGGCCTGCTCTGGCTCTGTCCTGCCCTCGCCTTGGCCTCGGCCTGCCTTCGTCCTGGCTCCGGCCTGTTCTCGCTCTGGCCTGCCCTCGCTTAGGCTCCGGCTTGCTCTCGCCTTGGCTCCGGCCTGCTCTCGCTGTAGCTCTGGACTGCCCTCGCCCTGGCTCCGACCAGCTCTCGCTCTTGCCTGCCCTCGCCTTGGCTCTGGCCTGCTCTCGCTCTGGCCTGCCCTGGCTGTGCTTCTGGCCTGCCCTCGCCTTGGCTCCGGCCTGCTCTTGCCTTGGCTCCGGCCTACTCTCGCTCTGGCACTGGCCTGCTCTCGTTCTGGCTCTAGCCTGCCCTCACCTTGGCTCCGGCCTGCTCTCGTTCTGGCTCTGGCCTGCCGTCGCCTTGGCTCTGGCCTGCTCTCGCTCTGGCTCTGGCCTGCCCTCGCCCTGGCTCTAGCCTGCCCTCGCTCTGGCTCCGGCCTGCTCTCGCTCTGGCTCCGGCCTGCTCTCGCCCTGGTTCCGGGCTGCCTTTGCCTTGGCTCCAGCCTTCTCTCGCTCTGGTCTGCTCTTGCCTTGGCTCTGGACTACTCTCG
Source organism: Phyllobates terribilis (assembly GCF_046119375.1). NCBI lineage: Eukaryota > Metazoa > Chordata > Amphibia > Anura > Dendrobatidae > Phyllobates > Phyllobates terribilis. The sequence goes on from NW_027362863.1 coordinate 2,358,934, forward strand.
CTCTGGCTCTGGCCAGCTCTTGCTATGGCTCCGGCCTGCTCTTGCTCTGGCTCTGGCCTGCCCTGGCTCCGGCATTCTCTCGCTCTGTTTTCGGCCTGCCGTCGCCTTGGATCCGGCCTGCTCTCGCTCTGGCTCCGGCCAGCCCTCGCCTTGGCTCCGGCCTGCTCTCGCTCTGGCCTGCTTTTGCCTTGGCTCCGGCCTGCTCTCACTCTGGCTCTGTCCTGCCTTCACCTTGGCTCCGACCTGCTCTCGCTTTGGCTCTGGCCTGTCCTTGCCTTGGCTCCAGCCTGCTCTCGCCCTAGCCAGCTGTTGCTCTGGCCTACCCTCGTTCTGCCTCTGGCCTGCCCTCGCCTTGGCTCCAGCCTGCTCTTGCCTTGGCTCCGGCCTGCTCTTGCTCTAGCTCCGTACAGCCCTCGCCCTGGCTCCGCTATGCCACAGCTCGGGCTCCGGCTTGCCCTCGCTTTAGCTCCGTCCTGCTCTCGCCCTGGCTCCGAACTGCTCTCGCTCTGGCCTGCCCTCTCTCTGGCTCTGGCCTGCCCTTGCCCTGGCCTACTCTCGCTCTGGCTCTGGCCTGCTTTCGCTCTGGCCTCGCCCTGGCTCCGGCCTGCTCTCGCCCAGGTTCCGGCCTCCCCTTACCTTGGCTCCTGCCTGCTCTCGCTCTGACATGCCCTAGCCTCGGCTCTAAACTACTCTCGCTCTGGCCTGCCCTTGCCCAGGCTCCGACCTCCTCTTGTTCTGGCTCTGGCATGCGCTCGCCTTGGCTCCGGCCTCCTCTCACTCTGACCCTGGCCTGCCCTCGCCCTGGCTCCGGCCTGCTCTGGCTCTGTCCTGCCCTCGCCTTGGCTCCAGCCTGCTCTCGCCCAGGCTCCGGCCTGCCCTCGTCCTGGCTCCGGCCTGCTCATGCTCTGGCCTGCCCTCGCCTTTGCTCCAGCCTCCTCTCGCTCTGACTGTGGCCTGCCCTCGCCCTGGCTCCGGCCTGCTCTGGCTCTGTCCTGCCCTCGCCTTGGCTCCGGCCTGCTCTCGCCCAGTCCTCGGCCTGCCTTCGTCCTGGCTCCGGCCTGTTCTCGCTCTGGCCTGCCCTCGCTTAGGCTCCGGCTTGCTCTCGCCTTGGCTCCGGCCTGCTCTCGCTGTAGCTCCGGACTGCCCTCGCTCTTGCCTGCCCTGGCCTTGGCTCCGGCCTGCTCTCGCTCTGGCCTGCCCTGGCTGTGCTTCTGGCCTGTCCTCGCCTTGGCTCCGGCCTGCTCTTGCCTTGGCTCCGGCCTGCTCTGGCACTGGCCTGCTCTCGCTCTGGCTCTGGCCTGCCCTCAACTTGGCTCCGGCCTGCTCTCGTTCTGGCTCTGGCCTGCCGTCGCCTTGGCTCTGGCCTGCTCTCGCTCTGGCCTGCCCTGGCTCTGCTCAAGCCTGCCCTCTTCTTGGCTGCGGCTTGCTCTCGCCTTGGCACCGGTCTGCCCTCGCCCTGCCTCCTGCCTGCTCTCGCTCTAGCCTGCTCTCGCTCTGGTTCTTGCCTGCCCTTGCCTCGGCTCCGGCCTGCTCTCGCTCTGGCCTGCCGTTTCCTTGGCTCCGGACATCTCTCGCTCTGGCTCGCGCCTGCACTAGCCTTGGCTCTGGCCTACTCTCGCTCTGGCTCGGGCCTGATCTGGCTGTGGCTCTGGCATGCTCTCGCTCTGGCCTGCCCTTTCCTTGGCTCCGGCCTGCTCTAGCTCTGGCTTCGGCCTGACCTCGCCCTGGCTCCGGCCTGCCCTTGTTCTGGCTCTGGCTTGCCCTCGCCTTGGCTCCGGCCTGCTCTCGCTCTAGCCTGCTCTCGCTCTGGTTCTTGCCTGCCCTTGCCTCGGCTCCGGCCTGCTCTTGCTCGGACTCTGGTCTGACCTTGCCTTGGCTCCGGCCTGCAATCGCCCTGGCTCCGGCCTGCTCTAGCTCTGGCTTCGGCCTGACCTCGCCCTGGCTCCGGCCAGCCCTTGCTCTGGCCTGCCCTCGCCTTGGCTCCGGCCAGCTCCTGCTCTGGCTCCTGCCTGCCCTCGCCTTGGCTCCGGCCTGCTCTCGCCCTGGCTCCGGCCTGCCCTCGACCTGGTTCCGGCATGCCCTCGCCCTGGCTCCGGCCTGCCTTCGCCCTGGCTTCTTATTGCTCTCGGTCTGGCTAAGGCTTGCCCTCGCCCTGGCTCCGGCCTGATCTCACTCTCGCTCCGGCCTGCCCTCGCCTTGGCTCCGGCCTGCTCTCGCTCTGGCTCCGGCCTGCTCTCGCTCTGACCTGCCCTCGCCCTGTCTCCGGCCTGCTCTCGCTCTGGCCTGCCCTCGCCGAGGCCCCGGCCTGCTCTCGCTCTGGCTCCGGCCTGCCCTCGCCCTGGCTCTGGCCTGCCCTCGCTCTGGCTCCGGCCTGCTCTCGCTCTGGCTCCGGCCTGCTCTCGCCCTGGTTCCGGGCTGCCTTTGCCTTGGCTCCGGCCTTCTCTCGCTCAGGCCTGCACTTGCCTTGGCTCTGGACTACTCTCGCTCTGGCCAGCTCTTGCTATGGCTCCGGCCTGTTCTTGCTCTATTTTCGGCCTGCCGTCGCCTTGGATCCGGCCTGCTCTCGCTCTGGCTCCGGCCAGCCCTCGCCTTGGCTCCGGCCTGCTCTCGCTCTGGCCTGCTTTTGCCTTGGCTCCGCCCTGCTCTCACTCTGGCTCTGGCCTGCCTTCACCTTGGCTCCGACCTGCTCTCGCTTTGGCTCTGGCCGGCTCTCGCTCTGGCCTGCCCTTGCCTTGGCTCCAGCCTGCTCTCGCTATGCCACAGCTCGGGCTCCGGCTTGCCCTCGCTTTAGCTCCGTCCTGCTCTCGCCCTGGCTCCGAACTGCTCTCGCTCTGGCCTGCCCTCTCTCTGGCTCTGGCCTGCCCTCGCCCTGGCCTACTCTCGCTCTGGCTCTGGCCTGCTCTTGCTCTGGCCTCGCCCTGGCTCCGGCCTGCTCTCGCCCAGGTTCCGGCCTCCCCTTACCTTGGCTCCTGCCTGCTCTCGCTCTGGCATGCCCTAGCCTCGGCTCTAAACTACTCTCGCACTGGCTCCGGCCTGCCCTTGCCCAGGCTCCGGCCTGCTCTTGTTCTGGCTCTGGCATGCCCTCGCCTTGGCTCCGGCCTCCTCTCGCTCTGACCCTGGCCTGCCCTTGCCCTGGCTCCGGCCTGCTCTGGCTCTGTCCTGCCCTCGCCTTGGCTCCGGCCTGCCCTCGTCCTGGCTCCGGCCTGCTCATGCTCTGGCCTGCCCTCGCTTTGGCTCTAGCCTACTCTCGCTCTGGCTCTGGCCTGCCCTCGTCCTGGCTCCGGCCTGCTCTCGCTCTGGCATGCCCTCGCCTTTGCTCCGGCCTCCTCTCGCTCTGACTGTGGCCTGCCCTGGCTCCGGCCTGCTCTGGCTCTGTCCTGCCCTCGCCTTGGCTCCGGCCTTCTCTCGCCCAGGCCTCGGCCTGCCTTCGTCCTGGCTCCGGCCTGTTCTCGCTCTGGCCTGCCCTCGCTTAGGCTCCGGCTTGTTCTCTCCTTGGCTCCGGCCTGCTCTCGCTGTAGCTCCGGACTGCCCTCGCCCTGGCTCCGACCAGATCTCGCTCTCGCTCTTGCCTGCCCTCGCCTTGGCTCCGGCCTACTCTCGCTCTGGCCTGCCCTGGCTGTGCTTCTGGCCTGCCCTCGCCTTGGCTCCGGCCTGCTCTTGCCTTGGCTCCGGCGTGCTCTCGCTGTAGCTCCGGACTGCCCTTGCCCTGGCTCCAGCCTGCCATCGCTCTGGCATTGGCGTGACCTCGCCTTGGCTCCGGCCTGCTCTCGCTCTGACTCTGGCCTGCCCTCGCCCTGGCTTCGGCCTGCTCTGGATCTGCCTCTGGCCTGCCCTCACCTTGGCTCCGGACTGCTCTCTCTCTGGCTCTGTCCTGCCCTCGTCCTGGCTCCGGCCTGCTCTCCCTCTGGTCTGCCCTTGCCTTGGCTCCAGCCTGCTCTCACCCTGGCTACGGCTTGCTCTCACTCTGGCTCTGGCTTGCCCTAGCCCTGGCTCCGGCCTGCTCTCGCTATGGCTCTGGCCTGCTCAAGCTTTGTCTCTGGCCTGCCCTGGCCTTGGCTCTGGCCTGCCCTCGCCGAGGCTCCGGCCTGCTCTCGCTCTGGCTCCAGCCTGCCCTCGCCCTGGCTCTTGCCTGCCCTCGCTCTGGCTCCGGCCTGCTCTCGCTCTGGCTCCGGCCTGCTCTCGCCCTGGTTCCGGGCTGCCTTTGCCTTGGCTCCGGCCTTCTCTCGCTCTGGCTCTGGCCTGCCCTTGCCTTGGCTCTGGACTACTTTCGCTCTGGCTCTGGCCAGCTCTTGCTATGGATCTGGCCTGCTCTCGTTCTGGCTCTGGCCTGCCCTCACCTTGGCTCCGGCCTGCTCTTGCACTGGCTCTGGCCTGCCGTCGCCTTGGCTCCGGACTGCTCTCGCTCTGGCACTGGCCTGCTCTCGTTCTGGCTCTGGCCAGGCCTCACCTTGGCTCCGGCCTGCTCTCGTTCTGGCTCTGGCCTGCCGTCGCCTAGGCTCTGGCCTGCTCTCGCTCTGGCTCTGGCCTGCCCTGGCTCTGCTCAAGCCTGCCCTCGTCTTGGCTCTGGCTTGCTCTCGCCATGGCACCGGTCTGCCCTCGCCCTGGCTCCTGCCTGCTCTCACTCTAGCCTGCTCTCGCTCTGGTTCTTGCCTGCCTTTGCCTCGGTTCCGGCCTGCTCTCGCTCTGGCCTGCCCTAGCCTTGGCTCTGGCCCACTCTCGCTCTGGCTCGGGCCTGCTCTGGCTCTGGCATGCTCTCACTCTGGCTCTGGCCTGCCCTATCCTTGGCTCCGGCCTGCTCTCGCTCGGACTCTGGTCTGACCTTGCCTTGGCTCCGGCCTGCAATCGCCCTGGCTCCAGCCTGCTCTAGCTCTGGCTTCGGCCTGACCTCGCCCTGGCTCTGGCCTGCCCTCGCCTTGGCTCCGGCCAGCTCTCGCCCTGGCTCCGGCTTGCCCTCGCCTGGCTCTGGCCTGCCCTCGACCTGGCTCCGGCATGCCCTCGCCCTGGCTCCGGCATGCCCTCGCCCTGGCTCCGGCCTGCCTTCGCCCTGGCTTCTGCTTGTTCTCGCTCTGGCTAAGGCCTGCCCTCTCCCTGGCTCCGGCCTGCTCTCACTCTCGCTCCGGCCTGCCCTCGCCTTGGCTCCGGCCTGCTCTTGCTCTGGCTTCGGCATGCTCTAGCTCTGACCTGCCCTCACCCTGTCTCCGGCCTGCTCTCGCTCTTGCCTGCCCTCGCCCTGGCTCTGGCATTCTCTCGCTCTGGTTTCGGCCTGCCGTCGCCTTGGATCCGGCCAGATCTCGCTCTGGCTCCGGCCAGCCCTCGCCTTGGCTCCGGCCTGCTCTTGCTCTGGCCGGCCTTTGCCTTGGCTCCAGCCTGCTCTCGCTCTGGCTCTGGCCTGCCCTGGCTCTGCTCAAGCCTGCCCTCGTCTTGGCTCTGGCCTGCTCTCGCCATGGCACTGGTCTGCCCTCGCCCTGGCTCCTGCCTGCTCTCGCTCTAGTCTGCTCTCGCTCTGGTTCTTGCCTGCCTTTGCCTCGGCTCCGGCCTGCTCTCGCTCTGGCCTGCCGTTTCCTTGGCTCCGGACTTCTCTCGCTCTGGCTCGCACCTGCCCTAGCCTTGGCTCTGGCCCACTCTCGCTCTGGCTCGGGCCTGCTCTGGCTCTGGCATGCTCTCGCTCTGGCCTGCCCTTTCCTTGGCTCCGGCCTGCTCTCGCTCGGACTCTGGTCTGACCTTGCCTTGGCTCCGGCCTGCAATCGCCCTGGCTCCGGCCTGCTCTAGCTCTGGCTTCGGCCTGACCTCGCCCTGGCTCCGGCCTGCCCTCGCCTTGGCTCCGGCCAGCTCCTGCTCTGGCCTGCCTTCGCCTTGGCTCCGGCCTGCTCTCGCCCTGGCTCCGGCCTGCTCTCGCCCTGGCTCCGGCCTGCCCTAGCCTGGCTCTGGCCTGTCCTCGACCTGGTTCCGGCATGCCCTCGCTCTGGCTCCGGCCTGCCTTCGCCCTGACTTCTGCTTGTTCTCGCTCTGGCTAAGGCCTGCCCTCGCCCTGGCTCCGGCCTGCTCTCACTCTCGCTCCGGCCTGCCCTCGCCTTGGCTCCGGCCTGCTCTCGCTCTGGCTTCGGCCTGCTCTCGCTCTGACCTGCCCTCACCCTGTCTCCGGCCTGCTCTCGCTCTAGCTTGCCCTCGGCCTGGCTCCGGCATTCTCTCGCTCTGGTTTCGGCCTGCCGTCGCCTTGGATCCGGCCTGCTCTCGCTCTGGCTAGCCCTCGCCTTGGCACCGGCCTGCTCGCACTCTGGCCTGCCTTTGCCTTGGCTCCGTCCTGCTCTCACTCTGGCTCTGGCCTGCCTTCACCTTGGCTCCGACCTGCTCTCGCTTTGGCTCTGGCCTGCTCTCACTCTGGCCTGCCCTTGCCTTGGCTGCAGCCTGCTCTCGCCCTAGCCAGCTGTTGCTCTGGCTTACCCTGGTTCTGCCTCTGGCCTGCCCTCGTCTTGGTAGCGGCCGGCTCTCGCCTTGGCTCCGGCCTGCTCTCGCTCCGTACCGCACTCGCCCTGGCTCCGCTATGCCACAGCTCGGGCTCTGGCTTGCCCTCGCTTTAGCTCCGTCCTGCTCTCGCCCTGGCTCCGAACTGCTCTCGATCTGGCCTCGCCCTGGCTCCGGCCTGCTCTCGTCCAGGTTCCGGCCTCCCCTTACCTTGGCTCCTGCCTGCTCTCGCTCTGGCTCTGGCATTCCCTAGCCTCGGCTCTAAACTACTCTCGCTCTGGCTCTGGCCTGCCCTCGCCCTGGCTCCGGCCTGCTATTGTTTTGGCTCTGGCATTCCCTCGCCTTGGCTCCGGCCTCCTCTCGCTCTGACCCTGGCCTGCCCTCGCCCTGGCTCCGGCCTGCTCTGGCACTGTCCTGCCCTCGCCTTGGCTCCAGCCTGCTCTCGCCCAGGCTCCGGCCTGCCCTCGTCCTGGCTCCAGCCTGCTCTTGCTCTGGCCTGCCCTCGCTTTGGCTCTAGCCTACTCTCGCTCTGGCCTGCCCTCGTCCTGGCTCCGGCCTGCTCTTGCTCTGGCATGCCCTCGCCTTTGCTCCGGCCTCCTCTCGCTTTGACTCTGGCCTGCCCTCGCCCTGGCTCTGTCCTGCCCTCGCCTTGGCTCCGGCCTTCTCTCGCCCAGGCCTCGGCCTGCCCTCGTCCTGGCTCCGGCCTGTTCTCGCTCTGGCCTGCCCTTGCTTAGGCTCCGGCTTGCTCTCGCCTTGGCTCCGGCCTGCTCTCGCTGTAGCTCTGGACTGCCCTCGCCCTGGCTCCGACCAGCTCTCGCTCTTGCCTGCCCTCGCCTTGGCTCCGGCCTGCTCTCGCTCTGGCCAGCCCTGGCTCTGCTTCTGGCCTGCCTTCGCCTTGGCTCCGGCCTGCTCTTGCCTTGGCTCCGGCCTGCTCTCGCTGTAGCTCCGGACTGCCCTTGCCCTGGCTCCGGACTGCCATCGCTCTGGCACTGGCGTGCCCTCGCCTTGGCTCCGGCCTGCTCTTGCTCTGACTCTGGCCTGCCCTCGCCCTGGCTCCGGCCTGCTCTGGATCTGCCTCTGGCCTGCCCTCGCCTTGGCTCCGGCCTGCTCTCGCTCTGGCTCTGGCCTGCCCTCACCCTTGCTCCGACCTGCTCTCGCTCTGACTCTGGCCTGCCCTCACCCTGGCTCCGGCCAGCTCTGGATCTGGCTCTGGCCTGCCCTCGGCTTGGCTCCGGCCTGCTCTCGACCTGGCCTGCCCTCGCCTTGGCTCCGGCCTGCTCTTGCTTTGGCTTCGGCCTGCTCTCGCTGTGGCTCCAGCCTGCCTTTGCTCTGGCTCCGACCAGCCCTCGCCTTGCATCCGGCCTGCTCTTGCTCTGGCTCTGGCCTTCCCTCGCCCTGGCTCCGGCCTGCTCTCGCTCTGGCCTGCCCTCGTCTTGCCTCCGGCCTGCTCTCGCTCTTGCCTGCCCTCGCCTTGGCTCCGACCTGCTCTCGCTCTCGCTCTGGTCTGCCCTCGCCTTGGCTCTGGCCAACCATCGCTCTGGCTCCGGCCTGCCCTCGCCTTGGCTCCGGCCTGCTCTTGCCCTGGCCTGCCCTCTCCTTGGCTCCGGCCTGCTCTCGCCTTGGCTCCGGCCTGCTCTTGCTTTGGCTTCGGCCTGCCCTCGTTGTGGCTCCGGCCTGCCTTTGCTCTGGCTCCGACCAGCCCTCGCCTTGCATCCGGCCTGCTCTTGCTCTGGCTCTGGCCTTCCCTCGCCCTGGCTCCGACCTGCTCTTGCTCTGGCCTGGCCTGCCCTCGTCTTGACTCCAGCCTGCTCTCGCTCTGGTTCTTGCCTGCCTTCACCTTGGCTCCGGCATCCCCTCGCTCTGGCTCAAGCCTGCTCTAGCTCTGGCTCTGGCCTGCCCTTGCCTTGGCTCCAGACTGCTCTCGCTCTGGCTTGCTCTCGCTCTGGCCTGCCCTCGCCTTGCCTCCGGCCTGCTCTCGCTCTTGCCTGCCCTCGCCTTGGCTCCGACCTGCTCTCGCTCTCGCTCTGGCCTGCCCTCGCCTTGGCTCCGGCCTGCCCTCGCCTTGGCTCCGGCCTGCTCTCGCCTTGGTTCCGGCCTGCTCTCGCCCTGGCTCCAGCCAACCATCGCTCTGGCTCCGGCCTGCCCTCGCCTTGGCTCCGGCCTGCTCTCGCTCTGGCCTGCCCTCGCCCTGGCTCCGTGCTCTCTATCTGGCTCTGGCCTGCCCTCGCCTTGGCTCCTGCCTGTTCTCACCCTGGATCCGGCCTGCATTCGCCATGGCTCCGGCCTGCTCTCGCTCTGGTTCCAGCCTGCCCTTGCTTTGGATCATGCCTGCTCTCGATCTGGCCTGACATCAACTTGGCTCCGGCTTGCTCTCGCTCTGGCTTCGGCCTGCCCTCGCTCTGGCTAAGTCCTGCTCTCGCTTTGGCTCCGGCATACTCTCGCTCTGGCTTCAGCCTGCCCTCGCCCTGGCTCCGGACTACTGTCGCTCTGGCTCTGGCCTGCCCTCGCCCTGGCTCTGGCCTGCCCTCGCCTTGGCTCCAGCCTGCTCTCGCCCTGGCTCCGGCCTGCTCTCGCTCTGGCCTGCCCTTGCCTTGCCTCCCGCTTGCTCTCGCCCTGGCTCCGGCTTGCTCTCGCTCTGGACTGCCCTCGCCTTGGCTCCGGCATTCTCTCGCTCTGGCTCCGGCCTGCCCTCGCACGGGCTCCGGCCTGCTCTCGCACTGGTTCTGGCCTGCCTTTGCCTTGGCTCTGGCCAACTCTGGCTTTGGCTCCGGCCTGCCCTTCCCCTGGCTCCGGCCTGCTCTCGCTCTGGCTCCGGCCTGCCCTCGCCTTGGCTAAAGCCTGCCCTCGCCATGGCTCCGCCCGCTCTCGCTCCGGCCGGCTTTCGCCCAGGCTCCGGCCTGCTCTCGCTCTAGTTCTGGCCTCCCCTCGCCTTGGCTCCGGCATACTCTCGCTCAGGTTCTGACCTGCTCTCGCTCTGGCTTCGCCCTGTCTCCGGCCTGCTCTCGCCCATGTTCCGGCCTGCCCTTGCCTTGGCTCTGGCCTACTCTCGCTCTTGCTTTTACCTGCCCTCGCCCTGGCTCCGGCCTGCTCTCGCTCTAGTTCTGGCCTCCCCTCGCCGTGGCTCCGGCATACTCTCGCTCAGGTTCTGACCTGCTCTCGCTCTGGCTTCGCCCTGTCTCCGGCCTGCTCTCGCCCATGTTCCGGCCTGCCCTTGCCTTGGCTCCGGCCTTCTCTCTTTCTGGCTCTGGCCTGCCCTTGCCTTGGCTCTGGCCTACTCTCGCTCTGGCTCTGACCTGCTCTCGCTCTGGCTCTGGCGTGCCCTCGCCTTGGCTCTGGCCTGCTCTCGCTCTGGCTCCGGCCTGCTCTTGCCCTGGCTCTGGCCTGCTCTTGCTCTGGATCTGGCCGGCTCTTGCTCTGGCCTGCCCTTGTCTTGACTCCGGCCTGCTCTTCCCCTGGCTCTGACCAGCTCTCGCTCTAGCCTGCCCTCGCTCTGGCTCCGGCCTGCTCTCTCTCTGGCTCTCGCCTGCCCATGCCTTGTCTCCGGCCTGCTCTTCCTCTGGCTCTGGCCTGCCCTCGTCTTTACTCTGGCCTGAACTCGCTCTTGGTCTGGCCTGCCCTTGCCTTGGCTCCGGACTGCTTTGGCTCCGGCCTGCTCTTGCTCAGGCCTGCTCTCGCTCTGGCTCAGGCCTGCTCTCGCTCTGGCTCTGGCCTGCCCTTGCCTTGGCTCCGGACTGCTTTCGCTCTGGCCTGCTCTCGCTCTGGCCTCCCCTCGCCTTGGCTCCGGCCTGCTCTCGCTCTGGCTCTGACATGCCTTCGCCTTGGCTCCGAACTGCTCTTGCTCTGGCTCTGGACTGCCCTTGCTCTGGCTCCGGCCAGCCCTCGCCTTGGCTCCGGCCTGCTCTCGCCCTGGCTCCGGCCTGCTCTTGCTCTGGCCTGCTCTCGTCTTGACTCCGGCCTGTTCTCGCCCTTGTACTGGCCTGCCCTTGCCTTGGCTCCAGCCTGCTCTTGCTCTGGCTCTGGCCTGCCCTCGCCTTAGCTCCGGCCTGCCCTCGTCCTGGCTCCGGCCTGCTCTCGCTCTGGCTCTGGCCAGCCCTCGCCTTGGCTCGGGCCTGCTCTCGCCCTAACTCTGGCCTGCTCTCGCTCTAGCTCTGGACTGCGCTCGCCCTGGCTCCATTCTGCCCTTGCCTTGGCTCCGGCCTGCTCTCGCCCTGGCTCTGACCTGCTCTCGCCCAGGCCTGCCCTCGCCCAGACTCCAGCCTGCCCTCGCCTTGGCTCCGGCCTACTCTCGCTCTGGCCTGCTCTTGCTCTGGCCTCGCCCTGGCTCCGGCCTGCCCTCGTCCTGGCTCCGGCCTGCTCTCGCTCTAGCTCCGGACTGGCCTCGCCCTGGGTCCGGCTTGCCATCGCTCTGGCTCTTGCCTGCTCTCGCCCTGGTTCCGGCCTGCCCTTCTCTTGGCTCCGGCCTTCTCTCGCTCTGGCTCTTGCCTGCCCTTGCCTTGGCTCTGGCCAACTCTCGCTCTGGCTCCGGCCTGTCCTTGCCCTGGCACCGGCCTACTCTCGCCCTGGCTCTGGACTGCTCTCGCTCTGGCTCTGGCCTGCTCTCACTCTGGCTCTGGCCTGCCCTTGCCTTTGCTCCGGCTTACTCTCGCTCTGACTTGCCCTCGCCTTGGATCCGGACTGCTCTCGATTTGGCTCTGGCCTGCCCTCGCTTGGCTCCGGCCTGCTCTCGCTCTGGCTCTGGCTTACCCTCGCTCTGGCTCCGGCCTGTCCTCGTCCTGGCTCCGGCCTGCTCTCGCCCTAGCTCCTGCCTGCTCTCGCTCTAGCTCCGGACTGCGCTCGCCCTAGCTCTAGCTTGCCATCGCTCTGGCTCCGTTCTGCCCTCGCCTTGGCTCCGGCCTGCTCTCGCCCTGGCTCCGACCTGCTCTCGCCGTGGTCTGCCCTCGCCCAGGCTCCAGCCTGCCCTCGCCTTGGCTCCGGCCTACTCTCGCTCTGGCCTGCTCTCGCTCTGGCTTCGCCCTGGCACCGGCCTGCCCTCGCTCTAGCTCAGGACTGGCCTCGCCCTGGGTCCAGCTTGCCATCGCTCTGGCTCTTGACTGCTCTCGCCCTGGTTCCGGCCTGCCCTTGTCTTGGCTCCGGCCATCTCTCGCTCTGGCTCTGGCCTGCCTTTGCCTTGGCTCTGGCCAACTCTCGCTCTGGCTCCGGCCTGCCCTTGCCCTGGCTCTGGCCTGCTCTCGCTCAGTCTCTGGCTCTGGCCTGCCCTTGCCTTTGCTCCGGCTTACTCTCGCTCTGGCCTGCCCTCGCATTGGATCCGGACTGCTCTCGATTTGGCTCTGGCCTGCCCTCGCTTGGCTCCGGCCTGCTCTCTCTCTGGCTCTGGCCTACCCTCGCTCTGGCCTGCCCTCGCTCTGGCTCTGGCCTGCCCACGCCTTGGCTCCGGCCTGCTCTTACTCTGGCTCTGGCCTGCCCTCGACTTGGCTCTGGGCTGCTCGCGCTCTGGCCTGTCCTCGCCCTGGCTCCGGCCTGTCCTCGCCCTGGCTCCGGCCTGCCCTTGCTCTGGCCTGCAGTCACTGTGGCTCTGGTCTGTCCTCGCCTTGGCTCCGGCCTGCTCTCACCCTGGCTCCGGCCTGCCCTCGTCCTGGCTCCGGTCTGCTCTCGCTCTGGCCTGGCCTCGCCTTGGCTCCGGCCTGCTCTCCCCCTGGCTCCGGCCTGCTCTCGCTCTAGCTCCGGACTGCCTGCGCCCTGGCTCCGGCTTGCCATCACTCTGGCTCCGGCCTGCCCTCGTCCTGGCTCCGGCCTGCCCTCGTCCTGGCTCCGGCCTGCTTTTGCTCTGGGTCTGGACTGCCCTCGCCTTGGCTCCGGCCTGCTCTCTCTATGACTCTGGCCTGTCCTCGTCCTGGCTCCGGCCTGCTTTTGCTCTGGGTCTGGACTGCCCTCGCCTTGGCTCCGGCCTGCTCTCGCCGTGGCTCCGGCCTGCTCTTGCACAGGATCCGGCTTGCCATCGCTCTGGCTCCCAGCCTGCCCTTGCCTTGGCTCCGGCCTGGTCTCGACCTGGCTCCGACCTGCTTTCGCTCTGGCTCAGGCCTGCCCTCGCCCAGGCTTCGCCCTTCTCTCTCTCTGGCTCTGGCCTGCCCACTTCCTGGCTCGGGCCTACTCTCGCTTTGGCTCTGGCCTGCTCTGGCTCTGCCTCTAGCCTGGTCCTGTCTCCGGCATGCTCTCGCCCTGGTTCTGGCCTGCCCTTGCCTTGTCCCTGGCCTGCCCTTGCCTTGTCCCTGGCCTACTCTCGCTCTGGCTCTGGCCTGCCCTCGCCATGGCTCTGGCCTGCTCTCGCTCTGGCCTGCTTACCATGGCTCTGGCCTTCTCTCGCTCTGGCTGTGGCCTGCACTCGCCTCGGCTCCGGCCTGCTCTCGCTGTTACTCTGGCCTGCCCTAGCCCTGGCTCCGGCCTGCTCTGGCTCTGGCATGCCCTCTCCTTGGCTCCGGCCTCCTCTCGCCTGGCTCCGGCCTGCCTCGTCCTGGCTCCGGCCTGCTCTCGCTTTGGCCTTCCCTCGCCTTGGCTCCGTCCTGCTCTCGCCTTGGCTCCGGCCTGGTCTCGCTCTGGCTCCGACCTGCCTTCGCCCTGGATCCAACCTTCCCTTGCTCTGGCTCCGGCCATCCCTCGCCTTGGCTCCGGCCTGCCCTCGCCCTGGCTCCGGCCTGCTCTCTCTCTGGCCTGCCCTTGCCTTGGCTCCGGCCTGCTCTCTCTATGACTCTGGCCTGTCCTCGTCCTGGCTCTGGCCTGCTTTCGCTCTGGCGTACCCTCGCCTTGGCTCCGGCCTGCTCTCACCTTGGCTTCGGCCTGCCCTCGCCCTGGCTCTAACCTGCCCTTGCTCTGGCTCCGGCCAGCCCTTGCCCTGGCTCTGCTCTCGCCCTGGGTCCGACCTACTCTCGCTCTGGTTGTGGCCTGCCCTGGCTCTGCCTCTAGCCTGCCCTCGCCTTGGCTTCGGTCTAATCTCGCCTTGGCTCCGGCCTGCTCTCGTTCTCTCGCTCTACATCCGGACTGCCCTCGCCCTGGCTCCGGACTGCTCTTGCCTTGGCTCCGGACTGCTTTCACCCTGGCTCCTGCCTGCTGTCGCTCTGGCTCTGGCCTGCCCTCACCTTGGCTCCAGCCTGCTCTCTCTCTGGCTCTGGCCTGCCCTAGCCATGGCTCCGGCCTACTTTCGCTCTGGCTCTGGCCTGCTCTCGCTTTGGCTCTGGCCTCGAACTGTCTACGGCGTGCTCTCGCCCTGGTTCCGGCCTGCACTGGCCTTGGCTCCGGCCTTCTCTTGCTCTGACTCTGGCCTGCCCTTGCCTTGGCAGTGGCCTACTCTTGCTCTGGCTCTGGACTACCCTCGCCCTTGCCCCGGCCAGCTCTCGCTCTGGCCTGCTCTCGCTCTGGCGTGCCCTCGCCTTGGCTCCGTCCTGCTCTCGCTCTGACTCTGGCCTGCCCTCGCCCTGGCTCCGGCCTTCTCTGGATCTGGCTCTGGCCTGCCTTCTCCTTGGCTACGACCTGCTCTCTCGCCCTGGCTCTGGCCTGCTCTCGCTCTGGACTGCCCTCGCCTTGGCTTCGGCCTGCTCTCGCCTTGGCTCTGGCTTGCTCTTGCACCGGCCTGCCCTCACCCTGGCTCCGGCCTGTCCTTGCTCTGACTCTGGCCAGCCCTTGCCTTGGCTCCGGCCTGCTCTCGCCCTGGCTCCGGCCTGCTGGCTCCGGCCTGCTCTTGCTCTGGCCTGCCCTCGTCTTGACTCCGGCATGCTCTCCCTCTGGTTCTGGCCTGACTTCGCCTTGGCTCCGGCTTGCTCTCGCCCTGACTCCGGCCTGCCCTTGCTCTGGCTCCGGCCTGCCCTTGCCCTGACTCCGGCCTGCCCTTGTTGCTCTAGCTCAGGCCAGCCCTCGCATTAGCTCCGGCCTGCTCTAGCCCTGGCTCCGGCCTGCTCTTGCTCTGGCCTGCCCTGGCTCTGCCTCTGGCCTGCCCTCACCTTGGCTCCAGCCAGCTCTCACCTTGGCTCCGGCCAGCTCTCGCTCTAGTTCTGGACTGCCCTTGCCCTGGCTCCGGCCTGCCCTCGCCTTAGCTCCGGCCTGCTCTAGTCCTGGCTCCGGCCTACTCTCGCTCTTGCTTTTGCCTGCCCTCGCCTTGGCTCCGGCCTGCTCTCGCTCTAGTTCTGGCCTCCCCTCGCCTTGGCTCCGGCATACTCTCGCTCAGGTTCTGACCTGCTCTCGCTCTGGCTTTGCCCTGTCTCCGGCCTGCTCTCGCCCATGTTCCGGCCTGCCCTTGCCTTGGCTCCGGCCTTCTCTCTTTCTGGCTCTGGCCTGCCCTTGCCTTGGCTCTGGCCTACTCTCGCTCTGACCTGCTCTCGCTCTGGCTCTGGCGTGCCCTCGCCTTGGCTCTGGCCTGCTCTCGCCATGACTCTGGCCTGCTCTGAATCTGGCTCTGGCCTGCTCTCGCTCTGGCCCGCTCTCGCCTTGGCTCCGGCCTGCTCTCGCTCTGGCTCCGGCCAGCCCTCGCCTTGGCTCCGGCCTGCTCTCGCCTTGGCTCCGGCCTGCTCTCGCTCCGGCCTGCTCTTGCCCTGGCTCTGGCCTGCTCTTGCTCTGGATCTGGCCGGCTCTTGCTCTGGCTCTGGCCTGCCCTTGTCTTGACTCCGGCCTGCTCTTCCCCTGGCTCTGACCAGCTCTCGCTCTAGCCTGCCCTCGCTCTGCTTCCGGCCTGCTCTCTCTCTGGCTCTCGCCTGCCCATGCCTTGTCTCCGGCCTGCTCTTCCTCTGGCTCTGGCCTGCCCTCGTCTTTACTCTCGCCTGATCTCGCTCTTGTTCTGGCCTGCCCTTGCCTTGGCTCCGGACTGCTTTGGCTCCGGCCTGCTCTTGCTCGGGCCTGCACTCTCTCTGGCTCAGGCCTGCTCTCGCTCTGGCTCTGGCCTGCCCTTGCCTTGGCTCCGGACTGCTTTCGCTCTGGCCTGCTCTCGCTCTGGCCTCCCCTCGCCTTGGCTCCGGCCTGCTCTCGCTCTGGCTCCGACCTGCCCTCGCCTTGGCTCCGACCTGCTCTTGCTCTGGCCTGCCCTCGCCTTGGCTCCGGCCTGCTCTCGCCCTGGCTCCGGCCTGCCCTTGCTCTGGCTCCGGCCAGCCCTCGCCTTGGCTCCGGCCTGCTCTCGCCCTGGCTCCGGCCTGCTCTTGCTCTGGCCTGCTCTCGTCTTGACTCCGGCTTGTTCTCGCTCTGGCCTGCCCTCGCTCTGGCCCTGGCCTGCCCACGCCTTGGCTCCGGCCTGCTCTTACTCTGGCTCTGGCCTGCCCTCGACTTGGCTCTGGGCTGCTCGCGCTCTGGCCTGTCCTCGCCCTGGCTCCGGCCTGTCCTCGCCCTGGCTCCGGCCTGCCCTTGCTCTGGCCTGCTGTCACTGTGGCTCTGGTCTGTCCTCGCCTTGGCTCCGGCCTGCTCTCACCCTGGCTCCGGCCTGCCCTCGTCCTGGCTCCGGTCTGCTCTCGCTCTGGCCTGGCCTCGCCTTGGCTCCGGCCTGCTCTCCCCCTGGCTCCGGCCTGCTCTCGCTCTAGCTCCGGACTGCCTGCGCCCTGGCTCCGGCTTGCCATCACTCTGGCTCCGGCCTGCCCTCGTCCTGGCTCCGGCCTGCCCTCGTCCTGGCTCCGGCCTGCTTTTGCTCTGGGTCTGGACTGCCCTCGCCTTGGCTCCGGCCTGCTCTCTCTATGACTCTGGCCTGTCCTCGTCCTGGCTCCGGCCTGCTTTTGCTCTGGGTCTGGACTGCCCTCGCCTTGGCTCCGGCCTGCTCTCGCCGTGGCTCCGGCCTGCTCTCTCTCTAGCTACGGACTGCCCTTGCACAGGATCCGGCTTGCCATCGCTCTGGCTCCCAGCCTGCCCTTGCCTTGGCTCCGGCCTGGTCTCGACCTGGCTCCGACCTGCTTTCGCTCTGGCTCAGGCCTGCCCTCGCCCAGGCTTCGCCCTTCTCTCTCTCTGGCTCTGGCCTGCCCACTTCCTGGCTCGGGCCTACTCTCGCTTTGGCTCTGGCCTGCTCTGGCTCTGCCTCTAGCCTGGTCCTGTCTCCGGCATGCTCTCGCCCTGGTTCTGGCCTGCCCTTGCCTTGTCCCTGGCCTGCCCTTGCCTTGTCCCTGGCCTACTCTCGCTCTGGCTCTGGCCTGCCCTCGCCATGGCTCTGGCCTGCTCTCGCTCTGGCCTGCTTACCATGGCTCTGGCCTTCTCTCGCTCTGGCTGTGGCCTGCACTCGCCTCGGCTCCGGCCTGCTCTCGCTGTTACTCTGGCCTGCCCTAGCCCTGGCTCCGGCCTGCTCTGGCTCTGGCATGCCCTCTCCTTGGCTCCGGCCTCCTCTCGCCTGGCTCCGGCCTGCCTCGTCCTGGCTCCGGCCTGCTCTCGCTTTGGCCTTCCCTCGCCTTGGCTCCGTCCTGCTCTCGCCTTGGCTCCGGCCTGGTCTCGCTCTGGCTCCGACCTGCCTTCGCCCTGGATCCAACCTTCCCTTGCTCTGGCTCCGGCCATCCCTCGCCTTGGCTCCGGCCTGCCCTCGCCCTGGCTCCGGCCTGCTCTCTCTCTGGCCTGCCCTTGCCTTGGCTCCGGCCTGCTCTCTCTATGACTCTGGCCTGTCCTCGTCCTGGCTCTGGCCTGCTTTCGCTCTGGCGTACCCTCGCCTTGGCTCCGGCCTGCTCTCACCTTGGCTTCGGCCTGCCCTCGCCCTGGCTCTAACCTGCCCTTGCTCTGGCTCCGGCCAGCCCTTGCCCTGGCTCTGCTCTCGCCCTGGGTCCGACCTACTCTCGCTCTGGTTGTGGCCTGCCCTGGCTCTGCCTCTAGCCTGCCCTCGCCTTGGCTTCGGTCTAATCTCGCCTTGGCTCCGGCCTGCTCTCGTTCTCTCGCTCTACATCCGGACTGCCCTCGCTCTGGCTCCGGACTGCTCTTGCCTTGGCTCCGGACTGCTCTCACCCTGGCTCCTGCCTGCTGTCGCTCTGGCTCTGGCCTGCCCTCACCTTGGCTCCAGCCTGCTCTCTCTCTGGCTCTGGCCTGCCCTAGCCATGGCTCCGGCCTACTTTCGCTCTGGCTCTGGCCTGCTCTCGCTTTGGCTCTGGCCTCGAACTGTCTACGGCGTGCTCTCGCCCTGGTTCTGGCCTGCACTGGCCTTGGCTCCGGCCTTCTCTTGCTCTGACTCTGGCCTGCCCTTGCCTTGGCAGTGGCCTACTCTTGCTCTGGCTCTGGACTACCCTCGCCCTTGCCCCGGCCAGCTCTCGCTCTGGCCTGCTCTCGCTCTGGCGTGCCCTCGCCTTGGCTCCGTCCTGCTCTCGCTCTGACTCTGGCCTGCCCTCGCCCTGGCTCCGGCCTTCTCTGGATCTGGCTCTGGCCTGCCTTCTCCTTGGCTACGACCTGCTCTCTCGCCCTGGCTCTGGCCTGCTCTCGCTCTGGACTGCCCTCGCCTTGGCTTCGGCCTGCTCTCGCCTTGGCTCTGGCTTGCTCTTGCACCGGCCTGCCCTCACCCTGGCTCCGGCCTGTCCTTGCTCTGACTCTGGCCAGCCCTTGCCTTGGCTCCGGCCTGCTCTCGCCCTGGCTCCGGCCTGCTGGCTCCGGCCTGCTCTTGCTCTGGCCTGCCCTCGTCTTGACTCCGGCATGCTCTCCCTCTGGTTCTGGCCTGACTTCGCCTTGGCTCCGGCTTGCTCTCGCCCTGACTCCGGCCTGCCCTTGCTCTGGCTCCGGCCTGCCCTTGCCCTGACTCCGGCCTGCCCTTGTTGCTCTAGCTCAGGCCAGCCCTCGCATTAGCTCCGGCCTGCTCTAGCCCTGGCTCCGGCCTGCTCTTGCTCTGGCCTGCCCTGGCTCTGCCTCTGGCCTGCCCTCACCTTGGCTCCAGCCAGCTCTCACCTTGGCTCCGGCCAGCTCTCGCTCTAGTTCTGGACTGCCCTTGCCCTGGCTCCGGCCTGCCCTCGCCTTAGCTCCGGCCTGCTCTAGTCCTGGCTCCGGCCTACTCTCGCTCTTGCTTTTGCCTGCCCTCGCCTTGGCTCCGGCCTGCTCTCGCTCTAGTTCTGGCCTCCCCTCGCCTTGGCTCCGGCATACTCTCGCTCAGGTTCTGACCTGCTCTCGCTCTGGCTTTGCCCTGTCTCCGGCCTGCTCTCGCCCATGTTCCGGCCTGCCCTTGCCTTGGCTCCGGCCTTCTCTCTTTCTGGCTCTGGCCTGCCCTTGCCTTGGCTCTGGCCTACTCTCGCTCTGACCTGCTCTCGCTCTGGCTCTGGCGTGCCCTCGCCTTGGCTCTGGCCTGCTCTCGCCATGACTCTGGCCTGCTCTGAATCTGGCTCTGGCCTGCTCTCGCTCTGGCCCGCTCTCGCCTTGGCTCCGGCCTGCTCTCGCTCTGGCTCCGGCCAGCCCTCGCCTTGGCTCCGGCCTGCTCTCGCCTTGGCTCCGGCCTGCTCTCGCTCCGGCCTGCTCTTGCCCTGGCTCTGGCCTGCTCTTGCTCTGGATCTGGCCGGCTCTTGCTCTGGCTCTGGCCTGCCCTTGTCTTGACTCCGGCCTGCTCTTCCCCTGGCTCTGACCAGCTCTCGCTCTAGCCTGCCCTCGCTCTGCTTCCGGCCTGCTCTCTCTCTGGCTCTCGCCTGCCCATGCCTTGTCTCCGGCCTGCTCTTCCTCTGGCTCTGGCCTGCCCTCGTCTTTACTCTCGCCTGATCTCGCTCTTGTTCTGGCCTGCCCTTGCCTTGGCTCCGGACTGCTTTGGCTCCGGCCTGCTCTTGCTCGGGCCTGCTCTCTCTCTGGCTCAGGCCTGCTCTCGCTCTGGCTCTGGCCTGCCCTTGCCTTGGCTCCGGACTGCTTTCGCTCTGGCCTGCTCTCGCTCTGGCCTCCCCTCGCCTTGGCTCCGGCCTGCTCTCGCTCTGGCTCCGACCTGCCCTCGCCTTGGCTCCGACCTGCTCTTGCTCTGGCCTGCCCTCGCCTTGGCTCCGGCCTGCTCTCGCCCTGGCTCCGGCCTGCCCTTGCTCTGGCTCCGGCCAGCCCTCGCCTTGGCTCCGGCCTGCTCTCGCCCTGGCTCCGGCCTGCTCTTGCTCTGGCCTGCTCTCGTCTTGACTCCGGCCTGTTCTCGCCCTTGTACTGGCCTGCCCTTGCCTTGGCTCCAGCCTGCTCTTGCTCTGGCCTGCCCTCGCCTTGGCTCCGGCCTGCTCTCGCCCTGGCTCCGGCCTGCCCTTGCTCTGGCTCCGGCCAGCCCTCACCTTGGCTCCGGCCTGCTCTCGCCCTGGCTCCGGCCTGCTCTTGCTCTGGCTCTGGCCTGCTCTTGCTCTAGCTCTGGCCTGCTCTCGTCTTGACTCCGGCCTGTTCTCATTCTTCCCGCTCTAGCTCAGGACTGGCCTCGCCCTGGGTCCGGCTTGCCATCGCTCTGGCTCTTGCCTGCTCTCGCCCTGGTTACGGCCTGCCCTTGCCTTGGCTCTGGCCTTCTATCGCTCTGGGTCTGGCCTGCCCTTGCCTTGGCTCTGGCCTACCCTCGCCTTGGCTCCGGCCTGCTCTCGCCTTGGCTCCGGCCTGCTCTCGCCTTGTCTTGGCCTCCTCTTACTCTGGCTCCGGCCTGCCCTCGCCCTGACTCCGGCCTACCCTTGCATTGGCTCCGGCCTGGCTCCGACCTGCTCTCGATCTCGCTCTGGCCTGCCCATGCCTTGGCTCCGGCCTGCACTTCCTCTGGCTCTTGCCTGCCCTCGTCATGACTCTAGCCTGATCTCGCTCTTGTTCTGGCCTGCCTTCGCCATGGCTCCAGCCTGTTCTCGCTCTGGCTCAGGCCTGCTCTCGCTCTGGCTCTGGCCTGCCCTAGCTCTGGCTCCGGACAGCTCTCGCTCTGGTTCTGGCCTGCTCTGGCTCTGGCCTGCCCTTTCCTTGGCTCCAGTCTTCTCTGACTCTGGCTCTGGCCTGCCGTCACCGTGGCTCCGGCCTGCTCTCGCTGTGGCTCTGGCCTGTCCTCTCCTTGGCTCCCCCCTGCTCTCACCCTGGCTCCGGCCTGCCCTCGTCCTGGCTCCGGCCTGCTCTCGCTCTGGCTCTGGCCAGCCCTCGCCTTGGCTCGGGCCTGCTCTCGCCCTAGCTCTGGCCTGCTCTCGCTCTAGCTCCGGACTGCGCTCGCCCTGGCTCCAGCTTGCCATCGCTCTGGCTCCGTTCTGCCCTTGCCTTGGCTCCGGCCTGCTCTCGACCTGGCTCTGACCTGCTCTCGCCCAGGCCTGCCCTCGCCCAGGCTCCAGCCTGCCCTCGCCTTGGCTCCGGCCTACTCTCGCTCTGGCCTGCTCTCGCTCTGGCCTCGCCCTGGCTCCGGCCTGCCCTCGTCCTGGCTCCGGCCTGCTCTCGCTCTAGCTCCGGACTGGCCTCGCCCTGGGTCCGGCTTGCCATCGCTCTGGCTCTTGCCTGCTCTCGCCCTGGTTCCGGCCTGCCCTTGTCTTGGCTCCGGCCTTCTCTCGCTCTGGCTCTTGCCTGCCCTTGCCTTGGCTCTGGCCAACTCTCGCTCTGGCTCCGGCCTGTCCTTGCCCTGGCACCGGCCTACTCTCGCCCTGGCTCTGGACTGCTCTCGCTCTGGCTCTGGCCTGCTCTCACTCTGGCTCTGGCCTGCCCTTGCCTTTGCTCCGGCTTACTCTCGCTCTGACTTGCCCTCGCTTTGGATCCGGACTGCTCTCGATTTGGCTCTGGCCTGCCGTCGCTTGGCTCCGGCCTGCTCTCGCTCTGGCTCTGGCTTACCCTCGCTCTGGCTCCGGCCTGCTCTCACCCTGGCTCCGGCCTGCCCTCGTCCTGGCTCCGGCCTGCTCTCGCTCTGGCCTGCCCTCGCCTTGGCTCCGGCCTGCTCTCGCCCTAGCTCCTGCCTGCTCTCGCTCTAGCTCCGGACTGCGCTCGCCCTGGCTCTAGCTTCCATCGCTCTGGCTCCGTTCTGCCCTCGCCTTGGCTCCGGCCTGCTCTCGCCCTGGCTCCGACCTGCTCTCGCCGTGGCCTGCCCTCGCCCAGGCTCCAGCCTGCCCTCGCCTTGGCTCCGGCCTACTCTCGCTCTGGCCTGCTCTCGCTCTGGCTTCGCCCTGGCACCGGCCTGCCCTCGCTCTAGCTCAGGACTGGCCTCGCCCTGGGTCCGGCTTGCCATCGCTCTAGCTCTTGCCTGCTCTCGCCCTGGTTCCGGCCTGCCCTTGTCTTGGCTCCGGCCTTCTCTCGTTCTGGCTCTGGCCTGCCTTTGCCTTGGCTCTGGCCAACTCTCGCTCTGGATCCGGCCTGCCCTTGCCCTGGTTCTGGCCTGCTCTCGCTCAGGCTCTGGCCTACCCTCGCTCTGGCTCTGGCCTGCCCTCGCTCTGGCTCTGGCCTGCCCACGCCTTGGCTCCGGCCTGCTCTTACTCTGGCTCTGGCCTGCCCTCGACCTGGCTCTGGGCTGCTCGCGCTCTGGCCTGTCCTCGCCCTGGCTCCGGCCTGTCCTCGCCCTGGCTCCGGCCTGCCCTTGCTCTGGCCTGCTGTCACTGTGGCTCTGGTCTGTCCTCGCCTTGGCTCCGGCCTGCTCTCACCCTGGCTCCGGCCTGCCCTCATCCTGGCTCCGGTCTGCTCTCGCTCTGGCTCTGGCCTGGCCTCGCCTTGGCTCCGACCTGCTCTCCCCCTGGCTCCGGCCTGCTCTCGCTCTAGCTCCGGACTGCCTGCGCCCTGGCTCCGGCTTGCCATCACTCTGGCTCCGGCCTGCCCTCGTCCTGGCTCCGGCCTGCCCTCGTCCTGGCTCCGGCCTGCTTTTGCTCTGGGTCTGGACTGCCCTCGCCTTGGCTCCGGCCTGCTCTCGCCGTGGCTCCGGCCTGCTCTCGCTCTAGCTACGGACTGCCCTTGCACTGGATCCGGCTTGCCATCGCTCTGGCTCCCAGCCTGCCCTTGCCTTGGCTCCGGCCTGGTCTCGACCTGGCTCCGACCTGCTTTCGCTCTGGCTCAGGCCTGCCCTCGCCCAGGCTTCGCCCTTCTCTCTCTCTGGCCTGCCCACTCCCTGGCTCGGGCCTACTCTCGCTTTGGCTCTGGCCTGCTCTGGCTCTGCCTCTAGCCTGGCCCTGTCTCCGGCCTGCTCTCGCCCTGGTTCTGGCCTGCCCTTGCCTTGTCCCTGGCCTGCCCTTGCCTTGTCCCTGGCCTACTCTCGCTCTGGCTCTGGCCTGCCCTCGCCATGGCTCTGGCTCTGGCCTGCTTACCATGGCTCTGGCCTTCTCTCGCTCTGGCTGTGGCCTGCAGTCGCCTCGGCTCCGGCCTGCTCTCGCTGTTACTCTGGCCTGCCCTAGCTCTGGCTCCGGCCTGCTCTGGCTCTGGCATGCCCTCTCCTTGGCTCCGGCCTCCTCTCGCCTGGCTCCGGCCTGCCTCGTCCTGGCTCCGGCCTGCTCTCGCTTTGGCCTTCCCTCGCCTTGGCTCCGTCCTGCTCTCGCCTTGGCTCCGGCCTGGTCTCGCTCTGGCTCCGACCTGCCTTAGCCCTGGATCCAACCTTCCCTTGCTCTGGCTCCGGCCATCCCTCGCCTTGGCTCCGGCCTGCCCTCGCCCTGGCTCCGGCCTGCTCTTTCTCTGGCCTGCCCTTGCCTTGGCTCCGGCCTGCTCTCTCTATGACTCTGGCCTGTCCTCGTCCTGGCTCTGGCCTGCTCTCGCTCTGGCGTACCCTCGCCTTGGCTCCGGCCTGCTCTCACCTTGGCTTCGGCCTGCCCTCGCCCTGGCTCTAACCTGCCCTTGCTCTGGCTCCGGCCAGCCCTTGCCCTGGCTCTGCTCTCGCCCTGGGTCCGACCTACTCTCGCTCTGGTTGTGGCCTGCCCTGGCTCTGCCTCTAGCCTGCCCTCGCCTTGGCTTCGGTCTAATCTCGCCTTGGCTCCGGCCTGCTCTCGTTCTTTCGCTCTACATCCGGACTGCCCTCGCCCTGGCTCCGGACTGCTCTTGCCTTGGCTCCGGACTGCTCTCACCCTGGCTCCTGCCTGCTGTCGCTCTGGCCTGCCCTCACCTTGGCTCCAGCCTGCTCTCTCTCTGGCTCTGGCCTGCCCTAGCCATGGCTCCGGCCTACTTTCGCTCTGGCTCTGGCCTGCTCTCGCTTTGGCTCTGGCCTCGAACTGTCTACGGCGTGCTCTCGCCCTGGTTCCGGCCTGCACTGGCCTTGGCTCCGGCCTTCTCTTGCTCTGGCTCTGGCCTGCCCTTGCCTTGGCAGTGGCCTACTCTTGCTCTGGCTCTGGCCTGCCCTCGCCCTTGCCCCGGCCTGCTCTCGCTCTGGCCTGCTCTCGCTCTGGCGTGCCCTCGCCTTGGCTCCGTCCTGCTCTCGCTCTGACTCTGGCCTGCCCTCGCCCTGCCTCCAGCCTTCTCTGGATCTGGCTCTGGCCTGCCTTCTCCTTGGCTACGGCCTGCTCTCTCGCCCTGGCTCTGGCCTGCTCTCGCTCTGGACTGCCCTCGCCTTGGCTTCGGCCTGCTCTCGCCTTGGCTCTGGCTTGCTCTTGCACCGGCCTGCCCTCACCCTGGCTCCGGCCTGTCCTTGCTCTGACTCTGGCCAGCCCTTGCCTTGTCTCCGGCCTGCTCTCGCCCTGGCTCCGGCCTGCTGGCTCCGGCCTGCTCTTGCTCTGGCCTGCCCTCGTCTTGACTCCGGCATGCTCTCCCTCTGGTTCTGGCCTGACTTCGCCTTGGCTCCGGCCTGCTCTCGCCCTGACTCCGGCCTGCCCTTGCTCTGGCTCCGGTCTGCCCTTGCCCTGACTCCGGCCTGCCCTTGTTGCTCTAGCTCAGGCCAGCCCTCGCATTAGCTCCGGCCTGCTCTAGCCCTGGCTCCGACCTGCTCTCGCTCTGGCCTGCCCTCGCCTTGGCTCCGGCCTGCTCTTGCTCTGGCCTGCCCTGGCTCTGCCTCTGGCCTGCCCTCACCTTGGCTCCAGCCAGCTCTCACCTTGGCTCCGGCCAGCTCTCGCTCTAGTTCTGGACTGCCCTTGCCCTGGCTCCGGCCTGCCATCGCTCTGGCTCCGGCCTGCCCTCGCCTTAGCTCCGGCCTGCTCTAGTCCTGGCTCCGGCCTGCTCTCGCTTTGGCTCTGGCGCGCCCTCGCCCTTGCTCCGGCCTGCTCTCTCTCTGGCTCTGGCCTGCCCTCGCCCTGGCTCCGGCATACTCTCACTCAGGCTGTGGCCTGCTCTCGCTCTGGCCTCGCTCTGTCTCGGGCCTGATCTAGCCCTTGTTCCGGCCTGCTCTCTCTCTCGCTCTGGCCTGCCCTTGCCTTGGCTCTGGCCTACTCTCGCTCTTGCTTTAGCCTGCCCTCGCCCTGGCTCCGGCCTGCTCTCGCTCTAGTTCTGGCCTCCCCTCGCCTTGGCTCTGGCATACTCTCGCTCAGGTTCTGACCTGCTCTCGCTCTGGCTTCGCCCTGTCTCCGGCCTGCTCTCGCCCATGTTCCGGCCTGCCCTTGCCTTGGCTCCGGCCTTCTCTCTTTCTGGCTCTGGCCTGCCCTTGCCTTGGCTCTGGCCTACTCTCGCTCTGGCTCTGACCTGCTCTCGCTCTGGCGTGCCCTCGCCTTGGCTCTGGCCTGCTCTCGCCATGACTCTGGCCTGCTCTGAATCTGGCTCTGGCCTGCCCTCGCCTTGGCTACGGCCTGCTCTCGCTCTGGCCCGCTCTCGCCTTGGCTCCGGCCTGCTCTCGCTCTGGCCAGCCCTTGCCTTGGCTCCGGCCTGCTCTCGCCTTGGCTCCGGCCTGCTCTCGCTCTGGCTCCGGCCTGCTCTTGCCCTGGCTCTGGCCTGCCCTCGCCCTGGCTCCAGCCTGCTCTTGCTCTGGATCTGGCCGGCTCTTGCTCTGGCTCTGGCCTGCCCTTGTCTTGACTCCGGCCTGCTCTTCCCCTGGCTCTGACCAGCTCTCGCTCTAGCCTGCCCTCGCTCTGGCTCCGGCCTGCTCTCTCTCCGGCTCTCGCCTGCCCATGCCTTGTCTCCGGCCTGCTCTTCCTCTGGCTCTGGCCTGCCCTCGTCTTTACTCTGGCCTGATCTCGCTCTTGTTCTGGCCTGCCCTTGCCTTGGCTCCGGACTGCTTTGGCTCCGGCCTGCTCTTGCTCAGGCCTGCTTTCGCTCTGGCTCAGGCCTGCTCTCGCTCTGGCTCTGGCCTGCCCTTGCCTTGGCTCCGGACTGCTTTCGCTCTGGCCTGCTCTCGCTCTGGCCTCCCCTCGCCTTGGCTCCGGCCTGCTCTCGCTCTGGCTCTGACCTGCCCTCGCCTTGGCTCCGACCTGCTCCTGCTCTGGCTCTGGCCTGCCCTCGCCTTGGCTCCGGCCTGCTCTAGCCCTGGCTCCGGCCTGCCCTTGCTCTGGCTCCGGCCAGCCCTCGCCTTGGCTCCGGCCTGCTCTCGCCCTGGCTCCGGCCTGCTCTTGCTCTGGCCTGCTCTCGTCTTGACTCCGGCCTGTTCTCGCCCTTGTACTGCCTGCCCTTGCCTTGGCTCCAGCCTGCTCTTGCTCTGGCTCTGGCCTGCCCTCGCCTTGGCTCCGGCCTGCTCTCGCCCTGGCTCCGGCCTGCCCTTGCTCTGGCTCCGGCCAGCCCTCACCTTGGCTCCGGCCTGCTCTCGCCCTGGCTCCGGCCTGCTCTTGCTCTGGCCTGCTCTTGCTCTAGCTCTGGCCTGCTCTCGTCTTGACTCCGGCCTGTTCTCGCCCTTGTACCGGCCTGCCCTTGCCTTGGCTCCAGCCTGCTCTTGCTCTGGCTCTGGCCTGCCCTCGTCTTGACTCCGGCCTGTTCTCGCTCTGGTTCGGGCCTGCCTTTGCCTTGGCTCCGGCCTCCTCTCGCTCTGGCTCAGGCCTACTCGCTTTCTGGCTCTGGCCTGCCCTTCCCTTGGCTCCGGACTTCTCTCGCTCTGGCACTGGCCTGCTCTTGCTCTGGCCTGCCATCGCCTTGGCTCCGGCCTGCTCTCTTCTCTCTTGCTCTGGCCTGCCCTGGCTCTGCCTATGGCCTGCCCTCGCCTTGGTTCCGACCTGCTCTCGCTCTGGTTCTGGGCTGCCTTCTCCTTGGCTCCGGCCTGCTCTCGCTCTGGCTCAGGCCAACTCTCTCTCTGGCTCTGGCCTGCCCTTGCCTTGGCTCCGGACTGCTCTCTTTCAGGCACTGGCCTGCTCTCACTCTGGCTCTGGCCTGCTCTCGCTCTGGCTCTGGCCTGCCCTCACCTTGGCTCCGGCCTACGCTCGCTCTGACTCTGGCCAGCCCTTGCCTTGGCTCCGGCCTGCTCTCGCCCTGGCTCCGGCCTGCTCTTGATCTGGCCTGCTCTTGCTCTGGCCTGCCCTCGTCTTGACTCCGGCATGCTCTCCCTCTGGTTCTGGCCTGACTTCGCCTTGGCTCCGGCCTGCTCTCGCCCTGACTCCGGCCTGCCCTTGCTCTGGCTCCGGCCTGCCCTTGCCCTGACTCCGGCCTGCCCTTGTTGCTCTAGCTCAGGCCAGCCCTCGCATTAGCTCCGGCCTGCTCTAGCCCTGGCTCCGACCTGCTCTCGCTCTGGCCTGCCCTCGCCTTGGCTCCGGCCTGCTCTTGCTCTGGCCTGCCCTGGCTCTGCCTCTGGCCTGCCCTCACCTTAGCTCCAGCCAGCTCTCACCTTGGCTCCGGCCGGCTCTCGCTCTAGTTCTGGACTGCCCTTGCCCTGGCTCCGGCCTGCCATCGCCTTAGCTCCGGCCTGCTCTAGTCCTGGCTCCGGCCTGCTCTCGCTTTGGCTCTGGCCCGCCCTCGCCCTTGCTCCGGCCTGCTCTCTCTCTGGCTCTGGCCTGCCCTCGCCCTGGCTCCGGCATACTCTCACTCAGGCTGTGGCCTGCTCTCGCTCTGGCCTTGCTCTGTCTCGGGCCTGATCTAGCCCTTGTTCCGGCCTGCTCTCTCTCTCGCTCTGGCCTGCCCTTGCCTTGGCTCTGGCCTACTCTCGCTCTTGCTTTTGCCTGCCCTCGCTCTAGTTCTGGCCTCCCTTCGCCTTGGCTCCGGTATACTCTCGCTCAGGTTCTGACCTGCTCTCGCTCTGGCTTCGCCCTGTCTCCGGCCTGCTCTCGCCCATGTTCCGGCCTGCCCTTGCTCTGAATCTGGCCTGCCCTCGCCTTGGCTACGGCCTGCTCTCGCTCTGGCCCGCTCTCGCCTTGGCTCCGGCCTGCTCTCGCTATGGCTCCGGCCAGCCCTCGCCTTGGCTCCGGCCTGCTCTCGCCTTGGCTCCGGCCTGCTCTAGCTCTGACTCCAGCCTGTTCTTGCCCTGGCTCTGGCCTGCCCTCGCCCTGGCTCCGGCCTGCTCTTGCTCTGGATCTGGCCGGCTCTTGCTCTGGCCTGCCCTTGTCTTGACTCCGGCCTGCTCTCGCCCTGGCTCTGACCAGCTCTCGCTCTAGCCTGCCCTCGCTCTGGCTCCGGCCTGCTCTCTCTCTGGCTCTCGTCTGCCCATGCCTTGTCTCCGGCCTGCTCTTCCTCTGGCCTGCCCTCGTCTTTACTCTGGCCTGATCTCGCTCTTGTTCTGGCCTGCCCTTGCCTTGGCTCCGGACTGCATTGGCTCCGGCCTGCTCTTGCTCAGGCCTGCTCTCGCTCTGGCTCAGGCCTGCTCTCGCTCTGGCTCTGGCCTGCTCTCGCTCTGGCTCTGGCCTGCCCTTGCCTTGGCTCCGGACTGCTTTCGCTCTGGCTCTGACCTGCCCTCGCCTTGGCTCTGGCCTGCTCTCGCCATGACTCTGGCCTGCTCTGAATCTGGCCTGCCCTCGCCTTGGCTACGGCCTGCTCTCGCTCTGGCCCGCTCTCGCCTTGGCTCCGGCCCGCTCTCGCCTTGGCTCCGGCCTGCTCTCGCCCTGGCTCCGGCCTGCTCTTGCTCTGGCCTGCTCTTGCTCTAGCTCTGGCCTGCTCTCGTCTTGACTCCGGCCTGTTCTCGCCCTTGTACTGGTCTGCCCTTGCCTTGGCTCCAGCCTGCTCTTGCTCTGGCTCTGGCCTGCCCTCGCCTTGGCTCCGGCCTGCTCTCGCCCTGGCTCCGGCCTGCCCTTGCTCTGGCTCCGGCCAGCCCTCACCTTGGCTCCGGCCTGCTCTCGCCCTGGCTCTGGCCTGCTCTTGCTCTAGCTCTGGCCTGCTCTCGTCTTGACTCCGGCCTGTTCTCGCCCTTGTACCGGCCTGCCCTTGCCTTGGCTCCAGCCTGCTCTTGCTCTGGCTCTGGCCTGCCCTCGTCTTGACTCCGGCCTGTTCTCGCTCTGGTTCGGGCCTGCCTTTGCCTTGGCTCCGGCCTCCTCTCGCTCTGGCTCAGGCCTACTCGCTTTCTGGCTCTGGACTTCTCTAGCTCTGGCACTCGCCTGCTCTCGCTCTGGCACTGGCCTGCTCTCGCTCTGGCACTTGCCTGCTCTCGCTCTGGCCTGCCCTCACCTTGGCTCTGGCCTGTTCTCACTCTGACTCTGGCCTGCCATAGCCTTGGCTCCGGCCTGCTCTCTTCTCTCTTGCTCTGGCCTGGCCTGGCTCTGCCTATGGCCTGCCCTCGCCTTGGTTCCGACCTGCTCTCGCTCTGGTTCTGGGCTGCCTTCTCCTTGGCTCCGGCCTGCTCTCGCTCTGGCTCAGGTCAACTCTCTCTCTGGCTCTGGCCTGCCCTTGCCTTGGCTCCGGACTGCTCTCGCTCAGGCACTGGCCTGCTCTCACTCTGGCTCTGGCCTGCTCTCGCTCTGGCTCTGGCCTGCCCTCACCTTGGCTCCGGCCTACTCTCGCTCTGACTCTGGTCTGCCCTCGCCCTGACTCCGGCCTGCTCTGGCTGTAGCTCTGGCCTGCTCTCGTGCTGGCTTTGGCCTGCTCTTGCCCTGGCTCCGGCCTGCCCTCGTCCTGGCTCCGGCCTGCTCTCGCTCTGGCTTGCCATCGCCTTAGCTCCGGCCTGCTCTCGCCCTGGCTCCGGTCTGCCCTCGTCCTGGCTCCGGCCTGCTCTCGCTCTGGCCTGACCTCTCATTGGCTCTGACCTGCTCTCTCCCTGGCTCCGGCCTGCCCTCGCCCTGGCTCCGGCCTGCCCTCGCCCTGGCTCCGGCCTGCTCTTGCTCTAGCTCTGGCCTGCTCTCGTCTTGACTCCGGCCTGTTCTCGCCTTTGTTCCGGCCTGCCCTTGCCTTGGCTCCAGCCTGCTCTTGCTCTGGCTCTGGCCTGCCCTCGTCTTGACTCCGGCCTGCTCTCGCTCTGGTTAGGGCCTGCCTTTGCCTTGGCTCCGGCCTCCTCTCACTCTGGCTCAGGCCTACTCGCTCTCTGGCTCTGGCCTGCCCTTGCCTTGGCTCCGGACTTCTCTAGCTCTGGCACTGGCCTGCTCTCGTTCTGGCACTGGCCTGCTCTCGCTCTGGCCTGCCCTCACCTTGGCTCTGGCCTGTTCTCACTCTGACTCTGGCCTGCCATCGCCTTGGCTCTGGCCTGCTCTCTCTCTTGCTCTGGCCTGCCCTGGCTCTGGCTATGGCCTGCCCTCGCCTTGGTTCCCACCTGCTCTCGCTCTGGTTCTGGGCTGCCTTCTCCTTGGCTCCGGCCTGCTCTGGCTCTGGCTCTGGTCTACTCTCTCTCTGGCTCTGGCCTGCCCTTGCCTTGGCTCCGGACTGGTCTCACTCTGACTCTGGTCTGCCCTCGCCCTGACTCCGGCCTGCTCTGGCTGTAGCTCTGGCCTGCACTCGTGCTGCCTTTGGCCTGCTCTCGCCCTGGCTCCGGCCTGCCCTCGTCCTGGCTCCGGCCTGCTCTCGCTCTGGCTCTGGCCTGCCATCGCCTTAGCTCCGGCCTGCTCTCGCCCTGGCTCCGGCCTGCCCTCGTCCTGGCTCCGGCCTGCTCTCGCTCTGGCCTGACCTCGCCTTGGCTCCGACCTGCTCTCTCCCTGGCTCCGGCCTGCCCTCGCCCTGGCTCCGGCCTGCCCTCGCCCTGGCTCTAGCCTGCCCTCGCCCTGGCTCTAGCCTGCCCTCGCCCTGGCTCTGGCCGACTCTCCCTCTGGCTCTGTCCTGTCCTTGCTCTGGCTCCGGCCAGCCCTCTCCTTGGCTCCAGCCTGCTCTCGCTCTGGTTCTAGCCTGACTTCGCCTTGGCTCCCGCCTGCTCTCGCTCTGGCACAGGCCTACTCTCTCTCTGGCTCTGGCCTGCCCTTGCCTTGGCTCCGGACTGCTCTCGCTTTGGCACTGGCCTGCTCTCGCTCTGGCACTGGCCTGCTCTCCTTCTGGCTCTGGCCAGCCCTCACCTTGGCTCCGGCCTGCTCTCGCTCTGGCTCTGGTCTGCCCTCGCTTTTGCTCCAGCCTGCTCTCGCTCTGGTACTGGCCTGCCCTGGCTCTGCCTCTGGCCTGCCCTGCCTTGGCTCCGGTCTGCTCTCGCCTTGGCACCTGTCTGCCCTCGCCCTGGCTGCTGCCTGCTATTGCTCTGGCTCCGGCCTGCTCTCGCTCTGCCTCTGGCCTGCTCTCGCTCTGGATCTGGCCTGCCCTTGCCTCGGCACCGGCCTGCTCTCTCTCTGGCCTGCCCTCTCCTTGGCTCCGGCCTTCTCTCGCTCTGGCTCTCGCCTGCCCTAGCCTTGGCTCTGGCTTACTCTCGCTCTGGACTGGCCTGCCCTTGCCCTGGCTCCAGCCTGCTCTCGCCTTGGCTCCGGCCTCCTCTCGTTCTGATTCAGGTCTTCCCTCGCCCTGGCTCCGGCCTGCTCTGCCTCTAGCTCTGGCCTGCTCTCGCGCTGGCTCTGGCCTGCTCTCGCCCTGGCTCCGGCCTGCCCTCACCCTGGCTCCGGTCAGCCCTCTCCTTGGCTCCAGCCTGCTCTTGCTCTGGCTCTGTCCTGCCCTCGTCTTGACTCCGGTCTGCTCTCGCTCTGGTTCTAGCCTGACTTCGCCTTGGCTCCGGCCTGCTCTCGCTCTAGTTCAGGCCTAATCACTCTCTGGCTCTGGCCTGCCCTTGCCTTGGCTCCGGACTGCTCTCGCTCTGGCACTGGCCTGCTCTCGCTCTGGCACTGGCCTGCTCTCCTTCTGGCTCTGGCCTGCCCTCACCTTGGCTTCGGCCTGCTCTCGCTCTGGTCTGCCCTCGCTTTGGCTCCAGCCTGCTCTCGCTCTGGTACTGGCCTGCCCCGGCTCTGCCTCTGGCCTGCCCTCGCCTTGGCTCCGGTCTGCTCTCGCCTTGGCACCTGTCTGCCCTCGCCCTGGCTGCTGCCTGCTATTGCTCTGGCTCCGGCCTGCTCTCGCCCTGGCTCCGGCCTGCCCTCGTCCTGGCTCCGGCCTGCTCTCGCTCTGGCCTGACCTCGCATTGGCTCCGACCTGCTCTCTCCCTGGCTCCGACCTGCTCTCTCCCTGGCTCCGGCCTGCCCTCGCCCTGGCTCCGGCCTGCCCTCGCCCTGGCTCCGGCCTGCTCTTGCTCTAGCTCTGGCCTGCTCTCCTCTTGACTCCGGCCTGTTCTCGCCCTTGTTCCGGCCTGCCCTTGCCTTGGCTCCAGCCTGCTCTTGCTCTGGCTCTGGCCTGCCCTCGTCTTGACTCCGGCCTGTTCTCGCTCTGGTTCGGGCCTGCCTTTGCCTTGGCTCCGGCCTCCTCTCGCTCTGGCTCCGGTCTACTCTCTATCTGGCTCTGGCCTGCCCTTGCCTTGGCTCCGGACTGCTCTCGCTCAGGCACTGGCCTGCTCTCACTCTGGCTCTGGCCTGCTCTCTCTCTGGCCTGCTCTCTCTCTTGCCTGCCCTCACCTTGGCTCCGGCCTGCTCTCGCTCTGACTCCGGCCTGCCCTGGCTGTAGCTCTAGCCTGCTCTCGTGCTGCCTTTGGCCTGCTCTCGCCCTGGCTCCGGCCTGCCCTCGTCCTGGCTCCGGCCTGCTCTCGCTCTGGCTCTGGCCTGCCATCGCCTTAGCTCCGGCCTGCTCTCGCCCTGGCTCCGGCCTGCCCTCGTCCTGGCTCCGGCCTGCTCTCGCTCTGGCCTGACCTCGCCTTGGCTCTGACCTGCTCTCTCCCTGGCTCCGGCCTGCCCTCGCCCTGGCTCCGGCCTGCCCTCGCCCTGGCTCTGACCTGCCCTCGCCCTGGCTCTGGCCGGCTCTCCCTCTGGTTCTGTCCTGTCCTTGCTCTGGCTCCGGCCAGCCCTCTCCTTGGCTCCAGCCTGCTCTCGCTCTGGTTCTAGCCTGACTTCGCCTTGGCTCCCGCCTGCTCTCGCTCTGGCACAGGCCTACTCTCTCTCTGGCTCTGGCCTGCCCTTGCCTTGGCTCCGGACTGCTCTTGCTTTGGCACTGGCCTGCTCTCGCTCTGGCACTGGCCTGCTCTCCTTCTGGCTCTGGCCAGCCCTCACCTTGGCTTCGGCCTGCTCTCGCTCTGGCTCTGGTCTGCCCTCGCTTTGGCTCCAGCCTGCTCTCGCTCTGGTACTGGTCTGCCCTGGCTCTGCCTCTGGCCTGCCCTCGCCTTGGCTCCGGTCTGCTCTCGCCTTGGCACCGGTCTGCCCTCGCCCTGGCTGCTGCCTGCTATTGCTCTGGCTCTGGCCTGCTCTCGCTCTGCCTCTGGCCTGCTCTCGCTCTGGATCTGGCCTGCACTTGCCTCGGCACCGGCCTGCCCTCTCCTTGGCTCCGGCCTTCTCTCGCTCTGGCTCTCGCCTGCCCTAGCCTTGGCTCTGGCTTACTCTCGCTCTGGACTGGCCTGCCCTTGCCCTGGTTCCAGCCTGCTCTCGCCTTGGCTCCGGCCTCCTCTCATTCTGATTCATGTCTTCCCTCGCCCTGGCTCCGGCCTGCTCTGCCTCTAGCTCTGGCCTGCTCTCGCGCTGGCTCTGGCCTGCTCTCGCCCTGGCTCCGGCCTGCCCTCGCCCTGGCTCCGGCCTGCCCTCGCCCTGGCTCCGGCCTGCCCTCGTCCTAGCTCCGGCCTGTTCTGGCTCTAGCTCTGGCCTGCCCTCGCCTTAGCTCTGGCCTGCTCTCGCCCTGCCTCCGGTCTGCCCTCGCTCTGGCCTCGGCCTGCCCTCGCCCTGGCTCCGACCAGCCCTTACTCTGGCTCCGGCAAGCCATTGCCTTGGCTTCGGCCAGCTTCTGCAATGGTTCCGGCCTGCCCTCGCCTTGGCTCCGGCCTGCTCTCGCCCTGGATCCGGCGAGCCCTCGCCCTGGCTCCGGCCTGCCCTCTAACTGGCTCCGGCCTGCCCTCTAACTGGCTCCGGCCTGCCCTCTAACTGGCTCCGGCCTGCCCTCTAACTGGCTCCGGCCTGCCCTTGCCTTGGCTCCAGCCTCCTCTCGATCTGGCTCAGGCCTACTCGCTCTCTGGCTCTGGTCTGCCCTTGCCTTGGCTCCGGACTTCTCTAGCTCTGGCACTGGCCTGCTCTCGTTCTGGCACTGGCCTGCTCTCGCTCTGGCACTGGCCTGCTCTCTCTCGCTCTGGCTCTGGCCTGCTCTCGCTCTGGCTCTGGCCTGTTCTCACTCTGGCCCTGGCCTGCCATCGCCTTGGCTCCGGCCTGCTCTCTCTCTTGCTCTGGCCTGCCCTGGCTCTGCCTATGGCCTGCCCTCGCCTTGGTTCCGACCTGCTCTCGCTCTGGTTCTGGGCTGCCATCTCCTTGGCTCCGGCCTGCTCTCGCTCTGGCTCAGGCCTACTCTCTCTCTGGCTCTGGCCTGCCCTTGCCTTGGCTCCGGACTGCTCTCGCTCAGGCACTGGCCTGCTCTCGCTCTGGCTCTGGCCTGCCCTCACCTTGGCTCCGGCCTGCTCTCGCTCTCACTCTGGTCTGCCCTCGCCCTGACTCCGGCCTGCTCTGGCTGTAGCTCTGGCCTGCTCTCGTGCTGTCTCTGGCCTGCTCTCGCCCTGGCTCCGGCCTGCCCTCGTCCTGGCTCCGGCCTGCTCTCTCTCTGGCTCTGGCCTGCCCTCGCCTTGGCTCCGACCTGCTCTCTCCCTGGCTCCGGCCTGCCCTCACCCTGGCTCCGGCCTGCTCTCTCTCTGGCTCTGGCCTGCCATCGCCTTGGCTCCGGCCTGCTCTCTCTCTTGCTCTGGCCTGCCCTGGCTCTGCCTATGGCCTGCCCTCGCCTTGGTTCCGACCTGCTCTCGCTCTAGTTCTGGGCTGCCATCTCCTTGGCTCCGGCCTGCTCTCGCTCTGGCTCAGGCCTACTCTCTCTCTGGCTCTGGCCTGCCCTTGCCTTGGCTCCGGACTGCTCTCGCTCAGGCACTGGCCTGCTCTTACTCTGGCTCTGGCCAGCTCTCGCTCTGGCTCTGGCCTGCCCTCACCTTGGCTCCGGCCTGCTCTCTCTCTGGCTCTGGCCTGCCCTCGCCTTAGCTCCAGCCTGCTCTCGCCCTTGCTCTGGCCTGCCCTCGTCCTGGCTCAGGCCTGCTCTCGCCCTGGCTCCGGCCTGCCCTCGTCCTGGCTCAGGCCTGCTTTCGCTCTGGCCTGACCCCGCCTTGGCTCCGACCTGCTCTCTCCCTGGCTCCGGCCTGCCCTCACCCTGGCTCCGGTCTGCTCTCTCTCTGGCTCTGGCCTGCCCTCGCCTTAGCTCCGGCCTGCTCTCGCCCTGGCTCCGGCCTGCCCTCGCCCTGGCTCCGGCCTGCCCTCGCTCTGGCTTCGGCCTGCCCTCGCCCTGGCTCCATCCTGCTCTCGCTTTGGCTCCGACCTGCCCTCGCCCTGGCTCTGGCCTGCTCTCACTCTGGCTCCGGCCTGCCCTCCTCTTGGCTCTGGCCTGCTCTCGCACTGGCTCCGGCCTGCTCTCGCTCTGGCCTGCCCTAGCCCCGTCTTCGGCCTGCTCTCGCTCTGGCCTGCCCTCGCCCTGGTTCCGGCATTCTCTCGATCTGGTTTCGGCCTGACGTCTCCTTGGATCCGGCCTGCTCTCGCTCTGGCTCCGGCCTGCCTTCCCTCGCCTTGGCTCCAGCCTGCTCTCACTCTGGGTCTGGCCTGCCCTTGCCTTGGCTTCGGCCTGCTCTCGCTCTGGCCTGCCTTCGCCTTGGCTCCGGACTGCTCTCGCTCTGGCCTGCTCTCGCTCTGGCTTGGGCCTGTCCTTGCCTTGGCTCCGGCTTGCTCTCGCTCTGGCCTGCTCTTGCTCTGGCCTACCCTGGCTCTGCCTCTGGCCTGCCCTTGCCTTGGCTACGGCCTGCTCTCGCTCTAGCTCCGTACTGGTCTCGCCCTGGCTCCGCAATGCCATAGCTCGGGCTCCGGCCTGCCCTCGCCTTGGCTCCGTCCTGCTCTTGCCCTGACTCCGACCTGCTCTTGCTCTGACTCTGGCCTGCCCTCCCTCGCCCTGGCTCCGGCCTACTCTCTCTCTGGCCTGCCCTCGGCCTGGCTCCGGCCTACTCTCGCTCTGACTCTGGCCTGCTCTTGCTCTGGCTCTGGCCATCGCCTTGGCTCCGGCCAGCACCTGCAATGGTTCCGGCCTGCCCTCGCCTTGGCTCCGGCCAGCTCTCGCCCTGGCTTCGGCCTGCCCTCGCCCTGGCTCCGGCCTGCCCTCGCTCTGGCTCCGGCCTGTCCTCGCCCTGGCTCCATCCTGCTCTCGCTTTGGCTGCGGCCTGCCCTCGCCCTGGCTCTGGCCTGCTCTCACTCTGGCTCCGGCCTGCCCTCCTCTTGGCTCTGGCCTGCTCTCGCACTGGCTCCGGCCTGCTCTCGCTCTGGCCTGCCCTAGCCCTGTCTTCGGCCTGCTCTCGCTCTGGCCTGCCCTCGCCCTGGTTCCGGCATTCTCTCGCTCTGGTTTCGGCCTGCCGTCTCCTTGGATCCGGCCTGCTCTCGCTCTGGCTCCGGCCTGCCCTTGCCTTGGCTCCGGACTGCTCTCGCTCAGGCACTGGCCTGCTCTCACTCTGGCTCTGGCCAGCTCTCGCTCTGGCCTGCCCTCACCTTGACTCCGGCCTGCTCTCGCTCTCACTCTGGTCTGCCCTCGCCCTGACTCTGGCCTGCTCTGGCTGTAGCTCTGGCCTGCTCTCGTGCTGGCTCCGGCCTGCTCTCGCCCTGGCTCCGGCCTGCCCTCGTCCTGGCTCCGGCCTGCTCTCTCTCTGGCTCTGGCCTGCCCTCGCCTTAGCTCCGGCCTGCTCTCGCCCTGGCTCCGGCCTGCCCTCGTCCTGGCTCAGGCCTGCTCTCGCTCTGGCCTGACCTCGCCTTGGCTCCGACCTGCTATCTCCCTGGCTCCGGCCTGCCCTCACCCTGGCTCCGGCCTGCTCTCTCTCTGGCTCTGGCCTGCCCTCGCCTTAGCTCCGGCCTGCTCTCGCCCTGGCTCCGGCGTGCCCTCGTCCTGACTCCGGCCTGCTCTCGCTCTGGCCTGACCTCGCCTTGGCTCCGACCTGCTCTCTCCCTGGCTCCGGCCTGCCCTCGCCCTGGCTCCGGCCTGCTCTTGCTCTAGCCTGCCCTCGCTCTGGCCTGCTCTCACTCTGGCTCTGGCCTGTCCTTGCTCTGGCTCCGGCCAGCCCTCTCCTTGGCTCCAGCCTGCTCTTGCTCTGGCTCTGTCCTGCCCTCGTCTTGACTCCGGTCTGCTCTCGCTCTGGTTCTAGCCTGACTTCGCCTTGGCTCCGGCCTGCTCTCGCTCTAGCTCAGGCCTACTCACTCTCTGGCTCTGGCCTGCCCTTGCCTTGGCTCCGGACTGCTCTCGCTCTGGCACTGGCCTGCTCTCGCTCTGGCACTGGCCTGCTCTCCTTCTGGCTCTGGCCTGCCCTCACCCTGGTTTCGGCCTGCTCTCGCTCTGGTCTGCCCTCGCTTTGGCTCCAGCCTGCTCTCGCTCTGGTACTGGCCTGCCCCGGCTCTGCCTCTGGCGTGCCCTCACCTTGGCTCCGGTCTGCCCTCGCCCTGGCTGCTGCCTGCTATTGCTCTGGCTCCGGCCTGCTCTCGCTCTGCCTCTGGTCTGCTCTCGCTCTGGATCTGGCCTGCCCTTGCCTCGGCACCGGCCTGATCTCTCTCTGGCCTGCCGTCTCCTTGGCTCCGGCCTTCTCTCGCTCTGGCTCTCGCCTGCCCTAGCCTTGGATCTGGCTTACTCTCGCTCTGGACTGGCCTGCCCTCGCCCTGGCTCCGGCCTGCTCTCGCCTTGGCTCCGGCCTCCTCTAGTTCTGATTCAGGTCTGCCCTCGCCCTGGCTCCGGCCTGC
The DNA here is from genome assembly GCF_046119375.1 of Phyllobates terribilis. Classification (NCBI taxonomy): domain Eukaryota; kingdom Metazoa; phylum Chordata; class Amphibia; order Anura; family Dendrobatidae; genus Phyllobates; species Phyllobates terribilis. The sequence continues at coordinate 2,396,223 of NW_027362863.1, forward strand.
TCTGGCTCTAGCTCTGGCCTGCCCTCGCCTTGGCTCTGGCCTGCTCTCGCCCTGGCTCCGGTCTGCCTTCGCTCTGGCTTCGGCCTGCCCTCGCCCTGGCTCCGGCTAGCCCTTACTCTGGCTCCGGCCAGCCATCGCCTTGGCTCCGACCAGCTCCTGCAATGGTTCCGGCCTGCCCTCGCCCTGGCTTCGGTCTGCCCTCACCCTGGCTCCGGCCTGCCCTCGCTCTGGCTCCGGCCTGTCCTCGCCCTGGCTCCATCCTGCTCTCGCTTTGGCTCCGGCCTGCCCTCGCCCTGGCTCTGGCCTGCTCTCACTCTGGCTCCGGCCTGCCCTCCTCTTGGCTCTGGCCAGCTCTCGCACTGGCTCCGGCCTGCTCTCGCTCTGGCCTGCCCTAGCCCTCTCTTCGGCCTGCTCTCGCTCTGGCCTGCCCTCGCCCTGGTTCCGGCATTCTCTCGCTCTGGATTCGGCCTGCCGTCTCCTTGGATCCGGCCTGCTCTCACTCTGGCTCCGGCCTGCCCTCCCTCGCCTTGGCTCCAGCCTGCTCTCACTCTGGCTCTGGCCTGCCTTTGCCTTGGCTTCGGCCTGCTCTCGCTCTGGCCTGCCTTCGCCTTGGCTCCGGACTGCTCTCGCTCTGGCTCTAGCTTGGGCCTGTCCTTGCCTTGGCTCCGGCTTGCTCTCGATCTGGCCTGCTCTTGCTCTGGCCTACCCTGGCTCTGCCTCTGGCCTGCCCTTGCCTTGGCTACGGCCTGCTCTCGCTCTAGCAACGTACTGGTCTCGCCCTGGCTCCGCAATGCCATAGCTCGGGCTCCGGCCTGCCCTCGCCTTGGCTCCGTCCTGCTCTTGCCCTGACTCCGACCTGCTCTTGCTCTGACTCTGGCCTGCCCTCGCCATGGCTCCGGCCTACTCTCTCTCTGGCCTGCCCACGCCCTGGCTCCGGCCTACTCTCGCTCTGACTCTGGCCTGCTCTTGCTCTGGCTCTGGCCATCGCCTTGGCTCCGGCCAGCTCCTGCAATGGTTCTGGCCTGCCCACGCCTTGGCTCCGGCCTGCTCTCGCCCTGGCTTCGGCCTGCCCTCGCCCTGGTTCCGGCCTGCTCTTGCCCTGGCTCCGGCCTGCCCTCGCCCTGGCTCCGGCCTGCCCTCGCTCTGGCTCCGGCCTGTCCTCGCCCTGGCTCCATCCTGCTCTCGCTTTGGCTCCGGCCTGCCCTCGCCCTGGCTCCGGCCTGCTCTCACTCTGGCTCCGGCCTGCCCTCCTCTTGGCTCTGGCCTGCTCTCGCACTGGCTCCGGCCTGCTCTCCCTCTGGCCTGCCCTAGCCCTGTCTTCGGCCTGCTCTCGCTCTGGCCTGCCCTCGCCCTGGTTCCGGCATTCTCTCGCTCTGGTTTCGGCCTGCCGTCTCCTTGGATCCGGCCTGCTCTCGCTCTGGCTCCGGCCTGCCCTCCCTCGCCTTGGCTCCAGCCTGCTCTCACTCTGGCTCTGGCCTGCCTTTGCCTTGGCTTCGGCCTGCTTTCGCTCTGGCCTGCTCTCGCTCTGGCCTGCCTTCGCCTTGGCTCCGGACTGCTCTCGCTCTGGCTCTGGCCTGCTCTCGCTCTGGCTTGGGCCTGTCCTTGCCTTGGCTCCGGCTTGCTCTCGCTCTGGCCTGCTTATGCTCTGGCCTACCCTGGCTCTGCCTCTGGCCTGCCCTTGCTTTGGCTACGGCCTGCTCTCGCTCTAGCTCCGTACTGGTCTCGCCCTGGCTCCGCAATGCCATAGCTCGGGCTCCGGTCTGCCCTCGGCTTGGCTCCGTCCTGCTCTTGCAATGACTCCGACCTGCTCTTGCTCTGACTCTGGCCTGCCCTCGCCTTGGCTCTGGCCTACTCTCTCTCTGGCCTGCCCTCGCCCTGGCTCCGGCCTACTCTCGCTCTGACTCTGGCCTGCTCTTGCTCTGGCTCTGGCCTCGCCTTGGCTCCGGCCTGATCTCTCTCTGGCCTGCCCTCTCCTTGGCTCCGGCCTTCTCTCGCTCTGGCTCTCGCCTGCCCTAGCCTTGGATCTGGCTTACTCTCGCTCTGGACTGGCCTGCCCTCGCCCTGGCTCTGGCCTGCTCTTGCCTTGGCTCCGGCCTCCTCTCGTTCTGATTCAGGTCTGCCCTCGCCCTGGCTCCGGACTGCTCTGGCTCTAGCTCTGGCCTGCCCTCGCCTTGGCTCTGGCCTGCTCTCGCCCTGGCTCCGGTCTGCCTTCGCTCTGGCTTCGGCCTGCCCTCGCCCTGGCTCCGGCTAGCCCTTACTCTGGCTCTGGCCTGCCCTTGTCCTGGATCCGGCCTGCTCTCGCTCTCTGGCTCTGGCCTGCCTTTGCCTTGGCTCCGGCCTGCTCTCTCTATGACTCTGGCCTGCCCTCGTCCTGGCTCCGGCCTGCTCTCAATCTGGCTCTGGTGTACCCTCGCCTTGGCTCCGGCCTGCTCTCACCTTGGCTCCGGCCTGCTCTCGCTCTAGCTCCGGCCTGCCCTCGCCCTTACTCCGGCCTGCTCTCGCCCTGGCTCTTACCTGCCCTGGCTCTGCCTCTGGCCTGCCCTCGCCTTGGCTCCGGGCTAATCTCGCCTTGGCTCCGGCCTTCTCTCGCTCTACATCCGGACAGCCCTCGCCCTGGCTCCGGACTGCCCTTGCCTTGGCTCCGGACTGCTCTCGCCCTGGTTCCTGCCTGCTCTTGCTCTGGCTCTGGCCTGCCATCACCCTGGCTCCGGCCTGCTATCTATCTGGCTCTGGCCTACTTTCGCTTTGGCCTGCTCTCGCTCTGGCCTCGAACTGTCTCCGGCCTGCCATTGCCTTGGCTCCGGACTGCTCTCGCTCTGGCACTGGCCTGATCTCGCTCTGGCACTGGCCTGCTCTCGTTCTGGCTCTGGCCTGCCCTCACCTTGGTTCCGGCCTGCTCTCGCTCTGGCCTGCCGTCGCCTTGGCTCCGGCCTGCTCTCGCTCTGTCCTGCCCTGGCTCTACTCAAGCCTGCCCTCGTCTTGGCTCCGGCCTGCTCTCGCCTTGGCACCGGTCTGCTCTCGCCCTGGCTCCGGCCTGCTCTCGCTCTGGCCTGCCCTTGCCTCGGCTCCAGCCTGCTCTCGCTCTGGCTCGTGCCTGCCCTAGCCTTGGCTCTGGACTACTCTCGCTCTGGCTCGGGCTTGCTCTGGCTGTGGCTCTGGCATGCTTTCGCTCTGGCCTGCCCTCTCGCTCGGACTCTGGTCTGACCTTGCCTTGGCTCCGGCCTGCTCTCGCCCTGGCTCCGGTCTGCTTTAGCACTGGCTCTGGCCTGCCCTCGCCCCTGCCTGCTCTCACTCTGGCTCCGGCCTGCCCTCGCCTTGGCTCCGGCCTGCTTTTGCTCTGGCCAGCCCTCGCCCTGTCTCCGGCCTGCACTAGCTCTGGCCCTGGCTCCAGCATTCTTTCGCTCTGGTTTCGGCCTGCCGTCACCTTGGATCCGGCCTGCTCTCGCTCTGGCTCCAGCCAGACCTCGCCTTGGCTCCGGCCTGCTCTCGCTCTGGCCTGCCTTTGCCTTGGCTCCGGCCTGCTCTCACTCTGACTCTGGCCTGCCTTCGCCTTGGCAACGACCTGCTCTCTCTTTGGCTCTGGCCTGCTCTCGCTCTGGCCTGCCCTTGCCTTGGCTCCAGCCTGCTCTCGCACTGGCCTGCTGTTGCTCTGGCCTACCCTGGCTCTGCCTCTGGCCTGCCCTCGCCTTGGCTCTGGCATGCTCTCACCTTAGCTCTGGCCTGCTCTCGCTCTGGCTCCGGCCTGCCGTCGCCCTGGCTCCGACCTGCCCTTGCTCTGGCTCCGGCCAGCCATTGCCCTGGCTCTGGCCTGCTCTCGCCCTGACTCTTGCCTGCCCAGTCTCTGCCTCTGGCCTGCCCTCGCCTTGGCTCCGGGCTAATCTCGCCTTGGCTCCGGCCTGCTCTCGCTCTACATCTGGACTGCCCTCGCCCTGGCTCCGGACTGTCCTTGCCTTGGCTCTGGACTGCTCTCGCCCTGGCTCCTGCCTGCTCTCGCTCTGTCCTGCCCTCACCCTGGCTCTGGCCTGCTCTCTATCTGGCTGTGGCCTGCCCTAGCCCTGGCTCCGGCCTACTTTCGCTCTGGCTCTGGCCTGCTCTCGCTCTGGCCTCGAACTGTCTCCGGCCTGCTCTCGCCGTGGTTCTGGCCTGTCCTTGCCTTGGCTCCGGACTGCTCTCGCTCTGGCACTGGCCTGCTCTCGTTCTGGCTCTGGCCTGCTCTCGCTCTGGCCTGCCCTGGCTCTGCTCAAGCCTGCCCTCGTCTTGGCTCCGGCCTGCTCTCGCCTTGGCACCGGTCTGCCCTCGCCCTGGCTCTGGCCTGCTCTCGCTCTGGTTCTGGCCTGCCCTTGCCTCGGCTCCGGCCTGCTCTCGCTCTGGCCTGCCCTCTCTCGCTCTGTCTCGCGCCTGCCCTAGCCTTGGCTCTGGACTACTATCGCTCTGGCTCGGGCCTGCTCTGGCTGTGGCTCTGGCATGCTCTCGCTCTGGCCTGTCCTTGGCTCCGGACTGCTCTCGCTCGGACTCTGGTCTGACCTTGCCTTGGCTCCGGCCTGCTCTCGCCCTGACTCTTGCCTGCCCAGTCTCTGCCTCTGGCCTGCCCTCGCCTTGGCTTCGGGCTAATCTCGCCTTGGCTCCGGCCTGCTCTCGCTCTACATCCGGACTGCCCTCGCCCTGGCTCCGGACTGCCCTTGCCTTGGCTCCGGACTGCTCTCGCCCTGGCTCCTGCCTGCTCTCGCTCTGGCTCCTGCCTGCTCTCGCTCTGGCTCCGGCCTGCTCTCTATCTGGCTCTGGCCTGCCCTAGCCCTGGCTCCGGCCTACTTTCGCTCTGGCCTGCTCTCGCTCTGGCCTCGAAATGTCTCCGGCCTGCTCTCGCCGTGGTACTGGCCTGTCCTTGCCTTGGCTCCGGACTGCTCTTGCTCTGGCACTGGCCTGATCTTGCTCTGGCACTGGCCTGCTCTCGTTCTGGCTCTGGCCTGCTCTCGCTCTGGCCTGCCCTGGCTCTGCTCAAGCCTGCCCTCGTCTTGGCTCCGGCCTGCTCTCGCCTTGGCACCGGTCTGCCCTCGCCCTGGCTCCGGCCTGCTCTCGCTCTGGCCTGCTCTCGCTCTGGTTCTGGCCTGCCTTTGCGTCGGCTCCGGCCTGCTCTCGCTCTGGCCTGCCCTCTCTCGCTCTGTCTCGCGCCTGCCCTAGCCTTGGCTCTGGACTACTCTCGCTCTGGCTCGGGCCTGCTCTGGCTGTGGCTCTGGCATGCTCTCGCTCTGGCCTGTCCTTGGCTCCGGACTGCTCTCGCTCGGACCCTGGTCTGACCTTGCCTTGGCTCCGGCCTGCTCTAGCTCTGGCTTCGGCCTGACCTCGCTCTGGCTCCGGCCTGACCTTGCCCTGGCTCTGGCCTGCCCTCGCCTTGGCTCCGGCCAGCTCCTGCTCTGGCTCCGGCCTGCCCTCGCCCTGGCTCCGGCCTGCCCTCGCCCTGGCTCCGGCCTGCCCTCGACCTGGCTTCTGCTTGCTCTCGCTCTGGCTAAGGCCTGCTTTCTCCCAGGCTCCTGCCTGCTCTCACTGTGGCTCCGGCCTGCTCTCGCTCTGGCCTGCCCTCGCCCTGTCTCCGGCCGGCTCTCGCTCTGGCCTACCCTCGCCCTGGCTCCGGCATTCTCTCGCTCTGGTTTCGGCCTGCCGTCGCCTTGGATCCGGCCTGCTCTCACTCTGACCTGCCTTTGCCTTGGCTCCGGCCTGCTCTCACTCTGGCTCTGGACTGCCTTCGCCTTGGCTCCGACCTGCTCTCTCTTTGGCTCTGGCCTGCTCTCGCTCTGGCCTGCCCTTTGGCCCCAGCCTGCGCCCTGGCCTGCTGTTGCTCTGGCTTACCCTGGTTCTGCCTCTGGCGTGCCCTCGCCTTGGATACGGCCTGCTCTCGCCTTGGCTCCGGCCTGCTCTCGCTCTAGCTCCGTACTGCCCTCGCCCTGGCTCCGCTATGCCACAGCTCGGGCTCCGGCTTGTCCTCGCTTTAGCTCCGTCCTGCTCTCACCCTGGCTCCGACTGCTCTCGCTCTGGCAGACCTGCTCTCTCTCTGGCTCTGGCCTGCCCTTGCCCTGGCTCCGGCCTACTCTCGCTCTGGCCTGCCCTCGCTTTGGCTCCGGCTTGCTCTTGCCTTGGCTCCGGCCTGCTCTCGCCTTGGCTCCGACCTGCTCTCTCTTTGGCTCTGGCCTGCTCTCCCTCTGGCCTGCCCTTTGGCCCCAGCCTGCGCCCTGGCCTGCTGTTGCTCTGGCCTACCCTGGTTCTGCCTCTGGCGTGCCCTCGCCTTGGATACGGCCTGCTCTCGCCTTGGCTCCGGCCTGCTCTCGCTTTAGCTCCGTACTGCCCTCGCCCTGGCTCCGCTATGCCACAGCTCGGGCTCCGGCTTGCCCTCGCTTTAGCTCCGTCCTGCTCTCACCCTGGCTCCGACTGCTCTCGGTCTGGCCTGCCTTCGCCCTGGCCGACCTGCTCTCTCTCTGGCTCTGGCCTGCCCTTGCCCTGGCTCCGGCCTACTCTCGCTCTGGCCTGCTCTCGCTCTGGCCTCGCCCTGGCTCCGGCCCGCTCTCGCCCTGGTTCCGGCCACCCCTTACCTTGGCTACTGCTTGCTCTCGCTCTGGCATGCCCTAGCCTCGGCTCTAGCCTACTCTCGCTCTGTCTCTGGGCTGCCCTCGCCCTGGCTCCGGCCTGCTCTTGTTCTGGCATGCCCTTGCCTTGGCTCCGGCCTCTTCTCGCTCTGACTCTGGCATGCCCTCACCCTGGCTCCGGCCTGCTCTCGCTCTGTCCTGCCCTCGCCTTGGCTCCGGCCTGCTTTCGCCCAGGCTCCCGCCTGCCCTCGTCCTGGCTCCGGCCTGCTATCGCTCTGGCCTGCCCTCGCTTTGGCTCTAGCCTACTCTCGCTCTGGCCAGCCCTCGTCCTGGCTCCGGCTTGCTCTCGCTCTGGCATGCCCTCTCCTTGGCTCCGGCCTCATCTCGCTCTGACTCTGGCCTGCCCTCGCTCCGGCCAGCTCTGGCTATGTCCTGGCCTCGCCTTGGCTCCAGCCTACTCTCGCCCAGGCTCCAGCCTGCCCTCGTCCTGGCTCCAGCCTGCTCTCGCTCTGGCCTGCCCTCGCTTTGGCTCCGGCTTGCTCTTGCCTTGGCTCCGGCCTGCTCTCGCCCTGGCTCCGGCCTGCCCTTGCTCTGACTCCGGCCTGCCCTAGCTCTGGCTCTGGCCTGCCCTCGCCTTGGCTCCGGCCTGCTCTCGCCCTGGCTCTGGCCTGCTCTTGCTCCTTTCCTCGGTGTTCCCTCCCCCCACTCAAGCCAGGGACAGGAACTGTCGTGCCCATCTCAGGGGCATATTGGTCGCCCTGCCCCACGGCAATGTGGTGTAATGCATGCAGGTGTCGGGGTCCTGATCCACACTCCATCCTTACCTGAGAGTGAGATATCACACCTCTGGGTGAGGTGCAATACCTCTGTAGCAACCGAGCCCTCGGGGTGCTACAGTTCCATTTATCTTCAGCCTATGTGACGTATTGCGATACAGGGCCGTGATTTTGGCTATAAAAGGGTCCCCTAGACCCCTTCCCCAAGCTTTTTAAGAGAATAATATGGCCTGCTCTTGCTCTGGCCTGCCCTCGTCTTGACTCCGGCCTGCTCTCGCTTGTTATGGCCAGCCTTCGCCTTGGCTCCGGCATGCTCTCGCTCCGGCGTAGGCCTGCTGTCGCTCTGGCTCTGTCTGGCCTGCCCTTGCCTTGGCTCCGGACTGCTCTTGCTCTGGCCTGCCCTCGCCCTGGCTCCGGCCTGCTCTTGCTCTGGCCTTCTCTTGCTCTGGCCTGCCCTCGCCCTGGCTCCGGCCTGCTTTTGCTCTGGCTCTGGCCTGCTCTTGCTCTGGCCTTGGCTCTGGCCTTCTATCTCTCTGGCTCTGGCCTGCCCTTGCCTTGGCTCTGGCCTACTCTCGCCCTGGCTCTGGCCTGCCCTCGCCCTGACTCCGGCCTGCCCTTGCTCTGACTCCGGCCTGCCCTCGCATTGGCTCTGGCCTGCTCTCGCCCTGGCTCCGACCCGCTCTTGCTCTGGCCTGTCCTCGCCCTGTCTCTGGCCTGCTCTCTCTCTGGCACTGGCCTGCCCATGCCTTGGCTCCGGCCTACTCTTTCTCTGGCTCTGGCCTGCCCTCGTCTTGACTCTAACCTGATCTCGCTCTTGTTCTGGCCTTCCTTCGCCTTGGCTCCAGCCTGCTCTCGCTCTGGCCTGCCCTAGCTCTGGCTCCGGACTGCTCTAGCCTGCTCTCGCTCTGGCTCTGGACTGCTCTCGCCTTGGCTCTGGCCTGCTCTCGCTCTGGCCTGCCATTATACTGTATATAATAAGCAATGTAGGGCCCTGTTATTGTGACGCTCTAGCCCTCCCTGGGAAGGTGAACTTGGACGGCGGGCCTGTAGTTGTGGGGGATGTCATCATGGCCTTGGCCCGGTCCGTGCCCAGGGCTGTCACATAAAAAATTATTGGCTTCTGGATGAGTGGTTGTTCGACTACGCCACCTGCGGTTTTTGGTGAGGGTCACCAGCGCAGCAGCAGTCCTCTGAGGCCGGTGTCTCGCCTGGCTCCGGCCTGCTCTCTCTCTGGCCTGCCCTCGCCCTGGCTCCGGCCTACTCTCGCTCTGGCTCTGGCCTGCTCTCGCTGTGGCTCTGGCCTCATTCACCCTGTCTCCGGCCTGCTCTTGTCCTGGTTTCAGCCTGCCCTTGCCTTGGCTCTGGCCTTCTCTCGCTCTGGCCTGCCCTTGCCTTGGCTCTGGCCTACTCTCGCTCTGGCCTGCCATTGCCCTGGCTCCGGCCTGCTCTCGCTCTGAATCGGCCTGCCCTTGCCCTGACGCCGGCCTGCCCTTGCCCTGGCTCCGGCCTGCCCTTGCTCTGGCCTGCCCTCGCACTGGCTCCGGCCTGCCCTCGCATTGGCTCCGGCCTGCTCTCGCCCTGGCTCCGACCTGCTCTCGCTCTGGCCTGCCCTCGCCGGCCTGCTCTCTCTCTGGCCTGCCCTCGCCCTGGTTCTGGCCTGCTCTCGCTCTGGCCTCGCCTTGTCTCCAGCCTGCTCTCGCCCTGGTTCCAGCTTGGCCTTGCCTTGGCTCTGGCCTTCTATCGCTCTGGCTCTGGCCTGCCCTTGCCTTGGCTCTGGCCTACCCTCGCCTTGGCTCCGGCCTGCTCTCGCTCTGGCTCCGGAATGCCCTCGCCCTGACTCCGGCCTGTCCTTGCTCTGGCTCCGGACTGCTCTCGCCCTGGCTCCGACCTGCTCTCGCCCTGGCTCCGACCTGCTTTCGCTCTGGCCTGCCCTCGCCCTGGCTCTGGCCTGCCCATGCCTTGGCTTCTCCGGCCTGCTCTTCCTCTGGCTCTGGCCTGCCCTCCTCATGACTCTAGCCTGATCTCCCTCTTGTTCTGCCCTGTCTTCCCCATGACTCCAGCCGACTCTCGCTCTGGTTCAGGCCTGCTCTCGCTCTGGCTTTGGCCTGCCCTAGCTCTGGCTCCAGACTGCTCTCGCTCTGGCATACTCTCGCCCTGGTTCTGACCTGCTCTCGCTCTGGCCTCGCCCTGTCTCCGGCCTGCTCTCGCCCTTGTTCCGGCCTGCCCTTCTCTCGCTCTGGCCTGACCTTGCCTTGGCTCTGGCCTGCCCACGCCCTGGCTCCGGCCTGCTCTCGCTCTGTCTCTGACCTGCTCTCGCTCTGGCGTGCCCTCACCTTGGCTCCGGCCTGCTCTTGCTCTGACTCTGGCCTGCCCTCGCTCTGACTCCGGCCTGCTCTGGATCTGGCTCTGACACACTGTCCTCAGGGCCTTGGCTCCGGACTGCTCTCGCTCTGGCCTGCCCTCTCCTTCGCTCCGGGAGCCTGCTCTTGCCTTGGCTCCGGCCTGCTCTCGCTCTGGCTCCAGCCAGCCCTCGCCTTGGCTCCGGCCTGCTCTCGACTTGGCTCTGGCCTGCTCTCTCCCTGGCCCCGGCCTGCCCTTGCTCTGGCTCCGGTCAGCCCTCACCTTGACTCCGGCCTGCTCTCGCCCTGGCTCCGGCCTGCTGTTGCTCTGGCCTGCCCACGCCCTGGCTCTGGCCTGCCCTTGACTCCAGCCTGCTCTCGCTCTTCTTCTGGCCTGCCTTCGCCTTGGCTCCGGCCTGCTCTCGCTCTGGCTATGGCCTCCCCTCCTTGGCTCTGGCCTGCTCTCGCTCTGGCCTGCCCTCGCCCTGTCTCCGGCCAGCTCTCTCTCTGGCCTGCCCTCGCCCTGGCTCCGGCCTGCCCTCGCTCTGGCCTCACCCTGTCTCCGGCCTGCTCTCGTCCTGGTTCCGGGCTGCCCTTGCCTTGGCTCCGGCCTTCTCTCACCAGATCTGGCCTGCCCTTGCCTTGCTTGGCTCTGGCCTACTCTCGCTCTGGCCTGCCCTCGCCCTGGCTCCGGCCTGCTCTCGCTCTGGCCTCCTCTCGCTCTGGCGTTCCCTCGCCTTGGCTCCGGCCTGCTCTTGCTCTGTCTGGCCTGCCCTCGCCCTGGCTCCGGCCTGCTCTGGATCTGGCTCTGACCTGCCCTCGCCTTGGCTCCGGCCTGCTCTCGCCCTGGCTCCGGCCTGCTCTCGCTCTGGCCTGTCCTCGCCCTGGCTCCGGCCTGCCCTTGCTCTGGCTCCGGCCTGCCCTTGCTCTGGCTCCGGCTAGCCCTCGCCTTGGCTCTGGCCTGCTCTCGCCCTGGCTCCGGCCTGCTCTCGCTCTGGCTCCGGCCTGCCCTTGCCCTGGCTCCGGCCTGCTCTCGCTCTGGCTCCGGCCTGCCCTCGCCCTGTCTCCGGCCTGTTCTTGCTCTGGCCTGCTCTCGACCTGGATCGGGCATTCTCTCGCTCTGGTTTCGGCCTGCCCTCGCCTTGGCTCCGGCCTGACTTTGCCATGGCTACGGCCTGCTATCGCTCTGGCTCCGGCCTGCCTTTGCCTTGGCTCTGGCCTGCTCTCGCTCAGGCTCTGGCCTGCTATCGCTGTGGCTCTGGCCTGCCTTCGCCTTGGCCAGAGCGAGATTTGGCCAGAGCCAAGGCAAGGGCAGACCAGAGCCAGAGAGAAAGAAGGCCGGAGCCAAGGCAAGGGCAGCCAGAACCAGGGCGAGAGCAGGCCAGAGCCAGGGCGAGAGCAGGCTGGAGCCAAGGCGAGAGCAGGGCGAGGGCAGGCCAGAGCCAGAGTCAGATCAGGCCGAAGACAAGGCGAGGGCAGGCCAGAGCCAGAGAGAGGGCAGGCCAGAGCCAGAGCGAGAGCAGGCCGGACCTCCGGAGTCAAGCAAGGGCAGGCCAGAGTCAAAGCGAGAGCAGTCCGGAGCCAAGGCGAGGGCAGGCCAGAGCCAGAGCGAGAGCAGGCCAGAGGCAGAGCGAGAGCAGGCCAGAGGCAGAGCGAGAGCAGGCCAGAGGCAGAGCGAGAGCAGGCCAGAGGCAGAGCGAGAGCAGGCCGGAGCCAGTGCAAGGGCAGGCCGGAGCCAGGGCGAGAATTGGCCAGAGCCAAGGCAAGGGCAGGCCAGAGCCCGCTCTCTCTCTGGCCTCGCCCTGTCTCCGGCCTGCCCTCCTCCTGGTTCCGGCCTTCTCTCGCTCTGGCCTGCCCTTGCCTTGGCTCTGGCCTACTCTCGCTCTGGCGCAGTGCCCTCGCCCTGGCTCCGGCCTGCTCTCTTGCCTTGGCTCTGGCCTGCTCTCGCCACTCTGGCCTGCCCTCGCCCTGGCTCCGTCCTGCTCTGGATCTGGCACCGGCCTGCCCTTGCTCTGGCTCCGGCCTGCTCTCGCCCTGGCTCCGAGCCTGCTCTTGCTCTTTTCAGTCTAATCAGCAACACTCCTGCTAAGGGCGGCCGGCCACCGCGACAAATCAGTAAAGCGGTGTTTAAATTTGGCGCCAATAATGCTGATTAGTTGCGGCCGGAAACCGCAACCAATCAGCGAAGTGGTGTTTAAATTTGACGCCAATATCGCTTATTGGTCACGGCCGGTGGTTGCGACTAATCTGCAGAGCGGTGTTTAAATTTGGCGCCAATACTGCTGATTGGTCGTCTGGCCTACCCTCGCCCTGGCTCCGGCTGCTCTTACTCTGGCCTGCTCTCGCTCTGGTTCTGGCCTGCCTTCCTTCGCCTTGGCTCCGGCCTGCCCTCGCTCTGGCTGAAGCCTGCTACATCTGGCTCCGGCATGCCCTTTCCTTGGCTCCAGACTGCTCTCGCTCTGGCCTGCTCCCGCTCTGGCTCTGGCCTGCTCTCGCTCTGTCTCTGGCCTGCCCTCTGGCTCCGACCAGCTCTCGCTCTGGCCTGCCCTTGCCTTGGCTCCGGCCTGCTCTCGCTCTGGCCTGCCCTCGCCTTGGCTCCGGCCCTCCTCTCGCCTTGGCTCCAGCCCTGCTCTCGCCTTGGCGCCGGCCTACTCTCGCTTTAGCTTCGGACTGCCCTCGCCCTGGCTCTGGCCTGCCATCGCTCTGGCTCCGGCCTGCCCTCGCTCTGGCTCTGGCCTGCCCTCGCCCTGCTGCCTGCTCTCTCTCTGGCTCTGGCCTGCCCTCGCCCAGGCTCCAGCCTACTCTCACTCTGGCTCTGGACTGCTCTCTCGCTCTGGCCTCGCCCTGCTCTCTCGCTCTGGCCTCGCCCTGTCTCCGGTCTGCTCTCGCTCTGGCGTGCCTTCGCCACGGCTCCGGCCTGCTCTTGCTCTGATTCTGGCCTGCTCTCGCCCTGGCTCTGGCCTGCCCTCGCCTTGGCTCCAGCCTGCTCTAGCCTTGTCTCCGACCTGCTCTCGCTCTGTCTCCGGCCTGCCCTTGCCTTGGCTCCAGCCTGCCCTCGTCCTGACTCCGGCCTGCTCTCGCTATGGTTCAGACCTGCCTTCGCCTTGGCTCCGGCCTGCTCTGGCTCTGGCTCAGGCCAGTATACTCTCTCTCTGGCCTGCCCTTACCTTGGCTCCGGACTTCTCTCGCTCTGGCCTGCTCTTGTTCTGGCACTGGCCTGCTATCGTTCTGGCTCCGGCCTGGCCTGCCCTGGCTCTGGCCTTGCCTCCGGCCTGCTCTCGCCTTGGCAAGGGCCTGCTCTTGCTCTGGCTCTGGCCTGCCCTCGCCCTGGCTCCGGCCTGATCTCGCTCTGGCTCTGGCCTGCTTTCGCTCTGGCTCTGGACTGCCCTCGCCTTGGCTCTGGCCTGCTCTCTCCCTGGCTCTGGCCTGCTTTCGCAATGGCTTCAGCCTGCCCTCGCCCTGGTTCCGGCCTGACGTTGATCTGGCTCCGGCCAGCCCTAGCTCCGGCCTGCCCTCGCCCTCCAGTCTACTCTCGCTCTGGCCTGCTCTTGCTCTGGCCTGCCCTTGGCTACGGCCTGCTCTCGCTCTCACTCTGGTCTGCCCACGCCCTGGCCTGCTCTCGCGCTGGCTCTGGCCTGCTCTCGCCCTGGCTCCGGCCTGCACTCGTCCTGGCTCCGGCCAGCTCTCGCTCTGGCTCTGGCCAGCCCTCGTCTTGGCTCCAGCCAACACCTCCTCTTGCCCCGGCCTGCCTTCGCCTTGGCTCCTGCCTGCTCTCGCTCTGGCCTGCTCTCGCTCTGGCCTGCCTTCGCCTTGGCTCCGGACTGCTCTCTCTCTTGCCTGCTCTCGCTCTGGCTTGGGCCTGTCCTTGCCTTGGTTCCGGCCTGCTCTCTCTGCCTCTGGCCTGCCCTTGCCTTAGCTCCGGCCTGCTCTCGCTCTAGCTCCGTACTGCCCTCACCCTGGCTCCGCTATGCCATGGCTCGGGCTCCGGCCTGCCCTCGCCTTGGCTCCGTCCTGCTCTCGCCATGGCTCTGGCCTACTCTCTCTCTGGCTCTGGCCAGCCGTCGCCCTGGCTCCGGCCTACTCTCGCTCTGGCAGGCTCTTGCTCTGGCCTCGCCTTGGCTCCGGCCTGCTCTCGCTCTCACTCTGGTCTGCCCTCACCCTGGCCGACTGCTCTGGCTCTTGCTCTGGCCTGCTCTCGCGCTGGCGCTGGCCTGCTCTCGTCCTGGCTCCGGACTGCCCTCGACTTGGCTCCGTCCGGCCTGCTCTCGCCCTGGCTCCAGCCTGCTCTCGCTCTGGCTTAGGCCTTCCCTCGCCCTAGCTCCGGCCTGCCCTTGCCGGCCAGCCCTCGCCTTGGATACGGCCAGCACCTGCTCTGGCTCCGGCCTGCCTTCGCCTTGGCTTCAGACTGCTCTCGCTCTGGCCTGTCTTTGCCTTGGCTCCGGCCTGCTCTTGCTCTGGCCTACCCTGGCTCTGCCTCCGGCCAGCCCTCGCCTTGGCTGCGGCCAGCTCCGGCTCTGGCCTGCCCACGCCCTGGCTCCGGCCTGCTCTCGCTCTGGCTCCGGCCTGCCCTTGCCCTGGCTCCGGCCTGCCCTCGCTCTGGCTCCGGCCTGCTCTCGCTCTGGCTCCGGCCTGCTATCGCTCTGGCTCCGGCCTGCTATCGCTCTGGCTCCGGCCTGTTCTTGCTCTGGCCTGCTCTCGCCCTGGCTCCGGCATTCTCTCGCTCTGGTTTCGGCCTGCCCTCGCCTTGGCTCCGGCCTGACTTTGCCATGGCTACGGCCTGCTATCGCTCTGGCTCCGGCCTGCCTTTGCCTTGGCTCTGGCCTGCTCTCGCTCAGGCTCTGGCCTGCTATCGCTGTGGCTCTGGCCTGCCTTCGCCTTAGCCAGAGCGAGATTTGGCCAGAGCCAAGGCAAGGGCAGACCAGAGCCAGAGAGAAAGAAGGCCGGAGCCAAGGCAAGGGCAGCCAGAACCAGGGCGAGAGCAGGCCAGAGCCAGGGCGAGAGCAGGCTGGAGCCAAGGCGAGAGCAGGGCAAGGGCAGGCCAGAGCCAGATCAGGCCGGAGAGAAGGCGAGGGCAGGCCAGAGCCAGAGCGAGGGCAGGCCAGAGCCAGAGCGAGAGCAGGCCGGACCTCCGGAGCCAAGCAAGGGCAGGCCGGAGCCAGGGCGAGAATTGGCCGGAGCCAAGGCAAGGGCAGGCCAGAGCCAGAGCACGAGAAGGCCAGAGCCAAGGCAAGGGCACGCCGGAACCAGGGCAAGAGCAGGCCAGAGCCAGGGAGAGAGCAGGCCGGAGCCAGAGTCAGAGCAGGCCGGAGTCAAGGCCCTCGCAAGAGCGAGGGCAAACCAGAGCCAGAGAGAGCTCGGGCAGGCTAGAGCCAGAGCGATAGCAGGCCTGAGCCAAGGCGAGAACATTCCTGTGCCAGGGCGAGGGCAGGCCAGAGCCAGAGCGAGAGCAGGCCCGAGCCAAAGCGAGGGAACGCCAGAGCGAGAGTAGGCCAGAGCCAGGGCGAGGGCAGGCCAGAGCCAGAGCAAGAGTAGGCCAGAGCCAAGGCAAGGGCAGGTGAGAGCCAGAGCGAGAGAAGGCCAGAGCCAAGGCAAGGGAAGGCCAGAACCAGGGCCAGGCCAGAGCAAGAGCAGGCCAGAGCCAGAGCGAGAGTAGGCCGGAGCCAGGGCAAGGGCAGGCCAGAGCCAGAGAGAGAGCAGGCCAGAGCCAGTGCGAGGGCAGGCCAGAGCCAGAGCGAGAGCATGCCGGAGCCAGGGCAAGAGCAGGCCGGAGCCAAGGCGAGGGCAGGACAGAGCCAGAGCGAGAGCAGGCCAGAGCCAAGGCAAGGGCAGGTCGGAGCCAGGGCGAGAGCAGGCAAGACCCAGGGCAAGAGTAGGCAAGAGCCAATGCGAGGGCTGGCCGGAGCCAGAGCAAGGGCAGGCCGGAGTCAGGGCGAGGGCAGGCAGGAGCCAGAGTGAGGGCAGGCAGGAGCCAGAGCGAGAGCAGGCTGGAGCCAAGGCGAGAGCAAGCCGGAGCCAAGGTGAGGGTAGGCCAGAGCCAGGGCGAGGGCAGGTCAGAGTCAGAGCGAGAGCAGGCCGGAGCTCAGGCAAGGGCAGGCCAGAGCCAGAGAGAGAGCAGGCCGGAGCCGCATGGGCAGGCCAGAGCCAGAGAGAGAGCAGGCCGGAGCCAGGGCGAGGGCAGGCCAGAGCCAGAGAAGGTATGAGGCAGGGCGAGAGCAGGCCAGAGCCAATGAGAGAGCTGGCCGGAGCCAGAGCAAGGGCAGGCCGGAGTCAGGGCGAGGGCAGGCTGTAGCCAGAGCGAGAGCAGGCCGGAGCCAAGGCGACAGCAGGCCGGAGTCAAGGCGAGGGTAGGCCACAGCCAAGGCAAGGGCAAGCCGGAGCGAGAGTAGGCCGGAGCCAGAGCGAGGGCAGGCCAGGGCCAGAGCGAGAGCAGGCCAGAGCCACAGCAAGGGCAGGCCGGAACCAGAGAGAGAGCAGGTAGGAGACAAGGCGAGGGCAGGCCGGAGCCAGAGAGATAGCAGGCCGGACGGAGCAAAGGCGAGAGCAGGCCGGACCCAGGGCGAGAGCAGGACAGAGCGAGAGCAGGCCGGAACCAAGGCGAGGGCAGGCCGGAGCCAGTGCGAGAGCAGGCTGGAGCCAAGGAGAGGACAGGCCAGAGCCAGAGCGAGGGCAAGCAAGAGACAGGGCGAGAGCAGGCCGGAGCCAAGGCAAAGGCAGGCCAGAGCGAGAGCAGGCTGGAGCCAGGGCGAGAGGAGGCCGGAGCCATGGCGAGGGCTGGCCAGAGGCAGAGCGATGGCAGGCCGGAGCCAGGGCGAGGGCAGGCCAGAGCCAGAGCCAGAGTAGGCCGGAGGCAGGGCGATGGCAGGCTGGAGCCAGAGCGATATAGCACACTGGAGCCAAGGCGAGGGCAGGCCAGAGCCAAAGCGAGGGCAGGCCGGAGCCAGAGCAAGAGCAGGCCGGAGTCAAGTTGAGGGCAGGCCAGATAGAGAGCAGGCATGAGCCAAGGTAAGGGCAGGCTGGAACCAGAGCGAGAGCAGGCCGGTGCCAAGGCTCTAGGTCGTATCCAGGGCGAGAACAGGCAGGAGCTAAGGCGAGGGCAGGCAGGAGCCAGAGAGATAGCAGGCCAGAGCCAGAGCGAGAGCAGGCCAGAGCCAGGACGAGGGCAGGCCGGAGCCAGTGCGAGAGGAGGCCGGAGGCAAGGAGAGAACAAGCAAGAGCCAGAGCCAAAGCAAGCAAGAGCAAGGGCGAGAGCAGGCCGGAACCAGGATGAGGGCAGGCGAGAGCTAGAGCAAGAGCAGGCGGAGCCAGGGCGAGAGCAGGCCAGAGCCAAGGTGAGGGCTGGCTGGAGCCAGAGCAAGGGCAGGCCGTAGCCAGGGCGAGGGCAGGCTGGAGCCAAAGCAAGAGCAGGCCGGAGCCAAGGCGAGAGCAGGCCGTAGCCAAGGCGAGGGCAGGTCAGAGCCAGAGCGACAGCAGGCCGGAGCCAGAGCGAGAGCAGGCCAGAGCCAGGGCGAGAGCAGGCCGGAGCCAGGGCGAGAGCAGGCCGGAGCCAAGGAGAGGGCAGGCCAGAGCCAGATCCAAAGCAGGCCGAAGCCAGGGCGAGGGCAGGCCAGAGTCAGAGCGGGAGCAGGCCGGAGCCAAGGCGAGGGCACGCCAGAGCCAGAGCGAGAGCAGGCCAGAGCCAGAACGAGAGCAGACCGGAGCCAGGTCGAGGGCAGGCCAGAGCGAGAGTGGGCCAGAGCCAAGGCAAGGGCAGGCCAGTGCCAGAGCGAGAGAAGGCCGGAGTCAAGGCAAGGGCAGGCCGGAACCAGGGCGAAAACAGGCCGGAAGGAGCCAGGGCGAAGCCAGAGCCAGAGCAAGAGCAGGCCAGAGCCAGAGTAGGCCGGAGCCAGGGCGAGGGCAGGCCAGAGCCAAAAAGAGAGCAGGCCGGAGCCAGGGCGAGGGCAGGCCAGAGCCAGAGCGAGAGCAGGACGGAGCCAGAGCGAGAGCAGGCCGGAGCCAGAGCGAGGACAGCCAGAGCCAGAGCAGGCCGGAGCCAGGGCAAGAGCAGGCCGGAGCCAGGGCACGAGCAGGCCAGAGCCAAGGCGAGGGAAGGCCAGAGCGAAAGCAGGCCAGAGCCAAAGCGAGAGCAGTCCAGAGCCAAGGCAAGGGCAGGCCAGAGCCAGAGCGAGCAGGCCTGAGCCAGAGCTAGAGCAGGCTGGAGCCAGGGCGACGGCAGACCAGAGTCAGAGCGAGAGGAGGCCGGAGCCAAGGCGAGGGCAGACCAGAGCCAGAGCAAGAGCAGGCAAGAGCCAGAGCGAGATCAGGCCGGAGCCAGGGTAAGGGCATGCCGGAGCCAGGGCGAGGGCAGGCCGGAGCCAGGGCGAGAGCAGGCCGGAGCCAAGGTGAGGGCATGCCGGAGTTAGAGCAGGAGCTGGCCGGAGCCAAGGTGAGGGCTGGCCGGAGCCAAGGTGAGGGCTGCCCAGAGCCAGAGCAAGGGCAGGCCGGAGCCAGGGCGAGGGCAGGCCGGAGCCAGAGCGAGAGCAGGCCGGAGCCAAGGCGAGAGCAGGCCGGAGCCAAGGCGAGGGCAGGCCGGAGCCAAGGCGAGGGCAGACCAGAGTCAGAGCGAGAGCAGGCCGGAGCCAAGGAGAGGGCAGGCCGGACGGACCAAGGAGAGGGCAGGCCGGAGCCAAGGAGAGGGCAGGTCAGAGGCAGAGCCAGGGCAGGCCAGAGCGAGAGCAGGCCGGAGACAAGGCGAGGGCAGGCCGAAGCCAGGGCGAGAGCAGTCCGAAGCTAGAGCGAGAGCAGGCCGGAGCCAAGGCTAGAGCAGGGCCGGAGCCAAGGCGAGGGTAGGCCAGAGGCAGAGCCAGGGCAGGCCAGCGCCAGAGCGAGAGCAGGCCGGAGCCAGGGCAAGGGCAGGCCAGAGCCAGAGAGAGAGCAGGCAGGAGCCAGGGCGAGGGCAGGCCAGAGCGAGAGCAGGCCGGAGCCAAGGCGAGGGCAGGCCAGAGCGAGAACAGGCCGGAGCCAAGGCGAGGGCAGGCCAGAGCCAGAGCGAGAGCAGGTCGGAGCCAAGGCGAGGGCAGGCCAGAGCGAGAGCAGGCCGGAGCCAAGTCGAGGGCAGGCCAGAGCCAGAGCGAGGGCAGGCCAGAGCCGGGGTGGGGGAAGGCAAGAGTCAGAGCAGGCTGGAACCAGGGCGAGGGCAGGCCAGAGCCAGAGCAGCCCAGAGCCTGGGCGAGGGCAGGCCAGAGCCAGAGCAGGCCAGAGCCTGGGCGAGGGCAGGCCAGAGCCAGAGTGAGAGCAGGCCGGAGCCAGGGCGAGGGCAGGCCGGAGCCAGAGCGAGGGCAGGCCGGAGCCAGAGAGAGAGCAAGCCGGAGCCAGAGCGAGAACAGGCCGGAGCCAGGGCGAGGGCAGGCCGGAGCCAGGGCGAGGGCAGGCCGGAGCCAAGGTGAGGGCAGGCCAGAGCCAGAGCGAGAGCAGGCCAGAGCCAGAACGAGAGCAGGCCGGAGCCAGGGCGAGGGCAGGCCGGAGCCAGAGCGAGGGCAGGCCAGAGCCAAAACGAGAGCAGGCCAGGTTCAGGGCGAGAGCAGGCCGAAGCCAAGGCAAGGGCAGGCCAGAGCGAGAGCAGGCTGGAGCCAGAGCGAGAGCAGGCCGGAGCCAAGGCGAGGGCAGGCCAGAGCCAAAACGAGAGCAGGCCAGATTCAGGACGAGAGCAGGCCGAAGCCAAGGCAAGGGCAGGCCAGAGCCAGAGCGAGAGCAGGCCGGAGCCAGAGCGAGAGCAGGCCAGAGCCAAGGCGAGAGTAAGCCAGAGCCAGTACGAGAGAAGGCCAGAGTCAGAGAAAGAGCAGGACAGAGCCAGGGCAAAGGCAGGCCAGAGCCAGAGCGAGGGAAGGCCGGAGCCAGGATATTTCAAAGCAAGCAGACCTCTAATATGGGCCATAGAAGTATGTATAGATTTACATTTCTATAACCTTTATGCCCATATTAGAGGTCTGATAAGTCCTAGGGGGTGACAGATTCCCTTTAAAGCTTGTGTCGTGGTTGGCCTCTAGCCCGGTGTCTCATGTGTTGGGTTTGCCCACTCCGGGTCCTCCTGAAGGAAGAAGTAGGATTTCTCTTTTTATTTTGTGCTTTTGGCTTCTTGCCCAGTGATAGGGGCGGATCTGATCCTCTCAGGCCAAGCCCAACCCTAACCCTAACCCTACCACAACCCTAACCCTAGAGTCTATATTTTACGCCGTTTAGACAACTTTATTCTTCGAGTCAGTGTGTTTACAGCGATATCAGAATCATATCGGGTTTTTATGATTGACAGCTGTCACACACTAAAAGACGCATTTTTTGTAAAATCTAGTTTTGCATCGCTATATTTTGAGACCTATAATTTTTCCATACTTTGGTTGACAGAGTCATGTGACATCTTGTTTTTTGCGGGATGAGTTGACGTTTTTATTGGTGCCATTTTCAGGCACGTGACATATTTTGATCACTCTCTATTCCGATTTTTGGGAGGCAGAATAAACAAAAACCAACAATTCAGGAATTGTTTTTTTTTTTTTGATGCTGTTCTGCGTGTGGTAAAATTGATAAGGTAGCTTTATTCTTCGGGTCAGTACGTTTACATTGGTACCACATTTATATCGATTTTCTATGTTTTGGCGCTTTTACACAATAAAAGCTATTTTATAGAAAAAATAATTTTTTTGCATCGCTTTATTCTGAGAGCTATAACTTTTTTATTTTTAGGCTGATGGAGCTGTATGGCGGCTTGTTTTTTGCGGGACAAGATGACGTTTTCAGTGGTATCATTATTATTTATATTCGTCTTTTTGATTGCGTGTTATTCCATTTTTTGTTTGGCGGTATGAAGATAAAGCATTGTTTTTTGCTTCATTTTTTTTTTACCATGTTCACTGAAGGGGCTAACTAGTGGGACAATTTTATAGGTCAGGTCATTCCGGACGCGGCGATACCAAATATGTGTACTGTTATTGTTTTTTTTTCATAATAATATTTATTGATGGGTACATTATATTTTTATTTTTGGTGGATTATTTTTTTTTTCTTCACTTTCTGACACTTTTTTTACTTTTATTCTTTGTCCCACTATGGGCTTTCACTTTTTTTATTCTGATCGCCTGTATAGCATAGGGATGGAGCACCAGCCCTGTGCTATACAGGCTGTCAGCGCTGCAAATGCAGAAGATACTTTGGTCATGCACTGCGCATGCCAAAATATCTTCTTGCTGTCTGGTGACCCAGATGTTGTCATGACGACATCGGGTCGTCATGGCAACATCCAGGAAGCCGCGGCAGACATCGCTGGACGCCGGCAGGAGAGGTGAGTATCCCGATCACCTCCCCTTGCCCCCGCAATGCTGCGATCGACTCAGCTGCGACAATCGGCTGACACCCGGCAGCGATCGCGCCCGCACAGCCTGTGTGCGGGCGCGATCGCAAAGACGTACTAATACGTATCAGGCTCTTAAGTCCCATGGCGCAGATACGTATTAGTACGTCTTGAGCTTTAAAGGGGTTAAACTACAACTCCAATGTCAGCCCCTAATTCAATAGGAACCAAAGATCTGAGAACAGAGAATGATAATAAAATAATTTGTCCACATAAATGGCAAAACTACCCAAAAATGGAGCCCCATAAAGATGTCCCAACTTGACCTCCCCCACCCACCTATCGTCAGCAATTTCTCATTTAGACAAGGGGTTGTGCTGAAAATGTCTTATTACAGAGTGTTCCCGGCAATCCATGATAAATCCGGTGGATACATTATAAGTATACCAAAGCTTAAAAGTAAAGAGCTACTTACCTGGACTCGTTCTCTCTCAGCTGTCAGGTTATAGTGACACAAGATGGCAGCAGTGTAGAAATTTATACATTCTATTCCAATTGTGATGTCTATGATGTCATGTGCCTTGTGATGTCATAATAGCTATCACTGTCATTTCAAATTTACAACCGCAAGAAAAAGTTGATTTCATGGTTTAAGAAAAAATATGGTGGGTAATTGCAGCCTGTGATTATTTTACATATTGTTATTAATATTTGTCATGTCCTTCACTGCTGCCTCCTGCACTGCTTTTTATATACTGTTTATTTTAATAATGGACAATTCACAAGCCCTGCATGTAGAATATATAGTTAATGGCCTCTGTTGAATGACTAGATGCCTATTAGAGCAATAAGATATACTCTATGTCTACAATCTTTTGGCTGAGTCTAAGGGCTCATACTCATCTGCGTATAAATCACACGAGTGCAATCTGATAAAAAAAAATTGGATTGCACTCTGACTCTTGTTATTGAATGATTATGTGTTCATCTGTGATTTTTTTTTTCCAGCTCGGATCGAACTGAGAAAAAAAAATCACAGCATGCTGCAAGTGGCTGCATATATCAGACGAGACTCGCCAATGCAAGTCAATGTGTGCGAGAAGAAAAAAGCACAGCAAACGACCATGCTTATGCCATCCATATAGCGTCCATATAATACGCATCTATGTAACACCTTTCAGTGACTGTGGCGGCATCTCAGCACACAAATCCTGTATCTCAGATCTTTGTCTGGCCTGGTCTTCTGTGTTTTGGCCATCATGCCAACAAGACAAGGGTGATTGGGGCAAGAGACATGCTGGTGAGGGGGTTGTTGGCTGCCGTGATGCTGGTAATGGAGGTGGCTGCCAAGATGCTGGCACTGGGGGTGGCTGCCGTGATTGTGCCACTGTAGTTGGTGGTGGTTGCTGTGATGCTGTGACTGGAGGTGGTGGTGATGGCTGCTGTGATGCTGGTACTGGAGGTGGTGGTGATTGCCGTGATGCTGGCACTGGAGGTGGTGGCTGCCGTGATGGTGGGTTTGCTGAGTGCCCTTCTTGGGGGGTCTAATGACCGGGTTTTGTTGTCCTCAGAAAGTTGCCACCTTTCAAGGAATTAAAAGATGGCCATCGGTGAATTTGGTGGCGCAGCGGCAGACGAAACAATTTGGAGGGCAGCCCTGGTCTGCAGCCTCAATAAAAAGGGAACGTGCCTGAAATAACGGGCCAGGCTTAGACAAAAACTCTCATCATCATCACTCACAGGTATTCCCATGTCACGTACGCCAGTGATGGTGGGGCGGTAGCGATGCTGGCTTACTGGTGCATGAGGGGAGGTGTCGAGGGGCTGTGGTGTACTGGTGCTCTCCGCAGGCTCTTCTTCTTTCTGACCCCAGCTCCGGCCTCCATTTCAGATTCCTCTCTGGCTTCCAGCACCTCCGGGCTACAGGTATTTCCCTTTTTGGTCCAGTCAGATCTGTAAGGTCAGGGATGACAGAGAAAACAGCATTTTTAATATGCAAAATAATAATCAAACCATTACAACAACGGGTGAAAATCTAGGACTAGGGTCAAAAACTGGAGCCGGTCATAATATAGGTATGGCCTTTCTTTTTAAGAGCCACATCACCACTCTTCCTACCCTGTTGTCGCTCGCGGCGGCACTGGTCCCGGCAACTGCTCCATAATCTTGTCACTACACCCACTGGAAAGAAAAGTGGAAGAGATTATATACAATTTTTATAGGTAAAGGATGCTGTATGTAATAACATGTATAGTGTGTATTCTAATATCATTGCTAGCAGGGGCTGGCTGGCAAATTTTAGCCTGGGGGCAAGCACACAGCAGTGGTCCATGAGTAGCGGCCCATCCTTAAAGGTCGTTTTCCCACAAACAATAGTATATTTTAATCAATAGGTCTTGGAGTAATAATAATTTCCACAATTGGATGTGATATAATAATGTTCCTGTGCTGAGATAATCTTATAAATGTGCCCCTGCTGTGTACTGTGTAATGGCTGTGTCTGACCGTGCAGGAACATGGTCTGATCATACCACATCTCCTGGGCAGGGGGGGAGAAAAAGAGGATACAGGCAGGATAGCAGGGGATCACAGAGGATTCTTTTTGTGAGTAAAACATTTCATTGCCTGTTTTTAAACAATATTTTAGCTCAAAGAAAGACTCAGCTGTGATCCCCTGCTGTAATGTATATATACTCTCTTTATATATAGATGATTAGCGTGCACACAGTCTGTAGGTCAAGGTGCAGGTACACGGGATGTGGAATCCCCAGAATCAGCGGAGATTAAATCACCGCACATTCTAGTTTCATGACGCAAACTAAAGTCTATTTGAAGACATGCAATAAGACACATTTAAGGTGCAGGGAATAATGCAACAGTAAATGAACGTTTTGACCCATCGTTTGCATCTTGAAACTAGAGTGTGCAGTGATTTAATCGATGCTATATACTCTTTTTCTCCCCCCTGCCCAGTAGCTGTGGTATGATCAGACCATGTTCCTGCACAGTCAGACACAGCCATTACACAGTACACAGCAGGGGCACATTTATAACATTATCTCAGCACAGGGACATTTTATTTAAACACATCCAATTGTGGAAGTTATTATTATTCCAAGATCTATTGATTAAAATATACTTTTGTTCGCAGAAAACCCCTTCAACATGTTTATTACCAGCTGCTTCATAGGCTATATTCACACAAACGTATTGTCTAAGTGCTGCCCGTGGAGAAAAATGACAGCACTTGGTCCAGTTCAGGTGAGCATTTAAAACTGGTAATACATAAGCATAATATGTACAATGTCTGACCACTACAAAACGGATTTAGGTTGTTAGAGGTGTAATGCAAGTAATCCAAGGTACGCTGTGCTTTTCTACACTCCTAAACAGAGTAAGGCTAAGTGCCCACAATGCAGAAATGCTGAGAATTTTTCCAGAGCGTTTCTGCATCTCCCTGGCAGAAAAAACGCATGCGGATTCTATGAGTTTTCCTGCCAGGGACAAGCAGAAGTGAAGCGCTCTTCACATGCATTTCCGCATGCGGGTTGTCAAGAGCTTTGCAAGAGATTTTAGCATCACTTGGAAAGTGCTTGACAACTTGGTCACACTATATAAATCCATGCAACCGGTATGGATTTATATAGTGTGACCGTAAAAGAATGGTAAAAAATAAATATTATACTTACCTTCTGACGGCCCCTGGTCTCCTTATCCGATGCGTCCGGTCTTCCCGGTGTCTCACGGTTGTGTAAAAGGACCTGCCATGACGTCATTTAGTCATGTGACGGGTCAAGCGACCGCCGACGTCAGCGGTCGCGTGACCTGTCACGTGACTAAATGACGTCATGGCAGGTCCTTTTAGACCATCATGAGCTGCCAGGAAGCCAGGACGCATCACTATGGAGACCGGGGGCCATCAGAAGGTAAGTATAATATATATTTTTTATTTTAATTATTTTTTTTTACAGGTACTATGGTACCCGGTCTGGAGGAGAGTCTCTTCTTCTCCAAATCCGGGTACCATCCGCACATTGAATCGCTAAATATCCGCATGTGCACATGTAGTCATGCGGATATTATGCAATTCAATGCAAGTCAATGGCGGTGAAAACGCTGCGATTACACAAAATAATTGGTAGTGCGGTGGATTTTTCCGCAATGATAATCCGCAGCGGAAATTTCCGCAGTATGTGCACAGCAGATGCGGATTATCATTGGGGAACATAGCAGACCTTCTACCAAGCGTTTTTTAAGCGTTTCTGCAGCGGAATTGCCGTTGCGGAAACGCTTAAAAAACGCATAGTGGGCACACAGCCTAAAGGTGGCCACACATAAGCACAGGTCTGCCAGATAGATACCTAGGAATTATTATTTTGTGTATTATTTCCTACATACTTGATCGAGCAAGTCATCAATGTAAAAGTCAGCTCCACATTATAGTATATGATGTACGAGTCACTAATTATCATGTGTGTCCCATCTGATGTCTGTGCACACAGTGAACATATTATACCACATACAATACAATATACATATGAGAATATATGACTGATATATAGAGATGAGCAACTTCATTTGCAGGACCCTGATCCAATGGTCAGATGAATATTCAGTGGCTGCTGGATAGGAGCCCTGACAGCCTCCTACCTGACACCATTCTCTTTCTCTGCCTTTGATTTGTAGCCAGGCACAATGTCATGTATGTGTCACGCCAAAAAGATGACATCATGCAAAGACTATAATCAAAAGAGGAGTCAGAGATGCCGGCAGGCAGGAGGAGGCTCGCGGGGCTCTGGTCTGGTGGCCACAGACTACTGACGGGACTGTTTGACCAGTGTCCTGCGAATCAATTCGCTCATCTGTACTGGAATAAGATATATTATGACTACATACATCAGATATTACATACAGAATAGCATGTGACAGTTATATACCACACTATGAGCACAGACATCAGATATTACACCAGTGACATATTATCCTCTGTATAACATTGGATGCCAGTATCAAAGTCCATCACATCCAGTATACAGCATAATATGTGATGGTAAGCGATATACTGGGATACAGACATCACATATTCATACCTCTCAACTTTTGAAGAACAGAAAGGGGGACAGAAAGAAGCTATGCGCGGCAAATTTTGGCCTCGCCCCTGGTCACACCCCAATCCACGCCCATTTACCATTATCTTTCTCGCCCGGCAGGAGGAGTTGTCAGAGGGGCGCTGGTAGTGAGGGAAATTCAGCAGACGGCCGAGACTGCAAGGCCCAGACCCAAATCCAGGACTGTCCACTGTATCCAGGGCAGCTGGGACTAGAGATGAGCAGATGGATTCCGGGGCCTCCAGTCGGGCGTCCAGGTCAGTGCTACCTGGCGGCTGGACTGGAGGCCATGAGTCTCTTATCTTCCGGGCAGTGCGGCCTCATCTGTGAGTCCTGCTCATCTCTTGTTGGGACCTGAGGGTTATTTTTTGTTCCCTCATTCACAGTCGGAGCCGCCAGAACTTTCTCATCTTTATGTAGATTCATTATACGACATCTGGCTTTCTTGTGGTGGCTCTTACTGTATATTGGGGGCTATGCGAGGGCTCATACCGTAGGTAGGGGTGGTTTGTGCTAATACTGTATGTATGGGGTTGTGTGGGGGCTACTTAAATCTGCTCAATATTAAGTGATAATATAAATATACAAAAAATATATAATTAATATGATAATATTAAAATTGAGCTGAATTAATTTGAACCTATTGGTTCGAGCTCCACAACAGTCACGGTCTCTCACGTGGCCCCTTGGGAAAATTAATCTCCCACCCCTGCCTATTTCAAAGCGCTATGTTAAAAATCACACAGACATCATACACACAGCGGGCACAACCATCACACAGACATCATACACACAGCGGGCACAACCATCACACAGACATCACACACACAGCGGGCACAACCATCACACAGACATCATACACACAGCGGGCACAATCATCACACACACAGCGGGCACAACCATCACACAGACATCATACACACAGCGGGCACAACCATCACACAGACATCATACACACAGCGGGCACAACCATCACACAGACATCATACACACAGCGGGCACAACCATCACACAGACATCATACAGACAGCGGGCACAACCATCACACAGACATGATACACACAGCGGGCACAACCATCACACAGACATCATACAGACAGCGGGCACAACCATCACACAGACATCATACACACAGCGGACACAACCATCACACGGACATCATACACACAGCGGGCACAACCATCACACAGACATCATACACACAGCGGACACAACCATCACACGGACATCATACACACACCGGGCACAACCATCACACGGACATCACACAGACATCACACACACAGCGGGCACAACCATCACACAGACATCATACACACAGCGGGCACAACCATCACACAGACATCATACACACAGCGGGCACAACCATCACACAGACATCATACACACAGCGGGCACAACCATCACACAGGCATCATACACACAGCGGGCACAACCATCACACAGACATCATACACACAGCGGGCACAACCATCACACGGACATCATACACACACCGGGCACAACCATCACACAGACATCACACAGACATCACACACACAGCGGGCACAACCATCACACAGACATCATACACACACCGGGCACAACCATCACACAGACATCATACACACAGCGGGCACAACCATCACACAGACATCACACACACAGCGGGCACAACCATCACACAGACATCATACACACAGCGGGCACAACCATCACACAGACATCATACACACAGCGGACACAACCATCACACGGACATCACACAGACATCACACACACAGCGGGCACAACCATCACACAGACATCATACACACAGCGGGCACAACCATCACACAGACATCATACACACAGCGGGCACAACCATCACACAGACATCATACACACAGCGGGCACAACCATCACACAGGCATCATACACACAGCGGGCACAACCATCACACAGACATCATACACACAGCGGGCACAACCATCACACGGACATCATACACACACCGGGCACAACCATCACACGGACATCACACAGACATCACACACACAGCGGGCACAACCATCACACAGACATCATACACACACCGGGCACAACCATCACACAGACATCACACACACAGCGGGCACAACCATCACACAGACATCATACACACAGCGGGCACAACCATCACACAGGCATCATACACACAGCGGGCACAACCATCACACGGACATCATACACACAGCGGGCACAACCATCACACGGACATCATACACACACCGGGCACAACCATCACACGGACATCACACAGACATCACACACACAGCGGGCACAACCATCACACAGACATCATACACACACCGGGCACAACCATCACACAGACATCATACACACAGCGGGCACAACCATCACACAGACATCACACACACAGCGGGCACAACCATCACACAGACATCATACACACAGCGGGCACAACCATCACACAGACATCATACACACAGCGGGCACAACATGACATGTATATAGTCCCTTCTTCTCCATCATGTCTCCAGTGGCAGTGGTGGGGCCTGGTGTTTGCAATCAGCAGCAGAGTATGGGCTGTACGCAGGAGAGCTGTCAGCCCTGCAGTGTCCCTAAATCCCCTCCCATCCCCCCTAGTCCCGACTGCAGAGCTGCTGGTGACATTGCATGAGCCCCCTCCCATCCTGTAATAACAGCAGCCACAGATGGGAGAGGCTGCGGGTCTCCCCCTCACCTCAGGACCGCACCTTGTTGTCATGTCCTCCGCAGACTTGGCCCCGCCCCCTGACCCCTCACCTCCTCATGCTGTGCGGTCTCTGCACAGTAGAATTCCTCTGCCCTGATGCCGGGGAGGAGCAGAGAGCGGGAGGCGGAGCTACAAGGGGTCACACACAGCATGGAAAGCCTGCGTGTCTGGAGGAAAAGCCCAGTGCCCAGCAGCGCCCCTGCCGGGAGAAGAGCTGAGCCGGCCGGGACTGAGCCCTCAAATCGGGACAGGCCCAGGGAATAGGGGAGGCTTGTTAGCTCTGGATATTATACCCGCCTCCTATTATCCTGTATATAATATGGGATGTCTGGGCCTATAGTATATATATTATACCACCTACAGGCTAATATGTAACTAGTGCACATTACACCTTGAGTACAGCCATTAGATATTACACCAGTCACTTCTTCTCCTCTGCACCATCTGATGTCTGTGCACAGTATATGACATCCAGTATACAGGAGAATATGTGATGGGATATAGGACATACTGTTATACAGACATCAGGTGCTATATACTGGATAATAAATGATGGTATATATCAGGGGTGGGCAATTCATTTTCCAGAGGGGCCACATGAGAGAACGTAACTGTTGTGGGGGCCTGAACCAATAGGCTGAAAGGCTGAAATTAGTTCTGCTCAATATTAATATTAACTACAATTAATATAAAATAATATTTATATCACTTAATATTGAGCAGAATTAAGTATGCCAACATCCCCCTGTATACCGTATGAGCCCCCACACAGCCCCCCTACATACCATATGAGCACACACACAGCCCCCTGTATACAGTATGAGCCCACACACATCCCCCTATATACCATATGAGCACACACACAGCCCCCTGTATACAGTATGAGCCCCCACACAGCTCCCCTATATACCATATGAGCACACACACAGCCCCCTGTATACAGTATGAGCCCACACACAGCCCCACTATATACCATATGAGCACACACATAGCCCCCTGTATACAGTATGAGCCCCCACACAGCTCCCCTATATACCATATGAGCACACACACAGCCCCCTGTATACAGTATGAGCCCCCACACAGCCCCCCTATATACCATATGAGCACACACACAGCCCCCTGTATACAGTATGAGCCCCCACACAGCCCCCCTATATACCATATGAGCACACACACAGCCCCCTGTATACAGTATGAGCCCACACACAGCCCCACTATATACCATATGAGCACACACATAGCCCCCTGTATACAGTATGAGCCCCCACACAGCCCCCCTATATACCATATGAGCACACACACAGCCCCCCTATATACCATATGAGCACACACACAGCCCCCTGTATACAGTATGAGCCCACACACAGTCCCCCTATATACCATATGAGCACACACACAGCCCCCTGTATACAGTATGAGCCCACACACATCCCCTTATATACCATATGAGCACACACACAGCCCCCTGTATACAGTATGAGCCCCCACACAGCTCCCCTATATACCATATGAGCACACACACAGCCCCCTGTATACAGTATGAGCCCACACACAGCCCCCCTATATACCATATGAGCACACACACAGCCCCCTGTATACAGTATGAGCCCACACACATCCCCCTATATACCATATGAGCACACACACAGCCCCCTGTATACAGTATGAGCCCCCACACAGCTCCCCTATATACCATATGAGCACACACACAGCCCCCTGTATACAGTATGAGCCCACACACAGCCCCCCTATATACCATATGAGCACACACACAGCCCCCTGTATACAGTATGAGCCCCCACACAGCCCCCCTATATACCGTATGAGCACACACACAGCCCCCTGTATACAGTATGAGCCCCCACACAGCTCCCCATTTATTTATTTATTTTACTAACCATATTTTGCAGATTATAAAATGCACCTCATAAGACGCACCCCAAATTTTGGTGAGAAAAATAGGAAAAAAATGTTTTTAATAAAATGGTGGTGCTTCTTATAGTCTGCTTTTACGGTAGATTACCCAGGGAAGGGGGCTGCTGTAGTGGAGCAGAGTCGCTGCTCCAGGAAGCTGGCAGCGGCAGGAGTGGGGTGATGCTGTGGACCCCAGGCTGGGAGGGGGATGTTCGACGATGAGCCGGACTCCGTGCTTTCACAAAATGCCGGCGGATCCCCTGTACTTCCCGTGGATTTCAATGCTGTAGACTTAGGGAAAATGGCCACCGGAGGCGGCACATGCTTAGGTTGAGACCTCGGGAGAAAAGATCTCGGTGTCACGATCTCAATCCGCACATGCGCCGCCTCTGGTGGCCTTTTTTCCCCAAGTTCACCGCATTGAAAACCATGGAAAGTGCGGGGGCTCCTCTGACATTTTGTGAAAGCACAGAGCCCGTCGCACAGCCAGACACCCACCTTCCCAGCCTGGGGCCCGCAGCATCGCCTCACTCCTGCCGTCACCAGCTTCCTGCTGCAGCGACCCTAAAATGCCGCTCCCAAATGCCCCGGTAAACTACATTCAGATTATAAGACATACCCCCATTTTCCCAAAAATTTTTGGAGGAGAAAAGTGCGTACTATAATCTGAAAAGTACAGTGTATAGTGCTATTAATTCCACAGCAGATTACAGACATTATTCCTACATACAGTATGCACCCCACATAGCCCCTATATACAGTGTAAGCCACCACATAGCCCTTATATACAGTGTGAGCCCTCATATTCCATCCTATATACAGTATTAGCCACCACATAGCCCCCTATATACCGTATGAGACCCACATAGCCTCCTATACATATTATGAGCCGCCACATAGCCTCTTTTGTACAGTATGAGCCCGCATATAGCCTCCTATATATAGTATGAGCCCCCTATGTACAGTATGAGTCCTCACATAGCCTCCTTTATACAGTATGAGCCCCCACATAGCCTTCTACTGTATATGACGCGCCCCTGGGCCTGCTGTGTCGCGCAGCGTCTCGCGCACGGGGGCTTACCCGGAACCGGATCAGATGAGGGTTGTAGTCTCCGAGTGGCGGGGACCCGGTCCGTGCCCAGGGAGTCAACTCAGTGTGTGGCAGTCTTGATAGATGTTATTTGAGTGTCGACTACGCCACCCGTTGATTTGCAGCTATGGAGCTGCCGCTGCAGGGCAGACCGCTGAGGCCGGTGTAGAATTGTGCAGCGTGATAGTATAACCCCCAACGGGAGGGGTATGGCCTCAGGGCAGCCGACGTGGAAGATGAGGGTAGCAGGAACCACTCAGAGACGGTGCGGTGTAATTCAGGGTCTTTACTGGTAACAACGATAGACCCTCCCGGAGTACTTGCTAGCGAACGGGGCCTGGTCAGTCCTTGAGCAGATGGGATCTCCCCTGGCCAGGCGGAGTTGTAGGCCTCCCAAACTGACTGTACTCTTCTGGCTACCTTGCTAGAAGCGGATATAAGTAGCCCACGTCCCTGAGTGTACCGTGTGGTGCTCACCCGTATGGCCGGTGACTCGGGGCCTTCTAATGGCTTCCGCTCCACGATGGCGGCGCTGGTCCCACGCGTGTGACCGTGCCTTCGGGTTTCTGGGCCTGAGGACCTGAAATCCCCTGCCGGTCGGCTTCTGCTGCTGGGTAAGAGTTAGTCCCCACAGCCTCGGACGCCGGGTCCGGTAAGAAAGCTTCTCAGTCAGGGCGAGCTCTGCAGCTGCCAGCCCCTGACTTGTAGTAGTATTGCTCCCACTGAGCTTCTGCTGTTTCTTCCTGTGACTGTTTCTTGTCTCTACTCTCCTTGACTCACTAACCCTGCTTCAGCCCCGGGTTTATATAGGGGAAGGTCTTCCCCTCCCAAGACTGGGCAGGAGGTGTGGCATGCACAGGATCCCTGACCAAAGGACCTCCCACCTGCTCTCAGACATAACATTACATTACTGTGGGAAACCAGACCCCTGGGGTGCCACATATACATATTATTAGCCGCCACATAGCCTCCTATGTACAGTATGAGTCCCACATAGCCTCCTTTATACAATGTGAGTCCTGACATAGCCTCTCTATATATTGTCAGACCCCACGTGGCCTCTTATATACATTATGAGATCCGCATAGCTTCCTATATACAGTGTGAGCCCCCATATAGTCTCTCTATATACAATATGAGCCCTCAAATAGCCTCCTATATACAGTATGATTCCCTCATAGCCTTCTATATACAGTGTAAGGCCCCACATAACCTCTTATATACAGTGTGAGGCCTCACATAGCCTCCAATATACAATGTGAGCCCTCACATAGCCTCCTATATACTATATGAGCCCTCACATAGCCTCCTATATACTATATGAGCCCTCACATAGCCTCCTATATACTATATGAGCCCTCACATAGCCTCCTATATACTATATGAGCCCTCACATAGCCTCCTATATACTATATGAGCCCTCACATGGCCTCCTATATACTATATGAGCCCTCACATAGCCTCCTATATACTATATGAGCCCTCACATAGCCTCCTATATACTATATGAGCCCTCACATAGCCTCCTATATACAATATGAGCCCTCACATAGCCTCCTATATACAGTATGAGTCCTCACATAGCCTCCTATATACTATATGAGCCCTCACATAGCCTCCTATATACAGTATGAGTCCTCACATAGCCCCCTATATGCAGGCACACATTCCATGCACATACGAAAAAAAAAAAAGAAGACATACTCACCTCGCTCTCGTTCCCCCACGGTCTGTTCTTTTCTCCGGTGCACTGACTCTCCACACAGCAGATGTGATGTCGTGATGTCATCATGTTGGCTGTGTCAGTCGCAAAAGCTGATCTGTGGAAGTAGGAGCCAGTGGCTCCGTCTTCCACCAATGTATTCACCACTCTGCAGATAGCAGTGATATTGGGATAGGGGAGAGTATGGTGTGGCCCGTGCACCACAGTTTTCAGCCCTTCGGCTGTCTCAGTCCGCGTGCTGAACTTTGTAGTTACAGTATTATATATACCAGACATGGGTAGAGTTCAGATATACTATACACACATTACCTGTACATAACATCTGTTCACACAGTATACCACATGCATACAATATATATTAGAATACATGACTAGTATATAATATACTGTCACTATCAGGGTCGGACTGGGGTGTCTGGGGCCCACAGGGAGAACTGACTCTAGGGGCCCACCTACAGCCATATGCAAATATCTGTTATCCGCTATCCCCGTTATAGTGGAGCATTGACTGGTGGCTCCTGCACATCTACTGTGCACCACTATAACTGGGATGTACAATTACGGTAGTTTGCATTAAAGGGCTTCTTTGGTTAAAACAAGTTATCACCGATCCATGGGATCCACAGGATCGGTGATCACTTATTGATCGTTTGGGTCCGAACATTGGAAAAGGCACCTATCAGAAGAATGGGGAAGTTTCATCCCTGACAGGACACTTATCCCCATTTTAAAATGCAGCTTCCAAAAAAGAGCAGCGCTCACAGTCACTGAGGGAATGACTGGATGAGTGGTCGCATCTCACATGCCGCTCCAGTCTAATGGGGAGAAAAGCTCCACATTCTGCCGATTGTGTCCCAGCAGTCAGACCCCCACCGATCAATATTATCACTGATCCTGTGGAGAGGTGATTACTTGTTTTCACCAGAGAACCCCTGTAAGTGCATCTCTGCCGCTCTGGTCCAAGTATTTAATCTCTAAGGCTGCGGCCCCACTATCAGTATTTGGTCAGTAATTTTTCTCAGGAGTGGGAGCCAAAACCAGGTGAGGAACAATCAGAGAAAAGGTATAATAGAAACAAGTCACCAATTCTGTATTTATCACCCACTCCTGGTTTTGGCAGCTACTCCTGAGAAAAAATACTGACCGAATACTGATGGTGGGGCTGTGGCCTAATGGAAAAAAATCTTTTCCTAGTTAATATCAGCAAGAACAAAATGACTGCCATACACAACACAGTCCACTATATCAACACCAATAATACCACATACAAAAGAGACAAATATCGCCACACCATGACTAGATCACATATTACCACCACATAGTGACCGAATAATACTACATACAAGGAACAAATACGGCCACACCATGACCAGACCACATATTACCACCCCAAAGTGACCAAATACTACAATACTGATCATGAATACAAACCACAATACTAACAACACTGTTATTACCACCAGTGACATTATACACAGGAGCTCTGTATATAGTGTCAGTGTACAGGTAATACAGGGATCACCAGTGACATTATACACAGGAGCTCTGTATATAGTGTCAGTGTACAGGTAATACAGGGATCACCAGTGACATTATACACAGGAGCTCTGTATATAGTGTACAGTGTACAGGTAATACAGTGACCACCAGTGACATTATACACTGGAGCTCAGTATATAGTGTCAGTGTACAGGTAATACAGGGTTCACCAGTGACATTATACACAGGAGCTCTGTATAGAGTGTCAGTGTACAGGTAATACAGTGATCACCAGTGACATTATACACTGGAGCTCTGTATTCAGTGTACAGGTATTACAGTGGTCACCAGTGACATTATACACAGGAGCTCTGTATATAGTGTACAGGTAATACAGTGGTCACCAGTGACATTATACACAGGAGCTCTGTACATAGTGTATAGTGCACAGGTAATACAGTGGTCACCAGTGACATTATGTAGCGCTGGCGTCCCTGCCCTCTGCTAGGCAGGGACGCTGCTCCCCTCACCGCTCTGCTCCGTGCCCGGCGTCCTCTCCCCGCTCTGCTGTCAGCGCGCGCTCCTTCCCGGCGTCCTCCTCCCTCTCTGCTCTCAGCGCGCGCTCCTTCCCGGCCCCTGTGCTTAGGGCGCGCGCGCGCGCGCTCCCCTCCTCTTAAAGGGGCCGCGCGCGCCGTCCTAAGGAGTCCCCGGCCAATGGCCGGAGGACTTCATCATATATAAGGCACCTCCTCCAAAATGGAGGTGCCCGAGCAATGTTGTTTGCACCTGTGTCTCACCTGTGCTTCAGCCCTCAGGTCCCGCTGCCAGTTACCTGCCAGTTACCTGCCAGTTTCCTGCCAGTTTCCTGCTAGTTACCTGCCTGATTCCTGCCTGAATACTTGTTACCTGTCTGCCAGCCTGAGGTCCGACGGTCTGCCTTACTACTCCTGTCAGTCTGTCTAAAGGACCAGCCTGCCCGCTCACCTGGGAGCGCATATCAGCTACCTGCCTGCTTGCCTGTGGTCCGACGGTCTGCCTTACTACTCCGGTCAGTCTGTCTATGGACCAGCTTGCCCGCTCACCTGGGAGCGCTTCTCCGTTATCTGCCTGCTTGCCAGCCCGGAGGCTCCGTTGTCACGTGCTGTGACCATCAGCTATCTCAGAGACTCTTGCCCGCTCACCTGGGAGCGCATCTCCGTTACCTGCCTGCTTGCCAGCCCGGAGGTCCCGTTGTCACGTGCGGTGACCACCAGCTATTCCAGAGACTCTTGCCCGCTCACCTGGGAGCGCTTCTCCGTTACCTACCTGCCTGCCAGCCCGGAGGTTCCGCCGTCACGTGCCGTGACCACCTGCTATTCCAGAGACTCTCGCTTGCTCACCTGGGAGCACACATCTACCATCTGCCTGCTAGCCTACCCGGAGGCTCTGCCATCACAGGTCGTACCTACCCCTTACCCAGAGACTGCCCTGATCACTTGCCGTAACTCCCTGTCCGTTCACCCAGAGACTGCCACCCGCTCCCTTACAAGGGCCGCCCCCTTGTATAGTAGCTCAGAGGTTCCGCCTCCCGGACCCGTTACAGTTTGCTCGGGCCATGGAACCCGGTGGCACCCAAGCTCCCTCGCTCTCGGACCTCTGTCTTGAACTGTCCCGTCAGAGGTCCCAACAGGAGGCCATCCTGGGTCACCTGCGGAATGTTAATACTCGCCTGAACACTCTGTCTGATCCACCAACAACCTCCGCCAGTGCCATTTCTTGCAATCCGGCAGCTCCGCTGCCCACTAATACTATGGTATCCTACCCCGGACCCCGGCTTTCTGCACCTCCTCGCTTCGGAGGCGACCCCGTCCAGGCTCGGGGCTTCATAAATCAGTGCACCCTGCACTTTGAACTTTTGTCCCATCAGTTTAATTCCGACCGGGCCAAAATTGCCTTTATCATGTCCCATCTCACCGGGGAGGCCCTGGCCTGGCTAAATCCTCTATGGGAGAGAGGAGACCCCCTGGTGTCCAACTTGCCTGCTTTTCTCTCGGCTTTCCGGAAAGTCTTCGACGAACCCGGACGGAAGACCTCATCCGCATCCTCTCTGCTACGCCTCCGTCAGGAGGGTCTCACCGTGGGCCAATATGCCATACGGTTCCGCACCCTTGCCTCGGAGCTGGCCTGGGATAACGACGCTCTGGTATCCGTCTTCTGGGAGGGTCTGTCCGGTCGTATTAAAGATGAACTTGCTGGTCGGGACATTCCTACCTCTCTCGATGATCTAATAACCCTTGCCACCCGGATTGACCTACGGTTCCAGGAGCGTGCCAAAGAGGTCACCCGTGAGAGAAGGATTCCACGTTTAGCTCCTACTTTCCAGAAACCCGTCATTCCCTCCATCTCTCCCCAGGTACACTCTCCTGAGCCTATGCAGGTCGACCAGACCAAGATGGTCAAAACCCGTCAGGACTCACGCCGTGCCGAGGGGAGCTGCTTCTACTGTGGCAGTAAGGAGCACCGGATCCGTGCCTGCCCGGAGAGGTCGGGAAACGCCTGTGTCTAGGTTCGCTCAGAGAGGTCCACCTAGACAAGAATAAATCCTCTCCATCCCTGCTGTTGTCAGTTTCGATCATCTACGGGGAGAACCGTTATTTCGAACTAGCCCAACTTGACTCTGGAGCAGCCGGGAACCTTATTTCACAGTCCCTGGTTGAGAAATACCGCATCCCCACCAAACCTCTGGCTGTACCCTTGTCTGTCGCTGCCGTGGATGGGGGCCTCTTACCTCGCCCCATTCAACTCATCACCGAATCCATTACCCTGCAGGTGGGAATGCTGCATTCTGAAAGTATCTCCTTTCATGTTCTGCCTGGACTCTCTCACGCCCTCTTGCTAGGTCTGCCCTGGCTCCAGAGACATGCACCCGTGCTAGACTGGCAAACCGGAGAGGTCCTTCGCTGGGGACAAGACTGTCATAAAACCTGCCTGGTTCCCGTCCATCCCGTCCGTCCCTCTCCTACCCCAGCTAATCTACCTGGACTTCCGATTCCTTATTGGTCTTATGCAGATGTCTTTAATAAAAAGGAGGCAGAGACATTACCACCACATAGACCATACGACTGTCCCATCGATCTGCTACCCGGTACTACTCCTCCCCGTGGGCGTATCTATCCTTTATCCGCTGCTGAGACCCGGTCAATGTCCGAATATATTGAGGAGAATCTGGCCAGAGGATTCATCCGGAAATCTACCTCCCCGGCGGGAGCAGGCTTCTTTTTCGTCAAAAAGAAGGACGGCTCTCTCCGTCCCTGTATAGACTATAGAGGCCTAAACCTGATCACGGTGAAGAATAAGTACCCCCTTCCGCTCATTCCAGAATTATTTGATCGCCTGAGGGGGGCTAGGATCTTCACCAAACTGGACCTTCGTGGGGCGTACAACCTGGTTCGTATTCGTCAGGGGGATGAATGGAAGACGGCATTCAACACCCGGGACGGCCACTATGAATACCTGGTAATGCCCTTTGGTCTCTGTAACGCTCCTGCCGTCTTTCAAGAGTTGGTCAATGACATCTTCCGGGACCTTCTCTACTCCTGCGTAGTGGTGTACCTGGACGACATCTTGGTCTTCTCTCCGGATCTCCAGACTCACCGGAGGGACGTTCGTCAGGTCCTGCTCAGGCTAAGGCAGAACCATCTCTACGCTAAATTTGAGAAGTGCCTCTTTGAGCAGACCTCGCTTCCGTTTCTGGGCTACATTATCTCTCAGACCGGCCTACAAATGGATCCTGAGAAACTGTCTGCCATCGAGAAATGGCCCCGACCGGAGGGGTTGAAGGCCATTCAGCGATTCCTGGGCTTCGCCAACTACTACCGCCTCTTCATACCACACTTCTCTTCCCGGACGGCCCCAATTTCTGCGCTCACCCGTAAAGGTACTAATCCCAAAGAGTGGCCACCCGAAGCAGAGGAGGCCTTTCTTTCCCTTAAACAGGCCTTCTCTTCCGCCCCGGTGCTGCATCGCCCAGATGGCAACAAACAGTTCTTCCTGGAAGTTGACGCCTCCTCCTCTGGAGCCGGAGCGGTACTTACTCAAAAATCATCTTCCGGGAGGATGGTAACTTGTGGCTTCTTCTCTAAACTCTTCTCCTCCTCTGAGCGCAACTATTCCATAGGAGACCGAGAGTTATTGGCCATCAAACTGGCATTGGAGGAGTGGCGTTACCTGCTCGAGGGGGCTCTTCACCCGGTAATAATTTACACTGACCACAAGAACTTGGCTTACCTCCAGCATGCCCAGAGACTTAACCCGCGCCAAGCCCGGTGGTCCTTGTTTTTTGCTCGTTTTGATTTTGTCCTTCATTTTCGCCCGGCTGACAAAAACGTCAAGGCGGACGCCTTGTCTCGGTCCTTTCTGGTGTCTGATCTCGAGGAGGATCCGAAACATATCATCGATCCCGCCAGAGTAATGCAGGTGGCTCCCGTGAGTCTAAATCGTCTTCCTCCTGGTAAGACGTTCGTACCAGTACCTGATCGGGAGAAGATCCTACACTGGGGTCATTCTTCTAAACTAGCTGGCCACGCCGGTCAGAAAAAGACCCTCCAGCTTATTACCCGGCACTACTGGTGGCCTAACCTGCACAAGGATGTAATAGACTTTGTTTCTGCCTGTGTGTCCTGCGCCCGCAACAAAGTTCCGAGACACCTGCCGGCCGGCCGCCTCCTACCTCTGCCAGTACCTGCTGCCCCCTGGCAGCATATAGCGATGGACTTCATTACTGATCTACCCGTCTCTGCCGGTTGTACGGTCATTTGGGTGGTCGCTGACCGCTTCTCCAAGATGGCTCACTTCATTCCACTGCCAGGTCTTCCGTCTGCACCCGAGCTGGCTAAAGACTTTATCCGCCACATCTTCCGTCTTCATGGCCTGCCCCGTCACATCGTGTCGGATCGTGGGGTACAGTTCACTTCCCGTTTCTGGAGAGCCACTTGTAAATTGCTGGACGTCACCCTGGACTTCTCCTCCGCTTACCACCCACAGTCTAATGGTCAAGTGGAGCGGATCAATCAGAACCTGACCAGTTACCTTCGGCACTTCGTTAATGCCCACCATTCTGACTGGGTGGATCTCCTGCCATGGGCCGAATTCTCGTACAACAATCACGAGAGCGAGTCTTCCTCCAAATCCCCGTTTTTTGTAGTCTACGGTCAGCATCCTCGGATCCCGTTTCCCGTCTCCACCTCGGCGGACAATCCGGCTGCGGAATCTCTTGTTAACAAATTTTCCTCCATATGGGAGAGTACCCGGTCCGCACTCCTTCTGTCATCCGAGCGTATGAAAAGACACGCTGACAAAAAACGTCTGGACCCTCCTCAATTCCGCCCTGGGGATAAAGTCTGGCTCTCGTCCAAATATGTCCGGCTCAAGATCCCTTCCTATAAGTTAGGGCCTCGGTTCATCGGCCCACTGGAGGTCATCAGTCAGATCAACCCGGTGGCCTATAAATTGAAACTCCCGGCCAACTTACGGATCCCTAACTCCTTCCATGTGTCTCTCCTCAAACCTGTGGTGCTTAACTCTTTTTCCAAGTCTACAGGTACGCCTCCTGCTCCGGTTTCTGCTGAGGACGAGTTTGAGGTAGAGAACATTCTTGCCACCAAAAGGGTAAGAGGAAAGACCTTTTTTCTGGTAGATTGGAAGGGGTTTGGTCCTGAGGAGAGAACGTGGGAACCCCGGGAGAACATCCATGCCCCTCTCATCCTAGCTAAATTTCTGTCTGGCCTAAAAAAGGGGGGGCCTAAAGGGGGGGGTACTGTAGCGCTGGCGTCCCTGCCCTCTGCTAGGCAGGGACGCT
The DNA here is from genome assembly GCF_046119375.1 of Phyllobates terribilis. NCBI lineage: Eukaryota > Metazoa > Chordata > Amphibia > Anura > Dendrobatidae > Phyllobates > Phyllobates terribilis. The sequence goes on from NW_027362863.1 coordinate 2,437,102, forward strand.
GCTCCCCTCACCGCTCTGCTCCGTGCCCGGCGTCCTCTCCCCGCTCTGCTGTCAGCGCGCGCTCCTTCCCGGCGTCCTCCTCCCTCTCTGCTCTCAGCGCGCGCTCCTTCCCGGCCCCTGTGCTTAGGGCGCGCGCGCGCGCGCTCCCCTCCTCTTAAAGGGGCCGCGCGCGCCGTCCTAAGGAGTCCCCGGCCAATGGCCGGAGGACTTCATCATATATAAGGCACCTCCTCCAAAATGGAGGTGCCCGAGCAATGTTGTTTGCACCTGTGTCTCACCTGTGCTTCAGCCCTCAGGTCCCGCTGCCAGTTACCTGCCAGTTACCTGCCAGTTTCCTGCCAGTTTCCTGCTAGTTACCTGCCTGATTCCTGCCTGAATACTTGTTACCTGTCTGCCAGCCTGAGGTCCGACGGTCTGCCTTACTACTCCTGTCAGTCTGTCTAAAGGACCAGCCTGCCCGCTCACCTGGGAGCGCATATCAGCTACCTGCCTGCTTGCCTGTGGTCCAACGGTCTGCCTTACTACTCCGGTCAGTCTGTCTATGGACCAGCTTGCCCGCTCACCTGGGAGCGCTTCTCCGTTATCTGCCTGCTTGCCAGCCCGGAGGCTCCGTTGTCACGTGCTGTGACCATCAGCTATCTCAGAGACTCTTGCCCGCTCACCTGGGAGCGCATCTCCGTTACCTGCCTGCTTGCCAGCCCGGAGGTCCCGTTGTCACGTGCGGTGACCACCAGCTATTCCAGAGACTCTTGCCCGCTCACCTGGGAGCGCTTCTCCGTTACCTACCTGCCTGCCAGCCCGGAGGTTCCGCCGTCACGTGCCGTGACCACCTGCTATTCCAGAGACTCTCGCTTGCTCACCTGGGAGCACACATCTACCATCTGCCTGCTAGCCTACCCGGAGGCTCTGCCATCACAGGTCGTACCTACCCCTTACCCAGAGACTGCCCTGATCACTTGCCGTAACTCCCTGTCCGTTCACCCAGAGACTGCCACCCGCTCCCTTACAAGGGCCGCCCCCTTGTATAGTAGCTCAGAGGTTCCGCCTCCCGGACCCGTTACACATTATACACAGGAGCTCTGTATATAGTGTACAGATAATACAGTGGTCACCAGTGACATTATACACAGGAGCTCTGTATATAGTGTACAGGTAATACAGTGGTCACCAGTGACATTATACACAGGAGCTCTGTATATATTGCACAGGTAATACAGTGGTCACAAGTGACATTATACACAGAAGCTCTGTATATAGTGTATACATAATATAGTGATCACCAGTGACATACACAGGAGTTCTGTATATACTATATACACACGTGGTCAGAATTGTTGGTACCCCTCGTTTAATGAAAGAAAAACCCACAATGGTCACAGAAATAACTTGAATCTGACAAAAGTAATAATAAATTAAAAATCTATGAAAATGAACAAATGAAAGTCAGACATTGCTTTTCTGCTTCCACTGAATTTAAAAAAAAAATTAAACTCATGAAATCGGCCTGGACAGAAATGATGGTACCCCTGAAAATAATGTGACAAAAGAGACATGTTAAATAAAGTTGTGTCCACTAATTAGCATCACAGGTGTCTACAATCTTGTAATCAGTCAGTGGGCCTGTATATAGGGCTACAGATACTCACTGTGCTATATATAGGGCTGCAGATACTCACTGTGCCTGTATATAGGGCTACAGATACTCACTGTGCCTGTATATAGGGTTACAGATACTCACTGTGCCTGTATATAGGGTTACAGATACTCACTGTGCCTGTATATAGGGTTACAGATATTCACTGTGCCTGTATATAGGGTTACAGATACTCACTGTGCTTGTATATAGGGCTACAGATACTCACTGTGCTTGTATATAGGGCTACAGATACTCACTGTGTTGTTTGGTGACATGGTGTGTACCACACTCAACATGGACCAGAAGAAGCAAAGGAAAGAGCTGTCTCAGGAGATTAGAAAGAAAATTATAGAAAAGCATGTTAAAAGGTAAAGGTTATAAGACCATCTCCAAGCAGCTTGATGTTTCTGTGACTACAGGTGCACATATTATTCAGAAATTTAAGATCCATGGGACTGTAGCCAACCTCCCTGGACGTGGGTGCAGGAGGAAAATTGATGACAAATCAAAGAGACGGATAATATGAATGGTAACAAAAGAGCCCAGAATAACTTCTAAAGAGATTAAAGGTGAACTTCAAGCTCAAGGAACATCAGTGTCAGATCGTACTATCCACCGTTGTTTGATCCAAAGTGAACTTCATGTAAGACGACCAAGGAGAACACCATTGTTGAAAAAAAAAATAGTAAAAAAGCCAGACTGGAATTTGACAAACTACATGTTGACAAGCCACAAAGCTTCTGGGAGAATGTACTATGGACAGATGAGACAAAAATTGAAGTTTTGGGCAAGGCACATCAGCTCTATGTTCACAGATGGAAAAATGAAGCATATCAAGAAAAGAACACTGTCCCTACTGTGAAACATGGTGGAGGCTCTGTTATGTTCTGGGGCTGCTTTGCTGCACCTGGCACAGGGTGTCTTGAATCTGTGCAGGGTACAATGAAATCTCAAGACTATCAAGGGATTCTAGAGAGAAATGTGCTGCCCAGTGTCAGAAAGCTTGGTCTCAGTCGCAGGTCTAGCAACAGGATAATGACCCAAAACACACACAGCTAAAAACACCCAAGAATGGCTAAGAGGAAAACATTGGACTATTCTGAAGTGGCTTCTATGAGCCCTGACCTAAATCCTATGGAGCATCTTTGGAAAGAGCTGAAACATTCTGGAAAAGGCAACCTTCAAACACGAGACAACTGGAGCAGTTTGCTCATGAGGAGTCGGCCAAAATACCTGTCGAGAGGCGCAGAAGTCTCATTGACAGTTACAGGAATCGTTTGATTGCAGTGATTGCCTCAAAAGGTTCAACAAAATATTAAGTTAAGAAGAAGAACCATCATTTCTGTCCAGGCCGATTTCATGAGGTTAATTTTTTTTTAAATTCTGTGGAAGCCGAAAATCAATGTCTGACCTTCATCTCTTCATTTTCAAAAATTTGTAATTTATCAGATTGAAGTTATTTCTGTGACCATTGTGGGTTTTTCTTTCATTAAACGAGGAGTACCAACAATTTTGACCACGTGTGTAGTGTAAGTGTACATGTAATACACTGACTCACCAGTGATGTCTCTAGGTGAAGTCCTTCATCTTCGCTTTTCTTCTTCATCTGGCACAGACAGCCATCACTTCTTCCAGCCAGGAATCATCTCTGCAGAAAATAACACACAGTTATTAATAACTGATCTCTTCTAGAGAATATTCCCACTTTCCCCCCCCGACCTCTACACTACACCAGTTGAAGAAAAAAAGCAACATAGTGCCGTCCTGCACAGTAACAGGACCTCTCTTTTGTCCCATCCCATGGAAAACAATTTCCTAAAAAGTAAATTATATTACAGAAGTAATAATGTAATAATAATTGGAATCTAAAGTAATAATGTTCCCCACTGGTCACCATAAACTAATAAAGTATGTTCCTCAATCTGGCTCCCAAACAGTAATTAAGTCCCTTGTCTAGCCAGGCACCCCCATATGTCCCTTCTGGCCACCATTTGTCTAGTGTGACCCCTCCATATATTTATCCTAGCACATGTGTATCGAGCCTGCCCCCTCCCATATACCCATCCTAGCCCCCCCATGTGCCAGTCTGCCCCCCCCACATATCCATCCTTGCCTCCATGTTTCCAGCCTGCGCCCCCATATGTCCCCCCCATATATCCTCCATGTGTCCAGCCTGCCCTCTACATATTCATCCTGGCCTCCATGTGTCCAGCCTCTCCCCTCATATATCCATACTGCCCTTACCCCCTGCATATATCCATCCTGACACCCCCCATATATCCAGCGTGCCCCTCCATATATTTATGCTAGCCCATGTGTATCGAGCCCGCCCCCCCCACATATTCATCCTAGCTCCCCATGTGTCCAGCCTGTCCCCCCCCCATATATCCATCCTGGCCTCCATGTGTTCAGCCTGCCCCCCCTCCCCCATATATCCATCCTGGCCTCCATAAGTCCAGCTTGCCCCCCCCATATATCCATCCTGGCCTCCATATATCCATCTTGCCCCCCCATATATCCATCCTGCCCCCCCCATATATCCATCCTGCCCCCCATATATCCATCCTGGCCTCCATGTGTCCAGCCTGCCCCCCATATACCCATCCTGCCCACCCCCCTTTGCCTGGGTCCACCTTGGTTCCCCCTTGTGTGTCCTGCCAGGGCTCCCCCTTGTGTGTCCAGCCAGGGCTCCCCTCCCTTGCGTGTCCATCAGGGCTCCCCCCCCTTGCGTGTCCAGCCAGGGCTCCCCCCTTGCGTGTCCAGCCAAGGCTCCCCCCCTTGCGTGTCCAGCCAGGGCCCCCCCCTTGCGTGTCCAGCCAGGGTTCCCCCCTCGTGTGTCCAGCTTGGCCCCCCCTCGTGTGTCCAGCTGGGCCCCCCCTCGTGTGTCCGTCCAGCTGGGCCCCCCCTCGTGTGTCCGTCCAGCTGGGCCCCCCCTCGTGTGTCTGTCCAGCTGGGCCCCCCCTCGTGTGTCTGTCCAGCTGGGCCCCCCCTCGTGTGTCTGTCCAGCTGGGCCCCCCCTCGTGTGTCTGTCCAGCTGGGCCCCCCCTCGTGTGTCTGTCCAGCTGGGCCCCCCCTTGTGTGTCTGTCCAGCTGGGCCCCCCCTTGTGTGTCTGTCCAGCTGGGCCCCCCCTTGTGTGTCTGTCCAGCTGGGCCCCCCCTTGTGTGTCTGTCCAGCTGGGCCCCCCCTTGTGGGTCTGTCCAGCTGGGCCCCCCCTTGTGTGTCCTGCTGGCCCCCGCCTTGTGTGTCCAGACCATTACACACACACACACACACACACACACACCTCTTACCTTCCTGCGATCCCGTGCGGTGTCCTCCTTCTCCTGAGTTGCGCGCCTCCTTCACAGCAGGCGCATGACGATGACGTCATAAGCCGGCCGGCGAAGGGAGACACGCAGCTTCAGCTGCTTCACTGGGACGTGCGCCGCGGTGGTTCAGGTAATGAACGCTGCGTGCGCGCGTCCCTGCATACACTGTGCCTGCGCTTTTAAAGGGCCCGTGCCCCTTAAAACCGCAGGATTTTTTTTTGTTCTCTTCTCCCCCCTCTACTCTGCAGCAGGGGGCGGGGCCCACCGGGAAATTTCCCGGTATCCCGCCAGCCCAGACCGACCCTGGTCACTATAGATATCTGATGTTGTATAGTAATGTGTATTTTTTTAAAACATCTGATGTGTATATCACAGTAGATGATAGGCTAATCTGTATACTAGATGTGGTATATTATGTACAGGGATATACACTGCACTGCAGCCTTGCAGCGCTGGGGTCCTGGGTTCAAATCCCACCAAGGACAACATCTGCAAGGAGTTTGTATGTTCTCTCCGTGTTTGCGTGGGTTTCCTCCGGGTTCTCCAGTTTCCTCCCACACTCCAAAGACATACTGATAGGGAATCTAGATTGTGAGCCCCGATGGGGACAGCGACGATAATGTATGTAAAGCGCTGCGGAATATGTTAGCGCTATATAAAAATAAAGATTATTATTACTGAACACACCTGGACCTGCCTACAGGACCTCACATATTATATATGGGGCCATATAGTAGAATATGAGGTGCTGTAGGTTCAGCTGTAATCAGTCGGTGCAGGGTCTTGTATTGTGATGTCTGTGGTCTCTGCTGGGCCTAAGTGTGATTTATTGCACCAGACTGAACTTTTTGCACTGACAGGAGGACCCTAATCTGCATGAAAGTTCAGCCTCCTGCAATAACTCACACGGAGCCCCAGCAGCTGGCCCTCTGATTGGACAATATAGAATCCTGGGTGGATTTATGAGAAGGTGAGCACAGTCCCGCTTCCCCCTCACTGCAGACCTCCTGACCTCATACTGACTGAGACCACTGAAGTCTCCGATCCACAGGCTCCTGTCCGGCTGACTGAATCAGTTCCAGGTTCGCTGTGTGACGTCACTTCAGCAGACTCAGCCACACAGCGTGCAGGGGGTGTATCTGCATCTCTGCCATGTGGTCGGGTCGGCAGCTGAACATATTTAAAGGTACAGTGCAGTCCCCTGGCAGCCCTGAGCAGCTGCTTGGGAACTGGTCTGGGGGGGCATTTGCCCCTCTGCACCCCAGCCCAGCCCGCCCTTGACTGCTAGTATGATGGTGACTTTTCTTTGTCTTTTTTTTTGTGTTTATTCTGGCTTGCCAAATTTTCGCTTTTGGTGGCGATATGTTTTGGAAAAAAATTAGACACATAATGTTCTGGCTTCAATAGTTCTTTGTGTTAAACCTCACCTACAAAATAACCCATATTCAGACAATCCTAATATACCGTTTGTATTTGCCATACTTATATCATCTTGAACCTGCTGTGAGCCGCCTTCCAAATTAGGATATAGTTGGCAGCAAATCTAGTTCCACGGACCGGCCATACCTACCAAACCCTCCGCACCATGGTGTATTTCTACCCTTTACTCCACTTCCCTCACTTACTCATGTTGCTGATCCCCCCACATTTTTCAGCACCCAGTCCTGGCCCTGATTACAGTTCTGCACCTTATTATAATTTGTAATGTTTATTTGCTTTATTTTGCATGTTTTGGCGCATGACAGAAATATTTCTTTTTGATCATTTTTTAAATAAATTAAGTTTGTTTTTTCCTATCTGCTTGTTTTATTCTTTGCCACCTTATACAAAAAGGTAGTTAAATGTAATGTTCAAGGATACAGTGGGTACTGAAAGTATTCAGACCCCTTTACATTTTCACTCTTTGTTTCATTGCAGTCATTTGGTAAATTCTAAAAAGTTCATTTTTTTTCTCACTAAAGTGCACTCTGCACCCCATCTTGACTGAAATAAACAGAAATGTAGAAATTTTTCCAAACTTATTAAAAAAGAAAAACTGAAATATCACATGGTCAAAAGTATTCTGACCCTTTGCTCAGACACTCATATTTAAGTCACATGCTGTCCATTTCCTTGTGATCCTCCTTGAGATGGTTCTACTCTTTAATTGGAGTCCAGCTGTGTTTAATTAAACTGGTAGGACTTGATTTGGAAAGGCACACACCTGTCTATATAAGACCTCACAGCTCACAGTGCATGTCAGTCCAAATGAGAATCATGAGCTCGAAGGAACTGCCCAAGGAGCTCAGAGACAGAATTGTGGCAAGGCATAGATCTGGCCAAGGTTACAAAAGAAGTTCTGCATTACTCATGGTTCCTAAGAGCACAGTGGGCTCCATAATCCTTAAATGGAAGAAGTTTGGGACCACCAGAAGTCTTCCTAGACCTGGCCGTCCAGCCAAACTGAGCAATCGTGGGAGAAAAGCCTTGGTGAGGGAGGTAAAGAAGAACCCCAAGATCACTGTGGCTGAGCTCCAGAGATGCAGCAGGGAGATGGGAGAAAGTTCCACAAAGTCAACTATCACTGCAGCCCTCCACCAATCGGGCCTCTATGGCAGAGTGGCCCGACAGAAGCCTCTCCTCAGTGCAAGACATATAAAAGCCCACATAGAGTTTGCTCAAAAACACATGAAGGACTCCCAGACTATGAGAAAAATAAGATTCTCTGGTCTGATGAGACGAAGATAGAACTTTTTGGTGATAATTCTAAGCGGTATGTGTGGAGAAAACCAGGCACTGCTCATCACCTGCCCAATACCATCCCAACAGTGAAACATGGTGGTGGCAGCATCATACTAAGGGGGTGTTTTTCAGCTGCAGGGAAAGGACGATGGTTGCAATTGAAGGAAACATGAATGCAGCCAAGTACAGAGATATCCTGGATGAAAATCTCTTCCAGAGTGCTCTGGACCTCAAACTTGGCCGAATGTTCACCTTCCAAGAAGACAATGACCCTAAGCACTAAGCTAAAATAACAAAGGAGTGGCTTCAGAACAACTCTGTGACCATTCTTGACTGGACCAGCCAGAGCCCTGACCTAAACCCAATTGAGCATCTCTGGAGAGACCTGCAAATGGCTGTCCACCAACGTTCGGCATCCAACCTGATGGAACTGGAGAGGATCAGCAAGGAAGAATGGCAGAGGATCCCCAAATCCAGGTGTGAAAAACTTGTTGCATCATTCCCAAGAAGACTCATGGCTGTACTAGCTCAAAAGGGTGCTTTTACTCAATACTGAGCAAAGGGTCTGAATACTTATGACTATGTGATATTTCAGTTTTTCTTTATTAATAAATTTGCAAAGATTTCTACATTTCTGTTTTTTTTTTCAGTCAAGATGGGGTGCAGAGTGTACTTTAATGTGAAAAAAAATGAACTTTTTAGAATTTACCAAATGGCTGCAATGAAACAAAGAGTGAAACATTTAAAGGGGTTGGAATACTTTCCTTACCCACTGTATATGATTTTCACAATAATCTTGGGGAAATTAAATTTATTAGAAAGATTTTGAGAAAGGGGGACTTCAAATACATAAGTAGGGCCATAGCAGTGATGACTTAGCCCAGGAACTTAGGACCTTATATTGTCTATTCATATATAGTTTAGTCTACATTTTGGCGTTGTTTTACATCCTTACAAATTTAGGTGTTTATTTTTGAAAAAATGGGATGGGGTCCATTTAATTTTCTTAACAGCTGAGGGAAAGCAGTGGGCAATCTGGGAAGGGGCCGCTATTCATGGATCTTCCCAGCTTATTAATAACAGCTCACAGCTGTCTGCTTAGCCTTTAATGGTATTAAAAAGGGGGTATCCCCCAAAAAATTATGTGGTGTCCCACCTAGTTTTAATAACCAGCAAAGGCTAAACAGACACCTGCAGGCTGATATTAAAAGGCTGGGAAGGGACCATGGATATTGGCCTCCTCCCTGACTAATAACATGAGCCCTCAGCCACCCCAGAAATTCTGGTGCTTATTCTCGGCTCTTCCCACTTGCCCTGGTGCATTGGCAAGTGGGGTAATGGTTTTGGGGTTGATGTCAGCTGTTTGATGTTTGCTGACATCAAGCCCAGGGGTTAGTAATGGAGAGGCGTGAATAAGACATCCCGATTACTAACACCATTAGTTCAAGTAAAAAAACTCACACAGAGCAAAGACCTTTGTTTGAACAAAACACTCAATGACCCTCTTTTACACATTTCTTAAGATCCACATAAAAATTAAAATACAAAGTAATCCTCACCTGTCCGCAGATAATCCATACTGATGATGTCGAACAATGATCCCCAGATCTGCTACATCCGATTGGTGTGTTGAGCGGTTGCATGAGTATGCAACTGCTCAGCACGCCAGCTGGAACTCACTGACAGTAGCCTGAGGACGTTCCTGCAGTGACGAGCGATGCCGTCAATAAGGTTGCAACTTGAAAACGCTTTGCTATTTTCTTATAGCCTACTCTTGCTTTGTGGGCCTCCACCATTTTCATTTTCAGAGTGCTAGACAGCTGCTTAGAAGAACCCATGGCTGCTGTTTTTTGGCACAAGGTTAGAGGAGGCTGGATTTTTATAAAGTTGGGAAATTTGTATCACCTGGCCTTTCCTAATGATAGTGAACAAGCCATAACCTTTAGGGTATGTGCAGATGGTCGGTGTTGGCTGCGCTTTGAACGCAGCATACTTTATGCTGCGTCCAAAGCGCTGCACGCAAGTGAATCTTCATGTGTTCAATGAACCATGCGGATTCACCACATCCTATACATTACAGTGATATAATTTCTCTTGCGGAGACTAGGGTCTCTGCAAGAGAAATTGACATGCTGCGGTCTGTGAAGACGCACTGCATGACCGTCTCCACGGGTGAGCTGCAGGAGCACGGAGCCACATAGTAGACATGGGATTTGTATAAATCCCATCCACTATGCTGTAACATCTGGCCGCTGCAGATTGCACGCAGCGCAAGTGTGCTGCATCCAATCCGCAGTGTTTACTGACCTGTGCACGCACTCTAACAGGCTAATTAAGGTCTGAAACCTTGGTCAAAGTTTTCTGAGCACACAAATCTCCAAGGGTGCCCAAACTTTTGCATCAGCCCATTTTCCTTTGTGTAATTTTTAAAATGTAAAAAATTACAAGATTTTTTTTTGCCTAAAATACAAAGGAAATGTGTCATCTTTAACTTTAGCCCTTTTATAGAGATCATTTCATCTTCAACTTGCTTTACTGTTCACAATAACAATCATTTTTTACCAAGGGGCCTAAACTTTTACATGCCACTGTAAGAGAAACACATCGCTATTTACATTACTCGTAAAACCGCATGGCACTGTACACATAAAGGGATTATTGCCTTCAAGGGTAGGAATGCTGCAGAACAGTCCATGACTCTTACATTCCCTCTTTGGACATGGTCATCCTCGACCATTCTGGAACCTGGAAGACAACGCACAGCATATACAGTGGGGGCCCTTGAAAACGCACACTGCAGCCGCAATACTCGCTGCCTCTGTCAGGCCTGAGGCTGTGGTACTAACCGTGGAGGAGTCATTGCTGGACATGATCTTCCCGCTGAGGGCTGAAATATTGGATGTGACATCTGGTCATCTGGTCAATGACTTTGTGGCACCCCTGAGGGTTCAGTCGCCACAGAGGTACTGCACCTCACCCAGAAGTGTGGCATCTCCTTCTCTCAGGTAAGGAGGAAGTACTGACTTGCAGTGCTGGGGTCCTGGGTTCAAATCCCACCAATGACAACATCTGCAAGGAGTTTGTATGTTCTCCCCGTGTTTGTGTGGGTTTCCTCCGGGTTCTCCGGTTTCCTCCCACACTCCAAAGACATACTGATAGGGAATCTAGATTGTGAGCCCCGATGGGGACAGCGACAATAATGTATGTAAAGCACTGCGGAATATGTTTGCGCTATATAAAGATTATTATTATTAAAGATTATTTCTGCCCGGGACCCCAACACCTGCACTCAACACTGCACTACTCCAGGCCGGCTGGAAGGGCATTATGCACTTCTTTTGCTGCCCTGTCCCTGGCTGGAGTGGGGGGAACCAAGGAGAGGGGGAACCAGTAGTGGGTGTGGGTGGAGGACGTAGAACAGGGGAGCACTTAGAGAATAGATATAAAAAAGGAAGCCATCTTAGTTGGAGCAGTGCAGTTCAGCCAGTGAGTAGCAAGGAGAGGAGGGGAGCAGAGTCTCTTCAGGAGCTCTGCTCCATTGTGGGCCTAGTGAGAGAGGCCCAGGAGAGGAGTGGGAGCAAGGGAGGAATTCTCCGGGAACAGAATGGATCCCAGGGGGTACGGTGAGTGCAGGACGGCACCCATACGCCCGAATCTGCCAAGAATCAGAGGGATCAGGCTGCAGGATGGGAACTGGTCCCTGTACCAGCCGTGTTACTCCAGGTCTCGGCTGGAAAAACCGGAGTCTTCTGCACTTCCATGGTGCAGTTGCCACAGCCTCACCCTAGTCGCCGTGAAGGGCATCAAGTAGGTCCGGGAACTCCAGGTTGCCCAGAAGGGACTTCAGAGCACCCGATCGGGACTGTGTGTGGGGAGCGCAGGGCAGGAGTAAGAAGACACAGCGCGGGAAGTCAGTCAAGGAAGGAACATAAGAAAGGGGGTCCCGTTAAGTGCTTCTAATCTACCTGAAGGACTGCTGAACCCCTGCCTGGCAAACGCAGTGCGACGCGGGAGTCTGACACCTGGACAGTGTACCCGAGGAACCTAAAAAGAACTGTGAGTAAACTCGGATGACTGCACTCCACTGTCTCTGTCAGTTATTTCCATCACGCTACCGCGCCTGCACTACAACGCCCAGCATTACCATCTGCAACTACCCTTCCCCGGTGACCCGCTCCACCTGTGGGGAGCAGAAACATCCCAGCTGCCATCCCATCACCCCCGGAGGTCTGCAGCAGCGCCGGTATTCATTACTGGGAACCACAGGTGGCATCACAAGACAAACTGTTAACAAACCCCCTTTTAAAGAGCGACCCCAGAGGATGGGCCCGGGAGCCGACTGCCGTGACATCCTACAAAGAAGGTAAAGGCCCGGGTACCAAGTTTCCCCCCATTTCCCCCCTGGGCGGGTCAACTTCACCACCTCCTGGGTGCTCGAGTTGGGCCCTCACCCATTTCTCCCACTCCTTCTTACCCTCAATGACCTTCACCACCCATCTGGCCTTAACAGGGTCCAGGGCTGGTGTCTCTTCCATGTACTGCTGTGGCCGGGGGATGAGGGCTGTTTCCCAGGCTGATAACACTCCAGGACGCTGAGGTGTACTTACCACCAGGGCTGCCAGCATAGCTTTCAGTCACCCTGCCTGGTCGCAGGATCTTGGCCACGCTGATACTGCTGCCTCCGCCTTGGAATCGGGTTCTGGTTTTGGGGACTGCGGGTGAACCTTTGTCTTGAGGTCAGGCATTGGTTCCTGGGCCTTCCCTGGACCTTCGTTGGTGCCTCTACTGATGACAGTTCACCCGGCTGCATCTCTTGCTCCAGCTGCGTCATCTTCCTTTTCCACTTGACCTTTCCGGGCCCACCGCGGAGCACAATGCCGTAGCACTCCATCTTCTCTTGCCACTTTACCTCCTCACCAACAATGGTCCCAGCCCACTCTGCCGTGGGTGTGCTCTTACGTTGCTCTGCCCATTCTTGGGGGAGGCCACTTCTGGCTCACCTGCCCGTTTCCTGGGAGTCTCCACCCGTTCTCCCTTGACTTGCTGCAATGGGCATGGTTTCTTTTTCTTCCACCGTGCCCTTCTTACGCACACGATGGGACGGGTCCGTCTCACTCTTTCGTGTCACTCACCGACATCTTGCAGTCTCTATCCATTAACCCTATCCTAAAGACTAAACCTATTATTCTCATCTTATCTCCTGTACCGTTGCTAAGCCACTTAACTATATGAACAGTACTTCGCTGTTATAAGTTTTGTCCAAATAGTGTATATACGAGTACTTATATATATCAGTTTATCATAGTGTAAAGCGTTAGAAGTTTCGCACTCCTAATTAGAAGATGTAGTGCATAGAAGGAATATCAATAAGATCCAGAAAGAAAACCTTTGGCACTGTAGATATGACACTTGAGATGCAGAGTAAATTCATTAGTACATTTATTCGCAACCGACATATAGTTTATCATATACTTATCTTTTTTTAAATCTTTAGATATTATTAATAAAGTGTTTAATTGAAAATATAATGAATAAGGTTAATGTCAGATGAAACACATTGATGAAATGATATGTAAAATTAGACTAAGAATGGAGTGGTAATGGTGGACATTAGGACCCTGCGCTCTCATGAGCAGCATAGCTGAGCTCAACGTTCCTTCCAGACACTGGTGGAGTAAACGTGCACAGATACCGTATTACGGAGATCTCCCCTCCTTTATCAGTGGCACCAGGAATTTTATGTGACAGTAACTGGAGGTGGCTATGACCACTACGCATGTAGCCTTACAAGGTTGGTTTTATCTCGTCACATCTTGCATTCAGTGACACACTCCTTCCTGCTTTATTGCTGATGTTTAGGAGTACGGGGGCGACTTGCATAGTGACATGCTTCTGTACATGACACGGATGAGATGGTGTTTTGTTCCTACAGATGGCTGTGATCTCACCCGTACTATAGTGATGGAATACATCAGCCGCCCATCAGATGACAGCTGCAGTGATACAGAATGAGGGGATAGCACTTATGATATCAGACATCAGCCACAACATGTGAGAACCGCTCATATGTTTAAAGGGAACAGACAAGTCCACCATGTACGAGGGTGTGTCTTCAATAACCAATCACAGATCCATGGGCTCCAATCAGAAGGGGTTTTACACCGCAGGCAGTAGTAAAGGGCGCAATGTCCCGCATAGCAGCATTGGTGGTGCCAGACTGCTGTCATTCAGGTGAGGCACACTGAAGCCCTGATTCCTGATCTAAAAGCCGCTGGGATATAGCAGAGCACATCCCATTCATAGCATGATGCTATCTGCTGAGGGACAATAGAAGACAGCTACAGCACATCTAGCATCTCTGCTCAGCAGCGGGGGTGAGCTCCTGTGTTCTCTCCCTTCTATAGTACTGGTTCAGCACCACAGTGGTTGGCACCTCTCCTCTGGGCACTACAGTCCTAGATTCAGCACCACAACGGTGGGCAGCTCTGATCTGGGCAGTACTGTCTAGATTCAGCACCACAGCAGTGGACAGCTTTTATATGGGAAGAACTGTCTAGATTCAGCACCACATCAGTGGACGGCTTGTAACCAGGACATTATAGTAACATTTGGTTCAATACCACAACGTTGGAGGGCAGTGCCATCCAGATTCAGCACCACGCTAGTGGACAGCTCTGGTGCTTCTGGATACAACAGTTTCAGCACTTCTGCCTAGGACAGCTCCAGCATCTTCACCTCTACCTTGAAGGTCCCAGTGCCCGCCAGCCTGTCTATCAGCCGTGCCCGCCTGTCAACCGGCCGTGCTCATCCGCTATGCCTTTCAGCTTCAGCCATCAGTCCCATGGGAGTCGCCTGCTCTCACAAGGTCGGTCCCAGAGTGGCACCTGGTTCACCTTCCCGGTCCCTCCTTGGTTCACAGAGTCGACTAAGCCGCTGTGTGGCCAGGGTCGGTCCGGGTAGGCACTTAGTTACGCCCCTCTGATCCCTCCTTGCATCACAGCACAGAGGTTCAATCACCCGGATTCGTAACAGAATACATTTTGTTATATAATAATTTTGTGTTCAAAGATCAATACTACCTACAGAAGAAAGAGGTGGCAATGGCCGCGGCTTGGGCCCCATCTTACGCCAATCTCTCCTTGGGATTTTGGGAGTGTGAATACATCCGATTCCAGAACATTGAACATACATCATTGGGATCAGTGATATCTTGGATGAGATTCATAGACGATGTGTTGTTTATTTTTCAGGGCTCCCATGAGGAACTTGAAAAATTCTTAAAATATCTCAATGACAATGCATTGATATTAAGCTAACCCATCATACTGATCAAAAGAAAATTGATTTTCCGTATTTGGATATTCATGTTGATGACCATGGACAGTTGCATACAAATATTTATCACAAGATTACTAGTGTCAATGCTTTCTTGCATGCCAAATCAGTCGTCCGGCACATGTAATACAGGCAATGCCGTCCGGACAATTTATTAGGGCACATCGTATTTGTGACCAAAACAAAGCTTTTGAAGAATAGGCATGTGATATGACCAGTAGATACTTACAACGTGGTACAAAATGGAAATTATTCAACAGGCCTACTATCAGGCCAAACACGCCAATAGACAATATCTTCTCATTACTAAAAAGAAAAAGGAATCTGATGGGCATGTTCAATTCATCACGAATTATCATTCGAGGTGGAAGGAAATTACTAATATCATCTCCAAATTTTGGCTAATTCTCCAACAGGATCAGACAATACTTCCTTTTCTATCAAATCGTCCATTGATTATGGCTAAACGTAATAAGACACTACGTGATGTACTAGTTCATAGTCATCATGTACTTGATACATCTTCATATACACTGCTCAAAAAAATAAAGGGAACACTCAAATAACACATCCTAGATCTGAATGAATGAAATATTCTCATTGAATACTTTGTTCTGTACAAAGTTGAATGTGCTGACAACAAAATCATACAAACATCATCAATGGAAATCAAATTTATTAACCAATGGAGGCCTGGATTTGGAGTCACCCCCAAAATTAAAGTGGAAAAACATACTATAGGCTGATCCAACTTTGATGTAATGTCCTTAAAACAAGTCAAAATGAGGCTCAGTATTGTTTGTGGCCTCCACGTGCCTGTATGACCTCCTTACAACGCCTGGGCATGCTCCTGATGAGGTTGCAGAAGGTCTTCTGTGGGATCTCCTCCCAGACCTGGACTAAAGCATCCGCCAACTCCTGGACAGTCTGTGGTGCAACGTGACGTTGGTGGATGGAGCGAGACATGTGTAATAGTGGGGAAGGGCGTAGCCTTCCCTTGGTACTGAGATAGTTAAAGGGAGTGTTCCTACAGTCAGACCTCTCTGAACTGTTGGTAGACCAAGCTAAGGGGTTAGCTTTACTGGTCCGGTCAGTAGAGTAAAGGGGGAACTTAATGCCCGGATCAAGCCTTGCATGATATAGAGCTTGTTCCTGGCATAATTCGTTGTGGGCTGCAGTACCTGTAAACAGCCACAAGATGCCACTGTTCTGAGTGCAGATGTCAGGTTGAGTCTGCTAGCAAGGTTGCAGGCAGTGATGAGTTAATGCTGTGTGATGACAGGTCACAGGGGGTGGGCACATTGGCAAAAAACCTCTGTTTTAGTGTCCAGAGGCCATTAAGAGACAATACGGGGAATCGTGCGGGCAGCCTGACTATAGTGGCTGCTAGGGTAGACGGGAGCTCTACACCCTCAGACAGTGGGATCACTACTGTGCAAGTCTCCTCACGCAAGAGCAAGAGTCCTGTTAGCTGGTCGGAGATACTTATCAGAGGTAGTGAGGACCCGAGGCACTTCTAGTCTGCAGGAAGCAGAAGAATATAAATAGGACTCCAGGCTAGGACGTGGGGGAGATATTTGATCCAGGTCACTGTTAATGTTACAGAAGAGTCCCGTGGACTAGAGATAGAGTCACAGAGATGCTTCACTTAAAGAGGGAACCAGGGCTGAAGATGTTTCCAGTGACTGTGAGAGAGATGATAGCCTGTCGGGCCTTATCCATTATATCTGCCTGTAAATACTGTAAATATTCCTCTTCCCCAAGTAAAGTTCAAGTTCTGGTTAAGAACCTCGTGTCCTCTGAATTTATTGCTGCCCTGGTCCCAGAAGAGAAATGCCTGGAGACAGTCGCGATCGGATGGCTTGAAGTAAGTGAAGAGCACCACATACACAGCCACACTTCAGAGGGAGGACACGTATTGTCTGTAGGGTGCCATAGCGAGTGGGGACTACAGCTCGCCCACGACTACCTCGCTGGGGCACCTTACATTTGGCGTAGTAGGCAGGATGCGAGCTCCTCGCATGAAGAAAGCGGGGAAGAGCCGACGCAGAACACTGAGGAGAAAGTGTTGGAAGGCAAGCGGCCCAAGATGGCGGCCCGAAGCATGGATTCCAAGATGGTGACGACGGCGGTAAAGTCCGGGAGAAGAACCGCCTATCGTGGGAGTGGACGGCGCTGGAGAGCGCTAAAAGATGTCCAGCCCCTACGAGTTCCGGCCCAAAGAGGGATGGGCCCGGCGGTGAAGATGCGTCCCAGGATGGGACGTCCAGAGAGGAACAGGACGCGGCGTAAAGTGAAGCCAGGCCCCGTGAGTATCAGCGCACACAGAGAGGGGGCGCGGCTGAAGGCGGAGCGGCCGAGAGTGACGTGGCAGTCGCTTCAGAAGGCCGGCCTAGGAAGAGGTGGAGCTGGACGCACCGGTAAGCGACCGGCGCCATTTTCTGTCCGACCCGTCAGGAGAAGGAGATCCGGCAGCGGACATCCTGTAAGAATGGCAGCCTCAGAGCCTAACAGCGTGCGAGAGACCGGCGGAGAGTTGGAACCCCTGCAGATTATTACCCCAGGAGCAGCGGCTGGAAGCCGTTCGCCGGCAGGCGCTGCCCGCGAACCGTTGCCTTTACCCCCAGTGGCTGTCCAGTGGGCCACTAGGCCCGATCCGGAGATGGGCCTGCTACTTCATGAGCTTCGTGTATGGAGCTGGAGCCGGATACCGGAGGAGTCGTCCCCCTCGGCTGAGGGAGGAGAACATCCCGGTGGGGCCGGAGCAATAGTTCCAGCGGAGCTAAGGGAAGGTGAGTGGTCCATGCCCCAGCGGCCGGTCACCCCTGTAAAACCTGCCCCAGCAGCCTCGGCGGCAACAGAGGCCCTCAGGCCCTCAAGAGCCGGAGCAGAAGAGAAGCCCCCTAAAAGAAAGGCCCCGCAAGAGAGCTTTTGGTCATTGGCCTTGGAGGCCCTACATTCCCCCTCCACAGAGCGGTACACCAAGCCCGGAAGTCCACAGTGGGCCACCCGCGACCCTTCGATGACATCGCGGGAGCAGCGGCGGTGGACCGACACCTTCTTAAGAGGCTGGCTAGAGGGGTCCAACGTGGCGCGGAGGGAGTCAGTGGAGGACTCCCAGACCCAGGGGCGGGTTGTGGAGTTCTGTGTCCGCGAGGGATACGGGTTCCTCAAGGAAGAGTGGACCGGGCATGAGGTGTTTGTCAGCCAGGAAGCCGTCAAACGCGAATACCTGCCCGATCGCCTCCACAACCTGCATGAAGGGGAGATTGTTTACTTTGTGAAATGCGAATGTGCAAGGGGGTGGTACGCGGCTGCGGTCACCCGCCCATATAAATGGGAGGACGTCCTGGAAAAGGACAGGCAGGTCTTCCGGCGAAGAGCTGAGAGGGAGGCTCGGCAACATCGGGCTAGGGAAGCCCCTGGAGGATTCGTGTCCCCTCCCAAGGCCGGCATCCCACAGGAAGAAGAGTCCGGACGCCAGCAGCGGGGAGATGGCGTCGAAAAAGAGGAGGATGTCCCGGGTTGTAGTAGGGCTGACTCTCCCAGTGAGGCTGTAGGCTCAACCACCAAACACCCAGAAGGGGCTGAGGCGGTTAGTCGTGGAGTCGCCGAAAGGACTCAGGCTGCTGTCAGTCAGGAGGTTCACAACTTCACCGTGACTAGCTACGGCCCCACACAAATTGGCTGTGGCAGCGCCACCTCCTCGGATGAGGACCCCGGGCGTAGCCAATACCCTGACCAGCCCTGGAGGTGGAAGAAGCCACCTTCCTCTACAGCATGGGCCGCCTTAATGAAGGAAAGAAAGGAGGCCCGAAAGAAGTGAGCTGGCTGAAAGGTCCGTTGACCTTCCACTTTCCTCTTTAGGACCCATAGATGGAGGTCCTGTCTGCAGTTTGGGACTGTTACCCAGTGGGGGTGGAGTGCCCCATGTTGATTTAAGTTGAAAAAAAAAAAAATGTAGGACTGTTCCCCTACCTCCCAGGCCAGGAAGGCCTTAAGCAGCACCCAAAAGTTGTATGCCCAGGAGAGCTGCTCTTTTGTTTTTTACTTTTTATTTTTTTTTTTTGCTGTTGCGCCTGTTGCGCCTTTTTCTGCTGGAATTTACAATGCTGAGGCACACCTTGAGGATGGATATCCTCCAAACCTAAGAGACTTGCGGCCTAGCGGGAAGAACCGGTGACCCCCGCTAGGGCCAAGAAGAAAGAGACTCACAGGGTGTTACCTGTGACTGTGTGCCTCAGAATGCAGCCCTCGAAGGAGATTGGGGGCTATTGAGGTGTTGGCCTGCCCTAAAAATATGGACATGGACATTGCGTTTCCAGGGTCCTTACCAAGAAGGACCGGTACCTCTGAAAAGTTGATAATGGACTGTCCTGAATTGCTGTTCCGGGGCCCTTAACCGAGAAGGGCCGGTCTTCCATCCAAGAAGATGACCTCAGGACCAGTCGTTTGCTAAAATGTTTTAGTAAAATTTAGTAATGTGATATAATGTCATAGCTGCTGATTTGTGTTTATTGTTTAGTGTGGTCGGGGACGACCAACATTAAATTGTCGGGTAATGTAATAGTGGGGAAGGGCGTAGCCTTCCCTTGGTACTGAGATAGTTAAAGGGAGTGTTCCTGAAGTCAGACCTCTCTGAACTGTTGGTAGACCAAGCTAAGGTGTTAGCTTTACTGGTCCGGTCAGTAGAGTAAAGGGGGAACTTAGTGCCCGGATCAAGCCTTGAGTGATATAGAGCTTGTTCCTGGCTGTAACATACCTGGCGGCGTCCTTGCATAGTGGTCCATCTCCCACTGTGCAAGAGCGCGCACTTGATCTCCAGTCCAGGGTGTCTCTCTGGCTTCCCTCCATGCTGTCTGTTTGCTTCTGTGTCTGCTGCTTATGGGCGGCGCCCGATCACTTCCTGCTTTTTGTACCTGCTGCAGGCACACCCTTTGTGCGTCCTCAGCCTATTGCTGTCTGTCACCTGGTATTTAAACCAGCTGCCCCATTAACCCATGCCTGAGCATCTTGCCCTGTCAGTTGGCTTTTGTCTCTGACATGCCAGGTCCTGTCTATGTTACCTGTCTTGCAGTATCTGTTCCCATGTCTGTACTGTGTCCTATCTGTGTACCTTAACCTGCAGTCTGTACTCGTTCCTTGCCTGTTCGTTCCGCCTTCCTGGAGGCTGCATTTCCAGGCCAGTCTGAACACGCTCCTTGCCTGTTCGTCCCGCCTCTCTGGGGGCCGTATTCCCAGACCCGCTCCTGTATCCCGCTGCAGTGTCGGTCTCCTCCGTACACTCAGTTCCAGTCTGAACTCTCTCCTATCTTTTACCTGTTTTTTCTCTATGTCCGTTCCTTTCCTTTTTCTGCAGAGTCTGAACTCGTACCTACTCCTGCTCGTTGTCACTGTACTTCCGTTTGTGAGTTTGTGGTCCACTCGCTACTTCTCTGCAAGTACCCTGTGGGTATCTGGTTCTGCCTTTCCCTTCTAGTCTGTTCCGTGTGAACAGAGCCCTGTTCCTTCCGCGTCTGCGGTTTTTGCTTTGCTCTACTCCGTCCACCGCGTCTGCGGTTTTCGCTTTGCTCTGCTCCGTCCACCGCGTCTGCGGTTTTCGCTTTGTTCAGCTCTGTCCACCGCGTCTGCGGTTTTCGCTTTGCTCAGCTCTGTCCACCGCGTCTGCGGTTTTCGCTTTGCTCAGCTCTGTCCACCGCGTCTGCGGTTTTCGCTTTGCTCAGCTCTGTCCACCGCGTCTGCGGTTTTCGCTTTGCTCAGCTCTGTCCACCGCGTCTGCGGTTTTCGCTTTGCTCAGCTCTGTCCACCGCGTCTGCGGTTTTCGCTTTGCTCAGCTCTGTCCACCGCGTCTGCGGTTTTCGCTTTGCTCAGCTCTGTCCACCGAGTCTGCGGTTTTCGTTTTGCTCAGCTCTGTCCACCGCGTCTGCGGTTTTCGCTTTGCTCAGCTCTGTCCACCGCGTCTGCGGTTTTCGCTTTGCTCAGCTCTGTCCACCGCGCCTGCGGTTTTCGCTTTGCTCAGCTCTGTCCACCGCGCCTGCGGTTTCGAATTTGTCTCCCAGTCTGTACTGGACCCTACCCAGCTTGTGCTCTAGTCTGCCTGTTCCTGTATTCCCCGGTGTGGGTCAACAGCCGTGTCCGGAGTCTGACCTGGAGAAGACCCTGGTTCCTCTGCTCGGTTCTTCCCTGGTGCACTGGCGTCGTATGCCGTCGTGCGACCTTGGTCGGATCGGGCAGATACTTAGTTACGCCCCTCCAGGCACTCTCCGGTTCATGGCACAGTGGAATCACTACATAAACACGCACACGCCAGTCAGTCCGGGCGTGTGCATTACACTGGCATAATTCGTTGTGGGCTGCAGTACCTGTAAACAGCCACAAGATGCCACTGTTCTGAGTGCAGATGTCAGGTTGAGTCTGCTAGCAGGGTTGCAGGCAGTGATGAGTTAATGCTGTGTGATGACAGCTCACAGGGGGTGGGCACATTGGCAAAAAGCCTCTGTTTTAGTGTCCAGAGGCCATTAAGAGACAATACAGGGAATCGTGCGGGCAGCCTGACTATAGTGGCTGCTAGGGTAGACGGGAGCTCTACAACCTCAGACAGTGGGATCACTACTGTGCAAGTCTCCTCACACAAGAGCAAGAGTCCTGTTAGCTGGTCGGAGAAACTCATCAGAGGTAGTGAGGACCCGAGGCACTTCTAGTCTGCAGGAAGCAGAAGAAGATAAATAGGACTCCAGGCTAGGACGTGGGGGAGATATTTGATCCAGGTCACTGTTAACGTTACAGAAGAGTCTCGTGGACTAGAGATAGAGTCACAGAGATGCTTCACTTAAAGAGGGAACCAGGGCTGAAGATGTTGCCAGTGACTGTGAGAGAGATGATAGCCTGTCGGGCCTTATCCATTATATCTGCCTGTAAATACTGTAAATATTCCTCTTCCCCAAGTAAAGTTCAAGTTCTGGTTAAGAACCTCGTGTCCTCTGAATTTATTGCTGCCCTGGTCCCAGAAGAGAAATGCCTGGAGACAGCCACGATCGGATGGCTTGAAGTAAGTGAAGAGCACCACATACACAGCCACACTTCAGAGGGAGGAAACGTATTGTCTGTAGGGTGCCATAGCGAGTGGGTACTACAGCTCGCCCACGACTACCTCGCTGGGGCACCTTACACATGATGTCCCAGATGTACTCAATCGGATTCAGGTCTGGGGAACGAGCGGGCCAGTCCGTAGCTTCAATGCCTTCATCTTGCTGGAGCTGCTGAGGCCTCATGAGGTCTGGCATTGTCCTGCATTAGGAGGAACCCAGGACCAACCGCACCAGCATATGGTCTCACAAGAGGTCTGAGGATCTCATCTCGGTACCTAATGGCAGTCAGGCTACCTCTGGCAAGCACATGGAGGGCTGTGCGGCCCTCCAAAGAAATGCCACCCCACACCATTACTGATCTACTGCTAAACCGGTCATGCTGAACGATGTTGCAGGCAGCAGATCGCTCTCCACGACGTCTCCAGACTCTGTCACGTCTGTCACATGTGCTCAGTGTGAACCTGCTTTCATCTGTGAAGCGCACAGGGTGCCAGTGGCGACTTTGCCAATCGTGGTGTTCTGTGGCAAATGCCAAGCATCCTGCATGGTGTTGGGCTGTGAGCACAACCCCCTTCTGTGGAGGTCGGGCCCTCATACCACCTTCATGGAGTCGGTTTCTAACTGTGTGTGCAGACACATGCACATTTGTGGCCTGCTGGAGGTAATTTTGCAGGGTTCTGGCAGTGCTCCTTCTGTTCCTCCTTGCACAAAGGCGGAGGTAGCAGTCCTGCTGCTGGGTTGTTGCCCTCCTACGGCTCCCTCCACGTCTCCTGTTGTACTGTCCTGTCTCCTGGTAGCGCCTCCAGCCTCTGGACACTACACTGACAGACACAGCAAACCTTCTTGCCACAGCTCGCATTGATGTGCCGTCCTGGATGAGCTGCACTACCTGAGCAACTTCTGTGGGTTGTAGAGTCCGTCTCAAGCAACCACAAGTGTGAAAGCACAACCAACATTCAAAAATGACCAAAACATCAGCCCAGAAAGCATTGGTACTAAGATGTGGTCTGTGGTACCCACCTGCAGAACCACTCCTTTATTGAGGGTGTCTTGATAATTGCCAATAATTTCCATCTATTGTCTATTCCATTTGCACAACAGCATGTGAAATTGATTGTCAATCAGTGTTGCTTCCTAAGTGGACAGTTTGATTTCACAGAAGTTTGATTTACTTGGAGTTATATTCTGTTGTTTAAGTGTTCCCTTTATTTTTTTGAGCAATGTATATTTGTCTCAAAGGGCCCCAAATGGGGCACATGGAAGTGTGGCAACTGCAAAGAGTGCAGATATATTGAAAAAATGAATACCTTTCCGGATTCGATGGGTGAGTAGGCTTACAAGATTCAGTATTTCATTAATTGTAGAACATCTATGGTCATCTATCAAGCCACATGTTTCTGTGGACTCATCTATATTGGTATGACAACTCGGGAGCTTTGGAACACATCAAAAATATTAGGGCAGCGGAGAAAATCTGTCAAGGTGGGTGCTATTTCTCAACCTAAACCTTTGGCGAGACAGTTTCGGAATTGCTACCCTCATCAATGTCATCTCTTACGTGTCAAAGGGATTGCCCGCCTGTATCCTGGGAATAGGAGGGAAAATCTAGCCAAAAAGCTGGCCCAGATTGAATAAATAAATAATAAATAAAGGCACAAGCATAGTCCTGGAGACCATCCAGAAGACAGTCAGTCAGCCTCTGGAAGGTCGCGGGGGCATTCTTCATCCCAAATGGCATAACCCGAAACTGGAATAAGCCAAACGGGGTGACAAATGCAGACTTGGGAATTGCATCAGTACTTAGGGGGATCTGCCAATAGCCTTTGCATAGATCGATGGTGGTCAAATACTTTGCCCCAGCCAGCCGGTCTAACAACTCGTCCACACGCGGCATGGGATACGCATCCGTCACAGTTTTCTCATTTAGCTTGCGATAGTCTACACAAAACCGGGTAGTCCCATCTTTCTTAGGCACTAACACTACAGGGGACGCCCAGGGACTATCTGACTCCTCAATGACCCCTAAACGCAACATCTCCTGTTTCTCTTGTCGCATCCCTTCTCGTACAGACTCCGGGATGCGGAAGGGGGCTTGTCTCAGGGGGGTCTGATCTTGTGTCTCAACCTTGTGTTGCGCAAGTCGGGTGAACCCCAGTCTCTCTGAGAACATCCTCTGCCGCTGCTTCAGCAATGTCTCAGCCTGCTCTCTCTCCCGGGCCCCTAGGTTTTCTCCTAAGTGTACCTGGTCCCAGGTTTTCGTCTGAGTCCTCTCACCTAAGACATCAGGCAAGGGGAGTCCGGCTAAATCCTCTGCTTCGGGTGCGCAGATGGCAGCTACCTCTTCAGGGCACTCCCGGTAGGGCTTCAGCATATTCACGTGGAACATGAGGATAACCTTGGGGTCGTCACAATCGGCGACATTGTAGGTGGTGTCGGCTATTTTCCCCACTACCCGGTAAGGCCCCTGCCAGGCGGCCTGGAATTTGTTCAGCCTAACCGGTTCTAGTACCAGGACCTTCTGTCCTATCTCGAAGGTGCGTTCTCTAGCCCTCTGATCGTACCATATGCGCTGGCGCCGCTGGGCCGCCTGCATGTTCACACGCACAGCTTGAGTCAACTCCTGCAGGCGGTCCCGGAGTTCCAGCACGAAGGGCACGATAGGGGTTCCTGCTATGGTTTCCTCCCCTTCCCAGAGCTCTTGCACTAAGTCTAGGGGCCCCCTCACCCGCCTACCATATAACAGTTCAAATGGGGAGAACCCCGTAGATTTTTGGGGCACCTCCCGATAGGCGAACAGGAGGTGCGGCAAGAATTTCTCCCAGTCCCTGTAGGTCCGGGTGAACGTCCCAATGAGTTGTTTTAACGTTCCGTTAAAGCGCTCACACAACCCGTTGGTTTGCGGGTGGTATGGGGCATTCTAATGGACTTTACACCACACAGTCTCCACAGTTGGCTGGTCACCTCTGCCGTAAATTGGGTGCCCTGATCCGAGATAATCTCCCGGGGAAATCCAACCCGTGAGAAAACCTGGAGCAGGGCAGCCACCACCGTCTCTGCCAGTATGTTAGGTAAGGCAACCGCCTCTGGATGCCGCGTGGCGTAATCTATCACTGTCAATATATACCTTTTCCCTGACGGACTGGGTTTGGCTAACGGCCTTATCAGATCGACCGCTACTCGGCTAAATGGCTCCTCCACAATGGGAAGGGGGTGTAATTTGGCCTTGCAGCAATCTCCCCTCTTGCCAATGCGCTGGCAACTGTCGCAGGTCTGGCAGTACTGACGAACATCATGGGTTACCCCTGGCCAAAAGAAGTTTTGCATCAGACGATGCCTGGTGCGGCTGACTCCGAGGTGCCCCGCCAAGGGTATGTCATGAGAGATTCGCAGCAACTCCTGCCTATACTTTTTGGGAACTACCAGCTGTCGTTTTACAGTGGGGCTCGTCCCTGAGTGAGTTTGCTCTGTAGCCCTGTATAGGAGTCCCTGATGCCATATAAACTTTTCACCTTCCAGTACCCCTCTCCCCTCTTATGCCTTCCCGCGATACCCCTGCAATGAGGGATCCTCTAGTACCTCCCTCCTAAATTCTGTTGTGGTGTCCCATGAAATGAGTCTGGCTATGGGAATACGTGAAGGGCTGTAGTGTCTTACCTGGGCCTCCTCCGAGTGTGATTCCCCCTCCGCAGCTCGAGCTTGTCTCCGGGTAGTCACAGGATATGTCTGAGCCAGGGGGGCAACCGAGAAGGAAGACAACATGGGCCCCAAGTCATTTCCCAGCAGGACGTCTGCAGGCAAATCCTTCATCATGCCGACCTCGACAAGGCCATCCCCGACCCCCCAGTTCAGGTGAATCTTGGCCGTGGGCAGTCGATGTATGGCTCCCCCTGCTACACGGACCACCACTGTCCGACCCGTCTTTTGGTCTTGGGCGAGATGCGACTTCACAAGTGTCAGAGTAGCTCCGGAATCTCTTAATCCTTGCAGCCGTTTACCATTAATCCACACCGACTGTCGATGTTGTTGTCGATTATCCGCCTGGGCTGCCTGCACAGGGTCCACTTCATGCAGCACTCCCTCTATCTCTTCCATCCCATAATTAGCCATAGCCACCGATGCCGGGTCGGCTTCGCCTTGGTAGCAGTGTACAGCGGCCTGGTTGAAGGTATTCGTTTCTGGTTTTGGCCACTGGGTGCGCTGGGTCCAGTTGGGACAGTGTCTCTGCAGGTGACCCAGCTGATGGCAGGTGTGGCATCGCACCCCAGAAGGACTCTGGTAGGCCGGGGTATTGGTGGGTTCCCCGCCAAGCTTCTGTGGTTTAGGGGCATCCAGACCCATGGGAGGGCCCCTTGAGACAGTTTTGGACCCTGACAATTGGACCCTCCTGGCATCATAATGTTCATCGGTCAACCATGCGGCCTCCTCAAGAGTCGTTGGTCCCGAAGCCATTTTTGCGTCTCGGGAGTTAACCCAGTAAAGAATCGTTCTAACGCGATGAGCTGTAGGATGTCCTCCTTCGTGTCTGCTTTGCTACCTTGTACCCACTGTAGCAGTGACCGCCATAGTTTACAGGCCCATTCAGCGTGGGTATCCGTTTCCCGTTTTGTGGTTTTGCAGAATTTTTGACGGTATGCCTCTGGTGTTAGTGCATACCGGGCCAAGATCACTTCTTTGACTCGCTTATAGTCCATACAGTCCTTATCCGATACAGTGCGATAGGCATCCGCTGCCCGGCCTGTCAGCTTGCTGGCCAGAATCTGGACCCAATCCTCCGGCTCCACTTTATGAAGGGTACACTGCCGCTCAATGTCCTGCAGAAAGCCATCAATGTCTTCCTCTGCCTCCCCCAATGTCGGAAGGCATTGTATTGGATCTTTTTGTGGCTTACCCCTGCTGGTACCGGGGAGGAAGCCAGGGCTCCCCCTGCTCACTGTATCTCCTCTCTCCGTTCTGCCATCTCCATCTTGGCTAGCTCTATCTTGGTCCGCTCTGCCATCTCCATCCTGGCTAGCTCCATCCGCTCTGCCCTCTCCATCTCTATCTTTTTATCCAGATCAGTACACACATCAGCCATCACCTTATCTATGATCTGTACTGCCGGGTTGGGAGCATAAAGTGCCAGTCTGCTCTTTACCTCCCTCTGGAATTCAGTCTCTTCCACGTTCCCACTGGAGGTTGTTGCGTTGTCGAGCTCCATAATGGCTGCTATCAAATCCGCTTTTGTTTTGTTGCTGGCGGATAACCCTCGAGCTTCCACAAGGTCCTTCAACGTATTCCTCTTTAGCTTCTGGTAGATGTCTTCCATTCAGTCCTTGGCTCCTGAAGAAGATGGACCGCATCCCACCGCTGCCACCAGTGTGACGGGAGCTAGTTACACCATCCACAGATGTCCAATCTTCTTCTGTAGGCCCCTGACATGGAAAGGCTTTTCTTACACTGGGATATATAAAATATGACTATCGCACAGTGTCTCCAAGATGAACTTAACTTTTATTCTCACAAGCAGGTTTTATAGAGAATCACAAAGGCTATTTTTAGCACCCATTGTTCTCACCAGATAATACCCACAGTAGGCTCCCAGACAGCAGTTATGCAACAACCCATTAATCAGCACATTGTCTGTTTGCCACTGCTAAGTGAGCACAGGAAGGTGGGGGCCAGGAGTGCTTCAGTCACATCACAAAATGTCCAACAATATGTGATCCACAATATTCACCCCACTTTATAACATTATGTCCCATTAGCTGCATAGGCGCTACGACAACCCCCATGTATCAAAATCTTGGAGTACGGGGTTGATCCATCACAGTACGTAATAATATGTACAAATTAAACTTTTTATGAACTTATTTCTGTATTCTTTTTTGCATTATGACATTTGATATTGCATGGTGAGCACTTTTACTGTTCATCCTATGATTTGGATAGGCATAGTTCCATACATATATAAATTTTCCTTTTTGCTTAAATAATGTAAATACATTTGGATATGCACATACATATATACAGTACAGACCAAAAGTTTGGACACACCTTCTCATTTAAAGATTTTTCTGTATTTTCATGCTTATGAAAATTGTACATTCACACTGAAGGCATCAAAACTATGAATTAACACATGTGGAATTATATAGTTAACAAAAAAGTGTGAAACAACTGAAAATATGTCTTATATTCTAGGTTCTTCAAAGTAGCCACCTTTTGCTTTGATGACTGCTTTTCACACTCTTGGCATTTTCTTGATGAGCTTCAAGAGGTAGTCACCAGAAATGGTGTTCCAACAATCTTGAAGGAGTTCCCAGAGATGCTTAGCACTTGTTGGCCCTTTTGCCTTCACTCTGCGGTCCAGCTCACCCCAAACCTTCTCGATTGTTTTAGTATCGCCATATTTTGAGAGCTATACTTTTTCCATATTTCGGCCGACAGAATCATGTGAGGGCTTGTTTTTTGCGGGATGAGTTGACATTTTTATTGGTACCATTTTTGGGTACGTGACATTTTTTGATCGCTTTCTATTCCGTTTTTTGGGAGGTAAAATGAACAAAAACCAACAATTCAGGAATTGTTTTTTGAGTTTTTTTTTATGCCGTTCTGCGTGTGGTAAAATTGATAAGACAGCGTTATTCTTCGGGTCAGTACGTTTACAGCGATACTACACTTACCGTATATCTTTTTTTATGTTTTGGCGCTTTGACACAATAAAACTATTTTATAGAAAAAATATTTTTTTTACATCGCTTTATTCTGAGAGCTATAACTTTTTTATTTTTTGGCTGATGGAGCTGTATGGTGGCTTTTTTTTGCGGAACAAGATGACGTTTTTTATTTCCATTTTGCTTTTTGATTGCATTTTATTCCACTTTTTATTTGGCACACATGATGAAAAAGCATAGTTTTTTGCTCCGCTTTTTATATATTTTTATTATGGTGTGCACAGAAGGAGTTAATTAGTGTGACAGTTTTATAGATCGGGTTGTTTCAGACGCGGCAATACCAAATATGTGTACTTTTTATGTTTTTGCATAAAAATACGAATTTATTGGTTTAATATTTTATTTATTTATTTTTATTTATTTTGTGATTTTTTTTAACAGTTTGAAAACATTTTTTAGACTTTTTTTTTACATTTTTACTTAGTCCCTGTATGGGACATTAATTTTTATTTTTCTAATCACTGTTCTCATGCAATGCAATAGACATGTATTGCATTGCATGAGAGCTCTGCTGACAGTTTAAAACTGTCATTATCTCCTGCTAGACTTCAGCTGCAGGCTGAGTCTAGCAGGACACCGTACATGGCAGACCCGGAGGCGGTCATCTGACCTCCGGCTGCCATGACAACGGCAGGTCCTGTCAGACATCAGGGGGCCGTCGGAGAGGTAAGTGGACGACCCCCTCTCCTCTCACTATCTTCTAAATGCCGCGATCGCTATAGATCGCGGCATTTAGAAGATAGCAAAGGGTTAACATCATTGGGACCTGATCTAATCATTGGGACACGATGGCTGATGTATAGAACTCAGATTTAAGAAAAATGATTATCGATTATTAATTAACATTCCAAATGAATTTCCATAATTAACCATTTAACATTTCCCCCTTTTTTGAGGATGACAGAGTTCAACTGAAAATCCTCAAAAGAAGATAGGTTCATCATTAGGATAACAATCATTTTTCCTTCTTCCTTGGCAATATCATTAAATTTCCATAATAATAATAATAATAATTATAATAATAATAATATCGGATTATTGTTATATAATGATGTGAATTCATGTTATGGTAAGCCGTGACTAATATTCATTTAACATGTATAATTATACTTCCCTATATCTAAATTGAAGCAATCGCTTGTCCAATCGTCATCATCTGATGTCATCGGGTCGTCGTCTCGTCTTCTTCTTGGTTCTTTTATAACACAGTCTTTAGATGAAAACTCCTTTGAAATAAATTATAGCGTGTAGATATTGTACAGTCCATAATTGTGTTCATTATTGTGCAGTCCATAAACTGTACTCTTTATTAGAAAGATCATGTGTCAACTGATAAGAAAACGAAGTCCATGGATGAAATGTAGCTTTAATATCTGTGCGATGTCACCTGGACTTACGTTGTCTTTGGATAGTTCTGGAATCCACTGTGTCGTCCGCACTGGTCTCGTGTCACTTTTGGAACAGATGTGACGTCTTTGGTCAGTAAAGCAAGGGTTAACTTGACACTTCCCTGCTTTATATAGCACCATAACCAGTACTCAATCCTTTATATACAGGACACATATGCCAGGTATTACCTGTTCACCAGCTTTCATTGAAGCGTTGCAGGTGATGAGAAACCACTGGAACGTGATGAAACTTGAGCACAACACAGTACATATAGGATCATCGTCCTCTGCCGTCCTGGTGATCAGTGGTGTGAATTGTATCTGACACAGTCTATTATCACTCAGCATTCACACCTGTTACCTTCTGAGACGTCCGGATATCAGTTGCTTCTTCTTGTAACTTTTGGGAATCTCTTTGATTTATAAATATGAAAAGTCTTTATTAAGATAGAATTCATAATTGCGATGTCTTGATTGAAGTCTTCATTCCCTAATCTGATACCAAATCTGGCAGTTTTTCCTAACCTATAATATCACAGCGTACCATAGCAATCAATAATATCCATCTAATTATCATCAAAACGTTAAAATAAATTATGTTTGGAATAATAAACAATAATAGATAATAATTCAATGAAGTTCTCCATGTGATAAAACATTTTTATGCCATAGGTGTAATTACCTTTTCCAACCCATAGGTGTCAGTGTGTTTTGAAACAACAAGTGTTTATATCTTTATTAAACCAATAATATCAAAGAATGTATACTCCTGAACCAAAATGAATAAATATATGAATGTATGAATGAATGAATGAATAAATGAATGAATGAATTGTTGTGTTTACTCAGAAAATGTAAACATTTTTTTCCTTAACAATATATATTTAATGAAGCAATACTCTTGTATTAGACATTACTTTATTAAATATTAATGTGTTTTCTCAGTTAAAATATTGAACTGAATTAAAATCAAAAATTGAGAATTAAAAATGAAAAATGGAAAAATAAGAAAATAAGTAAGAATAAAATTTTAAAAATGAAAAATAAAATTAAGAAGAAAAATAAGAATAAAAATAAAAATAAGGCCTTTAAATTTTAATGACAAATGCAGAGTAATTATATTCTCCATAAAAAAATACCCTTATATCTCCATTATCTGGATGATTTCATATTTGTCATAACCTTGTATCACCAAAAAATATTAAATTATTAAACTATGCAACTTTGCATGTAACACCCTTCTTAATTATATCATTGTACCTTATTATTGTTTCTTCTTTATTAAAATGTGTAAAAAATAAGTATTGATCAAAAGTGATTATGTAATCAGGATCAAAAACACATTTTCCCCCTTAATACCAAAAAATATTATTTTATAAAATTTATGTATATATCAGAACCAAATTAAAAATAATTATTCTTCTAGAAATATTGTGCATAAATTTCATATCGATGAGTAGCATAGATTTGTCTAAAGAGAGGTGTGTACCTATTTAGGTAACCATTAAAAATAATATCATAGTTACTCAAGAATATTATCATGTGGAAAATTATTCTAAATATAAATTTGCTTTGTAAACCATTTTGATGTGTGGTTGCCCTTATCCACTATTAGTTAAATCAAGAAATAATAATTATTAAAGAAATATAGAAGTATATATATTATGTAGATAATACCTAATTATGTATTATAATTTTTCTCAGAATTAAATATATTTTTGTACCTTCACATAAAGAAACATTTTTTTTTCCAAACATACAAACGTACGAGGCCTCTGTCACATCAATCACACTTAGCAGCTGCTGATTTACTCATCTGTCACCTTCACAGATCTGTTCAACTCAAACATTCCACATAAGAAGTTTTATATATATATATATATTTAACCCAAAATTGTTGTATCCCAATTTATTAATGCGCATTGTCATATCAATATTTCTTTGAATATTCCCCAAATACATATTATATAATATGAGAGTAAGTATTTGAAATTTCAAACACTTGAAAAAAAAACTTTTGTCTTGCAAAAAAATAGAAATGTCCTTAGGTTCCTTTTTTTTTTTACTCACTGGCTGCCCGGTCTTAAGTTACATCAGCTGAAAATAGAATGAATGGGATCTATACTATTAGCTCAAAGTTCAAAGGCCGCAGCTGTCACACGTCATGCTGTAAAGGCTGCTGGTTAAAACGAACACTTCATGCACAGAAAATATTAATTCATAAGTGCTACACATAATAATCCAACTAGTTATATTGTTATTATTTTAAAATGTTATATTCATAAAATCATGCAATTTTTTCCACTTCCTGTGTGACTAAAGAAATAAATCCATTTTAGAGTTGTTTGATCAAATCCTGCTTTGGAATGAAAACTCTAAGGAAATATAAGAAAACAAAATTAAATATCAAATTCATACAGAAACAGAATTATTTAAATATCTTATACATATATTGGTTGGTTCTAATGTAATTCAAAATATTGTTACTTAAATTTATATATGAAGTTCTAATTTATTAATTAATATATATATATTTTATAAACATATATATAAATACAATTATACACAATCTCTACTTAGACAAGTGTATATATATATATATATACATACATGAACTACTAGAAACTATGTAACTACAATTTTACTGCATAAGATTATAAATAAATATTGAGACATTGTATAACATTTTGATACAACATTATAATTACAGTTTTTCCTTAGCCATTCCCTAAACCAAATCTTCTGTCTCTCTCAAATATCTCCAGGAACGCCCTATTTAGGAAAGACATTTTTCTATCCTTCAAAACCTCAGAGAACTGTCTGTTCTTCTGTCCACATTCCATGACGTCACTGTGAGCCGGTCGTCTCACCTGTCTCTGTTCATCAGTTTCAGCCATTTTCCTTTTTAGAGAATCACAGTTCTGACTGAGAAATAACTCATTCTGTGAAGAGATTGATTTTTCAATCATTTTATATGGCTTATAACATATATGAAATCTTCTGCGTATTTGATAGAGTTCACTATGGGGATGACTCAGTCTAGGAGAGTTTGATATTGGCTTTTGGTAAGATTTTACCTTTTCTGGTTTTATAAAATTAACTTGATTTATTTTCTTTGCACGATTCTCATGTTTTCTAACAGAATCCAGCAACTGCACACATTTGAATAGGGATTCTTTTTGTGACGCTATAACTCTAGATACTGGATCTAGGAATTTGAATTTTTGTACAAAAGTTTTTATCATATGTTGTACTTTTCCATTTTTGATAAGAGCTTTGTACAACCGTTCAAATATGGACATGAATGTATATGTACATTCCTTCCTACCAATCCTTAGTTTCTGCAGATCTTCTATGTTGGGAAAATCCTTTGTGACACAATAAATCAAATATCTTAATCTGTCCGAATCATTTTCCCATCCATTAGGAGAGTCATTTTCACAGGGCATTAAATGTAAACGTCTGGACAATGTCACAGGAATCCATATTTTAAATAATTGATTCCTCTCCTCATTGGATAAATCAAACTTATCAGAGAAGCTCTCAAATATCTCTGAATTTCTACAGGCATGGATTTTGACATCAGATTTTGGCATGATTTTGTATAGTTTTAGTAAATTTTTCCTCATTTTAATTTGTAGTTGAGCCTGGGTAATTCCTGAATTCTCTGATATTTTTAGTGGCTCTTGTACGTCCGTTCCTCCTACGTCACTCACGTCTCCTCCCACATCACCTAATATGTCGGTTTCTCGTATGTCAGTCATGTCTCCTCCCATGTCAGGTTTCTGTATGTCCGTCTCTTGGTCAGACCCAAGGTCACCTTCAGTTACAGACACGTGTCTTACTTCTTGTTCATTTTCAACATTACAGTCAGAATCATTGTCACTATCTGACACTATTTCTACACAATTTTCCTGCTTAGAACTTTCAAGTACAAAATTATGAAA
The DNA here is from genome assembly GCF_046119375.1 of Phyllobates terribilis. Lineage (NCBI taxonomy): Eukaryota > Metazoa > Chordata > Amphibia > Anura > Dendrobatidae > Phyllobates > Phyllobates terribilis. The sequence continues at coordinate 2,471,239 of NW_027362863.1, forward strand.
TACTTGTACAAGATGTAGAATATTCCGCAATTTGTGTTTCTCTCTATTTACCAATTTAGAAGTTAACTGTAAATTCTGCAATTCACATTCTTTGTATAAACTGAGCCACAAAACTTCTATGTCATCTCCTACATTAACTTTGAAATTAATATTACTTTGTTTAGCAAAAGAAGAAATTATATCCATATTTTGCTTACCTTAAGATTCCTTAACTTTTCTTTATCAGCACGTCCTGTCTTCAGTTCGTCTGATTCTGTTCCTTGTTAGTACCTCTGCTTCCTGTTAGTCCTCAGTCTGTAGGCTTCTTTCTGCTTCTCGTGACAAATTAGTGAATTTACTGACACGTGAACAACAGCTGTTCAGCTCGACAGGACTTCCCCCCGTGTTCACGGAAGAAATTCACTTACTTAATTAAAAAAAACGAAAAACAGGACTGGCTGGCTCACCATTGTAAAATAATACTCTTTTCTGTATTATTTTTCCTACTGAGGACTTCGCAAAGTATCAATATCACGATATTCTTATAAAAAAATGTATCGATTTATTCTTGGATTGTCCATTAAAAAGAATCAGATTGCAGCAGGTACATACAATAATTAGTTATAAAGTAATTGTCCATTTGTCCATAATTAGCTTAATTGTTGAGATTCACCCATCTTTCCTTGGATCCTGGCTGGTAAATCATGTCTTTGTCCAGCACGTGTCCAGTCCTACATGTCAGATACTTCTCAGCATGAAGATTCTTCTTCTGTGTCTTGTGGGATGGGCAGAGCAAGAGAGCCCCCCCTTTCTGTACCATGGGCTTTTATAGCCAGTCGTATGGCACACCTGTTCTACATATGGTAGTGAACCAAAAATACACACACAAATAGCGCATGTCAAGTAGACACGATGGCTGAGGCATAGAACTCAGATTTAAGAAAAATGATTATCGATTATTAATTAACATTCCAAATGAATTTCCATAATTAACCATTTAACACCCTTCACCATCTTTACCCCCTCTCTCCAACCCCTTCCCCACTCCCACCTCTGCCGCCGAGCTTTGATCAGTATTTGATCGCCGATCAGTAGCTGATCTTTCTATTTTTGGCAGTTTCTTTGTGCGTCCTACAGTCGCTGAGCGCTGATCAGTGACACACATCACTGATCAGAGTTCGTGCTCGCTTTTGGCCAGGACTTTTTTTCCTGTTCATTTACTCTCCTCCCCCCCTTTGTACCACCTCCATGCGTGTGTCCTGCAGCCAGTGAGCCACTGATCGGTGATGCACATCACTGATCATCATCTGTGCTTGCTTTTGGCCAGGACTTTTTTTTTCCCTGTTCATTTTTTCCCCCATTTTGCACCACATCCGTGCGTGCCTCCTACAACTTACAGGCTTCCACTGAAGGAAAACTCACCACCTCTCATGGCAGCCTGTTCTACTCGTTAATCACCCTCATTGTTGAAACGTTTTTTCTAAAATGTAATCTGTACCGTCTCCCATTCTGTTTCATCCGATTGCTTGTAGCCTTTCTTTGTGCAAATGAGAATGTAGCTGAGCCCTCTACAGTGTGATAGGCCTTGAGATATTTGTAAACAGCTATTAAGTCTCCTCTTAGTCTTCTTTTTTGCAAGCTAAACATTCCCAAATCCTCTAACCGTTCCTCATACCATTCCTCATAGTGAGGGAGAGGATGCCACCTTCCTTTATTCTCCCCCTCCTATTCCTCAAGAGATACCGAACTGCCATACAAACTCCCCATGACCGCAAATGAGCCACCGCCCACCGTTAGTGACCCCCTACGAACTTCACCCCCGAAGATTACAAAATACAGATTCCTGATTTTGTGGTGCAATTAGGAATTGAATTTGACGCTACCAGCCTCACAGAAATCAACTTTTTCAAAGTCTTTTTCTCTGAGGATTTTGTAAACCTCGTGGTGCCCCAGACAAATTTATATGCCCAAAATTTTTGGCCCAAAACCCCACTTCATCATTTTCTAACTGGACTCCCATAAATGCAGTAGAAATGATGGGGCATTGTTCTTCATATGAGGATTGTGTAGAACCCAGAACTTCGGCAATATTGGAGTGTTGATGTTTCACATGGCTATGACTTGTAAACGCTTTGAGCCCATCCACAAATTTTTGCATTACAACTAGTGATGAGCGAGTATGTTCTGTTAACCTTTTTGGCGAGTATGCTCGGTGTTATGTTTGAATTACTCCCGTGTGCATGATTTGCGACTGTTTGACAACTTTAATACATGTGAGGAATGTGTAAGAAATAGACATTCCTTACATGTACTAAAGCTGTCAAACAGTCGCAAATCATGCACACGGGAGTGATTCAAACATAACACCGAGCAGCTGTAACTACTCGGTGCTCGGCCCGAGCATACTCGCCGAAAGGGTTAACAGAACATACTCGCTCATCACTAATTACAGCGATTATGCACAGCGTCCACCCCGAGATGACCCCAACTTTGACCGACTTTTCAAAGTTCAGCCGGTCATTGATCACTTCAGCAATAAGTTTGCTGAAGTTTACATTTCCCAAAGTGACATCTGTGTGGATGAGTTCATAATACTGAAATGTAGGGGAGGCTCAAATTCCAGCAATACCTACCCAGTAAGAGGGCCAGGTACGGAATTAAACTCTACAAGCTGTGTGAGAGTACCTCAGGGTTCACCCACAGATGTAGGGTTTATGAAGGGAACGACACCTGGATTCAATCCTCTGAATGCCCCCCTGTCCTGGGAATGGGTAGGAGAATTGTGTGGGCTTTGGTTCATCCACTGCGGGATCAAAGTTATCACCTCTACATAGATAACTTTTATACCAGCATCCCTCTCTTCATATTCCTGTCTGCCAGAGCTACCGCAGTATTTGGTACTTTCCGCAAAATTCAGAGAGGACTCCCTAAGTCACTAATTGGGCAGCTGCTCAGAAAAGGTGAGAGCAGAGCCCACAGTAACGACAACATGCTGGTGGGATATCCTTTTCTTGACCACCGTACATGGTGATGGCTGCACCCCCACAGCTGTACAAGGTACTTATACACAGGTCCGCAAACCAGACTGTGTACTGAACAAGAAAAATGTGGGGGAAGTTGATCTGTAAGACTATTTTAACAATTCTGTCACCTGCATGCCCATAGTAATAGGTTTAAAATATCCCAGGGGGTGACAGATTCCCTTCAAGAAAGGCTGTATAATGCTATATGTTTTATTTCTTTATTTTACTAATTTATATAGCGCCATTAATTCCACAGCACTTTACAGACATTATGGGCACTGTCCCCATTGGGGCTCACAATCTAGATTCCCTATCAGTATGTCCTTGGAGTGTGGGAGGAAACTGGTGCTCACAATGCATCTAGATAGGTGCCTTGGGGTGTCTAGTTTCCAAAATGGGGTCACTTCTGGGGGAGCTCCAATGTTTTGGCACACAGGGGCTTTCCAAACGCAACATGGTGTCCGCTAACAATTTGAGACGATTTTCCATTCAATTTGTTAGCGGATACCATGTTGAATTTGGAGAGTCCCTGTGTGCCCAAACATTGGAGCTCCCCCACAAGTGACCCCATTTTGGAAACTAGAACCCCCAAGGCACCTATCTAGATTCATAATGAGCACTTGGAACCCCTAGGTGCTTCACAAATTGATTCGTAAAAATGAAAAAGTGAAAAAAAAAAACACTTTTTCATTTTTACGAATCAATTTGTGAAGCACCTGGGGGTTCCAAGTGCTCACTATGCATCTAGATAGGTGCCTTGGGGGGTCTAGTTTCCAAAATGGGGTCACTTGTGGGGGAGCTCCAATGTTTGGGCACACAGGGGCTCTCCAAACGCAACATGGCGTCCGCTAATTATTCAAGCAAATTTTACAATCAAAAAGTCAAATGGCGCTCCTTCCCTTCCGATCCCTGCCGTGCGCCCAAACAGTGTTTTTACCCCACATATGGGGTATCTGCGTGCCCAGGGGAAATTGCACAACAAATTTTGGGGTCCATTTTTCTTGTTACCCCTGTGAAAATAAAAAAAATTGTGTCTAAAGTAACATTTTTGTGAAAAAAGTTAAATGTTCATTTTTTTCTTCCACATTCCAAAAATTCCTGTGAAGCACCTGAAGGGTTAATAAAGTTCTTGAATGTGGTTTTGAGCACCTTGAGGGGTGCAGTTTTTGGAATGGTGTCACTTTTTGGTATTTTCTGTCATAAAGACCTCTCAAAGTGACTTCAAATGTGATGTGGTCCCTAAAAAAATGGTTTTGTAAATTTTGTTGGAAAAATGAGAAATCGCTGGTCAACTTTTAACCCTTATAGTTCCCTAACAAAAAAAAATTTTGGTTCCAAAATTGTGCTGATGCAAAGTAGACATGTGGGAAATGTTATTTATTAACTCTTTTGTGTGACATATCTCTCTGATTTAAGGGCATAAAAATTCAAATTTTGAAAATTGCAAAATTTTCAAAATTTTCGCCAAATTTCTGTTTTTTTCACAAATAAACGCAAGTGATATCGAAGAAATTTTACCACAATCATGAAGTACAATATGTCACGAAAAAAAAATCTCAGAATCAGGGGGCTCCGTTGAAGCGTTCCAGAGTAATTACCTCATAAAGTGACAGTGGTCAGAATTGTAAAAATTGTCCTGGTCATTAACGTGCAAACCACCCTCGGGGGTTAAGGGGTTAAAGTCGAGAATTAGACAGCTATTTGACATTGATTCTCACGATAATTACACCAGTTTCATCAGATTTAAGAGACATAATTAATGAGTTTTGCAGTGCGTAATGTGAAAGTGGCTAACAGATCAACTTTTAAGGTGTACTCCCATCTTAGACATTTGTGTCTGTAGAATATGCCATGAATGTCAGATAAATGCCATTTTCACATTTGTACTTCACACCTTTTTTCAGAATGGGTGTTCCCTATACTGCTTTTACATCTATTCCGGAACTCCCATGGAAATCAATAATGAGGAGCACGAATATTCATGGCCATCTCTCTATTCATTGGAAATTGGAGTGCATCTATCAGACAGTGATGACATATCCTGTGGATAGGCAATAAACTATTTATGGTACAAATACCCTCTCCCCAGATACAGCATGAAGCCGCACGTAGCTCTCTAGATGCAGCATGAGGCCGCACAATGCTCCCCAGATACAGCATGAGGCCGCACGTAGGTCTCTAGATGCAGCATGAGGCCGCACAGTGCTCCCCAGATACAGCATGAGACCGAACGATGCTCCCTAGAAACAGCAGGAGGCCGCACAGGGCTCCCCAGATACAGCATGAGGCCGCACGGTGCTCCCCAGATACAGCATAAGGCCGGACGGCGCTCCCCAGATACAGCATGAGGCCGCACGGAGCTCACCAGATACAGCATGAGGACGCACGGCGCTCCCCAGATACAGCATGAGGATACATGGTGCTCCGCAGATACAGCATGAGGCCGCAAGGAGCTCCCCAGATACAGCAGGAGGCCACACGGCGTTCCCCAGATACAGCATGAGGCTGTACGGCGCTCCCCAGATAAAGCAGGAGGCCGCACGGCGTTCCCCAGATGCAGAATGAGGCTGCACGGTGCTCCCCAGATACAGCATGAGGTCGCATGGCGCTCTGCAGACACAACATGAAGTCGCATGTCGCTCCCCAGATACAGCATGAGGCCGCACGGCGTTCCCCAGATACAGTAGGAGGCCACACGGCGTACCCCAGATACAGCAGGAGGCTGTACGGCGCTCCCCAGATAAAGCAGGAGGCCGCACGGCGTTCCCCAGATACAGAATGAGGCTGCACGGCGCTCCCCAGATACAGCATGAGGTCGCATGGCGCTCTGCAGACACAACATGAAGTCGCATGTCGCTCCCCAGATACAGCATGAGGCCGCACGGCGCTCCCCAGATACAGCATGAGGCCGCACGGTGCTCCCCAGATACAGCATAAGGCCGGACGGCGCTCCCCAGATACAGCATGAGGCCGCACGGAGCTCCCCAGATACAGCATGAGGCCGCACGGCGCTCCCCAGATACAGCATGAGGCTACACGGTGCTCCGCAGATACAGCATGAGGCCGCAAGGAGCTCCCCAGATACAGCAGGAGGCCGCACGGCGTTCCCCAGATACAGCATGAGGCTGTACGGAGCTCCCCAGATAAAGCAGGAGGCCGCACGGCGTTCCCCAGATACAGTATGAGGCTGCACGGCGCTCCCCAGATACAGCAGGAGGCCGCACGGTGCTCCCCAGATACCGAATGAGGCTGCACGGTGCTCCCCAGATACAGCATGAGGTCGCATGGCGCTCTGCAGACACAACATGAAGTGGCATGTCGCTCCCCAGATACAGCATGATGCCGCATGGCGCTCCCCAGATACAGCAGGAGGACTCACAGCGTTCCCCAGATACAGCATGAGGCTGTACGGCGCTCCCCAGATAAATCAGGAGGCCGCTCGGCGTTCCCCAGATACAGAATGAGGCTGCACGGCGCTCCCCAGATACAGCATGAGGTCGCATGGCGCTCTGCAGACACAACATGAAGTCGCATGTCGCTCCCCAGATACAGCATGAGGCCGCACGGTGCTCCCCAGATAAAGCAGGAGGCTGCACGGCGTTCCCCAGATACAGAATGAGGCTGCACGGCGCTCCCCAGATACAGCATGAGGTCGCATGGCGCTCTGCAGACACAACATGAAGTCGTATGTCGCTCCCCAGATACAGCATGAGGCCGCATGGCGCTCTGCAGACACAACATGAAGTCGCATGTCGCTCCCCAGATACAGCATGAGGCCGCACGGCGCTCCCCAGATACAGCAGGAGGCCGCACGGCGTTTCCCAGATACAGCATGAGGCTGTACGGCGCTCCCCAGATAAAGCAGGAGGTCGCATGACGCTCTGCAGACACAACATGAAGTCGCATGTCGCTCCCCAGATACAGCATGAGGCCGCACGGTGCTCCCCAGATACAGCATGAGGCTGTACGGCGCTCCCCAGATAAAGCAGGAGGCTGCACGGCGTTCCCCAGATACAGTATGAGGCTGCACGGCGCTCCCCAGATACAGCAGGAGGCCGCACGGCGTTCCCCAGATACAGTATGAGACTGCACGGCGCTCCCCAGATACAGCAGGAGGCCGCACAGTGCTCTCCAGATACAGAATGAGGCTGCACGGCGCTCCCCAGATACAGCATGAGGTCGCATGGCGCTCTGCAGACATAACATGAAGTCGCATGTCGCTCCCCAGATGCAGCATGAGGCCGCACGGCGCTCCCCAGATACAGCAGGAGGCCGCACATAGCACCCTATATACAATATGTACACAGACAGTCACGCACACACACGGTCATTCACATGCAGATACGCACAAGCACTCACGTATACACATGCAGACTTGCACGTATAAGGGTCGCAGAAATGTGCACACACACAAACATATGCAGACATATGCAAAGCACAAAAAGAACAAAAAACGATCACAGGCCACAATATATATTAATGAAATTAATCTTTATTTATTAAAAAAAAATAACAAGCCTACAACCTGCAGTAACCACCGCTCCACCATACTGCTGCACGACCAGCTCTACCCTCACCTACTGTTTCCTCACCCATTCGTCGTAGATTGTGAGCCCTCGCGGGCAGGATCCTCTCTCCTCCTGTACCAGTCGCTAACTTGTTTTGTTAAAATTATTGTAAGTGTTTTTGCTATGTATACCCCATTTCACATGTAAAGAGCCATGGAATAAATGGCGCTATAATAATAATAAATAATAATAAAAATAATAAACAGGCAATGGAAGAAAATGTGCACAGTGCAAATGGCTATGTGAATAAAGGACGCGCAGCCGTGGAGACATAATTCTTGGTAAAATCAATATAACAATACATACATATTGTTTGCCTCCTCCATATCAAGAAATCATAAGCATGCTAATACACAATAATGCATCCTACAGTCGCCGAGTGCTCATCAGTGACACACATCACTGATCAGCGTCCTTGCTCACTTTTGGCCTGGACTTTTCTTCCTGTTCATTTTCTCTCCTTCCCCCCTTTGCACCACCTCCATGCGTGTGTCCTGCAGCCAGTGAACCACTGATCAGTGACGCACATCACTGATCAGCGTCCTTGCTCACTTTTGGCCTGGACTTTTTTTCCTGTTCATTTTCTCTCCTTCCCCCCTTTGCACCACCTCCATGCGTGCGTCCTGCAGCCAGTGAACCACTGATCAGTGACGCACATCACTGATCAGCGTCTGTGCTCACTTTTGGCCAGGACTTTTTTTCCCTGTCCATTTTTTTTCCCTGTTTTGCACCACATCCATGCGTGCGTCCTCACTGTCAAAAAGTTTTTTTTAATATCTAATCTGTATCTTCTCCCATTCAGTTTCATCCCATTGCTTCTAGTCTTTCTTTGTGCAAATGAGAATATACCTGATCCCTCTACAATGTGAGAGGCCTTGAGATTTTCGTAGACAGCTAGTAAGTCTCCTCTCAGTTATCTCTTTTGCAAGCTAAACATTCCTAAATCCTCTAACAGTTCCTCATACCATTTCCTATAGTGAGGGAGAGGATGCCACCTTCCTTCCTTTTCCACCCTCCTATAACTCAAGTGATACCGAACTGCCACGCAGACTCCCCAGGACAGCAAATGAGCCAGCGCCCACTGTCAGTGACCCCTTATAAACCTCACCCCTGAAGATTACGAAACATAAATTCCTGATTTTGTGGCGCAATCGGGAATCCAATTTGACACTACTGGCCTCACAGAAATCAACTTTTTCAAAGTCTTTTTCTCTGAGAATTTTGTAAACCTCATGGTGCCCCAGACAAATTTATATGGCCCAAAACCCCACTTCATCATTTTCTAACTGGACTCCCATAGATGCAATAGAAATGATGGGGCCTTGTTTTTTACATGGGGATAGTGACGATCCCAGAACTTCAGCAATATTGGAGTGTTGATGTTCCACCTGTGTGACCTGTAAACGCTTTGAGTCCATCCACAAATTTTTGCATTACAACGATAATAATGCACAGCGTCCACCCCGAGATGACCTCAACTTTTACCGACTTTTCAAAGTTCAGCCGGTCATTGATCACTTCAGCAATGAGTTTGCTGAAGTGTACATTCCCCAAAATGACATCTGTGTGGATGAGTCTCTAATACATTTCAAGGGGAGGCTCAAATTCTGGCAATACCTATCTAGGGCAAGGTACGGAATTAAACTCTACAAGCTGTGCGAGAGTACATCAGGGTACACCCACAGATTTAGGGTTTATGAAGGGAAGGACACCCGGATTCAATCCCCTGAATGCCCCCCGTCCTGGGAGTGAGTAGGGAAATTGTGTGGGATTTGGTGCACCCCCTGCTGGTTCAAAGTTATCACTGCTACATAGAAAACTTTTATACCAGCATCCATCTCTTCATATTCCTTTCTGATAGAGCTACCACAGTATTTAGTACTGTCTGAAAAACTCAGAGAGGACTACTAAGGTCACTATTTGGGCAGCTGCTGAGAAAGGGTGAGAGCAGAGCCCAATTTAGCAACAACATGCTGGTGGGATATCCTTTTCTTGTACATGGTGATGGCAGCACCCCCACCACTGTATGAGGTACTTATACACAGGTCCGCAAACCAGACTGTGTACTGGGGTACAATAAAAATATGGGGGGAGTTGATCTGTCTGATCAAGTCCTCAACCTCTACAGTGCCATGCCAAAAGCTAGTTGTGGCCCCTGAATCCCGAGCCTGCGCCCTGCAATAGTGCGATTATACTTACCTTTTCCGCCCTTCAATGGGCATTTGCTTCATAGTTCTTCTGCACAGGCGCCTGCGAGTCACTGCTACTGAAGGGTGGAAAAGGTAAACATAATCGTGCCATTGCAGGCCCACAACTACATGTCACATGGCTCTGTGCTGTTGATGGGAGGAAGGTGGTATGCAAATGAACACCAGAGGCAGGAGTTTTCTTCCAGGCACCACCACAGAGTCTGGAAGAACTCATTAACATAAAGGATTAAAAGATGATTTATAAAAAACAAGACAGCAGCTATGAGGCATACAGGTAAGACTATTTTAACAATTCTGTCACTTGTATGCCCATAGTAATAGGTTTAAAACGTCCCAGGGGGTGACAGATTCCCTTCAAGAAAATCTGTATAATGCTATGTGAAAGTTTTCCTGCCTAATTTGAAAATGATTTGTTATGAGTCTAGATCTAGCTGAAGTCATAAAATGCTCTTTTACATTTGAGAATTAGACAGCCATTTGATATTGATTTTCATGAATATTACACCAGTTTCATCAGATTTAAAAGACATAATTAATGAGTTTTGCAGTGTGTAATGTGAAAGCTGCTGACAGATCAACTTTTAAGGAGTATTTCCATCTTAGACATTTGCGTCCACAGAATATGCCATGAATGTCTGACAAATGCCATTTTCACATTTGTACTCCACACCTTTTTTCATAATGGGCGTTCCCTATCCTGCTTTTACATCTATTCCGTAACTCCCATGGAAATTAATGAAGAGGACCACAAATATTCATGGCCATCTCTCTTTTTATTGGAAATTGGAGTGCATCTATCAGACAGTGATGACATATCCTGTGGATAGGCAATAACTACTTAAGGTTGAAATACTCTTTTATTAGACTGTTGAGTGTTTAAAGGGGTTTTCTATGAGTTGAAAAATTCTTAACCTGAAAAGTTTTTGTGTTGAAAATAATTTCACTGCATTTTCTCTTGCTTTGATGATTTTTTTCTGGTCCCAAAATCCTGGGCACATGCCACTCATTTGCTTTCACGTTTGTGGTGTTGTTGCCAGTTCAGTTTACTGCAATTACAACTTTACACTGTAAAGGAAAAGATGAAAGGTGTCGGTAGTTCCGCGCTCCTAGGTTAGAACATAATATATAGAATCCAGGACTTGTGTTGTGGATTTATTCTTTTGACAAGCTAAAAACAGACACGTTTCGTGGACGTCCTGTCCACTTCATCAAGTGCATAGCTTAAGAGATGTTAACAGCAGAGAACGTATATACACATGGAAAGTGAAAAAAACTGGCTCCAAGGCACCAGCAACCATTTTCATTTAAAAATTAAACCTTTACATATTCCTTAAAAAAGTGTCTATTAGCGTCATTAAGAGAACAATTTTAAAAAAGTAATGAGAATTGTATAAAATTGAAATAAAAATTGAAACGTCTTCTACATAAGTTCCATGATGTAAAAATAAAATATTTTTTTGTGTATGATGATTCAAACCCGTTATCTCTTGGCACCCTATACCATATAAAGACAACATCCATGGTCAGTACCTCTAGACCGTGGAAGTATCTGATAGTTGGTGGACGTTGTTTAGCTGCCTTTTTAAGAAGGATATAATCATAAGATGGTCCTAACAAGGAAGACATGATTGTAGAAAAATGTATATTTATAGTGAAAAACTGACAAGTGTATGCACATGCATCCAACATTGCCCATATCCCTATCACTGAGTCAATTGGATAGATGATATACAAACTGGACACATTGAAACCACGGGGTTTAAATGAGGTTACACTGCCCAAATCCTGGCAAGCCAGCGGAAGGGTGAGTCTCTGTAATTTGCCCCATCTTGTGTAGTTGTTGAGACTGTTTTATATGTTATTGATTGTTGGTGGTTCAATAAATTATTGCCACACTGTTTACCATCACCCTGTGTTGTCTGAGTAATGTTCTACCCATGGTAAAAGAGAGTGGGCGTTCAGTGGTATGAGCCCTTGTCCATGCAATCTTTCTAAAGACCACTGGGCTAGCGGACAAGAGCACCCACTGACCCCTGTGTTATCACACTGTCCCTGATCTGTGATATGCAGGGACTTTAATGGAGGAGACTACACTTGGGTTACAGAGCAGTAGCTGATGATGCTAGCCCTATCCTATGTACAACATGTAATTGATAATGTGGTGCATATTGGGGCAGTGACATTGGTCTGAGAAATCCATATGAAAGATGGCCATAACATCATTGTCATGATGGGAAAGAATCAGCAGCGAGATCATGTGACTCAGATTCCCGCAAAAAAAAAATCGGATTAACTCTTAATTCCCTACTGCTTGTAACATTCACTACAACAGTCCAAAATCAAAATAATAGTGACAGCAGAATGAGCAGAATATAAAGAATACACCAACACAATGAATAGAGTTCATTAATTTTTATTCTTATCTATTATCCAATTTAGTTTTATTTAATCATCCAGTGCCATCTTTAGATTTGCTGCATAAAAAGGATGTGAACCAGAGGAAGGCAAAACAACCCCATGTGTGGGGAAAAATTCCTTCCTGACCCACATACTGGCGATCGGCTAATCCCTGGTTCACTGCAGTGTCAGCTCTGGATGGGGCCCTGTCACACCTTTACATGGAATATTTCATACATATCTAATATATATGTTTGTCTTATTTTTATATTTAGACTATTTAAAGCGTATGTCTAACTAAGGGCGGCTTACACTGGTTGATTATTGAGAATTGGTGCTTCTTTCCTATACTTATTATTACATACTTATGCTTATCCTTTCTTACATAAACTTTTCCTTACTTACCTATGCTCATCCATTTTTATTTTTTTAACTGAATGCTAAATATAGTTATCCTTTTTTAACAGTACTTATCCTTTTTTACCTATACTAATTCTTTCCTATCTATACTTCTCCTTTTTACCTATACTTTTTTAATTACATTTTAAATATGCTTCTCCTTTCTTACCTATATTTTTCCTTTTTTAATTATACTTATCCTTTCTTACTTCTACTTACCTCTAATTATCCTTCATTACATATACTTTCATATACATAACCTTTTTACATATATTTATACTTTTTTACTCATACCTATCCTTGTCTACCAATATTTATCATTACTTACCTATGCTTATCCTTTTTTTATTGATCGAATGTTAAATATACTTATTCTTTTTTACTAGTAATTATCCTTACATATACTTATATTTTCTTACCTAGACTTATCCTTTCCTGCCAATATTTTTATCTTAACTAGACTGATCTTTTTTTCCTATAATTATCTTTTCTTACCTATATTTAGCTACACTTATCCTTTTTACTTCTACTTATCCTTTTTTATGCATACTTATTTTTTGTTACCTATGCTTACCATTTCTTTCCTGTATTTATCTATACTTATCATTTTTCCTATATTTACCTATACTTATTCTTTCCTACCTATATTTACTTATAATTATCCTTTTTTGCCCTTTCTTACCTGTACTTATCATTTTTACTTATACTTATCCTCTCTTACCTATATTTACCTATTCTTATATTTTCTTACCAATACTTACATATAGTTATTCTTTCTTACCTATATTTATCTTTTTTTCCTATACTTATCCTCTTGTACCTACACTTATCCTTACTTATCTATTCTTATATTTACCTATACTTTTTTACCTATACTTATCTTTTCTTATCTTTTCTTACTTATACTTATTCTTTCTTACGTATTTTTATCTATATTTATCACTTATAGTTATCGATGGGGAGGTCCCTGATGATGTTGGACATCCGATCTTCTTCTCTTCTCTGCATGATCTTCTGGAAGCTCAGGTATGCAGCTTGCTCTGATATTATTGAGCAGGTGTCTTGTTGAGGGTTTTCTAGTTGACAAATGAAAACCCTCTGAACACGTCCTGGTCCTCTGGTGTTATAGATAATGTAGCCTCTGCCGCTTGGATCTTGTCAAGCTTAAAAGCACGGAACTTTGGTTTAGGCTTAGTTGGCTATAGAAAAGATGCAGAAAAAGTCATGGTGAAAATTGGTGACTAATTAAAATAGTCTTGACTTGAAGTATAGAAAAAAAATTGCTCAATATTAAGAAACGTTTTGAAATGTAAATGTAATATTGTAGAGACAAAACCATCACAACAAGCATTGCAGCTCAAGTTTAGTCACTTCAGTGCGATGTATCCATTTACTTCCAGTTATTTGGGTATTTTGCTTGTCTTTGGTTTTTCTCTGTCTAGTGGCCTTATGTGAACATGCATTTACATTTTGCATGCACATTAATTTACGCTTCAGTTCAGATTCCCAGGTTTTTTCTTTGTAGTTTAGTGTGCTTTAGTGCATATAAAGGTGTGGCCGCCCTTTGTCTGAGCTGAAAGCTTCATTCTGCCTCTCAGGTCTATGTTTCTACTAGGGGTTCAGTCTCTCTGCCCTTATCCATATGTATGTCACTTGACAAATGGTAAGGTTTTAATATTAGAGTTAGGACTGTCCCATAAGGGTTACTGTGACATGTTGGGATGGCTTTTACATTATTTTGATCAAAATTATGTTAACTAAATACCCTTTATTATTTATCATTATTTTTGCATTGTGTGATTTATCCATTTACTTCCAGTTATTTGGGTATTTTGCTTGTCTTTGGTTTTTCTCTGTCTAGTGGCCTTATGTGAACATGCATTTACATTTTGCATGCACATCAATTTACGTTTCAGTTCAGACTCCCAGGTTTTTTCTTTGTATTTTAGTTTGCTTTAGTGCATATAAGGGTGTGGCTGCCCTTTGTCTGAGCTGAAAGGTTCATTCTGCCTCTCAGGTCTATGTTTCTACTAGGGGTTCAGTCTCTCTGCCCTTATCCATATGCATGTCACTTGACAAATGTTAAGGTTTTAATATTAGAGTTAGGACTGTCCCATAAGGGTTACCGTGACATGGTAGGATGGCTTTTACATTACTTTGATCAAAATTATGTTAACTAAATACCCTTTATTATTTATCATTATTTTTGCACTGTGCAATTTATCCATTTACTTCCAGTTATTTGGGTATTTTGCTTGTCTTTGGCTTATCTCTGTAAATGTAATATTGTAGAGACAAAACCAGCACAAGCATTGCAGCTCAAGTTTAGTCACTTCAGTGAGCTGCAGTGCCACTAATTATCTCTATGGCCAATCATACTCCTGTCTCATCATATATAGGATGCAGAATTATGTGCAGGTAATAGGCAATAGCTTAAGTATGGTTAGAATGAGAAGTTTTTAAATAAGTACAATCTGTACTTATATCACTTCAACGCTGAACACTTTGATCTGTTAACAGACTCTTCCAAATTGGGACAGCTCCATCAGTTCTGTTTTTTGACAAAATTGGTTCATATTTGTTGTTTTATTTTTCTTCTGGTCAAAATCAGCAGTGGAGACTATAAAAAGGAGAATTATTGTTGATAAATGCAAACTAATTTTCTTTAGATTCACTTCCATGTCTGCCTGAAAAATGATCAAAACATTGTGGTCCTTATGGAGAACTCATTTCAATTTTTTTTAGCCAAGGATCTTCTCTTTCTCCAGCTACAGATGCCTATGCAATTCTTTTGCCAGATTAAATGACTTGCACCTGACAGAACATATAACTAGTTAATTATTTGCGTATAGCCTGCAAGAGTCTGAAAGAAGTGCAATACTATAGACTAGACATGCACCATTAATAAATTACATTTTCCAGCCCGATCATTTATAATAGTAATGTAAACATTAACGTAGTCCAAATTATTTTCCAACCCTGATATTAACCCCTTTACATCCAACCCTGATATTAACCCCTTTACAATCCAAGGTGGTTTGCACGTTAATGACCAGGCCAATTTTTACAATTCTGACCACTGTCACTTTATGAGGTAATTACTCTGGAACGCTTCAACGGATCCCCCTGATTATGAGAATGTTTTTTCGTGACATATTGTACTTCATGTTTGTGGTAAAATTTCTTCAATATCACTTGCGTTTATTTGTGAAAAAAACGGAAATTTAGCGAAAATTTTGCAATTTTCAAAATTTGAATTTTTATGCCCTTAAATCAGAGAGATGTCACACAAAATAGTTAATAAATAACATTTCCCACATGCATACTTTACATCAGCACAATTTTGGAACCAACATTTTTTTTATTGGGGAGCTATAAGGGTTAAAAGTTGACCAGTGATTTCTCATTTTTCCAATAAAATTTACAAAACCATTTTTTTAGGGACCACATCATATTTAAAGTCACTTTGAGGGGTCTTTATGACAGAAAATACCCAAAAGTGACACCATTCTAAAAACTGCACCCCTCAAGGTGCTCAAAACAACATTCAAGAACTTTATTAACCCTTCAGGTGCTTCACAGGAATTTTTGGAATGTGGAAGAAAAAAATTAACATTTAACTTATTTTACAAAAATGTTACTTTAGACCCATTTTTTTTTTCTTTTTGCAGGGGTAACAGCAAAAAATGGACCCCAAAATTTGTTGTGCAATTTCTCCTGAGTAAGCAGATACCCCATATGTGAGGAAAAACCACTGTTTGGGCGCACGGCAGGGTTCGGAGAACTTATCTAGATGTGTGGTGAGCACCTTGAACCCCCAGGTGCTTCACAGAAGTTTATAACATTGAGCCGTAAAAATAAAATTTTCACATTTTTCCCACAAAAATGTTTTTCAGCCCCCAATTTTGCATTTTCATAAGGGCAACAGGAGAAATTGCACCATGCAGTTTGTTGTGCAATTTCTCCTGAGTAAGCAGATACCCCATATGTGGGGGAAAACCACTGTTTGGGTGCACAGCAGGGTTCGGAAGGGATGGAGCGCCATTTGACTTTTTGAATGTAAAATTTGCTTGAATAATTAGCGGACGCCATGTTGCATTTGGGGAGCCCCTGATGTGCCTAAACAGTGGAAACCCCCCACAAGTGACACCATTTTGGAAACTAGACCCCTCAGGGAACTTATCTAGATGTGTGGTGAGCACCTTGAACCCCCAAGTCCTTTACAGAAGTTTATAAGATGGAGCCGTGAAAATAAAAAAATCAAACTTTTTCCACAAAAATGATGTTTTAGCCCCAATTTTTTTATTTTCACAAGGGTAAGAGGAGAAAATGGACCCCAAAAACGTTTGTGCAATTTCTCCTGAGTACGCCAATACCCCATATGTGGTGGAAAATACAGTGTTTGGGCGCACGGCAGAGTTCAGAAGGGAAGGAGCACTGTTTGACTTTTTGAACGCAAAATCGGCTGGAATCGAGAGCGGACGCCATGTCGCGTTTGGAGAGCCCCTGATGTGCCTAAATAGTTGAAACCCCCCACAAGTGACCCCATTTTGGAAACTACACCCCTCAAGGATTTTATCAAGGGGTATAGTGAACATTTTGAGCCAAGAGATACAACACAGAATTTGATGACATTAGGTCATCATATTGAATAAGTTGTCACTAGTCTTGAGCGCAAGTGCTCGCTACTTGAGTTTGCATCGGGTACTCAGGTATGCACCATGTATCATGGGTGCTCAAGTGACATGCTCGAGTCCCTGTCCTGTATGTTTCATGGTTATTAGACACCCCAAAAAAACATACGGGGATTGCTCATGCATGGCAGGCAATCCCCGCGAGTTTTTTTTGGCCGCGAAGCATATGGAGCGGAGACTCGAGCACTCGCGATACTCAATGCATACCCGAGCACCTGATGCAAACTCAAGTAGCGAGCACTTGCGTTCAACACTAGTTGCCATATCGTCATCTTTTTTTTTTTTTTTTTACTTTTGAGAAAAAAAACATCCCTAACCCTACCCTAGCCCAGCCCTGACCCCAACCCTAACATTAGCACAACCCTAACCCCAACCCCAGCCCTAGCGTTTATTTTTTACGCCGTTCCTAGTGCGGTATAAGTGATTAGACGACCTTATTCTTTGGGTTGGTTCGACTACAGAGATACCAGAATGATATCGGGTTTTTATGATTGACAGCTGTCACACACTAAAAGACTCATATTTTGTAAAATCTAGTTTTTGCATATTTTGAGAGCTATAATTTTTCTATATTTTGGCCGAAAGAGTTATGCGATGGCTTGTTTTTTGCGGGATGAGTTGACGTTTTTATTGGTGCCATTTTCAGGCATGTGATATATTTTGATCGCTTTCTATTCCTGCTTTTGGGAGGCAGAATAAACAAAAACCAACAATTCAGGAATTGTTTTTTTTTTTTACATTTTTCATTCTACTCCGCGAGTGGTAAAATTGATAAGGTAGCTTTATTCTTCTGGTCAGTACGTTTACAGTGGTACCACATTTATATAGTTTTTCTATGTTTTGGCGCTTTTACACAATAAAAGCTATTTTATAGAAAAAATTGTTTTTTTGCATCGCTTTATTCTGAGAGCTATAACTTTTTGATTTTTCAGATGATGGAGCTGTATTGCGGCTTGTTTTTTGCAGGACAAGATGACGTTTTCAGTGGTACCATTTTTATTTATATTCGTCTTTTTGATTACGTGTTATTCCATTTTTTGTTTGGCGGTATGATGATAAAGCATTATTTTTTGCTTCGTTTTTTATTTCTTTTTTTTACCATGTTCACTGAAGGGGTTAACTAGTGGGACAATTTTATAGGTCAAGATGTTCTGGACCCGGCCATACCAAATATGTGTACTATTGTTTTGTTTGTTTTTTTTCATAATAATATTTATTGATGGGTACATTATATTTTTATTTTTGGTGGATTATTTTTTTAATTTTGTTTAATATTTTTACAATTTTTTTTAAAATTATTTTCACTTTCTGAGAGTTTTTTTAGTTTTTTACTTTGTCCCACTCTGGGACTTTCACTTTTTTTATTCTGATCGCCTGCATAGCATAGGGATGGAGCACCATCCCTGTGCTATGCAGGCAGTCAGTGCTGCACAGAGAGAAGATTGTTTGGTCATGCACTGTGCATGACCAAAAAATCTTCCTGCTGTCTGGTGACCCGGATGTTGTCATGAAGACATCGGGTCGTCATGGCAACACCCGGGAAGCCATGGCAGACAGCACTGGAGGCCGGAAGAGGAGGTGAGTATTGCGATCACCTCCCCTTAGCCACCGCAATGCTGCGATTGACTTCGGGACCGCTCCCTGCACATAGTATCGGGTGTCAGCTGTAACAATCAGCTGACACCCGGCGGCGATCGCGCCCGCGCAGCCTGTGTGCGCACGCGATCGCGATGACGTACTAATACGGGTCAGGCTCTTAAGTCCCAGGGCACAGATGCGTATTAGTACGTCATGGGATTTAAAGGGGTTAAACATAATGTATCACAGAGCCAAAAGCGTAGAAGATTGTGGGAGAGTATCTTATTCAGATCCATGTGACAATTCTGTACATATACTTACTACATGGATGTATGGTGGGGCCATCCTAAGGGCTTCCACTGAGACCAGGGTCAGTCTGGCCTGGCGGGAAATCGGGAAATTTCCCGGTGGGCCCCGATATGAGAGTGAGAAAATTGGTGGCGGGGGCCCTTTAAAAGCGCGGCTGAATCAAATGTAGTGTCGCGCGCACGGCACATTCATTGGTGACAGCGGGCCTGCAGTGACGTGCATGCAGCATACTTACCACGTGAGTCTCTGACACTGAGAGGACGGATTCTTTCTGGGCGGTGACACGCACCGCGCTCTGCTTTCCCGCTGGCTGGCAGACTGTGGTGTCAGGTGACACTGACGCCGCTCTCTTCTGGCCTCTGATACGCGCGCCCGCGCTCTGCAGTGCTCTCTCTCTGCTCCAGGGCCGGCCTCTGAGACGCCGGCGCCACCGAAGCCAACGTCTCGCTCTGCTCTCCCTGCTCCCGGGCTTCTGATACGTCCTATCCCGGCTCCATATCTGCCCTGGCCTGCTCCCCTGTAGTAATACTGGCTCCCGGGTGGTGGCACCGCCCCCTTCTCTCCTGCTCTGACTCTGTTTTTTTTTATACCGGTTCCGGGGCTGGATATGTGGACGGTGACCTGCAGCACTCTACAGTTCAACTCTCCAACCAGGCCTGGCCTGGAATTGGAAACAAGACTGCAGGCCTACAGCTGTCACTGCTTCAATTTCATATCAAGAGCACCGTGCCAAATATTCAATAACGTTTTATGGGTGAGTCATATGCCTGTGTGTGTGTTACTTTGTATATGCCTGCTGGTGCGTGTATATGCCTGCAGTTCATGTGTGTATATGCCTGCGTGTGTGTGTAGAGTGTGTGTGAAAATGCCTGTGTGTGTACAGTGTGTGTGTATATACCTGCGAAGCGTGTGTATATATGCTTGCGTGTGTGTGTGTATATGCCTGCCTGTGTGTATATGCATGTGTGTACAGTTTGTGTATATGGCTGTGTGTGTACAGTGTGTGTGTATATGCCTGCCTGCATGTGTGTGTATATGCCTGCATGCATGTGTGTGTGTGTGTGTGTATTTGAGTGCCTGCATGTCTACATGTGTATATGTGTCTTCACACATGTATGCATGCTTCCCTGCGTGTCTGAATTTTTGTATGTGATTGGTTGAGTGTGTCTGAGCATGACTGCGTGTGCATTTCTGTGAGTGCTTGCCTGCGTGTGTACGTGTCCCCATTTCTGTGAGTATGTGTATCTGCGTGTGTATATTAGGGCTCTTTCACATGTCCTGATATTTACGGGACTGGAGATATCCGTGTCCACCTGTGTGTCATCCGTGTGACACATACCAGCGCTTGGGAATCAATGTACAGTTAGCGCTGTTCCCAAGAGCTGGGTGCTGCCCTCATCATAGATCCCTGCCTGCTGCGATCAGCAGCAGCAGGGTCAATGATGAGAGTAGTAGTCTACTCCCGCCGTGTCCAACTGTAAAAATAGGAATAAAATAAAAACATCCTTATACTCACCTCTCCTAAGTGTCACCCGCTGTAATCCGTGCGAGCACTCACGCCGAGGAGAACAACTTCTGCAGCGAGCGGACCCCAGAGCTGTGCTCAGTGATTGACAGGGCACCCCTTGTTGAGCGCAGCTCCGGGGCCCGCTCGCTGCAGGAGTCATTCTCCTCGGCGTGAGCGCTCGCACGGATTACAGCGGGTGACACTTAGGAGAGGTGAGTATAAGGATTTTTTTTATTTTATTCCTATTTTTACAGTTGGACACGGCGGGAGTAGACTACTACTCTCATCATTGACCCTGCTGTTGCTGATTGCAGCGCCGGCAGGGATCTATGATGAGAGCAGCGTTCAGCACCCGGTGCTTGGGAAGAGCGCTGTCATCAGTGTGTGGGACGTTTTGCGGGAGGTGCAGCAGGTAAAAACATTCATTTGAATGGGTCTACGTGTACCAATGTCTCTGGTACTTGTGGAAACTGTCATCGCATGTACTGACGTGTGAAAGAGCCCTTAGTATGTGTGTGTGTAAGCACGCTTCTGCATGTCTGTGTGGTCTTCCGAAGATTTATTATATTTGGAGAGAGATGGGAGAGAAATTTTAGGAGACAGAATGGGGAGATGTGTGAAATAACTAGGGGAGGTGTGGGAATGGGTGCGGGAACAGAAGGGGGATGTATGAGGAAACAGTACGGAGAGTGGGGGAATAGTGTGAGGAGACAGTATGGAGGGAGAAAAGTGTGAGGTGACACAGCACAGAGACTAGGTAGTGTGGGGGAAGGTATGGAGATGCGGCAGTATGGGGGAAACAGTGTGAGGGCACAGAAAGGGGGGAACAGTATGCTGAGGAGGGGGAGTGTGATGAAGGGGCACAGTATAGAGACTGGGCAGTATAGGGGGGACACAGTGTGAGAGGACAGTGTGAAGAGGGGGCCCAGTATGGTAAGGAGAGGACAGTGTGGAGAGCAGGTACCATAAGAGGGGTAGAGTGTATGTCATGTTTTGTGCAGGGAGCATTGTAAGAGTTAGGTTTATTCAGGGGCTCAGTGTAGATATTTTTATTCAGGAGCATTATAATGACTCTATCTTTAAGGGCATCGTGTGGGAATGAGCTGCAGAAGACCGGAGAAGATGGAAGTCTGCAGAGACGAGCTGTGGATGAGAAAAGTCCTCAAGGGGTCTGGACAAGATGGAGGCGAAAAGAAGGAGAACGACTCTAATCAGAGAAGACGTTCTCAGGTAAGATACCTGGATGTAAATGTTCATTTGTGATCCTGCCTGTGTCTCGCCAGTACTGTGGTTCCTGTATGGTCCGCAGTCTGATGATGACTGATAACTCCCAGTATCTCTATTGTTAATTACATACTGGGAGTTGTAGGTTTATGCGATACAAAGATATATGGGTCTGACCTGATATTACAAATGATGGTGGTTCAGATGATGTATTCATGTACTGATGTGTTTGTGCGCGTCTGTGTGTTTGTGCGCATCTGCGTGTTTGTGCACGTCTGCGTGTTTGTGCGTGTCTGCATGTTTGTATGTGTCTGCGTATCTGGAATAATATGTATTTTTGTAAGATGCGTGTATGTAACTGTGCATTGTGGTGTGTAATAACATTCATATGCTTGAGGCACCTTTACTACATCTATTAGGTCTCTTTCACATGTGTTTGTGCGCGTCTGCATGTTTGTATGTGTTTACGTATCTGGAATAATATGCATTTTTGTAAGATGCGTGTATGTAAGAGTCCATTGTGGTGTGTAGTAACATTCATATGCTTGGGGCACCTTTACTAAATCTATTAGGACTTGCTCACATGTGTTAGGGAATTCCATTTGTCTTTCCACATTTAGGAACAGACAAGTGAAATTTGCTAACCTTGTCATAACTGTCACCATTGGGATGTGCTTGTATGGAGCGGGTTCAGGAGCTGAGCCTGCTCCATACCGGGCAGATGTCGGCTGTGTTACATAGCCGGCGTCTGCCTGTAACAGCAGTGATCAGAGCTCGCCTTTATTGCTGCTGTTTTGAGTATTTAAGTGCCCTTTTTAATCACTGACAGCGGCATTTAGATAGCACAATGGCCGGTGCATGCAGTCTCCTGTTCCCTTCTGCCCCCTGTGACGCAGTTGCAGGTTGCTGTTCGGTTGCCAGTAGTGCTGAGTGAGCGTGGTCGGATAAGAGACATTACAGTCACCGCGAACTACAAAGTGAGCGTGCTGCAATAACGTCCGGCACCTTGATTGTGACACTTCCATGGAGCCCAACCTCAGGCTGAGCTTCATTGAATGACTAACATGGCAGCCGTACCTGGCAACTAGTGGTGAGTGAGTTTGGTCGGATAAGGTGTGATCCCAGCATGCTCGGGTGTAATCCGAGTATCTTGTAGTGCTCTGCTAATATGCTCGAGTCCCCGGGGTAGCATGTTTTGCGGTGATAGACAGAAGCAACACATGCAGGGATTACCTAAGAAACCGGCAATTCCTGTATGTGTTGCGTCTGTCTACCTCCGTAAAACATGCTACCCCGAGGACTCGAGCATAGTAGCAGAGCACTACAAGATACTTGGATAACACCCGAGCATGCTGGGATCACACCTTATCCAACCACGTTCGCTCAGCACTAGTTGCCAGGTGCTGCTGCCATGTTAGTCATTCAATGAAGCTCAGCCTGAGGTTGGCCTCCATGGAAGATGTCACAATCAAGGTGCCGGACGTTATTGCAGCACCCTCACCGACCCTATGACAGGAAGCGAGTGGCGGCAGGGAGAATAAAATGTAATTTTCTCTGTGTAGCCAATGCTTTTCCAATAAGCCGTCTAACCAGGCTTTACACCCTATTTACCTGCAGATTACCCCTATATCTGCAGATAAATAGCATTTTTCAAGGTGACAAGTTACCATTAAAGGGACTCTGGCAGTACGGAATGACTGTTCGAAGAAAGTCCTGCCGCTTGGTGCTCCACAGCGCGGCCAAACATGTAATTATAGTACATTATAGAAAAACATAACAAGTAATAAAACCGTTTAGGTGGGCTGTAGTGTGGGCCCCTAGAGTCAGTTCCCCTGGTGGGCCCTAGGCACCCCAGTCCGACCCTGACTGAGACCCCATCAATTCTCTGGAAGAAGGGGTGTTCTCGGATGTTACCATTGACTCCTAATCTCTGGACAGGATCTTCCTGGAGGAGCTGTTCAATGATGTCCTTGGCGCCGGAGGATGATTCATCAAAGAGTGAGGGATGGTAGTTACACTCACTGGTAAGCATTTCATTTAAGATGACTCCAAACGAGTACCAGTCTACTCCGGCGTTATACTCCTCCTTGTCCATGATCTGCCATAGAGAAGCATTATTAGTAGTGCTACCTCTTGTATATCACCGTTCTTACATGTCACTCATATTGTTATGTGATTCTATATTAAATGACAGTAAGTCTTACTACTTAATCAAGAGACAAAAAGGATCTTTCATAATTATGCTCCATAAATGAAATTAATAAATGATATGAAAAATCAGAATGAATGTAATATATACGATTGTGACAACGCTCAGCTCAGTGTGCTACCAGCTCAAACTTTAACCCCTTCAAAATTGGGCGATTTTCAGTTTTTCCTCCCTTCTTACAAGAGCCATAACTTTTTTATTTTTCCATCCACATAACCGTATGAGGGCTTGTTTATTGCAGGATGAGCAGTAGTTTTGAATGACGCCATTCATTTTATCATGTGATGCACTTGAAAGTGGTAAAAAAATTCCAAGCAAAAAATTTGCAAAAATTGCAAAAAAAGTGTAATTTTACAATTTTTGTTTTATTTACCATGTTAACTATATGTTAAATCTGACCTGACTTTATGATTATCCAGGTGAGTACAATTACGCAGATACCAAACACATGATGACATTTTTATTGATATCATTTTGAGGCAGATACAATGTTTTGATCACCTTTTATTGCATTTTATTACAATGTTGCGGCGGCCAAAAAAACTTAATTCTGGTGTTTTGATTTTTTCTTTACTGATCAGATTAATTTTAGATTTTGAGTGATCGGACTTTTACAAACACAGCAATACAGAGATACCAGATATGTGTATTTTTATTTTTTTTTAATTGTTTTATTTTTAATGGGGCAAAAGGGGGGTGATTTGAACTTTTCTGTATTTTTTAGTTTCCTTATATTTTTAAAAACATTTTTTTTTACTTTTTTTCCGATATTTATCAGTTGCCTTAGGGGAATTGAAGCTCTGACTGTCTGACTGCTGATGCATAGCTATGTATAGATAAAATTACAATCTCCTATGAATGCCAGCTAAACGGTGGCCTTCACAGGAGTACTGTCATGACAAGCACGGAGATCTTCAGCGACCCCCGAATGCCATGGTAACCCATCAGCACCCCGTGATCATGTCAGGGGCGCACCGATGGGCATGTAGAAAAACGCGCCCTCCCGCCAGCCATGTTAAATGCCACTGTCAGAGATTGACAGCGAGATCTAACATGTTAATGGCTGCAGGCGGAGTAGTGTTACACCAGCAGCTGTTAAAGATTAAATCAACCATCATCCGCAGGAAAAGATGCGGGCTCGGCGTGCGACCTCGCATCAAAGGCAGGGACATGACATATGACCGACATGTACGCCATATGTCATGAAGGGGTTAAGGAGCGATCTGTGACATAGCTGATAATACTGAGGTGGCGGCTTGTCTTGTATTATATACACAGAGCAGCTTAGTCCGATGTACTTGATATTTCAGATACTTGTTATCTAATAAATGTAATAAGTGCACATAAAATAATAGGTTTTCCTGTATCATTATTGCACATGTTATTGCCACTTTAGGACATCTCTGGTCCGGATAACTCAGCATTACACCTGGTTGGTCATAGTTCACCATCCATGTAGACATGCAGGCTAGGAGGAATAGGAGACGATGCTCCTCCCATTTGGCGATTGTGCGGCTCACAGTAGTGAAGCACTCAGAGGTCACACATTTTTTCCTGTTCTGTGGATGGGTGATATATTGAAAATACTTTCAATGGATTTCTAGTGCTCTAATATTGATAACCAGAACAGGTCATCAATATAAGATTGGTGGGGGCCAACGCCCGGCAGTCCCACTGATTAACTGTTATTTCCTCCGCCAGTGGTTGGATATAACCAATAAACAGACATCACAGCACCGGTCACTGGTTAGTGGCGGCTGCTGGTACTACAGATTAGCCCCTATGGAAAGAAACACGGGCTGATCTGCATTTCTTGGCACTGACCACTAAACAGTACAGAGGTGCGATGTTCTGCTCTGTTTCCATCAGGTTGCAGCCAGGGGTAAGAACAGCTGATCAGTGTGATCCGATCCTCAATGATTTTATATTGATGAACTCGCCGAAATAAAGCTCATCAATGTGAAAGTATCCGGAATCCTTCTAAATACAACAGATAAAAGCCTTCTATTCTCCCCTCAGGAGCCGTGTAACCCATGGTCCCAGCGAAAGTGGTGGCTGTCCGCTCTCCGTGCATGTTCTCAAGAGCAAGACCGTAATCCGTGATCTTAATGTGGCCGTATCAGTCACCAGGAGGTTCTCGGGCTTCAGGTCTCTGTAAGAAAAAGAAAATGAACCTGAGTAAGTGTTCTTCTTCTATCTGTGGTGAAATGATGATATAGGAGAATAAACCTATTTTCTCTCCCTGCTGTACTTTCCTCTGAGATAACTCCTTTACTATATGCCCTGTACCACCGCAGGGATCACTGTATTCCATGTGACCGCCGCTCATCTGCAGCTTCCTGACAGTGATACCATATAGGACTACTAGACACCAGCTACAGGCATCAGTCTGCAGGTCACCAGGGTGGAGGGACTGACTGCAGCTGAGCTTTAAAGGGGTTTTCCCATCAATTAAAGGTAATTTTAATCAATAGATTATAGAATAATAATAATTTTCACAATTGGATGTGATTAAATAAAATGTTCCTGTGCTTATCAGCAAATGATTATTTCTTTGAAGTAAAACATTGTTTAAAAAAAAAACAGGCTGAGTGTGATCTGACAAAACATTGGATATCACTGGAACCAATATTATTTAATGGGCTCGTGTACTTGTCCGATTTTTTTCCTTGGACCAATTGCAGAATGCCCAAGTTGGATCCAATCAACGGATCACACTCGGCCATGCAAGTCTATGAGTCCATGGAAAACATCGGACTGCACTCGGATGACATCTGAGTGCAGGCCGATTTCCACAGACTGACAGAATGGAAAAGATGGAGACATTTTTTTTTCCATCTTCTCCACATCAGAATAAATTGGATCACACTATGATCAAATTCTTTTCAGAGTTTAATCAAAATGTGATTTGTATAATGGTCTGGATTCTCTTAGATGAGAGAATATACGCTGGTGTGACTCAGCCTCACACTGACTACATTACCTGTGGATGACGCCCTTAGAATGGAGGAACTGGATCCCACACACTAGTTCGGCGGCATAGAATCTGACAAAGAGAAAATGAATAAGTATCAGATCCCATAGATTGTAAACTTGGGAATTCATATGAGTCAATAGGAGCATTATTCTATATTATTCCCTCTATGTGACTGCCGAATCGTGATGGTGTAAACAGCGCACAATGTCAATATTGCAGTCTCGAGAATGCACGTATGCAAATTACATACTTATGATTAGATGCCGACTATACTCCTGCACGTCTCTCAATTCTCTCCTATTTGAAGAAGCCGGGTGAGACTAGTTGGCATGTGATCACAAGTATGAAAATTGTACCCGTAATCACAGGATCGCCCACCTGAACGGGGTATGCAGGGAAATCTTGACTGTGTGCACGTTGCATACTTTCACAGTTTGTCAGTCTGCAGTCACATAGAGAGACTGCTGATTTTTCTTCTGAGACTGGACAACTCCTTAAACACATTACCTGGCACTGGTGATGTCAAGCGGCCCCTTCCTGTGTAGAAGTTGGTAAAAGTCCCCGCAGCTCATGTATTCCATACCAAGAAAAACATTCATCTGTAACATGGAACATTAGCATTTATTATACAGTAAAGACAAATACACATTTCACTACTTGAAGGGGTTTTCCATCCAAGAAAGTTAAAGCATATTGGTAAGATATGTAGTCACTCAATACAAAAGGTGGCCTAACTGCTGTGACCCCTAAAATTCTAAACAATGATATCTAATATATAAATACATGTAGAAATTCTTGTTTCAGCCAATGTTTGGTAATTATTTTTCTGTTAATTATAGACATAGGCCCAGATTCATAATTTGAATAGTTTTAATCACTTTCCTTTTTGGTCTTGTGGTATTTGTTGCTGACTTTTGGTGCCAAATTCTTCAAAATGGCGCACACAATTCAAGAATTTGGTACAAAGGAAAAAATGCTCGTTTTCTGCCTTGAAGTGTTTTTTGCAACTTTTTGGCCCCAAAAATCACACATTTTCGAATAGGTCCAAAAATATGGCAAAAAACCTGGCATACTCAAAAAATACGCCAAAGGGGATTGAAATTAAGACTGCGTCATATTTGCAACTTAAAAAAATCACAATTGATGAATCAGGTAAAAACATCTGGAATCACTAAACTCTGCCCACAAAGTGAAAAAAGCAGAAAAGCTGATACAAAATAGACTGCAAAAAAGGCGCAAATAGAGTAATGAATTGGGTGCAAATAAAAAAAAGGCGAAAACTCACAAAACCAGACGTAAAGGCAATGATGAATCAAAGCCTTAATCTTATCTCTCTGCTTTGTATAGGGCTGCCATACAGTAACTGTTTTCTGTGTATCACACTTCCCAAAAAGTGGAATTAAAGATAGTTATAAAGTGTTGTGTACTCCCAAATAATACCAACGTAAAGCGCAAGCTGTGCAAAAAAACAGCTGTTAACAACAACAATGTTATGAGTCTTGTAAAACACCAACACAAAAAAATGTTTTTGTTTTGTTTTATTTTTTCAGTATGCTAATGTAGTAAAACATAAAAATCATATAAATCTGGTTTCACCATTATCATAAAAGTTAACATATTATGTAAGTGCCATAAAGCCCTCAAAATACCAGCAAACTTGCTATTTTTTTCAATCCAACCTATAAAAAATGCAGACACCTTATCCAATACAATGTGCACTCTATAACGGTGCAGTTAAAAATACTACGCTTCATGCAAAATTAAATATAGACCTTCAAAGAACTACGGTGACAGAAGAATAGAAAAGTCACAGCTTTTAGACTGCGGAGATGAAAAAACAACTGAAAATGCTGCTCTCTTACAGCCTCTGCTGCTTCTTTATGGGGATAAAGGGGTTGTTCAGGTTAGGAAAAAATTGCTTTTCTTCCAGAAAAAAAGTGCTTCTGCCCATGAGCTGTGCCTGGTATTTCAGCTCAGCCACATTCAAGACTATACAGAGCCATTTTGGTCTGAACATTAATACCCCCTCTATATCACCTCTGTAGAGTTTGTCTCTGGCAGAGGTATTGGCCATTGATCAGTGAAGCTTGGTTGCATTCAGTGACATTTCTTAAAGGAGTTTTCCACTCTCATGATGTACCTAGCATTAGAATAGGTCATTAATATCAGATTGGTGGGGTCTGATCAGCTGTTATCATCTCCGCCAAAAGCCGGATGTAAACAGTGTACAGAGCAAACAAGGTTTAGTGGTCGCTCTTGGTACTGCAGGACAGCTCCTATTCAGAGGAATAGGTCATCAACATCAAAGTAGTGGCAAGACCTTTCAGCACTAAGCAGTCACAATTCTACCTTGGTCTGGAATCCAAAGTCCGCGTGGACGAGGAAGGGGCTTCCAGATGCCAGCTGAAGAACTCGCCTCTCCACCATCACATCCAGCCTATCACCTCCGGCTAGCAGGGCTCTTTTGCTGATGATCTTAACAGCAAATTCTTGATGGGTTATAGTATCTTCCGCCATCAGGACCTTTCCAAAGCTTCCGAAGTCGAGCACATGGTGGAATAATAATCTCTCCTTGATGGAATGAGAGATTGTGCCGGAGCTGGATGGCCGAACACCACTGCATCCTATCAGGGGAGAAAAATGACAAATATCACAATAAATCTAACATTTACAGGCCATTATTCAGACTGAGGAAATCTTCTGTTCTAAGTAAAGCTTGTATTTCATTTTATGACTTGTGTTAATGGACTTTATTAATATGCAACTTAGTATTCCTGTAAGCAATCTACATAGGTTTGTCTGATAGAGAGAAGTTATAAAATGATTATTTCCATTATACACTTGGCTGTGATGAGGTTGATCAATATGAACATTTAAAGGGTTTTTCCATAATGACACTTATCACTAGCGGCAAATCGCATGGATTTTACCGAGACATTCGATTTAGAGTGAATTTATTCTCTGCAAATTCAATTTCCTTTATTAAGCTCTGGGATACTGGGGTATGGAAAGACTCCTAAAGCATAGTAAAGGTAAGATGTCGAAAAAAAAGACCAAAAAAACTAATATTCACCTCACTTCTCACCTTTTCCGCTCTCTGACCTTCAAAGTCCTTGGCCCTGCTCCTTACCGCCATTGTGCGCTGATGGAACCCGGTCATCTTCACACTAGGCCAGGACTTCCGGCCATAACTAGGCCTGGGATGTCCCTGCGCATGCAAAGAAATGTCCTGGTCCTACTAGCAGCTGGAATTCCTGGTCCAGAGTCATGAAGCAAGTGATGATGTTACGACATGTGCCATGACCTTACGACAAGCACTCTAGACCAGGACTTCCAGACACAGGGACTTCCAGGGTCTCGCCGTACCCCCTAGGATCCCTTCTGCAGAATGGAGCTTACTCCCTGCTCCCCTCCTGGGCCTCTGAGACTAGGCCCTGCTTGGGGAGCAGAGCTCTGACTGAGACTCTGCTCCCTGACTTTCCTCCTCTGACTGAACACACTCTCTAAGATGGTTTCTCTATTTATACCTCCTTCTACAAGTGCTTCCTCTAACTACTTTCTCCACCCACACCCACTACTGGTTCCCCCTACCTTTGGTTCCCCCCACTCCAGCCAGGGACAGGGCTCAGCAGAAAACTACATTACGTCTTGCCCCTCCTGCTGGCCTGGAGCAGTGTAGTGTTGGATGCAGGTGTTTGGGGTTCCGTGCAGCACTCCCTCCTTACCTGAGTGAAGGGAGACACCACACCTCGGGGTGAGGTGCAGTACTGCAGTACCTTTGTGGCAACTGAACCCTAAGGGGCGCCACACTTATATCAGGGGAAAAATGTAACTAAAAATAGTAAATGTGTCTATTTTTCACTTCTTTTAACAAAGGACAAGTAAAACATTTCAAATTGCATTCCCCTTTACATAGAAATGATTTTTAGATATTGAACGTATTTTTCTTTTCAATGGAGGCAGGGCTAGATACAGTGATTCAGACTGGCTGGGTCTCTTTTTTTAGTTTTTTCATTATTTATGCTTTTTTTTTCTATTTTATTTTTGCTTTTTTCATTTATTGTTTCATATATTTTACACACTCTGCCCCCCATAAGGCCTTAAAAGACCTTACAACCCAGCAGCTCTTGTTCCTTCCCTACAGCTAGCGATCACATGTTTCCTGGATCTGGCGGAGGCAGCATGGTAATTGCTTCCTAATTTCTTATTAATCTGTAACACAAGTGCTGGTATAGCACTGTGAATACAGCCAAACAGATGGTAAGTCTGAGCATGCTCGTTACTCGAGATTTACGAGCCTGCTGAAGATACTATGTGTTCACCCGAGATGCTCATCGAAAAGGTTAACAGAACATACTCGCTCATCACTAATGGTAAGTATGGTAATAAGCCATGTATTGCCTTATGTCTGGGTAGTCTGGCTGTGTATAGCACTCCCCCACTCACAGATTCACGATCTTGTACAAGCTGCTTACAATCCACTGACGTTTTAGAACGTCAATGCAGAGTAATGAGTGGACTGTCCAGAAATGTATAATCTATGGGTCATCCAGAAGAACTGTATATTTCATCACACCTCAGTTACATCTACACGTCCCCCTTCAATATAGGGAATTGGGTCATGTGATCTCCAGCCTGACAACTATTCCAGTACATGCACTAATGTGTTGACAGGAAGTCAGTCTCTGACGTCATGTGATCTGTACGATGACCTCATTACCTATCAAATCCCTCCTGGCGGCTCAGACTCTTCCCCGCATACCGAGCTTCAGCTTCTTTGTCGTTCTGTACGTCATCCCACGCAGATAAAGATATGTATGAAGACTTTTCTAAAATAAATCCTGTCTTTGCTGCCATAGCAGCCGATCATAGAGCAGCTTTCATCTAGTTTATATAAGTGAGCAGTGACATTGTAGGGGAGACCAGCTGAAGCTGCATCACATGAAGCATTATCAAACCTGTCTAAGGGTCTGTTCACATATTAAGTATTTGATTCAGAGATTTCTACACCATATCTGCATCTTTTGTAAGGAAAAATAAAGTGGCAGAAACACGTGTTTTTGTCCAAATTTTTCCCCACTCATAAGTATGGGTGAAATCTGCAGGAAAAACATTGAAAGAATTGATATTCTGCAGATTTAACCCCTTCACAACATCCGCCGTACATGTACTGAGCAAGTTGGAAGCAAGTGTGTAAAGCGGGCTCACAGGGTGAGCCAGCCCCATACCCCGCAGGTGATGTCTGTGTATTACAGCCAGGACCTGCAGCTAACAATCGCGGGTGGAGCGCTGCTCTGACATACATAACACGCAACAGCATGCGTGCGTGTCATTCCCTCCGCCCATCGGTGTGCCTGTGATGTAATTGCGGGTCTGCGATGGGTTGTCATTATAGCCTGGTGTCAGCTGATGACCCCCGTGCCTGTCATTATGGAGCTCCTTTGAAACCCTGACTGTGGCCAGGCTTCAAAGGAGACTATGATTTCTGATATGTACATCTTTGTATCTAGCACAGGCGATTGGACAATTGCGTCTTCAAGTCCCCTAAGGGGGCTAACAATTATAGTGAAACATAAAAAAAATGTTTTGGAAAAAAAAAAATTAAAATATAGCTTTTATTAAACTTAATTAAAAATGTAGGGATCAATGTAGGGGTGCCCTGCATTTGGTTAGCTGCAGGGCATCTCTACATTTATCCATTTACCATAGATTTCCTGATGAACCAACATCTGGAGGAGAAACGCGTCGAGATACATTGGAAGACCGTACATGTGGACTGATAAGTATCTGTAGCACCCCGAGGGTTCGGCCGCTACAGGGGTATTGCACCTCAAACCAGAGGTGTGATATTCCACTCCCAGGTAAGGATGGAGTGTGGACCAGGACTCGTTTAGCTGCATGCACCACACACACCCCATTTCCGAGGAACAGGTCAACGGTGCTCCCACTAGACAGAAGTGCAGGCACGACAGCATCTGTCCCTGGCTGGAGTGGGGCGGGGGGTGGAATACCCAGTGGTGTAGGAGCAGATAGGGGTGGGTTTCTGGGCATAGGTAGGAGCCCATTGGTTGCTAGTCACCTGGGCTCGGGTGTCAGAAGGAGGTATATAAGGTGGGCACCATCTTAGGACAGTCAGTCAGTCGGGTTCAGTTCAGTCAGGAGCTCAGCCAGAGAGGGCTGACAGGGAGCTGTGGCTCAGTCTGGGCCCAGCTCCAGAGACAGGCCTGGAGTGAGGCCAGAAACAGCAGAAAGAGAGAGGAGAAGGAACGGAAAGGAAAGTAAGAAAGGAACTGGAACAGAGGAGAAAGGAAGCAAGGAAGACAGAGAAAGGCCCAGAGACACGAGGACAGAAGGAACCCCATATGCCCAGGAGATACAGGGTGAAGGGTTGGCAGAGCAGGGTACCGGAACCCAAATTGGTGGAGGCGACTAATCCTCAGCCAAAACCGGAAGTTGTGACCACATCTTGGTGCGACCCCTCACTACATCCACCAAGAAAGCATACCACATAGGGTCAGGGAAACTGGAGAGAGGTTTCACCAACAGAAGGCCCGAGGAAGCTGGACAAAGGTGGGTCACTAGTGGGGACGGCCAGAGAAGGGAAGAGAAGGGAGTTCTGTGCCACACTCTGGAATTGCCTGGGAGTTGACCGAGTCCCTCACCTGGTGGACGCAGTATGACTCGGGCGGTCCTACCTGCGCACAAGTGACCTGATAAAGAACTGTGAGTAAAGCATTGAAAACTGCAACCACACGTCTCTGTGTTTCATCGCCGCACCAGCACCATTAGCACCGGGACGCTCACACCATCACTACCACCATCATCTACTCTAGCTGCCCTGAGGCAATACTTCTCCCGTGGGGAGTTATCCCATTCTTGGCTGCGCATATAACATCAGCCTCAGCGGTCTGCAGCGCAGCGGCGGTCCCCACTGACCGCAATCCACGGGTGGCGTAGTCGGACAATTACAATACAAATAGACTGCCACTGGTTTGACCACCCTGAGCCACGGACCGGGTCACCACCACACGGAGACTACAACCCCCAGCATCCTACAACAGGCCCGGTTCCGGGTTCCCAGCACAGGCCCAGGGGGCGCGTCAACTTTTGGCGTAGTCGGCAGGATCTTTACCAACCCGCCACAAGCGGGTATTTCATGCCTGAAGAAGATTGTACATGTACCTTGAAAAGAAGTCTCCCGCCATTTCCAGAAGTTTCCCGCCATCCGGAGTCGTTTCCCGCCATCCGGAGCCGATTCCCGCCATCAGACGCCATTTTGGACCGTTTCCCGCCATCTTCATCCGTTTTTCCCACCCTGGCAGAGCGGATGCCATTATGTGCGCACCAAAGGACAGCAGGAAGCCGCCTCCCATCATGGGCCAGGTCCCAGAGTGGCGCCAAAGGAGGGGCCCGCCCCCAGCAACGAAGAGTGCAGCAATGGAGATGTCCATCAACGTGGGGGGGCTGCCCCTAAAGGTGATTGTCAGCAGATGCCCCCAAGACCACCCCCCATGGGGGCGGATAGGAAAGAAAACTGTGGGGCCGGGCGCAGCCTGGATCAGTCTGGACCTGCTGCACCCGGAGATGGAGGGAGCAGAGAACTCCACCAGCACCCTGGCCCGCAGCCTGCTGCAAGCTGAGCTACCCTGCAGCCTGACAGAGTTGCTAGCCCAGCTGCCCAGGGACCCGGACAGTGTGCGCGCAGCGCTGGAAGACCTGAACAGGAGGAAGGTCCGGGCGCAGCGGGATGTGTTTGCCGGGTGGAGAGAGGAGATGGCCCGGCAGCACGAAGGCAGCCAGCGGAGGACCCCGCCGGGACCGGGCAGCGCGCTTACCGCTGGGCGCGGAGAAGAGGGACCGGCAGCTGCAGACGACGCCACGGAGGAGGCCACGGAGACCAAGACAGGTAATGAGGACGCCACCACCCCAAGCCCTGGGAACACCAGCCTGCCCTCACCCTCCACTGTGGGACCCGAAGCCCCGGGGACCGTACCTGACATCATGCCTCCACCGCCGCCAGCTAGGCCTCAGGCTGCAAACGTCACCGTCACGCCCCGCCCCGCGCTGTGTCCTCTGAACCCGGGCGCCGTAAAGCGGGAGACGTCACAGACCGGGACGCAAGGCCCAGCACACCCGGGCGCCTCTGCCTCACCAGCGCCCCCTACCTTGGCGGTGCCACCCCCGGGCGCGACCAACAACGACCACCGGCCTGGTCGCAAGGCCGAGTGCCCCCGGGCGCTGACACCCGTCCGAAGCCCGCGGTGCCACCCCTGGGTGCGGACCTGTACGTCCAATATACCAGCCCGGACGGGCTGCCCTTTGAGTGGCCACCGGAGTTTGTCAACCCCCGTCTCCAGAAAGAACAACCCCTGAGCGAGCCTCTGATCCCGGCCCCGGAGCCTGCCAACATCGCTCCACCCCCGCCGGAGGATGCCCAGTTTGCATGGGACCCCACCGGCGAGAATCTCATGGGGTTCACCCAGGAGACCCGGGCGGAAGCAGCCCATCGCCTGGATTGCTGCCGTCAACAGCTGGCCACCTACGAAAGGGAGCGGCGGCAGAGGCGCATCAGGGAGGAGCGACTCCAAGCCCGGAGTGCGGAACAGAAGAGGAGGGCCCGACAAGATGCCCACGCCATCCGCGGTCCCAGAGCCACCGGGACCGTAGTAAAGTTCCAGCTAGAGCATGGCTGGGGCTTCATCAGAGACCCGGAGGCTGACACCGACGTCTTCGTCACTAGAAGGGACGTCGAAAGCCACTTGCCAGAGGGACATCACGGCCGTGACCTGTACCCCGGCGACGTGGTCACCTACACCTGGCACAAGGGCGCAAAGGGACTGTACGCCCTCCATGTCCACCGTCTAACAGAGGAGGAACTGCGGTACCGCCCAGACATGGACTACCGTGAGGGTCCGGACGGACCTGAAGACTACCCGGAAGAGCAAGGAGGACACCGTTACCAGTAAACGGTAAAATGGAACTGTACTGTTTTTGAAAGTGTGGTCCCCGTTGGGACAAATAGTGAACTGTTAAAGAACTGTTATCTGTGTGCCCCTAATCCCTAACCAGGCTGAGGACTGTGAGCAGCTATTCCCCTATTTCAACCGGCCGAGGACTGGGAACGGCCAACCCCTTGTAAATAGTTGTGCTTCTTAAAGCGCCCCCTACTGGTTTTATACAAAAACCGCAACGTCTACCTCAAGGCGGATTAAATGGACTGTTGCACCTTTACCTGGTCGCAAGTTGCACAGCGGCCAGAGTTCAAGAATCTGTTTGAAAATGTTTTACTTGAAAATGTCTTAAATGGAAAAGTTTAATATGCTGCTAAAATAATAATGCAAATGTTTTATGTTATGTTTTATATGATAAAAGAGTTCCGGTAGTTTTGACCATAGCTAGTGACAGAAGAATGTTAAAGAAAAGAAAAAGAGTACCAGTAACGTTAAAAAGAGAAGAATACCTCCCATAAAGGGATGAGTGAAAAGTTAATGTCTTATATACGAATGCATTCTAAAAATTTTGTATGTTTTAAATTGTTTTATTCTTTTCCAGCCTGAGGACGTGCTGTGATTTACCAGGGGGGAATGTAGCACCCCGAGGGCTCGGCTGCTACAGGGGTATTGCACCTCAAACCAGAGGTGTGATATTCCACTCCCGGGTAAGGATGGAGTGTGGACCAGGACTCGTTTAGCTGCATGCACCACACACACCCCATTTCCGAGGGACAGGTCAACGGTGCTCCCACTAGACAGAAGTGCAGGCACGACAGCATCTGCCTCTGGCTGGAGTGGGGCGGGGGGTGGAATACCCAGTGGTGTAGGAGCAGATAGGGGTGGGTTTCTGGGCATAGGTAGGAGCCCATTGGTTGCTAGTCACCTGGGCTCGGGTGTCAGAAGGAGGTATATAAGGTGGGCACCATCTTAGGACAGTCAGTCAGTCGGGTTCAGTTCAGTCCGGAGCTCAGCCAGAGAGGGCTGACAGGGAGCTGTGGCTCAGTCTGGGCCCAGCTCCAGAGACAGGCCTGGAGTGAGGCCAGAAACAGCAGAAAGAGAGAGGAGAAGGAACGGAAAGGAAAGTAAGAAAGGAACTGGAACAGAGGAGAAAGGAAGCAAGGAAGACAGAGAAAGGCCCAGAGACACGAGGACAGAAGGAACCCCATATGCCCAGGAGATACAGGGTGAAGGGTTGGCAGAGCAGGGTACCGGAACCCAAATTGGTGGAGGCGACTAATCCTCAGCCAAAACCGGAGGTTGTGACCACATCTTGGCACTGGGACGCTCACACCATCACTACCACCACAGGCCCCAACCAGACACCGGCATTTCACCTCTTCTGCTGCCTCCGGGTTCCTGAGGCAGGGAACAGAGGGATCTGCGATCCTGATCCACCATCACCGCAACTCACAGCTGCTGCAGCACCGGCTTCATGTATCCAGGGTCCGCAGTATTCCTCCACTTCCGCCGGGCCGGTTTCCTGAAGGACCCTGCCTCCTGCTCCACCACCCCCCAGGTAAGATACCTAATCAGACTATAAGACGGACCCCATCTTATAAAAAATATTTTTTTTCCTATTTTCCACCCCAAAATTTGGGGTGCGTCTTATGGTCCGGTGCGTCTTATAGTCCGAAAAATACGGTATATATGAATCAATGGGCATATTTGTCAGATGTCATATCTTGTATATATATCCGCATTCAAGAATGTACAATATTATATTGCTGCCTTGCTGCGCTTTATTCACATTTTGGACTCGAGATACTCTCCTACTCTTACATTGTATATTGTTTGCATACCCTGCAGACCTCGTTTTTTTATGTAGTTACAGTGGATGATTTATTTATATATATATTTCTAATCCCGTTACTATCATACTAGCCCTGTGCTCTCCCTCTCTATTGGTGTTCAGGGACTTACAGGGACTTTTAGGGATAGACGACTTGTGAGTGGGGGCGCCATTGTCGTACAAATTCTAGGGTGCCAACCCCTGCGGTCAGCAATGGTCACCCTAGAGGACAATAGGAGATGACTAGTTCCTGTAGTATCATAGATATGTTATTATATTTATTCATTCCCGCTATTATCATATTACAGATTGACGAACCTTCTGTTCCCATCCTGTATTTGCTCACCAAGGTCCATAGGAGTCTATAAGTCCCTTCGGGACAGCCCATTGTCTCAGTCAATGGGCGTCTATCTGAACCAATTTCTAGATTCTTGTATTACTATCTAAAACCGGTTGCTATGGAACTCCCACCTTTCATCAAAAACTGCGGAGATTTTACAGAGATTGGATAATATTCATGTTAGTTTAGATATGTTTCTCATTACTTGTGATGTAGAACCATTATATACTTGAATTTCACATGAATATGGATTATCCGCTACTAGGTTTTTTTCTATCAGGCTGGGGTTTGGATGAATCTCTTGTGGATTTTCTTGTGATTCTTTTTGAATATGTAGCGTCAGCGTCTCTGCCTCCTGCTGGGCAGAGACGCCGATCCCCTCACCGCCGCGGTCCCGGTCTGACGTCCTCCTGCTCCCCTCCTACGTCAGCCCGGGGTGCACGCATCGTGCGCAGTACGCCGGGCACTGTGCTCAGGGCGTGCATGCACTCCCTTCCTCTTAAAGGGGCCGTGCGCGCCGTCCTAAAGAGTCCCCGGCCAATGACCGGAGGACTTCCCCTATATAAGGCACCTCCTCCAAAATGGAGGTGCCTGTGCAAGATTGTTGTTTGTGTGCTTACACTCTCCTCAGTCCTCAGCTCCCAGTGCCCGCCAGCCTGTCTATCAGCTGTGCCCCGGCTATCTGCTCCTCCACGTTTCGGTGGTGACCCCGCCCTATGTCGGGGCTTCATAAATCAGTGCTTGCTGCACTTTGAGGCTCTGGTGTCCACTTTTTGGGAGGGCCTTTCCGGATGGAGCAAGGATGAGCTAGCCGGTCATGACATACCTCCCTCTCTAGATGACCTGGTGTCATTAGCTACCCAAATTGACATCCGTTTTCAGGAGCGTTCTAAGGAGACGACCTGGGAGAGAAGACCCCTGCGTCTCGCACCAACCTTCCAAAGGCCAGTCTCGCAACCAGCATTCCCCCCGGTGTCCTCTCCAGAGTCTATGCAAATAGACCAAGTTAAGATGGTCAAGTCTCGCCGAGGGGAGTTGCTTCTACTGTGGCAGTATAGAGCATCAAATCCGCTCCTGTCCGGTGAGACTGGGAAACTCCAGTGTCTAGGACTGTTTGGAGAGGTCGCCCTAGGCAAAAGTTCTTCCTCTCTGCCCTTGACTCTGTCTGTCTC
Source organism: Phyllobates terribilis (assembly GCF_046119375.1). Lineage (NCBI taxonomy): Eukaryota > Metazoa > Chordata > Amphibia > Anura > Dendrobatidae > Phyllobates > Phyllobates terribilis. The sequence goes on from NW_027362863.1 coordinate 2,510,607, forward strand.
AGTTACCAGTGATAAGACCCGCTTCTTCGAGACTGCCTATCTGGTTTCCAGAGCCGCTGGGAATCTCATTCAACAGGCCGCCCTCCATGTCCACCGTCTAACAGAGGAGGAACTGTGGTACCGCCCAGACATGGACTACCGTGAGGGTCCGGACGGACCTGAAGACTACCCGGAAGAGCAAGGAGGACACCGTTACCAGTAAACGGTAAAATTGAACTGTACTGTTTTTGAAAGTGTGGTCCCCGTTGGGACAAATAGTGAACTGTTAAAGAACTGTTATCTGTGTGCCCCTAATCCCTAACCAGGCTGAGGACTGTGAGCAGCTATTCCCCTATTCCAACCGGCCGAGGACTGGGAACGGCCAACCCCTTGTAAATAGTTGTGCTTCTTAAAGCGCCCCCTACTGGTTTTATACAAAAACCGCAACGTCTACCTCAAGGCGGATTAAATGGACTGTTGCACCTTTACCTGGTCGCAAGTTGCACAGCGGCCAGAGTTCAAGAATCTGTTTGAAAATGTTTTACTTGAAAATGTCTTAAATGGAAAAGTTTAATATGCTGCTAAAATAATAATGCAAATGTTTTATGTTATGTTTTATATGATAAAAGAGTTCCGGTAGTTTTGACCATAGCTAGTGACAGAAGAATGTTAAAGAAAAGAAAAAGAGTACCAGTAACGTTAAAAAGAGAAGAATACCTCCCATAAAGGGATGAGTGAAAAGTTAATGTCTTATATACGAATGCATTCTAAAAATTTTGTATGTTTTAAATTGTTTTATTCTTTTCCAGCCTGAGGACGTGCTGTGATTTACCAGGGGGGAATGTAGCACCCCGAGGGCTCGGCTGCTACAGGGGTATTGCACCTCAAACCAGAGGTGTGATATTCCACTCCCGGGTAAGGATGGAGTGTGGACCAGGACTCGTTTAGCTGCATGCACCACACACACCCCATTTCCGAGGGACAGGTCAACGGTGCTCCCACTAGACAGAAGTGCAGGCACGACAGCATCTGCCTCTGGCTGGAGTGGGGCGGGGGGTGGAATACCCAGTGGTGTAGGAGCAGATAGGGGTGGGTTTCTGGGCATAGGTAGGAGCCCATTGGTTGCTAGTCACCTGGGCTCGGGTGTCAGAAGGAGGTATATAAGGTGGGCACCATCTTAGGACAGTCAGTCAGTCGGGTTCAGTTCAGTCCGGAGCTCAGCCAGAGAGGGCTGACAGGGAGCTGTGGCTCAGTCTGGGCCCAGCTCCAGAGACAGGCCTGGAGTGAGGCCAGAAACAGCAGAAAGAGAGAGGAGAAGGAACGGAAAGGAAAGTAAGAAAGGAACTGGAACAGAGGAGAAAGGAAGCAAGGAAGACAGAGAAAGGCCCAGAGACACGAGGACAGAAGGAACCCCATATGCCCAGGAGATACAGGGTGAAGGGTTGGCAGAGCAGGGTACCGGAACCCAAATTGGTGGAGGCGACTAATCCTCAGCCAAAACCGGAGGTTGTGACCACATCTTGGCACTGGGACGCTCACACCATCACTACCACCACAGGCCCCAACCAGACACCGGCATTTCACCTCTTCTGCTGCCTCCGGGTTCCTGAGGCAGGGAACAGAGGGATCTGCGATCCTGATCCACCATCACCGCAACTCACAGCTGCTGCAGCACCGGCTTCATGTATCCAGGGTCCGCAGTATTCCTCCACTTCCGCCGGGCCGGTTTCCTGAAGGACCCTGCCTCCTGCTCCACCACCCCCCAGGTAAGATACCTAATCAGACTATAAGACGGACCCCATCTTATAAAAAATATTTTTTTTCCTATTTTCCACCCCAAAATTTGGGGTGCGTCTTATGGTCCGGTGCGTCTTATAGTCCGAAAAATACGGTATATATGAATCAATGGGCATATTTGTCAGATGTCATATCTTGTATATATATCCGCATTCAAGAATGTACAATATTATATTGCTGCCTTGCTGCGCTTTATTCACATTTTGGACTCGAGATACTCTCCTACTCTTACATTGTATATTGTTTGCATACCCTGCAGACCTCGTTTTTTTATGTAGTTACAGTGGATGATTTATTTATATATATATTTCTAATCCCGTTACTATCATACTAGCCCTGTGCTCTCCCTCTCTATTGGTGTTCAGGGACTTACAGGGACTTTTAGGGATAGACGACTTGTGAGTGGGGGCGCCATTGTCGTACAAATTCTAGGGTGCCAACCCCTGCGGTCAGCAATGGTCACCCTAGAGGACAATAGGAGATGACTAGTTCCTGTAGTATCATAGATATGTTATTATATTTATTCATTCCCGCTATTATCATATTACAGATTGACGAACCTTCTGTTCCCATCCTGTATTTGCTCACCAAGGTCCATAGGAGTCTATAAGTCCCTTCGGGACAGCCCATTGTCTCAGTCAATGGGCGTCTATCTGAACCAATTTCTAGATTTTTGTATTACTATCTAAAACCGGTTGCTATGGAACTCCCACCTTTCATCAAAAACTGCGGAGATTTTACAGAGATTGGATAATATTCATGTTAGTTTAGATATGTTTCTCATTACTTGTGATGTAGAACCATTATATACTTGAATTTCACATGAATATGGATTATCCGCTACTAGGTTTTTTTCTATCAGGCTGGGGTTTGGATGAATCTCTTGTGGATTTTCTTGTGATTCTTTTTGAATATGTAGCGTCAGCGTCTCTGCCTCCTGCTGGGCAGAGACGCCGATCCCCTCACCGCCGCGGTCCCGGTCTGACGTCCTCCTGCTCCCCTCCTGCGTCAGCACGGGGTGCACGCATCGTGCGCAGTTCCCCGGGCACTGTGCTCAGGGCGTGCATGCACTCCCTTCCTCTTAAAGGGGCCGTGCGCGCCGTCCTAAAGAGTCCCCGGCCAATGACCGGAGGACTTCCCCTATATAAGGCACCTCCTCCAAAATGGAGGTGCCTGTGCAAGATTGTTGTTTGTGTGCTTACACTCTCCTCAGTCCTCAGCTCCCAGTGCCCGCCAGCCTGTCTATCAGCTGTGCCCCGGCTATCTGCTCCTCCACGTTTCGGTGGTGACCCCGCCCTATGTCGGGGCTTCATAAATCAGTGCTTGCTGCACTTTGAGGCTCTGGTGTCCACTTTTTGGGAGGGCCTTTCCGGATGGAGCAAGGATGAGCTAGCCGGTCATGACATACCTCCCTCTCTAGATGACCTGGTGTCATTAGCTACCCAAATTGACATCCGTTTTCAGGAGCGTTCTAAGGAGACGACCTGGGAGAGAAGACCCCTGCGTCTCGCACCAACCTTCCAAAGGCCAGTCTCGCAACCAGCATTCCCCCCGGTGTCCTCTCCAGAGTCTATGCAAATAGACCAAGTTAAGATGGTCAAGTCTCGCCGAGGGGAGTTGCTTCTACTGTGGCAGTATAGAGCATCAAATCCGCTCCTGTCCAGTGAGACTGGGAAACTCCAGTGTCTAGGACTGTTTGGAGAGGTCGCCCTAGGCAAAAGTTCTTCCTCTCTGCCCTTGACTCTGTCTGTCTCAGTTACCAGTGATAAGACCCGCTTCTTCGAGACTGCCTATCTGGTTTCCAGAGCCGCTGGGAATCTCATTCAACAGGCCGTTGTGGAGCGTTATCAGATTCCTACCATACATCTGGATGATCCTTTATTTTTTCCTCTGAGGATGGAAAGCTTCACTCTGAGACCATCTTGTTTGTCACTGAGCTTGTAACCCTTCAGGTGAGAATGCTACATTCGGAGAAGATCTCCTTTTACGTGCTGTCCAGCCTCTCTCATCCCCTCTTGCTTGACCTGCTTTGGTTATAGAGACATGAGCTCGTCCTGAATTGGAGCTCAGGTGAGGTGCTCCGTTGGGTTCAAGAATGTCATAAGTCTTGTCTGGTTCCGGTTCGTCTTGCTCGACCTCCGTCTATCCCAGCTAACCTACCAGGCCTGCCGGCACCCTACTGGTCATATGCGGACGACTTTGATAAAAAGGAGGCAGAGACACTACCACCTCATAGGCCGTATGATTTCCCCATCGACCTAATACCTGGTACTTCACCTCCTCCGAGACCCGTGCTATGTCTGAATACATAGAGGAGAATCTTGCTAGGGGATTTATCCTGAAATCCACCTCTACAGCTGGAGCAGGATTCTTCTTCGTCAAGAAGAAAGACGGCTCTCTTCGTCCATGTATCGACTATAGGGGTCTAAACCAGATTACCATAAAAAATAAGTACCCCCTGCCTCTCATCTCGGAGCTGTTTGACCGCCTAAAAGCCGCGAAGATCTTCACTAAGCTCGATCTTCGTGGGGCGTACAATCTGGTCTGGATTCGCCAGGGAGACGAGTAGAAGACGACATTCAACACTCAGGATGGTCAGTACGAGTACCGCGTAATGCCCTTCAGTCTCTGTAATGCTCCAGCCGTCTTCCAGGAGTTAGTAAACGACATCTTCCGAGATCTCCTGTATTCCTGCGTGGTGGTGTACCTGGACGATATCTTGGTGTTCTCCCCTGATCTGCCCTCTCACCGGAGGGATGTTCGTCAGGTACTACTGCGGCTTTGGAAGAATCGCCTGTATGTTAAGTACGAGAAGTGCCTCTTTGAGCAGACCTCCCTACCATTTCTGGGATATATCATCTCTGAAACCGGACTGCGGATGGATCCCGAGAAGGTGTCTGCCATCTTAAAGTGGCCCCGACCCGAGGGGATGAAGGCTATTCAGCGGTTTCTGGGATTCACTAACTATTACCTCCTCTTCATTCCTCATTTCTCCTCCCGGACTGCTCCCATCTCTGCTCTCACCCGTAAAGGAGGAAATCCCAGGGAATGGACTTCTGAGGCCAAAAATGCCTTTGTTTCTCTTAAGCAAGCCTTCTCCTCCGCACCAGTGCTACATTGGCCTGATTGCAATAAATAGTTCTTCCTGGAGGTTGATGCCTCTTCCTTCAGAGCCGGAGCAGTGCTCACCCAGAAATCCTCGTCCGGGCGAATGGTGACCTGCGGCTTCTTCTCCAAACTCTTTTCTTCGTCCGAGCGCAATTACTCCATTTGAGATTGAGAACTGCTGGCCATCAAATTAGTGCTGGAGGAGTGGCGCTACTTGCTATAAGGGGCTCTGCACTCGGTGGTCATCTACACTGACCATAAAAACCTCGCTTACTTGCAGACCGCCCAAAGACTAAATCCGCTTCAGGCCAGATGTTCTTTGTTCTTTGCTCATTTCTGCTTCTCTCTCTATTACCGCCCAGCAGTCAAGAATATTAAAGCTGATGCTCTATCCCGCTCTTTTCTGTCTACCGACTAAGAGGAGAAGCCTCTACACATCATTGACCCCTCCAGAATAATGACTGTTGCTCCATTTGACCTGTCTCATCTACCTCCTGGTAAGACCTTTGTAGCGGTTCAAGATCGCAAGAGGGTCTTACTCTCGGGTCATTTGTCCAAACTGGCTGGTCATGCCGGCCAGAGGAAGACGCTTCTGCTCATTGCCCGACATTATTGGTAGCCCACCCTGCGCAAGGATGTTGCGGATTTTGTCGCAGCTTGTTCCTCTTGTACCCGTAACAAAAATACCTAGGCACCTTCCAGCTGGTCATCTTCTTCCTCTTCCCCTGCCTTCTGCTCCTTGGCAACACATTGCGATGGACTTCATCACTGATCTCTCGTTATCTTCCGGTTCTACCGTCAGTGGGTGGTGGCTGACCGCTTCTCCAAGATGGCTCACTTCATCCCTCTGCCTGGTCTTCCGTCTGCACCTGTGCTTGCCAAGGACTTCATCCATTACATCTTTCGTCTCCACGGCTTACTCCTCCACATTGTCTCGTACCGAAGAGTTCAGTTCACTTTTCGCTTCTGGAGAGCCACATGCAAGCTGCTGGATGTCTCTTTGGACTTTTCTTCGGCCTATCATTCTCAGTCCAATGGTCAAGCGGAGCGTATTAATCAGATCCTTACCAGTTTTCTTCGGCATTTTATAAACGCTCACCACAGCGATTGGGTAGAACGCCTGCCTTGGGCCGAGTTTTCTTATAACAACCATGTGAGTGAGTCCTCTGCTATGTCTCCTTTTTTTGTGGTTTACAGCCGACACCCCCGAATTCCTTTTCCTGTCTCCTCTTCAGTGGACAATACTTCCGCGGAGTCTCTTGTCAGTGAATTTTCGGTGATTTGGGAAGACACTAGATCTGCGCTTCTTCAGTCCTCCGAGCGGATGAAGAAGCATGCTGATAAGAGACGTCTGGAACCACCTCTATTTCGTCCGGGAGACAAGGTCTGGCTTTCCTCCAAATATGTCCGCCTCAAGATACCATCATACAAGTTGGGTCCGCGGTTTATCGATCCTTTAGCGATTCTGAGCCAAATAAATCCAGTGGCGTATTAGCTAAAACTCCCTGCCTCCTTACGGATTCCCAATTCCTTTCACGTGTCTCTCCTCAAGCCTGTTGTCCTTAATCCTTTATCTGACTATCCAGGTACCACTCCAGCTCCAATCTCCGCTCAGGAAGTCTTTGAAGTAGAGAACATTTTGGCCATCAAGAGGGTAAGAGGAAAGACTTTCTTTCTTGTGGATTGGAAGGGGTTTGGTCCTGAGGGGAGGTCTTGGGAGCCCAGGGAGAACATTCATGCCCCTCGTCTTCTAGAAAAATTTCTTGCGGGCCTAAAGAAGAGGGGCATAAAGGGGGGGTGTACTGCCGGGCAGAGACGTCGATCCCCTCACCGCCGCGGTCCCGGTCCGGCGTCCTCCAGCTCCCCCCAGCTTCTGCCCAGGGTGCGCGCACCACATGCAGTTCCTCGGGCACTGTGCTAAGGGTGCATGAGAGTGCACTCCCTCCCTCTTAAAGGGGCCGCGTGCGCTGTCCTAAAGAGTCCCCGGCCAATTTCCGGAGGACTACCCCTATATAAGGCACCTCCTCCAAAATGGAGGTGCCTGTGCAAGATTGTTGTTTGTGTGCTAACACTCTCCTCAGTCCTCAGGTCCCAGTGCCTGCCAGCCTGTCTATCAGCCATGCCCGCCTGTCTACTGGCCCTGCTCATCCGCAGATTCAGCCATCAGTCCCATGGGAGTCGCCTGCTCTCACAAGGTCAGTCCCAGAGTGGCACCTAGTTCACCTTCCCGTTTCCTCCTTAGTTCACGGAGTCGATTAAGCCGCTGTGTGGCCAGGGTCGGTCCGGGTAGGCACTTAGTTACGCCCCTCTGATCCCTCCTTGCATCACAGCACAGAGGTTCCACCACCCGGATCCGTAACAGAGTACATTTTGTTACATAATAATTTTGTGTTCAAAGATCGATACTACCTACAGAAGAAAGAGGTGGCAATGGCCGCGGCTTGGGCCCCATCTTACGCCAATCTCTCTTTGGGATTTTGGGAGTGTGAATACATCCGATTCCAGAACATTGAACATACGTCATTGGGATCAATGATATCTTGGATGAGATTCATAGACGATGTGTTGTTTATTTTGCAGGGCTCCCATGAGGAACTTGAAAAATTCTTAAAATATCTCAATGACAATGCATTGAATATTAAGCTAACCCATCATATTAATCAAAAGAAAATTGATTTTCTGGATTTGGATATTCATGTTGATGACCATGAACAGTTGCATACAAATATTTATCGCAAGATTACTAGTGCCAATGCTTTCTTGCATGCCAAATCAGTCATCTGGCACATGTAATACAGGCAATGCCGTCCGGACAATTTATTAGGGCACATGGTATTTGTGACCAAGACAAAGCTTTTGAAGAATAGGCATGTGATATGACCAGTAGATACTTATAACGTGGTACAAAATGGAAATTATTCAACAGGCCTACTATCGGGCCAAACACGCCAATAGACAATCTCTTCTTATTACTAAAAAGAAAAAGGAATCTGATGGCATGTTCGATTCATTACGAATTATCATTCGAGGTGGAAGGAAATTACTAATATCTCCAAATTTGGGCTAATTCTCCAACAGGATCAGACAATACTTCCTTTTCTATCAAATCGTCCATTGATTATGGCTAAACGCAATAAGACACTACGTGATATACTAGTTCATAGTCATCATGTACCTGATACATCTTCATATACACTGCTCAAATAAATAAAGGGAACACTCAAATAACACATCCTAGATCTGAATGAATGAAATATTCTCATTGAATACTTTGTTCTGTACAAAGTTGAATGTGCTGACAACAAAATCACACAAACATCAGAAATGGAAATCAAACTTATTAACCAATGGAGGCCTGGATTTGGAGTCACCCCCAAAATTAAAGTGGAAAAACACACTACAGGCTGATCCAACTTTGATGTAATGTCCTTAAAACAAGTGAAAATGAGGCTCAGTATTGTGTGTGGCCTCCACGTGCCTGTATGACCTCCCTACAATGTCTGGGCATGCTCCTGATGAGGTTGCAGATGGTTTCCTGTGGGATCTCCTCCCAGACCTGGACTAAAGCATCCGCCAACTCTTGGACAGTCTGTGGTGCAACGTGACGTTGGTGGATGGAGCGAGACATGATGTCCCAGATGTACTCAATCGGATTCAGGTCTGGGGAACGGACGGGCCAGTCCATAGCTTCAATGCCTTCATCTTGCAGGAATTGCTGACACACTCCAGCCACATGAGGTCTGGCATTGTCCTGCATTAGGAGGAACCCAGGGCCAACCGCACCAGCATATGGTCTCACAAGAGGTCTGAGGATCTCATCTCGGTACCTAATGGCAGTCAGGCTACCTCTGACGAGTACATGAAGGGCTGTGCGGCCCTCCAAAGAAATGCCACCCCACACCATTACTGATCTACTGCCAAACCGGTCATGCTGAAGGATGTTGCAGGCAGCAGATCGCTCTCCACGGCGTCTCCAGACTCTGTCACGTCGGTCACATGTGCTCAGTGTGAACCTGCTTTCATCTGTGAAGAGCACAGGGCGCCAGTGGCGACTTTGCCAATCGTGGAGTTCTGTGGCAAATGCCAAGCATCCTGCATGGTGTTGGGTTGTGAGCACAACCCCCATTTGTGGACGTTCGGCCCTCATACCACCCTCATGGAGTCGGTTTCTAACCATTTGTGCAGACACATGCACATTTGTGGCCGGCTGGAGGTCATTTTGCAGGGCTCTGGCAGTGCTCCTTCTGTTCCTCCTTGCACAAAGGCGTAGGTAGCAGTCCTGCTGATGGGTTGTTGCCCTCCTACGGCCCCATCCATGTCTCCTGGTGTACTGGCTTGTCTCCTGGTAGCGCCTCCAGCCTCTGGACACTACACTGACAGACACAGCAAACCTTCTTGCCACAGCTCGCATTGATGTGCCATCCTGGATGAGCTGCACTACCTGAGCAACTTCTGTGGGTTGTAGAGTCCGTCTCATGCTACTACAAGTGTGAAAGCACAACCAACATTCAAAAGTGACGAAAACATCAGCCCAGAAAGCATTGGTACTGAGATGTGGTCTGCGGTCCCCACCTGCAGAACCACTCCTTTATTGAGGGTGTCCTTATAATTGCCAATAATTTCCATCTATTGTCTATTCCATTTGCACAACAGCATGTGAAATTGATTGTCAATCAGTGTTGCTTCCTAAGTGGACAGTTTGATTTCACAGAAGTTTGATTTACTTGGAGTTATATTCTGTTGTTTAAGTGTTCACTTTATATTTTTGAGCAATGTATATTTGTCTCAAAAGGCCCCAAATGGGGCACATGGAAGTGTGGCAACTGCGAAGAGTGCAGATATATTGAAAAAACGGATACCTTTCAGGTGAGCAGGCTTACAAGATTCTGTATTTCATTAATTGTAGAACATCTATGGTCATCTATCAAGCCACATGTTTCTGTGGACTCATCTATATTGGTATGACAACTCGGGAGCTTTGGAACACATCAAAAATATTAGGGCAGCGGAGAAAATCTGTCAAGATGAGGTGGGTGCTATTTCTCAACCTTTGGCGAGACAGTTTCGGAATTGCTACCCTCATCAATGTCATCTCTTACGTGTCAAAGGGATTGCACGTCTGTATCCTGGGAATAGGAGGGAAAATCTAGCCAAAAAGCTGTCCCAGATTGAATAAATAAATAATAAATAAAAAAGTAAATGGATCACCACTCTAAGAAGTATGACCCCCAGAGGGTTAAATGAACAGTGGGGATTTTCGAGTTTTCTTTAAGTATACACTAGGATTTTTGGTATATTCTCATCTTCAGTGTCTTGTCCTTATTATCAATCGAATCATATAATCAATATATATCATAGTGGATTTGATTGAATAAACATATATACATGTATTGTTGGCTTTATTGTATATATTAATGGTGGTTTATGAGTTAGTGGAGATATAAGTTTATGGGATAGGAGTTATTAGGGTGGGATCAATCTATATGTGCATATTAATTTGTATTATATCTTTCAGATTGGAGGACTGTTTGTATCATCATCGCCCGAACAGCCATACAGTTTCACATGTATTCCATCACTAAGTACAACATCAGATATATAGTTTTTGTATTATTCTCTCTAACATGACCATATCTCTTTTTCACATATATTTTATTATTATATTTTATGCTTTTTTATTTTTCCTATATACACATATATAACTATCACTCACATACACTTACACATTGAATTAAGGATATTAAATTATCACATGGAGATAGCTTCTAGTATATTCATTCACCTCTATATATACACAAGGTAATTAGATGTATTCATTTGTATATGACATATTTTTATGGGTTCATACAAGAACCAACATTTTAATACATACACACATAGTTTATTATGGTCGGCTTGTTTCCATCTTTGCTCTGTTTTAACCAGGTTGTGCTTTCGCTGTGTGTTATATTACGCATGCGCTGCATAGGATAATTAAGCAAACTATTCACCTATATCATATACATATAGAGAGTTTATAGTGTGTTTATTCACTTTTACATATACACATTATATAAGCAACAATATTGTGTATGCATGCATTAACTATATTATATATAGAACTTTTTTTATATTTCATACAATTCTATTTTGGCACGTATAATTATATTTAGACTTTGATGCTGACCCGCACTTTTGCCCTTTTCTAATATGGCTGCAGGGTCGCTGTGCGCCACACTGCGCATGCTCCGGTGTGCTCTCGTACCCGATACTGGGATGTTTTCATTGAACTGCGACCTTTGGTCGTGTTTCGGTGATGCACATTCGGTCGCAGACGGGACGGCTATCCGGACGCGTGGGACAGTAGAGGCGTCCGATAATATGGCGTCCTTGATTTGTAAGTAACCACAGCTGTAATCACCCTATGAAACATCGCCTCTTCCTCCTCCACCTCACTTCCTAATGAATCGGTAGCGAAACGTGCGTTGAAGCATGTGGAAGGGGTGATGATGTGCCTTTGGACAGTACGTAATAATATGCACAAATGTAACTTTTTATGAACTTATTTCTGTATTCTTTTTTGCATTATGACATTTGATATTGCATGGTGATCACTTTTACTGTTTATCCTATGATTTGGATAGGCATAGTTCCATACATATATAAATTTTCCTTTTTGCTTAAATAATTTAAATACATTTGGATATGCACATATATATATATATATATATATATATAACATGCACAATGCACTTTTTGGATAAAATTCATTTTATAAATAGCAGATTTTTGTGCATTAACAGTGGAATTATGTTTGGATATGTACAGACATAATACCGTATTGTTTGGACTATGAGACGCACCTGTCCATAGGACGCACCTGGGTTTTAGAGGAGGAAAATAGAAAAAAAAATGTGGTCATGAGGCACTGTTAAGGGGGAGAGCGTCTGCTGCTGACACTGTTATAGGGGTAATGTCCCCCAATTCTGTTAATATCACCCATCCTTGTATATATGACCCCCCTTCCTATTATAAGTGGCCCCACACCCATCCTGGCAAGCATGGCATCCCAATCCCCCATCCTGGTATGCATATCACCCCTTTCCCCACTCCTGGTATGCATGGCACTCCAATTCCCCATCCTGGTATGCATGGAACCTTCAACCCCATCCTGTTATGCATGGTACCCCTCCATCATGGTTGGCATGGCACACCTCCATCCTGGTATGCATGGCATCTTTCCATTCTGGTATGCATGGCACCCCTCCATCCTGGTTTGCATGGCACCCTTAATCCCCATCCTGGTATGCATGGCACCCCTGATCTCCATCCTGGTATGCAAGGCACCCCTCATCCTGGTATGCATGGCACCCATCCATCCTGGTATGCATGGCATGCCTGATCCCCATCCTGGTATGCATTGCACCCCTCATCCTGGTATGCATGGCATCCCTCATCCTTATCCTGGTATGCATGGTACCCCTCATCCATATCCTGGTATGCATGGCACCCCTCAACCTGGTATGCATGGCACCCCTAATCCTTATCCTGGTATGCATGGCACCCCTCATCCCTATCCTGGTATGCATGGTATCCCTCATCCTTATCCTGGTATGCATGGCACCCCTCATCCCTATCCTGGTATGCATGGTATCCCTCTTCCTGGCATGCATAGCACTCCTCATCCCAATCCTGGTATGCATGGCACCCTTCATCCCTATCCTGGTATGCATGGCACCCCAATCACCCATCCTGGTATGCATGGCACCCCTCATCCCTATCCTGGTATACAAAGCCCCCCTCATCCCTCTTCCTGGTATGCTTGACACCCCTCATCCCTCTTCCAGGTATGCATGGCACCCCTCATCCCTATACTGGTATGCACAAAAGAAATAAACACTTCTACTCACCTTCCTCCCCTCTGCTCCATCGCTGCGTCCTGTTTGCCAGCACTGATCTCACCGTGTGAGCTGTGCATGACTGCTATGTGCCCTCACAAATAGAGATGAACTGCGGGAATAGTCACTGCTCCTACGCTGGGACTGTGTGCGTGGGGATCAGGAACTTCATTCTCCTTAATAGCCGGCACACAGTGTAGCCGCAGCGCGGCTCCTGCTGCTGCCAGGCAATCGCATTTGCTCGCTATTAGAGAGCATAAAAATTCACCCCTTTCCACGGCCATGGGCAGGCACACACGATCGCCCGGCCGCAGCAGGAGCTGTGCTGTGGCTGCACTGTGTGCCGGCTACTAAGGAAAATTAATATTCAGTGCTCCACCTGCCCATGGGCGTGGGGAGCAGTGAATATTCATTTTCTTTAGTAGCGGGCACAGTGTAGGCTACAGCAGGCGGCTCCTTCCTCCTGTGCCCCGCTCCTCCGCTGCTGCCGCTCCCCCCACACCCCTCACCAGCCACAGTATATATACAGTACAGACCAAAAGTTTGGACACACCTTCTCATATAAAGATTTTTCTGTATTTCCATTACTATGAAAATTGTACATTCACACTGAAGGCATCAAAACTATGAATTAACACATGTTGAATTATATACTTAACAAAAAAGTGTGAAACAACTGAAAATATGTCTTATATTCTAGGTTCTTCAAAGTTGCCACCTTTTGCTTTGATGACTGCTTTGCACACTCTTGGCATTTTCTTGATGAGCTTCAAGAGGTAGTCACCGGAAATGGTTTTCACTTCACAGATGTGCCCTGTCAGGTTTAATAAGTGGGATTTCTTGCCTTATAAATGGGGTTTGGGACCATCAGTTGTGTTAAGCAGAAGTCTGGTGGATACACAGCTGATAGTCCTACTGAATAGACTGTTAGAATTTGTATTATGGCATGAAAAAGCAGCTAAGTAAAGAAAAACGAGTGGCCATCATTACTTTAAGAAATGAAGGTCGGTCAGTCCGAAAAATTGGGTAAACTTTGGAAGTGTCCCCAAGTGCAGTTGCAAAAACCATCAAGCGCTACAAAGAAACTGGCTCACATGAGGACCGCCCCAGGAAAGGAAGACCAAGAGTCACCTCTGCTTCTGAGGATAAGTTTATTCGAGTCACCAGCCTCAGAAATCGCAGGTTAACAGCAGCTCAGATTAGAGACCAGGTCAATGCCACACAGAGTTCTAGCAGCAGACATATCTCTACAATAACTGTTGAGAGGAGACTTTGTGCAGCAGGCCTTCATGGTAAAATAACTGCTAGGAAACCACTGCTAAAGACAGGCAACAAGCAGAAGAGACTTGTTTGGGCTAAAGAACACAAGGAATGGACATTAGACCAGTGGAAATCTGTGCTTTGGTCTGATGAGTCCAAATTTGAGATCTTTGGTTCCAACCACCGTGTCTTTGTGCGACGCAGAAAAGGTGAACGGATGGACTCTACATGCCTGATTCCCACCGTGAAGCATGGAGGAGGAGGTGTGATGATGTGGGGGTGCATTGCTGGTGACACTGTTGGGGATTTATTCAAAATTGAAGGCATACTGAACCAGCATGGCTACCACAGCATCTTGCAGCGGCATGCTATTTCATCCGGTTTGAGTTTAGTTGGACCATCATTTATTTTTCAACAGGACAATGACCCCAAACACACCTCCAGGCTGTGTAAGGGCTATTTGACCAAGAAGGAGAGTGATGGGGTGCTACGCCAGATGACCTGGCCTCCACAGTCACCAGACCTGAACCCAATCGAGATGGTTTGGGGTGAGCTGGACCGCAGAGTGAAGGCAAAAGGGCCATCAAGTGCTAAGCATCTCTGGGAACTTCTTCAAGATTGTTGGAAGACCATTTCCGGTGACTACCTCTTGAAGCTCATCAAGAGAATGCCAAGAGTGTGCAAAGCAGTCATCAAAGCAAAAGGTGGCTACTTTGAAGAACCTAGAATATAAGACATATTTTCAGTTGTTTCACACTTTTTTTTTTTTGTATATATACGTACCCCACATTCAGACTATAAGACGTACCCCCCCACTTTCCTCCAAAATTTTGTCTTATAGTCCGAAAAATACGGTATATAACATGCATTATGCATATTTCTTGGATTATATCCATTGGATGAATAGTATTTTTTTTGGACATAGAAATACCGCATTTTTCGGACTATAAGACGCACCGGACTATAAGATGCACCTAGGTTTTAGAGGAGGAAAATAGAAAAAAACTGTAAGCAAAAAATGAGTTCATGATGCACTTTTAAGGGGGAGGGGGTCTTCTGCTGACACTGGTATAGGGGTAATGTCCCCCAATTCTGACAATATCCCCCATCCTGGTATATATGCCCCCCCCTTCCTTTTATACGTGGTCCCCATCCCCATCCTGGTATGCCTGGAATCTCTCCATCCTGGTACGCATGGCACCCCTCATCCTTATCCTGGTATGCATGGCACCCCTCATCCCTATCCTGGTATGCATGGCACCCCTCATCCCCATCCTGGTATGCATGGCACAGCAATCCCCATCCTGGTATGCATGGCACCCCTCATCCCTGTCCGAGTATGCATGGCACCCATCCATGTCCTGGTATGCATGGCACCCCTCATCCCTGTCCTGGTATGCATGGCGCCCCTAATCCTTATCCTGGTATGCATGGCGCCCCTAATCCCTATCCTGCTATGCATGGCACCCCTAATCCCTATCCTGGTATACATGGCACCCCTCATCCTTATCCTGGCATGCATGGCCTCTCATCCTCATCCTGGTATGTATGGCCCCCTCATCTTTATCCTGTTATGTCTGCCCCCCTCAGCATTATCCTGGTATGCATGGCACTTGTATGTATGGCCCCCTCATCCTTATCCTAGTATGCATGGTCCCCCTAATCCCCACCAGGCTGCACATAAAAAAATAAACACTCCTACTCACCTTTCTTCTCTCCTCCAGCGCAGCGACCTGTATGCCCTCACTGATCTCTCCATGTGAGCCGCGCATGACATCACTGCCATGCACGGCTCACAAGGAGAGAGATCAGCTGCCGGAAGTCACTGCTCCCCACACTGGGACTGTGTGCGCGGGGAGCAGTGATTTCATGCTCCTTAATATCCGCCACACAGCGTAGCCGCAGCACGGCTCCTGCTGCTGCCGGGCTATTGCGTGTGCCAGCTTATTAAAGGACATGAATATTCACCCCTCCCCACGCCCATGGGCATGGAGAGAGGTTTAATATTGATGCCCTTTTACAGCGGGCACAGGCGATTCCGGCAACAGCAGGAGCCGCGCTGCAGCTACACTGTGTGCCACTATTAAGGAGCATGAATATTCAATGCTCCCCACGCCCCATGGGCGTGAGGAGCAGTGAATATTCATTTTCTTTAGTAGCGGGGACAGTGTAGGCTGCAGCAGGCGGCTCCTTCCTCCTGTGCCCCGCTCCTCCGCTGCTGCCGCTCCTCCCACACCCCTCACCAGCCACAGTATATATACAGTACAGACCAAAAGTTTAGACATACCTTCTCATTTAAAGATTTTTCTGTATTTTCATGACTATGAAAATTGTACATTCACACTGAAGGCATCAAAACTATGAATTAACACATGTGGAATTATATACTTAACAAAAAAGTGTGAAACAACTGAAAATGTGTCTTATATTCTACGTTCTTCAAAGTAGCCACCATTTGCTTTGATGACTGCTTTGCACACTCTTGGCATTTATTGATGCGCTTCAAGTGGTAGTCACCGGAAATGGTTTTCACTTCACAGGTGTGCCCTGTCAGGTTTAATAAGAGGGATTTCTTGCCTTATAAATGGGGTTGGGACCATCAGTTGTGTTGTGCAGAAGTGGATACACAGCTGATAGTCCTACTGAATAGACTGTTAGAATTTGTATTATGGCAAGAAAAAAGCAGCTAAGTAAAGAAAAACGAGTGGCCATCATTACTTTAAGAAATGAAGGTCAGTCCGAAAAATTGGGAAAACTTTGAAAGTGTCCCCAAGTGCAGTTGCAAAAACCATCAAGCGCTACAAAGAAACTGGCTCACATGAGGACTACCCCAGGAAAGGAAGACCAAGAGTCACCTCTGCTTCTGAGGCTAAGTTTATCTGAGTCACCAGCCTCAGAAATCGCAGGTTAACAGCAGCTCAGATTAGAGACCAGGTCAATGACACACAGAGTTCTAGCAGCAGACACATCTCTTCAACAACTGTTAAGAGGAGACTTTGTGCAGCAAGCCTTCATGGTAAAATAGCTGCTAGGAAACCACTGCGAAGGACAGGCAACAAGCAAAAGAGACTTGTTTGGGCTAAAGAACACAAGGAATGGACATTAGACCAGTGGAAATCTGTGCTTAGGTCTGATGAGTCCAAATTTGAGATCTTTGGTTCCAACCTTTGTGCAATGCAGAAAAGGTGAACAGATGGACTCTACATGCCTTGTTCCCACCGTGAAGCATGGAGGAGGAGGTGTGATGGTGTGGGGGTGCTTTGCTGGTGACACTGTTGGGGATTTATTCAAAATTGAAGGCATACTGAACCAGCATGGCTACCACAGCATCTTGCAGCGGCATGCTATTCCATCTGGTTTGCGTTTAGTTGGACCATCATTTATTTTTCAACAGGACAATGACCCCAAACACACCTCCAGGCTGTGTAAGGGCTATTTGACCAAGAAAGAGAGTGATGGAGTGCTATGCGAGGATGACCTTGCCTCCGCAGTCACCAGACCTGAACCCATTCGAGATGGTTTGGGGTGAGCTGGACCGCAGAGTGAAGGCAAAGGGGCCAACAAGTGCTAAGCATCTCTGGGAACTCCTTCAAGATTGTTGGAAGACCATTTCCAGTGACTACCTCTTGAAGCTCATCAAGAGAATGCCAAGGGTGTGCAAAGCAGTCATCAAAGCAAAAGGTGGCTACTTTGAAGAACCTAGAATATAAGACATATTTTCAGTTGTTTCACACTTTTTTGTTAAGTATATAATTCCACATGTGTTAATTCATAGTTTTGATGCCTTCAGTGTGAATGTTCAATTTTCATAGTCAAGAAAATACAGAAAAATCTATAAATGAGAAGGTGTGTCCAAACTTTTGGTCTGTATTGTATATACCCCCCCAACATTTGGACTATAAGACGCACCCCCTTTTATGCCCATAGCAGCCAGAGATGCAGATGTGTTATGTGCAGCATGAGACGGGGCATTATCATGCATGAAAATGATCTCACTGCAGAATGCACGGTTCTTCTTCTTGAACTATGGAAGGAAGTGCTGTTTGAGAAACTCAACATACATTATGAAGTTCATCTTTACCCCTTCAGGGATCCTAAAAGGGCCAACAATCTCTCTCCCCATGATTCCAGCCCAAAACATTACTCCACCTCCTCCTTGTTAGCGCCGTAGCCATGTGTTTACTTGGGGTGTCCATCAACCAGCCATCCTCCACTCCATCCATCTGGACCATCGAGATCATTTCATGCATGATAATGCCCCATCTCATGCTGCACATAACACATCTGCATCTCTGGCTGCTATGGGCATAAAAGGGGACAAACTTATGGTGTGGCAGCCATGCTCCCCTGACCTCAACCCCATTGAGAACCTCTGGAGCATCATCAAAAGGAGTGTCTATGATGGCGGGAGGCAGTTCACATCTAAGCAACAGCTCTGGGAGGGTATTCTGTCCTCATGCAAAACAATTAAAGCAGAAACCATCCAAAACCTGACAAATTCAATGGACGAGAGAGTTCAGAAGCTCATTTCGAACAAGGGGTCCTATGTGCAAATGTAACATCACCTAGAATAAAGTTTTGAGTTGAAAACGGTTTGATTTCAGTTTGTAATAACATGTTAATGCTTATAATTTCAAAAATGACCATTTTTTTTGTTCTTTATTAAAATGAAAAGGTTGAAAACTCTGCTTTGCATAATAATTTGGAACATGCATTTTGAGTGCACTTTGAGTTTTTTATTTTTTAAAAAATATACTGTTATCATAGGCAGTTTGTACAAAAACCTTTCAGTTGTCCTCTAATAGTTATTTGACTGGAAAATTACAATGACTGCAATTCATATAGGTAATTTGGGAAAATCTGAGAAAATATTATTTGCATAATAATTTGGAACACAGTGTAAACTTGATTATGATGTAATGTATAATAAAATTCTATGCAATTTATCATATATTGACTGTTTTGAATTGGTATTCCCTGTAAGTAGCATGGAGTGCACACACATCTCCTTCGCCCTGTAACATAATTTTATTCCTTTCCACCCTTTTCTTTCCCCTCCACATAATTTTTTATAACACGTATAACATGTTTTGTGTTTTTAATCGATTTAATAAAGAGATACATATTTTACAATATACTCTTGTTGCCTAATTTATAGATATAATTTTCTAGGTTTATATTATCATATTAGCCCTAATCTATTGCTCACTGTTGTTTCCAGGGACTTATAGGGACTTTGAGGGATAGACGACTTGTGAGTGGGGGCGCCATTGTCGTACTATATTTAGGGTGCCAACCCCGGCAGTCAGGAATGATCATCATAGGGGACAATAGGAGCAGACTAATTCTGCACATTCATTATTTTTCACTTTGATCTTCAGATTATTTCTTTGTATGGATAATTTTAATTATCTTTAATAAAGGTTGCATGTTAAGGGTTTTTTATGCAAATTATATGGTTATACCCTTTGTTTGATATGCTGTTAGTTGGTTAAAAAAATAAAAAGTTCAAATCACCCCTCTTTGCCCCATTGAAAGTAAAGATATTAAAAAAAAATACACATATGTGGTATCGTTTTTTTAGTCCCTGCAGTTCCACAAAAATTAGACCACAGACAAAATAAAGTATAAATGTTGAGTGTCCAAGAACAATTGTGCCAAAGAGAAATAACACGTTACAACGATATATAGATGGAATATATTTATGAATTAAAATAAATAATAATGAAAGTCAAAAAATGGGCAAAGGGTACCCAAACAAAGGTGGCACTTGGCGTAAGTATATGCATAATTGTTATTCCATTGATAGGGCAGTAGAATGAATATGCTCATTAGTGGTAAAATACCACAACTATATAATCAAACATAGGGTATGTACATAAGTAGGAATATGGTAAGTACATATCGTTTAAATAGCAGCAAAAAGTACTTTATGTACAACCCTAAAAATTTGGGGGGCCAAACTTCAGAATTTTTTCACCACTAAAATAATTAAAAACTGGACATGTTGGGTATTGCCGTAATCGTATTGATGAGGAGAATAATATTGCAAGGTAATTTTTACTACAATATGTAAACACAATTCCCAGAAAACAATGTCATATTGCATTTCTTTTCCACAATTTCACTGCACTTGGAATTGTTTCCCTTTTTCCAGTACACTAGTGGTGAAATGAATGGTGTCATTCAAAAGTAAAACTCGTCCCGCAAAAAAATAAGCCCTCAGATGTCTATGTGGACAAAAAAATTGTTATGGCTCTGGGAAGAAGGGGGTGAAAAAACAGAAACACAAAAGCGGAAATTAGCTGTGGCGTGAAGGGGTTAAGTCTGCCCCAAATCTGCAAGTTACAAATAAGCAACGTGTGAATGAGACTTCAGGATTCTCATTCACTTTGCTGGCATCTGGAAATCCTTCAGGTTTTGTGACAAATCTGCACTGAAAAAAAAGCAGCATAAAGCATCGTGTGCACACAGCCTTACAGTAGGAGTGTCTATTTACCCATAACAACCAATCAGAAATCAGCTTTCATTTTACCAAAGCAGGTTGAGAAATGAAAGCTGAGCTCTGGTTGGTTGCTATGGACAACAAAGACAATGTAATGAACAGTTTTGATAAATAATGATGCTCTGAGACTCCACATTATACATCAGGGGACAGCAGCTCCATGTCACCGATCTATCACTGCTGTCAGGAGATGGGATCAAGAACAATTGATAAGAATCTAGCAATATGGGTGATGTGCTCCGCATTACAGGAACCATATAGAAGAGCTCAATATGGCGGATAACGCAGACATGGCACATCTGCTACAGCAGGTACACAAGGCAGACACAAGGATTTCTAATTGTACGGCGTACGGTGCTGAGAAGCAACTGCAATACTCATGAAATAAACCTAAAAAGAGACGGACAATCCTTTACACGTATCACTAGGATTATTATTATTCTTTATTATTATGGCGTCATTTATTCCCTGTCGCTTTACATGTGAGAAGGTGTATACATAGTAAAGACAAGTACAATAATCATGAACAATACAAGTTAGCGACTGGTCCAGGAGGAGAGAGGACCCTACCCGCGAGGGCCACAGTCTACAAAGGGATGGGTGAGGATACAGTAGGTGAGGGTAGAGCCTGTCATGCAGCGATGTGGTGGAGCGGTGGTTACTGCAGGGTGTAGGCTTGTCGGAAGAGGTCGGTCTTCATGTTCCTTCTGAAGGTTTCCACAGTAGGCGAGAGTCTGATGTGATGAGGTAGAGCTTTCCAGAGTAGGGGGGATGCACTGGAGACATCTTGTATGCGATTGTGGGAAGAGGCAATAAGAGGGGAGTAGAGAAGGAGATTGCAACATTCTAACATTTGCACAAATTTTGCAACTTTTTGGGACCGTTTTCTGCAGAAAGTCATTTAAGGGGTTGTCCACTACATGTCAACCCCTTCTGGAATGCTACAGTGCCCCAAATAAAGTAAAAACACTTCATATTTACCTCAGTGCCAACATGGTTGGAATGGCGCTATTCCAGGAGGTATGTGTTTTTTATTTTATTTGAGGCACTGCAGCACTTAAAGGTACTATGTCACCAAGGTTTTGAAACCTAATCTGAGATATAATATATATAGAGATATAGATATATAATATACAGAGATAAATGTTTCACTCATTGGGATGCTTGCTGTAGTTTTGATAAAATCACAGTTTTATCAGCAGGAGATTATCACTACTGCTGCCAGGTAATTATCTATATTCATGAGCTCAGTATAACCCCACCCCCACCACTGATTGGGAGTTTTCTGACTATGCACAGGGTACATACAGAGAAAGCTGCCAATCAGTGTTGTTAGCTGGGTTATACAGAGCTCAGCATTCAGAGAACTGGTAAATTTATAGCAGAGAAAACTGTGATTTTGTCAAAATTATACCATGCAATCCAATGAATAGTACATGCTTGGTAGAAGGGTCTCTGCCCCTATATCATGCTGCTCTCACATAGGGTACCATAAAACTGCTGCCAGATTCCCTTTGAAAAGGTGTCAGCATTTTCCATGTCTTGTGGTAAATTTCGGCAGAACTGAACCTGGACATTACACAATGATAAGAACATTTCACCATGATTTTGGAACAGATAACTCTGACCACTTTGTATTGGTAAACTGCCTATAACAACTATAATCATCTGCTCAAATATAAAACTGTTTTTTGTAATTTTTTATTATAAAGGTAGATTTGGAATCATTTTGGTGACTTTATGCCTGGATTACATGTGGAGGTATAAAACATGCACAATAACGTTCCCTATAATTACTAGTTACATTTCTCTTTTTACCTGAGCCTCCCACGTCTTCTTTCTTCTGGCTATTGGCCTGGATTGATGGTGTCTTTCCTTCCTCTGAACAGTCCAGGCTGATTCTTCTGTTCTTCGGTAATTTTCTCTGGACAATGATGTCTTCATCTGCTTGCGCCATCTCTGGGGTGGGAGACATCTTCCGTCCTGAGTCTGGTTTCTTCCTCTTTTTTCCGTTCCTTTGGGGCTTTTTGATAGAAGGCTTCTCATCAGCCGATGAGCCCAAATGTCTTCTGCTCTTCAATCCTTCACTCTGGGCAATGACGTCCTCATCCACTCGCTCCATCTCTGGGGTGGGAGACATCTTTCGTCCCGAGTCTTTTTTTTTACCCTTTCTTCCTCTCCATTTGGATTTTTTGATTGAAGACTCCTCATCAGTCGATGAGTCCAAGTGTCTTCTTTTTCTCTCTCTCTTCTTCCCTACAATCTCCTCTTTTTCCATATCATCGATTTGCTCACAGCCCGCAGACAACTTCTTCACTATCACCAGTCAACTCCAACTGTCACTTTCCTCAACCGTCAACTGAGCGCACAGGCACCTGGATGGAACTGGTCATGTGATCAGTAACTGACCAATAAGATTCCAAGGTATATGCTACAGTATAAGTATGGGAATCTATCAGTTTGATATAAGGGTTGTAATAAAATTAAATCTGTTTTTGTTCTACTGTTTTTAGTTAGTTGAAACTTTATCTTTTCCATTTCCATCACTTCAGTATTATCTCACAGATAATTTTAGGATTTTAGGGCCCATTTTAACAATATGCTGTATTATTTATCCACATCAATGAACTACATACCTGACCATTGTACTTATTGAGAAACAGTTGAGATCTCTATATTATTTGTATCGAGTGGCTACAAACAAAGCAAACAAGATGAATTTCTCATCCACTGCTGTACTCAGCATAAGCAGCGGCTGAAATTAGAAATGTTTGTTTTGATTGCTGTCTATGCAGAGCGCAGAAGTCTATGACAAACTCATTTTGACTTCAGTGCTATGTATAAGCAGTGACCAAGATGACAGAAAATGAGCAATACATTATTGAAGGTAGCTCTACTCATGTGCAGTGCATATAAGCAGTGTTCATTCATTCTCTACTCATTTTCTGTTGTCCCAGTCTCTGTCTACGTAGAGGGAACCACTTGAGATGAGTTTGCCATAGGCTGTTGTGCTCTGCTTAGGCAGAGACTTATATGAGAAAGCTCACTTCATTATACTAAGCTTTGTAATTTCCATCTTTGCTTATGTAGACCAGCAGCCACTGGCAAACTCATCTCCCCTTCTGCGTTCTGCATAAATAGCGTTGGGTGGGCATTCGCTTTGCTACTCAACACGGTCTTCATTTATTACATAGAGCTGCTTTTATAGTTTTACATTTTTACTAACCCGAACTAGTGTTACAAGCAGGTCAAGAGACTGGTTTAGGATTAAGCTAATGGTTAGGGCTAGGAATAGGGCTAAGGTAATAACATTGTTCTATAAAAAATGTATTAAGAAAATAGAAAGCATACAAATAAAATAATGTATTGCGTTTTATATTTTTAAAATTCGAGAGATGACTTCAGCAAAAAACAGAAAAAAAATTAAGAAATGAAATTGCAAAGTATAATTACATCAGTATTTTCCTTAAATTACAATACACGTGCAATACTGGGCTTTTGGAAAGGACTCACGGAATGCTATTGGTTCACGGGTTAGGGGGCATATACTTGTCTTGTCCTGGGTGCTCGCAACCCATGCTGTGACAGTGTGCTATCAGCAGAGTGCACAGCAACCAGAAAGTTTTTTAATTTACTTTTTTTTTCTGCATTTTTTCATCTGTAGCCTAAAAGACAACAGGTAAATATTAAATGCACTACAAACATCAGGCTTTTTTATTGTGTGATAGCTCACTGTAGGTGTGTTTTTGAACAAGCCCTAATGAGTATGAGTATGCATATGATGATATGGTGAGTATGTGTTATTGTTTTTTTCATGTATATGGTATATTTGTATGTATATTGGGGGCTATTTGGGACTCACACATGGAGGCTATGTGGGGTTCACACTGTATATATGGAGGCTATGTAGGGCTCACACTGTATAGATGGAGGCTATGTGGGGCTCACACTGTATATATGAAGGTTATGTGGGGCTCATACTGTATACAG
Organism: Phyllobates terribilis; assembly: GCF_046119375.1. Classification (NCBI taxonomy): domain Eukaryota; kingdom Metazoa; phylum Chordata; class Amphibia; order Anura; family Dendrobatidae; genus Phyllobates; species Phyllobates terribilis. The sequence continues at coordinate 2,535,123 of NW_027362863.1, forward strand.
GAGCCCATGTGGAGGCTCATACTGTATATAGGGGGCTATGTTGGGGCTCAATCTGTATATACAGAGGCTATGTGGGGCTCATGCTATATATAGGAAGCTATGTGGGGGCACATACTAGATTAGGAGGCTATGTGAGGGCTCATACTGAATGTAGGAGGTTATGTGGGGGTTCATAGTGTATGTAGGAGGCTATGTGGGGGCTTATACTGTGTATAGGAGGCTATGTGAAGGCTCATCTTGTATATAAGAGGCTCCTTGGTGCTCACACTATATACAGGGAGGCTATGTGGGGGCTCCTGCTGTATATACAGAGGCTATGTGGTGCTCATGCGGTATATAGGAGGCTATGGGGGGCTTATGCTGTATATATGAGGCTATTTGGGGCTCATACTGTAAATAGGAGGCTATATATATGGGACACACTGTATATGCAGGCTATGTGGGGCTCACACTGTATATATGGAGGCTGTGTGGGGGTTCGTACTGTATATGGGAGGTTATGTGGGGGCTCATACTGAATGTGGGAGGCTATTTGGGGACTCAGACTGAATGTAGGAGGCTATGTGGGGGCTTATACTGTGTATAGGAGGCTATGTGAAGGCTCATCTTGTATATAAGAGGCTCCTTGGGGCTCACACTATATACAGGGAGGCTATGTGGGGGCTCCTGCTGTATATACAGAGGCTATGTGGTGCTCATGTGGTATATAGGAGGCTATTTGGGGCTCATACTGTAAATAGGAGGCTATATATATGGGACACACTGTATATGCAGGCTATGTGGGGCTCACACTGTATATATGGAGGCTGTGTGGGGGTTTGTACTGTATATGGGAGATTATGTGGGGGCTCATACTGAATGTCGGAGGCTATTTGGGGGCTCAGACTGAATGTAGGAGGCTATGTGGGGGTTCATACTGTATATAGGAAGCTATATGGGGGCTCATACTGTATATTGGAGGCTATGTGAGGGCTCATATTGTTTATAGAGAGGCTATGTGGGGCTCATACTATATATAGGGGGCTATGCTGGAGCTCATATTGTATATAGGAGATAACCGGGGCTCATACTATATAGGGTGGTCCAAAAGTAGGTGCACAGAAAGTGTAATAAGGTTATGAAGGGGGAGGTTTATCAAACATGGTGTTAAGTGAAACTGGCTCAGTTGCCCTTAGCAACCAATCAGATTCCACTTTTCATTCCTCACAGACAAAGTTTATAGTCGAAAACCAAAAAGTGTCAGTGATTTGAAAAATTACATAAGAGATGCATTTCAAGAAATTAATACCCAAAGAGACTTGTGCAAAAAAAGTTTGTCGAAGCGTAAGAGGCCGACTTCAAAGCTGTGCAAATTGTAATGGAAAACAGTTTGAGCACCTGCTTTGATAAAATTTAAGGGGTTTTGCATTATTGTTCAGAATAAAATGTAATTGTTAATGTTATGCTTGTGTTAGTAAATATAATTTTATATATGAATCAAAATAAATGTTATTATTTTCTGTCCACCTACTTTTGGACCACCCTGTATATAGGGAGCTGTGTGTGAGCTTTTACGTTATTGAGGTGTGCAGTAGCCCTCTTTTCCTTCTGCTCCAATATGACCACAGGTAATACTTATCCATTGTGATTAGTGATGAGCGAACGCGCTCGCCACTACTCGGTACTCGCCGGAGCACCATGGTGCTCGACAAGCTCGGAGAGTATTTCCGGGTTGCTCGGGCGGGTCCCCTCCCTGCATGTTTGGCGCTCTTTAGAGAGCCAATGAACATGCAGGGATTGCCTGCCATGCACTGTAATGCCGTAGCCATGTTGGTTGTGGGCATTACAGTGATTGGCTGGCTGCACAGCGTCATCAGGTCTATATCAGACCTGGCGCCGCCATGCTCGTCACAGTCACTCCGGATCAGACTGCTTCTTTGTCAGGGAGAGATTTGATCGTGTATTATGTAGTGTAGGGAGAAAAACCGTACATTACACATATCCAACTTAACAAACAGTCCTTCTGAGGACTAATCCATCTGCAGAGATATATCAGGCAGGCAGGGTGTATAGGCAGGCGGTGTATATAGCAGACTCAAGTGCATATAGCACAAGAGGCTCCATTCCAGTTATGTTGGCTGCTGCTGTTAAATATTTCTGGAAATAGGCCCAGGTCTCAGGGGCCAGGAATAATTTTTTTTGCATCTTAATCCTCATTATTTGCTTAAAAAGCAATCCAGAGAACACGGTTTTTCTGCACCATTTGCTTGTTGGCACTGCAGAATACAGCCAGGTCCTTTCCATATTACAGCGCTAAAAATCCATCTACTTAAAACTGTGTTTTCTCCGTCACACGGCTCACATATACGTTGTCAGAAAATACTGCCATTTCTGGCCTCCATGAAATTTTCTTTTCAGTGTGTCAGCAAAGTTTTTGACACTGGTTTGCTATTCAAAACAGTTAACTACAGGCCAGGTATTTAAAACTGTGTTTTCTCCGTCACACGGATCACATATACGTTTTCAGAAAATACTGCCATTTCTGGCCTCCATTAAAAAAAAATTTCAGTGTGTCAGCAAAGTTATTGACACTGGTTTGCTGTTCAAAACAGTTACCTACAGGCCAGGTATTTAAAACTGTGTTCTCTCGCTTTTGCTCTGGCCTGCCCTTGCCTTGGCTCTGGCCTACTCTCGCGCTGGCTCTGGCCTGCCCTCGCCCTGGCTCCGGCCTGCTCTCACCCTAGCTCTGTCCTGATCTCGCTCTGGCCTGCCCTCGCCCTGGCTCCGGCCTGCTCTCACTCTATCTTGCATGCCTTCGCCTTGGCTCCGGCCTACTCTCGCTGTGGCTCTGGCCTGCCCTCGCCCTGGCTCCGGCCTGCCTTCGCCTTGGCTCTGGCCTGCCTTCGCCTTGGCTCTGGCCTGCTCTCGCCCTGGCTCCGGCCTGCCCTCGCCCTGACTCCGTCCTGCCCTCACCCTAGCTCTGTCCTGATCTCGCTCTGGCCTGCCCTCGCACTGGCTCCGGCGTGCTCTCACTCTGGCCTGCCCTCGTCTTGGCTCCGGCCTGCTCTCTCTCTGGCTCTGTCCTGCCCTCGTCCTGGCGCCGGTCTGCTCTCCCTTTGGTCTGCCCTTGCCTTGGCTCCGGCCTGCTCTCACCCTGGCTCCGGCTTGCTCTCTCTCTGGCTTGCCCTCGCCCTGGCTCCGGCCTGCTCTCGCTCTGTCTCTGGCCTGCCCTGGCCTTGGCTCTGGCCTGCCCTCGCCGAGGCTCCGGCCTGCTCTCGCTCTGGCCTGCCCTTGCCTTGGCTCTGGACTACTCTCGCTCTGGCTCTGGCCAGCCCTTGCCCTGGCTCCGGCCTGCTCTTGCTATAGCTCTGGCCTGCTCTCGCTCTGGAACTGACCTGCTCTCGTTCTGGCTCTGGCCTGCCCTCACCTTGGCTCCGGCCTGCTCTTGCTCTGGCTCTGGCCTGCCGTCGCCTTGGCTCCGGACTGCTCTCGCTCTAGCACTGGCCTGCTCTCGTTCTGGCTCTGGCCTGCCCTTACCTTGGCTCCGGCCTGCTCTCGTTCTGTCTCTGGCCTGCTCTCGTTTTGGCCTGCCCTGGCTCTGCTCAAGCCTGCCCTCGTCTTGGCTCCGGCCTGCTCTCGCCTTGGCACCGGTCTGCCCTGGCTCCTGCCTGCTCTCGCTCTAGCCTGCTCTCGCTCTGGTTCTTGCCTGCCCTTGCCTCGGCTCCGGCCTGCTCTCGCTCTGGCCTGCCCTTTCCTTGGCTCCGGACTTCTATCGCTCTGGCTCGCGCCTGACCTAGCCTTGGCTCTGGCCTACTCTCGCTCTAGCTCGGGCCTGCTCTGGCTGTGGCTCTGGCATGCTCTCGCGCTGGCTCTGGCCTGCCCTTTACTTGGCTCCGGCCTGCTCTCGCTCGGACTCTGGTCTGACCTTGCCTTGGCTCCGGCCTGCAATCGCCCTGGCTCCGGCCTGCTCTAGCTCTGGCTTCGGCCTGACCTCGTCCTGCCCTTGCTCTGGCCTGCCCTGGCCTTGGCTCCGGCCAGCTCCTGCTCTGGCTTCGGCCTGCCCTCGCATTGGCTCCGGCCTGCTCTCGCCCTGGCTCCGGCCTGCCCTTGCCTGGCTCTGGCCTGCTCTCGACCTGGCTCCGGCATGCCCTCGCCCTGGCTCCGGCCTGCCTTCGCCCTGGCTTCTGCTTGCTATCGCTCTGGCTAAGACCTACCCTCGCCCTGGCTCCGGCCTGCTCTCACTCTCGCTCCGGCCTGCCCTCGTCTTGGCTCGGGCCTGCTCTCGCTCTGACCTGCCCTCGCCATGTCCCCGGCCTGCTCTCGCTCTGGCCTGCCCTCGCCCTGGCTGCGGCATTCTCTCGCTCTGGTTTCGGCCTGCTGTCGCCTTGGATCCGGCCTGCTCTCGCCTTGGCTCCGGCCTGCTCTTGCTCTGGCCTGACTTTGCCTTGGCTCCGGCCTGCTCTCACTCTGGCTCTGGCCTGCCTTCACCTTGGCTCCGACCTGCTCTCGCTTTGGCTCTGGCCTGCTCTCGCTCTGGCCAGCCCTTGCCTTGGCTCCAGCCTGCTCTTGCCCTAGCCAGCTGTTGCTCTGGCCTACCCTGGTTCTGCCTCTGGCCTGCCCTTGCCTTGGCTACGGCCTGCTCTCGCCTTGGCTCCGGCCTGCTCTCGCTCTAGCTCCGTACTGCCCTCGCCCTGGCTCCGCTATGCCACAGCTCGGGCTCCGGCTTGCCCTCGCTTTAGCTCCGTCCTGCTCTCGCCCTGGCTCCGAACTGCTCTCGCTCTGGCCTGCCCTCTCTCTGGCTCTGGCCTGCACTCGCCCTGGCTCCGGCCTGCTCTCGCTCTGGCCTGCCCTCGCCCTGGCTCCGGCATTCTCTCGCTCTGGTTTCAGCCTGCTGTCACCTTGGATCCGGCCTGCTCGCGCTCTGGCTCCGGCCAGCCCTCGCCTTGGCTCCGGCCTGCTCTCGCTCTGGCCTGCCTTTGCCTTGGCTCCGGCCTGCTCTCACTCTGGCCTGCCTTCACCTTGGCTCTGACCTGCTCTCGCTCTGGCCAGCCCTTGCCTTGGCTCCAGCCTGCTCTCGCCCTAGCCAGCTGTTGCTCTGGCCTACCCTGGTTCTGCCTCTGGCCTGCCCTTGCCTTGGCTACGGCCTGCTCTCGCCTTGGCTCCGGCCTGCTCTCGCTCTAGCTCCGTACTGCCCTCGCCCTGGCTCCGCTATGCCACAGCTCGGGCTCCGACTTGCCCTCGCTTTAGCTCCGTCCTGCTCTCGCCCTGGCTCCGAACTGCTCTCGCTCTGGCCTGCCTTCACCTTGGCTCTGACCTGCTCTCGCTTTGGCTCTGGCCTGCTCTCGCTCTGGCCAGCCCTTGCCTTGGCTCCAGCCTGCTCTCGCCCTAGCCAGCTGTTGCTCTGGCCTACCCTGGTTCTGCCTCTGGCCTGCCCTTGCCTTGGCTACGGCCTGCTCTAGCCTTGGCTCCGGCCTGCTCTCGCTCTAGCTCCGTACTGCCCTCGCCCTGGCTCCGCTATGCCACAGCTCGGGCTCCGGCTTGCCCTCGCTTTAGCTCCGTCCTGCTCTCGCCCTGGCTCCGAACTGCTCTCGCTCTGGCCTGCCCTCTCTCTGGCTCTGGCCTGCACTCGCCCTGGCTCCAGCCTGCTCTCGCTCTGGCCTCGCCCTGGCTCCGGCCTGCTCTCGCCCTGGTTCCGGCCTCCCCTTACCTTGGCTCCTGCTTGCTCTCGCTCTGGCATGCCCTAGCTTCGGCTCTAAACTACTCTCGCTCTGGCTCTGGCCAGCCCTCGCCCTGGCTCAGGCCTGCTCTTGTTCTGGCTCTGGCATGCCCTCGCCTTGGCTCCAGCCTCCTCTCGCTCTGACCCTGGCTCCGGCCTGCTCTGGCTCTGTCCTGCCCTCGCCTTGGCTCCGGCCTGCTCTGGCTCTGTCCTGCCCTCGCCTTGGCTCCGGCCTGCTCTCGCCCAGGTTCCGGCCTGCCCTCGCTCTGGCCTGCCCTCGCTTTGGCTCTAGCCTGCTCTCGCTCTGGCCTGCCCTCGTCCTGGCTCCGGCCTGCTCTCAGTCTGGCATGCCCTCGCCTTTGCTCCGGCCTCCTCTCGCTCTCACTCTGGCCCACCCTCGCCCTGGCTCCGGCCTGCTCTGGCTCTGTCCTGCCCTCGCCTTGGCTCCGGCCTGCTCTCGCCCAGGCCTCGGCCTGCCCTCGTCCTGGCTCCGGCCTGTTCTCGCTCTGGCCTGCCCTCGCTTAGGCTCCGGCTTGCTCTCGCCTTGGCTCCGGCCTGCTCTCGCAGTAGCTCCGGACTGCCCTCGCCCTGGCTCCGACCAGCTCTCGCTCTTGCCTGCCCTCGCCTTGGCTACGGCCTGCTCTCGCTCTGGCCTGCCCTGGCTCTGCTTCAGGCCTGCCCTCGCCTTGGCTCCGGCCTGCTCTCGCCTTGGCTCCGGCCTGCTCTCGCTGTAGCTCCGGACTGCCCTTGCCCTGGCTCCGGCCTGCCATCGCTCTGGCCTGCCCTCGCCCTGGCTCCGGATCTGCCTCTGGCCTGCCCTCGCCTTGGCTCCGGCTGTTATGATCTGCTACAGGGACTAAGGAAAGACAGGAGAACTGTCCCTACAATAGAACTAAACTAGATCCCTACGATGTAACGGGGAACCTGATCCTGCGATCAGACCCGCTAAAGTCCTCGGCTAGTCTGAACGAAGACCTATAGATGTGAGGGAGGGATCTCTACAAGAACTAGGGACTGGGATAAGTTGGACACCTTCTAGCAGAAATAGTAGCAGTCAAAGACAAACACACAACAAAAAGCATAGAGGTCAGAAGACCTAGCAAAACTAACAGAGAACGGCAACAGAGCACCAAGCTAGCTCAAGAGTAGTAAATACAATGAAGTCCAGCAAGACCAGGAGGGCGGAGCCGGATTAAATAGGCAAAAATGGTCATGTGACCAGCAAACTAAAAAAAACCTAACAGGAGAGTTCTAACACCGGCCTGCTCTCGCTCTGGCCTGCCCTCGCCCTGGCTCCGGCCTGCTCTCGCCCTGGCTCCGGCCTGCTCTCGCTCTGACTCTGGCATGCCCTTGCCCTGGCTCCGGCCAGCTCTGGATCTGGCCTGCCCTCGCCTTGGCTCCGGCCTGCTCTCGCCTTGGCTTAGGCCTGCTCTCACTCTAGCTTCGGCCTGCCCTCGCTGTGGCTCCGGCCTGCCCTTGCTCTGGCTCCAACCTGCCCTCGCCTTGGCTCTGGCCTGCTCTCGCTCTGGCCTGCCCTGGCTCTGCTTCTGGCCTGCCCTCGCCTTGGCTCCGGCCTGCTCTCGCCTTGGCTCCGGCCTGCTCTCGCTCTGACTCTGGCCTGCCCTCGCCCTCTCTCCGGCCTGCTCTGGATCTGCCTCTGGCTTGCCCTCGCCTTGGCTCCGGCCTGCTCTCGCCCTGGCTCCGGCCTGCTCTCGCTCTGGCCTGCCCTCGCCCTGGCTCCGGCCTGCTCTTGCCCTGGCTCCGGCCTGCTCTCGCTCTGACTCTGGCATGCTCTGGATCTGGCTCTGGCCTGCCCTCGTCTTGGCTCTGGCCAGCTCTCGCCCTGGCTCTGGCCTGCTCTCGCTCTGGCCTGCCCTCGCCTTGGCTCCGGCCTGCTCTCGCTCTGGCCTGCCCTCGCTTTGGCTCCGGCCTGCTCTTGCTCTGGCTTCGGCCTGCCCTCGCTGTGGCTCCGGCCTGCCCTTGCTCTGGCTCCGACCAGCCCTCGCCTTGCCTCCGGCCTGCTCTTGCTCTGGCCTTCCCTCGCCCTGGCCTTCCCTCGCCCTGGCTCCGGCCTGCTCTTGCTCTGGCCTGCCCTCATCTTGACTCCAGCCTGCTCTCGCTCTGGTTCTGTCCTGCCTTCACCTTGGCTCCGGCATCCCCTCGCTCTGGCTCAAGCCTGCTCTAGCTCTGGCCTGCCCTTGCCTTGGCTCCAGACTGCTCTCGCTTTGTCTCCGGCCTGCTTTCGCTCTTGCCTGCCCTCGCCTTGGCTCCGACCTGCTCTCGCTCTTGCTCTGGTCTGCCATCGCCTTGGCTCTGGCCTGCTCTCGCTCTACTTCTGGCCTGCCCTCGCCTTGGCTCCGGTCTGCTCTCGCCTTGGTTCTGGCCTGCTCTCGCCCTGGCTCCAGCCAACCATCGCTCTGGCTCCGGCCTGCCCTCGCCTTGGCTCCGGCCTGCTCTCACCCTGGATCCGGCCTGCTCTCGCTCTGGCCTGCCCTCGCCCTGGCTCCGGCCTGCTCTCTCTCTGGCTCTGGCCTGCCCTCGCCTTGGCTCCTGTCTGTTCTCGCCCTGGATCCAGCCTGACTTTGCTTTGGATCATGCCTGCTCTCGATCTGGCCTGACGTCAACTTGGCTCCGGCCTGCCCTCGCTCTGGCTCCGGCCTGCCCTCGCTCTGGCTCCGGCCTGCCCTCGCCTTGGCTCCGGCCTGCTCTCGCCCTGCCTCCAGCCTTCGCTCGCCCTGGCTCCGGCCTACTCTCTCTCTGGCTCTGGCCTGCCATCGCCCTGGTCTGCCCTCGCTCTGGCTCTGGCCTGCCCTCGCCTTGGCTCCGGCCTGCTCTCGCTCTGGCTCCGGACTGCTCTCGCCCTGGTTCCGGCCTGCCCTTGCCTTGGCTCATGCCTGCTCTCGCTCTGGCCTGCCCTCGCTTTGGCTCTGGCCTGCTCTCGCTCTGGCTCCAGCCTGCCCTCGCCCTGGCTCCGGCCTGCCCTCGCCCTGGCTCCTGCCTGCCCTCGCCCTGGCTCCGGCCTGCTCTCGCCCTGGCTCCGGCCTGCTCTCGCTCTGGCCTGCCCTCGCCTTGGCTCCGGCCTGCTGTTGCTCGGCTTCGGCCTGCTCTCGCTCTGGCCTGCCCTCGCCTTGGCTCCGGCCTGCTGTTGCTCGGCTTCGGCCTGCCCTCGCTGTGGCTCCGGCCTGCCCTTGCTCTGGCTCCGACCAGCCCTCGCCTTGCCTCCGGCCTGCTCTCGCCCTGGCTCCAGCCTGCTCTTGCTCTGGCCTTCCCTCGCCCTGGCCTTCCCTCGCCCTGGCTCCGGCCTGCTCTTGCTCTGGCCTGCCCTCATCTTGACTCCAGCCTGCTCTCGCTCTGGTTCTGTCCTGCCTTCACCTTGGCTCCGGCATCCCCTCGCTCTGGCTCAAGCCTGCTCTAGCTCTGGCCTGCCCTTGCCTTGGCTCCAGACTGCTCTCGCTCTGGCTTGCTCTCGCTCTAGCCTGCCCTCGCTTTGTCTCCGGCCTGCTCTCGCTCTTGCCTGCCCTCGCCTTGGCTCCGACCTGCTCTCGCTCTTGCTCTGGTCTGCCCTCGCCTTGGCTCTGGCCTGCTCTCGCTCTACTTCTGGCCTGCCCTCGCCTTGGCTCCGGCCTGCTGTTGCTCTGGCTTCGGCCTGCCCTCGCTGTGGCTCCGGCCTGCCCTTGCTCTGGCTCCGACCAGCCCTCGCCTTGCCTCCGGCCTGCTCTCGCCCAGGCTCCAGCCTGCTCTTGCTCTGGCCTTCCCTCGCCCTGGCCTTCCCTCGCCCTGGCTCCGGCCTGCTCTTGCTCTGGCCTGCCCTCATCTTGACTCCAGCCTGCTCTCGCTCTGGTTCTGTCCTGCCTTCACCTTGGCTCCGGCATCCCCTCGCTCTGGCTCAAGCCTGCTCTAGCTCTGGCCTGCCCTTGCCTTGGCTCCAGACTGCTCTCGCTCTGGCTTGCTCTCGCTCTAGCCTGCCCTCGCTTTGTCTCCGGCCTGCTCTCGCTCTTGCCTGCCCTCGCCTTGGCTCCGACCTGCTCTCGCTCTTGCTCTGGTCTGCCCTCGCCTTGGCTCTGGCCTGCTCTCGCTCTACTTCTGGCCTGCCCTCGCCTTGGCTCCGGTCAGCTCTCGCCTTGGTTCCGGCCTGCTCTCGCCCTGGCTCCAGCCAACCATCGCTCTGGCTCCGGCCTGCCCTCGCCTTGGCTCCGGCCTGCTCTCACCCTGGCTCCGGCCTGCTCTCGCTCTGGCCTGCCCTCGCCTTGACTCCTGCCTGTTCTCGCCCTGGATCCAGCCTGACCTTGCTTTGGATCATGCCTGCTCTCGATCTGGCCTGACGTCAACTTGGCTCCGGCCTGCTCTCGCTCTGGCTCCGGCCTGCCCTCGCTCTGGCTCCGGCCTGCCCTCGCCTTGGCTCCGGCCTGCCCTCGCCCTGCCTCCAGCCTGCGCTCGCCCTGGCTCCGGCTTACTCTCTCTCTGGCTCTGGCCTGCCCTCGCCCTGGTCTGCCCTCGCTCTGGCTCTGGCCTGCCCTCGCCTTGGCTCCGGCCTGCTCTCGCTCTGGCTCCGGACTGCTCTCGCCCTGGTTCCGGCCTGCCCTTGCCTTGGCTCATGCCTGCTCTCGCTCTGGCCTGCCCTCTCTTTGGCTCTGGCCTGCTCTCGCTCTGGCACCGGCCTGCTCTCGCCTTGGCTCCGGCCTGCTCTCGCCTTGGCTCTGGCCTGCCCTCGCCCTGGCTCTGGCCTACTCTCGCTCTGGCCTGCTCTCTCTCTGGCCTCGCCCTGTCTCCGGCCTGCTCTCGCCCTGGTTACGGCCTGCCCTTGCCTTGGCTCTGGCCTTCTATCGCTCTGGCCTGCCCTTGCCTTGGCTCTGGCCTACCCTCGCCTTGGCTCCGGCCTGCTCTCGCCTTGGCTCCGGCCTCCTCTTACTCTGGCTCCGGCCTGCCCAAGCCCTGGCTCCGACCTGCTCTCGGCCTGGCTCCGACCTGCTCTCGCTCTGGCCTGCCCATGCTTGGCTCCGGCCTGCTCTTCCTCTGGCTCTTGCCTGCCCTCGTCTTGACTCTAGCCTGATCTCGCTCTTGTTCTGGCCTGCCTTCCCCATGGCTCCAGCCTGCTCTCGCTCTGGCTCTGGCCTGCCCTAGCACTGGCTCCGGACAGCTCTCACTCTGGCTCTGGCCTGCTCTGGCCTGCCCTTTCCTTGGCTCCGGCTTTCTCTGACTCTGGCCTGACGTCGCCTTGGCTCCGGCCTGCTCTCGCTCTGGCCTGCCCTCGCCTTAGCTCCGGCCTGCTCTTGCTCTGGCTCCGGCCTGCCCTTGCTCTGGCTCCGACCAGCCCTCGCCTTGCCTCCGGCCTGCTCTCGCCCTGGCTCCGGCCTGCTCTTGCTCTGGCCTTCCCTCGCCCTGGCCCGGCCTGCTCTTGCTCTGGCCTGCCCTCATCTTGACTCCAGCCTGCTCTCGCTCTGGTTCTGGCCTGCCTTCACCTTGGCTCCGGCATCCCCTCGCTCTGGCTCAAGCCTGCTCTAGCTCTGGCCTGCCCTTGCCTTGGCTCCAGACTGCTCTCGCTCTGGCTTGCTCTCGCTCTAGCCTGCCCTCGCTTTGTCTCCGGCCTGCTCTCGCTTTTGCCTGCCCTCGTCTTGGCTCCGACCTGCTCTCGCTCTTGCTCTGGTCTGCCATCGCCTTGGCTCTGGCCTGCTCTCGCTCTACTTCTGGCCTGCCCTCGCCTTGGCTCCGGTCTGCTCTCGCCTTAGTTCCGGCCTGCTCTCGCCCTGGCTCCAGCCAACCATCGCTCTGGCTCCGGCCTGCCCTCGCCTTGGCTCCGGCCTGCTCTCACCCTGGCTCCGGCCTGCTCTCTCTCTGGCCTGCCCTCGCCTTGGCTCCTGCCTGTTCTCGCCCTGGATCCAGCCTGACCTTGCTTTGGATCATGCCTGCTCTCGATCTGGCCTGACGTCAACTTGGCTCCGGCCTGCTCTCGCTCTGGCTCCGGCCTGCCCTCGCTCTGGCTCCGGCCTGTCCTCGCCTTGGCTCTGGCCTGCTCTCGCCCTGACTCCAGCCTGCGCTCGCCCTGGCTCCGGCTTACTCTCTCTCTGGCTCTGGCCTGCCCTCGCCCTGGTCTGCCCTCGCTCTGGCTCTGGCCTGCCCTCGCCTTGGCTCCGGCCTGCTCTACCTCTGGCTCCGGACTGCTCTCGCCCTGGTTCCGGCCTGCCCTTGCCTTGGCTCATGCCTGCTCTCGCTCTGGCCTGCCCTCGCTTTGGCTCTGGCCTGCTCTCGCTCTGGCACCGGCCTGCACTCGCCTTGGCTCTGGCCTGCCCTCGCCCTGGCTCTGGCCTACTCTCGCTCTGGCTTGCTCTCTCTCTGGCCTCGCCCTGTCTCCGGCCTGCTCTCGCCCTGGTTACGGACTGCCCTTGCCTTGGCTCTGGCCTTCTATCGCTCTGGCCTGCCCTTGCCTTGGCTCTGGCCTACCCTCGCCTTGGCTCCGGCCTGCTCTCGCCTTGGCTCCGGCCTCCTCTTACTCTGGCTCCGGCCTACCCTTGCATTGGCTCCGGCCTGCTCTCGGCCTGGCTCCGACCTGCTCTCGCTCTGGCCTGCCCATGCTTGGCTCCGGCCTGCTCTTCCTCTGGCTCTTGCCTGCCCTCGTCTTGACTCTAGCCTGATCTCGCTCTTGTTCTGGCCTGCCTTCCCCATGGCTCCAGCCTGCTCTCGCTCTGGCTCAGGCCTGCTCTTGCTCTGGCTCTGGCCTGCCCTAGCTCTGGCTCCGGACAGCTCTCACTCTGGCTCTGGCCTGCTCTGGCCTGCCCTTTCCTTGGCTCCGGCTTTCTCTGACTCTGGCTCTGGCCTGACGTCGCCCTGGCTCTGGCCTGTCCTCTCCTTGGCTCCGGCCTGCTCTCACCCTGGCTCCGGCCTGCCCTCGTCCTGGCTCCGGCCTGCTCTCGCTCTGGCCTGCCCTCGCCTTGGCTTCGGCGTGCTCTCGCCCTAGCTTCGGCCTGCTCTCGCTCTAGCTCCGGACTGCGCTCGCCCTGGCTCCAGCTTGCCATCGCTCTGGTGCCGGCTTGCCCTTGTCTTGGCTCCGGCCTTCTCTCGCTCTGGCCTGCCCTTGCCTTGGCTCTGGCCAACTGTCGATCTGACTCCGGCCTGCCCTTGCCCTGGCTCCGGCCTGCTCTCGCGCTGGCTCTGGCCTGCTCTCACTCAGGCTCTGGCCTGCCCTTGCCTTTGCTCCGGCTTACTCTCGCTCTGGCTCTGGCCTGCCCTCGCCTTGGATCCAGACTGCTCTCGATTTGGCTCTGGCCTGCGCTCGCCCTGGCTCCAGCTTGCCATCGCTCTGGCTCCGTTCTGCCCTCGCCTTGGCTCCGGCCTGCTCTCGCCCTGGCTCCGACCTGCTCTCGCCCTGGCCTGCCCTCGCCCAGGCTCCAGCCTGCCCTCGCCTTGGCTCCGGCCTACTCTCGTTCTGGCTCTGGCCTGCTCTCGCTATGGCTCTGGCCTCGCCCTGGCTCCGGCCTGCTCTCGCTGTAGCTCCGGACTGGCCTCGCCCTGGGTCCGGCTTGCCATCACTCTGACTCTTGCCTGCTCTCGCCCTGGTTCCGGCCTGCCCTTGTCTTGGCTCCGGCCTTCTCTCGTTCTGGCCTGCCCTTGCCTTGGCTCTGGCAAACTCTCGCTCTGGCTCCGGCCTGCCCTCGTCCTGGCTCCGGCCTGCTCTCGCTCTAGCTCCGGACTGGCCTCGCCCTGGGTCCGGCTTGCCATCGCTCTGACTCTTGCCTGCTCTCACCCTGGTTCCGGCCTGCCCTTGTCTTGGCTCCGGCCTTCTCTCGCTCTGGCCTGCCCTTGCCTTGGCTCTGGCCAACTCTCGCTCTGGCTCCGGCCTGCCCTTGCCCTGGCTCCGGCCTGCTCTCGCCCTGGCTCTGGCCTGCTCTCTCTCAGGCCTGCCCTTGCCTTTGCTCCGGCTTACTCTCGCTCTGGCCTGCCCTCGCCTTGGATCCGGACTGTTCTCGATTTGGCTCTGGCCTGCCCTCGCTTGGCTCCGGCCCGCTCTCTCTCTGGCTCTGGCCTACCCTCTCTCTGGCTCTGGCCTGCCCACGCCTTGGCTCCGGCCTGCTCTTACTCTGGCTCTGGCCTGCCCTCGACCTGGCTCTGGGCTGCTCTCGCTCTGGCCTGTCCTCGCCCTGGCTCCGGCCTGCTCTCGCCCTGGCTCCGGCCTGCCCTTGCTCTGGCCTGCTGTCGCTGTGGCTCTGGTCTGTCCTCGCCTTGGCTCCGGCCTGCCCTCGTCCTGTCTCCGGCCTGCTCTCGCTCTGGCCTGCCCTCGCCTTGGCTCCGGCCTGCTCTCGCCCTGGCTCCAGCCTGCTCTTGCCCTGGCTCCGGACTGTCTGCGCCCTGGCTCCGGTTTGCCATCACTCTGGCTCCGGCCTGCCCTCGTCCTGGCTCCGGCCTGCTTTTGCTCTGGCTCAGGCCTGCCCTTGCCTTGGCTCCGGCCTGCTCTCGCCATGGCTCCGTCCTGCTCTCGCTCTAGCTACGGACTGCCCTTGCCCTGGATCCGGCTTGCCATCGCTCTGGCGCCCAGCGTGCCCTTGCCTTGGCTCCGGCCTGGTCTCGACCTGGCTCCGACCTGCTTTCGTTCTGGCTCAGGCCTGCCCTCTCCCTGGCACGGGCCTACTCTCGCTTTGGCTCTGACCTGCTCTCGCTCTGCCTCTAGCCTCGCCCTGGCTCCGGCCTGCTCTCGCCCTGGTTCCGGCCTGCCCTCGCCTTGGCTCCGGCCTGCTCTCGCCTTGGCTCCGGCCTGCTCTCGCTCTGACTCTGGCCTGCCCTCTCTCCGGCCTGCTCTGGATCTGCCTCTGGCTTGCCCTCGCCTTGGCTACGGCCTGATCTCGCCCTAGCTCCGGCCTGCTCTCGCTCTGGCCTGCCCTCGCCCTGGCTCCGGCCTGCTCTTGCCCTGGCTCCGGCCTGCTCTCGCTCTGACTCTGGCATGCTCTGGATCTGGCACTGGCCTGCCCTCGCCTTGGCTCTGGCCAGCTCTCGCCCTGGCTCTGGCCTGCTCTCGCTCTGGCCTGCCCTCGCCTTGGCTCCGGCCAGCTCTCGCCCTGGCTCTGGCCTGCTCTCGCTCTGGCCTGCCCTTGCTCTGGCTTCGGCCTGCCCTCGCTGTGGCTCCGGCCTGCCCTTGCTCTGGCTCCGACCTGCCCTCGCCTTGCCTCCGGCCTGCTCTCGCCCTGGCTCCGGCCTGCTCTTGCTCTGGCCTTCCCTCGCCCTGGCCTTCCCTCGCCCTGGCTCCGGCCTGCTCTTGCTCTGGCCTGCCCTCATCTTGACTCCAGCCTGCTCTCGCTCTGGTTCTGTCCTGCCTTCACCTTGGCTCCGGCATCCCCTCGCTCTGGCTCAAGCCTGCTCTAGCTCTGGCCTGCCCTTGCCTTGGCTCCAGACTGCTCTCGCTCTCGCTTGCTCTCGATTTGTCTCCGGCCTGCTCTCGCTCTTGCCTGCCCTCGCCTTGGCTCCGACCTGCTCTCGCTCTTGCTCTGGTCTGCCCTCGCCTTGGCTCTGGCCTGCTCTCGCTCTACTTCTGGCCTGCCCTCGCCTTGGCTCCGGTCTGCTCTCGCCTTGGTTCCGGCCTGCTCTCGCCCTGGCTCCAGCCAACCATCGCTCTGGCTCCGGCCTGCCCTCGCCTTGGCTCCGGCCTGCTCTCACCCTGGATCCGGCCTGCTCTCGCTCTGGCCTGCCCTCGCCCTGGCTCCGGCCTGCTCTCTCTCTGGCTCTGGCCTGCCCTCGCCTTGGCTCCTGTCTGTTCTCGCCCTGGATCCAGCCTGACTTTGCTTTGGATCATGCCTGCTCTCGTTCTGGCCTGACGTCAACTTGGCTCCGGCCTGCTCTCGCTCTGGCTCCGGCCTGCCCTCGCTCTGGCTCCGGCCTGCCCTCGCCTTGGCTCCGGCCTGCTCTCGCCCTGCCTCCAGCCTGCGCTCGCCTTGGCTCCGGCCTACTCTCTCTCTGGCTCTAGCCTGCCCTCGCCCTGGTCTGCCCTCGCTCTGGCTCTGGCCTGCCCTCGCCTTGGCTCCGGCCTGCTCTCGCTCTGGCTCCGGACTGCTCTCGCCCTGGTTCCGGACTGCTCTCGCCCTGGTTCCGGCCTGCCCTTGCCTTGGCTCATGCCTGCTCTCGCTCTGGCCTGCCCTCGCTTTGGCTCTGGCCTGCTCTCGCTCTGGCTCCAGCCTGCCCTCGCCCTGGCTCCGGCCTGCCCTCGCCCTGGCTCCGGCCTGCTCTCGCTCTGGCCTGCCCTCGCCCTGGCTCCGGCCTGCTCTCGCTCTGGCACCGGCCTGCTCTCGCTCTGACTCTGGCATGCTCTGGATCTGGCTCTGGCCTGCCCTCGCCTTGGCTCCGGCCAGCTCTCGCCCTGGCTCTGGCCTGCTCTCGCTCTGGCCTGCCCTCGCCTTGGCTCTGGCCTGCTGTTGCTCAGCTTCGGCCTGCCCTCGCTGTGGCTCCGGCCTGCCCTTGCTCTGGCTCCGACCAGCCCTCGCCTTGCCTCCGGCCTGCTCTCGTCCTGGCTCCGGCCTGCTCTTGCTCTGGCCTTCCCTCGCCCTGGCCTTCCCTCGCCCTGCTCTTGCTCTGGCCTGCCCTTATCTTGACTCCAGCCTGCTCTCGCTCTGGTTCTGTCCTGCCTTCACCTTGGCTCCGGCATCCCCTCGCTCTGGCTCAAGCCTGCTCTAGCTCTGGCCTGCCCTTGCCTTGGCTCCAGACTGCTCTCGCTCTGGCTTGCTCTCGCTCTAGCCTGCCCTCGCTTTGTCTCCGGCCTGCTCTCGCTCTTGCCTGCCCTCGCCTTGGCTCCGACCTGCTCTCGCTCTTGCTCTGGTCTGCCTTCGCCTTGGCTCTGGCCTGCTCTCGCTCTACTTCTGGCCTGCCCTCGCCTTGGCTCCGGTCTGCTCTCGCCTTGGTTCCGGCCTGCTCTCGCCCTGGCTCCAGCCAACCATCGCTCTGGCTCCGGCCTGCCCTCGCTTTGGCTCTGGCCTGCTCTCACCCTGGATCCGGCCTGCTCTCACCCTGGATCCGGCCTGCTCTCTCTCTGGCTCTGGCCTGCCCTCGCCTTGGCTCCTGTCTGTTCTCGCCCTGGATCCAGCCTGACTTTGCTTTGGATCATGCCTGCTCTCGATCTGGCCTGATGTCAACTTGGCTCCGGCCTGCTCTCGCTCTGGCTCCGGCCTGCTCTCGCTCTGGCTCCGGCCTGCCCTCGCTCTGGCTCCGGCCTGCCCTCGCCTTGGCTCCGGCCTGCTCTCGCCCTGACTCCAGCCTGCGCTCGCCCTGGTTCCGGCCTACTCTCTCTCTGGCTCTGGCCTCCCCTCGCCCTGGTCTGCCCTCGCTCTGGCTCTGGCCTGCCCTCGCCTTGGCTCCGCCCTGCTCTCGCTCTAGCTCCGGACTGCTCTCGCCCTGGTTCCGGCCTGCCCTTGCCTTGGCTCATGCCTGCTCTCGCTCTGGCCTGCCCTCGCTTTGGCTCCGGCCTGCCCTCGCTCTGGCTCCAGCCTGCCCTCTCTCTGGCTCTGTCCTGTCCTCGCCCTGGTTCCGGCATGTTCTTGCTCTGGATTCGGCCTCCTCTTGCCTTGGCACCGGCCTGCTCTCGCCTTGGCTCCGGCCTGCTCTCGCCTTGGCTCTGGCCTGCCCTCGCCCTGGCTCTGGCCTACTCTCGCTCTGGCCTGCTCTCTCTCTGGCCTCGCCCTGTCTCCGGCCTGCTCTCGCCCTGGTTACGGCCTGCCTTTGCCTTGGCTCTGGCCTTCTATCGCTCTGGCCTGCCCTTGCCTTGGCTCTGGCCTACCCTCGCCTTGGCTCCGGCCTGCTCTCGCCTTGGCTCCGGCCTCCTCTTACTCTGGCTCCAGCCTGCTCTCGCTCTGGCCTGCCCATGCTTGGCTCCGGCCTGCTCTTCCTCTGGCTCTTGCCTGCCCTCGTCTTGACTCTAGCCTGATCTCGCTCTTGTTCTAGCCTGCCTTCCCCATGGCTCCAGCCTGCTCTCGCTCTGGCTCAGGCCTGCTCTTGCTCTGGCTCTGGCCTGCCCTAGCTCTGGCTCCGGACAGCTCTCACTCTGGCTCTGGCCTGTTCTGGCCTGCCCTTTCCTTGGCTCCGGATTTCTCTGACTCTGGCTCTGGCCTGACGTCGCCTTGGCTCCGGCCTGCTCTCGCTCTGGCCTGCCCTCGCCTTGGCTCCGGCCTGCTCTTGCTCTGGCTTCGGCCTGCCCTCGCTGTGGCTCCGGCCTGCCCTTGCCTTGCCTCCGGCCTGCTCTCGCCCTGGCTCCGGCCTGCTCTTGCTCTGGCCTTCCCTCGCCCTGGCCTTCCCTCGCCCTGGCTCCGGCCTGCCCTCATCTTGACTCCAGCCTGCTCTCGCTCTGGTTCTGGCCTGCCTTCACCTTGGCTCCGGCATCCCCTCGCTCTGGCTCAAGCCTGCTCTAGCTCTGGCCTGCCCTTGCCTTGGCTCCAGACTGCTCTCGCTCTCGCTCTGGCTTGCTCTCGCTCTAGCCTGCCCTCGCTTTGTCTCCGGCCTGCTCTCGCTCTTGCCTGCCCTCGCCTTGGCTCCGACCTGCTCTCGCTCTTGCTCTGGTCTGCCCTCGCCTTGGCTCTGGCCTGCTCTCTCTCGCTCTACTTCTGGCCTGCCCTCGCCTTGGCTCCAGCCAACCATCGCTCTGGCTCCGGCCTGCCCTCGCCTTGGCTCCGGCCTGCTCTCACCCTGGCTCCGGCCTGCTCTCGCTCTGGCCTGCTCTCGCCTTGGCTCCTGCCTGTTCTCGCCCTGGATCCAGCCTGACCTTGCTTTGGATCATGCCTGCTCTCGATCTGGCCTGACGTCAACTTGGCTCCGGCCTGCTCTCGCTCTGGCTCCGGCCTGCCCTCGCTCTGGCTCCGGCCTGCCCTCGCCTTTCCTCCGGCCTGCTCTCGCCCTGCCTCCAGCCTGCGCTCGCCCTGGCTCCGGCTTACTCTCTCTCTGGCTCTGGCCTGCCCTCGCCCTGGTCTGCCCTCGCTCTGGCTCTGGCCTGCCCTCGCCTTGGCTCCGGCCTGCTCTCACTCTGGCTCCGGACTGCTCTCGCCCTGGTTCCGGCCTGCCCTTGCCTTGGCTCATGCCTGCTCTCGCTCTGGCCTGCCCTCGCTTTGGCTCTGGCCTGCTCTCGCTCTGGCACCGGCCTGCTCTCGCCTTGGCTCCGGCCTGCTCTCGCCTTGGCTCTGGCCTGCCCTCGCCCTGGCTTTGGCCTACTCTCGCTCTGGCCTGCTCTCTCTCTGGCCTCGCCCTGTCTCCGGCCTGCTCTCGCCCTGGTTACGGCCTGCCCTTGCCTTGGCTCTGGCCTTCTATCGCTCTGGCCTGCCCTTGCCTTGGCTCTGGCCTACCCTCGCCTTGGCTCCGGCCTGCTCTCGCCTTGGCTCCGGCCTCCTCTTACTCTGGCTCCGGCCTGCCCTCGCCCTGGCTCCGGCCTGCTCTCGGCCTGGCTCCGACCTGCTCTCGCTCTGGCCTGCCCATGCTTGGCTCCGGCCTGCTCTTCCTCTGGCTCTTGCCTGCCCTCGTCTTGACTCTAGCCTGATCTCGCTCTTGTTCTGGCCTGCCTTCCCTATGGCTCCAGCCTGCTCTCGCTCTGGCTCAGGCCTGCTCTTGCTCTGGCTCTGGCCTGCCCTAGCACTGGCTCCGGACAGCTCTCACTCTGGCTCTGGCCTGCTCTGGCCTGCCCTTTCCTTGGCTCCGGCTTTCTCTGACTCTGGCCTGACGTCGCCTTGGCTCCGGCCTGCTCTCGCTCTGGCCTGCCCTCGCCTTAGCTCCGGCCTGCTCTTGCTCTGGCTTCGGCCTGCCCTCGCTGTGGCTCCGGCCTGCCCTTGCTCTGGCTCCGACCAGCCCTCGCCCTGCCTCCGGCCTGCTCTCGCCCTGGCTCCGGCCTGCTCTTGCTCTGGCCTTCCCTCGCCCTGGCCTTCCCTCGCCCTGGCTCCGGCCTGCTCTTGCTCTGGCCTGCCCTCATCTTGACTCCAGCCTGCTCTCGCTCTGGTTCTGGCCTGCCTTCACCTTGGCTCCGGCATCCCCTCGCTCTGGCTCAAGCCTGCTCTAGCTCTGGCCTGCCCTTGCCTTGGCTCCAGACTGCTCTCGCTCTGGCTTGCTCTCGCTCTAGCCTGCCCTCGCTTTGTCTCCGGCCTGCTCTTGCTCTTGCCTGCCCTCGTCTTGGCTCCGACCTGCTCTCGCTCTTGCTCTGGTCTGCCCTCGCCTTGGCTCTGGCCTGCTCTCGCTCTACTTCTGGCCTGCCCTCGCCTTGGCTCCGGTCTGCTCTCGCCTTAGTTCCGGCCTGCTCTCGCCCTGGCTCCAGCCAACCATCGCTCTGACTCCGGCCTGCCCTCGCCTTGGCTCCGGCCTGCTCTCACCCTGGCTCCGGCCTGCTCTCTCTCTGGCCTGCCCTCGCTTTGGCTCCTGCCTGTTCTCGTCCTGGATCCAGCCTGACCTTGCTTTGGATCATGCCTGCTCTCGATCTGGCCTGACGTCAACTTGGCTCCGGCCTGCTCTCGCTCTGGCCTGCCCTCGCTCTGGCTCCGGCCTGCCCTCGCCTTGGGTCTGGCCTGCTCTCGCCCTGCCTCCAGCCTGCGCTCGCCCTGGCTCCGGCTTACTCTCTCTCTGGCTCTGGCCTGCCCTCGCCTTGGCTCCGGCCTGCTCTCCCTCTGGCTCCGGACTGCTCTCGCCCTGGTTCCGGCCTGCCCTTGCCTTGTCGCATGCCTGCTCTCGCTCTGGCCTGCCCTCGCTTTGGCTCTGGCCTGCTCTCGCCTTGGCTCCGGCCTGCTCTCGCCCTGGCTCTGGCCTACTCTCGCTCTGGCTTGCTCTCTCTCTGGCCTCGCCCTGTCTCCGGCCTGCTCTCGCCCTGGTTACGGCCTGCCCTTGCCTTGGCTCTGGCCTTCTATCGTTCTGGCCTGCCCTTGCCTTGGCTCTGGCCTACCCTCGCCTTGGCTCCGGCCTGCTCTCGCCTTGGCTCCGGCCTCCTCTTACTCTGGCTCCGGCCTACCCTTGCATTGGCTCCGGCCTGCTCTCGGCCTGGCTCCAACCTGCTCTCGCTCTGGCCTGCCCATGCTTGGCTCCGGCCTGCTCTTCCTCTGGCTCTTGCCTGCCCTCGTCTTGACTCTAGCCTGATCTCGCTCTTGTTCTGGCCTGCCTTCCCCATGGCTCCAGCCTGCTCTTGCTCTGGCTCTGGCCTGCCCTAGCTCTGGCTCCGGACAGCTCTCACTCTGGCTCTGGCCTGCCCTTTCCTTGGCTCCGGCTTTCTCTGACTCTGGCCTGACGTCGCCCTGGCTCCGGCCTGCTCTCGCTTTGGCTCTGGCCTGTCCTCTC
This sequence comes from Phyllobates terribilis, assembly GCF_046119375.1. NCBI lineage: Eukaryota > Metazoa > Chordata > Amphibia > Anura > Dendrobatidae > Phyllobates > Phyllobates terribilis. The sequence goes on from NW_027362863.1 coordinate 2,556,079, forward strand.
CTTGGCTCGGGCCTGCTCTCACCCTGGCTCCGGCCTGCCCTCGTCCTGGCTCCGGCCTGCTCTCGCTCTGGCCTGCCCTCGCCTTGGCTTCGGCCTGCTCTCGCCCTAGCTTCGGCCTGCTCTCGCTCTAGCTCCGGACTGCGCTCGCCCTGGCTCCAGCTTGCCATCGCTCTGGCTCTTGCCTGCTCTCGCCCTGGTGCAGGCTTGCCCTTGTCTTGGCTCCGGCCTTCTCTCGCTCTGGCCTGCCCTTGCCTTGGCTCTGGCCAACTGTCGCTCTGACTCCGGCCTGCCCTTGCCCTGGCTCCGGCCTGCTCTCGCGCTGGCTCTGGCCTGCTCTCACTCAGGCTCTGGCCTGCCCTTGCCTTTGCTCCGGCTTACTCTCGCTCTGGCTCTGGCCTGCCCTCGCCTTGGATCCAGACTGCTCTCGATTTGGCTCTGGCCTGCCCTCGCTTGGCTCCGGCCTGCTCTCGCTCTGGCCTACCCTCGCTCTGGCTCCGGCCGGCTCTCACCCTGGCTCCGGCCTGCCCTCGTCCTGGCTCCGGCCTGCTCTCGCTCTGGCCTGCCCTCGCCTTGGCTCCGGCCTGCTCTCGCCCTAGCTCCGGCCTGCTCTCGCCCTAGCTCCGGACTGCGCTCGCCCTGACTCCAGCTTGCCATCGCTCCGTTCTGCCCTCGCCTTGGCTCCGGCCTGCTCTCGCCCTGGCTCCGACCTGCTCTCGCTATGGCTCTGGCCTCGCCCTGGCTCCGGCCTGCTCTCGCTCTAGCTCCGGACTGGCCTCGCCCTGGGTCCGGCTTGCCATCACTCTGACTCTTGCCTGCTCTCGCCCTGGTTCCGGCCTGCCCTTGTCTTGGCTCCGGCCTTCTCTCGCTCTGGCTCTGGCCTGCCCTTGCCTTGGCTCTGGCAAACTCTCGCTCTGGCTCCGGCCTGCCCTCATCCTGGCTCCGGCCTGCTCTCGCTCTAGCTCCGGACTGGCCTCGCCCTGGGTCCGGCTTGCCATCGCTCTGACTCTTGCCTGCTCTCACCCTGGTTCCGGCCTGCCCTTGTCTTGGCTCCGGCCTTCTCTCGCTCTGGCCTGCCCTTGCCTTGGCTCTGGCCAACTCTCGCTCTGGCTCCGGCCTGCCCTTGCCCTGGCTCCGGCCTGCTCTCGCCCTGTCTCTGGCCTGCTCTCTCTCAGGCCTGCCCTTGCCTTTGCTCCGGCTTACTCTCGCTCTGGCCTGCCCTCGCCTTGGATCCGGACTGCTCTCGATTTGGCTCTGGCCTGCCCTCGCTTGGCTCCGGCCCGCTCTCTCTCTGGCTCTGGCCTACCCTCTCTCTGGCTCTGGCCTGCCCACGCCTTGGCTCCGGCCTGCTCTTACTCTGGCTCTGGCCTGCCCTCGACCTGGCTCTGGGCTGCTCTCGCTCTGGCCTGTCCTCGCCCTGGCTCCGGCCTGCTCTCGCCCTGGCTCCGGCCTGCCCTTGCTCTGGCCTGCTGTCGCTGTGGCTCTGGTCTGTCCTCGCCTTGGCTCCGGCCTGCTCTCACCCTGGCTCCGGCCTGCCCTCGTCCTGGCTCCGGCCTGCTCTCGCTCTGGCCTGCCCTCGCCTTGGCTCCGGCCTGCTCTCGCCCTGGCTCCGGACTGCCTGCGCCCTGGCTCCGGTTTGCCATCACTCTGGCTCCGGCCTGCCCTCGTCCTGGCTTCGGCCTGCTTTTGCTCTGGCTCAGGCCTGCCCTTGCCTTGGCTCCGGCCTGCTCTCGCCGTGGCTCCGTCCTGCTCTCGCTCTAGCTACGGACTGCCCTTGCCCTGGATCCGGCTTGCCATCCATCGCTCTGGCTCCCAGCCTGCCCTTGCCTTGGCTCCGGCCTGGTCTCGACCTGGCTCCGACCTGCTTTCGTTCTGGCTCAGGCCTGCCCTCTCCCTGGCACGGGCCTACTCTCGCTTTGGCTCTGACCTGCTCTCGCTCTGCCTCTAGCCTCGCCCTGGCTCCGGCCTGCTCTCGCCCTGGTTCCGGCCTGCCCTTGCCTTGGCTCCGTCCTTCTCTCGCTCTGGCCTGCCCTTGCCTTGTCCCTGGCCTACTCTCGCTCTGGCCTGCCCTCGCCCTGGCTCCGGCCTGCTCTCGCTCTGGCTCTGGCCTGCTTACCATGGCTCTGGCCTTCTCTCGCTCTGGCTGTGGCCTGCACTCGCCTCGGCTCCGGCCTGTTCTCGCTGTTACTCTGGCCTGCCCTAGCCCTGGCTCCGGCCTGCTCTGGCATGCCCTCTCCTTGGCTACGGCCTCCTCTCGCCTGGCTCCGGCCTGCCCTCGTCATGGCTCCGGTCTGCTCTCGCTTTGGCCTACCCTCGCCTTGGCTCCGTCCTGCTCTCGCTCTGGCTCCGGCCCGCCCTCGCCCTGGATCCAGCCTGCCCTTGGTCTGGCTCCGGCCATCCCTCGCCTTGGCTCCGGCCTGCTCTCGCCCTAGCTCCGAACCGCTGTCGCTCTGGCCTGCCCTCGCCCTGGCTCCGGCCTGCTCTCTATCTGGCACTGGCCTGCCCTTGCCTTGGCTCCGGCCTGCTCTCTCTATGACTCTGGCCTGTCCTCGTCCTGGCTCCGGCCTGCTCTCGCTCTGGCGTACACTCGCCTTGGCTCCGGCCTGCCCTCGCTCTGGCTCCGGCCAGCCCTCGACCTGGCTCCGACGTGCCCTTGGCTCTGGCTCCGGCCAGCCCTTGCTCTGGTTCCGGCCTGCTCTCGCCCTGGCTCCGACCTACTCTCGCTCTGGCTCCGGCCCGCCCTCGCCCTAGATCCGGCCTGCCCTTGGTCTGGCTCCGGCTAGCCCTCGCCTTGGCTCCTGCCTGCTCTCGCCCTAGCTCCGTACTGCTCTGGCTCTGGCCAGCCCTCTCTCTGGCTCTGGCCTGCCCTTGCCTTGGCTCCGGCCTGCTCTCTCTATGACTCTGGCCTGCCCTTGTCCTGGCTCCGTACTGCTCTCGCTCTGGCCAGCCCTCTCTCTGGCTCTGGTGTACCCTCGCCTTGGCTCCAGCCTGCTCTCGCTCTGGCCTGCCCTCGCCCTGGCTCTAACCTGCCCTTGCTCTGGCTCCGGCCAGCCCTTGCCCTGGCTCTGGCCTGCTCTCACCCTGGGTCCGACCTACTCTCGCTCTGGCCTGCCCTGGCTCTGCCTCTAGCCTTGGCTTCGGTCTAATCTCGCCTTGGCTCCGGCCTGCTCTCGCTCTACATCCGGACTGCCCTCGCCCTGGCTCCGGACTGCCCTTGCCTTGGCTCCGGACTGCTCTCGCCCTGGCTCCTGCCTGCTATCGCTCTGGCTCTGGCCTGCCCTCACCCTGGTTCCAGCCTGCTCTCTCTCTGGCCTGCCTTAGCCATGGCTACGGCCTACTTTCGCTCTGGCCTGCTCTCGCTCTGGCCTCGAACTGTCTCCAGCGTGCTCTCGTCCTGGTTCCGGCCTGCCCTTGCCTTGGCTCCGGCCTTCTCTTGCTCTGGCCTGCCCTTGCCTTGGCTCTGGCCTACTCTTGCTCTGGCTCTGGCCTGCCCCCGCCCTGGCCCCGGCCTGCTTTCGCTCTGGCGTGCCCTCGCCTTGGCTCCGTCCTGCTCTCGCTCTGACTCTGGCCTGCCCTCGCCCTGGCTCCGGCCTGCTCTGGATCTGGCTCTGGCCTGCCTTCTCCTTGGCTATGGCCTGCTCTCTCGCCCTGGACTGTCCTCGCCTTGGCTTCGGCCTGCTCTCGCCTTGGCTCTGGCCTGCCCTCACCCTGGCTCCGGCCAGCCCTTGCTCTGACTCTGGCCAGCCCTCGCCTTGGCTCCGGCCTGCTCTCGCCCTGGCTCAGGCCTGCTCTTGCTCTGGCCTGAAATCGCCCTGGCTCTCGCTCTGGTTCTGGCCTGACTTCGCCTTGGCTCAGGCCTGCCCTCGCCCTGACTCCAGCCTGCCCTTGCTCTGGCTCCGGTCTGCCCTTGCCCTGACTCCGGCCTGCCCTTGTTGCTCTAGCTCAGGCCAGCACTCCTCGCATTAGCTCCGGCCTGCTCTAGCCCTGGCTCCGACCTGCTCTCGCTCTGGCCTGCCCTCGCCTTGGCTCCGGCCTGCTCTTGCTCTGGCCTGCCCTGGCTCTGCCTCTGGCCTGCCCTCACCTTGGCTCCGGCCAGCTCTCACCTTGGCTCCGGCCTGCTCTCGCTCTAGTTCTGGACTGCCCTTGCCTTGGCTACGGCCTGCCATCGCTCTGGCTCCGGCCTGCCCTCGCCTTAGCTCCGGCCTGCTCTCGTCTTGGCTCCGGCCTGCTCTCGCTTTGGCTCTGGCCCGCCCTCGCCCTTGCTCCGGCCTGCTCTCTCTCTGGCTCTGGCCTGCCCTCGCCCTGGCTCCGGCATACTCTCACTCTGGCTGTGGCCTGCTCTCGCTCTGGCCTCGCTCTGACTCGGGCCTGATCTAGCCCTTGTTCCGGCCTGCCCTTGCCTTGGCTCCGGCCTTCTCTCGCTCTGGCCTGCCCTTGCCTTGGCTCTGGCCTACTCTCGCTCTTGCTTTTGCCTGCCCTCGCCCTAGCTCCGGCCTGCTCTCGCTCTGGCCAGATCTGGCCTGCTCTCGATCTGGCCTCCCCTCGCCTTGGCTCCGGCCTGCTCTCGCTCTGGCCTGCCCTCGCCTTGGCTACGACCTGCTCTTGCTCTGGCCTGCCCTCGCCTTGGCTCCGGCCTGCTCTTGCTCTGGCCTGCCCTCGCCTTGGCTACGACCTGCTCTTGCTCTGGCCTGCCCTCGCCTTGGCTCCGGCCTGCTCTTGCTCTGGCCTGCCCTGGCTCTGGCCTGCCCTCGCCTTGGCTCCGGCCAGCTCTCACCTTGGCTCCGGCCTGCTCTCGCTCTAGTTCCGGACTGCCCTTGCCCTCGCTCCGGCCTGCCATCGCCTTAGCTCCGGCCTGCTCTTGCCCTGGCTCCGGCCGGCTCTCGCTTTGGCTCTGGCCCGCCCTCGCCCTGGCTCCGGCCTGCTCTCTCTCTGGCTCTGGCCTGACCTAACCCTGGCTCCGGCATACTCTCACTCTGGCTGTGGCCTGCTCTCGCTCTGGCCTCGCCCAGTCTCGGGCCTGATCTAGCCCTTGTTCCGTCCTGCCATTGCCTTGGCTCCGGGCTTCTCTCACTCTGGCCTGCCCATGCCCCCTGGCCTACTCTCGCTCTGGCTTTTGCCTGCCCTCGCCCTGGCTCCAGCCTGCTCTCGCCCTGGTTCCGGCCTCATCTTGCCTTGGCTCCGGCCTTCTCTCGCTCTGGCTCTGGCCTGCCCTCGCCGAGTCTTCGGCCTGCTCTCGCTCTGGCTGGCTCTTGCTCTGGCTCTGGCCTACCCTCGCCTTGGCTCCGGCCGGCTCTTGCTCTGGCTCCGGCATGCCCTCGCCCTGACTCCAGCCTGCCCTTGCTCTGGCTCAGGCCAGCCCTCGCCCTGATTCCGGCCTGCCCTTGCTCTAGCTACGGCCAGCCATTGCATTGGATCCGGCCTGCTCTCTCTCTGGCTCTAGCCTGCCCATGCCTTGGCTCCGGCCTGCCCTTGCCTTAGCTCCGGCCGGCTCTCGCTCTGACTCTGGCCTGCCCTCGCCCTGGCTCCGGCCTGCCCTCGTCCTTGCTCAGGCCTGCTCTTGCTCTGGCCTACCCTCGCCTTGGCTCCGGCCTGCTCTTGTCTTGGCTCCGGCCTGCTCTCGCTCAGGCTCCGGCCTGCCCTCGAACTGACTCCGGCCTGCCCTTGCCCTGACTCTGGCCTGTCCTTGCTCTAGCTCAGGCCAGCCCTCGCATTAGCTCCGGCCGGCTCTAGCCCTGGCTCCGACCTGCTCTCGCTCTGGCCTGCCTTCACTCTGGCTCCAACCTGCGCTTTCTCTGGCTCTCGCCTGCCCATGCCTTGGCACTGGCCTGCTCTTCCTCTGGCTCTGGCCTGCCCTCGTCTTGACTCTGGCCTGATCTCGCTCTTGTTCTGGCCTGCCTTCGCCTTGGCTCCGACCTACTCTTTCTCTGGCTCAGGCCTGCGCTCGCTCTGGCCTCCCCTTGCCTTGGCTCCGGACTGCTCTCGCTCTGGCCTCCCCTCACTTTGGCTCCGGCCTGCTCTCGCTCAGGCTCTGACCTGCTCTTGCTCTGGCCTGCCCTCGCCTTGGCTCCGGCCTGCTCTTGCTCTGGCCTGCCCTCACCTTGGCTCCGGCCAGCTCTCACCTTGGCTCCGGCCTGCTCTCGCTCTAGTTCCGGACTGCCCTTGCACTGGCTCCGGCCTGACCTCGCCTTATCTCCGGCCAGCTCTCGCCCTGGCTCCGGTCTGCTCTCGCTTTCGCTCTGGCCCGCCCTCGCCCTGGCTCCGGCCTGCTCTCTCTCTGGCTCTGGCCTACCCTCGCCCTGGCTCTGGCATACTCTCACTCTGGCTGTGGCCTGCTCTCCCTCTGGCCTCGCCCTGTCTCGGGCCTGATCTAGCCCTTGTTCCGGCCGGCCCTTGCCTTGGCTCCGGCCTTCTCTCGCTCTGGCTCTGGCCTGCCCTTGCCATGGCTCTGGCCTACTCTCGCTCTGGCTCTGGCCTGCTCTCGCTCTGGCCTGCTCTCGCTTTGGCTCTGGCCTGCTGTCGCCCTGGCTCCGGCCTGCTCTCGCTCTGGCACTGGCCTGCCCTCGCTCTGGCTCCGGCCTGCTCTCTCTCTGGCCTGCCCTCGCCCTGGATCTGGCCTATTCTCGCTCTGGCCTGCTCTCGCTCTGGCCTCGCCCTGTCTACGGCCTGCTCTCGCCCTGGTTCCGGCCAGCCCTTGCCTTGGCTCTGGCCTTCTATCGCTCTGGCCTGCCCTTGCCTTGGCTCCGGCCTACCCTCGCCTTGGCTCCGGCCTGCTCTCGCCTTGGCTCCGGCCTGCCCTTGCTCTGGCTGCGGCCTGCTCTCTCTCTGGCCTGCCCATGCCTTGGCTCCGGCCTGCTCTTCCTCTGGCTCTGGACTGCCCTCTTCTTGACTCTAGCCTGATCTCGCTCTTGTTCTGGCCTGCCTTCGCCTTGGCTCCAGCCTGCTCTCGCTCTTGTTCTGGCTCTGGCCTCGCCCAGTCTCCGGCCTGCTCTCGCCCTGGTTCCGGCCAGCCCTTGCCTTGACTCTGGCCTTCTATCACTCTGGCCCTGGCCTGCCCTTGCCTTGGCCCCGGCTTTCTCTCGCTCTGGCTCTGGCCGGCCCTTGCCTTGGCTCTGGCCTACTTTCGCTCTGGTTCTTGCCTGCCCTCGCCCTGGCTCCGGCCTGCTCTCGCTCTGGCATGCCCTCGCCTTGGCTCCGGCCTGCTCTCACTCTGACGCTGGACTGCCGTCGCCCTGACTCCGGCCTGCTCTGGATCTGGCTCTGGCCTGCCCTCGACTTGGCTCCGTCCTGCTCTTGCCCTGGCTCCGGCCTCCTCTCGGTCTGGCTCTGGCCTGCCCTCGCCTTGGCTCCGGACTGCTTTCCCTCTGGCCTGCTCTCGCTCTGACTCCGGCCTGTCCTCGCCCTGCCCTTGCTCTGGCCAGCCCTCGCCTTGGCTCCGGCCAGCTCTCGCCCTGGCTCCGGCCTGCTCTCGCTCTGGCTCTTGCCTGCCCTCGCCCTGGCTCCGGCCTGCTCTAGCTCTGGCTCTCGCCTGCTCTTGCTCTGGCCTGCTCTAGCTCTGGCTCTGGCCTGCCCTAGTCTTGACTCCGGCCTGTTCTCGCTCTTGTTCTGGCCTGCCTTCGCCTTGTCTCCGGCCTGCTCTCGCTCTGGCTCAGGCTTGCTTTCGCTCTGGATCTGGCCTGCCCTTGCCTTGGCTCCGGACTGCTTTCTCTCTGGCTCTGGCCTGCTCTCGCTCTGGCCTGCACTCGCTTTGGCTCTGGTCTGCTGTCGCCCTGGCTACGGCCTGCTCTCGCTCTGGCACTGGCCTGCCCTCGCTCTGGCTCCGGACTGCTCTCTCTCTGACCTGCCCTCGCCCTGGCTCTGGCCTACTCTCGCTCTGGCCTGCGCTCGCTCTGGCTATCGGCTCGCCCTGTCTCTGGCCTGCTCTCGCCCTGGTTCCGGCCTGCCCTCGCCCTGACTCCGGCCTGCCCTTGCTCTGGCTCCGGCCTGCCCTCGCATTGGCTCCGGCCTGCTCTCGACCTGGCTCCGACCTGCTCTCGCTCTGGCCTGCCCTCGCTCTGGCCTCCCCTCGCCCTGGCTCCGGCCTGCTCTCTCTCTGGCTCTGGCCTGCCGAAGCCTTGGCTCCGGCCTGCTCTTCCTCTGGCTCTGGACTGCCCTCTTCTTGACTCTAGCCTGATCTCGCTCTTTTTCTGGCCTGCCTTCGCCTTGGCTCCAGCCTGCTCTCGCTCTTGTTCTGGCTCTGGCCTCGCCCTGTCTCCGGCCTGCTCTCGCCCTGGTTCCGGCCTGCCCTTGCCTTGACTCTGGCATTCTATTACTCTGGCTCTGGCCTGCCCTTGCCTTGGCTCTGGCCTACCCTTGCCTTGGCTCCGGCCTGCTCTCGCCTTGGCTCCGGCCTGCTCTCGCTCTGGCCTCCCCTCGCCTTGGCTCCGGCCTGCTCTGGCCTGCCTTCGCCTTGGCTCCGACCTGCTCTTGCTCTGGCCTGCCCTCGCCTTGGCTCCGGCCTGCTCTCGCTCTGGCCTGACCTCGCCTTGGCTCCGGCCTGCTCTCGCTCTGGCCTGCCCTGGCTCTGCCTCTGGCCTGCCCTCGCCTTGGCTCCGGCCAGCTCTCACCTTGGCTACGGCCTGCTCTCGCTCTAGTTCCGGACTGCCCTTGCCCTGGCTCCGGCCTGCCATCGCTCTGGCTCCGGCCTGCCCTCGCCTTAGCTCCGGCCTGCTCTCGCCCTGGCTCCGGCCTGCTCTCGCTTTGGCTCTGGCCCGCCCTCGCCCTGGCTCTGGCCTGCTCTCTCTCTGGCACTCGCCTGCCCTCGCCCAGGCTCGGGCATACTCTCACTCTGGCTGTGGCCTGCTCTCGCTCTGGCCTCGCCCTGTCTCGGGCCTGATCTAGCCCTTGTTCGGGCCTGCCCTTGCCTTGGCTCCGGCCTTCTCTCGCTCTGGCCTGCCCTTGCCTTGGCTGTGGCCTACTCTCGCTCTGGCCTGCTCTGGCTCTGGCCTGCTCTGGCTCTGGCCTGCTCTGGCTCTGGCCTGCACTCGCTTTGGCTCTGGTCTGCTGTCGCCCTGGCTCCGGCCTGCTCTCGCTCTGGCACTGGCCTGCCCTCGCTCTGGCTCCGGCCTGCTCTCTCTCTGGCCTGCCCTCGCCCTGGTTCTGGCCTACTCTCGCTCTGGCCTCGCCCTGACTACGGCCTGCTCTCGCCCTGGTTCCGGCCTGCCCTTGCCTTGGCTCTGGCCTTCTATCGATCTGGCCTGCCCTTGCCTTGGCTCTGGCCTACCCTCGCCTTGGCTCCGGCCTGCCCTTGCTCCTTCCTGCCCTCGCACTGGCTCCGGCCTGCTCTCGCCCTGGCTCCGACCTGCTCTCGCTCTGGCCTGCCCTCTCCCTGGCTCCGGCCTGCTCTCTCTGGCTCTGGCCTGCCCATGCTTTGGCTCCGGCCTGCTCTTCCTCTGGCTCAGGACTGCCCTCGTCTTGACTCTAGCCTGATCTCGCTCTTGTTCTGGCCTGCCTTCACCTTGGCTCCAGCCTGCTCTCGCTCTTGTTCTGGCTCTGGCCTCGCCCTGTCTCCGGCCTGCCCTTGCCTTGGCTCTGGCCTACCCTTGCCTTGGATCCGGCCTGCTCTCGCCTTGGCTCTGGCCTGCTCTCGCTCTGGGAAGCTCTCGCTCTGGCCTCCCCTCGCCTTGGCTCCGGCCTGCTCTGGCCTGCCCTCGCCTTGGCTCCGACCTGCTCTTGCTCTGGCCTGCCCTCGCTTTGGCCTGCCCTGGCTCTGCCTCTGGCCTGCCCTCGCCTTGGCTCCGGCCAGCTCTCACCTTGGCTCCGGCCTGCTCTCGCTCTAGTTCCGGACTGCCCTTGCCTTGGCTCCGGCCTGCCCTCGCCCTGGCTCCGGCCTGCTCTCGCTTTGGCTCTGGCTCGCCCTGGCTCCGGCCTCTCTCTCTCTGGCTCTGGCCTGCCCTCGCCCAGGCTCCGGCATACTCTCACTCTGGCTGTGGCCTGCTCTCGCCCTGTCTCGGGCCTGCTTTAGCCGTTGTTCCGGCCTGCCCTTGCCTTGGCTCTGGCCTTCTCTCGCTCTGGCTCTGCCCTGCCCTTGCCTTGGCTCTGGCCTACTCTCGCTCTGGCTCTTGCCTGCCCTCGACCTGGCTCCGGCCTGCTGTCGCTCTGGTTCTGGCCTGCTCTCGCTCTGGCATGCCCTCGCCTTGGCTCCGGCCTGCTCTCGCTCTGACTCTGGCCTGCCCTCGCCCTGACTCCGGCCTGCTCTTGCTCTGGCCTGCTCTTGCTCTGGCCTGCCCTCGTCTTGACTCCGGCCTGTTACCGCCCTTGTTCCGGCCTGCCCTTGCCTTGGCTCCGGCCTTCTCTCGCTCTGGCTCTGGCCTACTCTCGCTCTGGCTCTTGCCTGCCCTCGCCCTGGCTCCGGCCTGCTCTCTCTCTGGCATGCCCTCGCCTTGGCTCCGGCCTGCTCTCACTCTGACTCTGGACTGCAGTCGCCTTGACTCCGGCCTGCTCTGGATCTGGCTCTGGCCTGCCCTCGCCTTGGCTCCGTCCTGTTCTCGCCCTGGCTCCGGCCTCCTCTCGGTCTGGCTCTGGCCTGCTCTCGCTCTGGCTCCGGCCTGTCCTCGCCCTGGTTCTGGCCTGCCCTTGCTCTGGCTCCGGCCAGCCCTCGCCTTGACTCCGGCCTGCTCTCGCTCTGGCTCTTGCCTGCCCTCGCCCTGGCTCCGGCCTGCTCTAGCTCGGGCTCTCGCCTGCTCTTGCTCTGGCCAGCTCTAGCTCTGGCTCTGGCCTGCCCTAGTCTTGACTCCGGCCTGTTCTCGCTCTTGTTCTGGCCTGCCTTCGCCTTGTCTCCGGCCTGCTCTCGCTCTGGCTCAGGCCTGCTTTCGCTCTGGCTCTGGCCTGCCCTTGCCTTGGCTCCGGACTGGCATTTCTATTTTCGGGCTGATAGACCCATCAATACCACCGCTCTCTCCCCTGATGAATCAATAAGATGAGGAAACGCGTCGGGAGGGCACTCCTTACACTGTTGGTTTGAAATTTGCTTTGCCGGATGAATGGAGTCTTGCACTCGACTGGTTAATTCCACATCCAAAGGGTTTGCCCTAAGACTGCACAGATATGAGTCATCAGCGATGATATTGACATCATAACGGTGAGATTGTTCCATGTATTAATAATTCACCAATTTTTCTATGTCACATCCAGACTCTATAATACAATTGATCTATCTTCTTTTCCTCACCCATCTCTGAGTTAATAGTATGGGTGTAGGAGAGTTCTAATGCTTAACTGTCTGTTTAAATGCTTTATAGTATATTTATGGAAACATTTATTGTATGACAGCCATTTTTTGATTTGGAATAAAACCACTTAGTGGAAATTGAAGTGGTGGTCCAGTATTATGTAACTGTAGCCCGCTATGTTCCTAAGTCTAAAGGAACTATATTAGAGGTGTAACCAGTTCCACAGATTTACTCTCTTTAGGCGGCTGAGTATCGTTTGCAAGAGTCGCCATCGCTTCTTTCTTATATTTTATATTTTATTTCTATTCATCATGATTTTAAATAGCTGAATAAAAGTTAATTTTTAATCTATATATCACAATTTGCCACTTTTTGCTCATTGGTGCTTTCTCTCTGGCTCTGGCCTGCTCTCGCTCTGGCCTGCACTCGCTTTGGCTCCGGCCTGCTGTCGCCCTGGCTCCGGCCTGCTCTCGCTCTGGCACTGGCCCGCCCTCGCTCTGCCTCCGGCCTGCTTTCTCTCTGGCCTGCCCTCGCCCTGGCTCTGGCCTACTCTCGCTTTGGCCTGCTCTCGCTCTGGTCTCGCCCTGTCTCTGGCCTGCTCTCGCCCTGGTTCTGGCCTGACCTTGCCTTGGCTCTGGCCTTCTACCGCTCTGGCTCTGGCCTGCCCTTGCCTTGGCTCTGGCCTACCCTCGCCTTGGCTCCGGCCTGCTCTCGCCTTGGCTCCAGCCTGCTCTCGCTCTAACTCTGGTCTGCCTTCGCCCTGACTCCGGCCTGCTCTCGCCCTGGCTCCGGCCTGCCCTTGCTCTGGCTCCGGCCAGCCCTCGCCTTGGCTCCGGCCTGCTCTCGCCTTGGCTCCGGCCTGCTCTCGCCCTGGCTCCGGCCTGCTCTTGCTCTGGCCTGCCCTCGCCCTGGCTCCGGCCTACTCTTGCTCTGGCCTGCTCTTGCTCTGGCTCTGGCCTGCCTCGTCTTGACTCCGGCCTGTTCTCGCCCTTGTTCCAGCCTGCCCTTGCCTTGGCTCCAGCCTGCCCTTGCTCTGGCCTGCCCTCGTCTTGACTCCGGCTTGCTCTCGCTCTGGTTCGGGCCTGCCTTTGCCTTGGCTCCGGCCTCCTCTCTCTCTGGCTCAGGCCTACTCGCTCTCTGGCTCTGGCCAGCCCTTGCCTTGGCTCCGGACTTCTCTAGCTCTTGCACTGGCCTGCTCTCGTTCTGGCACTGACCTGCTCTCGCTCTGGCACTGGCCTGTTCTCACTCTGACTCTGGCCTGCCATTGCCTTGGCTCCGGCCTGCTCTCTCTCTTGCTGTGGCCTGCCCTGGCTCTGCCTATGGCCTGCCCTCGCCTTGGTTCCGACCTGCTCTTGCTCTGGTTCTGGGCTGCCTTCTACTTGGCTCCAGCCTGCTCTCGCTCTGGCTCAGGCCTACTCTCTCTCTGGCTCTGGCCTGCCCTTGCCTTGGCTCCGGAATGCTCTCGCTCAGGCACTGGCCTGCTCCCACTCTGGCTCTGGCCTGCTCTCGCTCTGGCCTGCCCTCACCTTGGCTCCGGCCTGCTCTCGCTCTAACTCTGGTCTGCCTTCGCCCTGACTCCGGCCTGCTCTGGCTATAGCTCTGGCCTGCTCTCGTGCTGGCTCTGGCCTGCTCTCGCCCTGGCTCCGGCCTGCCCTCGCTCTGGCCTGAACTCGTCTTAGCTCCGGCCTGCCCTCACCCTGGCTCCGGCCTGCCCTCACCCTGGCTCCGGCCTGCCCTCGCCCTGGCTCCGGCCTGCCCTCGCCCTGGCTCCGGCCTGCCCTCGCTCTGGATCCGGCCAGCCCTCTCCTTGGCTCCAGCCTGCTCTTGCTCTGGCTCTGTCCTGCCCTCATCTTGACTCTGGTCTGCTCTCGCTCTCGTTCTAGCCTGACTTCGCCTTGGCTCCGGCCTGCTCTCGCTCTGGGTCAGGCCTACTCTCTCTCTGGCTCTGACCTGCCCTTGCCTTGGCTACGGACTGCTCTCGCTCTGGCACTGGCCTGCTCTCGCTCTGGCACTGGCCTGCTCTCGCTCTGGCACTGGCCTGCCCTCACCTTGGCTCCGGCCTGCTCTCGCTCTGGCTGTGGTCTGCCCTCGCTTTGGCTCCAGCCAGCTCTCGCTCTGGCACTGGCCTGCCCTGGCTCTGCCTCTGGCCTGCCCTCGCCTTGGCTACGTCTGCCCTCGCCTTGGCTGCTGCCTGCTATTGCTCTGGCTCCGGCCTGCTCTCGCTCTGCCTCTGGCCTGCTCTCGCTCTGGATCTGGCCTGCCCTTGCCTCGGCACCGGCCTGCTCTCTCTCTGGCCTGCCCTCTCCTTGGCTCCGGCCTTCTCTCGCTCTGGCTCTCGCCTGCCCTAGCCTTGGCTCTGGCTTACTCTCGATCTGGACTGGCCTGCCCTCGCCCTGGCTTCGGCCTGCTCTCGCCTTGGCTCCGGCCTCCTCTCATTCATTTAGGTCTTCCCTTGCCCTGGCTCCGGCCTGCTCTGGCTCTAGCTCTGGCCTGCTCTCGCGCTGGCTCCGGCCTGCTCTCGCCCTGGCTCCGGCCTGCCCTCACCCTGGCTCTGGCTCTAGCTCTGGCCTGCCCTCGCCTTGGCTCTGGCCTGCTCTCGCCCTGGCTCCGGTCTGCCCTCGCTCTGGCTTCGGCCTGCCCTCGCTCTGGCTCCGGCCAGCCATCGCCTTGGCTCCGGCCAGCTCCTGCAATGCTTCTGGCCGGCCCTCGCCTTGGCTCCGGCCTGCTCTCGCCCTGGATCCGGCCTGCCCTTGCCCTGGCTCCGGCCTGCCCTTGCCCTGGCTCCGGCCTGCCCTCTAACTGGCTCCGGCCTGCCCTCTAACTGGCATCGGCCTGCCCTTGCCTTGGCTCCAGCCTGCTCTTGCTCTGGCCTGCCCTCGTCTTGACTCCGGCCTGCTCTTGCTCTGGTTCAGGCCTGCCTTTGCCTTGGCTCCGGCCTCCTCTCGCTCTCTGGCTCTGGCCTGCCCTTGCCTTGGCTCCGGACTTCTCTAGCTCTGGCACTGGTCTGCTCTCGCTCTGGCCTGCCCTCACCTTGGCTCTGGCCTGCCATCGCCTTGGCTCCGGCCTGCTCTCTCTCTTGCTCTGGCCAGTCTTGGCTCTGCCTATGGCCTGCCCTTGCCTTGGTTCCGACCTGCTCTCGCTCTGGTTCTGGGCTGCCTTCTCCTTTGGCTTCGGCCTGTTCTTGCTCTGGCCTACTCTATCTCTGGCTCTGGCCTGCCCTTGCCTTGGCTCCGGACTGCTCTCGCTCAGTCACTGGCCTGCTCTCACTCTGGCTCTGGCCAGCTCTCGCTCTGGCCTGCCCTCACCTTGGCTCCGGCCTGCTCTCGCTCTGACTCTGGTCTGCCCTCGCCCTGACTCCGGCCTGCTCTGGCTGTAGCTCTGGCCTGCTCTCGTGCTGGCTCTGGCCTGCTCTCGCCATGGCTCCGGCCTGCCCTCGTCCTGGCTCCGGCCTGCTCTCTCTCTGGCTCGGGCCTGCCCTCGCCTTAGCTCCGGCCTGCTCTCGCCCTGGCTCCGGCCTGCCCTTGTCCTGGCTCCGGCTTGCTCTCGCTCTGGCCTGACCTCGCCCTGGCTCCGTCCTGCCCTCGCCCTGGCTCCGGCCAGCCCTCTCCTTGGCTCCAGCCTGCTATTGCTCTGGCTTTGTCCTGCCCTCGTCTTGACTCTGGTCTGTTCTCGCTCTGGTTCTAGCCTGACTTCGCCTTGGCTCCGGCCTGCTCTCGCTCTGGCTCAGGCCTACTCTCTCTCTAGCTCTGGCCTGCCCTTGCCTTGGCTACGGACTGCTCTCGCTCTGGCACTGGCCTGCTCTCGCTCTGGCACTGGCCTGCTCTCCTTCTGGCTCTGGCCTGCCCTCACCTTGGCTCCGGCCTGCTCTCGCTCTGGCTCTGGTCTGCCCTCGCTTTGGCTCCAGCCTGCTCTCGCACTGGCCTGCCCTGGCTCTGCCTCTGGCCTGCCCTCGCCTTGGCTCCGGTCTGCTCTCGGCCTTGGCACCGGTCTGCCCTCGCCCTGGTTGCTGCCTGCTATTGCTCTGGCTCCGGCCTGCTCTCGCTCTGCCTCTGGCCTGCTCTCGCTCTGGATCTGGCCTGCCCTTGCCTCGGCACCGGCCTGCTCTCTCTGGCCTGCCCTCTCCTTGGCTCCGGCCTTCTCTCGCTCTGGCTCTGGCCTGCTCTCGCTCTGGATCTGGCCTGCCCTTGCCTCGGCACCGGCCTGCTCTCTCTCCGGCCTGCCCTCGCCCTGGCTCCGGCCTGCCCTGGACCTGGCTCCAGCCTGCCCTCGCCCTGGCTCCAGCCTGCTCTTGCTCTGGCTCTAGCCTGCCCTCGCCCTGGTTCTGGCCTGCTCTCACTCTGGCTCTGGCCTGTCCTTGCTCTGGCTCTGGCCAGCCCTCTCCTTGGCTCCAGCCTGCTCTCGCTCTGGCTCTGTCCTGCCCTCGTCTTGACTCCGGTCTGCTCTCGCTCTGGTTCTAGCCTGACTTCGCCTTGGCTCCGGCCTCCTCTCGCTCTGGCTCAGGCCTACTCTCTCTCTGGCCTGCCCTTGCCTTGGCTCCGGACTGCTCTCGCTCTGGCAATGGCCTGCTCTCGCTCTGGCACTGGCCTGCTCTCCTTCTGGCTCTGGCCTGCCCTCACCTTGGCTCCGGCCTGCTCTCGCTCTGGCTCTGGTCTGCCCTCGCTTTGGCTCCAGCCTGCTCTCGCTCTGGTACTGGCCTGCCCCGGCTCTCCCTCTGGCCTGCCCTCGCCTTGGCTCCGGTCTGCTCTCGCCTTGGCACCGGTCTGCCCTCGCCCTGGCTGCTGCCTGCTATTGCTCTGGCTCCGGCCTGCTCTCGCTCTGGCTCCGGCCAGCCATCGCCTTGGCTCCAGCCAGCTCCTGCAATGGTTCCGGCCTGCCCTCGCCTTGGCTCCGGCCTGCTCTCGCCTTGGCTCCGGCCGGCCCTCGCCCTGGCTCCGGCCTGCCCTCTAACTGGCTCCGGCCTGCCCTCACTCTGGCTCCGGCCTGTCCTCGCACTGGCTCCATCCTGCTCTCGCTTTGGCTCTGGCCTGCC
Organism: Phyllobates terribilis; assembly: GCF_046119375.1. Lineage (NCBI taxonomy): Eukaryota > Metazoa > Chordata > Amphibia > Anura > Dendrobatidae > Phyllobates > Phyllobates terribilis. The sequence goes on from NW_027362863.1 coordinate 2,572,312, forward strand.
CTCGCCTTGGCTCTGGCCTGCTCTCACTCTGGCTCCGGCCTGCCCTCCACTTAGCTCTGGCTTGCTCTCGCTCTGGCTCCGGCCTGCTCTCGCTCTGGCCTGCCCTAGCCCTGTCTTCGGCCTGCTCTCGCTCTGGCCTGCCCTTGCCCTGGTTCCGGCATTCTCTCGCTCAGGCCTGCCCTCGCCCTGGTTCCGGCATTCTCTCGCTCTGGTTTCGGCCTGCCGTCTCCTTGGATCCGGCCTGCTCTCGCCCTGGCTCCGGCCTGCCCTCGTCCTGGCTCAGGCTTGCTCTCGCTCTGGCCTGACCTCGCCTTGGCTCCGACCTGCTCTCTCCCTGGCTCCGGCCTGCCCTCACCCTGGCTCCGGCCTGCCCTCACCCTGGCTCCGGCCTGCCCTCGACCTGGCTCCGGCCTGCCCTCGCCCTGGCTTCAGCCTCCTCTTGCTCTGGCTCTAGCCTGCCCTCGCCCTGGTTCTGGCCTGCTCTCACTCTGGCTCTGGCCTGTCCTTGCTCTGGCTCTGTCCTGCCCTCGTCTTGACTCCAGTCTGCTCTCGCTCTGGTTCTAGCCTGACTTCGCCTTGGCTCAGGCCTGCTCTCGCTCTGGCTCAGGCCTACTCTCTCTCTGGCACAGGCCTGCTCTCCTTCTGGCTCTGGCTTGCCCTCACCTTGGCTCCGGCCTGCTCTCGCTCTGGCTCTGGTCTGCCCTCGCCCTGGCTCCAGCCTGCCCTCGCTCTGGCTCCGGCCTGTCCTCGCCCTGGCTCCATCCTGCTCTCGCTTTGGCTCCGGCCTGCCCTTGCCCTGGCTTGCTCTCACTCTGGCTCCGGACTGCCCTCCTCTTGGCTCTGGCCTGCTCTCGCTCTGGCCTGCCCTAGCCCTGTCTTCGGCCTGCTCTCGCTCTGGCCTGCCCTCGCCCTGGTTCCGGCATTCTCTCGCTCTGGCCTGCCCTCGCCTGGTTCCGGCATTCTCTCGCTCTGGTTTCGGCCTGCAGTCTCCTTGGATCCGGCCTGCTCTCGTTCTGGCTCCGGCCTGCCCTCCCTCGCCTTGGCTCCAGCCTGCTCTCACTCTGGCTCTGGTCTGCCTTTGCCTTGGCTTCGGCCTGCTCTCGCTCTGACTCTGGCCTGCCTTTGCCTTGGCTCCTGCCTGCTCTCGCTCTGGACTGCTCTCGCTCTGGCCTGCCTTCGCCTTGGCTCCAGACTGCTCTCGCTCTGGCCTGCTCTCGCTCTGGCTTGGGCCTGTCCTTGCCTTGGCTCCGGCCTGCTCTCGCTCTGGCCTGTTCTTGCTCTGGCCTACCCTGGCTCTGCCTCTGGCCTGCCCTTGCCTTGGCTACGGCCTGCTCTCGCTCTAGCTCCGTACTGGTCTCACCCTGGCTCCGCAATGCCATAGCTCGGGCTCCGGCCTGCCCTCGCCTTGGCTTCGTCCTGCTCTTGCCCTGGCTCCGACCTGCTCTTGCTCTGACTCTGGCCTGCCCTCGCCCTGGCTCCGGCCTACTCTCTCTCTGGCTCTGGCCTGCCCTCACCCTGGCTCCGCTATGCCATAGCTCGGGCTCCGGCCTGCCCTCGCCTTGGCTCCATCCTGCTCTCGCCCTGGCTCCGGCCTGCCCTCGTCCTGGCTCCGGCCTGCCCTCGCCTTGGCTCTGGCCTGCTCTCGCCCTCGCTCCAGCCTGCTCTCGCTCTGGCTTAGGCCTTCCCTCGCCCTGGCTCCGACCTGCTCTGGCACCGGCCTGCCTTCGCCTTGGCTTCGTTCGGACTGCTCTCGCTCTGACCTGCTCTCGCTCTGGCTCTGGCCTGTCCTTGCCTTGGCTCCGGCCTGCCATGGCTCTGGCCTACTCTCGCTCTTGCCTGCCCTCGCCCTGGCTCCGGCCTGCTATCGCTCTGGTTCTGGCCTGCTCTCGTTCTGGTGTGCCCTCGCCTTGGATCCGGCCTGCTCTCGCTCTGACTCTGGCCTGCCCTCGCCCTGACTCCAGCCTGCTCTTGCTCTGGCCTGCTCTTGCTCTGGCCTGCCCTCGTCTTGACTCCGGCCTGTTCTCGCCCTTGTTCCGGCCTGCCCTTGCCTTGGCTCCGGCCTTCTCTCGCTCTGGCCGGCCCTTGCCTTGGCTCTGGCCTACTCTCGCTCTGGCTCTTGTCTACCCTCGCCCTGGCTCCGGCCTGCTCTCTCTCTGGCCTGCCTCGCCTTGGCTCCGGCCTGCTCTCGCCTTGGCTCTGGTCTGCCCTCGCTTTGGCTCTGGCCTGCTCTCGCTCTGGCCTGCTCTCGCTCTGGCCTCGCCCTGTCTCCGGCCTGCTCTCGCCCTGGTTCCGGCCTGCCCTTCCCTTGGCTCTGGCCTTCTATCGCTATGGCTTTCGCATACCCTTGTCTTGGCTCTGGCCTACCCTCGCCGTGGCTCCGGCCTGCTCTCGCTCTGGCTCCGGCCTGCCCTCGCCCTGACTCCGGCCTGCCCTTGCTCTGGCTCCGGCCTGCCCTCGCATTGGCTCCGGCCTGTTCTCGCCCTGGCTCCGACCTGCTCTCGCTCTGGCTTGCCCTCGCCCTGGCTTCGGCCTGCTCTTTCTCTGGCTCTTGTCTGCCCATGCCTTGGCTCCGGCCTGCTCTTCCTCTGGCTCTGGCCTGCCCTCTAGCCTGATCTCGATCATGTTCTGACCTGCCTTCGTCATGACTCCAGCCTGCTCTCGCTCTGGCTCAGGCCTGTTCTCGCTCTGGCTCAGGCACGCCCTAGCTCTGGCTCCGGACTGCTCTAGCTCTGGCTCTGGCCTGCTCTCGCTATGGCTCTGGCCAGCCCTCGCCCTGGCTCCGGCATACTCTCGCTCAGGTTCTGACCTGCTCTCGCTCTGGCCTCGCCCTGTCTCCGGCCTGCTCTCGCCCATGTTCCGGCCTGCCCTTGCCTTGGATCCGGCCTTCTCTCCTTCTGGCTCTGGCCTGCCCTTGCCTTGGCTCTGGCCTACTCTCGCTCTGGCCTGCCCTCGCCCTGGCTCCGGCCTGCTCTCTCTCTGGCTCTGGTGTGCCCTCGCCTTGGCTCTGGCCTGCTCTCGCCATGACTCTGGCCAGCTCTGGATCTGGTTCTGGCCTGCCCTCGCCTTGGCTCCGGCCGGCTCTCGCCTTGGCTTCGGCCTGCTCTCGCCTTGGCTCCGGCCTGCTCTCGCTCTGGCCTGCTCTTGCCCTTGCTCTGGCCTGCCCTCGCCCTGTGCTCCGGCCGGCTCTTGCTCTGGATCTGGCCGGCTCTTGCACTGGCTCTGGCTTGCCCTTGTCTTGACTCCGGCCTGCTCTCGCCCTGGCTCTGACCTGCTCTCGCTCTGGCCTGCCCTCGCTCTGGCTCCGGCCTGCTCTCTCTCTGGCTCTCGCCTGCCCATGCCTTGGCTCCGGCCTGCTCTTCCTCTGGCTCTGGACTGCCCTCTAGCCTGATCTCGCTCTTGTTCTGGCCTGCCCTTGCCTTGGCTCCGGACTGCTTTCGCTCTGGCCTGCTCTCGCTCTGGCCTCCCCTCACCTTGGCTCCGGCCTGCTCTCGCTCTGGCCTGCCCTCGCCTTGGCTCCGACCTGCTCTTGCTCTGGCCTGCCCTCGCCTTGGCTCCGGCCTGCTCTCGCCCTGGCTCCGGCCAGTCCTCGCCTTGGCTCCGGCCTGCTATCGCCCTGGCTCCGGTCTGCTCTTGCTCTGGCCTGCCCTCGCCATGGCTCCGGCCTGCTCTTGCTCTGGCCTGCCTCGTCTTGACTCCGGCCTGTTCTCGCCCTTGTTCCGGCCTGCCCTTGCCTTGGCTTCAGCCTGCTCTTGCTCTGACTCTGGCCTGCCCTCGTCTTGACTCCGGCTTGCTCTCGCTCTGGTTCGGGCCTGCCTTTGCCTTGGCTCCGGCCTCCTCTCGCTCTGGCTCAGGCCTACTCACTCTCTGGCTCTGGCCTGCCCTTGCATTGGCTCCGGACTTCTCTAACTCTAGCACTGGCCTGCTCTCGTTCTGGCACTGGCCTGCTCTTGCTCTGGCACTGGCCTGTTCTCACTCTGACTCTGACCTGCCATCGCCTTGGCTCCGGCCTGCTCTCTCTCTTGCTCTGGCCTGCCCTGGCTCTGCCTATGGCCTGCCCTCGCCTTGGTTCCGACCTGCTCTCGCTCTGGTTCTGGGCTGCCTTCTCCTTGGCTCCGGCCTGCTCTCGCTCTGGCTCAGGCCTACTCTCTCTCTGGCTCAGCCTTGCCCTTGCCTTGGCTCCGGACTGCTCTCGCTCAGGCACTGGCCTGTTCTCACTCTGGCTCTGGCCTGCTCTCGCTCTGGCCTGCCCTCACCTTGGCTTCGGTCTGCCCTCGCCCTGACTCCGGCCTGCTCTGTCTGTAGCTCTGGCCTGCTCTCGTGCTGGCTCTGGCCTGCTCTCGCCCTGGCTCCGGCCTGCCCTCGCATTGGCTCTGACCTGCTCTCTCCCTGGCTCCGGCCTGCCCTCGCCCTGCTCCGGCCTGCCCTCGCCCTGGCTCCGGCATACTCTCGCTCAGGTTCTGACCTGCTCTCGCTCTGGCTCTGGCCTCGCCCTGTCTCCGGCCTGCTCTCGCCCATGTTCCGGCCTGCCCTTGCCTTAGATCCGGCCTTCTCTCCTTCTGGCTCTGGCCTGCCCTTGCCTTGGCTCTGGCCTACTCTCGCTCTGGCTCTGGCCTACTCTCGCTCTGGCTCTGACCTGCTCTCTCTCTGGCTCTGGTGTGCCCTCGCCTTGGCTCTGGCCTGCTCTCGCCATGACTCTGGCCAGCTCTGGATCTGGCTCTGGCCTGCCCTCGCCTTGGCTCCGGCCGGCTCTCGCCTTGGCTCCGGCCTGCTCTCGCCTTGGCTCCGGCCTGCTCTCGCCTTGGCTCCGGCCTGCTCTCGCTCTGGCTCCGGCCTGCTCTTGCCCTTGCTCTGGCCTGCCCTCGCCCTGTGCTCCGGCCGGCTCTTGCTCTGGATCTGGCCGGCTCTTGCACTGGCTCTGGCTTGCCCTTGTCTTGACTCCGGCCTGCTCTCGCCCTGGCTCTGACCTGCTCTCGCTCTGGCCTGCCCTCGCTCTGGCTCCGGCCTGCTCTCTCTCTGGCTCTCGCCTGCCCATGCCTTGGCTCCGGCCTGCTCTTCCTCTGGCTCTGGACTGCCCTCTAGCCTGATCTCGCTCTTGTTCTGGCCTGCCCTTTCCTTGGCTCCGGACTGCTTTCGCTCTGGCCTGCTCTCGCTCTGGCCTCCCCTCCCTCACCTTGGCTCCGGCCTGCTTTCGCCTTGGCTCCGACCTGCTCTTGCTCTGGCCTGCCCTCGCCTTGGCTCCGGCCTGCTCTCGCCCTGGCTCCGGCCTCCCCTTGCTCTGGCTCCGGCCAGTCCTCGCCTTGGCTCCGGCCTGCTCTCGCCCTGGCTCCGGCCTGCTCTTGCTCTGGCTCTGGCCTGCCCTCGCCATGGCTCCGGCCTGCTCTTGCTCTGGCCTGCTCTTGCTCTGGCCTGCCTCGTCTTGACTCCGGCCTGTTCTCGCCCTTGTTCCGGCCTGCCCTTGCCTTGGCTTCAGCCTGCTCTTGCTCTGACTCTGGCCTGCCCTCGTCTTGACTCCGGCTTGCTCTCGCTCTGGTTCGGGCCTGCCTTTGCCTTGGCTCCGGCCTCCTCTCGCTCTGGCTCAGGCCTACTCACTCTCTGGCTCTGGCCTGCCCTTGCATTGGCTCCGGACTTCTCTATCTCTGGCACTTGCCTGCTCTCGTTCTGGCACTGGCCTGCTCTTGCTCTGGCACTGGCCTGTTCTCACTCTGACTCTGGCCTGCCATCGCCTTGGCTCCGGCCTGCTCTCTCTCTTGCTCTGGCCTGCCCTGGCTCTGCCTATGGCCTGCCCTCGCCTTGGTTCCGACCTGCTCTCGCTCTGGTTCTGGGCTGCCTTCTCCTTGGCTCCGGCCTGCTCTCGCTCTGGCTCAGGCCTACTCTCTCTCTGGCTCAGGCCTGCCCTTGCCTTGGCTCCAGACTGCTCAGGCACTGGCCTGCTCTCACTCTGGCTCTGGCCTGCTCTCGCTCTGGTCTGCCCTCACCTTGGCTCCGGCCTGCTCTCGCTCTGACTCTGGTCTGCCCTCGCCCTGACTCCGGCCTGCTCTGGCTGTAGCTCTGGCCTGCTCTCGTGCTGGCTCTGGCCTGCTCTCTCCCTGGCTCCGTCCGGCATGCCCTCGCCCTGCTCCGGCATGCCCTCGCCCTGGCTCCGGCCTGCCCTCGCTCTGGCTCCGGCCAGCCCTCTCCTTGGCTCCAGTCTGCTCTTGCTCTGGCTCTGTCCTGCCCTCCTCTTGACTCTGGTCTGCTCTCGCTCTGGTTCTAGCCTGACTTCGCCTTGGCTCCGGCCTGCTCTCGCTCTGGCTCAGGCCTACTCTCTCTCTGGCTCTGGCCTGCCCTTGCCTTGGCTACGGACTGCTCTCGCTCTGGCACTGGCCTGCTCTCCTTCTGGCTCTGGCCTGCCCTCACCTTGGCTCCGGCCTGCTCTCGCTCTGGCTCTGGTCTGCCCTCGCTTTGGCAACAGCCTGCTCTCGCTCTGGTACTGGCCTGCCCTGGCTCTGCCTCTGGCCTGCCCTCGCCTTGGCTCCGGTCTGCTCTCGCCTTGGCACCGGTCTGCCCTCGCCCTGGCTGCTGCCTGCTATTGCTCTGGCTCCGGCCTGCTCTCGCTCTGCCTCTGGCCTGCTCTCGCTCAGGATCTGGCCTGCCCTTGCCTCGGCACCGGCCTGCTCTCTCTCTGGCCTGCCCTCTCCTTGGCTCCGGCCTTCTCTCGCTCTGGCTCTCGCCTGCCCTAGCCTTGGCTCTGGCATACACTCGCTCTGGACTGGCCTGCCCTCGCCCTGGCTCCGGCCTGCTCTCGCCTTGGCTCCGGCCTCCTCTCTTTCTGATTTAGGTCTTCCCTCGCCCTGGCTCCGGCCTGCTCTGGCTCTAGCTCAGGCCTGCTCTCGCGCTGGCTCTGGCCTGCTCTCGCCCTGGCTCCGGCCTGCCCTCGTCCTGGCTCCGGCCTGCTCTGGCCTGCCCTCGTCTTGGCTCTGGCCTGCTCTCGCCCTGGCTCCGGTCTGCCCTCGCTCTGGCCTGCCCTCGCCCTGGCTCCGGCCAGCCCTCACTCTGGCTCTGGCCAGCTCCTGCAATGGTTCCGGCCTGCCCTCGCCTTGGCTCTGGCCTGCTCACGCCCTGGATCCGGCCTGCCCTCTAACTGGCTCCGGCAAGCCTTCTAACTGGCTCCGGCCTGCCCTTTAACTGGCTCCGGCCTGCCCTTTAACTGGCTCCAGCCTGCTCTTGCTTTGGCCTGCCCTCGTCTTGACTCCGGTCTGCTCTCGCTCTGGTTTGGGCCTACGCGCTCTCTGGCTCTGGCCTGCCCTTGCCTTGGCTCCGGACTTCTCTAGCTCAGGCACTGGCCTGCTCTCGGTCTGGCACTGGCCTGCTCTCGCTCTGGCCTGCCCTCACCTTGGCTCTGGCCTGTTCTCACTCTGGCTCCGGCCTGCCATCACCTTGGCTCCGGCCTGCTCTCTCTCTTGCTCTGGCCTGCCCTTGCCTTGGTTCCGACCTGCTCTCGCTCTGGTTCTGGGCTGCCTTCTCCTTTGGCTCCGGCCTGCTCTTGCTCAGGCCTACTCTATCTCTGGCTCTGGCCTGCCCTTGCCTTGGCTCCGGACTGCTCTCGCTCAGGCACTGGCCTGCTCTCACTCTGGCTCTGGCCAGCCCTCGCTCTGGCCTGCCCTCACCTTGGCTTCGGCCTGCTCTCGCTCTGACTCTGGTCTGCCCTCGCCCTGACTCCAGCCTGCTCTGGCTGTAGCTCTGGCCTGCTCTCGCCATGGCTCCGGCCTGCCCTCGTCCTGGCTCCGGCCTGCTCTCTCTCTGGCTCTGGCCTGCCCTCGCCTTAGCTCCGGCCTGCTCTCGCCCTGGCTCCGGCCTGCCCTCGTCCTGGCTCCGGCTTGCTCTCGCTCTGCCTGACCTCGCCTTGGCTCCGACCTGCTCTCTCCCTGGCTCCGGCCTGCCCTCACCCTGGCTCCGGCCTGCCCTCACCCTGGCTCCGGCCTGCCCTCGACCTGGCTCCAGCCTGCCCTCGCCCAGGATCCAGCCTGCTCTTGCTCTAGCCTGCCCTCGCCCTGGCTCTGGCCTGCTCTCACTCTGGCTGTGGCCTGTCCTTGCTCTGGCTCTGGCCAGCCCTCTCCTTGGCTCCAGCCTGCTCTTGCTCTGGCCTGCCCTCACCTTGGCTCCGGTCTGCTCTCGCTCTGGTTCTAGCCTGACTTCGCCTTGGCTCCGGCCTGCTCTCGCTCTGGCTCAGGCCTACTCTCTCTCTGGCCTGCCCTTGCCTTGGCTCCGGACTGCTCTCGCTCTGGCACTGGCCTGCTCTCGCTCTGGCCTGCTCTCCTTCTGGCTCTGGCCTGCCCTCACCTTGGCTACGGCCTGCTCTCGCTCTGGTCTGCCCTCGCTTTGGCTCCAGCCTGCTCTCGCTCTGGTACTGGCCTGCCCCGGCTCTGCCTCTGGCCTGCCCTCGCCTTGGCTCCGGTCTGCTCTCGCCTTGGCACCGGTCTGCCCTCGCCCTGGCTGCTGCCTGCTATTGCGCTGGCTCCGGCCTGCTCTCGCTCTGGCTCCGGCCAGCCATCGCCTTGGCTCCGGCCAGCTCCTGCAATGGTTCCGGCCTGCTCTCGCCCTGGCTCCGGCCTGCCCTCGCCCTGGCTCCGGCTTGCCCTCGCTCTGGCTCCGGCCTGCCCTCGCTCTGGCTCCGGCCTGCCCTCGGTCTGGCTCCGGCCTGCCCTCGCCCTGGCTCCATCCTGCTCTCGCTTTGGCTCCGGCCTGCCCTCGCCCTGGCTCTGGCCTGCTCTCACTCTGGCTCCGGACTGCCCTCCTCTTGGCTCTGGCCTGCTCTCGCTCTGGCCTGCCCTAGCCCTGTCTTCGGCCTGCTCTCGCTCTGGCCTGCCCTCGCCCTGGTTCCGGCATTCTCTCGCTCTGGTTTCAGCCTGCGGTCTCCTTGGATCCGGCCTGCTCTCGTTCTGGCTCCGGCCTGCCCTCCCTCGCCTTGGCTCCAGCCTGCTCTCACTCTGGCTCTGGTCTGCCTTTGCCTTGGCTTCGGCCTGCTCTCGCTCTGACTCTGGCCTGCCTTTGCCTTGGCTCCTGCCTGCTCTGGCTCTGGCCTGCCTTCGCCTTGGCTCCGGACTGCTCTCGCTCTGGCTTGGGCCTGTCCTTGCCTTGGCTCCGGCCTGCTCTCGCTCTGGCTTGCTCTTGCTCTGGCCTACCCTGGCTCTGCCTCTGGCCTGCCCTTGCCTTGGCTACGGCCTGCTCTCGCTCTAGCTCCGTACTGGTCTCGCCCTGGCTCCGCAATGCCATAGCTCGGGCTCCGGCCTGTCCTCGCCTTGGCTTCGTCCTGCTCTTGCCCTGGCTCCGACCTGCTCTTGCTCTGACTCTGGCCTGCCCTCGCCCTGGCTCCGGCCTACTCTCTCTCTGGTTCTGGCCTGCCCTCGCCCTGGCTCCGGCCTACTCTCGCTCTGACTCTGGCCTGCTCTTGCTCTGGCCTCGCCTTGGCTCCGGCCTGCTCTCGCTCTCACTCTGGTCTGTCCTCGCCCTGGCCGCCTGCACTGGCACTAGCTCTGGCCTGCTCTCGCGCTGGCTCCGGCCTGCACTCGTCCTGGCTCCGGCCTGCTCTCGCTCTGGTTCTGGCCTGCCTTCGTCTTGGCTCCGGCCTGCTCTCGCACTGGCTCCAGCCTGCTCTCGCTCTGGCTTCGGCCTTCCCTCGCCCAGGCTCCGGCCTGCCCTCGCCTTGGCTCCGGCCTGCACCTGCTGTTGCTCCGGCCTGCCTTCCTTCGCCTTGGCTCCTGCCTGCTCTCGCTCTGGCTCTGGCCTGCCTTCGCCTTGGCTCCAGACTGCTCTCGCTCTGGCCTGCTCTCGCTCTGGCTTGGGCCTGTCCTTGCCTTGGCTCCGGTCTGCTCTCGGTCTGGCCTGCTCTTGCTCTGGCCTACCCTGGCTCTGCCTCTGGCCTGCCCTTGCCTTGGCTCCGGACTGCTCTCGCTCTAGCTCCGTACTGCCCTCACCCTGGCTCCGCTATGCCATAGCTCGGGCTCCGGCCTGCCCTCGCCTTGGCTCCATCCTGCTCTCGCCCTGGCTCCAGCCTGCCCTCGTCCTGGCTCCGGCCTGCTCTCGCTCTGGCCTGCCCTCGCCTTGGCTCCGGCCTGCTCTCGCTCTGGCCTGCCCTCGCCTTGGCTCCGGCCTGCTCTCACTCTGGCTTAGGCCTTCCCTCGCCCTGGCTCCGGCCTGCCCTAGCTCTGTCTCTGGCCAGCCTTCGCCTTGGATCGGGCCAGCACCTGCTCTCGCTCTGGCCTGTCCTTGCCTTGGCTCCGGCCTGCTCTTGCTCTGGCCTACCCTGGCTCTGCCTCCGGCCAGCCCTCGCCTTGGCTCCAGCCAGCTCCTGCTCTGGCTCCAGCCTGCCCTCGCATTGGCTTCGGCCTGCTCTCGCCCTGGCTCCGGCCTGCCCTCGCCCTGGCTCCTGCCTGCTCTCGCCCTGGCTCCTGCCAGCTCTCGCCCTGGCTCCTGCCTGTCCTCGCCCTGGCTCCATCCTGATCTCGCTCTGGCTAGGGCCTGACCTCGCCCTGGCTAGGGCCTGACCTTGCCTTGGCTCCGGCCTGCTCTCGCTCTGGCTCCGGCCTGCCCTTGCCCTGTCTCCGGCCTGCTCTCGCTCAGGCTTGCCCTCGCCCTGGCTCAGGCATTCTCTCGCTCTGGTTTCGGCCTGCCCTCCCTCGCCTTGGCTCCGGCCTGCTCTCTCTATGACTCTGGCCTGCCCTCGTCCTGGCTCCGGCCTGTGCTCATCCTGGCTCCGGCCTGCTCTCGCTCTGGCTCTGGCCTGCCCATGCCTTGGCTTCGGCCTGCTCTCTCTATGACTCTAGCCTGCCCTCACCCTGGCTCCGGCCTGCTCTCGTCCTGGCTCCGGCCTGCACTCGCTCTGGCTCCGGCCTGCCCTCGCTCTGGCTTCGGCCTGCTCTCGCCCTGGCTCCGACCTACTCTCGCTCTGGCACCGGCCTGCCCTCGCCCTGGATCCGGCCTGCCCTTGCCTTGGCTCCGGCCTGCTCTCTCTATGACTCTGGCCTGCCCTCGTCCTGGCTCCGGCCTGTGCTCATCCTGGCTCCGGCCTGCTCTCGCTCTGGCCTGCCCATGCCTTGGCTTCGGCCTGCTCTCTCTATGACTCTAGCCTGCCCTCGCCCTGGCTCCGGCCTGCCCTCGCTCTGGCTTCGGCCTGCTCTCGCCCTGGCTCCGACCTACTCTCGCTCTAGCACCGGCCTGCCCTCGCCCTGGATCCGGCCTGTCCTTGCCCTGGCTCCTGCCTACTCTCGCCCTAGCTCCGAACTGCTCTGGCTCTAGCCTGCCCTCGCCCTGGCTCCGGCCTGCTCTCTCTCTCTGGCCTGCCTTTGCTTTGGCTCCGGCCTGCTCTCTCTATGACTCTGGACTGCCCTCGCCATGGCTCCGACCTGTCCTCGTACTGGCTCCGGCCTGCTCTCAATCTGGCTCTGGAGTACCCTCGCCTTGGCACCAGCCTGCTCTCACCTTGGCTCCGGCCTGCTCTCGCTCTAGCTCCGGCCTGCCCTCGCCCTGGCTCCGACCTGCCCTTGCTCTGGCCGGGGCCAGCCCTTGCCCTGGCTCCGGCCGGCTCTCGCCCTGGCTCTGCCCTCGCCTTGGCTACGGGCTAATCTCGCCTTGGCTCCGGCCTGCTCTCGCTCTACATCCGGACAGCCCTCGCCCTGGCTCCGGACTGCCCTTGCCTTGGCTACGGACTTCTCTCGCCCTGGCTCCTGCCTGCTCTTGCTCTGGCCTGTTCTCTATCTGGCTCTGGCCTGCCCTAGCACTGGCTCCGGCCTACTTTTGCTCTGGCCTCGAACTGTCTCCGGCCTGCTCTCGCCCTGGTTCCGGCCTGCCCTTGCCTTGGCTCCGGACTGCTCTCGCTCTGGCCTGATCTCGCTCTGGCACTGGCCTGCTCTCGTTCTGGCTCTGGCCTGCCCTCACCTTGGCTCCGGCCTGCTCTCGCTCTGGCCTGCCGTCGCCTTGGCTCCGGCCAGCTCTCGCTCTGGCCTGTCGTCGCCTTGGCTCCGGCCAGCTCTCGCTCTGGCCTGCCCTGGCTCTGCTCAACCCTGCCCTCGTCTTGGCTCCGGCCTGCTCTCGCCTTGGCACCGGTCTGACCTCGCCCTGGCCCCGGCCTGCTCTCGCTCTGGCCTGCCCTTGCCTCGGCTCCCGCCTGCTCTTGCTCTGGCTCTGGCCTGTCCTCTCCTTGGCTCCGGCCGTCTCTCGCTCTGGCTCGCGCCTGCCCTAGCCTTGGCTCTGGACTACTCTCGCTCTGGCTTGGGCCTGCTCTGGCTGTGGCACTGGCATGCTCTCGCTCTGGCCTGCCCTCTCGCTCGGACTCTGGTCTGACCTTGCCTTGGCTCCGGCCTGCTCTCGCCCTGGCTCCGGTCTGCTCTAGCACTGGCTCTGGCCTGCCCTCGCCCTGGCTCCTGCCTGCTCTCACTCTGGCTCCGGCCTGCCCTCGCCTTGGCTCCGGCCTGCTCTCGCTCTGGCTCCGGCCTGCTCTCACTCTGGCCTGCCCTCGCCCTGTCTCCGGCCTGCTCTCGCTCTGGCCTGCCCTCGCCCTGGCTCCGGCATTCTTTCGCTCTGGTTTTGGCCTGCCGTCGCCATGGATCCGGCATGCTCTCGCTCTGGCTCCAGCCAGACCTCGCCTTGGCTCCGGCCTGCTCTCGCTCTGGCCTGCCTTTGCCTTGGCTCCGGCCTGCTCTCACTCTGGCTCTGGCCTGCCTTCGCCTTGGCTCCGACCTGCTCTCTCTTTGGCTCTGGCCTGCCCTTGCCTTGGCTCCAGCCTGCTCTCGCCCTGGCCTGCTGTTGCTCTGGCCTACCCTGGTTCTGCCTCTGGCTTGCCCTCGCCTTGGCTCTGGCCTGCTCTCTCTATGACTCTGGCCTGCCCTCGTCCTGGCTCCGGCTTGTGCTCATCCTGGCTCCGGCCTGCTCTCGCTCTGGCCTGCCCATGCCTTGGCTTCGGCCTGCTCTCTCTATGACTCTAGCCTGCACTCGCCCTGGCTCCGGCCTGCCCTCGCTCTGGCTTCGGCCTGCTCTCGCCCTGGCTCCGACCTACTCTCGCTCTGGCACCGGCCTGCCCTCGCCCTGGATCCGGCCTGCCCTTGTTCTGGCTCTGGCCTGCCCTTGCCTTGGCTCCGGCCTGCTCTCGCCCTGGCTCCGGTCTGCTCTAGCACTGGCTCTGGCCTGCCCTCGCCCTGGCTCCTGCCTGCTCTCACTCTGGCTCCGGCCTGCCCTCGCCTTGGCTCCGGCCTGCTCTCGCTCTGGCTCCGGCCTGCTCTCGCTCTGGCCTGCCCTCGCCCTGTCTCCGGCCTGCTCTCGCTCTGGCCTGCCCTCGCCCTGGCTCCGGCATTCTTTCGCTCTGGTTTCGGCCTGCCGTCGCCATGGATCCGGCATGCTCTCGCTCTGGCTCCAGCCAGACCTCGCCTTGGCTCCGGCCTGCTCTCGCTCTGGCCTGCCTTTGCCTTGGCTCCGGCCTGCTCTCACTCTGGCTCTGGCCTGCCTTCGCCTTGGCTCCGACCTGCTCTCTCTTTGGCTCTGGCCTGCCCTTGCCTTGGCTCCAGCCTGCTCTCGCCCTGGCCTGCTGTTGCTCTGGCCTACCCTGGTTCTGCCTCTGGCTTGCCCTCCCTCGCCTTGGCTCTGGCCTGCTCTCTCTATGACTCTGGCCTGCCCTCGTCCTGGCTCCGGCCTGTGCTCATCCTGGCTCCGGCCTGCTCTCGCTCTGGCCTGCCCATGCCTTGGCTTCGGCCTGCTCTCTCTATGACTCTAGCCTGCCCTCGCCCTGGCTCCGGCCTGCCCTCGCTCTGGCTTCGGCCTGCTCTCGCCCTGGCTCCGACCTACTCTCGCTCTGGCACCGGCCTGCCCTCGCCCTGGATCCGGCCTGCCCTTGCCCTGGCTCCTGCCTACTCTCGCCCTAGCTCCGAACTGCTCTGGCTCTAGCCTGCCCTCGCCCTGGCTCCGGCCTGCTCTCTCTCTCTGGCCTGCGTTTGACTTGGCTCCGGCCTGCTCTCTCTATGACTCTGGACTGCCCTCGCCATGGCTCCGGCCTGTCCTCGTACTGGCTCCGGCCTGCTCTCAATCTGGCTCTGGAGTACCCTCGCCTTGGCACCAGCCTGCTCTCACCTTGGCTCCGGCCTGCTCTCGCTCTAGCTCCGGCCTGCCCTCGCCCTGGCTCCGACCTGCCCTTGCTCTGGCCGGGGCCAGCCCTTGCCCTGGCTCCGGCCGGCTCTCGCCCTGGCTCTGCCTCTGGCCTGCCCTCGCCTTGGCTCCGGCCTGCTCTCGCTCTACATCCGGACAGCCCTCGCCCTGGCTCCGGACTGCCCTTGCCTTGGCTACGGACTGCTCTCGCCCTGGCTCCTGCCTGCTCTTGCTCTGGCTCTGGCCTGCCCTAGCCCTGGCTCCGGCCTACTTTTGCTCTGACCTCGAACTGTCTCCGGCTTGCTCTCGCCCTGGTTCCGGCCTGCCCTTGCCCTGGCACTGGCCTGCCCTCACCTTGGCTCCGGCCTGCTCTCGCTCTGGCCTGCCGTCGCCTTGGCTCCGGCCAGCTCTCGCTCTGGCCTGCCCTGGCTCTGCTCAACCCTGCCCTCGTCTTGGCTCCGGCCTGCTCTCGCCTTGGCACCGGTCTGCCCTCGCCCTGGCCCCGGCCTGCTCTCGCTCTGGCCTGCCCTTGCCTCAGCTCCCGCCTGCTCTCGCTCTGGCTCTGGCCTGCCCTCTCCTTGGCTCCGGCCGTCTCTCGCTCTGGCTCGCGCCTGCCCTAGCCTTGGCTCTGGACTACTCTCGCTCTGGCTTGGGCCTGCTCTGGCTGTGGCACTGGCATGCTCTCGTTCTGGCCTGCCCTCTCGCTCGGACTCTGGTCTGACCTTGCCTTGGCTCCGGCCTGCTCTCGCCCTGGCTCTGGCCTGCCCTCGCCCTGGCTCCTGCCTGCTCTCACTCTGGCTCCGGCCTGCCCTCGCCTTGGCTCCGGCCTGCTCTCGCTCTGGCTCCGGCCTGCTCTCGCTCTGGCCTGCCCTCGCCCTGTCTCCGGCCTGCTCTCGCTCTGGCCTGCCCTCGCCCTGGCTCCGGCATTCTTTCGCTCTGGTTTCGGCCTGCCGTCGCCTTGGATCCGGCATGCTCTCGCTCTGGCTCCAGCCAGACCTCGCCTTGGCTCCGGCCTGCTCTCGCTCTGGCCTGCCTTTGCCTTGGCTCCGGCCTGCTCTCACTCTGGCTCTGGCCTGCCTTCGCCTTGGCTCCGACCTGCTCTCTCTTTGGCTCTGGCCTGCCCTTGCCTTGGCTCCAGCCTGCTCTCGCCCTGGCCTGCTGTTGCTCTGGCCTACCCTGGTTCTGCCTCTGGCTTGCCCTCGCCTTGGCTCTGGCCTGCTCTCACCTTGGCTCCGCCCTGCTCTCGCTCTGGCTCCGACCTGCCCTTGCCCTGGCTCCGGCCAGCCCTTGCCCTGGGTCCGGCCTGCTCTCGCCCTGACTCTTGCCTGCCCTGGCTCTGCCTCTGGCCTGCCCTCGCCTTGGCTCCAGGCTAATCTCGCCTTGGCTCCGGCCTGCTCTCGCTCTACATCCGGACTGCCCTCGCCCTGGCTCCGGACTGCCCTTGCCTTGGCTCCGGACTGCTCGCGCCCTGGCCTGCCCTCGCCCTGGCTCCGGCCTGCCCTTGCTCTGGCCTGCCCTTGCTCTGGCTCCGGCTAGACCTCGCCTTGGCTCCGGCCTGCTCTCGCCCTGGCTCTGGCCTGCTCTTGCATGCTCTTGCTCTGGCCTGCCTTCATCTCGACTCCATCCAGCCTGCTCTCGCTCTTGTTATGGCCTGCCTTCGCCTTGGCTCCGGCCTGCTACCGCTTTGGCGTAGGCCTGCTGTCGCTCTGGCTCTGCCTGGCCTGCCCTTGCCTTGGCTCCGGACTACTCTTGCTCTGGCCTGCCCTCGCTCTGGCCTGCTCTTTCTCTGGCTCTGGCCTGCTCTTGCTCTGGCCTCGCCCTGTCTCCGGCGTGATCTCGCACTGTCTCCGGCCTGCTCTCGCCCTGGCTCTGGCCTGCCCTCACACTTGCTCCGGCCTGCTCTCTCTATGGCTCTGGCCTACTCTCTCTCTGGCTCTGGCCCGCTCTCTCTCTGGCTCTGGCCTCGCCCTGTCTCCGGCCTGCCCTCCTCCTGGTTCCGTCTCTGGCCTGCCCTTGCCTTGGCTCTGGCCTACTCTCGCTCTGGCCAGCCCTCGCCCTGGCTCCGGCCTGCTCTCGCTCTGTCTGGCTCTGGCCTGCTCTCTTGCCTTGGCTCCGGCCTGCTCTCGCCACTCTGGCCTGCCCTCGCCCTGGCTCAGTCCTGCTCTGGATCTGGCACCGGCCTGCCCTTGCTCTGGCCTGCTCTTGCTCTTTTCAGTCTGCTGCTGGGCAGCCAGCAGCAGCAGGTAAGGTAAGTACTCCTGCTAAGGGCGGCCGGCCACCGCGACAAATCAGTAAAGCGGTGTTTAAATTTGGCGCCAATAATGCTGATTAGTTGCGGCTGGCAACCGCGACTAATCTGCAAAGCGGTGTTTAAATTTGGCGCCAATACTGTTGATTGGTCGTCTGGCCTACCCTCGCTCTGGCTCCGGCTGCTCTTACTTTGGCCTGCCCGCGCCCTGGCTCCGGCTGCTCTTACTCTGGCCTGTGCTCGTCTTGCTTCGCCTTGGCTCCGGCCTGCCCTCGCTCTGGCTCAAGCCTGCTACATCTGGCTCCGGCCTGGCCTTTCCTTGGCTCCAGATTGCTCTCGCTGTGGCCTGCTCCCGCTGTGGCCTGCCCTCGCTCTGTCTCTGGCCTGCCCTCGCCTTGGCTCCGACCAGCTCTCGCTCTGTCTCTGGCCTGCCCTCGCCTTGGCTCTGACCAGCTCTCGCTCTGGCCTGCCCTTGCTTGGCTCCGGCCTGCTCTCGCTCTGGCCTGCCCTGGCTCTGCCTCTGGCCTGCCCTCGCCTTGGCCCCGGCCCTGCTCTCGCCTTGGCGCTGGCCTACTCTCGCTTTAGCTTCGGACTGCCCTCGCCATGGCTCCGGCTTGCCATCGCTCTGGCTCCGGCCTGCTCTCGCTCTGGCCTGCCCTCGCCCTGGCTCTGGCCTGCCCTCGCCCAGGCTCCAGCCTACTCTGGCCAGATTGGACTGCTCTCTCGCTCTGGCCTCGCCCTGCTCTCTCGCTCTGGCCTCGCCCTGTCTCCGGCCTGCTCTCGCTCTGGCGTGCCTTCGCCATGGCTCCGGCTCTGCTCTGACTCTGGCCTGCCTCGCCCTAGCTCTGGCCTGCCCTCACCTTGGCTCCGGCCTGCTCTCGCCCTGGCTCTGGCCTGCCCTCGCCTTGGCTCCAGCCTGCTCTTGCACTGGCCTGCCCTCGTCTTGAATCCGGTCTGCTCTCGCTCTGGTTCTGGCCTGCCTTCGCCTTGGCTCTGGTCTGCTCTCGCTCTGGCTCAGGCCTACTCTCTCTCTGGCTCTGGCCTGCCCTCCTTACCTTGGCTCCGGACTTCTCTCGCTCTGGCCTGCTCTTGTTCTGGCACTGGCCTGCTATCGTTCTGACTCCGGCCTGGCCTGCCCTGGCTCTGGCCTTGCCTCCGGCCTGCTCTCTCCTTGGCAAGGGCCTGCTCTTGCTCTGGCTCTGGCCTGCCCTCGCCCTGGCTCCGGCCTGATCTCGCTCTGGCCTGCTTTCGCTCTGGCTCTGGACTGCCCTCGCTTTGGCTCTGGCCTGCTCTCTCCCTGGCTCCGGCCTGCTTTCGCTATGGCTTCAGCCTGCCGTTGATCTGGCTCCGGCCAGCCCTAGCTCCGGCCTGCCCTCTTGGCACCGGTCTACTCTCGCTCTGGCCTGCTCTTGCCCTGGCCTGGCCTTGGCTCCGGCCTGCTCTCGCTCTCACTCTGGTCTGCCCTCGCTCTGGCCTGCTCTCGTGCTGGCTCTGGCCTGCTCTCGCCCTGGCTCCGGCCTGCCCTTGTTCTGGCTCCGGCCAGCCCTCGCCCTGGCTCCGGCCAACACCTCCTCTTGCCCCAGCCTGCCTTCGCCTTGGCTCCTGCCTGCTCTCGCTCTGGCCTGCTCTCGCTCTGGCCTGCCTTCGCCTTGGCTCCGGACTGCTCTCGCTCTGGCCTGCTCTCGCTCTGGCTTGGGCCTGTCCTTGCCTTGGCTCCGGCCTGCTCTCGCTCTGGCCTGCTCTTGCCAGATCTGGCCTACCCTGGTTCTGCCTCTGGCCTGCCCTTGCCTTAGCTCCAGCCTGCTCTCGCTCTAGCTCCGTACTGCCCTCACCCTGGCTCCGCTATGCCATAGCTCGGGCTCCGGCCTGCCCTCGCCTTGGCTCCGTCCTACTCTCGCCATGGCTCTGGCCTACTCTCTCTCTAGCTCTGGCCTGCCGTTGCCCTGGCTCCGGCCTACTCTCGCTCTGGCTCTGGCCTGCTCTTGCTCTGGCCTCGCATTGGCTCCGGCCTGCTCTCGCTCTGGTCTGCCCTCACCCTGGCCACCTGCTCTGGCTCTTGCTCTGGCCAGCTCTCGCGCTGGCTCTGGCCTGCTCTCGCCCTGGCTCCGGCCTGCCCTCGTCCTGGCTCCGGACTGCTCTCGCTCTGGCCTGCCATCGCCTTGGCTCCGTCCGGCCTGCTCTCGCCCTGGCTCCAGCCTGCTCTCGCTCTGGCTTAGGCCTTCCCTCGCCATAGCTCCGGCCTGCCCTTGCTCTGGCTCCGGCCAGCCCTCGCCTTGGATACGGCCAGCACCTGCTCAGGCTCCGGCCTGCCTTCGCCTTGGCTTCGGACTACTCTCGCTCAGGCCTGCTCTCGCTCTGGCCTGTCCTTGCCTTGGCTCCGGCCTGCTCTTGCTCTGGCCTACCCTGGCTCTGCCTCCGGCCAACCCTCGCCTTGGCTGCGGCCAGCTCCGCCTCTGGCTCCGGCCTGCCCTCGCCCTGGCTCCAGCCTGCTCTCGCTCTGGCTCGCCCTTGCCCTGGCTCCGGCCTGCCCTAGCTCTGGCTCCGGCCTGCTCTCGCCCTGTCTCCGGCCTGCTCTCGCTCTGGCCTGCCCTCGCCCTGGCTCCAGTATTCTCTCGCTCTGGTTTTGGCCTGCCCTCGCCTTGGCTCCGGCCTGCCTTTGCCATGGCTACGGCCTGCTATCGCTCTGGCTCCGGCCTGCCTTTGCCTTGGCTCCGGCCTGCTCTCGCTCAGGCCTGCTCCAGCTCTGGCCTGCCCTCGCCTTGGGTCCGGCCTGCTCTCGCTCTGTCTCTGGCCTGCCCTCGCCTTGGCTCCGACCAGCTCTCGCTCTGTCT
Source organism: Phyllobates terribilis (assembly GCF_046119375.1). NCBI lineage: Eukaryota > Metazoa > Chordata > Amphibia > Anura > Dendrobatidae > Phyllobates > Phyllobates terribilis. Next base: position 2,591,500 of record NW_027362863.1, read on the forward strand.
CTGGCCTGCCCTCGCCTTGGCTCCGACCAGCTCTCGCTCTGGCCTGCCCTTGCTTGGCTCCGGCCTGCTCTCGCTCCGGCCTGCCCTGGCTCTGCCTCTGGCCTGCCCTCGCCTTGGCGCTGGCCTACTCTCGCTTTAGCTTCGGACTGCCCTCGCCCTGGCTCCGGCTTGCCATCGCTCTGGCTCCGGCCTGCTCTCGCTCTGGCCTGCCCTCGCCCTGCTGCCTGCTCTCTCTCTGGCTCTGGCCTGCCCTCGCCCAGGCTCCAGTCTACTCTGGCTCTGGACTGCTCTCTCGCTCTGGCCTCGCCCTGCTCTCTCCCTGTCTCCGGCCTGCTCTCGCTCTGGCGTGCCTTCGCCATGGCTCCGGCTCTGCTCTTGCTCTGACTCTGGCCTGCCTCGCCCTAGCTCTGGCCTGCCCTCACCTTGGCTCCGGCCTGCTCTCGCCCTGGCTCTGGCCTGCCCTCGCCTTGGCTCCAGCCTGCTCTTGCACTGGCCTGCCCTCGTCTTGAATCCGGTCTGCTCTCGCTCTGGTTCTGGCCTGCCTTCGCCTTGGCTCTGGCCTGCTCTCGCTCTGGCTCAGGCCTACTCTCTCTCTGGCTCTGGCCTGCCCTTACCTTGGCTCCGGACTTCTCTCGCTCTGGCCTGCTCTTGTTCTGGCACTGGCCTGCTATCGTTCTGACTCCGGCCTGGCCTGCCCTGACTCTGGCCTTGCCTCCGGCCTGCTCTCTCCTTGGCAAGGGCCTGCCTGCTCTTGCTCTGGCCTGTCCTCGCCCTGGCTCCGGCCTGATCTCGCTCTGGCCTGCTTTCGCTCTGGCTCTGGACTGCCCTCGCTTTGGCTCTGGCCTGTTCTCTCCCTGGCTCCGGCCTGCTTTCGCTATGGCTTCAGCCTGCCGTTGATCTGGCTCCGGCCAGCCCTAGCTCCGGCCTGCCCTCTTGGCACCGGTCTACTCTCGCTCTGGCTCTGGCCTGCTCTTGCCCTGGCTTGGCCTTGGCTCCGGCCTGCTCTCGCTCTCACTCTGGTCTGCCCTCGCCCTGGCCTGCTCTCGCGCTGGCTCTGGCCTGCTCTCAACCTGGCTCTGGCCTGGCCTCGTCTTGGCTCCGGCCTTCCCTCGCCCTGGCTCCGGCCTGCCCTTGTTCTGGCTCCGGCCAGCCCTCGCCCTGGCTCCGGCCAACACCTCCTCTTGCCCCGGCCTGCCTTCGCCTTGTCCTGCCTGCTCTCGCTCTGGCCTGCCTTTGCCTTGGCTCCGGACTGCTCTCGCTCTGGCCTGCTCTCGCTCTGGCTTGGGCCTGTCCTTGCCTTGGCTCCGGCCTGCTCTTGCTCTGGCCTGCCCTCGCCCTGGCTCCAGTATTCTCTCGCTCTGGTTTTGGCCTGCCCTCGCCTTGGCTCCGGCCTGCCTTTGCCATGGCTCACGGCCTGCTATCGCTCTGGCTCCGGCCTGCCTTTGCCTTGGCTCCGGCCTGCTCTCGCTGTGGCTCTGGCCTGCCTTCGCCTTGGCCAGAGCGAGATTTGGCGAGCGCCAAGGCAAGGGCAGGCCAGAGCCAGAGAGAAAGAAGGCCGGAGCCAAGGCAAGGGCAGCCGGAAGGAACCAGGGCGAGAGCAGGCCAGAGCCAGGGCGAGAGCAGGCCGGAGCCAAGGTGAGAGCAGGCCGAGGGCAGGCCAGAGCCAGAGTCAGATCAGGCCGGAGACAAGGCGAGGGCAGGCCAGAGCCAGAGCAGGCCAGAGCCAGAGCAGGCCAGAGCCAGAGCGAGAGCAGGCCGGAAGGAGCCAAGCAAGGGCAGGCCAGAGCCAGAGCGGGAGGAAGCCGGAGCAAAGGCAGGGGCAGACCAGAGCCAGAGCGAGAGCAGGCCAGAGGCAGAGCGAGAGCAGGCCGGAGCCAGGGCAAGGGCAGGCCGGAGCCAGAGCGAGAGTTGGCCAGAGCCAAGGCAAGGGCAGGCCAGAGCCAGAGAAAGAGAAGGCCAGAGCCAAGGCAAGGGCACGCCGGAACCAGGGCAAGAGCCAGCCAGAGCCAGGACAAGAGCAGGCCAGAGCCAGAGCAAGAGAAGGCCAGAGCCAAGGCAAGGGCACGCCGGAACCAGGGCAAGAGCAGGCCAGAGCCAGGGCAAGAGCAGGCCAGAGCAAGGGCGAGAGCAGGCCGGAGCCAGGGCGAGAGCAGGCCGGAGCCAGGGCGAGAGCAGGCCGGAGCCAGGGCGAGAGCAGGCCAGAGCCAGGGCGAGGGCAGGCACGAGCCAGAGTCAGAGCAGCCCAGAGTCAAGGCGAGGGCAGGCAAGAGCCAGAGCGAGGGCAAGCCAGAGCCAGAGAGAGCTCGGGCAGGCTAGAGCCAGAGCGATAGCAGGCCGGAGCCAAGGCGAGAACATTCCGGAGCCAGGGCGAGGGCAGGCCAGAGCCAGAGCGAGAGCAGGCCAGAGCCAAAGCGAGGGCACGCCAGAGCGAGAGCAGGCCAGAGCGAGAGCAGGCCAGAGCCAGGGCGAGGGCAGGCCAGAGCCAGAGAAGGCCAGAGCCAAGGTGAGGGCAGGCCGGAGCCAGGGCGAGAGCAGGCCGGAGCCAAGGCGAGGGCAGGCCAGAGCCAGAGCGAGAGCAGGCCAGAGCCAAGGCAAGGGCAGGCCAGAGCCAGGGCGAGAGCAGGCAAGAGCATTGCAATGCGAGGGCTGGCCGGAGCCAGAGCAAGGGCAGGCCGGAGTCAGGGCAAGGGCAGGCAGGAGCCAGAGCGAGGGCAGGCAGGAGCCAGAGCGAGGGCAGGCAGGAGCCAGAGCGAGGGCAGGCAGGAGCCAGAGCGAGGGCAGGCAGGAGCCAGAGTGAGAGCAGGCTGGAGCCAAGGCGAGAGCAGGCCGGAGCCAAGGTGAGGGAGGGTAGGCCAGAGCCAGGGCGGGCAGGTCAGAGTCAGAGCGAGAGCAGGTCGGAGCTCAGGCAAGGGCAGGCCAGAGCCAGAGAGAGAGCAGGCCGGAGCCAAGGCCTGGGAAGGCCAGAGCCAGAGAGAGAGCAGGCCGGAGCCAGGGCGAGGGAAGGCCAGAGCCAGAGAAGGCCGGAGGCAGGGCGAGAGCAGGCTGGAGCCAATGCGAGAGCAGGCCAGAGTCAATGCGAGAGCTGGCCGGAGCCAGAGCAAGGGCAGGCCGTAGCCAGAGCGAGAGCAGGCCGGAGCCAAGGCGAGAGCAGGCCGGAGTCAAGGCGAGGGGAGGCCACAGCCAAGGCAAGGGCAGGCCGGAGCCAGAGATAGAGAAGACCCAGAGCCAAGGCAAGGGCAGGCCAGAGCAACAGTAGGCCGGAGCCAGAGCGAGGGCAGGCCAGAGCCAGAGCGAGAGCAGGCCAGAGCCAAGTTGAGGTCAGGCCAGATATAGAGCAGGCATGAGCCACAGCAAGGGCAGGCCGGAACCAGAGAGAGAGCAGGCCGGAGCCAAGGCGAATGCAGGCCGGAACCAGGGCAAGAACAGGTAGGAGCCAAGGCGAAGGCAGGCGGAGCCAGAGAGATAGCAGGCCGGAGCCAAGGCGAGAGCAGGCCGGACGGAGCCAAGGCGAGAGCAGGCCGGACCCAGGGAGAGAGCAGGACAGAGCGAGAGCAGGCCGGAGCCAGTGCGAGAGCAGGCCGGAGCCAAGGAGAGGACAGGACAGAGCCAGAGCAAGAGCAAGCAAGAGACAGGGCGAGAGCAGGCCGGAGCCAAGGCAAGGGCAGGCCAGAGCGAGAGCAGGCTGGAGCCAGGGCGAGAGGAGGCCGGAGGCATGGCGAGGGCAGGCCAGAGGCAGAGCGACGGCAGGCCGGAGCCAGGGCGAGGGCAGGCCAGAGCCAGAGCAGGCCGGAGCCAGGGCGAGGGCAGGCTGGAGCCAGAGCGATAGCACACTGGAGCCAAGGCGAGGGCAGGCCGGAGCCAGAGCGAGGGCAGGTCGGAGCCAGAGCAAGAGCAGGCCGGAGTCAAGTTGAGGGCAGGCCAGATAGAGAGCAGGAACCAGAGCGAGAGCAGGCCGGTGCCAAGGCTCTAGGTCGTATCCAGGGCGAGAACAGGCAGGAGCCAAGGCGAGGGCAGGCAGGAGCCAGAGAGATAGCAGGCCAGAGCCAAAAAGAGAGCAGGCCGGAGCCAGGGCGAGGGCAGGCCAAAGCCAGAGCGAGAGCAAGCCGGAGCCAGGGCGAGGGCAGGCCAGAGCCAGAGCGAGAGCAGGCCGGAGCCAGGGCGAGAGCAGGCCGGAGCCAGGGCGAGAGCAGGCCGGAGCCAGGGCGAGAGCAGGCCGGAGCCAGGGCGAGAGCAGGCCGGAGCCAGGGCGAGAGCAGGCCGGAGCCAGGGCGAGAGCAGGCCGGAGCCAGGGCAAGAGCAGGCCGGAGCCAGGGCAAGAGCAGGCCGGAGCCATGGCAAGAGCAGGCCGGAGCCATGGCAAGAGCAGGCCGGAGCCAGGGCAAGAGCAGGCCGGAGCCAGGGCAAGAGCAGGCCGGAGCCAGGGCAAGAGCAGGCCGGAGCCAGGGCACGAGCAGGCCAGAGCCAGGGCACGAGAAGGCCAGAGCCAAGGCGAGGGAAGGCCAGAGCGAGAGCAGGCCAGAGCCAGAGCGAGAGCAGTCCGGAGCCAAGGCAAGGGCAGGCCAGAGCCAGAGCGAGAGAGAGCAGGCCTGAGACAGAACTAGAGCAGGCTGGAGCCAGGGCGAGGGCAGACCAGAGTCAGAGCGAGAGGAGGCCGGAGCCAAGGCGAGTGCAGACCAGAGCCAGAGCGAGAGCAGGCCAGAGCCAGAGCGAGATCAGGCCGGAGCCAGGGTGAGGGCATGCCGGAGCCAGGGCGAGGGCAGGCCGGAGCCAGGGCAAAAGCAGGCCGGAGCCAAGGTGAGGGCATGCCGGAGCCAGAGCAGGAGCTGGCCGGAGCCAAGGAGAGGGCTGCCCAGAGCCAGAGCAAGGGCAGGCCGGAGCCAGGGCGAGGGCAGGCCGAAGCCAGAGCGAGAGCAGGCCGGAGCCAAGGCGAGGGCAGACCAGAGTCAGAGCGAGAGCAGGCCGGACGGAGCCAAGGAGAGGGAAGGCCGGAGCCAAGGAGAGGGCAGGCCAGAGGCAGACCAGAGCCAGAGCGAGAGCAGGCCGGAGACAAGGAAAGGGCAGGCCGAAGCCAGAGCGAGAGCAGGCCGGAGCCAGGGCGAGTGCAGGCCGGAACCAGAGCGATGGCAGGCCAGAGACGGCGTGGGGGAAGGCAAGAGTCAGAGGAGGCCGGAGCCAGGGCGAGGGCAGGGCAGAGCCAGAGCAGGCCAGAGCCTGGGCGAGGGCAGGCCAGAGCCAGAGCAGGCCAGAGCCAGAGCGAGAGCAGGCTGGAGCCAGGGCGAGGGCAGGCCGGAGCTAGAGCGAGGGCAAGACGAGCCAGAGAGAGAGCAAGCCGGAGCCAGAGCCAGAGCAGGCCGGAGCCAGAGCTAGGGCAGGCCGGAGCCAGGGCGAGGGCAGGACGGAGCCAAGGCGAGGGCAGGCAAGAGCCAGAGCGAGAGCAGGCCACAGTCAGAACGAGAGCAGGCCGGAGCCAGGGCGAGGGCAGGCCGGAGCCAAAACGAGAGCAGGCCAGATTCAGGGCGAGAGCAGGCCGAAATCAAGGCAAGGGCAGTCTAGAGCGAGAGCAGGCTGGAGCCAGAGCGAGAGCAGGCCGGAGACAGGGCGAGGGCAGGCCAGAGCCAAAACGAGAGCAGGCCGAAGCCAAGGCAAGGGCAGGCCAGAGCGAGAGCAGGCCGGAGCCAAGGCGAGAGTAGGCCGGAGCCAGTGCAAGAGCAGGCCAGCGTCAGAGCGAGAGCAGGACAGAGCCAGGGCAAAGGCAGGCCAGAGCCAGAGCAGGCCGGAGCCAGGATATTTCAAAGCAAGCAGACCTCTAATATGGGCCATAGAAGTATGTATAGATTTACATTTCTATAACCTTTATGCCCATATTAGAGGTCTGATAAGTCCTAGGGGGTGACAGATTCCCTTTAAAGCTTGTGTCGTGGTTGGCCTCTAGCCCGGTGTCTCATGTGTTGGGTTTGCCCACTGCGGGTCCTCCTGAAGGAGGAAGGAGGATTTCTCTTTTTATTTTGTGCTTTTGGCTTCTTGCCCAGTGATAGGGGCGGATCTCATCCTCACAGGCCTAGCCCAACCCTAACCCTAACCCCAACCCTAACCCTAGAGTTTATATTTTACGCCGTTTAGACACCTTTATTCTTCGAGTCAGTGCGATTACAGCGATACCAGAATCATATCAGGTTTTTATGATTGACAGCTGTCACACACTAAAAGACGCATTTTTTTGTAAAATCTAGTTTTGCATCGCCATATTTTGAGAGCTATAATTTTTCCATATTTTGGTCGACAGAGTCATCTGACGTCTTGTTTTTTGTGGGATGAGTTGACGTTTTTATTGGTGCCATTTTCAGGCACGTGACATATTTTGATCACTCTCTATTCCGATTTTTGGGAGGCAGAGTAAACAAAAACCAACAATTCAGGAATTGTTGTTTTTCTTTTTTAAGCTGTTCCGCGTGTGGTAAAATTGATAAGGTAGCTTTATTCTTCGGGTCAGTACGTTTACAGTGGTACCACATTTATATCGATTTTCTATGTTTTGGCGCTTTTACACAATAAAAGCTATTTTATAGAAAAAATAATTTTTTTGCATCGCTTTATTCTGAGAGCTATAACTTTTTTATTTTTCGGCTGATGGAGCTGTGTGGCGGCTTGTTTTTTGCGGGGCTAGATGACGTTTTCAGTGGTATCATTATTATTTATATTCGTCTTTTTGATCGCGTGTTATTTCATTTTTTGTTTGGCGGTATGATGATAAAGCATTGTTTTTTGCTTCATTTTTTATTTATTTTTTTACCATGTTCACTGAAGGGGCTATCTAGTGGGACAATTTTATAGCTCAGGTCATTCTAGACGCGGCGATACCAAATATGTGTACTTTTATTGTTTTTTTTTTCATAATAATATTTATTGATGGGTACATTATATTTTTATTTTTGGTGGATTATTTATTTTTTTTTTCTTCACTTTCTGACACTTTTTTTACTTTTATTCTTAGTCCCACTATGGGACTTTCACTTTTTTTATTCTGATCGCCTGTATAGCATAGGGATGGAGCACCAGCCCTGTGCTATACAGGCTGTCAGCGATGCAAATGCAGAATATACTTTGGTCATGCACTGCGCATGCCAAAATATCTTCCTGCTGTCTGGTGACCCAGATGTTGTCATGACGACATCGGGTCGTCATGGCAACATCCAGGAAGCCGCGGCAGACATCGCTGGATGCCGGCAGGAGAGGTGAGTATCCCGATCACCTCCCCTTGCCCCCGCAATGCTGCGATCGACTCAGCTGCGACAATCGGCTGACACCCGGCGGCGATCGCGCCCGCACAGCCTGTGTGCGGGCGCGATCACAAAGACGTACTAATACGTATCAGGCTCTTAAGTCCCATGGCGCAGATACGTATTAGTACGTCTTGAGCTTTAAAGGGGTTAAACTACAACTCCAATGTCAGCCCCTAATTCAATAGGAACCAAAGATCTGAGAACAGAGAATGATAATAAAATAATTTGTCCACATAAATGGCAAAACTACCCAAAAATGGAGCCCCATAAAGATGTCCCAACTTGACCTCCCCCACCCACCTATCGTCAGCAATTTCTCATTTAGAAAAGGGGTTGTCCTGAAAATGTCTTATTACAGAGTGTTCCCGGCAATCCATGATAAATCCGGTGGATACATTATAAGTATACCAAAGCTTAAAAGTAAAGAGCTACTTACCTGGACTCGTCCTCTTCCAGCTGTCAGGTTATAGTGACACAAGATGGCAGCAGTGTAGAAATTTATACATTCTATTCCAATTGTGATGTCTATGATGTCATGTGCCTTGTGATGTCATAATAGCTATCACTGTCATTTCAAATTTACAACGGCAAGAAAAAGTTGATTTCATGGTTTAAGAAAAAATATGGTGGGTAATTGCAGCCTGTGATTATTTTACATATTGTTATTAATATTTGTCATGTCCTTCACTGCTGCCTCCTGCACTGCTTTTTATATACTGTTTATTTTAATAATGGACAATTCACAAGCCCTGCATGTAGAATATATAGTTAATGGCCTCTGTTGAATGACTAGATGCCTATTAGAGCAATAAGATATACTCTATGTCTACAATCTTTTGGCTGAGTCTAAGGGCTCATACTCATCTCGTATAAATCACACGAGTGCAATCTGATAAAAAAAATTGGATTGCACTCTGACTCCTGTTATTGAATGATTATGTGTTCATCTGTGATTTTTTTTTTTCCAGCTCGGATCGAACTGAGAAAAAAAAATCACAGCATGCTGCAAGTGGCTGCATATATCAGACGAGACTCGCCAATGCAAGTCAATGTGTGCGAGAAGAAAAAAGCACAGCAAACGGACCATGCTTATGCCATCCATATAGCGTCCATATAATACGCATCTATGTAACACCTTTCAGTGACTGTGGCGGCATCTCAGCACACAAATCCTGTATCTCAGATCTTTGTCTGGCCTTGTCTTCTGTGTTTTGGCCATCATGCCAACAAGACAAGGGTGATTGGGGCAAGAGACATGCTGGTGAGGGGGTTGTTGGCTGCCGTGATGCTGGTAATGGAGGTGGCTGCCAAGATGCTGGCACTGAAGGTGGCTGCCGTGATGGTGCCACTGTAGTTGGTGGTGTTTGCTGTGATGCTGTGACTGGAGGTGGTGGTGATGGCTGCTGTGATGCTGGTACTGGAGGTGGTGGTGATTGCCGTGATGCTGGCACTGGAGGTGGTGGCTGCCGTGATGGTGGGTCTGCTGAGTGCCCTTCTTGGGGGGTCTAATGACCGGGTTTGGTTGTCCTCAGAAAGTTGCCACCTTTCAAGGAATTAAAAGATGGCCATCGGTGGCGCAGCGGCAGACAAAACAATTTGGAGGGCAGCCCTGGTCTGCAGCCTCAATAAAAAGGGAACGTGCCTGAAATAACGGGCCAGGCTTAGACAAAAACTCTCATCATCATCACTCACAGGTATTCCCATGTCACGTACGCCAGTGATGGGGGGGCGGTAGCGATGCTGGCTTATTGGTGCATGAGGGGAGGTGTCGAGGGGCTGTGGTGTACTGGTGCTCTCCGCAGGCTCTTCTTCTTTCTGGCCCCCAGCTCCGGCCTCCATTTCAGATTCCTCTCTGGCTTCCAGCACCTCCGAGCTACAGGTATTTCCCTTTTTGGTCCAGTCAGATCTGTAAGGTCAGGGATGACAGAGAAAAAAGCATTTTTAATATGCAAAATAATAATCAAACCATTACAACAAATAAAACTAAAAAAGATAGCCACTTACGGGTGAAAATCTAGGACTAGGGTCAAAAACTGGAGCCGGTCATAATATATTTACAGTGCAGACGAAAAGTTTGGACACACCTTCTCATTTAAAGATTTTTCTGTATTTTCATGATTTTGAAAATTGTACATTCACACTGAAGGCATCAAAACTATGAATTAACACATGTGGAATTATATACTTAACAAAAAAGTGTGAAACAACTGAAAATATGTCTTATATTCTAGGTTCTTCAAACTTGCCACCTTTTGCTTTGATGACTGCTTTACACAATCTTGGCATTCTCTTGATGAGCTTCAAGAGGTAGTCACCGGAAATGGTTTTCACTTCATAGGTGTGCCCTGTCAGGTTTAATAAATGGGATTTCTTGCCTTATAAATGGGGTTGGGACCATCAGTTGTGTTGTGCAGAAGTCAGGTGGATACACAGCTGATAGTCCTACTGAATAGACTGTTAGAATTTGTATTATGGCAAGAAAAAAGCAGCTAAGTAAAGAAAAACGAGTGGCCATCATTACTTTAAGAAATGAAGGTCAGTCAGTCTGAAAAATTGGGAAAACTTTGAAAGTGTCCCCAAGTGCAGGTGCAAAAACCATCAAGCGCTACAAAGAAACTGGCTCACATGAGGACCGCCCCAGGAAAGGAAGACCAAGAGTCACCTCTGCTTCTGAGGATAAGTTTATCCGAGTCACCAGCCTCAGAAATCGCAGGTTACCAGCAGCTCAGATTAGAGACCAGGTCAATGCCACACAGAGTTCTAGCAGCAGACACATCGCTACAACAACTGTTAAGAGGAGACTTTGTGCAGCTGGCCTTCAGGGTAAAATAGCTGCTAGGAAACCACTGGTAAGGACAGGCAACAAGCAAAAGAGACTTGTTTGGGCTAAAGAACACAAGGAATGGACATTAGACCAGTGGAAATCTGTGTTTTGGTCTCATAAGTCCAAATTTGAGATCTTTGGTTCCAACCACCGTGTCTTTGTGCGACGCAGAAAAGGTGAACGGATGGACTCTACATGCCTGGTTCCCACCGTGAAGCATGGAGGAGGAGGTGTGATGGTGTGGGGGTTCTTTGCTGGTGACACTGTTGGGGATTTATTCAAAATTGAAGGCATACTGAACCAGCATGGCTACCACAGCATCTTGCAACGGCATGCTATTCCATCCGGTTTGCGTTTAGTTGGACCATCATTTATTTTTCAACAGGACAATGACCCCAAACACACCTCCAGGCTGTGTAAGGGCTATTTGACCAAGAAGGAGAGTGATGGGGTGCTACGCCAGATGACCTGGCCTCCACAGTCACCAGACCTGAACCCAATCGAGATGGTTTGGGGTGAGCTGGACCGCAGAGTGAAGGCAAAAGGGCCAACAAGTGCTAAGCATCTCTGGGAACTCCTTCAAGATTGTTGGAAGATCATTTCCAGTGACTACCTCTTGAAGCTCATCAAGAGAATGCCAAGATTGTGTAAAGCAGTCATCAAAGCAAAAGGTGGCTACTTTGAAGAACCTAGAATATAAGACATATTTTCAGTTCTTTCACACTTTTTTGTTAAGTATATAATTCCACATGTGGTAATTCATAGTTTTGATACCTTCAGTGTGAATGTACAATTTTCACAGTCATGAAAATACAGAAAAATCTTTAAATGAGAAGGTGTGTCCAAACTTTTGGTCTGTACTGTATGGCCTTTCTTTTTAAGAGCCACATCACCACTCTTCCTACCCTGTTGTCGCTCGCGGCGGCACTGGTCCCGGCAACTGCTCCATAATCTTGTCACTACACCCACTGGAAAGAAAAGTGGAAGAGATTATATACAATTTTTATAGATAAAGGATGCTGTATGTAATAACATGTATAGTGTGTATTCTAATATCACTGCTAGCAGGGGCTGGCTGGCAAATTTTAGCCTGGGGGCAAGCACACAGCAGTGGTCCATGAGTAGCGGCCCATCCTTAAAGGTCGTTTTCCCACAAACAATAGTATATTTTAATCAATAGATCTTGGAGTAATAATAATTTCCACAATTGGATGTGATATAATAATGTTCCTGTGCTGAGATAATCTTATAAATGTGCCCCTGCTGTGTACTGTGTAATGGCTGTGTCTGACCGTGCAGGAACATGGTCTGATCATACCACATCTCCTGGGCAGGGGGGAGAAAAAGAGGATACAGGCAGGATAGCAGGGGATCACAGAGGATTCTTTTTGTGAGTAAAACATTTCAATGCCTGTTTTTAAACAATATTTTAGCTCAAAGAAAGACTCAGCTGTGATTCCCTGCTGTAATGTATATATACTCTCTTTATATATAGATGATTAGCGTGCACACAGTCTGTAGGTCAAGGTGCAGGTACACGGGATGTGGAATCCCCAGAATCGGCGTAGATTAAATCACCGCACATTCTAGTTTCATGACGCAAACTAAAGTCTATTTGAAGACATGCAATAAGACACATTTAAGGTGAAGGGAATAATGCAACAGTAAATGAACGTTTTGACCCATCGTTTGCATCTTGAAACTAGAGTGTGCAGTGATTTAATCGATGCTATATACTCTTTTTCTCCCCCCCTGCCCAGTAGCTGTGGTATGATCAGACCATGTTCCTGCACGGTCAGACACAGCCATTACACAGTACACAGCAGGGGCACATTTATAACATTATCTCAGCACAGGGACATTTTATTTAAACACATCCAATTGTGGAAGTTATTATTATTATTCCAAGATCTATTCATTAAAATATACTTTTGTTCGCAGAAAACCCCTTCAACATGTTTATTACCAGCTGCTTCATAGGCTATATTCACACAAACGTATTGTCTAAGTGCTGCCCGTGGAGAAAAATGACAGCACTTGGTCCAGTTCAGGTGAGCATTTAAAACTGGTAATACATAAGCATAATATGTACAATGTCTGACCACTACAACACGGATTTAGGTTGTTAGAGGTGTAATGCAAGTAATCCAAGGTACGCTGTGCTTTTCTACACTCCTAAACAGAGTAAGGCTAAGTGCCCACAATGCAGAAATGCTGAGAATTTTTCCAGAGCGTTTCTGCATCTCCCTGGCAGAAAAAACGCATGCGGATTCTATGAGTTTTCCTGCCAGGGACAAGCAGAAGTGAAGCGCTCTTCACATGCATTTCCGCATGCGGGTTGTCAAGAGCTTTGCAAGCGATTTTAGCATCACTTGGAAAGTGCTTGACAACTTGGTCACACTATATAAATCCATGCAACCGGTATGGATTTATATAGTGTGACCGTAAAAGAATGGTAAAAAATAAATATTATACTTACCTTCTGACGGCCCCTGGTCTCCTTATCCGATGCGTCCGGTCTTCCCGGTGTCTCGCGGTTGTGTAAAAGGACCTGCCATGACGTCATTTAGTCATGTGACGGGTCAAGCAACCGCCGACGTCAGCGGTCGCGTGACCTGTCACATGACTAAATGACGTCATGGCAGGTCCTTTTAGACCATCATGAGCTGCCAGGAAGCCAGGACGCATCGCTATGGAGACCGGGGGCCATCAGAAGGTAAGTATAATGTACATTTTTTATTTTAATTCTTTTTTTTTTTACAGGTACTATGGTACCCGGGTCTGGAGGAGAGTCTCTTCTTCTCCAAATCCGGGTACCATCCGCACATTGAATCGCTAAATATCCGCATGTGCACATGTAGTCATGCGGATATTATGCAATTCAATGCAAGTCAATGGCGGCAAAAACGCTGCGATTACACAAAATAATTGGTAGTGCGGCGGATTTTTCCGCATTGATAATCCGCAGCGGAAATTTCCGCAGCATGTGCACAGCAGATGCGGATTATCATTGGGGAACATAGCAGACCTTCTACCAAGCGTTTTTTAAGCGTTTCTGAAGCGGAATTGCCGTTGCGGAAACGCTTAAAAAACGCATAGTGGGCACACAGCCTAAAGGTGGCCACACATAAGCACAGGTCTGCCAGATAGATACCTAGGAATTATTATTTTGTGTATTATTTCCTACATACTTGATCGAGCAAGTCATCAATGTAAAAGTCAACTCCACATTATAGTATATGATGTACGAGTCACTAATTATCACGTGTGTCCCATCTGATGTCTGTGCACACAGTGAACATATTATACCACATACAATACAATATACATAGGAGAATATATGACTGATATATAGAGATGAGCAACTTCATTTGCAGGACCCTGATCCAATGGTCAGATGAATATTCAGTGGCTGCTGGATAGGAGCCCTGACAGCCTCCTACCTGACACCATTCTCTTTCTCTGCCTTTGATTTGTAGCCAGGCACAAGGTCATGTATGTGTCACGCCAAAAAGATGACATCATGCAAAGACTATAATCAAAAGAGGAGTCAGAGATGCCGGCAGGCGGGAGGAGGCTCGCGGGGCTCTGGTCTGGTGGCCACAGACTACTGACGGGACTGTTTGACCAGTGTCCTGCGAATCAATTCGCTCATCTGTACTGGAATAAGATATATTATGACTACATACATCAGATATTACATACAGAATAGCATGTGACAGTTATATACCACACTATGAGCACAGACATCAGATATTACACCAGTGACATATTATCCTCTGTATAACATTGGATGCCTGTATCAAAGACCATCACATCCAGTATACAGCATAATATGTGATGGTATGCGATATACTGGGATACAGACATCACATATTCATACCTCTCAACTTTTGAAGAACAGAAAGGGGGACAGAAAGAGGCTATGCGCGGCAAATTTTGGCCTCGCCCCTGGTCACACCCCAATCCACGCCCATTTACCATTATCTTTCTCGCCCGGCAGGAGGAGTTGTCAGAGGGGCGCTGGTAGTGAGGGAAATTCAGCAGACGGCCGAGACTGCAAGGCCCAGACCCAAATCCAGGACTGTCCACTGTATCCAGGGCAGCTGGGACTAGAGATGAGCAGATGGATTCCGGGGCCTCCAGTCGGGGGTCCGGGTCAGTGCTACCTGGCGGCTGGACTGGAGGCCATGAGTCTCTTATCTTCCGGGGCAGTGCGGCCTCATCTGTGAGTCCTGCTCATCTCTTGTTGGGACCTGAGGGTTATTTTTTGTTCCCTCATTCACAGTCGGAGCCGCCAGAACTTTCTCATCTTTATGTAGATTCATTATACGACATCTGGCTTTCTTGTGGTGGCTCTTACTGTATATGGGGGGCTATGCGAGGGCTCATACTGTAGGTAGGGGTGGTGTGTGCTAATACTGTATGTACGGGGTTGTGTGGGGGCTCATACTGTATATAGGGGGATGTCAGCATACTTAAAAATGCTCAATATTAAGTGATAATATAAATATACAAAAAAAATATAATTAATAAGTTAATATTAATATTGAGCTGAATTAATTTGAACCTATTGGTTCGGGCTCCACAACAGTCACGGTCTCTCACGTGGCCCCTTGGGAAAATTAATCTCCCACCCCTGCCTATTTCAAAGCGCTATGTTAAAAATCACACAGACATCATACACACAGCGGGCACAACCATCACACAGACATCATACACACAGCGGGCACAACCATCACACAGACATCATACACACAGCGGGCACAACCATCACACAGACATCATACACACAGCGGGCACAACCATCACACAGACATCATACACACAGCGGGCACAACCATCACACAGACATCATACACACAGCGGGCACAACCATCACACAGACATCATACACACAGCGGGCACAACCATCACAGACATCATACACACAGCGGGCACAACCATCACACAGACATCATACACACAGCGGGCACAACCATCACACGGACAACATACACACAGCGGGCACAACCATCACACAGACATCACACACACAGCGGGCACAACCATCACACAGACATCACACACACAGCGGGCACAACCATCACACACAAAGCGGGCACAACCATCACACATACATCATACACACAGCGGGCACAACCATCACACAGACATCACACACACAGAGGGCACAACCATCACACAGACATCATACACACAGCGGGCACAACCATCACACGGACAACATACACACAGCGGGCACAACCATCACACGGACATCACACACACAGCGGGCACAACCATCACACACAAAGCGGGCACAACCATCACACATACATCATACACACAGCGGGCACAACCATCACACAGACATCATACACACAGCGGGCACAACCATCACACAGACATCATACACACAGCGGGCACAACCATCACACAGACATCATACACACAGCGGGCACAACCATCACACAGACATCATACACACAGTGGGCACAACCATCACACAGACATCATACACACAGCAAGCACAACCATCACACAGACATCATACACACAGCGGGCACAACCATCACACATACATCATACACACAGCGGGCACAACCATCACACACAAAGCGGGCACAACCATCACACATACATCATACACACAGCGGGCACAACCATCACACAGACATCATACACAAAGCGGGCACAACCATCACACATACATCATACACACAGCGGGCACAACCATCACACAGACATCATACACACAGCGGGCACAACCATCACACAGACATCACACACACAGCGGGCACAACCATCACACAGACATCACACACACAGCGGGCACAACCATCACACAGACATCACACACAGCGGGCACAACCATCACACAGACATCACACACACAGCGGGCACAACCATCACACGGACATCATACACACAGCGGGCACAACCATCACACGGACATCATACACACAGCGGGCACAACCATCACACAGACATCATACACACAGCGGGCACAACCATCACACAGACATCACACACACAGCGGGCACAACCATCACACAGACATCACACACACAGCGGGCACAACCATCACACGGACATCATACACACAGCGGGCACAACCATCACACGGACATCAGACACACAGCGGGCACAACCATCACACGGACATCAGACACACAGCGGGCACAACCATCACACGGACATCAGACACACAGCGGGCACAACCATCACACGGACATCAGACACACAGCGGGCACAACCATCACACGGACATCAGACACACAGCGGGCACAACCATCACACGGACATCAGACACACAGCGGGCACAACCATCACACAGACATCATACACACAGCGGGCACAACCATCACACAGACATCACACACACAGCGGGCACAACCATCACACAGACATCACACACACAGCGGGCACAACCATCACACAGACATCACACACACAGCGGGCACAACCATCACACGGACATCAGACACACAGCGGGCACAACCATCACACAGACATCAGACACACAGCGGGCACAACCATCACACAGACATCACACACACAGCGGGCACAACCATCACACAGACATCATACACAAAGCGGGCACAACCATCACACATACATCATACACACAGCGGGCACAACCATCACACAGACATCACACACACAGCGGGCACAACCATCACACAGACATCACACACACAGCGGGCACAACCATCACACAGACATCACACACACAGCGGGCACAACCATCACACAGACATCACACACACAGCGGGCACAACCATCACACAGACATCATACACACAGCGGGCACAACCATCACACGGACATCAGACACACAGCGGGCACAACCATCACACAGACATCAGACACACAGCGGGCACAACCATCACACAGACATCAGACACACAGCGGGCACAAATATCACACAGACATCATACACACAGAGGGCACAACCATCACACGGACATCATACACACAGCGGGCACAACCATCACACAGACATCATACACACAGCGGGCACAACCATCATACACAGCGGGCACAACCATCACACAGACATCATACACACACAGCGGGCACAACCATCACACAGACATCATACACACAGCGGGCACAACCATCACACAGACATCATACACACAGCGGGCACAACCATCACACAGACACATCATACACACAGCGGGCACAACCATCACACGGACATCACACACACAGCGGGCACAACCATCACACAGACATCATACACACAGCGGGCACAACCATCACACAGACATCATACACACAGCGGGCACAACCATCACACAGACATCATACACACAGCGGGCACAACCATCACACGGACATCATACACACAGCGGGCACAACCATCACACAGACATCAGACACACAGCGGGCACAACCATCACACAGACATCAGACACACAGCGGGCACAAATATCACACAGACATCAGACACACAGCGGGCACAACCGTCACACAGACATCATACACACAGCGGGCACAAATATCACACAGACATCAGACACACAGCGGGCACAACCGTCACACAGACATCATACACACAGCGGGCACAACCATCACACAGACATCATACACAAAGCGGGCACAACCATCACACAGACATCATACACACAGCGGGCACAACCATCACACAGACATCACACACACAGCGGGCACAACCATCACACAGACATCATAATACACACAGCGGGCACAACCATCACACGGACATCAGACACACAGCGGGCACAACCATCACACAGACATCAGACACACAGCGGGCACAACCATCACACAGACATCACACACACAGCGGGCACAACCATCACACAGACATCATACACACAGCGGGCACAACCATCACACAGACATCATACACAAAGCGGGCACAACCATCACACATACATCATACACACAGCGGGCACAACCATCACACAGACATCATACACACAGCGGGCACAACCATCACACAGACATCACACACACAGCGGGCACAACCATCACACAGACATCACACACACAGCGGGCACAGACATCACACACACAGCGGGCACAACCATCACACAGACATCATACACACAGCGGGCACAAATATCACACAGACATCATACACACAGAGGGCACAACCATCACACGGACATCATACACACAGCGGGCACAACCATCATACACAGCGGGCACAACCATCACACAGACATCATACACACACAGCGGGCACAACCATCACACAGACATCATACACACAGCGGGCACAACCATCACACAGACATCATACACACAGCGGGCACAACCATCACACAGACACATCATACACACAGCGGGCACAACCATCACACGGACATCACACACACAGCGGGCACAACCATCACACAGACATCATACACACAGCGGGCACAACCATCACACAGACATCATACACACAGCGGGCACAACCATCACACGGACATCATACACACAGCGGGCACAACCATCACACGGACATCAGACACACAGCGGGCACAACCATCACACGGACATCAGACACACAGCGGGCACAACCATCACACAGACATCAGACACACAGCGGGCACAACCATCACACAGACATCAGACACACAGCGGGCACAACCATCACACAGACATCAGACACACAGCGGGCACAAATATCACACAGACATCAGACACACAGCGGGCACAACCGTCACACAGACATCATACACACAGCGGGCACAACCATCACACAGACATCATACACACAGCGGGCACAACCATCACACAGACATCAGACACACAGCGGGCACAACCATCACACAGACATCATACACACAGCGGGCACAACCATCACACAGACATCATACACACAGCGGGCACAACCATCACACAGACATCATACACACAGCGGGCACCACCATCACACAGACATCATACACACAGCGGGCACCACCATCACACAGACATCATACACACAGCGGGCACAACCATCACACAGACATCATACACACAACGGGCACAACCATCACACAGACATCATACACACAGCGGGCACAACCATCACACAGACATCATACACACAGCGGGCACAACAATCACACAGACATCATACACACAGCGGGCACAACCATCACACAGACATCACACACACAGCGGACACAACCATCACACAGACATCATACACACAGCGGACACAACCATCACACAGACATCATACACACAGCGGGCACAACCATCACACAGACATCATACACACACAGCGTGCACAACCATCACACAGACATCATACACACACAGCGTGCACAACCATCACACAGACATCATACACACAGCGGGCACAACCATCACACAGACATCATACACACAGCGTGCACAACCATCACACAGACATCATACACACAGCGGGCACAACCATCACACAGACATCACACACACACAGGGCACAACCATCACACAGACATCATACACACAGCGGGCACAACCATCACACAGACATCATACACACAGCGGGCACAACCATCACACAGACATAATACACACAGCGGGCACAACCATCACACGGACATCAGACACACAGCGGGCACAACCATCACACGGACATCATACACACAGCGGGCACAACCATCACACAGACATCATACACACAGCGGGCACAACCATCACACACACAGCGGGCACAACCATCACACAGACATCATACACACAGCGGGCACAACATGACATGTATATATTCCCTTCTTCTCCATCATGTCTCCAGTGGCAGTGGTGGGGCCTGGTGTTTGCAATCAGCAGCAGAGTATGGGCTGTACGCAGGAGAGCTGTCAGCCCTGCAGTGTCCCTAAATCCCCTCCCATCCCCCCTAGTCCCGACTGCAGAGCTGCTGGTGACATTGCATGAGCCCCCTCCCATCCTGTAATAACAGCAGCCACAGATGGGAGAGGCTGCGGGTCTCCCCCTCACCTCAGGACCGCACCTTGTTGTCATGTCCTCCGCAGACTTGGCCCCGCCCCCTGACCCCTCACCTCCTCATGCTGTGCGGTCTCTGCACAGTAGAATTCCTCTGCCCTGATGCCGGGGCGGAGCAGAGAGCGGGAGGCGGAGCTACAAGGGGTCACACACAGCATGGAAAGCCTGCGTGTCTGGAGGAAAAGCCCAGTGCCCAGCAGCGCCCCTGCCGGGAGAAGAGCTGAGCCGGGCCGGGACTGAGCCCTCAAATCGGGACAGGCCCAGGGAATAGGGGAGGCTTGTTAGCTCTGGATATTATACCCGCCTCCTATTATCCTGTATATAATATGGGATGTCTGGGCCTATAGTATATATATTATACCACCTACAGGCTAATATGTAACTAGTGCACATTACACCTTGAGTACAGCCATTAGATATTACACCAGTCACTTCTTCTCCTCTGCACCATCTGATGTCTGTGCACAGTATATGACATCCAGTATACAGGAGAATATGTGATGGGATATAGGACATACTGTTATACAGACATCAGATGCTATATACTGGATAATAAATGATGGTATATATCAGGGGTGGGCAATTCATTTTCCAGAGGGGCCACATGAGAGAACGTAACTGTTGTGGGGGCCTGAACCAATAGGCTGAAAGGCTGAAATTAGTTCTGCTCAATATTAATATTAACTACAATTAATATAAAATAATATTTATATCACTTAATATTGAGCAGAATTAAGTATGCCAACATCCCCCTATATACCGTATGAGCCCCCACACACAGCCCCCTGTATACAGTATGAGCCCACACACATCCCCCTATATACCATATGAGCACACACACAGCCCCCTGTATACAGTATGAGCCCCCACACAGCTCCCCTATATACCATGTGAGCACACACACAGCCCCCTGTATACAGTATGAGCCCCCACACAGCTCCCCTATATACCATATGAGCACACACACAGCCCCCTGTATACAGTATGAGCCCCCACACAGCCCCCCTATATACAGTATGAGCACACACATAGCCCCCTGTATACAGTATGAGCCCACACACAGCCCCCCTATATACCATATGAGCACACACACAGCCCCCCTATATACCATATGAGCACACACATAGCCCCCTGTATACAGTATGAGCCCACACACAGCCCCCCTGTATACAGTATGAGCCCACACACAGCCCCCCTATATACCATATGAGCACACACACAGCCCCCCTATATACCATGAGCACACACATAGCCCCCTGTATACAGTATGAGCCCACACACAGCCCCCCTGTATACAGTATGAGCCCACACACAGCCCCCCTATATACCATATGAGCACACACACAGCCCCCCTATATACCATATGAGCACACACACAGCTCCCTATTTATTTATTTTACTAACCATATTTTGCAGATTATAAAATGCACCGTATCATAAGACGCACCCCAAATTTTGGTGAGAAAAATAGGAAAATTGTTTTTTAATAAAATGGTGGTGCTTCTTATAGTCTGCTTTTACGGTAGATTACCCAGGGAAGGGGGCTGCTGTAGTGGAGCAGAGTCGCTGCTCCAGGAAGCTGGCAGCGGCAGGAGTGGGGTGATGCTGTGGACCCCCAGGCTGGGAGGGGGATGTTCGACGATGAGCCGGGCTCCGTGCTTTCACAAAATGCCGGCGGATCCCCTGTACTTCCCGTGGTTTTCAATGCTGTAGACTTAGGGAAAATGGCCACCGGAGGCGGCACATGCTTAGGTTGAGACCTCGGGAGACAATATCTCGGTGTCACGATCTCAATCCGCACATGCGCCGCCTCTGGTGGCCTTTTTACCCCAAGTTCACCGCATTGAAAACCATGGAAAGTGCGGGGGCTCCTCCGACATTTTGTGAAAGCACAGAGCCCGTCGCACAGCCAGACACCTACCTTCCCAGCCTGGGGCCCGCAGCATCGCCTCACTCCTGCCGTCACCAGCTTCCTGCAGCAGCAACCCTAAAATGCCGTTCCCAAATGCCCCGGTAAACTACATTCAGATTATAAGACGTACCCCCATTTTCCCAAAAATTTTTGGAGGAGAAAAGTGCGTACTATAATCTGAAAAGTACAGTATATAGTGCTATTAATTCCACAGCAGATTACAGACATTATTCTTACATACAGTAAGCACCCCACATAGCCCCTATATACAGTGTAAGCCACCACATAGCCCTTATATACAGTGTGAGCCCTCATATTCCATCCTATATACAGTATTAGCCACCACATAGCCCCCTATATACCGTATGAGACCCACATAGCCTCCTATACATATTATGAGCCGCCACATAGCCTCCTTTGTACAGTATGAGCCCCCACATAGCCTTCTACTGTATACATATTATTAGCTGCCACATAGCCTCCTATGTACAGTATGAGTCCCACATAGCCTCTCTATATATTGTCAGACCCCACGTGGCCTCTTATATACATTATGAGATCCGCATAGCTTCCTATATACAGTGTGAGCCCCCACATAGTCTCTCTATATACAATATGAGCCCTCAAATAGCCTCCTATATACAGTATGATTCCCTCATAGCCTTCTATATACAGTGTAAGGCCTCACATAACCTCTTATATACAGTGTGAGGCCTCACATAGCCTCCAACATACAATGTGAGCCCTCACATAGCCTCCTATATACTATATGAGCCCTCACATAGCCTCCTATATACTATATGAGCCCTCACATAGCCTCCTATATACTATATGAGCCCTCACATAGCCTCCTATATACTATATGACTTATATGAGAAAGCTCACTTCATTATACTAAGCTTTGTAATTTCCATCTTTGCTTATGTAGACCAGCAGCCACTGGCAAACTCATCTCCCCTTCTGCGTTCTGCATAAATAGCGTTGGGTGGGCATTCGCTTTGCTACTCAACACGGTCTTCATTTATTACATAGAGCTGCTTGCTTTTAGAGTTTTACATTTTTACTAACCCGAACAAGTGTTACAAGCAGGTCAAGAGACTGGTTTAGGATTAAGCTAATGGTTAGGGCTAGGAATAGGGCTAAGGTAATAACATTGTTCTATAAAAAATGTATTAAGAAAATAGAAAGCATACAAATAAAATAATGTATTGCGTTTTATATTTTTAAAATTCGAGAGATGACTTCAGCAAAAAACAGAAAAAAAATTAAGAAATGAAATTGCAAAGTATAATTACATCAGTATTTTCCTTAAATTACAATACACGTGCAATACTGGGCTTTTGGAAAGGACTCACGGAGTGCTATTGGTTCACGGGTTAGGGGGCATATACTTGTCTTGTCCTGGGTGCTCGCATCCCATGCTGTGACAGTGTGCTATCAGCAGAGTGCACAGCAACCAGCAAGTTTTTTAATTTACTTTTTTTTTTCTGATTTTTTTCATCTGTAGCCTAAAAGACAACAGGTAAATATTAAATGCACTACAAACATCAGGCTTTTTTATTGTGTGATAGCTCACTGTAGGTGTGTTTTTGAACAAGCCCTAATGAGTATGAGTATGCATATGATGATATGGTGAGTATGTGTTATTGTTTTTTTTTCATGTATATGGTATATTTGTATGTATATTGGCGGCTATTTGGGACTCACACTGTATATATGGAGGCTATGTGGGGTTCACACTGTATATATGGAGGCTATGTAGGGCTCACACTGCATAGATGGAGGCTATGTGGGGCTCACACTGTATATATGAAGGTTATGTGGGGCTCATACTGTATATAGGAGCCCATGTGGAGGCTCATACTGTATATAGGGGGCTATGTTGGGGCTCAATCTGTATATACAGAGGCTATGTGGGGCTCATGCTATATATAGGAAGCTATGTGGGGGCACATACTAGATTAGGAGGCTATGTGAGGGCTCATACTGAATGTAGGAGGTTATGTGGGGGTTCATACTGTATGTAGGAGGCTATGTGGGGGCTTATACTGTGTATAGGAGGCTATGTGAAGGCTCATCTTGTATATAAGAGGCTCCTTGGGGCTCACACTATATACAGGGAGGCTATGTGGGGGCTCCTGCTGTATATACAGAGGCTATGTGGTGCTCATGTGGTATATAGGAGGCTATTTGGGGCTCATACTGTAAATAGGAGGCTATATATATGGGACACACTGTATATGCAGGCTATGTGGGGCTCACACTGTATATACGGAGGCTGTGTGGGGGTTCGTACTGTATATGGGAGGTTATGTGGGGGCTCATACTGAATGTGGGAGGCTATTTGGGGGCTTAGACTGAATGTAGGAGGCTATGTGGGGGTTCATACTGTATATAGGAGGCTATATGGGGGCTCATACTGTATATAGGAGGCTATATGGGGGCTCATACTGTATATAGGAGGCTATGTGAGGGCTCATATTGTTTATAGAGAGGCTATGTGGGGCTCATACTATATACAGGGGGCTATGCTGGAGCTCATATTGTATATAGGAGATAACCGGGGCTCATACTATATAGGGTGGTCCAAAAGTAGGTGCACAGAAAGTGTAATAAGGTTATGAAGGGGGAGGTTTATCAAACATGGTGTAAAGTGAAACTGGCTCAGTTGCCCTTAGCAACCAATCAGATTCCACTTTTCATTCCTCACAAAGTTTATAGTCGAAAACCAAAAAGTGTCAGTGATTTGAAAAATTACATAAGAGATGCATTTCAAGAAATTAATACCCAAAGAGACTTGTGCAAAAAAAATTTGTCGAAGCGTAAGAGGCAGACTTCAAAGCTGTGCAAATTGTAATGGAAAACAGTTTGAGCACCTGCGTTGATAAAATTTAAGGGGCTTTTGCATTATTGTTCAGAATAAAATTTAATTGTCAATGTTATGCTTGTGTTAGTAAATATAATTTTATATATAAATCAAAATAAATGTTATTATTTTCTGTCCACCTACTTTTGGACCACCCTGTATATAGGGAGCTGTGTGTGAGCTTTTACGGTATTGAGGTGTGCAGTAGCCCTCTTTTCCTTCTGCTCCAATATGACCACAGGTAATATTTATCCATTGTGATTAGTGATGAGCGAACGTGCTCGCCACTACTCGGTACTCGCCAGAGCACCATGGTGCTCGACAAGCTCGGCGAGTATTTCCGGGTTGCTCGGGCGAGAACTCGGGTCCCCTCCCTGCATGTTTGGCGCTCTTTAGAGAGCCAATGAACATGCAGGGATTGCCTGCCATGCACTGTAATGCCGTAGCCATGTTGGTTGTGGACATCACAGTGATTGGCTGGCCGCACAGCGTCATCAGGTCTATATCAGACCTGGCGCCGCCATGCTCGTCACAGTCACTCCGGATCAGACAGTGTAGGGAGAGCTGCTGCTTTCTCAGGGAGAGATTTGATCGTGTATTAGGTAGTGTAGGGAGAAAAACCGTACATTACACATATCCAACTTAACAAACAGACCTTCTGAGGACTAATCCATCTGCAGAGATATATCAGGCAGGCAGGGTGTATAGGCAGGCGGTGTATATAGCAGACTGCAGTGCATATAGTACAAGAGGCTCCATTCCAGTTCTGTCGGCTGCTGCTGTTAAATATTTCTGGAAATAGGCCCAGGTCTCAGGGGCCAGGAATAATTTTTTTTGCATCTTAATCCTCATCATTTGTTTAAAAAGCAATCCAGAGAACAAGGTTTTTCTGCACCATTTGCTTGTTGGCACTGCAGAATACAGCCAGGTCCTTTCCATATTACAGCGCTAAAAATCCATCTATTTAAAACTGTGTTTTCTCCGTCACACGGCTCACATATACGTTTTCAGAAAATACTGTCAATTCTGGCCTCCATTAAATTTTTTTTTCAGTGTGTCAGCAAAGTTTTTGACACTGGTTTGCTGTTCAAATCAGTTACCTACAGGCCAGGTATTTAAAACTGTGTTTTCTCCATCACACGGATTACATATTCGTTTTCAGAAAATACTGCCATTTCTGGCCTCCATTTAAAAAAAATTTCAGTGTGTCAGCAAAGTTTTTGGCACTGGTTTGCTGTTCAAAACGGTTACCTACAGGCCAGATATTAAAAACTGTGTTTTCTCCGTCACACGGATTACATATACGTTTTCAGAAAATACTGCCACTTCTGGCCTCCATTAAAAAAAAATTTCAGTGTGTCAGTGAAGCAATTGAAACCAGATTGCTGTTCAAAATAGTTACCTACAGGCCAGGTATTTAAAACTGTGTTTTCTCCATCACACGGATTACATATATGTTGTCAGAAAATACTGCCGTTTCTGGCCTCCATTAAAAAATGTTTTCAGGGTGTCAGTGAAGCAATTGACACCAGATTGCTGTTCAAAATAGTTACCTACAGGCCAGGTATTTAAAACTGTGTTTTCTCCGTCACACGGCTCACATATATGTTGTCAGAAAATACTGCCATTTCTGGCCTCCATGAAAAAATTTTTTCAGTGTGTCAGCAAAGTTTTTGACACTGGTTTGCTGTTCAAAACAGTTACCTACAGGCCTGGTACTAAAAACTGTGTTTAGCTTCGGCCTGCCCTCGCCTTGGCTCCGGCCTCCCCTCGCTCTGGAACCGGCCTGATCTCGCAATGGCTCTGGCCTGCCCTTGCCTTGGCTCTCGCCTGCCCTCGCTCTGGATCCGGTCTGATCTCGCAATGGCTCTGGCCTGCCCTTGCCTTGGCTCCGGCCTGCTCTTGCCCTGGCTCCAGCCTGCTCTCGCCTTGGCTCCGGCCTGCCCTCGCTCTGGCTCCGGCCTGATCTTGCTCTGGCCTGCCTTCGGCTCCGGACTGCTCTGGCTCTGGTTCTGGCCTGCCTTGGCCGTGGCTCCGGCCTGCTCTCTCTCTGGCTCTGTCCTGCCCTCGTCCTGGCTACGGCCTGCTCTCCCTCTGGTCTGCCCTTGCCTTGGCTCCGGCCTGCTCTCACCCTGGCTCCGGCTTGCTCTTTCTCTGGCCTGCCCTCGCCCTGGCTCCGGCCTGCTCTGGCTCTGGCCTTGGCTCTGGCCTGCCCTCGCCGAGGCTCCGGCCTGCTCTCGCTCTGGCTGTGGCCTGCTCTCGCTCTGGCTCCGCCCTGCTCTCACCCTGGCTCCGGCTTGCTCTCTCTCTGGCTCTGGCCTGCCCTCGCCCTGCTGTTTGCATGGATTTATATAGTGTGACCTAGTTGTCAAGCACTTTCCAAGTGATGCTATCGCCTGGAAAGCGCCTGTCAATCTGCATGCGGAAACGCATGTGGATCCGCATGTATTCTGCAGGAAAAACGCATGCACAATCTGCATGCGTTTTTTCTGCCAGGGAGATGCAGAAATGCTGCAGAAATTTTCTGCTTTATTTCTGCATCATTGGCGCTCTCGCTATAGCTCTAGCCAGCTCTAGCTCTGTCTCTGGCCTGCCCTGGCCTTGGCTCTGGCCTACTCTTGCTTTGTATCTGGCTTGCCCTTGCCTTTGCTCCGGCCTTCTCTCGCTCTGGCTCTTGCCTGCTGTCGCCCTGGCTCCGGCCTGCCATCGTCCTGGCTCCGGTCTGTTCTTGCTCTGGCTATGGCCTGCCCTCGCCTTGGCACCGGCCTGCTCTCTCGCTCTGGCTCTGTCCTGTCCTCGCCCTGGCTCCGGCCTGCTCTCGCTCAGGCTCTGGGCTGCCGTCACCCTGGCTCCGGCCTTCTCTCGCTCTGGCATGCCCTTGCCCTGGCTCTGGCCTGCTCCCGCTCTGGCCTGCTCTCGCCCTGGCTCAGGCCTGCCCTCGTCCTGGCTCCGGCCTTCCCTCGCCTTTGCTCCGGCCTTCTCTCGCTCTGGCTCTTGCCTGCTGTCGCCCTGGCTCCGGCCTGCCATCGTCCTGGCTCCGGTCTGTTCTTGCTCTGGCTATGGCCTGCCCTCGCCTTGGCACCGGCCTGCTCTCTCGCTCTGGCTCTGTCCTGTCCTCGCCCTGGCTCCGGCCTGCTCTCGCTCAGGCTCTGGGCTGACGTCGCCCTGGCTCCGGCCTTCTCTCGCTCTGGCATGCCCTTGCCCTGGCTCTGGCCTGCTCCCGCTCTGGCCTGCTCTCGCCCTGGCTCAGGCCTGCCCTCGTCCTGGCTCCGGCCTTCCCTCGCCTTGGCTCCGGCCTGCTCTCGCTCTGGCTCGGTCCTGCCCTCGCCCTGGCTCCGGCCTGGTCTCGCTCAGGCTCTGGGCTGCCCTCGCTCTGGCTCCGGTCTGCCCTTGCCCTGCTCTGGCTCTGGCCTGCTCTTGCTTTAGCTCTGTCCTGCTCTTGCCTTTGCTCCGGCCTGCTCTAGCTCTGGTTCTGGCCCACCCTCGTCTTGGCTCCGGCTTGCTCTCGCTCTGGCTCTGGTCTGCCCTTGCCTTGGCTCTGGCCTACTCTCGCTTTGGCTCCGGCCTGCTCTCAACCCTGGCTCCGGCTTGCTCTCGCTCTAGCTCCGGACAGTGCTCACCCTGGCTCCGGCTTGCCATCGCTCTGGCTCCGGCCTACCCTCGCCCTGGCTCCGGCCAGCCCTCGCCTTGGCTTCGGCCTGCCCTCGACCTGGCTCCGGCCCGCCCTCGCTCTGGCATTGGCCTGTTCTCTCCTTGGCTCCGGCCTGCTCTTGCACTGGCTCCCGGCCTGCCCTCGTCCGGGCTCTGGCCTGCTCTCGCTCTGGCTCTGTCCTGCTCTCGCACTGGTTCCGGCCTGCTCTCGCCTAGGCTCCTGCCTGCTCTCGCCCTGGCTCCGGCCTGCTCTCGCACAGGCTCCGGTCTGCTATCTCTCTGGCTCCGGCCTGCCCTCGCTTTGGCTCATGCCTGCTCTGGCTCTGGCCTGCTCTCGCTCTGGATCCGGCCTGCCCTCGCTCTGGCTCCAGCCTGCTCTCGCTCTGGCTCCAGCCTGCTCTCGCTCTGGCTCCAGCCTGCTCTCGCTCTGGCTCTGGCCTGTCCTCTCCTTGGCTCCGGCCTGCTCTCGCACTGGCTCCGGCCTGCCCTCGCCTTGGCTCCGGCCTGCTCTCGCCCTGGCTTCGGCCAGCTCTCACCCTGGCTAAGGCCTGCCCTCGCCTTGGCTCCTGCTTGTTCTCGCCCTGCATCCGGCCTGCTCTCGCCTTGGCTCCGGCCTGCTCTCGCCTTAGCTAAGGCCTGCACTTGCCCTGGCTCCGACCTGCTCTCACCCTGGTTCCGGCCTGCTCTCGCCCTGGTTCCGGCCTGACCTTGCCTTGGCTCATGCTTGCTCTCGCTCTGGCCAGCACTCGAGTTGGCTCCAGCCTGCTCTCGCTCTGGCTCCGGCCTGCCCTTGCCCTGGCTCCGGCCAGCCATCGCTCTGCCTACGGCCTGCCCTCGTCTTAGCTCCGGCCTGCTCTCGCCCTGGCTCCGGCCTGCTCTCGCTTTGGCTCTGGCCCGCCCTCGCCCTGGCTCCGGCCT
This sequence comes from Phyllobates terribilis, assembly GCF_046119375.1. Taxonomy (NCBI): domain Eukaryota; kingdom Metazoa; phylum Chordata; class Amphibia; order Anura; family Dendrobatidae; genus Phyllobates; species Phyllobates terribilis. Next base: position 2,620,872 of record NW_027362863.1, read on the forward strand.
GCTCTCTCTCTGGCTCTGGCCCGCTCTCTCTCTGGCTCCGGCATACTCTCATACTGGCTGTGGCCTGCTCTTGCTCTGGCCTCGCCCAGTCTCGGGCCTGATTTAGCCCTTGTTCCGGCCTGCCCTTGCCTTGGCTCCGGCCTGCTCTCGCTCTGACCTGCCCTTGCCTTGGCTCTGGCCTACTCTCGCTCTGGCTTTTGCCTGCCCTCACCCTGGCTCTGGCCTGCTCTCACTCTGGTTCTGGCCTGCTCTCGCTCTGGCATGCCCTCGCCTTGGCTCTGGCCTACTCTCGCTCTGGCCTGCTCTCGCTCTGGCCTCGCCCTGGTTCCGGCCTGTACTCGCCTTGGCTCTGGCCTACCCTCGCTCTGGCTCCGGCCTGCCCTACACCTGAGGCTCTGGCCTTCTATCGCTCTGGCTCTGGCCTGCCCTTGCCTTGGCTCTGGCCTACCCTCGCCTTGGCTCTGGCCTGCTCTTGCCTTGGCTCCGGCCTCCTCTCGCTCTGGCTCCGGCCTGCCCTCACCCTGACTCCGGCCTGCCCTTGCTCTGGCTCCGGCCTGCCCTCGCATTGGCTCCGGCCTGCTCTCGCCCTGGCTCCGACCTGCTCTGGCTCTGGCCTGTTCTCTCTCTGGCTCTGGCCTGCCCATGCCTTGGCTCTGGCCTGCTCTTGCTCTGGCCTGCTCTGGATCTGGCTCTGGCCTGCCCTTGCCTTGGCTCCGGCCTTCTCTCGCTCTGGCAGGCCCTTGCCTTGGCTCTGGCCAACTCTCGCTCTGGCTCCTGCCAGCCCTCGCCCTGGCTCCGGCCTGCTCTCGCTCTGGCGTGCCCTCGCCTTGGCTTCGGCCTACTCTTGCTCTGACTCTGGACTGCCCTCGCCCTGACTCCGGCCTGCTCTGGATCTGGCTCTGGCCTGCCCTCGCCTTGGTTCCGGCCTGCTCTTGCCCTGGCTCCGGCTTGCTCTTGCCCTGGCTCCGGCCTGCTCTCGGTCTGGCTCTGGCCTGCCCTCGCCTTCGCTCCGGCCTGATCTTGCCCTGGCTCTGGCCTACTCTCGTTCTGGCCTGCTCTCGCTCTGGCCTCGCCCTGTCTCCGGCCTGCTCTCGCCCTGGTTCCGGCCTGCCCTTGCCTTGGCTCTGGCATGCCCTTGTCTTGGCTCTGGCCTACCCTCGCCGTGGCTCCGGCCTGCTTTCGCCTTGGCTCCGGCCTCCTCTCACTCTGACACCGGCCTGCCCTCGCCCTGACTCCGGCCTGCCCTCTCTCTGGCCTGCCCATGCCTTGGCTCCGGCCTGCTCTTCCTCTGGCTCTGGCCTGCCCTCGTATTGACTCTAGCCTGATCTCGCTCTTGTTCTGGCCTGCCTTCGCCATGGCTCCAGCCTGCTTTCGCTCTGGCTCAGGCCTGCTCTCGCTCTGGCTCAGGCCTGCTCTCGCTCTGGCTCAGGCCTGCTCTCGCTCTGGCTCAGGCCTGCTCTCGCTCTGGCTCTGGCCAGCCCTAGCTCTGGCTCCGGACTGCTCTCGCTCTGGCCTGCTCTCACTCAGTCTCTGGCCTGCCCTCGCCCTGGCTCCGGCATACTCTCGCTCTAGTTCTGACCTGCTCTCGCTCTGGCCTCGCCCTGTCTCCGGCCTGCTCTCGCCCTGGTTCCGGCCTGTACTCGCCTTGGCTCTGGCCTACCCTCGCTCTGGCTCCGGCCTGCCCTACACCTGAGGCTCTGGCCTTCTATCGCTCTGGCTCTGGCCTGCCCTTGCCTTGGCTCTGGCCTACCCTCGCCTTGGCTCTGGCCTGCTCTTGCCTTGGCTCCGGCCTCCTCTCGCTCTGGCTCCGGCCTGCCCTCACCCTGACTCCGGCCTGCCCTTGCTCTGGCTCCGGCCTGCCCTCGCATTGGCTCCGGCCTGCTCTCGCCCTGGCTCCGACCTGCTCTGGCTCTGGCCTGCCCTCGCCCTGGCTCCGGCCTGTTCTCTCTCTGGCTCTGGCCTGCCCATGCCTTGGCTCTGGCCTGCTCTTGCTCTGGCCTGCTCTGGATCTGGCTCTGGCCTGCCCTTGCCTTGGCTCCGGCCTTCTCTCGCTCTGGCAGGCCCTTGCCTTGGCTCTGGCCAACTCTCGCTCTGGCTCCTGCCAGCCCTCGCCCTGGCTCCGGCCTGCTCTCGCCTTGGCTTCGGCCTACTCTTGCTCTGACTCTGGACTGCCCTCGCCCTGACTCCGGCCTGCTCTGGATCTGGCTTTGGCCTGCCCTCGCCTTGGTTCCGGCCTGCTCTTGCCCTGGCTCCGGCTTGCTCTTGCCCTGGCTCCGGCCTGCTCTCGGTCTGGCTCTGGCCTGCCCTCGCTCTGGCCTACTCTCGTTCTGGCCTGCTCTCGCTCTGGCCTCGCCCTGTCTCCGGCCTGCTCTCGCCCTGGTTCCGGCCTGCCCTTGCCTTGGCTCTGGCATGCCCTTGCCTTGGCTCTGGCCTACCCTCGCCGTGGCTCCGGCCTGCTTTCGCCTTGGCTCCGGCCTCCTCTCACTCTGACACCGGCCTGCCCTCGCCCTGACTCCGGCCTGCCCTCTCTCTGGCCTGCCCATGCCTTGGCTCCGGCCTGCTCTTCCTCTGGCTCTGGCCTGCCCTCGTATTGACTCTAGCCTGATCTCGCTCTTGTTCTGGCCTGCCTTCGCCATGGCTCCAGCCTGCTTTCGCTCTGGCTCAGGCCTGCTCTCGCTCTGGCTCAGGCCTGCTCTCGCTCTGGCTCAGGCCAGCCCTAGCTCTGGCTCCGGACTGCTCTCGCTCTGGCCTGCTCTCACTCAGTCTCTGGCCTGCCCTCGCCCTGGCTCCGGCATACTCTCGCTCTAGTTCTGACCTGCTCTCGCTCTGGCCTCGCCCTGTCTCCGGCCTGCTCTCGCCCTTGTTCCGGCCGGCCCTTGCCTTGGCTCCGGACTTCTCTCGCTCTGGCCTGCCCTTGCCTTGGCTCTGGCCAACTCTCGCTCTGGCTCTGGCCTGCCCTCGCCCTGGCTCCGGCCTGCTCTCACTCTGGCTCTGACCTGCTCTCGCACTGGCTCTGGTGTGCTCTCGCCTTGGCTCCGGCCTGCTCTCGCCCTGACTCTGGCCTGCTCTGGATCTGGCTCTGGCCTGCCCTCGCCTTGGCTCCGGCCTGCTCTCGCTCTGGCCTGCCCTCGCCTTGGCTCCGGCCAGCCCTCGCCTTGGCTCCGGCCAGCCCTCGCCTTGGCTCCGGCCAGCCCTCGCCTTGGCTCCGGCCAGCCCTCGGCCTGCTCTCGCCCTGGCTTCGGCCTGCCCTCGCTCTGGCTCCGTTGAGCCCTCGCCTTGGCTCCGGCCTGCTCTCGCTCTGACTCCGGCCTGCTCTTGCCCTGCCTCTGGCCTGCCCTCGCCCTGGCTCCAGCCTGCTCTTGATCTGGATCTGGCCGGCTCTTGCTCTGGCTCTGGCCTGCCCTTGTCTTGACTTCGGCCTGCTCTCGCCCTGGCTCTGACCTCCTCTCACTCTGGCCTGCACTCGCTCTGGTTCCGGCCTGCTCTCTCTATGGCTCTCGCCTGTCCATGCCTTGGCTCCGGCCTGCTCTTCCTCTGGCTCTGGCCTGCCCTCGTCTTGACTCTGGCCTGATCTCGCTGTTGTTCTGGCCTGCCTTCGCCTTGGCTCCGGCCTGCTCTTGCTCTGGCTCAGGCCAGCTCTCGCTCTGGCCTGCCGGTGCCTTGGCTCCGGACTGCTCTCGCTCTGGGTCTGGCCTGCTCTCACTCTGACCTCCCATCGCCTTGGCTCCGGCCTGCTCTCGCTCTGGCTCTGGCCTGCCCTCGCCTTGGCTCCGACCTGCTCTTGCTCTGGCTCTGGCCAGCCCTCGCCTTGGCTCCGGCCTGCTCTTGCTCTGGCCTGCCCTGGCTCTGCCTCTGGCCTGCCCTCGCCTTGGCTCCGGCCAGCTCTCACCTTGGCTCCGGCCTGCTCTCGCTCTAGGTCCGGACTGCCCTTGCCCTGGCTCCGGCCTGCCATCGCTCTGGCTCTGGCCTGCCCTCGCCTAAGCTCCGGCCTGCTCTCGCCATGGCTCTGGCCTGCTCTCACTTTGGCTCTGGCCCGCCCTCGCCCTGGCTCCAGCCTGCTCTCTCTCTGGCTCTGGCCTGCCCTCGCCCTAGCTCCGGCATACTCTCACTCTGGCTGTGGCCTGCTCTCGCTTTGGCCTCGCACTGTCTCGGGCCTGCTCTAGCCCTTGTTCCGGCCTGCGCTTGCCTTGGCTCCGGCCTTCTATCGCTCTGGCTCTGGCCTGCCCTTGCCTTGGCTCTGTCCTACTCTCGCTCTGGCTCTTGCCTGCCCTTGCCTTGGCTCTGTCCTACTCTCGCTCTGGCTCTTGCCTGCCCTCGCCTTGGCTCTGTCCTACTCTCGCTCTGGCTCTTGCCTGCCCTCGCCCTGGCTCTGGCCTGCTCTCGCTCTGGTTCTGGCCTGCTCTCGCTCTGGGTCTGGCGTGCCCTCGCTTTGGCTCCGGCCTGCTCTGGATCTGGCTCTGGCCTGTCCTCCCCCTGGCTCCGGCCTGCCCTTGCTCTGGCTCCGGCCTGCTCTCGCCTTGGCTCCGGCCTGTCCTCGCCCTGGCTCCGGCTGGCCCTTGCTCTGGCTCCGGCCAGCCCTCGCCTTGGCTCCGGCCTGTCCTCGCCCTGGCTCAGGCCTGCCCTTGCTCTGGCTCCGGCCAGCCCTCGCCTTGGCTCCGGCCTGCTCTCGCCCTGGCTCCGGCCTGCCCTCGTCTGGACTCCGGCCTGTTCTCGCCCTTGTTCCGGCCTACTCTCGCTCTGGCTCTTGCCTGCCCTCGCTCTGGCTCCAGCCTGCTCTCGCTCTGGCGTGCCCTCGCCTTGGCTCCGGCCTGCTCTCGCTCTGACTCTGGCCTGCCCTCGCCCTGCTCTGGATCTGGCCTGCCCTCGCCTTGGCTCCGGCCTGCTCTCGGTCTGGCTCTGGCCTGCCCTCGTCTTGGCTACAGCCTGCTCTCGCCTTGGCTCCGGCCTGCTCTCGCTCTGGTTCCGGCCTGCCCTCGCCCTGGCTCCGGCCTGCTCTTGCTCTGGCCTGCTCTTGCTCTGGCTCTGGCCTGCCCTCATCTTGACGCCAGCCTGTTCTCGCTCTTGTTCTGGCCTGCCTTCGCCTTGGCTCCGGCCGGCTCTCGCTCTGGCTCAGGCCTGCTTTCGCTCTGGCTCTGGCCTGCCCTTGCCTTGGCTCCGGACTGCTTTCTCTCTGGCTCTGGCCTGCTCTCGCTCTGGCCTGCTCTCGCCCTGGCACTGGGCTGCCCTCGCCTTGGCTCTGGCCTGCTCTCTCTCTGGCTCTGGCCTGCCTTTGTCTTGCCTCCGGCCTGCTGTCGCCCTGGCTCCGACCTGCTCTCGCTCTGGCCTGCCCTCGCCCTGGCTCCGGCCTGCCCATGCCTTGGCTCCGGCCTGCTCTTCCTCTGGCTCTGGCCTGTCCTCGTTTTGACTCAAGCCAGATCTCGCTCTTGTTCTGGCCTGCCTTCGCCTTGGCTCCAGCCGTCTCTCACTCTTGTTCTGGCTCTGGCCTCACCCTATCTCCGGCCTGCTCTCGCCCTGGTTCCGGCCTGCCCTTGCCTTGGCTCTGGCCTTCTATCGCTCTGGCTCTGGCCTGCTTTTGCCTTGGCTCCGGCCTCCTCTTGATCTGGCTCCGGCCTGCCCTCACCCTGACTCCGGTCTGCACTTGCATTGGCTCCGGCCAGCAATCGCCCTGCTCTCGATCTCGCTCTGGCCTGCCCTCGCCCTGGCTCCGGCCTGCTCTCTCTCTGGCTCTGGCCTGCCCATGCCTTGGCTCCGGCCTGCCCTCGTCTTGACTCTAGCCTGATTTCGCTCTTGTCCTGGCCTGCCTTCGCCATGGCTCCAGCCTGCTCTCGCTCTGGCTCAGGTGTGCTCTCGCTCTGGTTCTGGCCTGCCCTAGCTCTGGCTCCGGACTGCTCTCGCTCTGGCCTGCTCTCGCTCTGGCCTCCCCTCGCCTTGGCTCCGGTATACTCTCGCTCTGGTTCTGACCTGCTCTGGCCTCGCCCTGTCTCCGGCCTGCCCTTGCCTTGGCTCCAGCCTTCTCTCGCTCTGGCTCTGGCCTGCCCTTGCCTTGGCTCTGCCCTACTGTCGCTCTGGCCTGCCCTCGCCCTGGCTCCGGCCTGCTCTGGCGTGCCCTCGCCTTGGCTCTGGCCTGCTCTCGGATCTGGCTCTGGCCTGCCCTCGCCTTGGCTCCGGCCTGCTCTCGCTCTGGCCAGCCCTCGCCTTGGCTCCGGCCTGCTCTCGCTCTGGTTCCGGCCAGCCCTCGCCTTGGATCTGGCCACTTCTCTCACCCTGGCTCCGGCCTGCCTTTGCTCTGGCTCCGGCCAGCCTCGCCTTGACTAGAGCCTGCTCTCGCCCTGGCTCCGGCCTGCTCTTGCTCTGGCCGGCCCTCGCCCTGGCTCCGGCCTGCTCTCGCTCTGGTTCTGGACTGCCTTCCTTCGCCTTGGCTCCGGCCTGCCCTCGCTCTGGCTCAATCCTGTTACATCTGGCTCTGGCCTGCCCTTTCCTTGGCTCCGGACTGCTCTCACTCTGGCCTGCTCCTGCCTTGGCTCCGGACTGCTTTCGCTCTGGCTTGCTCTCGCTCTGGCTTGGGCCTGTCTTTGCCTTGGCTCCGGACTGCTCTCGCTCTGGCCTACTCTTGCTCTGGCATACCCTGGCTCTGCCTCTGGCCTGGCTTTGCCTTGGCTCCAGCCTGCTCTCGCTCTAGCTCCGTACTGCCCTCACCCTGGCTCCGCTATGCCATAGCTCGGGCTCCGACCTGCTCTCGCCTTGGCTCCGTCATTCTCTCTCGCCCTGGCTCCGACCGGCTCTCGCTCTGGCCTGCCCTCGCTCCGCCTACTCTCTCTGGCTCTGGCCTGCCGTCGCCCTGGCTCCGGCCTACTCTCGCTCTAGCTCTGGCCTGCTCTTGCTCTGGCCTCGAACTGTCTCCGGCCTGCTCTCGCCCTGGTTCCGGCCTGCCCTTGCCTTGGCTTCGGCCTTCTCTTGCTCTGGCTCTGGTCTGCCCTTGCCTTGGCTCTGGCCTACCATTTCTCTGGCTCTGGCCTGCCCTCGCCCTGGCCCCGGCCTCCTCTCGCTCTGGCCTGCTCTCGCTCTGTGTTGCCCTCGCCTTGGCTCCGTCCTGCTCTCGCTCTGACTCTGGCCTGCCCTCGCCCTGGCTCTGGATCTGGCTCTGGCCTGCCTTCTCCTTGGCTATGGCCTGCCCTCGCCCTGGCTCCGGCCTGCTCTTGCTCTGGCCTGCCCTCGTCTTGACTTCGGCATGCTCTCGCTCTGGTTCTGGCCTGTCTTTGCCTTGGCTCCGGCCTGCAGTCGCTCTGGTTCAGGCCAACTCTCGCTCTGGCCTACCCTTGCCTTGGCTCCGAACTGCTCTCGCTCGCTCTGGCTCTGGCGTGCTCTCGCCCTGGCTCCGGCCTGCTCTCGCTCTGGTCTGCTCTCGCCCTGGTTCCGGCCTGCTCTCGCTCTAGCTCCGGACTGCCCTCGCCCTGGCTCCGGCCTGCCATCGCTCTGGCTCCAGCCTGCCCTCGCCTTGGCTCCGGCCTGCTCTCGTCCTGGCTCCGACCTGTTCTCGCTCTGTTTCTAGCCTGCCCTCGCCAAGGCTCCGCCCTGCTCTCTCTCTGGCTCTGGCCTACTCTCGCTCTGGCTCTGGCCTGTTCTCGCCCAGGTTCCAGCCTGACCTTGCCTTGGCTCCGGCATTCTCTCGCACTGGCTCTGGCCTGCCCTCGCCGAGGCTCCGGCCTTCTCTCGCTCTGGCCGGCTCTCGCTCTGGCTCTGGCCTGCCCTCGTCCTGGCTCCGGCCTGTTTTCACTCTGGCTCTGGCCTACCCTCGCCTTGGCTCCGGCCTGCTCTCGCCTTAGCTCCGGCCGGCTCTCGCTCTGGCTCCGGCATGCCCTCGCCCTGATTCCGGCCTGCCCTTGCTCTAGCTCCAGCCAGCCCTTGCATTGGCTCCGGCCTGCTCTAGCCTTGACTCCGACCTGCTCTCGCCATGGCTCCGGCCTGCTCTCTCTCTGGCTCTGGCCTGTCCATGCCTTGGCTCCGGCCTGCTCTCTCTCTGGCTCTGGCCTGCCCTTGCCTTAGCTCTGGCCGGCTCTCGCTCTGACTCTGGCCTGCCCTGGCTCCGGCCTGCCCTCGTCCTTGCTCAGGCCTGCCCTCGTTCTGGTCTACCCTCGCCTTGGCTCTGGACTGCTCTTGCCTTGGCTCAGGCCTGCTCTCGCTCTGGCTCAGGCCTGCTCTCTCTCTGTCTCCGGGGTGCTCTCTCTCTGGCTCGGGCCAGCCCTTGCTCTAGCTCCGGCCGGCCCTCTCATTCGCTCCGGCCTGCTCTCGCCCTGGCTCCGACCTGCTCTCGCTCTGGTCTGCCCTCTCTCTGTCTCCGGCCTGCTCTCTCTCTGGCTCTCGACTGCCGAAGCCTTGGCTCCGGCCTGCTCTTCCTCTGGCTCTGGCCTGCCCTCGTCTTGACTCTGGCCTGATCTCGCTCTTGTTCTGTCCTGCCTTCGCCTTGGCTCCGGCCTGCTCTTGCTCTGGCTCAGGCCTGCTCTCGTTCTGGCTCAGGCCTGCCCTTGCCTTGGCTCCGGACTGCTCTCGCTCTGGCCTGCTCTCGCTCTGGCAACCCCTCGCCTTGGCTCCGGCCTGCTCTCGCTCTGGCCTGCCCTCGCCTTGGCTCCAACCTGGTCTTACACTGGCTCTGGCCTGCCCTCGCCTTGGCTTCGGCCTGCTCTGGCTCTGGCCTGCCCTGGCTCTGCCCTCGCCTTGGCTCCAATCAGCTCTCACCTTGGCTCCAGCCTGCTCTTGCTCTAGTTCCGGACTGCCTTGCCCTGGCTCCGGCCTGCTCTCGCTCTGGCCTGCCCTCGCCTTGGCTCCGACCTGCTCTTACACTGGCTCTGGCCTGCCCTCGCCCTGGCCCCGGCCTGCTCTCGCTCTGGCTCTGGCCTGCTCTCGCTCTGGCCTGCTCTCGCTCTGGCCTGCTCTCGCTCTGGCCTGCTCTCGCTCTGTCGTGCCCTCGCTCCGTCCTGCTCTCGCTCTGACTCTGGCCTGCCCTCGCCCTGGCTCTGGCCTGCTCTGGATCTGGCTCTGGCCTGCCTTCTCCATGGCTACGGCCTGCTCTCGCCCTGGCTCTGGCCTGCTCTGGATCTGGCTCTGGACTGCCCTCGCCTTGGCTCCGGCCTGCTCTCGCCTTGGCTCAGGCTTGCTCTTGCTCTGGCTCCGGCCTGCCCTCGCCCAGGCTCCGGCCTGCCCTCGCCCTGGCTCTGGCCAGCCCTCGTCTTGGCTCCGGCCTGCTCTCGCCCTGGATCTGGCCTGCCCTCGCCCTGGCTCCGGCCTGCTCTTGCTCTGGCTCTGGCCTGCCATCGTCTTTACTTCGGCAAGCTCTCGCTCTGGTTCTGGCCTGTCTTCGCCTTGGCTCCGGTCTGCTCTCGCTCTGGTTCAGGCCAACTCTCGCTCTGGCCTACCTTTGCCTTGGCTCCGAACTGCTCTCGGTCGCTCTGGCTCTGGCGTGCTCTCGCCCTGGCTCCGGCCTGCTCTCGCTCTGGCCTGCTCTCGCCCTGGCTCCGGCCTGCTCTCGCTCTAGCTCCGGACTGCCCTCGCCCTGGCTCCGGCCTGCCATCGCTCTGGCTCCAGCCTGCCCTCGCCTTGGCTCCGGCCCGCTCTCGTCCTGGCTCCGACCTGTTCTCGCTCTGTTTCCAGCCAGCCCTCGCCAAGGCTCCTCCCTGCTCTCTCTCTGGCTCTGGCCTACTCTCGCTCTGGCTCTGGCCTGCCCTCGTCCTGGCTCCGGCCTGTTTTCACTCTGGCTCTGGCCTACCCTCGCCTTGGCTCCGGCCTGCTCTCGCTTTGGCTCCGACCTGCTCTCGCTCTGGCCTTCCCTAGCCCTGGCTCCGACCTCCTCTCTCTCTGGCACTGGCCTGCCCTTGCCTTAGCTCCGGCCTGCTCTCGCTCTGACTCTGGCCTGCCCTCGCCATGGCTACTGCCTGCCCTCATCCTTGCTCCGGCCTGCTCTGGCTCTGTCCAACCCTCACCTTGGCTCCGGCCTGCTCTCGCCTTGGCTCCAGCCTGCTCTCGCTCTGGCTCCGGCCTGCCCTCATCCTGACTCCTGCCTGCCCTTGCTCTGGCTCCGGCCTGCCCTCGCCCTAGCTCCAGCCAGCCCTTGCATTGGCTCCGGCCTGCTCTAGCCTTGACTCCGACCTGCTCTCGCCCTGGCTCCGGCCTGCTCTCTCTCTGGCTCTGGCCTGCCCATGCCTTGGCTCCGGCCTGCTCTCTCTCTGGCTCTGGCCTGCCCTCGTCCTTGCTCAGGCCTGCTCTCGTTCTGGTCTACCCTCGCCTTGCCTCCGGACTGCTCTTGCCGTGGCTCAGGCCTGCTCTCGCTCTGGCTCAGGTCTGCTCTCTCTCTGCCTCCGGCGTGCTCTCTCTCTGGCTCGGGCCAGCCCTTGCTCTAGCTCCGGCCGGCCCTCTCATTCGCTCCGGCCTGCTCTCGCCCTGGCTCCGACCTGCTCTCGCTCTGGTCTGCCCTCTCTCTGTCTCCGGCCTGCTCTCTCTCTGGCTCTCGACTGCCGAAGCCTTGGCTCCGGCCTGCTCTTCCTCTGGCTCAGGCCAGCCTTCGTCTTGACTCTGGGTTGCTCTCGCTCTTGTTCAGGCCTGCCTTCGCCTTGGCTCCGGCCTGCTCTTGCTCTGGCTCAGGCCTGCTCTCGTTCTGGCTCAGGCCTGCCCTTGCCTTGGCTCCGGACTGCTCTCGCTCTGGCCTGCTATCGCTCTGGCCTCCCCTCGCCTTGGCTCCGGCCTGCTCTCGCTCTGGCCTGCCCTCACCTTGGCTCCGAGCTGGTCTTACACTGGTTCTGGCCTGCCCTCGCCTTGGCTCTGGCCTGCTCTGGCTCTGGCCTGCCCTGGCTCTGCCCTCGCCTTGGCTCCAGCCAGCTCTCGCTCTAGTTCCGGACTGCCCTTGCCCTGGCTCCGGCCTGCTCTCGCTCTGGCCTGCCCTCGCCTTGGCTCCGACCTGCTCTTACACTGGCTCTGGTCTGCCCTCGCCTTGGCTCCGGCCTTCTCTCACCTTGGCTCCGGCCTGCTCTCGCTCTAGTTTCGGACTGCCCTTGCCCTGGCTCCGGCCTGCCATCGCTCTGGCTCCGGCCTGCCATCGCTCTGGCTCTGGCCTGCCCTCGCCTTAGCTCCGGCCTGCTCTCACCCTGGCTCCGGCCTGCTCTCGCTTTGGCTCTGGCCCGCCCTCGCCCTGGCTGCGGCCTGCTCTCTCTCTGGCTCTGGCCTGCCCTCGTCCTGGCTCCGGCATACTCTCACTCAGGCTGTGGCCTACTCTCGCTCTGGCTCTAGCCTCGCCCTGTCTCAGGCCTATGCTAGCCCTTGTTCCGGCCTACCCTTGCCTTGGCTCCGGCCTTCTCTTGCTCTGGCTCGCACCTGCCCTCGTCTTGGCACCGGCCCGCTCTCACTCTGACTCTGGCCTGCCCTCACCCTGGCTCCGTCCTGCTCTGGATCTGGCTCTGGCCTGCCCTCGCCTTGGCTCCGGCCTGCTCTCGCCCTGGCTCCAGCCTGCTCTTGCTCTGGCCTGCCCTCGCTTTGGCTCCGGCCTGCTCTCGCTCTGGCTCCAGCCTGCCCTCGCTGTGGCTCCGGCCTGCCCTTGCTCTGGCTACGGCCAGCCTTCGCCTTGGCTCCGGCCTGCTCTCGCCCTGGCTCCGGCCTTCTCTTGCTCTGGCTCTGGCCTGCCCTCGTCCTGGCTCCGGCCTGCTCTTGCTCTGGCCTGCCCTCGTCTTGACTCCGGACTGCTCTCGCTCTGGTTCTGGCCTGCCTTCGCCTTGGCTCCGGCATGCCCTCGCTCTGGCTGGCTCAAGCCTGCTCTAGCTCTGGCTCTGGCCTGCCCTGGCTCCAGACTGCTCTCGCTCTGGCCTGCTCTTCCTCTGGCCCGCCCTCGCCTTGGCTCCGGCCTGCTCTCGCTCTTGCCTGCCCTCGCCTTGGCTCCGACCTGCTCTTGCTCTCGCTCTGGCCTGCCCTCGCCTTGGCTCCGGCCTGCTCTGGCTCTGGCCCGCCCTGGCTCTGCTTCTGGGCTGCCCTCGCCTTGGCTCTGGCCTGCTGTCGCTCTGGCTCCGTCCGGCCTGCCCTCGCCCTAGCTCCGGCCTGCTCTCACTCTGCCTCCGGCCTGCCCTCGCCTTGGCTCCGGCCTGCCCTCGCCCTTTCTCCGGCCTGTTCTCGCTCTGGCCTGCCCTCGTCCTGACTCCGGCATTCTCTCGCTGTTGCACAGGCCTGCTCTCGATCGGGAACTGACCTGCTCTCGCTCTGGCCTGCCCTCGCTCTGGCCTGTCCTCGCCTTGGCTCCAGACTTCTCTCGCTCTGGCTCTCGCCTGCCCTAGCCTTGGCTCTGGCCTACTTTCGCTCTCTCTGGCCTGCCCTTGCCCTGGCTCCGGCCTGATCGCGCTCTGGCCTGCCCTCGCTTTGACTCTGGTCTGCCCTCGCCCTGGCTCCGGATTGCCCTCGCCTTGGCTCCGGCCTGCTCTCGCTCTGACTCTGGTCTGCCCTCGCCCAGGCTCCGGCCTGCTATGGCTCTAGCTCTGTCCTGCCCTCGCCTTGGCTACGGCCTGCTCTTGCCCTGGCTCCGGCTTGCCCTCGCCATTTCTCCGGCCTGCTCTCGCCCTAACTCCGGCATTCTCTCGCCCTTGCACTGGCCAGCTCTCGATCTGGAACTGACCTGCTCTCGTTCTGGCTCTGGCCTGCCCTCACCTTGTCTCCGGCTTGCTCTCGCTCTGGCTCTGGCCTGTCCTCGCCTTGGCTCCGGACTTCTCTCGCTCTGGCTCTCGCCTGCCCTAGCCTTGGCTCTGGCCTCCTTTCACTCTCTCTGGCCTGCCCTTGCCCTGGCTCCGGCCTGATCTCGCTCTGGCCTGCCCTCGCCTTGGCTCCAGCCTGCTCTCGCTTTGACTCTGGTCTACCCTCGCCCAGGCTCCGGCCTGCCCTCGCCTTGGCTCCGGCCTGCTCTCGCTCTGACTCCGGCCTGCTCTCGCCCTGGACTGCCCTTGCCTTAGCTCCGGCCTGCTCTCGCCTTGGCTCTGGCTTGCTCTTGCTCCGGCCTGCCCTCGCCCTGGTTCCGGCCTCCCCTTGCTCTAACTCTGGCCAGCCCTCGCCTTGGCTCCGGCCCGCCCTCGCCCTGGCTCTGGCCTGCCCTCGCCCTGGCTCCGGCCTGCTTTTACTCTGGCTCTGGCCTGCCCTCATCTTGACTTCCGCATGCTCTCGCTCTGGTTCTGGCCTGCCCTCGCCTTGGCTCTGGACTGCTCTCGCTCGCTCTGGCTCTGGCTTGATCTCGCTCTGGCCTGCCCTTGCCTTGGCTCCGGCCTTCTCTGACTCTGGCTCTGGCCTGCCCTCTTCTTGACTCCGGCATGCTCTCGCTCTGGTTCTGGCCTGCCTTCGCCTTGGCTCCGGCCTGCTCTCGCTCTGGCCTGTCCTGTCCTCGCATAGGCTCCGACCCGCTCTCGCCCTGGCTCCGGCCTGCTCTCGCTCTGGCCTGCCGTCGCCTTGGCTCCGGCCTGCTCTTGCCCTGGCTCCGGCCTGTTCTCGCTCTGGCCTGCCCTCGCCTTGGCTCCGGCCTGCTCTCGCTCTGACTCTGGTCTGCCCTCGCCTAGGCTCCGGCCTGCTCTGGCTCTAGCTCTGTCATGCCCTCGCCTTGGCTCCGGCCTGCGCTCGCCTTAGCTCCGGCATGCTCTCGCCCTGGCTCCGGCCTGCCCTCTAAGTGGCTCGGGCCTGCCCTCCCTCTGTCTCCAGCCTGCCCTCGCCCTGGCTCCGGCCTGCTCTTGCCTTGGCTCCGGCCTGCTCTCGCTCTGGCCTGTCCTCGCCTTGGCTCTAGCCTACTTTCGCTCTCTCTGGCCTGCCCTTGCCCTGGCTCCGGCCTGATCTCGCTCTAGCCTGCCCTCGCCTCGGCTCCAGCCTGCTCTCGCTTTCCTCGCCCTGGCTCCGGCCTGCCCTCGCTCTGACTCTGGTCTGCCCTTGCCCAGGCTCCGGCCTGCTCTGGCTTTAGCTCTGTCCTGCACTCGCCTTGGCTATGGCCTGCTCTCGACCTGGCTCCGGCTTGCTCTTGCTCTGGCCTGCCCTCTCCTTGGCTCCGGCCTGCTCTCGCCCTGGCTCCGGCCTGCTCTCGCTCTGGCTTCAGCCTGCCCTCGCCCTGCTCCGGCCTGCCCTTGCTCTGGCTCCGGCCAGCTCCTGTTCGGGCTCCGGCCAGCCCTCGCCTTGGCTCCAGCCTGCTCTTTCTTGCTCTGGCCTGCCCTCGTCTTGACTCCGGCCTGCTCTCGCTTTGGTTCTGCCCTGCCTTCGCCTTGGCTCCGGCCTGCTCTCGCTCAAGCCTATTCTCTCTCTGGCTCTGGCCTGCCCTTGCCTTGGCTCCGGACTGCTCTCGCTCTGGCACTGGCCTGATCTCGCTCTGGCACTGGCCTGCTCTCGTTCTGGTTCTGGCCTGCCGTCGCCTTGGCTCCGGCCTGCTCTTGCCCTGGCTCCGGCCTGATCTCGCTCTGGCCTGCCCTCGCCTTGGCTCCGGCCGGCTCTCGCTCCGACTCTGGTCTGCCCTCACCCAGGCTCCGGCCTGCTCTGGCTCTAGCTCTGTCCTGCCCTCGCCTTGGCTCAGGCCTGCCCTCGCCTTAGCATGCCGGAGCTCTCGCCCTGGATCCGGCCTGCCCTCGGCCTGGCTCCGGCCTGCTCTCGCTCTGGCCTGCTCTCGTCCTGACTCCGGCATTCTCTCGCTCTTGCACTGGCCTGCTCTCGATCTGGAACTGACCTGCTCTCGTTCTGGCTCTGGCCTGCCCTCACCTTGTCTCCGGCTTGCTCTCGCTCTGGCCTGTCCTCGCCTTGGCTCCGGACTTCTCTCGCTCTGGCTCTCGCCTACCCTAGCCTTGGCTCTGGCCTACTTTCACTCTCTCTGGCCTGCCCTTGCTCCGGCCTGCCCTCGCTCTGGCCTGCCCTCGCCTTGGCTCCAGCCTGCTCTCGCTTTGACTCTGGTCTACCCTCGCCCAGGCTCCGGCCTGCTCTCGCTTTCCTCGCCCTGGCTCCGGCCTGCCCTCGCCTTGGCTCCGGCCTGCTCTTCCTCTGGCTCTGGCCTGCCCTACTCTCGCTCTGACTCCGGCCTGCTCTCGCCCTGGACTGCCCTTGCCTTAGCTCCGGCCTGCTCTCGCCTTGGCTCTGGCTTGCTCTTGCTCTGGCTCCGGCCTGCCCTCGCCCTGGCTCTGGCCTCCCCTTGCTCTGACTCTGGCCAGCCCTCGCCTTGGCTCCGGCCCGCCCTCGCCCTGGCTCTGGCCTGCCCTCGCCCTGGCTCTGGCCTGCCCTCGCCCTGGCTCCGGCCTGCTTTTACTCTGACTCTGGCCTGCCCTCTTCTTGACTTCGGCATGCTCTCGCTCTGGTTCTGGCCTGCCCTCGCCTTGGCTCCGGACTGCTCTCGCTCGCACTGGCTCTGGCTTGCTCTCGCTCTGGCCTGCCCTTGCCTTGGCTCCGGCCTGCCCTCTTCTTGACTCCGGCATGCTCTCGCTCTGGTTCTGGCCTGCCTTCGCCTTGGCTCCGGCCTGCTCTCGCTCTGGCCTGTCCTGTCCTCGCATAGGCTCCGACTCGCTCTCGCCCTGCCTCCGGCCTGCTCTCGCTCTGGCCTGCCGTCGCCTTGGCTCCGGCCAGCTCTTGCCCTAGCTCCGGCCTGTTCTCGCTCTGGCCTGCCCTCGCCTTGGCTCCGGCCTGCTCTCGCTCTGACTCTGGTCTGCCCTCGCCTAGGCTCCGGCCTGCTCTGGCTCTAGCTCTGTCCTGCCCTCGCCTTGGCTCCGGCCTGCTCTCGCCCTGGCTCCGGCCTGCCCTCTAACTGGCTCCGGCCTGCCCTCCCTCTGGCTCCAGCCTGCCCTCGCCCTGGCTCCGGCCTGCTCTTGTCTTGGCTCCGGCCTGCTCTCGCTCTGGCCTGTCCTCGCCTTGGCTCCGGACTTCTCTCACTCTGGCTCTCGCCTGCCCTAGCCTTGGCTCTGGCCTACTTTCGCTCTCTCTGGCCTGCCCTCGCCTTGGCTCCAGCCTGCTCTCGCTTTCCTCGCCCTGGCTCCGGCCTGCCCTCGCTCTGACTCTGGTCTGCCCTCGCCCAGGCTCCGGCTTGCTCTGGCTTTAGCTCTGTCCTGCACTCGCCTTGGCTATGGCCTGCTCTCGACCTGGCTCCGGCTTGCCCTCGTCCTGCCTCCGGCATGCTCTTGCTCTGGCTCTGGCCTGCCCTCTCCTTGGCTCCGGCCTGCCCTCGCCCTGCTCCGGCCTGCCCTTGCTCTGGCTCCGGCCAGCTCCTGTTCGGGCTCCGGCCAGCCCTCGCCTTGGCTCCAGCTTGCTCTTTCTTGCTCTGGTTCTGGCCTGCCCTCGTCTTGACTCCGGCCTGCTCTCTCTTTGGTTCTGCCCTGCCTTCGCCTTGGCTCCGGCCTGCTCTCGCTCAAGCCTATTCTCTCTATGGCTCTGGCCTGCCCTTGCCTTGGCTCCGGACTGCTCTCCCTTTGGCACTGGCCTGATCTCGCTCTGGCACTGGCCTGCTCTCGTTCTGGCTCTGGCCTGCCGTCGCCTTGGCTCCGGCCTGCTCTTCCCCTGGCTCCGGCCTGATCTCGCTCTGACTCTGGTCTGCCCTCACCCAGGCTCCGGCCTGCTCTGGCTCTAGCTCTGTCCTGCCCTCGCCTTGGCTCCGGCCTGCCCTCGCCTTAGCATGCCGGAGCTCTCGCCCTGGATCCGGCCTGCCCTCGGCCTGGCTCCGGCCTGCTCTCGCTCTGGCCTGCTCTCGCCCTGACTCCGGCATTCTCTCGGTCTTGCACTGGCCTGCTCTCGATCTGGAACTGACCTGCTCTCGTTCTGGCTCTGGCCTGCCCTCACCTTGTCTCCGGCTTGCTCTCGCTCTGGCCTGTCCTCGCCTTGGCTCCGGACTTCTCTCACTCTGGCTCTCGCCTGCCCTAGCCTTGGCTCTGGCCTACTTTCGCTCTCTCTGGCCTGCCCTTGCCCTGGCTCCGGCCTGATCTCACTCTAGCCTGCCCTCGCCTTGGCTCCAGCCTGCTCTCGCTTTCCTCGCCCTGGCTCCGGCCTGCCCTCGCTCTGACTCTGGTCTGCCCTCGCCCAGGCTCCGGCTTGCTCTGGCTTTAGCTCTGTCCTGCACTCGCCTTGGCTATGGCCTGCTCTCGACCTGGCTCCGGCTTGCCCTCGTCCTGCCTCCGGCATGCTCTTGCTCTGGCTCTAGCCTGCCCTCTCCTTGGCTCCGGCCTGCCCTCGCCCTGCTCCGGCCTGCCCTTGCTCTGGCTCCGACCAGCTCCTGTTCGGGCTCCGGCCAGCCCTCGCCTTGGCTCCAGCTTGCTCTTTCTTGCTCTGGTTCTGGCCTGCCCTCGTCTTGACTCCGGCCTGCTCTCTCTTTGGTTCTGCCCTGCCTTCGCCTTGGCTCCGGCCTGCTCTCGCTCAAGCCTATTCTCTCTATGGCTCTGGCCTGCCCTTGCCTTGGCTCCGGACTGCTCTCCCTTTGGCACTGGCCTGATCTCGCTCTGGCACTGGCCTGCTCTCGTTCTGGCTCTGGCCTGCCGTCGCCTTGGCTCCGGCCTGCTCTTCCCGTGGCTCCGGCCTGATCTCGCTCTGACTCTGGTCTGCCCTCACCCAGGCTCCGGCCTGCTCTGGCTCTAGCTCTGTCCTGCCTTCGCCTTGGCTCCGGCCTGCCCTCGCCTTAGCATGCCGGAGCTCTCGCCCTGGATCCGGCCTGCCCTCGGCCTGGCTCCGGTCTGCTCTCGCTCTGGCCTGCTCTCGCCCTGACTCCGGCATTCTCTCGGTCTTGCACTGGCCTGCTCTCGATCTGGAACTGACCTGCTCTCGTTCTGGCTCTGGCCTGCCCTCACCTTGTCTCCGGCTTGCTCTCGCTCTGGCCTGTCCTCGCCTTGGCTCCGGACTTCTCTCGCTCTGGCTCTCGCCTGCCCTAGCCTTGGCTCTGGCCTACTTTCACTCTCTCTGGCCTGCCCTTGCCCTGGCTCCGGCCTGCCCTCGCTCTGGCCTGCCCTCGCCTTGGCTCCAGCCTGCTCTCGCTTTGACTCTGGTCTACCCTCGCCCAGGCTCCGGCCTGCTCTCGCTTTCCTCGCCCTGGCTCCGGCCTGCCCTCGCCTTGGCTCCGGCCTGCTCTCGCCCTGGACTGCCCTTGCCTTAGCTCCGGCCTGCTCTCGCCTTGGCTCTGGCTTGCTTTTGCTCTGGCTCCGGCCTGCCCTCGCCCTGGCTCCGGCCTCCCCTTGGCTCTGGCTCGCCCTGGCTCTGGCCTGCCCTCGCCCTGGCTCCGGCCTGCTTTTACTCTGGCTCTGGCCTGCCCTCATCTTGACTTCGGCATGCTCTTGCTCTGGTTCTGGCCTGCCCTCGCTCGCTCTGGCTTGCTCTCGCTCTGGCCTGCCCTTGCCTTGGCTCCGGCCTTCTCTGACTCTGGCCTGCCCTCTTCTTGACTCCAGCATGCTCTCGCTCTGGTTCTGGCCTGCCTTCGCCTTGGCTCCGGCCTGCTCTCGCTCTGGCTCTGGCCTGTCCTCGCATAGGCTCCGACCCGCTCTCGCCCTGGCTCCGGCCTGCTCTCGCTCTGGCCTGCCGTCGCCTTGGCTCCAGCCTGCTCTTGCCGTGGCTCCGGCCTGATCTCGCTCTGGTCTGCCCTCGCCTAGGCTCCAGCCTGCTCTGGCTCTAGCTCTGTCCTGCCCTCGCCTTGGCTCCGGCATGCTCTCGCCCTGGCTCCGGCCTGCCCTCTAACTGGCTCCGGCCTGCCCTCCCTCTGGCTCCAGCCTGCCCTCGCCCTGGCTCCGGCCTGCTCTCGCCCTGGCTCCGGCCTGCTCTCGCGCTGGCCTGTCCTCGCCTTGGCTCCGGACTTCTCTCACTCTGGCTCTCGCCTGCCCTAGCCTTGGCTCTGGCCTACTTTCGCTCTCTCTGGCCTGCCCTTGCCCTGGCTCCGGCCTGATCTCGCTCTAGCCTGCCCTCGCCTTGGCTCCAGCCTGCTTTCGCTTTCCTCGCCCTGGCTCCGGCCTGCCCTCACTCTGACTCTGGTCTGCCCTCGCCCAGGCTCCGGCCTGCTCTGGCTTTAGCTCTGTCCTGCACTCGCCTTGGCTATGGCCTGCTCTCGACCTGGCTCCGGCTTGCCCTCGTCCTGGCTCCGGCGTGCTCTTGCTCTGGCCTGCCCTCTCCTTAGCTCCGGCCTGCTCTTGCCCTGGCTCCGGCCTGCTCTCGCTCTGGCTTCAGCCTGCCCTCGCCCTGCTCCGGCCTGCCCTTGCTCTGGCTCCGGCCAGCTCCTGTTCGGGCTCCGGCCAGCCCTCGCCTTGGCTCCAGCCTGCTCTTTCTTGCTCTGGCTCTGGCCTACCCTCGTCTTGACTCCGGCCTGCTCACGCTTTGGTTCTGCCCCGCCTTCGCCTTGGCTCCGGCCTCCTCTCGCTCAAGCCTATTCTCTCTCTGGCTCTGGCCTGCCCTTGCCTTGGCTCCGGACTGCTCTCGCTCTGGCACTGGCCTGATCTCGCTCTGGCACTGGCCTGCTCTCGTTCTGTCTCTGGCCTGCCGTCGCCTTGGCTCCGGCCTGCTCTTGCCCTGGCTCCAGCCTGATCTCGCTCTGGCCTGCCCTCGCCTTGGCTCCGGCCAGCTCTCGCTCTGACTCTGGTCTGCCCTTGCCCAGGCTCCGGCCTGCTCTGGCTCTAGCTCTGTCCGGCCCTCGCCTTGGCTCTGGCCTGCCCTCGCCTTAGCATGCCGGAGCTCTCGCCCTGGATCCGGCCTGCCCTCGGCCTGGCTCCGGCCTGCCCTCCCTCTGGCTCCAGCCTGCCCTCGCCCTGGCTCCGGCATGCTCTTGCCCTGGCTCCGGCCTGCTCTCACTCTGGCTCCAGCCTGTCCTTGCTCTGGCTTCGGCCAGCCCTCGCCTTGGCTCCAGCCTGCTCTTGTTCTGGCTCTGGCCTGCCCTCGTCTTGACTCCGGCCTGCTCTCGCTTTGGTTCTGGCCTGCCTTTGCCTAGGCTCCGGCCTGCTCTTGCTCTCGCTCGGCCGACTCTCTCTCTGGCTCTGGCCTGCCCTTGCCTTGGCTCCGGACTGCTCTCGCTCTGGCACTGGCCTGATCTCGCTCTGGCACTGGCCTGCTCTCGTTCTGGCTCTTGCCTGCCCTCACCTTGGCTCCGGCCTGCTCTCGCTCTGGCCTGCTGTCGCCTTGGCTCCAGCCTGCTCTCGCTCTAGCCTGCTGTCGCCTTGGCTCCAGCCTGCACTCGCTCTGGCCTGCTCTGGCTCTGCTCAAGCCTGCCCTCGTCTTGGCTGCAGCCTGCCCTCGCCCTGGCTCCGGCCTGCTCTCGCTCTGGCCTGCTCTCGCTCTGGTTCATGCCTGCCCTTGCCTCGGCTCGGGCCTGCTCTCGCTCTGGCTCGGGCCTGCGCTCGCTCTGGCTCGGGCCTGCCTCTCCTTGGCTCCGGCCTTCTCTCGCTCTGGCTCACGCCTGCCCTCGTCTTGGCTCCGGCCTGCTCTCGCTCTGACTCTGGCCTGCCCTCGCCCTGGCTCCGTCCTGCTCTGGATCTGGCTCTGGCCTGCCCTGGCATTGGCTCCGGCCTGCTGTTGCCCTGGCTTCAGCCTGCTCTCGCTCTGGCCTGCCCTCGCCTTGGCTCCGGCCTGCTCTCGCTCTGGCTCCAGCCTGCCCTCGCTGTGGCTTCAGCCTGCTCTCGCTCTGGCCTGCCCTCGCCATGGCTCCGGCCTGCTCTCACTCTTGCCTGCCCTCGCCTTGGCTCCGACCTGCTCTTGCTCTCGCTCTGGCCTGTCCTCGCCTTGGCTCGGGCCAGCTCTCGCTCTGGCCCGCCCTGGCTCTGCTTCTGGCCTGCCCTCACCTTGCCTCTGGCTTGCTCTCGCTCTGGCTCCGTCCGGCCTGCCCTCGCCCTGGCTCCGGCCTGCTCTCACTCTGCCTCCGGCCTGCCCTCGCCTTGGCTCCGGCCTGCTCTCGCTCTGGCTCCGGCCTGCTCTAGCTCTGGCTCCAGCCTGCCCTCGCCCTTTCTCCGGACTGCTCTCGCTCTGGACTGCTCTCGTCCTGACTCCGGCATTCTCTCGATGTTGCACAGGCCTACTCTCGATCTGGAACTGACCTACTCTCGCTCTGGCCTGCCCTCACCTTCTCTCCGGCTTGCTCTCGCTCTGGCCTGTCCTCGCCTTGGCTCCAGACTTCTCTCGCTCTGGCTCTCGCCTGCCCTAGCCTTGGCTCTGGCCTACTTTCGCTCTCTCTGGCCTGCCCTTGCCCTGGCTCCAGCCTGATCTTGCTCTGGCCTGCCCTCGCCTTGGCTCCAGCCTGCTCTCGCTTTGACTCTGGTCTGCCCTCTCCCTGGCTCCGGCCTGCCCTCGCCTTGGCTCCGGCCTGCTCTCGCTCTGACTCTGCTCTACCCTCGCCCAGGCTCCGGCCTGCTATGGCTCTAGCTCTGTCCTGCCCTCGCCTTGGCTACGGCCTGCTCTCGCCCTGGCTCCGGCTTGCCCTCCTCCTGGCTCCAGCCTGCTCTCGCTCTGGCTCTGGCCTGCCCTCGACCTTTCTCCGGCCTGCTCTCGCCCTGACTCCGGCATTCTCTCGCTCTTGCACTGGCCTGCTCTCGATCTGGAACTGACCTGCTCTCGTTCTGGCTCTGGCCTGCCCTCACCTTGTCTCCGGCTTGCTCTCGCTCTGGCCTGTCCTCGCCTTGGCTCCGGACTTCTCTCGCTCTGGCTCTCGCCTGCCCTAGCCTTGGCTCTGGCCTACTTTCGCTCTCTCTAGCCTGCTCTTGCCCTGGCTCCGGCCTAATCTCGCTCTGGCCTGCCCTCGCCTTGGCTCCAGGCAGCTCTAGCTTTGACTCTGGTCTGCCCTCGCCCAGGCTCCGGCCTGCTCTCGCTTTCCTCGCCCTGGCTCCGGCCTGCCCTCGCCTTGGCTCCGGCCTGCTCTCGCTCTGACTCTGGTCTGCCCTCGCACAGGCTCCGGCCTGCTCTGGCTTTAGCTCGATTCTGCCCTCGCCTTGGCTACGGCCTGCCCTCATCCTGGCTCCGGCCTGCTCTTGCTCTGGCTCTGGCCTGCCCTCTCCTTGGCTCCGGCCTGCTCTCGCCCTGGCTCCGGCCTGCTCTCGCTCTGGCTCCGGCCTTGTCACGGGTGTGTCGCCACGAAGATCGTCACGATTACACAGCCTGACTTCTCGCAGCTGACTTTTTGGTGCTTTGTGTTTTTCAGCAGTGAGGGAGTTAATTCTCTCTCTCTCTGTGCTAGACGAGGTCCAGCCTCGCCCAGCTGCAATCAATGTTGCTGTAGTTAGACTCCTTCATATGCCTGCTGGTCTGTTAGGGAAGTGTCGGTGAAAGCTTTTCATGCAGACTAACAGAGCGGATCGTGGCATTTGGAGTTTAAGAGATAAGTGTATTTGGAGAGTTTTTTCCCTTCCTCGCTTTATCATTTATCTCCTTTCCCGTTGGTGTTCCCTCTGTTGTAGTTGTGTAGTTTTTGTATGCAAGGTGATTTTGGTTTTTCCCTTGTACTGTCTCGTGCGTCTAAGTACTGTGTGTGGGCATATTATTACTTGTCCCCTTTTGTAGTGATCGGGGTCCTTCTCAGGACTAGATTACTTTGGTGCAGGGATCCTCAGGAGGTAGGGGTTACGCTGGCGGCCTGGACCTCTGTACCTTTAACAGTACCTCCAGGTTGAGGGATTAGTCAGGGCCCCAGCTTAGGGTCAGCTTAGGCCCCCTACCTCCAGTATACAGTGACAGCGTGACATTTTCACCGACCCGCTTAGTTTTTCTCCAGCTACCATGGATCCAGTAGCCGGTCTAGCTCGGCAGTTGCAGAGCTTGTCCATGGAGCTGACGGACGTTAGGTCCAAGGTTTTGTATCCTCAGGAGCAAGCCGGACCAGAACCTAAAGTAGCTCTCCCTGACAGGTTCACTGGGGGGCGGGACAAGTTTTTTGTTTTCCGGGAGGCATGCAAGTTGTACTTTCGGCTGCGGCCTCGGTCATCGGGGAGTGAAGAACAAAGGGTGGGAATTGTCATCTCGCTCCTACAAGGGGACCCACAATCTTGGGCGTTCTCTCTACCCCCGGGCTCCCCGGTTCTCCAGTCAGTGGATAGGTTTTTCGCTGCTCTGGGACTCGTATATGATGACCCTGATCGGATCTCCCTTGCTGAGTCTAAGGTACGTAGGATCCAGCAGGGAGATCGTCCGGCGGAGGAATTCTGTTCAGAGTTCCGCAGGTGGGCCACGGACACCCAGTGGAATGACCCAGCTCTTAGGAGCCAGTTTTGTCAAGGTTTATCCGACAAATTACAGGATGTGTTGGCACAGTATGACTCTCCCGCGTCACTGGAAGCCGCTATGGCCCTTGCTATTCGCGTTCACAGACGGCTTCGGGAGAGGTGTGGGATAACTCTACCCCCTGTGATGACTCCACCTCCTACAAGGTCCCCTCATATGGTTGTTCCCCTGGTCAGTCCAGAGGAGCCTATGCAATTAGGTGGGACATCATTTCGGGGGAGGGGACCGGTGGTGCGCCATAAGGCAGGAGGGTGTTTCTTCTGCGGGAGAAAGGGACATTTTATTGGGGGGTGTCCATCCCGTCCCTTGCAGAGTGAAGAGTCGTCGGAAAACTGTTGATCCCAGGTTGTGTGGTGGACGGCAATCTGGGAGTAGGTATTTCGTCCCTAGGTTCATCTCAGTTTCTCGTACCGGCGGAAGTGGTGGTGGGTACGAGAACTGAGAGGATATCTGTTCTTCTGGATAGTGGGGCCGGGGCTAATCTGGTTGATGCTCGGTTTGCCCGGGTTCAAGGTATGCGATTGAGTGAGTTGGCTAAACCCATCCCCATATTCTCGATCGATGCCAGGCCTCTCGGTCAGGGAAGGTTTTTGCAAGCTGTGCATAATGTAAAACTTCAAGTGGGGGCGATACATAAAGAACTGTTGTCTTGCTACGTGTTGGAGGGTCTTCCCACTCCTATAGTGTTGGGCCTTCCTTGGTTAACTAAGCATAACCCGGTTATTAATTGGCAAACCAGAGAGATAAGCCAATGGAGTAAATTCTGTAATAAAAACTGCATGAACACGGTCATCGGTGCGGTTATTCCTTGGGTATTACCTCCATTTCTGGCGGACTTTGAGGATGTATTCTCGGAGAAAGGGTGTCAGGAACTACCTCCTCATCGCGAGTATGACTGTTCTGTAAAACTGCTCCCTGAGGCCAAGTTACCTAAAGCTAGGTTGTATAAGCTTTCTGGTCCTGAGAGGCAGGCCATGAAGGATTATATTTCAGAAAGTCTGGCTAAGGGGCATATTAGACCTTCATCTTCACCGGTGGCTGCGGGGTTCTTCTTTGTTAAGAAGAAAGATGGAGGCCTACGCCCTTGCCTGGATTTCCGTGAACTTAATCGGATTACGGTCCGGGATCCGTATCCGCTCCCACTTATTCCCGATCTCTTTAATCAGATTGTGGGCGCCAAATGGTTCTCTAAGTTGGATCTCAGGGGGGCGTACAATCTGATTAGGATGAAGGAGGGGGATGAGTGGAAGACGGCGTTTAACACTCCGGAGGGGCATTATGAGAACCTTGTCATGCCATTCGGTCTGACTAATGCCCCGGCGGTGTTCCAACACTTTGTTAATGACATTTTTCGCCGCCTGGTGGGACAGTTTGTTGTCATATATCTGGATGATATCTTAATTTACTCGCCGGATCTGGTGTCTCATCAGGAGCACGTTAGGCAGGTGTTACAGATCCTGCGGGATAATAAACTGTATGCCAAATGGGAAAAGTGTGTGTTCGCCGTACAGGAACTCCAGTTTTTAGGCTTCCTGGTTTCAGCGTCCGGTTTTCGTATGGACCCTGGGAAAGTGCGGGCAGTTCTTGAGTGGGATCGGCCAGAGAATCTTAAGGCACTACAACGTTTCCTGGGGTTTGCGAATTATTACCGGAAGTTCATTCGTAATTTCTCGTCCATGGTTAAGCCTCTCACAGACATGACTAAAAAGGGGACGGATTTTTCTAGGTGGTCTGACAAGGCTTGTCAAGCATTCTCCTCCTTGAAAAAATGTTTTGCCTCGGCACCCATACTCATTCAACCTGATGCGTCACAGCCATTCATTGTAGAGGTAGACGCTTCCGAGGTAGGGGTGGGAGCAGTATTGTCACAAGGTTCGTCCCCTGGTAAGTGGCATCCGTGCGCCTTTTTCTCAAAAAAATTGTCGTCCGCTGAGAGGAATTACGATGTCGGCAATAGGGAACTCTTGGCCATTAAGTTAGCTTTTGAGGAGTGGCGCCATTTTTTGGAGGGGGCAGTCCATCCGGTCACCGTCATCACCGATCACAAGAACCTGCTATATCTGGAGTCCGCGAAACGTCTGAATCCCAGACAAGCTAGGTGGTCATTGTTTTTTACCAGGTTTAATTTTGTCGTTACATATCGTCCTGGGTCAAAAAATGTAAAGGCGGATGCCTTATCTCGTAGTTTCCCTGGGGCCGGGAATACGGACGACCCGATTCCTATCCTTCAGGAGGGGGTGGTGGTTTCGGCACTATGCTCTGAGCTGGAGGAGGAGGTATTGGAGGCTCAGGGGGACGCCCCTGTTGGACCTCCGGGGAGACTGTTTGTTCCAGATCAGTTGCGACAAAAGGTGATCGAGGCACACCATAACTCAGTTTTTGCAGGACACCCGGGGAGTAGAGCAACTGTGGATCTCCTCTCGCGTCGGTTTTGGTGGCCTAACTTACATAAGGAGGTGGTAACTTTTGTCGCGTCCTGTGGGGTTTGTGCGCGCTCTAAGACCTCACATACCCGTCCGTCTGGGGCCCTCTTACCTTTGAAGATCCCGGAGCGTCCTTGGACTCATCTGTCTATGGACTTTATTACGGACCTCCCTCCGTCTTCGGGTAAGACGGTCATACTCGTTGTAGTGGACAGGTTCAGCAAGATGGCACATTTTATCGCTCTTCCGGCTCTCCCTAATGCTAAAACTCTTGCGCAGGTGTTCATTGGGGAGATTGTGAGGCTTCACGGGGTACCCTCCGAGGTGGTGTCTGATCGGGGGTCTCAGTTTGTGTCCAAGTTCTGGAAGGCGTTTTGTGCACGGCGGGGGATGCATTTGTCATTCTCATCGGCTTTTCATCCTCAGACCAATGGTCAGACGGAACGTATGAACCAGAGCTTGGAGACATATCTCCGGTGTTTTGTGTCAGAGAACCAGGAGGACTGGGCTTCTTTCTTACCTCTGGCAGAGTTTGCCCTTAATAATAGGCGGAGCGAGTCCACTGGTAAGTCCCCGTTTTTTGGGGCATATGGTTTTCACCCCCAGTTTTGTACTTTCAGTAGGGGGGGCTCTTCGGGGGTTCCTGAGGAGGAACGATTTTCCTCATCACTCGCTTCAGTATGGAGAGGGGTGCAGAAGAATCTGAATACTATGGGGAACCGATACAAACGTATGGCTGATAGGAGGAGAGTGTCTGGTCCGGACCTAAGTGTGAACGATCGGGTATGGTTGTCTACCAGGAATATTAAACTTAAGGTTCCCTCCTGGAAACTGGGTCCCAGGTTCATCGGGCCGTACAGAATCAGTTCTATAATTAATCCGGTGGCATTCCGTCTTGACCTCCCCCCTACGTTTAAAATTCACAACGTGTTCCACAGATCGTTGCTTAAGAGGTATGTGGCGCCGGTGGTACCGTCACCTTTACCTCCCCCTCCAGTGGTGGTCAATGGTAACTTGGAGTTCCAGGTATCGAGGGTCATCGATTCACGCTTTAATCGCCGGTCCCTTCAGTACCTGGTTCATTGGAAAGGGTATGGTCCTGAGGAGAGGATGTGGGTTCCTGCGTCGGATATTAACGCAGACCGATTAGTTCGGGCCTTCCACACGACTCACCCGGATAAACCTGGCCCTGAGGGTCCGGAGGCCCCTCGTAGAAGGGGGGGTACTGTCACGGGTGTGTCGCCACGAAGATCGTCACGATTACACAGCCTGACTTCTCGCAGCTGACTTTTTGGTGCTTTGTGTTTTTCAGCAGTGAGGGAGTTAATTCTCTCTCTCTCTGTGCTAGACGAGGTCCAGCCTCGCCCAGCTGCAATCAATGTTGCTGTAGTTAGACTCCTTCATATGCCTGCTGGTCTGTTAGGGAAGTGTCGGTGAAAGCTTTTCATGCAGACTAACAGAGCGGATCGTGGCATTTGGAGTTTAAGAGATAAGTGTATTTGGAGAGTTTTTTCCCTTCCTCGCTTTATCATTTATCTCCTTTCCCGTTGGTGTTCCCTCTGTTGTAGTTGTGTAGTTTTTGTATGCAAGGTGATTTTGGTTTTTCCCTTGTACTGTCTCGTGCGTCTAAGTACTGTGTGTGGGCATATTATTACTTGTCCCCTTTTGTAGTGATCGGGGTCCTTCTCAGGACTAGATTACTTTGGTGCAGGGATCCTCAGGAGGTAGGGGTTACGCTGGCGGCCTGGACCTCTGTACCTTTAACAGTACCTCCAGGTTGAGGGATTAGTCAGGGCCCCAGCTTAGGGTCAGCTTAGGCCCCCTACCTCCAGTATACAGTGACAGCGTGACAGGCCTGCCCTCGCCCTGGCTCCGGCCTGCCCTTGCTCTGGCTCCGGCCAGCTCCTGTTCTGGCTCCGGCCAGCCCTCGCCTTGGCTCCAGCCTGCTCTTTCTTGCTCTGGCTCTGGCCTGCCCTCGTCTTGACTCCGGCCTGCTCTCGCTTTGGTTCTGGCCTGCCTTCGCCTTGGCTCCGGCCTGCTCTCGCTCAGGCCTATTCTCTCTCTGGCCTGCCCTTGCCTTGGCTCCGGACTGCTCTCGCTCTGGCACTGGCCTGATCTCGCTCTGGCACTGGCCTGCTCTCGTTCTGGCTCTTGCCTGCCCTCACCTTGGCTCCGGCCTGCTCTCGCTCTGGCCTGCCGTCGCCTTGGCTCCGGCCTGCTCTTGCCCTGGCTCCGGCCTGATCTCGCTCTGGCCTGCCCTCCCTCTGGCTCCAGCCTGCCCTCACCTTGGCTCCGGCCAGCTCCTGCCCTCGCCTAGGCTCCGGCCTGCCCTCGCACTGGCTCCGGCCTGCCCTCGCCCTGGCTCCGGCCTGCCCTCGCCCTGGCTCCGGCCTCCTCTTGCTCTGACTCTGGCCTGCCCTCGCCCTGGCTACGGCCTGCTCTGGCTCTGTCCTGCCCTCGCCTTGGCTCCGGCTCGTTCTCGCCTAGGCTCCGGCCTGCCCTCGTCCTGGCTCCAGCCTGCTCTCGTTCTTGCCTGCCCTCGCTTTGGCTCTAGCCTACTCTCGCTCTGGCCTGCCCTCGTCCTGGCCCCGGCCTGCTCTCGCTCTGGCATGCCCTCGCCTTGGCTCCGGCCTCCTCTCGCTCTGACTCTGGCCTGCCTTCGCCCTGGCTCCGGCCTGCTCTGGCTGTTCTGCCCTCGCCTTGGCTCCGGCCTGCTCTCTCCCAGGCTCCAGCCTGCCCTCGTCCTGGCTCCGGCCTGCCCTCGCTTTGGCTCCGGCTTGCTCTCGCCTTAGCTTCGGCCTGCTCTCGCCCTGGCTCCGACCTGCTCTCGCTCTGGCTCTGTCCTGCCCTCGCCCTGGCTCCGGCCTGCTCTAGCTCTGGTTCTGGCCTGCCCTTGCCTTGGCTCCGGACTGCTCTCACTCTGGTACTGGGCTGCTCTCGCTCTGGATCTGGCCAGCCTTCCCTGCCATCGCTCTGGCTCTGGCCTGCCCTCGCGCTGGCTCCGGCATGCCCTCACCCTGGCTCCGACCTGCTCTGGCTCTGGCCTGCCCTTGCCTTGGCTCCGGACTGCTCTCGCTCTGGCCTGCTCTCGCCTTGGCTCCGGCCTGCCATAGCTCTGGCTCCGGCCTGCTCTCGCTCTGGTTCTGGCCTGCCCTTGCCTTGGCTCCGGACAGCTCTCACTCTGGCACTGGCCTGCTCTCGGTCTGGCTCTGGCCTGCCCTCGCTCTGGCCTCCCCTGGCTCCGGCCTGCCTTCACCCTGGCTCCGACCTACTCTCGCTCTGGCCTGCCCTAGCCTTGGCTCCGACCTGCTCTCGCTCTGGCCACTGGCCTGCCCTAGCCTTGGCTCCGACCTGCTCTCACTCTGGCTCCGGCCTGCCCTCACCTTGGCTCCGGCTTGCTCTGACTCGGCCTCTGGCCTGCCCTTGCCTTGGCTCTCGGGGGCTCTCGCTCTTACTCTGGCCTGCCCTCGCCCTGGCTCCGGCCTGCCCTCGTCCTTCCTCAGGCCTGCTCTCGTTCTGGTCTACCCTCGCCTTGGCTCCGGACTGCTCTCGCTCTGGCTCCGGCCTGCCCTTGCTCTGGCTCCGGCCTGCCCTCGCCCTGACTCCGGCCTGCCCTCGCCCTGACTCCGGCCTGCCCTTGCTCTGGCTCCGGCCTACCCTCGCCCTGATTCCGGCCTTCCCTTGCTCTAGCTCCAGCCAGCCGTTGCATTGGCTCCGGCCTGCTCTAGCCTTGACTTCGACCTGCTCTCGCCCTGGCTCCGGCCTGCTATCTCTCTGGCTCAGGCCTGCATACTATGCTTTGGCTCCGGCCTGCTCTCTCTCTGGCCTGCCCTTGCCTTAGCTCTGGCCGGCTCTCGCTCTGACTCTGGCCCACCCTCGCCTTGGCTCCGGCCTGCTCTTGCCTTGGCTCCGGTCTGCTCTCGCTCTGGCTCCGGCCTGCCCTCGCCCTGACTCCGGCCTGCCCTTGCTCTAGCTCCGGCCTGCACTCGCATTAGCTCCGGCCTGCTCTCGCCCTGGCTCCGACCTGCTCTCGCACTGGCCTGCCCTCGCTCTGGCTCCGGCCTGCTCTCTCTCTGGCTCTCGCCTGCCGATGCCTTGGCTCCGGCCTGCTCTTCCTCTGGCTCTGGCCTGCCCTCGTCTTGACTCTGGCCTGCCTTCGACTTGGCTCCGGCCTGCTCTTGCACTGGCTCAGGCCTGCTCTCGATCTGGCCTGCCCTTGCCTTGGCTCCGGGAGACTGCTCTCGCTCTGGCCTGCTCTCGCTCTGGCCTCCCCTCGCCTTGGCTCCGGCCCGCTCTCGCTCTAGCTCTGGCCTGCCTCGCCTTGGCTCTAACCTGCACTTGCTCTGGCTCTAGCCAGCCCTCGCCTTGGCTCCGGCCTGCTCTCGCTCTGGCCTGCCCTGGCTCTGCCTCTGGCCTGCCCTCGCCTTGGCTCCAGCCAGCTCTCGCTCTAGTTACGGACTGCCCTTGCCCTGGCTCCAGCCTGCCATCGTTCTGGCTCCGGCCTGCCCTCGCCTTAGCTCCGGACTGCTCTCGCCCTGGCTCCAGCCTGCTCTCGCTTTGGCTCTGGCCCGCCATCGCCCTGGCTCCGGCCTGCTCTCTCTCTGGTTCTGGCCTGCCCTCGCCCTGGCTCCGGCATACTCTCACTCTGGCTGTGGCCTGCTCTCGCTCTGGCCTCGCCCTGTCTCGGGCCTGCTCTGGCCCTTGTTCCGGCCTGCCCTTGCCTTGGCTCCAGCCTTCTCTCGCTCTGGCTCTGACCTGCCCTTGCCTTGGCTCTGGCCTACTCTCGATCTGGCTCTTGCCTGCATTCGCCCTGGCTCCGGCCTGCTCTCACTTTGGTTCTGGCCTCCCCTCGCCTTGGCTCCGGCCTGCTCTTGCTCTGACTCTGGCCTGCCCTCGCCCCTGACTCCGGCCTGCTCTGGATCTGGCTCTGGCCTGCCCTCGCCTTGGCTCCGGCCTGCTCTTGGTCTGGCTCTGGTCTGCCCTCGCCTTGGATCCGGCCTGCTCTCGCCTTGGATCCGGCCTGCTCTCGCCTTGGCTCCGGCCTGCTCTCGCTCTGGCCTGTCCTCGCACTGGCTCCGGCCTGCCCTTGCTCTGGCTCCGGCCAGCTCTTGCCTTGGCTCTGGCCTGCTCTCGCTCTGGCGTGCCCTCGCCTTGGCTCCGTCCTGCTCTCACTGTGACTCTGGCCTGCCCTTGCTCTGGCTCCGGCCAGCTCTCGCCTTGGCTCCGGCCTGCTCTTGCTCTGACTCTGGCCTGCCCTCGCCCCTGACTCCGGCCTGCTCTGGATCTGGCTCTGGCCTGCCCTCGCCTTGGCTCCGGCCTGCTCTTGGTCTGGCTCTGGTCTGCCCTCGCCTTGGATCCGGCCTGCTCTCGCCTTGGCTCCGGCCTGCTCTGGCTCCGGCCTGTCCTCGCACTGGCTCCGGCCTGCCCTTGCTCCGGCCAGCTCTTGCCTTGGCTCTGGCCTGCTCTCGCTCTGGCGTGCCCTCGCCTTGGCTCCGTCCTGCTCTCACTGTGACTCTGGCCTGCCCTTGCTCTGGCTCCGGCCAGCTCTCGCCTTGGCTCCGGCCTGCTCTCGCCCTGGCTCCAGCCTGCTCTTGCTCTGGTCAGCCCTCGCCCTGGCTCCGGCCTACTCTTGCTCTTGCTCTGGCCTGCTCTTGCTCTGGTCTGGCCTCGTCTTGACTCCGGCCTGTTCTCGCCCTTGTTCCGGCCAGCCTTTGCCCTGGCTCCGGCCTGCTCTCGCCCTGGCTCCGACCTACTCTCGCTCTGGCTCTGGCCTGCCCTGGCTCTGCCTCTGGCCTGCCCTCGCCTTGGCTCCGGGCTAATCTCGGCTTGGCTCCGGCCTGCTCTCGCTCTACATCCGGACTGCCCTCACCCTGGCTCCGGACTGCCCTGGCCGTGGCTCCGGACTGCTCTCTATCTGGCTCTGGCCTGCCCTAGCCCTGGCTCCGGCCTACTTTCGCTCTGGCTCTGGCCTGCTCTTGCTCTGGCCTCGAACTGTCTCCGGCCTGCTCTCGCCCTGGGTCCGGCCTGCCCTTGCCTTGGCTCCGGACTTCTCTTGCTCTAGCTCTGGCCTGCCCTTGCCTTGGCTCTGGCCTACTCTTGCTCTGGCCTGCCCTCGCCCTGGCCTGCTGTCGCTCTGGCCTGCACTCGCTCTGGCGTGCCCTCGCCTTGGCTCCGTCCTGCTCTCACTGTGACTCTGGCCTGCCCTCGCCCTGGCTCCGGCTCTGGCCTGCCCTCTCCTTGGCTCCGGCCTGCTCTCGCCCTGGACTGCCCTTGCCTTAGCTCCGGCCTGCTCTCGCCTTGGCTCTGGCTTGCTCTTGCTCTGGCTCCGGCCTGCCCTCGCCCTGGCTCCGGCCTCCCCTTGCTCTGACTCTGGCCAGCCCTCGCCTTGGCTCCGGCCCGCCCTCGCCCTGGCTCCGGCCTGCCCTCGCCCTGGCTCCGGCCTGCTTTTACTCTGGCTCTGGCCTGCCCTCATCTTGACTTCGGCATGCTCTCGCTCTGGTTCTGGCCTGCCCTCGCCTTGGCTCCGGACTGCTCTCGCTCGCTCTGGCTCTGGCTTGCTCTCGCTCTGGCCTGCCCTTGCCTTGGCTCCGGCCTTCTATGACTCTGGCCTGCCCTCTTCTTGACTCCGGCATGCTCTCGCTCTGGTTCTGGCCTGACTTCGCCTTGGCTCCGGCCTGCTCTCGCTCTGGCTCTGGCCTGTCCTCGCATAGGCTCCGGCCCGCTCTCGCCCTGGCTCCGGCCTGCTCTCGCTCTGGCCTGCTCTCGCCCTGGCTCCGGCCTGCTCTCGCTCTAGCTCCGGACTGCCCTCGCCCTGGCTCCGGCCTGCCACCGCTCTGGCTCCGGCCTGCCCTCGCCTTGGTTCCGGCCTGTTCTCGCTCTGTTTCTGGCCTGCCCTCGCCCAGGCTCCGCCCTGCTCTCTCTCCGGCTCTGGCCTACTGTCGCTCAGGCTCTGGCCTATTCTCGCCCTGGTTCCGGCCTGACCTTGCCTTGGCTCCGGCCTTCTCTCGCTCTGGCCTGCCCTCGCTGAGGCTCCGGCCTGCTCTCGCTCTGGCCTGCCCTCGTCCTGGCTCCGGCCTGCTTTCACTCTGGCTCTGGCCTACCCTCGCCTTGGCTCCGGCCTGTTCCTGCCTTAGCTCCGGCCGGCTCTCGCTCTGGCTCCAGCATACCCTCGCCCTGACTCTAGCCTACCCTTGCTCTGGCTCCGGCCTGCTCTCGCCTTGGCTCCGACCTGCTCTCACTCTGGCCTTCCCTCGTCCTGGCTCCGGCCTGCTCTCGCTCTGACTCTGGCCTGCCCTCGCCCTGGCTACTGCCTGCCTTCATCCTTGCTCCGGCTTGCTCTCGCTCTGTCCTACCCTCACCTTGGCTCCGGCCTGCTCTCGCCCTGGCTCCAGCCTGCTTTCGCTCTGGCTCCGGCCTGCCCTCGCCCTGAAACAGCCTGCCCTTGCTCTGGCTCCGGCCTGCCCTCGCCCTGATTCCGGCCTGCCCTTGGCTTGGCTCCGGCCTTCTCTCGCTCTGGCCTGCCCTTGCTTTGGCTCTGGCCTACTCAAGCTCTGGCCTGCCCTCGCCCTGGCTCCGGCCTGCTCTCGCTCTGGCTCTGACCTGCTCTCGCTCTGGCGTGCCCTCACCTTGGCTCTGGCCTGCTCTCGCTCTGGCCTGCCCTCGCCATGGCTCCGGCCTGCCCTCGCCTGGCTCCGGCCTGCTCTCTCTCTGGCCTGCCCTTGCCTTGGCTCCAGCCTACTCTTGCCTTGGTTCCGGCCTGCTCTCGCTCTGGCCTCACTCACTGTAATGCACATGCCCGGGCTGAGCGGCGTGTGCGTGTGATTCCACTGGACCGTGCCGGAGAGTGAATGCCTGGAGGGGCGTAACTAGGTATTCACCCGATCCGACCAGGGTCGCACGACGTCATACGACGCCAGTGCACCAAGGAGGAACCGAGCAGAGGGACCAGGTGCTACTCCAGGACAGACCCCGGACACGGCTGTTGACCCACACAGGGGAATACAGGAACAGACTGGTTAGGCTGGCACACAGACTGGTGGGAATAGGCAGGCACGACTGGTATGCAGGCAGGCGGGTATGCAGGCAGGGGGGTACAGGCAAGCACGGCTAGAGTGCAGACAGGAAGGCACTAGCAAGTAGGAACACAGGCGGGATAGGTCCCAGTACACACTGGGACTCTGGAACAGAACCACAGATGTGGCGGACAAACACAGCAGAGTGAGGCCGCCCAGAGAGGTGAGCGAGAGCAGGGCAGGACGAGACCGCCCGGAGCGGTGAGCAAGAGCAGAGCAGGACGAGACCGCCCGGAGCGGTGAGCAAGAGCAGAGCAGGACGAGACCGCCCAGAGCGGTGAGCAAGAGCAGAGCAGGACGAGACCGCCCGGAGCGCTGAGCAAGAGCAGAGCAGGACGAGACCGCCCGGAGCGGTGAGCAAGAGCAGAGCAGGACGAGACCGCCTGGAGCGGTGAGCAAGAGCAGAGCAGGACGAGACCGCCTGGAGCGGTGAGCAAGAGCAGAGCAGGACAAGACCGCCTGGAGTGTTGAGCAAGAGCAGAGCAGGACGAGACCGCCTGGAGCGGTGAGCAAGAGCGGAGCAGGACGAGACCGCCTGGAGCGGTGAGCAAGGGCAGAGCAGGACGAGACCGCCTGGAGCGGTGAGCAAGAGTAGAGTAGGACGAGGCCGCCTGGAGCGGTGAGCAAGAGTAGAGCAGGACGAGGCCGCCTGGAGCGGTGAGCAAGAGTAGAGCAGGACGAGGCCGCCTGGAGCGGTGAGCAAGAGTAGAGCAAGACTGCTGGAGCAGTGAGCAAAAGGATAAGAGCAGAGCGAGACTGCCGGAGCAGTGAGCAAAAGGGTCAGAGCGGAGCAAGGCTGCCAGAGCAGTGAGCAAAAGGGTCAGAGCGGAGCAAGGCTGCTGGAGCAGCGAGCAAAAGGGTCAGAGCGGAGCAAGGCTGCCGGAGCAGTGAGCAAAAGGGTCAGAGCGGAGCAAGGCTGCCAGAGCAGTGAGCAAAAGGGTCAGAGCGGAGCAAGGCTGCTGGAGCAGCGAGCAAAAGGGTCAGAGCGGATCAAGGCTGCCGGAGCAGCGAGCAAAAGGGTCAGAGCGGAGCAAGACTGCCGGAGCAGTGAGCAAGGCAGAGCAGGCTAGAACCGCCGGAGCGGTGAGCAAGGCAGAGCAGGGGGGACAGGGCTCTGTTCACACGGAACAGACAGGAAGGGAAAGGCAGATCCAGATACCTACAGGGTACTTGCAGTGAAGTAGCGAGTGGACCACAAACTCACAAACGGGAGTACAGAGACAACAAGCAGGAGTTAGGTACGAGTTCAGACTCTGCAGAAAAAGGAAAGGAACGGACATAGAGAAAAAACAGGTAAAAGATAGAAGAGAGTTCAGACTGGAACTGAGTGTACGGAGGAGACCGACACTGCAGCGGAATACAGGAGCGGGTCTGGGAATACGGCCCCCAGAGAGGCGGGACGAACAGGCAAGGAGCGTGTTCAGACAGGACAGACAAGATACAGGAGCGGGTCTAGGTAATCGGCCCCTAGAAGGCGGGAGGAACAGGCTAGGAGCGTGTTCAGACAGGTCTGGAAATACAGCCTCCAGGATAGGCAGACAAGAGAACACAGACCGGGACCTGGCACCTTCAGAGTGAAAGCACACACTGAATGAAACACAATGCTCAGGCATGGGTTAATTGGAGCAGCTGGTTTAAATACCAGGTGACAGACAGCAATAGGCTGAGGACGCACAAGGGGTGTGCCCACAGCAGGTACAAGAAGCAGGAAGTGATCGGGCGCCGCCCTTAAGCAGCAGCACACAGAAGCAAACAGACAGCATGGAGGGAAGCCAGAGAGACATTCTGGATTGGAGATCAAGTGCGCGCTCTTGCACAGTGGGAGATGGACCACTATGCAAGGACGCCGCCAGGTATGTTACACTCACCCTGTCTCCGGCCTGCTCTCGTCCTGGTTTCGGCCTGCCCTTGCCTTGGCTCTGGCCTTCTCTCGCTCTGACCTGCCCTTGCCTTGGCTCTGGCCTACTCTCGCTCTGGCCTGCCCTCGCCCTGGCTCCGGCCTGCTCTCGCTCTGGCCTGCTCTCGCCTTGGCTCCGGCCTGCTCTCGCATTGGCTCCAGCCTGCTCTCGCCCTGGCTCCGACCTGCTCTCGCTCTGGCCTGCTCTCGCCCTGGCTCTGGCCTACTCTCGCTCTGGCCTGCTCTCGCTCTGGCCTCGCCCTGTCTCCGGCATGCTCTCGCCCTGGTTCTGGCCTCACCTTGCCTTGGCTCTGGCCTTCTATCGCTCTGGCCTGCCCTTGCCTTGGCTCTGGCCTACCCTCGCCTTGGCTCCGGCCTGCCCTCGCGCGGACTCCGGAGTGCCCTCGCCCTGGCTCCGGAGTGCCCTCGCCCTGGCTCCGACCTGCCCTCGCCCTGGCTCCGACCTGCCCTCGCCCTGGCTCCGACCTGCCCTCGCCCTGGCTCCGACCTGCTCTCGCCCTGGCTCCGACCTGCTCTCGCCCTGGCTCCGGCCTGCTCTTCCTCTGGCTCTGGCCTGCCCTCCTCTTGACTCCTCTAGCCTGATCTCCCTCTTGTTCTGCCCTGCCTTCCCCATGGCTCTAGCCGGCTCTCGCTCTGGCTCAGGCATGCTCTCGCTCTGGCCTGCCCTAGCTCTGGCTCCGGACTGCTCTCGCTCTGGCTCTGGCCTGCCCTCGCCCTGGCTCCGGCATACTCTCGCTCTGGTTCTGACCTGCTCTCGCTCTGGCCTCGTCCTGTCTCCGGCATGCTCTCGCCCTTGTTCCGGCCTGCCCTTGCCTTGGCTCCGGCCTTCTCTCGCTCTGGCCTGCCCTTGCCTTGGCTCTGGCCTGCCCTCGCCCTGGCTCCGGCCCTCTCTCGCTCTGGCTCTGGCCTGCTCTTGCCTTGGCTCTGGCCTACTTAAGCTCTGGCCTGCCCTCGCCTTGGCTCCGGCCTGCTCTCGCTCTGGCCTGCCATCGCCCTGACTCCAGCCTGCTCTGGATCTGGCTATGGCCTGCCCTCGCCTTGGCTCCGGGGCGCTCTCGCTCTGGCCTGCCCTCGCCTTGGCTCCGGCCAAATCTCACCTTGGCTCCGGCCTGCTCTCGCTTCGGCCAGCCCTCGCCTTGGCTCCGGCCTGCTCTCACCCTGGCTCCGGCCTGCCCTTGCTCTGGCCTGCCCTCGTCTTGACTCCGGCCTGATCTCGCTCTTCTTCTGGCCTGCCTTCACCATGGCTCCGGCCCTGCTCTCGCCTTGGCGCTGGCATACTTTCGCTCTAGCTTCGGACTGCCCTCGCCTTGGCTCTGGCCTGCTCTTCGCCCTGGCCTGCCCTTGCCCTGTCCAGCCTACTCTCGCTCTGGCCTGCTCTCGCTCTGACCTCGCCCTGTCTCCGGCCTGCTCCACCCCCTGGTTCCGGCCTGCCCTTGCCTTGGCTCCCTCCAACCTTTTCTCGCTTTAGCTCTTGCCTGCCTTTGCCTTGGCTCTCGCCTACTCTCGCTCTGGCTCCAGCCTGTCCTCGCCATGGCTCCGGCCTGCTCTTGCTCTGCCTCTGGCCTGCTCTGGCTCTGGCCTGCCCTCGCCTTGGCTCCAGCCTGCTCTACCCTTGTCTCCGACCTGCTCTCGCTCTGTCTCCGGCCTGCCCTCGCCCTGGCTCCGGCCTGCCCTTGCTCTGGCTCCAGCCTGCTCTTGCTCTGGTCTGCCCTCGTCTTGACTCCGGCCTGCTCTCGCTCTGGTTCTGGCCAGCCTTCGCCTTGGCTCCGGCCTGCTCTCGCTCTGGCTCAGGCCTACTCTCTCTCTGGTTCTGGCCTGCAAGTTACCTTGGCTCCGGACTTCTCTCGCTCTGGCCTGCTCTCGTTCTGGCACTGGCCTGCTATCGTTCTGGCTCCGGCCTGCCCTCACCTTGGCTCCGGCCTGGTCTCGCTCTGGCTCTGGCCTGCCCTGGCTCTGGCCTGCCCTGGCTCTGGCCTGCCCTGGCTCTGGCCTTGCCTCCGGCGTTCTATCGCCTTGGCAAGGGCCTGCTCTTGCTCTGGCTCTGGCCTGCTCTCGTTCTGGCTCTGGACTGCTCTCGCTCTGGCCTGCTCTCGCTCTGGCCTGCCCTCGCCTTGGCTCTGGCCTGCTCTCTCCCTGGCTCCGGCCTGCTCTCGCTATGGCTTCAGCCTGCCCTCGATCTGGCTCCGGCCAGCCCTCGCCTTGGCTCCGGCCAGCTCCTGCTCTAGCTCTGGCCTGCTCGCCTTGGCTCCGGCCTACTCTCGCTCAGGCTCTGGCCTGCTCGTGCTCTGGCCAGGCCTTGGCCGGATCCGGCCTGCTCTCGCTCTCACTCTGGTCTGCCCTCGCCCTGGCATGCTCTCGCGCTGGCTCTGGCCTGCTCTCGCCCTGGCTCCGGCCTGCTCTCGCTCTGGCCTGCTCTCGTTTTGGCTCCGGCCTGCTCTCGCCCTGGCTCCAGCCTGCTCTCGCTCTGGCTTCGGCCTTCCCTCGCCCTGGCTCCGGCCTGCCCTCGCCCTGGCCAGCACCTGCTCTTGCTCCGTCCGGCCTGCCTTCGCCTTGGCTCCTGCCTGATCTCGCTCTGGCCTGCCTTCGCCTTGGCTCCGGACTGCTCTCGCTCTGGCCTGCTCTCGCTCTGGCTTGGGCCTGTCCTTGCCTTGGCTCCGGCCTGCTCTCGCTCTGGCCTGCTCTTGCTCTGGCCTACCCTGGCTCTGCCTCTGGCCTGCCCTTGCCTTGGTTCCGGCCTGCTCTCGCTCTAGCTCCGTACTGCCCTCACCCTGGCTCCGCTATGCCATAGCTCGGGCTACGGCCTGCCCTCTCCTTGGCTCCGTCCTGCTCTCGCCCTGGCACCGGCCTACTCTCTCTCTGGCTCTGGCCTGCCGTCGCCCTAGTTCCGGCCTACTCTCGCTCTGGCTCTGGCCTGCTCTTGCTCTGGTTCTGGCCTCGCCTTGGCTCCGGCCTGCTCTCGCTCTCTCTCTGGTTTGCCCTCACCCTGGCTGCCTGCTCTAGCTCTGGCCTGCTCTCGCGCTGGCTCTGGCCTGCCCTCACCCTGGCTCCGGCCTGCCCTCGCCTTGGCTCCGGCCGGCCTGCTCTCACCCTGGCTCCAGTCTGCTCTCCCTCTGGCTTAGGCCTTCCCTCGCCCTAGCTCCGGCCAGCCCTTGCTCTGGCTCCGGCCAGCCCTCGCCTTGGATACGGCCAGCACCTGCTCTGGCTCCGGCCTGCCTTCGCCTTGGCTTCGGACTGCTCTCGCTCTGGCCTGCTCTAGCTCTGGCTCTGGCCTGTCCTTGCTCTGGCCTACCCTGGCTCTGCCTCCGGCCAGCCCTCGCCTTGGCTCCGGCCTGCTCTCGCCTGCCCTCGCCCTGGCACCGGCCTACTTTCTCTCTGGCTCTGGCCTGCCGTCGCCCTAGTTCCGGCCTAATCTCGCTCTGGCTCTGGCCTGCTCTTGCTCTGGTTCTGGCCTCACCTTGGCTCTGGCCTGCTCTCGCTCTCACTCTGGTCTGCCCTCACCCTGGCTGCCTGCTCTGGCTCTAGCTCTGGCCTGCTCTCGCGCTGGCTCTGGCCTCACTCACCCTGTCTCCGGCCTGCTCTCGTCCTGGTTTCGGCCTGCCCTTGCCTTGACTCTGGCCTTCTCTCGCCAGTAACGGAAAGCATACGGATAGATATTGTAGAGCATACAGATAGATAACGGAAAGCATACGAATAGATAACGTATAGATAATGGAGAGCATCCGACGGATAGATAACGGACAGCATACGGATTATCTCCATATAAATCCCATTAGTTTCCATAGAACATGAATCAGCTGTTGTCATCCACATACAGGCCAGGAGTTCCACAGCTTTCCAGAATGTACTACGTCCCTCATCCTCCTCCCAGCTCTGGGGAACCCCCTTTGTTTTGCTAGCTCATCGTGACATCACAAAATCCTTCCAAAACCTAATGGGCGTGGTCAGCCAGGGCTGTCAACGTGGAGTCTATGGACTGACAGGTTATGGACAATGAATAACCGGAACTAAACCTTGCAAATAGTTGCACCTGTTAGGTGCCCCCCAGACCACAGAACAAAAACCCGTGGAGGTCTCTGAAGTAGATAACGGATAGATAATGGAGAGAATACGGATAGATAATGGAGAGCATACGGATAGCATACGGATATCTGGCCTGCCCTTGCCTTGGCTCTGGCCTACTCTCGCTCTGGCTCTGGCCTGCCCTCGCCCTGGCTCCGG
The DNA here is from genome assembly GCF_046119375.1 of Phyllobates terribilis. Lineage (NCBI taxonomy): Eukaryota > Metazoa > Chordata > Amphibia > Anura > Dendrobatidae > Phyllobates > Phyllobates terribilis. Next base: position 2,660,681 of record NW_027362863.1, read on the forward strand.
CCTGTTCTCGCTCTGGCATGCCATCGCCTTGGCTGCGGCCTGCTCTCGCTCTGTCTGGCCTGCCCTCGCCCTGGCTCCGGCCTGCTCTGGATCTGGCTCTGGCCTGCCCTCGCCTTGGCTCCGGCCTGCTCTCGCCCAGGCTCCGACCTGCTCTTGCCCTGGCTCCGGCCTGCTCTCACTCTGGCTCCGGCCTGTCCTCGCCTTGGCTCCGGCCTGCTCTTGCTCTGGCTTTGGCCTGCCCTCGCCCTGGCTCCTGCCTGCTCTTGCCCTGGCCTGCCTTCGCCTGGGCTCCGGCCCTGCTCTCGCCTTGTCGCTGGCCTACTTTCGCTCTAGCTTCGGACTGCCCTCGTCCTGGCTCTGGCCTACCATCGCTCTGACTCCGGCCTGCTCTTCGCCCTGGCTCTGGCCTGCTCTCCCTGCCCTCGCGCTAGCTCCAGCCTACTCTCACTCTGGCCTGCTCTCGCTCTGACCTCGCCCTGTCTCGGGCCTGCTCCCCCCCCTGGTTCCGGCCTGCCCTTGCCTTGGCTCCCTCCGGCCTTCTCTCGCTCTAGTTCTTGCCTGCCTTTCTTTGCCTTGGCTCTCGCCTACTCTCGCTCTGGCTCCGGCCTGCCCTCGCCCTGACTCGGGCCTGCCCTTCTGGCTCCGGCCTGCCCTTGCATTGGCTCCGGCCTGCCCTTGCATTGGCTCCGGCCTGCCCTCGCATTGGCTCCGGCCTGCTCTCGCCCTGGCTCCGACATGCTCTCGCCCTGGCTCCGACCCGCTCTCGCTCTGGCCTGCCCTTGCCCTGGCTCCGACCCGCTCTCGCTCTGGCTCTGGCCTGCCCTTGCCCTGGCTCCAGCCTGCTCTCTCTCTGGCTCTGGCCTGCCCTCGTCTTGACTCTAACCTGATCTCGCTCTTGTTCTGGCCTGCCTTCGCCTTGGCTTCAGCCTGCTCTCGCTCTGGCTCAGGCTTGCTCTCGCTCTGGCCAGCCCTAGCTCTGGCTCCGGACTGCTCTCGCTCTGCCTGCTATCGCTCAGGCTCTGGCCTGCCCTCGCCTTGGCTCTGGCCTACTCTCGCTCTGGCCTGCCCTCGCCTGGCTTCGGCCTGCTCTCTCTCTGGCCTGCCCTCGCCCTGGCTCTGGCCTACTCTTGCTCTGGCCTGCTCTCGCTCTCGCTCTGGCCTCACTCACCCTGTCTCTGGCCTGCTCTCGTCCTGGTTTCGGCGTGCCCTTGCCTTGACTCTGGCCTTCTCTCGCTCTGGCCTGACCTTGCCTTGGCTCTGGCCTACTCTCGCTCTGGCCTGCCCTCGCCCTGGCTCCGGCCTACTCTCGCTCTGGCCTGCTCTCGCTCTGGCGTGCCCTCGCCTTGGCTACGGCCTGCTCTCGCTCTGTCTGGCCAGCCCTCGCCCTGGCTCCGGCCTGCTCTCGCCCTGGCTCCGACCTGCTCTCGCCCTGGCTCCGACCTGCTCTCGCCCTGGCTCCGACCTGCTCTCGCCCTCGCTCCGGCCTGCTCTCGCCCTGGCTCCGGCCTGCTCTCGCCCTGGCTCCGGCCTGCTCTCACCCTGGCTCCGGCCTGCTCTCACCCTGGCTCCGGCCTGCCCTTGCTCTCGCCTGTCCTCGTCTTGACTCCGGCCTGATCTCGCTCTTCTTCTGGCATGCCTTCGCCTTGGCTCTGGCCCTGCTCTCGCCTTGGCGCTGGCCTACTTTCGCTCTAGCTTCGGACTGCCCTCGCCTTGGCTCTGGCCTGCCATCGCTCTGACTCCGGCCTGCTCTTCACCCTGGCCTGCCCTCGCCCAGTCCAGCCTACTCTCGCTCTGACCTCGCCCTGTCTCCGGCCTGCTCCCCCCCCTGGTTCCGGCCTGCCCTTGCCTTGGCTCCCTCCGGCCTTCTCTCGCTCTAGCCTGCCTTTGCCTTGGCTCTCGCCTACTATCGCTCTGGCTCTGGCCTGTCCTCGCCCTGGCTCCGGCCTGCTCTTGCTCTGGCGTGCCTTCGCCATGGCTCTGGCCTGCTCTTGCTCTGGCTCTGGCCTGCCCTCGCCTTGGCTCTGGCCTGCTCTCGCTCTGGCCTGCCCTCGCCTGGCTTCGGCCTGCTCTCACCCTGGCTCTGGCCTACTCTCGCTCTGGTCTGCTCTCGCTCTGGCTCTGGCCTCACTCACCGTGTCTCCGGCCTGCTCTCGTCCTGCCCTTGCCTTGACTCTGGCCTTCTCTCGCTCTGGCCTGCCCTTGCCTTGGCTCTGGCCTACTCTCGCTCTGGCTCTGGCCTGCCCTCGCCCTGGCTCCGGCCTGCCCTCGCTCTGGCGTGCCCTCGCCTTGGCTACGGCCTGCTCTCGCTCTGTCTGGCCTGCCCTCGCCCTGGCTCCGGCCTGCTCTGGATCTGGCTCTGGCCTGCCCTCGCCTTGGCTCCGGCCTGCTCTCGCCCTGGCTCCGACCTGCTCTCGCCCTGGCTCCGGCCTGCTCTCGCCCTGGCTCCGGCCTGCTCTCGCCCTGGCTTAGGCCTGCTCTCGCCCTGGCTTAGGCCTGCTCTCACCCTGGCTCCGGCCTGCCCTTGCTCTCGCCTGCCCTCGTCTTGACTCCGGCCTGATCTCGCTCTTCTTCTGGCCTGCCTTCGCCTTGGCTCCGGCCCTGCTCTCGCCTTGGCGCAGGTCTCATTTCGCTCTAGCTTCGGACTGCCCTCACCTTGGCTCCGGCCTGCCCTTGCTCTGGCCAGCCCTCGCCTTGGCTCCAGCCTGCTCTTGCTCTGGCTCTGGTCTGCCCTCGTCTTGACTCCGGCCTGCTCTCGCTCTGGTTCTGGCCAGCCTTCGCCTTGGCTCCGGCCTGCTCTCTCTCTGACTCAGGCCTGCAAGTTACCTTGGCTCCGGACTTCTCTTGCTATGGCCTACTCTCGTTCTGGCACTGGCCTGCTATCGTTCTGGCTCCGGCCTTCCCTCACCTTGGCTCCGGCCTGCTCTCGCTCTGGCCTGCCCTGGCTCTGGCCTTGCCTCCGGCGTGCTCTCGCCTTGGCAAGGGCCTGCTCTTGCTCTGGCCTTCCCTCGCCCTGGCTCCGGCCTGCTCTCGCTCTGGCTCTGGACTGCTCTTGCTCTGGCCTGCTCTCGCTCTGGCTCTGGCCAGCCCTCGCCTTGGCTCTGGCCTGCTCTCTCCCTGGCTCCGGCCTGCTCTCGCTATGGCTTCAGCCTGTCCTCGCGCTGGCTCCGGCCTGCCCTTGATCTGGCAAAGGCCAGCCCTCGCCTTGGCTCTGGCCAGCTCCTGCTCTAGCTCCGGCCTGCTCTCGCCTTGGCTCCGGCCTGCTCTCGCCTTGGCTCCGGCCTACTCTCGCTCAGGCTCTGGCTTGCTTTTGCTCTGGCCTTGGCCGGATCCGGCCTGCTCTCGCTCTCACTCTGGTCTGCCCTCGCCCTGTAATGCTCTCGCGCTGGCTCTAGCCTGCTCTCGCCCTGGCTCCGGCCTGCACTCGTCCTGGCTCTGGCCTGCTCTCGCTCTGGCCTGCCCTCGTCTTGGCTCCAGCCTGCTCTCGCCCAGGCTCCAGCCTGCTCTCGCTCTGGCTTCGGCCTTCCCTCGCCCTGGCTCCGGCCTGCCCTAGTTCTGGCTCCGGCCAGCCCTCGCCCTGGCCAGCACCTGCTCTTGCTCCGGCCTGCCTTCGCCTTGGCTCCTGCCTGATCTCGCTCTGGCCTGCTCTCGCTCTGGCTCTGGTCTGCTCTCACTCTGGCCTGCCTTCGCCTTGGCTCCGGACTGCTCTCGCTCTGGCTCCGGCCTGCTCTCGCTCTGGCCTGCTCTTGCTCTGGCCTACCCTGGCTCTGCCTCTGGCCTGCCCTTGCCTTGGCTCCGGCCTGCTCTCGCTCTAGCTCCATACTGCCCTCACCCTGGCTCCACTATGCCATAGCTCGGGCTACGGCCTGCCTTGGCACCGTCCTCGCCTTGGCTCCGACTTGCTACACACAGTAAAATTTGGTGGAGGTTCCATCATGCTTTGGGGCTGTGTGGCCAATGCCGGCACCGGGAATCTTGTTAAAGTTGAGGGACGCATGGATTACAGCTCTCGCTGTGGCTCTGGCCTGCCTTCGTCTTGGCCAGAACGAGATTTGGCCAGAGCCAAGGCAAGCCCAGAGCCAGAGAGAAAGAAGGCCGGAGCCATGGCAAGGGAAGCCGGAACCAGGGCGAGAGCAGGCCAGAGCCAGGGCGAGAGCAGGCCGGAGCCAAGGCGAAAGCAGGGCGAGGGCAGGCCAGAGCCAGAGTCAGATCAGGCCGGAGACAAGGCGACGGCAGGCCAGAGCGAGGGCAGGCCAGAGCCAGAGCAAGAGCAGGCCGGACGGAGCCAAGCAAGGGCAGGCCAGAGCCAAAGCGAGAGCTGTCCGGAGCGAAGGCAAGGGCAGGCCAGAGCCAGAGCGGGAGGAAGCCGCAGCAAAGGCAGGGGCAGGCCAGAGCGAGAGCAGGCCAGAGGCAGAGCGAGTGTAGGCCGGAGCCAGGGCAAGGGCAGGCCGGAGCCAGGGCAAGGGTAGGCCGGAGCCAGAGCGAGAGAAGGCCGGAGCCAAGGCAAGGGCAGGCCGGAACCAGGGCAAGAGCAGGCCAGAGCCAGGGCGAGAGCAAAACTATACCTGGCCATCACTAAGATTTCATTATGACATCATCACTGATGACATCACAATACACCCTCACTACTTACACAAGTGTTTACAGCCCCGGTGTCATTGTTGTCAGTGATTAGCTAGAGATAGTGATAAACTGATCGCGCTTGGATTTGATTGAAATGTCTGGAGTTCCTCCAGACAATCTTCAGGTGTTGGCACTACTTCAGGGGATTCTTACCAACTATGCCCCTGACATTGTGCTACCACTACCCGATGGCGTCCTTAGCTTTACTTACCGGCTGGTTATGGAGCTTCCAGAGCCAGGGCGAGAGCAGGCCTGAGCCAGGGCGAGAGAAGGCCAGAGCCAGGGCAAGGGCAGGCCCGAGCCAGAGTCAGAGCAGTCCGGAGTCAAGGCGAGGGCAGGCAAGAGCCAGAGCGAGGGTAAGCCAAAGCGAGCTTGGGCAGGCTAGAGTCAGAGCGATAGCAGGCCGGAGCCAAGGCGAGAACATGCCGGAGCCAGGGAGAGGGCAGGCCAGAGCCAGAGAGAGGGCAGGCCGGAGACAAGGCGAGAGCAGGCCTGAGCCAAGGCGAGGGCAAGCCAGAGCGAGAGCAGGCCGGAGCCAGAGCGAGAGCAGGCCGGAGCCAAGGCGAGGGCAGGCCAGAGCCAGATCCAGAGCAGGCCGGAGCCAGAGCGAGAGCAGGCCAGAGCCAGAACGAGAGCAGACCGGAGAGCCAAGTCGAGGACAGGCCAGAGCGAGAGTAGGCCAGAGCCAAGGCAAGGGCAGGCCAGAGCCAGAATGAGAGAAGGCCGGAGTCAAGGTAAGGGCAGGCCAGAACCAGGGGGAGAACAGGCCGGAGCCAGGGCGAGGCCAGAGTGAGAGCAGGCCAGAGCCAGAGCGAGAGTAGGCCGGAGCCAGGGCGAGGGCAGGCCAAAGCCAAAAAGAGAGCAGGCCGGAGCCAGGGCGAGGGCAGGCCAGAGCCAGAGCGAGAGCAGGCCGGAGCCAAGGCAAGGGCAGGCCAGAGCCAGAGCGAGAGAAGGCCGGAGTCAAAGCAAGGGCAGGTCAGAACCAGGGGGAGAACAGGCCGGAGCCAGGGTGAGGCCAGAGCCAGAGCGAGAGCAGGCCAGAGCCAGAGTAGGCCGGAGCCAGGGCAAGGGTAGCCAGAGCCAAAAAGAGAGCAGGCCGGAGCCAGGGCGAGGGCAGTCTGGAGCTAGAGCGAGAGCAGGCCGGAGCTAAGACGAGAGCAGGGCCAGAGCCAAGGCGAGGGCAGGCCAGAGGCAGAGCCAGGGCAGGCCAGAGCGAGAGCAGGCCGGAGCCAAGGCGAGGGCAGGCCAGAGCCAGAGCGAGAGCAGGCCGGAGCCAGGGTGACGGCAGGTCAGAGCTAGAGCAAGAGCAGGCGGAGCCAGGGCGAGAGCAGGCCGGAGCCAAGGTGAGGGCTGGCTGGAGCCAGAGCAAGGGCAGGCCGGAGCCAGGGCGAGGGCAGGCCGGAGCCAGAGCAAGAGCAGGCCGGAGCCAAGGAGAGAGCAGGCCGGAGCCAAGGCGAGGGCAGGCCAGAGCCAGAGCGAGAGCAGGTCGGAGCCAAGGCGAGGGCAGGCCAGAGCCAGAGCGAGAGCAGGTCGGAGCCAAGGCGAGGGCAGGACAGAGCCAGAGACAGAGCAGGCCGGAGCTAGAGCAAGAGCAGGCGGAGCCAGGGCGAGAGCAGGCCGGAGCCAAGGTGAGGGCTGGCTGGAGCCAGATCAAGGGCAGGCCGGAGCCAGGGCGAGGGCAGGCCGGAGCCAGAGCGAGAGGAGGCCAGAGCCAGGGCGAGAGCAGGACGGAGCCAAGGCGAGGGCAGGCCAGAGCCAGATCCAGAGCAGGCCGGAGCCAGGGCGAGGGTAGGTCAGAGTCAGAGCGAGAGCAGGCTGGAGCCAAGGCGAGGGCACGACAGAGCCAGAGCGAGAGCAGGCCAGAGCCAGAACGAGAGCTGACCGTAGCCAGGTCGAGGGCAGGACAGAGCTAGAGGGAGAGTAGGCCAGAGCCAAGGGAAGGGCAGGCCAGAGCCAGAGCGAGAGAAGGCCGGAGTCAAAGCAAGGGCAGGCCGGAACCAGGGCGAGAACAGGCCGGAGCCAGGGAGAGGCCAGATTGAGAGCAGGCCAGAGCCAGAGCGAGAGTAGGCCGGAGCCAGGGCGAGGGCAGGCCAGAGCCAAAAAGAGAGCAGGCCGGAGCCAGGGCGAGGGCAGTCCGGAGCTAGAGCGAGAAAAGGCTGGAGCTAAGGCGAGAGCAGGGCCGGAGCCAAGGCGAGGGCAGGCCAGAGGCTGAGCCAGGGCAGGCCAGCGCCAGAGCGAGAGCAGGCCGGAGCCAAGGCGAGGGCAGGCCAGAGCCAGAGCAGGTCGGAGCCAAGGCGAGGGCAGGCCAGAGCCAGAGCAAGGGCAGGCCGCAGCCAGGACGAGGGCAGGCAGGAGCCAGAGCAAGAGCAGGCCGGAGCCAAGGCGAGAGCAGGCCGGAGCCAAGGCGAGGGCAGGCCAGAGCCAGATCCAGAGCAGGCCGGAGCAAGGGCGAGGGCAGGCCCAGAGCGAGAGCAGGCCGGAGCCAAGGCGAGGGCACGCCAGAGCCAGAGCGAGAGCAGGCCAGAGCCAGAACGAGAGCTGACCGGAGCCAGGTCGAGGGCAGGCCAGAGCTAGAGTGAGAGTAGGCCAGAGCCAAGGCAAGGGCAGGCCAGAGCCAGAGTGAGAGAAGGCCGGAGTCAAAGCAAGGGCAGGCCGGAACCAGGGCGAGAAAAGGCAGGAGCCAGGGCAAGGCCATAGCCAGAGCGAGAGCAGGCCAGAGCGAGAGTAGGCCGGAGCCAGAGCGAGAGCAGGCCAGAGCCAAAAAGAGAGCAGGCCGGAGCCAGGGCGAGGGCAGTCCGGAGCTAGAGCGAGAGCAGGCCGGAGCTAAGGCGAGAGGCAGGGCCGGAGCCAAGGCGAGGGCAGGCCAGAGGCAGAGCCAGGGCAGGCCAGAGGCAGAGCCAGGGCAGGCCAGCCCAGAGCGAGAACAGGCCGGAGCCAAGGCGACGGCAGGCCAGATCCAGAGCGAGAGCAGGTTGGAGCCAAGTCGAGGGCAGGCCAGAGCCAGAGCGAAAGCAGGCCAGAGCCAGAGCGAGAGCAGTCCGGAGCCAAGGAAAGGGAAGGCCACAGCCAGAGAGGTAGAGCAGGCTTGAGCCAGAGCGAGGGCAGGCCGGAGCCAAGGCGAAGGCAGGCCAGAACCAGAGCGAGAGCAGACCGGAGTCAAGAAGAGGGAAGGCTAGAGCAAGAGCAGGCCGGAGCCAGGGCGAGGGCAGGCCAGAACCAGAGAAAGAGCAGGCCGGAGCCAAGGTGAGGGCAGGCCAAAGCCAGAGCGAGAGCAGGCCGGAGCCAAGGCGAGGGCAGGCCAGAGACAGATCCAGAGCAGACCGGATGCATTATGTAAGGACTCTGCAGCATTATTTAAGTACTCTGCTGTGGTATTTAAGGACTCTGCTGCATTATTTAAGGACTTTGCTGCATTAATTAAGGACTCTGCTGCATTATTTAAAGACTGCAGCGGTATTTAAGGACTCTGCTGCTGCATTTAAGGACTCTGCTGCTGCATTTAAGGACTCTGCTGCTGCATTTAAGGACTCTGCTGCTGCATTTAAGGACTCTGCTGCTGCATTTAAGGACTCTGCTGCTGCATTTAAGGACTCTGCTGCTGCATTTAAGGACTCTGCTGCTGCATTTAAGGACTCTGCTGCTGCATTTAAGGACTCTGCTGCTGCATTTAAGGACTCTGCTGCTGCATTTAAGGACTCTGCTGCAGTATTTAAGGACTTTGCTGCATTATTTCAGGACTCTGCTGCGGTATTTAAGGGCTCCTCTGCATTATTTAAGGACTTTGCTTCATTATTTAAGGACTCTGCTGCAGTATTTAAGGGCTCTGCTGCATTATTTAAGGACTTTGCTGCATTATTTAAGGACCCTGCTGCGGTATTTAAGGACCAGGGCGAGGGCAGGCCAGAGTCAGAGCGAGAGCAGGCCGGACGGAGCCAAAGCGAGGACACGCCAGAGCCAGAGTGAGAGCAGGCCAGAGCGAGAGCAGGCCGGAGCCAGGGCGAGGGCAGGCCAGAGCCAGAGCGAGAGTAGGCCAAGGCAAGGGCAGGCCAGAGCCAGAGGGAGAGAAGGCCAGAGCCAAGGCAAGGGCAGGCCGGAACCAGGGCGAGAGGAGACCGGAGACAGGGCGAGGCCAGAGCGAGAGCAGGCCAGAGCCAAAGCGAGAGTAGGCCGGAGCCAGGGCCAGGGCAGGCCAGAGCCAGAGAGAGAGCAGGCCGGAGCCAGTGCGAGGGCAGGCCAGAGCCAGAGCGAGAGCAGGCCGGAGCCAGAGCGAGAGCAGGCCGGAGCCAGGGCAAGAGCAGGCCGGAGCCAGGGCAAGAGCAGGCCGGAGCCAAGGCGAGGGCAGGACAGAGCCAGAGTGAGAGAAGGCCAGAGCCAAGGCAAGGGCAGGCCAGAGCCAGGGCGAGAGCAGGCTGGAGCCAATGCGAGGGTAGGCCGGAGCCAGGGCGAGGGCATGCAGGAGCCAGAGCGAGAGCAGGCCGGAGCCAAGGCGAGAGCAGGCCGGAGCCAAGACGAGGGTAGGCCAGAGCCACGGCGAGGGCAGGTCAGAGTCAGAGCGAGAGCAGGCCGGAGCTAAGGCAAGGGCAGGCCAGAGCCAGAGAGAGAACAGGCCGGAGCCAAGGCATGGGCAGGACAGAGCCAGAGAGAGAGCAGGCCGGAGCCAGGGCGAGGGCAGGCCAGAGCCAGAGCAGATCGGAGGCAGAGCGAGAGCAGGTCGGAGGCAGGGCGAGAGCAGGCCGGAGCCAATGCGAGGGCTGGCCGGAGCTAGAGCAAGGGCAGGCCGTAGTCAGGGCAAGGGCAGGCCGTAGCCAGAGCGAGAGCAGGCCGGAGCCAAGGCGAGAGCAGGCCGGAGTCAAGGCGAGGGCAGGCCAGAGCCAAGGCAAGGGCAGGCCAGAGCCAGAGATAAAGAAGGCCAGAGCCAAGGCAAGGGCAGGCCGGAACCAGGGCGAGAGCAGGCCGGAGACAGGGCGAGGCCAGAGCCAGAGCGAGAGTAGGCCGGAGCCAGGGCAAGGGCAGGCCACAGCCAGAGAGAGAGCAGGCCGGAGCCAGGGCGAGGGCAGGCCAGAGACAGAGCGAGAGCAGTTCAGAGCCAGGGAGAGAGCAGGACGTAGCCAAGGCGAGGGTAGGCCGGAGCCCGAGCTGTGGCATAGTGGAGTCAAGTCGAGAGCAGGCCAGAGCCAGAGCGAGAGCAGGCCGAAGCAAAGGCAGGCCAAAGCCAGAGTGAGTGCAGGCCGGAGCCAAGGCAAAGGCAGGCCAGAGAGAGAGCAGGCTGGAGCCAAGGCGAGGGCAGGCTGGAGGCAGAGCGAGAGCAGGCCGGATCCAAGGCGACGGCAGGCCAAAACCAGAGCGAGAGAATGCCGGAGCAAGGGCGAGAGCAGGCCAGATCGAGAGCAGGCCAGAGACAGGGAGAGGGCAGGCCGGAGCCAGAGCGAGAGCAGGCCGGAGCCAGAGCGAGAGCAGGAAGGAGCCAGAGCGAGAGCAGGCCGGAGCCAGAGCGAGAGCAGGCTAGAGCCAAAACGAGTGCAGGCCAGATTCAGGGCGAGAGCAGGCCGAAGCCAAGGCAAGGGCAGGCCGGAGCCTGAGCGAGAGCAGGCCGGAGCCAGGGCGAGAGCAGGCCGGAGCCAGGGCGAGAGCAGGCCGGAGCCAGGGCGAGAGCAGGCCGGAGCCAGGGCGAGAGCAGGCCGGAGCCAGGGCGAGAGCAGGCTGGAGCCAGGGCGAGAGCAGGCCGGAGCAAAGGCGAGGGCAGGCCAGAGCCAGTGCGAGAGCAGGCCGGAGCCAGAGCGAGAGCAGGACAGAGCCAGAGCGAGAGCAGGACAGAGCCAGAGCGAGAGCAGGACAGAGCCAGAGCGAGAGCAGGACAGAGCCAGAGCGAGAGCAGGACAGAGCCAGAGCGAGAGCAGGACAGAGCCAGGGCAAAGGCAGGCCAGAGCCAAAGCGAGAGCAGGCCGGAGCCAGGATATTTGAAAGCAAGCAAACCTCTAATATGGGCCATAGAAGTATGTATAGATTTTCATTTCTATAACCTTTATGCCCATATTAGAGGTCTGATAAGTCCTAGGGGGTGACAGATTCCCTTTAATGCTTGTGTCGTGGTTGGCCTCTAGCCCGGTGTCTCATGTGTTGGGTTTGCGCACTCCGGGTCCTCCTGAAGGAGGAAGTAGGATTTCTCTTTTAATTTTGTGCTTTTGGCTTCTTGCCCAGTGATAGGGGCGGATCTCATCCTCTCAGGCCTAGCCCAACCCTAACCCTAGCCCTAACCCTAACCCCAACCCCAACCCTACCACAACCCTAAGCCTAGAGTTTATATTTTACGCCGTTTAGACAACTTTATTCTTCGAGTCAGTGCGATTACAGCGATACCAGAATCATATCGGGTTTTTATGATTGACAGCTGTCACACACTAAAAGACGCATTTTTTCATAAAAGACGGATTTTGGTAAGACCTTACCTGTAAAATCCTTTTCAGCGAGGGAAGGAAGGGAGACACAGTCATTACTAGTGGGTAGGCGGAGCCCACATAGGATAGAACACCTCAGATTAAAAAAGAGTGTTGTCCGGCCCCTCCAGCTTGGGCTCCTCCTACTCCAGCTCTCCAGTCCGTACACAAGCTAAGGAAGAGCAAATATCACCAGCGGAGCAACATAACCCCTTCTGAAGAACTTCAGAGAAAAAACAAGAGACAGGTTATGCATATAACAGAAAAACCACACAGTCCCAGGTACTACTCACTGGACCTGACCACTGCGATGAGCTGGCAATGCTGGAACAGAGCCTTAGCGCGCCGACCTCAGCCCAGATAATCGCTATCAGAGAAGGGTCACGCTGCATCTGAAAACACAACAACACACTTCTGCCATGGGAGGGAGCTGTGTCTCCCTTCCTTCCCTCGCTGAAAAGGATTTTACAGGTAAGGTCTTACCAAAATCCGTCTTTCAGCAGCAGATGGAAGGAAGGGAGACACAGTCATTACTAGTGGGACGTCCCAAAGCAGTCCAAAAATTAAGGGTGGGAAAAAACCAACAGAGGCAGAATCCCAACAACCTAGAAAAAAGCGCAACTAGCGCTAAATACAAGTTAACGATAACTTAAACTACAGCTGCCTGCAGGACCCTACGTCCTAAGGCTGCATCAGCGGAAGCACTGACGTCCACCTTATAAAACTTTGTAAAAGTGTGGACGGAGCGCCAGGTAGCCGCCCGGCAGAGTTGAGCTGCCGAGGCCCCTTGATGAAAAGCCCACGACGAACCCACAGCTCTCGTGGAGTGAGCTCGAATCTTAATTGGACAAGATTCGCCCTCGAGTCGGTAAGCCTCTAAAATGGCCGACCGAATCCATCGAGCTATAGTGTCCTTGGAAGCTCGTTGACCACGCCGACGACCTGCTGGAATCACAAACAGAGAGTCCGATTTCCGAAAACCTTGAGTAATAGACAAATAGAACTTCAAAGCCCGCACTAAATCCAATGAGTGCAAGGCCCGTTCCTTCGCATTCCTCGGTTCCGGACAGAGCGAGGGCAACACAATATCCTGGTTAACATGAAATTGTGACACCACCTTAGGTAGAAAGTCGCCCCGTGTGCGAAGCACCACGCGATCCGGGAGAAACTGCAGAAAAGGAGGCGAGCAAGAAAGAGCCGCCAGTTCAGAAACCCTTCTCAAAGAGGTGACTGCCACTAAAAAGGCAACCTTCCAAGAAAGCAAAGAAAGGCTAACGGAGTCCATAGGCTCAAAAGGCCCATGTTGAAGAGCCTCCAAGACCAGATTGAGCCGCCAAGGGGACACAAGCGCCTTCCGCGGCGGAAACTGACGGGTTACCCCGCGAAAAAAGGAACGAACGTCCCTACGCGAGGCGATAGCCTTCCGAAACAGCAAGGACAAAGCAGAAACCTGACCCCTCAGAGTGCTAACTGCCAAACCCTTGTCCAGGCCATACTGCAAAAAGGCCAACAAATTGGGAATGGAAAAAATCCTCGGGTTCCTTGAAGAACCCGAACACCTTGAAAGGAAGGCCTCCCAAGTCTTGTGATAGATCCTAGTAGTGGCAGGACCCCTGGCAGCTCGCAGAGTGGCAATGACTTCGGCTGAAAAACCTTGACGAGTCAAGATTTCGGTCTCAAGAGCCACGCCGTCAAACGCAGAGACTTCAGGTCCGGATGACGAACGGGCCCTTGGGTTAACAGGTCCGGGAGAGGAAGTGGAGGCGCAGCCAGAAGCGACACCAGCGTCGAGAACCACGTCCTCCTTGGCCAGTCTGGGGCTACTAACATAGCCGGGACTCTTTCCAGTCTGATCCGACGCAACACCAGAGGAAGTAAGGATATCGGCGGGAACACATAGATTAGCTCGAATTGGTCCCACGGAGCCACCAGAGCATCCACCGCCACAGCCTTCGGGTCCTTGTACCTGGACATGAACGTCGGTAACTTGGTGTTGAACCTTGATGCCATCAAATCCACTTGAGGAGTTCCCCAACGGGAGCACAGCTGTGCAAAAATTTCTGGGTGAAGACTCCATTCTCCGGGATCCACCTTCTCGCGACTGAGGAAGTCCGCCGTGATATTCTGAACTCCCGGAATGTGAATCGCAGAGATGGCTGGCACCTTGGCCTCGGCCCATACCAGGATCCGAGACACTTCCATCATGAGCCTGGAGCTCCTCGTTCCACCTTGATGGTTGATATACGCGACCGCCGTCGCGTTGTCTGTCTGCACTCGGACTGGCAGACCGTTTAAAGGGACCGTTCAGTGTTGGAGGCAAAGGAAAATCGCCCTCAATTCCAGGATGTTGATCGGCAGGACAGACTCTTCCGACGACCATACTCCCTGAATCCAGAGATCGTTCCAGACACCCCCCCAGCCTGACAGGCTGGCATCGGTGGTTATGACCGACCACCTCGGAAGGAGAAAGGACTTCCCCAGGGATAACGCTTCCGGACGTAACCACCATTCTAGAGACTCTCGCACCCTGTGGGAGATGATGACACTGCGATCCAGCGAAGCCTGTGATCGATCCCAACGGTTCAGAATGAGCATTTGGAGAGTCCTGGAATGAAATTGGGCAAACGGAAGTGCCTCCATTGACGCCACCATCAAACCCAAAAGGCGCATACACCTTCGAAGGGACATTGCTGTCGAAGACTTCATAACCTGTACATGTCGAAGAAGACTTGCTTGCTTGTCTGGAGGCAGGGACACCACTGCTCGTACCGTGTCGAAATGCATCCCCAAAAACAGGATTGACTGCGACGGTTCCAGAGACGACTTCTTCCAATTGACCAGCCACCCGAAGTCCTCCAGGAGCTGAAGGAATAGATTGCGAGCCGTCACCGCCTCCTCCTTTGAGGACGCCACAATCAAAAGGTCGTCCAGGTAGGGAAGAAACGTAACCCCCTGTCTTCGAAGGATCGCCATGAGAGGTGGCAGAATTTTTGTAAAAACTCTGGGCGCCGAGGCCAACCCGAATGGTAGGGCCACAAACTGGAAATGGTCCTGACCTATGGCAAAACGAAGGAAGCGTTGGTGGGCCCTTCCGACGGGAACATGCAAATAAGCGTCGCGAATGTCGATTGACACCAAAAAGTCGTTCTGTGACAGGGCCGCCACAACCGAGCGAAGCGACTCCATGCGGAATTTCCGGGTGCGGACATGCCGATTCAATCTTTTGAGATCCAGAATGGGGCGAAATTTGTCCTCCTTTTTGGGGACCACAAAGAGGTTTGAATAAAACCCTCTTCCCCGGTCCTCCGGCGGAACCGGTACCACCACACCCTTCAGCAGAAGGGAAACGACCTCCTGCCGTAGAGCGGCAACTAGCTCGGGCTCTGACGGAATGCGAGATCGGCAAAACCTGTCCGGGGGTCGAGAAAGAAACTCTATGAAGTAGCCTGCTGACACAACCCGCGTCACCCAGGCGTCCGAAACGCGGGACGCCCAAGTCGATTCGAATAGGAGCAGGCGACCCCCCACTCAAGAGCCCTCCAGTGAAAACCTGGCGTCAGTCCGCCTTAGCGGGCTTTTTGTCAGCTTCCCGCTTGTCTTGACGGAAGCTCTGTTTTCAGGGAGTGCGGGATTTCTGAGAAGCCTTTTTTCCTGAAAAAGAGGGACGACCCGATCCCCAAGAGGGCTGACCGGACCGTCCCCTGGACCGAAAGGGGCCGCCGACTACTACCGGCACTAGGCCTGCCCGACGCAGAAGCCACAGTTCTTCGCTGTGGTAAGGCCGCTTCTTTTGCCTTTGCCTTGACAATCAGCTCCGTGAGGTCAGATCCAAATAACTGACCACCCTTGTAAGCTAAAGATAGCAAACCTTGCTTGGAAACCGCGTCCCCGGTCCACTGTCTGAGCCACAGTGCTCTTCTGACTGTGACCGCCGAGGATTGCGCCCTGGACAGTAGTGACGCGGTATCCAAACCTGCATCACTGCCATATCGGGCCGCATCCTCCAACAACTTGAAAAACCCATCCACCTCGGATAGCGGGGATCCATCCTGCCACGCCGTCCGTAGACGGTCCAACCAGCTTAGGGAAGCTTTACAAGCACACATGGATCCTAGCACCGCTCTGAATCCATGACCCGCGGCCTCGTAGATGGATTTCGCCGCCATTCTGTCCAGCGGATCCTGCGGACTCGCCTTCCTTTTAACAGGCAGTAATGAGGATTTGCTAAGCTGGGATAAAGGGACACTTCAGGAGAAGGAATCCAATTATCAATCAACTCCGTGGAACACGGATACAGTGTCAAAAAACCGTGTCCCCTGAAAACGTTTATCTGGACACAGGCGTTCCTTCTCCACTGCCCCATTAAGCTCATCCAGAGATGGTAATGCCAAGCGCGACCTATGCGACTCCTGAAACATCCGGGCCGACTTACCAGGACGTCTAGTTACCTCCTCCGGAAACTGTAACGCCTCCCTCATGGCTCCAATAAAAGCCTCTGCACGGCCCAAAAAAGAGGCAGAGTGCCCCTGCCGATCCTCCTTATCCGAATCGGACATCTCCCCATCTGAGCTTGAAGGGGAACCCTCCATAACAGAGATCTCCGAGTCGCTGCGCGGGGAGGGCAGTACCGGCCTGTGGCGCTTCCTGCCATGAGAGGATCTAGCTGACACCCAATAACCTAGAAGGTCAGACAGGCCATCAATAGAACGAGTGAGGGCCTCCATTTTGACCACTGCCCCATCACCGAAACCCCCGACCGCTGCGCTTGACGCCGTCGAGGACTCCTGCGTGTCAGACACGCGAGACTGATCCTGTAGCGGACCTGGGATCTGACATGCCCTCACACAGTATATGGCAGGTTAAACCTGTCAGTAAGTAGGACAGTGTGGTTTCTTAAAAGAAAGCTGAAGGGTTAAAGTTCTTAAATAGAGAGCTACCCCAGCTGACCCCCAATTAAGGGATAACCGCCTAATAAGGGGTTAATGTCGCAGACTCCCCACAACCTCTGTGAAATGAAAAGGATGTGCGAGCCCCAGACAAAAAAAAGGAACCTCTATATGAGGTAATAGCTGCAGGACAGCACAGTCTGCCACCTTATTGTGCCTCAGAAAGGTGCCCTGCGCTGAGGGGGTGAGGGGTTAAGCTTCTGCCCTGACAGGCAGAAGCGACTCACCCAGCTGGCCGCGGTGCAGTGTTCCTTCGGTCTGTCGGGAGGAGAGGAGAGTGAGGAGCCCGATGGAAGCCGTTCAGTAATGGCCGCCGCGCTGTGAGGAGACAGAAGCCGGAAGAGGAGGGGCAGGAGAAAACGCGCGCTCAGAGCGCTTCCTGCCCGCGAAAGACCGGGAAGGCGCGAAGCCACGCCCCCGCCGGCTTCAAAAAAAGCGCGCGCGACTCCTCCGCTCTCCGCTCCTGCCCCGCTTCCATGTCCTGCAGGCATCCACCTGCGGACAAAAAAACACAAGTCACCACCTGAATACATGTAGCAGCGGCTGCCGCAGCAGCCGCTGAAGCAATCAAAACACATTAACATGCTGAGTACTCACCCAGCTGAGCGCCACAGGGACCCCCAGGGATTTGTGGCGCTGTGCCCAAGCTTCCCCCCAGGGCGGAGAACGCAGTGACCCCAGATGCGCGGTTTGCGTCCCCGCCAGGGAAGCATCCCTCATCCCCCGGGGCCGGCAGGGTTCTGCAGGGACCTCTCTCAAAGGGTAATGCAGATCCGCCAAGGGAGGGGTGGAGGTCCAGCAGCGCTGAGACCCCTGAGACCTCAAGACCACGGGGGTCCAAGTCTCTGTCCGATAAAAATAAAAAAATTTTCTGAGGAGCTGCTTCCAGCAGCGACCATCCTCTGTGACCTCAAATTTTAGACTGGAGAGCTGGAGTAGGAGGAGCCCAAGCTGGAGGGGCCGGACAACACTCTTTTTTAATCTGAGGTGTTCTATCCTATGTGGGCTCCGCCTACCCACTAGTAATGACTGTGTCTCCCTTCCTTCCATCTGCTGCTGAAATCTAGTTTTTGCATCGCCATATTTTTAGAGCTATAATTTTTCCATATTTTGGCCGACAGAGTCATGTGACGTCTTGTTTTTTGCGGGATGAGTTGATGTTTTTATTGGTGCCATTTTCAGGCACGTGACATATTTTGATCGCTCTCTATTCCGATTAATGGGAGGCAGAATAAACAAAAACCAACAATTCAGGAATTGTTTTTTGTTTGATGCTGTTCCGCGTGTGGTAAAATTGATAAGGCAGCTTTATTCTTCGGGTCAGTAATTTTACAGTGGTACCACATTTATATCGATTTTCTATATTTTGGCGCTTTTACACAATAAAAGCTATTTTATAGAAAAAATAATTTTTTTGCATCGCTTTATTCTGAGAGCTATAACTTTTTTATTTTTAGGCTGATGGAGCTGTATGGCGGCTTGTTTTTTGTGGGACAAGGTGACGTTTTCAGTGGTATCATTATTATTTATATTCGTCTTTTTGATCGCGTGTTATTCCATTTTTTGTTTGGCGGTATGATGATAAAGCATTATTTTTTGCTTTATTTTTTATTTATTTTTTTTACCATGTTCACTGAAGGGGCTAACTAGTGGGACAGTTTTATAGGTCAGGTCATTCCGGACGCGGCGATACCAAATATGTGTACTTTTATTGTTTTTTTTTTCATAATAATATTTATTGATGGGTACATTATATTTTTATTTTTGGTGGATTTTTTTTTTCTTCACTTTCTGACACTTTTTTTACTTTTATTCTTTGTCCCACTATGGGACTTTCACTTTTTTTATTCTGATCGCCTGTATAGCATAGGGATGGAGCACCAGTCCTGTGCTATACAGGCTGTCAGCGATGCAAATGCAGAATATACTTTGGTCATGCACTGCGCATGCCAAAATATCTTACTGCTGTCTGGTGACCCAGATGTTGTCATGACGACATCGGGTCGTCATGGCAACATCCAGGAAGCCGCGGCAGACATCGCTGGACGCCGGCAGGAGAGGTGAGTATCCCGATCACCTCCCCTTGCCCCCGCAATGCTGCGATCGACTCAGCTGCGACAATCGGCTGACACCCTGCGGCGATCACGCCCGCACAGCCTGTGTGCGGGCGCGATCACAAAGACGTACTAATACGTATCAGGCTCTTAAGTCCCATGGCGCAGATACGTATTAGTACGTCTTGAGCTTTAAAGGGGTTAAACTACAACTCCAATGTCAGCCCCTAATTCAATAGGAACCAAAGATCTGAGAACAGAGAATGATAATAAAATAATTTGTCCACATAAATGGCAAAACTACCCAAAAATGGAGCCCCATAAAGATGTCCCAACTTGACCTCCCCCACCCACCTATCGTCAGCAATTTCTCATTTAGAAAAGGGGTTGTCCTGAAAATGTCTTATTACAGAGTGTTCCCGGCAATCCATGATAAATCCGGTGGATACATTATAAGTATACCAAAGCTTAAAAGTAAAGAGCTACTTACCTGGACTCGTCCTCTTCCAGCTGTCAGGTTATAGTGACACAAGATGGCAGCAGTGTAGAAATTTATACATTCTATTCCAATTGTGATGTCTATGATGTCATGTGCCTTGTGATGTCATAATAGCTATCACTGTCATTTCAAATTTACAACGGCAAGAAAAAGTTGATTTCATGGTTTAAGAAAAAATATGGTGGGTAATTGCAGCCTGTGATTATTTTACATATTGTTATTAATATTTGTCATGTCCTTCACTGCTGCCTCCTGCACTGCTTTTTATATACTGTTTATTTTAATAATGGACAATTCACAAGCCCTGCATGTAGAATATATAGTTAATGGCCTCTGTTGAATGACTAGATGCCTATTAGAGCAATAAGATATACTCTATGTCTACAATCTTTTGGCTGAGTCTAAGGGCTCATACTCATCTGCGTTTAAATCACACGAGTGCAATCTGATAAAAAAAATTGGATTGCACTCTGACTCCTGTTATTGAATGATTATGTGTTCATCTGTGATTTTTTTTTTCCCAGCTCGGATCGAACTGAGAAAAAAAAAATCACAGCATGCTGCAAGTGGCTGCATATATCAGACGAGACTCGCCAATGCAAGTCAATGTGTGCGAGAAGAAAAAAGCACAGCAAACAACCATGCTTATGCCATCCATATAGCGTCCATATAATACGCATCTATGTAACACCTTTCAGTGACTGTGGCGGCATCTCAGCACACAAATCCTGTATCTCAGATCTTTGTCTGGCCTTGTCTTCTGTGTTTTGGCCATCATGCCAACAAGACAAGGGTGATTGGGGCAAGAGACATGCTGGTGAGAGGGTTGTTGGCTGCTGTGATGCTGGTAATGGAGGTGGCTGCCAAGATGCTGGCACTGAAGGTGGCTGCCGTGATGGTGCCACTGTAGTTGGTGGTGGTTGCTGTGATGCTGTGACTGGAGGTTGTGGTGATGGCTGCTGTGATGCTGGTACTGGAGGTGGTGGTGATTGCCGTGATGCTGGCACTGGAGGTGGTGGCTGCCGTGATGGTGGGTCTGCTGAGTGCCCTTCTTGGGGGGTCTAATGACCGGGTTTTGTTGTCCTCAGAAAGTTGCCACCTTTCAAGGAATTAAAAGATGGCCATCGGTGAATTTGGTGGCGCAGCGGCAGACAAAACAATTTGGAGGGCAGCCCTGGTCTGCAGCCTCAATAAAAAGGGAACGTGCCTGAAATAACGGGCCAGGCTTAGACAAAAACTCTCATCATCATCACTCACAGGTATTCCCATGTCACGTACGCCAGTGATGGGGGGGCGGTAGCGATGCTGGCTTATTGGTGCATGACGAGAGGTGTCGAGGGGCTGTGGTGTACTGGTGCTCTCCGCAGGCTCTTCTTCTTTCTGGCCCCCAGCTCCGGTCTCCATTTCAGATTCCTCTCTGGCTTCCAGCACCTCCAGGCTACAGGTATTTCCCTTTTTGGTCCAGTCAGATCTGTAAGGTCAGGGATGACAGAGAAAAAAGCATTTTTAATATGCAAAATAATAATCAAACCATTACAACAAATAAAACTGAAAAAGATAGCCACTTACGGGTGAAAATCTAGGACTAGGGTCAAAAACTGGAGCCGGTCACAATATAGGTATGGCCTTTCTTTTTAAGAGCCACATCACCACTCTTCCTACCCTGTTGTCGCTCGCGGCGGCACTGGTCCCGGCAACTGCTCCATAATCTTGTCACTATACCCACTGGAAAGAAAAGTGGAAGAGATTATATACAATTTTTATAGGTAAAGGATGCTGTATGTAATAACATGTATAGTGTGTATTCTAATATCACTGCTAGCAGGGGCTGGCTGGCAAATTTTAGCCTGGGGGCAAGCACACAGCAGTGGTCCATGAGTAGCGGCCCATCCTTAAAGGTCGTTTTCCCACAAACAATAGTATATTTTAATCAATAGGTCTTGGAGTAATAATAATTTCCACAATTGGATGTGATATAATAATGTTCCTGTGCTGAGATAATCTTATAAATGTGCCCCTGCTGTGTACTGTGTAATGGCTGTGTCTGACCGTGCAGGAACATGGTCTGATCATACCACATCTCCTGGGCAGGGGGGGAGAAAAAGAGGATACAGGCAGGATAGCAGGGGATCACAGAGGATTCTTTTTGTGAGTGAAACATTTCAATGCCTGTTTTTAAACAATATTTTAGCTCAAAGAAAGACTCAACTGTGATCCCCTGCTGTAATGTATATATACTCTCTTTATATATAGATGATTAGCGTGCACACAGTCTGAAGGTCAAGGTGCAGGTACACGGGATGTGGAATCCCCAGAATCGGCGTAGATTAAATCACCGCACATTCTAGTTTCATGACGCAAACTAAAGTCTATTTGAAGACATGCAATAAGACACATTTAAGGTGCAGGGAATAATGCAACAGGAAATGAACGTTTTGACCCATCGTTTTTATCTTGAAACTAGAGTGTGCAGTGATTTAATCGATGCTGTATACTCTTTTGCTTCCCCCCCCTGCCCAGTAGCTGTGGTATGATCAGAGCATGTTCCTGCACAGTCAGACATAGCCATTACACAGTACACAGCAGGGGCACATTTATAACATTATCTCAGCACAGGGACATTTTATTTAAACACATCCAATTGTGGAAGTTATTATTATTCCAAGATCTATTGATTAAAATATACTTTTGTTCGCAGAAAACCCCTTCAACATGTTTATTACCAGCTGCTTCATAGGCTATATTCACACAAACGTATTGTCTAAGTGCTGCCCGTGGAGAAAAATGACAGCACTTGGTCCAGTTCAGGTGAGCATTTAAAACTGGTAATACATAAGCATAATATGTACAATGTCTGACCACTACAACACGGATTTAGGTTGTTAGAGGTGTAATGCAAGTAATCCAAGGTACGCTGTGCTTTTCTACACTCCTAAACAGAGTAAGGCTAAGTGCCCACAATGCAGAAATGCTGAGAATTTTTCCAGAGCGTTTCTGCATCTCCCTGGCAGAAAAAACGCATGCGGATTCTATGAGTTTTCCTGCCAGGGACAAGCAGAAGTGAAGCGCTCTTCACATGCATTTCCGCATGCGGGTTGTCAAGAGCTTTGCAAGAGATTTTAGCATCACTTGGAAAGTGCTTGACAACTTGGTCACACTATATAAATCCATGCAACCGGTATGGATTTATATAGTGTGACCGTAAAAGAATGGTAAAAAAGAAATATTATACTTACCTTCTGACGGCCCCTGGTCTCCTTATCCGATGCGTCCGGTCTTCCCGGTGTCTTGCGGTTGTGTAAAAGGACCTGCCATTACGTCATTTAGTCATGTGACGGGTCAAGCGACCACCGACGTCAGCAGTCACGTGACCTGTCACATGACTAAATGACGTCATGGCAGGTCCTTTTAGACCATCATGAGCTGCCAGGAAGCCAGGACGCATCGCTATGGAGACCGGGGGCCATCAGAAGGTAAGTATAATGTATATTTTTTATTTTAATTCTTTTTTTTTTACAGGTACTATGGTACCCGGGTCTGGAGGAGAGTCTCTTCTTCTCCAAATCCGGGTACCATCCACACATTGAATCGCTAAATATCCGCATGTGCACATGTAGTCATGCGGATATTATGCAATTCAATGCAAGTCAATGGCGGCAAAAACGCTGCGATTACACAAAATAATTGGTAGTGCGGAGTATTTTTCCGCATTGATAATCCGCAGCGGAAATTTCCGCAGCATGTGCACAGCAGATGCGGATTATCATTCGGGAACATAGCAGACCTTCTACCAAGCGTTTTTAAGCGTTTCTGCAGCGGAATTGCCGTTGCGGAAACGCTTAAAAAACGCATAGTGGGCACACAGCCTAAAGGTGGCCACACATAAGCACAGGTCTGCCAGATAGATACCTAGGAATTATTATTTTGTGTATTATTTCCTACATACTTGATCGAGCAAGTCATCAATGTAAAAGTCAGCTCCACATTATAGTATATGATGTACGAGTCACTAATTATCATGTGTGTCCCATCTGATGTCTGTGCACACAGTGAACATATTATACCACATACAATACAATATACATAGGAGAATATATGACTGATATATAGAGATGAGCAACTTCATTTGCAGGACCCTGATCCAATGGTCAGATGAATATTCAGTGGCTGCTGGATAGGAGCCCTGACAGCCTCCTACCTGACACCATTCTCTTTCTCTTCCTTTGATTTGTAGCCAGGCACAAGGTCATGTATGTGTCACGCCAAAAAGATGACATCATGCAAAGACTATAATCAAAAGAGGAGTCAGAGATGCCGGCAGGCGGGAGGAGGCTCGCGGGGCTCTGGTCTGGTGGCCACAGACTACTGACGGGACTGTTTGACCAGTGTCCTGCGAATCAATTCGCTCATCTGTACTGGAATAAGATATATTATGACTACATACATCAGATATTACATACAGAATAGCATGTGACAGTTATATACCACACTATGAGCACAGACATCAGATATTACACCAGTGACATATTATCCTCTGTATAACATTGGATGCCTGTATCAAAGACCATCACATCCAGTATACAGCATAATATGTGATGGTAAGCGATATACTGGGATACAGACATCACATATTCATACCTCTCAACTTTTGAAGAACAGAAAGGGGGACAGAAAGAGGCTATGCGCGGCAAATTTTGGCCTCGCCCCTGGTCACACCCCAATCCACGCCCATTTACCATTATCTTTCTCGCCCGGCAGGAGGAGTTGTCAGAGGGGCGCTGGTAGTGAGGGAAATTCAGCAGACGGCCGAGACTGCAAGGCGCAGACCCAAATCCAGGACTGTCCACTGTATCCAGGGCAGCTGGGACTAGAGATGAGCAGATGGATTCCGGGGCCTCCAGTCGGGCGTCCAGGTCAGTGCTACCCGGCGGCTGGACTGGAGGCCATGAGTCTCTTATCTTCCGGGGCAGTGCGGCCTCATCTGTGAGTCCTGCTCATCTCTTGTTGGGACCTGAGGATTATTTTTTGTTCCCTCATTCACAGTCGGAGCCGCCAGAACTTTCTCATCTTTATGTAGATTCATTATACGACATCTGGCTTTCTTGTGGTGGCTCTTACTGTATATTGGGGGCTATGCGAGGGCTCATACTGTAGGTAGGGGTGGTGTGTGCTAATACTGTATGTACGGGGTTGTGTGGGGGCTCATACTGTATATAGGGGGATGTCAGCATACTTAAATCTGCTCAATATTAAGTGATAATATAAATATACAAAAAAATATAATTAATAAGTTAATATTAATATTGAGCTGAATTAATTTGAACCTATTGGTTCGGACTCCACAACAGTCACGGTCTCTCATGTGGCCCCTTGGGAAAATTAATCTCCCACCCCTGCCTATTTCAAAGCGCTATGTTGAAAATCACACAGACATCATACACACAGCGGGCACAACCATCACACAGACATCATACACACAGCGGGCACAACCATCACACAGACATCATACACACAGCGGGCACAACCATCACACAGACATCATACACACAGCGGGCACAACCATCACACAGACATCATACACACAGCGGGCACAACCATCACACGGACATCATACACACAGCGGGCACAACCATCACACGGACATCATACACACAGCGGGCACAACCATCACACAGACATCATACACACAGCGGGCACAACCATCACACGGACATCATACACACAGCGGGCACAACCATCACACGGACATCATACACACAGCGGGCACAACCATCACACGGACATCATACACACAGCGGGCACAACCATCACACAGACATCATACACACAGCGGGCACAACCATCACACAGACATCATACACACAGCGGGCACAACCATCACACAGACATCACACACACAGCGGGCACAACCATCACACAGACATTATACACACAGCGGGCACAACCATCACACGGACATCATACACACAGCGGGCACAACCATCACACAGACATCATACACACAGCGGGCACAACCATCACAAGGACATCATACACACAGCAGGCACAACCATCACACAGACATCATACACACAGCTGCACAACCATCACACGGACATCATACACACAGCGGGCACAACCATCACACAGACATCATACACACAGCGGGCACAACCATCACACGGACATCATACACACAGCGGGCACAACCATCACACGGACATCATACACACAGCGGGCACAACCATCACACGGACATCATACACACAGCGGGCACAACCATCACACAGACATCATACACACAGCGGGCACAACCATCACACAGACATCATACACACAGCGGGCACAACCATCACACAGACATCACACACACAGCGGGCACAACCATCACACGGACATCATACACACAGCGGGCACAACCATCACACGGACATCATACACACAGCGGGCACAACCATCACACAGACATCATACACACAGCGGGCACAACCATCACAAGGACATCATACACACAGCAGGCACAACCATCACACAGACATCATACACACAGCTGCACAACCATCACACGGACATCATACACACAGCGGGCACAACCATCACACAGACATCATACACACAGCGGGCACAACCATCACAAGGACATCATACACACAGCGGGCACAACCATCACAAGGACATCATACACACAGCAGGCACAACCATCACACAGACATCTTACACACAGCGGGCACAACCATCACACAGACATCATACACACAGCGGGCACAACCATCACACGGACATCATACACACAGCGGGCACAACCATCACAAGGACATCATACACACAGCGGGCACAACCATCACACAGACATCATACACACAGCGGGCACAACCATCACACAGACATCATACACACAGCGGGCACAACCATCACAAGGACATCATACACACAGCGGGCACCACCATCACACAGACATCATACACACAGCGGGCACAACCATCACACAGACATCATACACACAGCATGCACAACCATCACACAGACATCATACACACAGCGGGCACAAGCTTCACACAGACATCATACACACAGCGGGCACAACCATCACAAGAACATCATACACACAGCGGGCACAACCATCACAAGGACATCATACACACAGCGGGCACAACCATCACACAGACATCATACACACAGCGGGCACAACCATCACACACACATCATACACACAGCGGGCACAACCATCACACGGACATCATACACACAGCGGGCACAACCATCACACAGACATCATACACACAGCGGGCACAACCATCACACAGACATCATACACACAGCATGCACAACCATCACACGGACATCATACACACAGCAGGCACAACCATCACACGGACATCATACACACAGCGGGCACAACCATCACACAGACATCATACACACAGCATGCACAACCATCACACAGACATCATACACACAGCGGGCACAAGCTTCACACAGACATCACACACACAGCGGGCACAACCATCACACAGACATCACACACACAGCGGGCACAACCATCACACAGACATCACACACACAGCGGGCACAACCATCACACAGACATCACACACACAGCGGGCACAACCATCACACACACAGCGGGCACAACCATCACACAGACATCACACACACACAGCGGGCACAACCATCACACACACAGCGGGCACAACCATCACACAGACATCATACACACAGCAGGCACAACCATCACACAGACATCACACACACAGCGGGCACAACCATCACACAGACATCACACACACAGCGGGCACAACCATCACACAGACATCACACACACAGCGGGCACAACCATCACACACACAGCGGGCACAACCATCACACAGACATCATACACACAGCGGGCACAACCATCACACAGACATCACACACACAGCGGGCACAACCATCACACAGACATCACACACACAGCGGACACAACCATCACACAGACATCACACACAGAGCGAGCACAACCATCACACAGACATCACACACACAGCGGGCACAACCATCACACGGACATCACACACAGCATGCACAACCATCACACGGACATCATACACACAGCGGGCACAACCATCACACGGACATCATACACACAGCGGGCACAACCATCACACAGACATCATACACACAGCGGGCACAACCATCACACAGACATCATACACACAGCATGCACAACCATCACACGGACATCATACACACAGCATGCACAACCATCACACAGACATCATACACACAGCGGGCACAACCATCACACAGACATCATACACACAGCGGGCACAACCTTCACACAGACATCACACACACAGCGGGCACAACCATCACACAGACATCACACACACAGCGGGCACAACCATCACACAGACATCATACACACAGCGGGCACAACCATCACACAGACATCACACACACAGCGGGCACAACCATCACACAGACATCACACACACAGCGGGTACAACCATCACACACACAGCGGGCACAACCATCACACAGACATCACACACACAGCGGGCACAACCATCACACACACATCATACACACAGCGGGCACAACCATCACACAGACATCACACACACAGCGGGCACAACCATCACACAGACATCACACACACAGCGGGCACAACCATCACACACACAGCGGGCACAACCATCACACAGACATCACACACACAGCGGACACAACCATCACACAGACATCACACACAGAGCGAGCACAACCATCACACAGACATCACACGGACATCACACACACAGCGGGCACAACCATCACACGGACATCACACACACAGCGGGCACAACCATCACACGGACATCATACACACAGCGGGCACAACCATCACACGGACATCATACACACAGCGGGCACAACCATCACACAGACATCATACACACAGCGGGCACAACCATCACACAGACATCATACACACAGCGGGCACAACCATCACACAGACATCATACGCACAGCGGGCACAACCATCACACAGACATCATACACACAGCGGGCACAACCATCACACAGACATCATACACACAGCGGGCACAACCATCACACAGACATCATATACAAAGCGGGCACAACCATCACACGGACATCATACACACAGCGGGCACAACCATCACACGGACATCATACACACAGCGGGCACAACCATCACACGGACATCATACACACAGCGAGCACAACCATCACACGGACATCATACACAAAGCGGGCACAACCATCACACAGACATCATACACACAGAGGGCACAACCATCACACAGACATCATACACACAGCGGGCACAACCTTCACACAGACATCATACACACAGCGGGCACAACCATCACACATACATCATACACACAGCGGGCACAACCATCACACAGACATCATACACACAGCGGGGCACAACCATCACACACACAGCGGGCACAACCATCACACATACATCATACACACAGCGGGCACAACCATCACACAGACATCACACACACAGAGGGCACAACCATCACACAGACATCATACACACAGCGGGCACAACCATCACACAGACATCATACACACAGCGGGGCACAACCATCACACACACAGCGGGCACAACCATCACACATACATCATACACACAGCGGGCACAACCATCACACAGACATCATACACACAGCGGGCACAACCATCACACAGACATCATACACACAGCGGGGCACAACCATCACACACACAGCGGGCACAACCATCACACATACATCATACACACAGCGGGTACAACCATCACACAGACATCATACACACAGCGGGCACAACCATCACACAGACATCATACACACAGCGGGCACAACCATCACACGGACATCATACGCACAGCGGGCACAACATGACATGTATATAGTCCCTTCTTCTCCATCATGTCTCCAGTGGCAGTGGTGGGGCCTGGTGTTTGCAATCAGCAGCAGAGTATGGGCTGTACGCAGGAGAGCTGTCAGCCCTGCAGTGTCCCTAAATCCCCTTCCCATCCCCCCTAGTCCCGACTGCAGAGCTGCTGGTGACATTGCATGAGCCCCCTCCCATCCTGTAAGAACAGCAGCCACAGATGGGAGAGGCTGCGGGTCTCCCCCTCACCTCAGGACCGCACCTTGTTGTCATGTCCTCCGCAGACTTGGCCCCGCCCCCTGACCCCTCACCTCCTCATGCTGCGCGGTCTCTGCACAGTAGAATTCCTCTGCCCTGATGCCGGGGAGGAGCAGAGAGCGGGAGGCGGAGCTACAAGGGGTCACACACAGCATGGAAAGCCTGCGTGTCTGGAGGAAAAGCCCAGTGCCCAGCAGCGCCCCTGCCGGGAGAAGAGCTGAGCCGGGCCGGGACTGAGCCCTCAAATCGGGACAGGCCCAGGGAATAGGGGAGGCTTGTTAGCTCTGGATATTATACCCGCCTCCTATTATCCTGTATATAATATGGGATGTCTGGGCCTATAGTATATATATTATACCACCTACAGGCTAATATGTAACTAGTGCACATTACACCTTGAGTACAGCCATTAGATATTACACCAGTCACTTCTTCTCCTCTGCACCATCTGATGTCTGTGCACAGTATATGACATCCAGTATACAGGAGAATATGTGATGGGATATAGGACATACTGTTATACAGACATCAGGTGCTATATACTGGATAATAAATGATGGTATATATCAGGGGTGGGCAATTCATTTTCCAGAGGGGCCACATGAGAGAACGTAACTGTTGTGGGGGCCTGAACCAATAGGCTGAAAGGCTGAAATTAGTTCGGCTCAATATTAATATTAACTACAATTAATATAAAATAATATTTATATCACTTAATATTGAGCAGAATTAAGTATGCCAACATCCCCCTATATACCGTATGAGCCCCCACACAGCCCCCCTATATACCATATGAGCACACACAGCCCCCTGTATACAGTATGAGCCCCACACACAGCCTCCCTATATACCGTATGAGCACACACACAGCCCCCTGTATACAGTATGAGCACACACACAGCCCCCTATATACCATATGAGCACACACACAGCCCCCTGTATACAGTATGAGCCCCCACACAGCTCCCCTATATACCATATGAGCACACACACAGCCCCCTGTATACAGTATGAGCCCACACACATCCCCCTATATACCATATGAGCACACACACAGCCCCCTGTATACAGTATGAGCCCCCACACAGCCCCCCTATATACCATATGAGCACACACACAGCCCCCTGTATACAGTATGAGCCCCCACACAGCCCCCCTATATACCATATGAGCACACACACAGCCCCCTGTATACAGTATGAGCCCCCACACAGCCCCCCTATATACCATATGAGCACACACATAGCCCCCTGTATACAGTATGAGCCCCCACACAGCCCCCCTATATACCATATGAGCACACACACAGCCCCTTGTATACAGTATGAGCCCCCACACAGCTCCCCATTTATTTATTTATTTTACTAACCATATTTTGCAGATTATAAAATGCACCGTATCATAAGACGCACCCCAAATTTTGGTGAGAAAAATAGGAAAAAAATGTTTTTAATAAAATGGTGGTGCTTCTTATAGTCCGCTTTTACGGTAGATTACCCAGGGAAGGGGGCTGCTGTGGTGGAGCAGAGTCGCTGCTCCAGGAAGCTGGCAGCGGCAGGAGTGGGGTGATGCTGTGGACCCCAGGCTGGGAGGGGGATGTTCGACGATGAGCCGGGCTCCGTGCTTTCACAAAATGCCGGCGGATCCCCTGTACTTCCCGTGGTTTTCAATGCTGTAGACTTAGGGAAAATGGCCACCGGAGGCGGCACATGCTTAGGTTGAGACCTCGGGAGACAAGATCTCGGTGTCACGATCTCAATCCGCACATGCGCCGCCTCTGGTGGCCTTTTTTCCCCAAGTTCACCGCATTGAAAACCATGGAAAGTGCGGGGACTCCTCCGACATTTTGTGAAAGCACAGAGCCCGTCGCACAGCCAGACACCCACCTTCCCAGCCTGGGGCCCGCAGCATCGCCTCACTCCTGCCGTCACCAGCTTCCTGCTGCAGCGACCCTAAAATGCCGCTCCCAAATGCCCCAGTAAACTACATTCAGATTATAAGACGTACCCCCATTTTCCCAAAAATTTTTGGAGGAGAAAAGTGCGTACTATAATCTGAAAAGTACAGTATATAGTGCTATTAATTCCACAGCAGATTACAGACATTATTCCTACATACAGTATGCACCCCACGTAGCCCCTATATACAGTGTAAGCCACCACATAGCCCTTATATACAGTGTGAGCCCTCATATTCCATCATATATACAGTATTAGCCACCACATAGCCCCCTATATACCGTATGAGACCCACATAGCCTCCTATACATATTATGAGCCGCCACATAGCCTCCTTTGTACAGTATGAGCCCGCATATAGCCTCCTATATATAGTATGAGCCCCCTATGTACAGTATGAGTCCTCACATAGCCTCCTTTATACAGTATGAGCCCCCACATAGCCTTCTACTGTATACATATTATTAGCCGCCACATAGCCTCCTATGTACAGTATGAGTCCCACATAGCCTCCTTTATACAATGTGAGTCCCCACATAGCCTCTCTATATATTGTCAGACCCCACGTGGCCTCTTATATACATTATGAGATCCACATAGCTTCCTATATACAGTGTGAGCCCCCACATAGTCTCTCTATATACAATATGAGCCCTCAAATAGCCTGCTATATACAGTATGATTCCCTCATAGCCTTCTAAATACAGTGTAAGGCCCCACATAACCTCTTATATACAGTGTGAGGCCTCACATAGCCTCCAATATACAATGTGAGCCCTCACATAGCCTCCTATATACTATATGAGCCCTCACATAGCCTCCTATATACTATATGAGCCCTCACATAGCCTCCTATATACTATATGAGCCCTCACATAGCCTCCTATATACTATATGAGCCCTCACATGGCCTCCTATATACTATATGAGCCCTCACATAGCCTCCTATATACTATATGAGCCCTCACATAGCCTCCTATATACTATATGAGCCCTCACATAGCCTCCTATATACTATATGAGCCCTCACATGGCCTCCTATATACTATATGAGCCCTCACATAGCCTCCTATATACAGTATGAGTCCTCACATAGCCCCCTATATGCAGGCACACATTCCATGCACATCCGAAAAAAAAAAAAGAAGACATACTCACCTCGCTCTCGTTCCCCCGCGGTCTGTTCTTTTCTCCGGTGCACTGACTCTCCACACAGCAGATGTGATGTCGTGATGTCATCATGTTGACTGTGTCAGTCGCAAAAGCTGATCTGTGGAAGTAGGAGCCAGTGGCTCCGTCTTCCACCAATGTATTCACCACACTGCAGATAGCAGTGATATTGGGATAGGGGAGAGTATGGTGTGGCCCGTGCACCACAGTTTTCAGCCCTTCGGCTGTCTCAGTCCGCGGGCTGAACTTTGTAGTTACAGTATTATATATACCAGACATGGGTAGAGTTCAGATATACTATACACACATTGCCTGTACATAACATCTGTTCACACAGTATACCACATGCATACAATATATATTAGAATACATGACTAGTATATAATATACTGTCACTATAGACATCTGATGTTGTATAGTAATGTGTATTCTTTTAAAACATCTGATGTGTGTATCACAGTAGATGATAGGCTAATCTGTATACTAGATGTGGTATATTATGTACAGGGATATACACTGCACTGCAGCCTTGCAGCGCTGGGGTCCTGGGTTCAAATCCCACCAAGGACAACATCTGCAAGGAGTTTGTATGTTCTCCCCGTGTTTGCGTGTGTCTCCTCCGGGTTCTCCGGTTTCCTCCCACACTCCAAAGACATACTGATAGGGAATCTAGAATGTGAGCCCCGATGGGGACAGCGACGATAATGTATGTAAAGCGCTGCGGAATATGTTAGCGCTATATAAAAATAAAGATTATTATTACTGAACACACCTGGACCTGCCTACAGGACCTCACATATTATATATGGGGCCATATAGTAGAATATGAGGTGCTGTAGGTTCAGCTGTAATCAGTCGGTGCAGGGTCTTGTATTGTGATGTCTGTGGTCTCTGCTGGGACTAAGTGTGATTTATTGCACCAGACTGAACTTTTTGCACTGACAGGAGGACCCTAATCTGCATGAAAGTTCAGCCTCCTGCAATAACTCACACGGAGCCCCAGCAGCTGGCCCTCTGATTGGACAATATAGAATCCTGGGTGGATTTATGAGAAGGTGAGCACAGTCCCGCTTCCCCCTCACTGCAGACCCCCTGACCTCATACTGACTGAGACCACTGAAGTCTCCGATCCACAGGCTCCTGTCCGGCTGACTGAATCAGTTCCAGGTTCGCTGTGTGACGTCACTTCAGCAGACTCAGCCACACAGCGTGCAGGGGGTGTATCTGCATCTCTGCCATGTGGTCGGGTCGGCAGCTGAACATATTTAAAGGTACAGTGCAGTCCCCTGGCAGCCCTGAGCAGCTGCTTGGGAACTGGTCTGGGGGGGCATTTGCCCCTCTGCACCCCAGCCCAGCCCGCCCTTGACTGCTAGTATGATGGTGACTTTTCTTTGTCTTTTTTTTTGTGTTTATTTTGGCTTGCCAAATTTTCGCTTTTGGTGGCGATATGTTTTGGAAAAAAATTAGACACATAATGTTCTGGCTTCAATAGTTATTTGTGTTAAACCTCACCTACAAAATAACCCATATTCAGACAATCCTAATATACCGTTTGTATTTGCCATACTTATATCATCTTGAACCTGCTGTGAGCCGCCTTCCAAATTAGGATATAGTTGGCAGCAAATCTAGTTCCACGGACCGGCCATACCTACCAAACCCTCCGCACCATGGTGTATTTCTACCCTTTACTCCACTTCCCTCACTTACTCATGTTGCTGATCCCCCCACATTTTTCAGCACCCAGTCCTGGCCCTGATTACAGTTCTGCACCTTATTATAATTTGTAATGTTTATTTGCTTTATTTTGCATGTTTTGGCGCATGACAGAAATATTTATTTTTGATCATTTTTTAAATAAATTAAGTTTGTTTTTTCCTATCTGCTTGTTTTATTCTTTGCCACCTTATACAAAAAGGTAGTTAAATGTAATGTTCAAGGATACACTGGGTACTGAAAGTATTCAGACCCCTTTACATTTTCACTCTTTGTTTCATTGCAGTCATTTGGTAAATTCTAAAAAGTTCATTTTTTTCTCACTAAAGTGCACTCTGCACCCCATCTTGACTGAAATAAACAGAAATGTAGAAATTTTTGCAAACTTATTAAAAAAGAAAAACTGAAATATCACAGGGTCATAAGTATTCTGACCCTTTGCTCAGACACTCATATTTAAGTCACATGCTGTCCATTTCCTTGAGATGGTTCTACTCTTTAATTGGAGTCCAGCTGTGTTTAATTAAACTGGTAGGACTTGATTTGGAAAGGCACACACCTGTCTATATAAGACCTCACAGCTCACAGTGCATGTCAGTCCAAATGAGAATCATGAGCTCGAAGGAACTGCCCAAGGAGCTCAGAGACAGAATTGTGGCAAGGCATAGATCTGGCCAAGGTTACAAAAGAAGTTCTGCATTACTCATGGTTCCTAAGAGCACAGTGGGCTCCATAATCCTTAAATGGAAGAAGCTTGGGACCACCAGAAGTCTTCCTAGACCTGGCCGTCCAGCCAAACTGAGCAATCGAGGGAGAAAAGCCTTAGTGAGAGAGGTAAAGAAGAACCCCAAGATCACTGTGGCTGAGCTCCAGAGATGCAGCAGAGAGATGGGAGAAAGTTCCACAAAGTCAATTATCACTGCAGCCCTCCACCAATCGGGCCTTTATGGCAGAGTGGCCCGACAGAAGCCTCTCCTCAGTGCAAGACATATAAAAGCCCACATAGAGTTTGCTCAAAAACACATGAAGGACTCCCAGACTATGAGAAAAATAAGATTCTCTGGTCTGATGAGACGAAGATAGAACTTTTTGGTGATAATTCTAAGCGGTATGTGTGGAGAAAACCAGGCACTGCTCATCACCTGCCCAATACAATCCCAACAGTGAAACATGGTGGTGGCAGCATCATACTATGGGGGTGTTTTTCAGCTGCAGGGAAAGGACGATGGTTGCAATTGAAGGAAACATGAATGCGGCCAAGTACAGAGATATCCTGGATGAAAATCTCTTCCAGAGTGCTCTGGACCTCAAACTTGGCCACATGTTCACCTTCCAAAAAGACAATGACCCTAAGCACTAAGCTAAAATAACAAAGGAGTGGCTTCAGAACAACTCTGTGACCATTCTTGACTGGCCCAGCCAGAGCCCTGACCTAAACCTAATTGAGCTTCTCTGGAGAGACCTGCAAATGGCTGTCCACCAACGTTCACCATCCAACCTGACGGAACTGGAGAGGATCTGCAAGGAAGAATGGCTGAGGATCCCCAAATCCAGGTGTGAAAAACTTGTTGCATCATTCCCAAGAAGACTCATGGCTGTTCTAGCTCAAAAGGGTGCTTTTACTCAATACTGAGCAAAGGGTCTGAATACTTATGACTATGTGATATTTCAGTTTTTCTTTATTAATAAATTTGCAAAGATTTCTACATTTCTGTTTTTTTCAGTCAAGATGGGGTGCAGAGTGTACTTTAATGAGACAAAAAATGAACTTTTTAGAATTTACCAAATGGCTGCACTGAAACAAAGAGTGAAAAATTTAAAGGGGTTGGAATACTTTCCTTACCCACTGTATATGATTTTCACAATAATCTTGGGGAAATTAAATTTATTAGAAAGATTTTGAGAAAGGGGGACTTCAAATACATAAGTAGGGCCATAGCAGTGATGACTTAGCCCAGGAACTTAGGACCTTATATTGTCTATTCATATATAGTTTAGTCTACATTTTGGCGTTGTTTTACATCCTTACAAATTTAGGTGTTTATTTTTGAAAAAATGGGATGGGGTCCATTAAATTTTCTTAACAGCTGAGGGAAAGCAGTGGGCAATCTGGGAAGGGGCCGCTATTCATGGATCTTCCCAGCTTATTAATAACAGCTCACAGCTGTCTGCTTAGCCTTTAATGGTATTAAAAAGGGGGTATCCCCCAAAAAATGATGTGGTGTCCCACCTAGTTTTAATAACCAGCAAAGGCTAAACAGACACCTGCAGGCTGATATTAAAAGGCTGGGAAAGGACGATGGATATTGGCCTCCTCCCTGACTAATAACATGAGCCCTCAGCCACCCCAGAAATTCTGGTGCTTATTCTCGGCACTTCCCACTTGCCCTGGTGCATTGGCAAGTGGGGTAATGGTTTTGGGGTTGATGTCAGCTGTTTGATGTTTGCTGACATCAAGCCCAGGGGTTAGTAATGGAGAGGTGTGAATAAGACATCCCGATTACTAACGCCATTAGTTCAAGTAAAAAAACTCACACAGAGCAAAGACATTTCTTAAGATCCACATAAAAATAAAAAAACAAAGTAATCCTCACCTGTCCGCAGATAATCCATACTGATGATGTCGAACAATGATCCACAGATCTGCTACATCCGATTGGTGTGTTGAGCGGTTGCATGAGTATGTAACTGCTCAGCACGCCAGCTGGAACTCACTGACAGTAGCCTGAGGACGTTCCTGCAGTGACGAGCGATGCCGTCAATAAGGTTGCAACTTGAAAACGCTTTGCTATTTTCTTATAGCCTACTCTTGCTTTGTGGGCCTCCACCATTTTCATTTTCAGAGTGCTAGGCAGCTGCTTAGAAGAACCCATGGCTGCTGTTTTTTGGCACAAGGTTAGAGGAGGCTGGATTTTTATAAAGTTGGGAAATTTGTATCACCTGGCCTTTCCTAATGATAGTGAACAAGCCATAACTTTTAGGGTATGTGCAGATGGTCGGTGTTGGCTGCGCTTTGAACGCAGCATACTTTATGGATGCACAAGATGGGGTAGACGGTGGTTGGCCCGGCCTGCTAGGCCGCATTGTAGCACAGTGAGCTTCCCACTGCAACTTATGCTTCATATCCATGTGACGGTTCATGCATGAAGTACTCAAACTATGGATTTTTTGGCCTCTACTTAGCTTTTGGTGACAAATATTACAGATAACACGAGTTGGGTCATCCTTATCAATCTGAAAAAATGCCCAGGCTATGCAAGGCTTAGAGCCCATGCGTCCTGAAGAGCCACTACGACTTGTGGTCAGAGGCAGAGTTGTGGTTGAGGATGCAGTTGTTGACGTGCTTCCAGTACTCCGTCTCTGTCCAGGAAGGCGCAACCTAACCTCGTCGTCAATAGCATCTGTGACGCCCCACTGCGCTTGGTATCACAGATCCTAGAAGAGTGCATTGATGGAATCCTCCACAAGAGCCCCCCATAAACATGCACACTTCTCCACCTTCCACCTCAGACCAGCAGAGGGAGCCCGTTAGGGATATAAATAGGGAAGGTGGAGCTAGGCAGTTCAGTTCCTCTGAAGAGTTCCTGCAGTAGAGAAGCCTAAGAGAGGTCAGTCTGCAGTGGAGCTCAGTCTAGTCTAGAGAACTCCGTTAATAGTTCAGCAGTGGAGCACGAGGCTCCTGCTAGCTAGATTCAGGGAGCCCAGTTAGAGCTTAAGGTGTGCCGGCGCCATAAGATCGGTGAAGCACGGCAAGCTGCCGTTAGTGTGTATAGCCTAGTGAGGGCCCGAGTAGGCCGAAGGCGAGAGGCAAGTTAGTACATAAGGGGCAGAGGAGCTTAACCAGCTCACCCCGAAGCATTTACCGGACACCAGATCCGAGCTTACCGGGATCTCTATGACCCAGTAAGGCATAACCGGAATCCCTGGAGAACTACAAGTCCCAGGATCGCTAAGGTGCTGATACGTAACAGAGCCAGGAGACGCTTAGGCCCCGCATACTGGGATCGTGAACTCCAAGACAAGGCCCTACCATAAGGTCAGCCAGCGCAGGACAGAGAGAAAGTTAGGCCTAGCTCCAGGCAGGTCAGAAACTTACTACGCAGAGGCAAGAAACAGGAGGCCCTACACCCGCTCATTGGGGAGGATCCTGATATGCACCATTCACCCTACAGTGCTCCGGGATGTACCTGAATTTCCACCAGTAAAAGGTACTGAAGTGACTACTGTGTCCATTCCCGTTCTTGCTCTGACCCAGCTGGGTCTCGCCTGTCCTGCATTCCCCCTGCATACGCTTTTCTGAGGCCTAGCTCCACCTTGGGGAGCTATACCATCGAGCTGCCTTATCACCGGCCTCAGTGGACTGCTGCAGCGCTGGTGCTTCTCACCAGATACCACAGGTGGCGTCACGAACTCTTATACAATTAACAATTATCCACCCTTTTAAAGAGTGACCCCAGGGTACGGGCCTGGGAACCGACCACCGCGACATCCCCAAGGCCAGGTAAAGGCCCGGGTACCGAGTCATCCCCATCCCCTGGGCTAGTCACATCCTCCTCCACCTCCTCTGCTGACCTCATCGACTGGCTGACTGTGGGTTGACAGTAAGTGGGATCTCCAACCTCGTCATCATCACCCTGTGTCTTCTCACACCCGTCGTCCTCAGAGCCAACCTCTTCCTGCCCTGACCGAAAAGTCAAGTTGTCGCTCCAATCAGGTATTTGAGTCTCATCATCGTCTTCATCATTGACTCCTCCAACAGGAGTTACAGTTTGGGAACAAGGGTCTACATTATGCTCAGAACCTTCTTCATCTGGTCCTGGATCCGACTTATAAAGATTCTGGGCATCAGTGCAGATCATTTCCTCGTCTGGATTAACAGAAGCTCTGGAGCAGACCTCCGTTTCCCAGGCTATAGTATGAGTAAATGTGACACCCCAGGGGTCTGGTTGCCACAGTGATAGAGATGTTATGTCTGAGAGCAGGTGGGAGGTCCTTTGGTCAGGGATCCTGTGCATGCCACACCTCCTGCCCAGTCTTGGGAGGGGAAGAATTTCCCCTATATAAACCCGGGGCTGAAGCAGGGTTAGCGGTCAAGGAGAGTAGAGACAGAGAAGCAGCATAGGAAGAAACAGCAGAAGCTCATTGGGAGCAATATTACTACGAGTCAGGGGCTGGCAGCTGCAGAGCTCGCCCTGACTGAGAAGCTTTCTTACCAGACCCGGCGTCCGAGGCTGTGGGGACTAACTCTTACCCAGCAGCAGAAGCCGACCGGCAGGGGATTTCAGGTCCTCAGGCCCAGAAACCCGAAGGCACGGTCACACGCGTGGGACCAGCACCGCCATCGTGGAGCGGAAGCCATTAGAAGGCCCCGAGTCACCGGCCATACGGGTGAGCACCACACGGTACACTCAGGGACGTGGGCTACTTATATCCGCTTCTAGCAAGGTAGCCAGAAGAGTACAGTCAGTTTGGGAGGCCTACAACTCCGCCTGGCCAGGGGAGATCC
The DNA here is from genome assembly GCF_046119375.1 of Phyllobates terribilis. Classification (NCBI taxonomy): domain Eukaryota; kingdom Metazoa; phylum Chordata; class Amphibia; order Anura; family Dendrobatidae; genus Phyllobates; species Phyllobates terribilis. Next base: position 2,699,697 of record NW_027362863.1, read on the forward strand.
CATCTGCTCAAGGACTGACCAGGCCCCGTTCACTAGCAAGTACTCCGGGAGGGTCTATCGTTGTTACCAGTAAAGACCCTGAATTACACCGCACCGTCTCTGAGTGGTTCCTGCTACCCCCATCATCCACATCTGCTGCCCTGAGGCCATACCCCTCCCGTTGGGGGTTATACCATCTACGCTGCACCATCCATCCACCGGCCTCAGCGGACTGTCCTGCAGCGGCAGCTCCATAGCTGCATTCAACGGGTGGCGTAGTCGTCCTGCATCTACCGCTGTTACATCGCCGCTCAGTTTGACTCCCTGGGCACGGACCGGGTCACCGCCACGAGACTACAACCCTCAAGAGATCTGGCTCCGGGTAAGCTCCCGGGTGCGCAACGCAGCGCGACACAGGCCCAGGGGCGCGTCATAAACAGCTGTGCAGACTCAACCATCTGTGTTACCCCATACTCAGACGGGCAGCTGGAGACTTGGGAGCTGTGAGGAAGCAAGTGCGATTGGGGTGACACCTCTGTGGACTGGAGTATTTATGATGTTGAAGTTGAGGTGGAGGAGAGCCCACTTGAAGGCGCACTTGATATCCGTTGAAGCACCTGCTGTTTTTGTGCCTCATCTGGAATTTGTAGCGATGGGCGTGTCCTTAAGAAAGGGATCGGATCACATTGTCCACGAAAAGAAGTAGACATCTTAGTTTGGCTGGAAGATAGTCTTTCTTCTGCAGATGTTACTCCCCTCCCCCCACCACGGGGGGGGGCTCGACCCACCAGCGGACAGGCACCAGTATTGGGAGAGGGGGGCTGGCAGTCGGGGTCCACCGCGGCTCTGGCACAAACCCGGCGACACGGAGGTGGCACGGGCAGGAACGGACTGGCCGTGTCGGCTTCGCCCTTTTTTGGTTTTAGAAGGGCATGACATGCCTATATCTGTGTCTCCCCCTCCTTTTACTCCTCCACCTCTTTTCTTTTCGCATGACTATATGTACTTGTCACTTTTCCATGTGTTAGTTGTGTCTTCTGAGCAGTTTGTCAGCTTTTGGACACCTTTGAAGGTGTTTTCTATGTGTTTTTGTTTGCCTGCCATTGGTTTTAACGGTGTTCGAAGGTGTTCGACGAACAGTTCGGCGAACATACGGGTGTTCGACGAACCGAACCGAACTCGAACACTACGGGGGTGGCTCAACACTATTATGCAGGCCACTGAATTACAGAAAAATTCAACTTTGAGTGCCCTTCACTACTAGCCTGGTCTTTACAAATTCTAGTATCAGGTCTGTCTCAGCCTTATCTCTAGGGGATCAATCAGCAGTATATGCTCCAGTAAACAGCATAACAATATGGCTGCAATACATCTGTCTTTTATATCCTCACCCACTTGGACTATAAGATGGCAGGCCACGCCACTGCTATGGGGCCCGTGAACCGGCACTGACACCGGGCCCCCCCTCCGCCCATCTGCGCCCACACTGCCCACACAGAATGATGGGGTGGAAGCGTCTGCTGACGCTTACTCCTTCATCATCATTGCTTGTGCTGACGACCAGAGGGGGGCTCTAGCCGTCAACACGAGCAATGAGGATGGAGGAGGGAGTGTCAGCAGACGCTTCCACCCCCATCAGTCTTCCTCGACGTCTGACGAGTCAGAGCAGCGGCATCGATGACGTCATTACAGGGCGCCCACTGTTCTGATATGTGCAGTACTTCACACCAAAGGCTCAGCAGATCAGAGCATCTGGTGGAACAAGGAATAAGGAGAGGTGAGTACTGTGTTTATTTTTTTAAATCAGTGACAAAAGAGTATGGATGATCATGGGGGGTGCATTATACTGTATGGAGGATCATGGGGGGTGCATTATATTGTATGAAGGACCATGGGGGGTGCATTATATTGTATGGGGGACCATGGGGGTGCATTATATTGTATGGAGGACCATGGGGGTGCATTATATTGTATAGAAGATCATGGGGGAGTGCATTATATTGTATGGAGGATCATGGGGGGTGCATTATATTGTATGAAGGACCATGGGGGGTGCATTATATTGTATGGGGGACCATGGGGGTGCATTATATTGTATGGAGGACCATGGGGGTGCATTATATTGTATAGCGGACCATGGGTGGTGCATTATATTGTATTGCAGACCATGAGGAGTGCATTATATTGTATAGAAGACCATGGGGGGTGCATTATATTGTATGGAAGACCATGAGGGGTGCATTATATTGTATAGAGGATCATGGGGGGTGCATTATATTGTATGGAGGATCAAAGGTGGGGTGCGTTATATTGTATGGAGGATCATGGGGGGTGCATTATATTGTATGGAGGATCATGGGGGGTGCATTACATTGTATGGAGGATCATGGGGGGTGCATTATATTGTATAGAGGATCATGGGGGGTGCATTATATTGTATGGAGGACCATGAGGGGTGCATTATATTGTATAGATGATCATGGGGGGGTGCATTATATTGTATGGAGGATCATGGGGGGTGCATTATATTGTATGTAGGACCATGGGGTGTGCATTATATTGTATGAAGGACCATGGGGGGTGCATTATATTGTATGGGAGACCATGGGGGTGCATTATATTGTATGGAGGACCATGGGGGTGCATTATATTGTATAGCGGACCATGGGTGGTGCATTATATTGTATGGAAGACCATGAAGAGTGCATTATATTGTATGGAAGACCATGGGGGGTGCATTATATTGTATGGAAGACCATGGGGGGTGCATTATATTGCATGGAGGACCATAGGGATTGCATTATATTGTATGGAGGACCATAGGAGGTGCATTATATTGTATGGAGGACCATGATGGGTGCATTATACTGTATGGAGGACAATGAAGGGTGCATTATACTGTATGGAGGACCATGAGGGGTGCATTATATTGTATGGCGGACCATGGAGGGTGCATTATATTGTATGGAGGAACATGGAGGGTGCATTATACTGTATGTAGGACCATGAGGGGTGCATTATATTGTATGAAGGACCATGGGGGGTGCATTATATTATATGGAAGACCATGGGGGTGCATTATTTTGTATTTAGGACCATAGGGGTTGCATTATATTGTATGGAGGACCATGGGAGTTACATTATATTGTATGGAGGACCATGGAGGGTGCATTATACTGTATGGAGGACCATGGGGGATGCATTATATTGTATGGATGACCATGGGGGTGTGCATTATATTGCATAGCGGACCATGGGGGGTGCACTATATTGTATGGAGGACCATAGGGGTTGCATTATATTGTATGGAGGACCATGGGAGGTGCATTATATTGTATGGAGGACCATAGGGGTTTCATTATATTGCATGGAGTACCATGGGAGGTGCATTATATCGTATGGAGGATCATGGGAGGTGCATTATATTGTATGGAGGACCATGGGAGGTGAATTATATTGTATGGAGTACCATGGGGAGTGCATTATATTGTATGGAGGACCATAGGGGGTGCATTATATTGTATGGAGGACCATGGGGGTGCATTATATTGTTTGGAGGACCAAGGAGAGATCATTGTATTGTATAGAAAACTAAAGAGGTTTCATTATGTTGTATTGAGGACCATAGAGGTGCATTTTACTGTATAGAGAACCATGGGGGTGCATTATACTGTATAGCGGATCATGGAGAGTGCATTATACTGTATTGAGAACTATGTGGAGTGCATTATACTGTATGGAGGACCATGGGGGTGCATTTTATTGTACAGAGGACCATGGAGGGTGCATTATACTATATGGAGGACCATGGCGAGTGCATTATATTCTATGGAGCACCATGGGAAGTGCATAATACTATATGAAGGATTATGAGGGGCGCATTATACTATATGGAAGGCTATGTGGGGTCATTATACTGTATGCAAGCAATTATACAGTGTGAAGGTTTGAGTGGAGTCCATCATACTATGTGGAGGGCTGTGTGGGGACCGTTATACTGTTGGGAGGGCTAGAGTGGGCCATTATTCAATGTGGGGAAGTGTGCGGGCCATTATACATTGTGAGGCCATTATACTGTATGGAGGGCTGTGTAAGGGATCAAACCGTGTTGGGGTCACCATACTTTGCTTTGGGAGTTGAAGTTGGGTACAGTAGCGTCATTATACTATTCATGTAGAGGAATTCACCATTGAGGTATCACGGTGTTTGGGGGGCACTTTTGTTGCTATGATACTTTATGGGGACAATGAATGAGGAATCTAGGACTTCAGCAGGAGGAAAATTACTATGTAAAGGCTGGAAAGTTGTGAGACAGGGGCGGAACTACCGCCCGTGCAGCCGGTTCATTGAACGGGGGCCCCGAGGGAGAGGGGGCCCCTCCAGCCTCCAGCAGGGCCGCCATCAGGGCATGTCTGCCCTGACTCCAGTGTGGGGCCCAGCCGGTAGGGGCCCCCTTGGAGCCCCGTTGGGGGCCCCCTCTTGTGAGTCTCTCTCCTCATGGGGCCCCCGGCCCCATGCTAAGCGCCGGGTCCGGGACATCTCAGCGCTGCGCTGCGCTCCTGCGGCAGCGCCTTCATGATTCCCCTGATTTCCGGTCATGTGACGGCGCCGTCACATGGCCGGAAGGCAGGAGAACCTGGTGTCAGCGATTTGGACGAGCGCCAGGATTCTGCAGGGATCGCATGGGGGTAAGTATAACAAGTTTTGTTTTTTTCAAAATACAATTTACTAGGAGTGGGGGGAATGGGAGGTGTGTGCGTGTGTGTGTGTGAGATAAGAGATGCACATGGGGGGGGGGGAGATGATAAAAGATGCACATGGGGGGGATGATAAAAGATGCACATGGGGTGGGGGGAGATGATAAAAGATGCACATGGGGTGGGGGGGATGAGAGAGGTGCACATGTGGGGGGAGGGGGATGAGAGAGGTGCACGTGGGGGGGAGGGGGATGAGAGAGGTGCACGTGGGGGGAGGGGGATGAGAGAGGTGCACGTGGGGGGGGTGATAAAAGATGCACATGGGGTGGGGGGGATGAGAGAGGTGCACATGGGGGGGGATAAGAGATGCACATGGGGGGGAGATAAGAGATGCACATGGGGGGGAGATAAGAGATGCACATGGGGGGGAGATAAGAGATGCACATGGGGGGGAGATAAGAGATGCACATGGGGGGGAGATAAGAGATGCACATGGGGGGGAGATAAGAGATGCACATGGGGGGGGAGATAAGAGATGCACATGGGGGGGAGATAAGAGATGCACATGGGGGAGGGGGATAAGAGATGCACATGGGGAGGGGGATAAGAGATGCACATGGGGGAGGGGGATAAGAGATGCACATGGGGGGGAGATAAGAGATGCACATGGGGGGGGATGAGAGAGGTGCACATGTGGGGGAGGGGGATGAGAGTTGCACATGGGGGGGATGAGAGAGGTGCACATGTGGGGGAGGGGGATGAGAGAGGGGCACATGTGGGGGAGGGGGATGAGAGAGGGGCACATGTGGGGGAGGGGGATGAGAGAGGGGCACATGGGGGGGTGGTGAGAGCTGCACATGGGGGGGATGAGAGAGGGGCACATGTGGGGGAGGGGGATGAGAGAGGGGCACATGTGGGGGAGGGGGATGAGAGAGGGGCACATGTGGGGGAGGGGGATGAGAGATGTGCACATGGGGGGGTGGTGAGAGCTGCACATGGGGGGGATGAGAGAGGGGCACATGTGGGGGAGGGGGATGAGAGAGGGGCACATGGGGGGGTGGTGAGAGCTGCTCATGGGGGGGTGAGAGCTGCACATGGGGGAATTGGGAGAAAATGAGCTGCACATGGGGGAATTAGGAGTAGGGGGATAATGAGCTGCACATAATGAATGTGGGGTGGGGGAGAGTAAATGATAAATGACGATGGGGTGGGGAGAGCACGGACATGATATAATGAATTGGGGCAGGGGGTGCATGTAAATAATGAATGCGGGGAGCAGGAAGTATAGAGTAGAGGTTCTAATTAAATTATATATTAAGTGCCTATTTACAGTTAATGGGGGCACCGTGGTGGATTACAATTTATATTTGGAATGGTAGGTTGCATAATAACTAACCATATATTGATGGTGGATGCACGTCTGTATTCAGCTGCGTAATGTAGAAGTTGGGGAATGTGCTCTAGATAACTGTGTTATTTTATGCAGAGACGAGTCCTGGCTGGAAGACGTGATGGCGGTCTGTGCTGGATGAAGGAGAAAAGCGTAGCTGAAGGACGTCACCTAGAGACGTCACCAGTGAGTCAGTGCATTACATGTACACTTACACTATATACTATGTACCGGGCTCCTGTGTATAATGTCACTGGTGATCACAGTATTACCTGTACACTATATACAGAGCTCCTGTGTATAATGTCACTGGTGATCACTGTATTACCTGTACACTGACACTATATACAGAGCTCCTGTGTATAATGTCACTGGTGATCACTGTATTACCTGTACACTGACAATATATACAGAGCTCCTGTGTATAATGTCACTGGAGATCCCTGTATTACCTGTACACTATATACAGAGCTCCTGTGTATAATGTCACTGGTGATCCCTGTATTACCTGTACACTATATACAGAGCTCCTGTGTATAATGTCACTGGTGATCACTGTATTACCTGTACACTGACACTATATACAGAGCTCCTGTGTATAATGTCACTGGTGATCACTAGATTACCTGGACACTTACATTATACATACCATGTATAGAGCTCCCGTGTATTATGACACTTATGGTAATATTAGTAATGTGGTGGTAATATTAGTAATGTGGTGGTAATATGTGGTCTGGTCATGGTGTGGCAGTTTTTCTCCCTTCTGTGTGGTATTATTCGGTCACTATGTTGTGGTAATATGTGGTCTGGTGATGGTGTGGCGGTATTCCCTGTATGTGGTATTATTGGTCATTTAAAAAAAAAATGTATATGACACATTCCCTTAAAGAAAACTAAATAAAAATATATCTAAAAAGAGTATTGGATATTTTAAGAAAATTTTAATAGGTTAGAGTAGGGCCCGGCCAGAAGAGTCTACCTTATCGTGGTGGCGGCTTTAAAAATCTTTTGGCCAAAACAAAAGCTGTTGGCTATGTATGTGGCACCGTCACATGGCCGAACGTCAGGAGAGCCTGGTGGCAGCGACGTGGACGAGCGCCAGGATTCTGCAGGGATCGCATGGGGGTAAGTATAACAAGTTTTATTTTTCTTAAATACAATTAATTAACTAGGAGTGGGGGGAATGGGAGATGCACATGGGGGGATGAGAGATGCACGGGGGGGGGATGAGAGATGCACGGGGGGGGATGAGAGATGCATCGGGGGGGTGAGCTGCACATGGGGGGATGAGAGCTGCACATGGGGGGGTTATGTTTACATAACTTTGTTGCCTTATGAAGCGCAGGGGGGGGGGCCCCAAAAATTTCTTGCACAGGTGCCCACTACAGTCTGTGTCCGCCCCTGTTGTGAGATCTGCTGTTCTGTGACCCCTGACAAATATTAAAAAATTTTTTGGGGAGGGCAAGTAAAAATTTTGCTATGGGTCCCGATGATATCTATGTACGTGTTACACGCACGCCGCTAGGTTCAGATAGGGGCGAGACAGGTTACATGAATTCTTTGGAATCCTGGGGAACCGTTACTCAGGCGACCATAGACCGTGTGCTGCAGCTTCTCTCAGGCACACAGGGGTATTGACCTTCAGGCACAGACACGTAGGTTGTTTCACTTGCTGACCAGACACACTTGACAAGAGTCCTTATAAATGGTAGAACAGTAGCATTTAATAAGAAGCCACATAGCCAGTGCAAGTTAAGTCTGATGAGCAACAGGCTCCAGTGACAAACAGTACAGTTTCCTTAGCAACACAGCAGTTCACAGTCTTCCCAGTAGTACAGGGCAGCACAGTTCTAATGAAAAGGCACATTAATGAACACAGCATTCTTTACAGTACAGTGAGATGGAGGAGGGGGGAGGGTTTGCTGAGGGAGATGTTCCCTGTGACACCATTTCTTCCAGTCCTTATCTTTCTGCTTGACAATACTCTGCACTGCTAGTTTAGGAACTCTACCTGACCCGTGCTTAGCTTCACTCCTGACTTGAATCCTTTTCACTTGCCGGGGCGCTTCTGTCAGAAGCAGAACACACATGTCACATTTCTCTCCAGCCAGACAGTAAACAACTTCCCCACAATCCCCATAGGGCTCTGCTAAAACACTCCCCTTCTCCTGTGACTGTGTTAACCTTTCTAGTTGCTGGATGCTTGTGGAGCACAACACTTCCTGTCTCATGTGCTTGTGTTACTTCTAATAGTTGCTGAATGCTTTTAAAGCAACAACACTACTTCTGCATGTCACACACAGTATTACAGTCTCTTCAGTAGCATAATTCAGCATAGATTAGATCTCTTAGCAGCACACTTATGTATATGCATGCACAACCACAAGCTTTTCCTTCACAAGGACACAATAGTACACAACATTCTTTATCCTGCATGGAGATGGAGGGGGGTGGAGTGTTTGATGAGGGAGATGATCCATGGGACACAATTCCTTCCAGCCCTTACCTTCCTGCCCGATAATACTCTGCACTGTTAGTCCAGGGAGTTTATCTTACCTGTGTTTAGTTTCTCTCCTTCTATCAGATCCAGATAACACACCACCACCTTTCTCTTTGGCTTCAGTCAGACTACAATAACAAGTTCCTCAAAATCACCCTGGGGCTCTGCTAAAACACTATCTGTCTCCTGTGACTGTGTTATTTGTAACAGTTGCTGGATGCTTTGGAAGCAACAACATTACTTCTGCATGTCACACTCTTCCCTCCTTTTTGAATGTCGTTCTCCTCGACATTCGTCTTAATTGGTCAATCTGAACAATTCTGAGACAGTGGTGAAAGCTTAGTTACTATATATATAAATTTGTCATTATCAAATTGGTATAACATTTATAAACATTGATAATAACCTATTCTTACAACCTTTTCCTTGTAGGACTCCTGTAAGAAATAAGCAATTAACACAATTAAAACAATCAGCATCTCTTCCGCTGGAGCTTTTCGTACGTCTTCAACCAGCTCTCTCTCTCACTAGGCCAAAACAAGTCTTTCCACCAGGTAACATTGTCCATACTGTCTCTCGGAAGTGAATACCACTCAAGTGGGCTTACCTGGTCCGCAGGCAGAAATACCTGTTTCCAGTCGACAGTCCTTGGCACTTGACTCGGTTCTCCAAGTGTCTCATACGTCAGCATCACGGGCCTCCTTACTTCTCGAGTCGACATCCTCCTGGTGGGTTGTTCCTCAGATACCAAGGGTTCTTCGGTAACAGGAGTTTCTTCCACTGTACTCATTTCCCGTGCTTCCATGAATGCTCTTGGATCTGCCTCTGTAACTTTCTGTACTTCTCCTGTATCGCCTGTTTCCACACGGTCTGGTAATTCCACTCCTCCTGAGTGTCGATCATTCTCTCCAGTGATCAGTATTCGATCATCAGATCTGAATTGGACTTCATCTGTACTCCTTGGTACAAACTTTGGAGCCTCAGGACATAGTTCACTCTCTTGAGGATGGTACGTCCCTTTCCTTGCCGGTCCGAGAAATACAACGGTGTGCTCTTCTTCATCGGAACTTTCAAGGTCACTATCCACCTCCGGAGCTTCAGTCTGTGGTGGTCCCTTAGTTGATCTCGATCGATGTCGGTCTGCTTCTGGAAAGTTTTGTTGTGGTGGGAGATAATCACAGGGTAGTAATAAATTCCGATGGACTATTCTGGTTTTCTTGTCCCCTCTTTCCAATCAGATTTCATACACTGGAATGTCATCAGCTTTCCTCTTTACGACCACATACACCTTGTCCTCCCAGTACGAACAAAGTTTTCCTGGACCACCTTTCTCACCTACGTTCTTGACTAGCACCCGGCTTCCCGGTGCCATTTCTGCTCCATAACATTTTTGATCATAGTACTCCTTAATCTTGCTCTGTCCTTGCGTAACCACTTTGGACGCTATGTTGTATGCCTCTGCCATCCATTCCTTCCATTTCCGAACGTACTCCAGATATGGTCTGTAAGTCTCTTACACCGGAGTATCGAACATGATGTCGATTGGCAGTCTTGGCGATTGTCCATACAATAGGAAGAAGGGTGAATAACCCGTTGCATCGCTCTTTGTACAGTTATAGGCATGTACCACTTTTGACAGAGAACTCTTCCAGTCTTTCTTCTTGTCAGCTGTTAAAGTGCTCAACATCGACAATAATGTCCGGTTAAAACATTCCACTTGTCCATTACCCTCTGGGTGATAGGACGTTGTGTAGGATCTCTGAAGTCTACAGTACTTCCCTAGCTTGGCAAAGAGCTGGTTCTCAAATTCTCTTCCTTGGTCATGGTGTAACCTTGTAGGGAACCCAAACCTCCAAGCAAAATCATTGAAGATCTTCCCTGCCGCTGTTCGACCAGCTTTATTGTCGGTGGCATATGATTGGGCAAATCGAGTAAAATGGTCCATCACCACCAATATGTATTTGTAACCACCCTTTCACGTCTCAAGATTTAGAAAGTCTATTGAGACCATCTCACACGGATACATAGTTTGAATGTTGCCCATAGGTACCAGGGTTGATGTGTTGGGAAGTTTATCTTTCAGACACCCACACTCCCTGGTCACGTACCTCTCAATATCTCTCTGCATGTATGGCCAGAAGAAACGTTCACGGATCAAATTGGTTGTCCTTTCCACTCCCAGGTGTCCCAAGTTTTCATGGAGTTCTTTGAAGACCAACCTACGGAATACTCTGGGTAGTACCAACTGCCGGTTTTGCCCTCCTTTACGATACAGGATACCGTCTCCACTGAGGTAGAGCTTCGTCCATTCTTTAACTAAAACAGATACTGCTGGTGACTCATTATCGCTCTCCCGTCTACTTGGAAACCGATTTTGGTCCACATAAAGTAGTATTCTACCAATTATCTGATCTTCCCACTGTGCTCTACAGATTTTTCCTTTTGGTAGTTGTTGAATGGACAGGGGGCGATCTTGTTCTCTCGTTTTTATGGTGGTTTCCACCGTCAACGGACACCACAATGGTGTGTCTTCCTCTTGATAAGCTTGCACTGCTTGGGTAGTGCTCTCAATTGCTTCCAGACTGACTTCCTCCGAGCATTCTTGCATGAACTCCTCAGGCTCTGGTGGCATTCTCGACAATCAGTCAGCATCCGCATTGTATTTTCCTGGCCTGTACTTAATGCTGAAATTGAAGTCAGCTAGTTCAGAGACCCATCTCTGACCCGTTGCATTCAGTTTGGCTGTAGTAATAGTAAGGACATACAGTGGTGGCCAAAAGTAATAATAATAATAATAATAATTTTTATTTATATAGCGCCAACATATTCCGCAGCACTTTACAATTAAGCGGGGACATGTACAAACAATAAATTCAATACAAGGTGAGACAGTTTAACAGTTACATCAGGAGTGAGGTCCCTGCTCGCAAGCTTACAATCTACATGGAAATGGGGGGACACAATAGGTGGAAAGTGCTTGTTATTTCAGGTCTGGCAATTATAATAAGTCGGGATTATCATATAAGCTGTATGATCCGGTCATCAGCCTGTATGTTAAAGTGCAATACTCAATTACCGAGTGCAGTTATCGAGTGCATGGAGGGTGTAGAAACAGATGAACAGTAGGGTGCAGATTCTGAATAGTATTTAGGAGGGAACAGGGGAAAGTTAGTTTACTGAGTAGTTGAGGTGGTAGGCTTGTTTAAAGAGATGGGTTTTTAAAGCGCGCTTGAAGACATCGGGGCTAGGCATCAATCGGATCGTCTGGGGTAGAGCATTCCAGAGAACTGGTGCAGCACGAGAGAAGTCTTGGAGACGGAGGTGTGAGGTTCGGATTATGGGGGATGTTCGCCTTAGGTCATTTGTGGAACGGAGGGCACGTGTAGGACGATAGACTGAGATGAGAGAGGAGATATAAGGTGGTGCAGAACTGTAGAGAGCTTTGTGGGTGAGAGCAATGAGTTTATATTGGACCCTGTAGTGAATGGGTAACCAGTGTAATGACTGGCACAAGGTGGAGGCATCGGTGAAGCGGCTGGACATAAATACGACCCTGGCTGCTGCATTCAGGACAGATTGGAGAGGGGAAATTTTGGTAAGAGGGAGACCGATCAGAAGAGAGTTGCAGTAGTCCAGACGAGAGTGAATAAGAGCGACAATAAGAGTTTTAGCAGTTTCCAAAGTGAGAAAAGGTCGGATTCTGGAGATGTTTTTAAGATGCAGGTGACAAGAGCGAGTGAGTGATCGGATATAGGGAGTAAAGGAAAGGTTAGTGTCGAATATGACCCCAAGGCAGCGGGCGTGCTGCTTGGGAGTTATGGTTGACCCCTCTAAGGTAATTTCGATATTAGGTAGAGTTAGGTTACTAGAGGGGGGAAACACAAGAAGTTCAGTTTTGGAGAGATTCAATTTGAGATAGAGGGAGGACATGATGCTAGACACAGCAGATAAACAATCCTTGGTGTTTTGTATTAGGGTAGGGGTGATGTCAGGGGAAGAAGTGTATAGTTGGGTGTCGTCAGCATAGAGATGATCCTGGAACCCAAATCTGCTGATTGTTTGTCCAATAGGGGCAGTGTATAGAGAGAAGAGGAGGGGGCCTAGGACTGAGCCCTGAGGAACCCCGATAGTAAGGGGATGAGGAGGGGAAGAGGAGCCGGCAAAAGATACAGTGAAGGAGCGGTCAGAGAGGTAGGAGGAGAACCAGGAGAGAACGGTTTCCTTGAGGCCTATAGAGCGGAGCATAGTGAGGAGGAGCTGGTGATCCACAGTGTCAAATGCTGCAGAGAGATCCAGGAGAATCAGCAGGGAGCAGTGACCTTTGGATTTGGCTGTTAGTAGATCATTAGAGACTTTAGTGAGGGCAGTTTCAGTGGAGTGTAAGGAGCGGAAACCAGATTGTAGAGGGTCGAGGAGAGAGTTATCTGAGAGATAGCGGATTAGACGGGAGTGGACCAAGCGTTCCAGGAGTTTAGAGATGAAGGGAAGATTAGAGACAGGTCTATAGTTAGCAATGCAGCTCTGGTCCAGGGATGGCTTTTTAAGTAAAGGGGTTATGATGGCATGTTTAAATGAGGAGGGAAAGATACCTGACGAAAGAGAGAGGTTAAATATTTTAGTCAGGTGAGTGGTGACCACCGGTGAGAGGGACTGCAGGAGATGTGAAGGAATGGGGTCACTGTTGCAGGTTGTAGGCCGAGAAGAAGCGAGGAGCTGGGTAACCTCTTCTTCTGTGACAGGCTCAAAGATGGCTAGTGAGCTTGAAGTGCAGTAGGGAAGGGGATCCAGGCACTGAGGAGATTGGGCTGAGATGTCCTGATGGATGTGGTTGATTTTTTCCAAGAAATAAGTGGCCAGATCCTCACTGCTGAGGTTGGTGGTGGGGGCCTGTGCTTTAGGTTTCAGGAGGGAGTTTAAGGTTTCGAAAAGTCGTTTTGGGTTGTTGGACATTGAAGTGATGAGGGTGGTGAAGTAGGATTGTTTGGCCAGATGAAGGGCAGAGTTATAGGTTTTGAGCATGAATTTATAGTGGATGAAGTCCTCTGCTAAAAGAGATTTTCTCCACTGACGCTCAGCACACCTCGAGCAACGTTGAAGAAAGCGTGTTTGCATCGTGTGCCAGGGCTGCCGTTGTCTGTGTCGGATCTTTCTGCGAGTAGAAGGAGCTGCTTCATCTAGGGCGCTCTTCAGTGTATTGTTGTAGTGTGACAATGCCAAGTCTGGACAGGAGAAGGAGGAGATGGGGGCTAAAGATGTGTGGAGATTGTCCATAAGCTGCTGGGTATTAATGGTACGTGTATTCCTATAAGTGTGGTAAGTGGGGGTGTCCCGGGTGAGGAGACAATTCTTAACAGAGAAGGAGAGAAGGTTGTGGTCCGAGAGCGGGAGAGGGAAGTTGGTAAAGTCATCCAGCAAGCAGAGACTGGAAAAAACCAGGTCCAGAGTGTTCCCGTCTTCATGGGTAGGAGAATTCGTAAACTGTGAGAGACGGAATGAAGAAGTTAGAGAAAGTAGATGAGAGGCAGATTGGGAGAGGGGGTCATCGATGGGGATGTTAAAGTCGCCCATGATGAGGGTGGGGATGTCACAGGATAGAAAGTGAGGAAGCCAGGTGGCAAAGTGATCCAAGAACTGGCGGGCGGAGCCTGGAGGGCGATACACGACTGCCACTCGCAGGGAGAAGGGTTTAAAGAGTCTGATGGTGTGGACTTCAAAGGAAGGAAACATAAGTGAGGGAACCGGGGGGATGACCTGGAAAGCACATTGTGAGGAAAGGAGCAGACCAACACCTCCACCCTGTCTGTTGCCATGTCTGGCGGTATGTGAAAATTTCAGCCCACCAAACGAGAGAGCAGCAGCAGCGGTGGTGTCTAGCTGCTGAATCCAGGTTTCTGTGATAGCCAGAAGGTTAAGAGAATTAGAGAGGAAAAAATCATGGATGTAAGTTAGTTTGTTACACACAGACCGTGCGTTCCAGAGAGCGCAATGGAAATCAATAGGAGAGGGCATGCACTGAACGTTAATAAGATTAGCAGGGTTTCTATATGCAGCTGGAGGAGAGTGGTGTACGCTAGTGGAGGGGGGCCCAGGGTTGGGGGAGATGTCGCCTGCGACTAGTAAAAGGAGAAAGAAGAGAAAGATCAGGTGGTCTAATGATTTGTATGAACGTTTTGAATGCTGTATGGAGGTAGAGGATGGTTTGCAGTGGGTGAGGAATGTCTGTAGAGCCTCAGAGTTATACATGGGAGAGGGGAGAAGGGAGGGGCTGATATAGAGAGAGTGCACAGAATGTTTTGAAGGGCGGGTGAGTTGTGAGAAAGCAGAAGTGAAAACAAATAAAAAGCAGATTGATAAGACTAATGCATAATGCACTATGACTGACCAAGAAGCATGTTTGTATGAAAATTTTATGCACCTTACCTGTCTCCTGCCCTGTCCAACTGCACTTGTAATTATTGCACTTAAAATCTATTGCACGCGTGACCCAGCACGCGTGCTATTCCCAGCCAGAGCTGAATATATATGAAATGAAATGTCTGCTAGAGGCCAGCACCAGTTGGTCATACTGAGTAATTAGCCAATTAGCACTGGGCTAGAGCAGGCAATGCTATGTAAGATAAACACAGAGGCCATAAACCAGTGAAAGAGAAGGCTTTGAACATTTTAAAATAGAAACAAAACAAAAAGACAAAAAGATGCAGGACCAAACAATTAAATACCATGGAAAAATGTTGCTAGAGAATATGACTCTGTTCACACTTATCAGACAGCACACAAACGGATGGATGGATTAAATACCATGGAAAAATGTTGCTAGAGAATATGACTCTGTTCACACTTATCAGACAGCACACAAACGGATGGATGGATTAAATACCTGTGTGAAGAAGAAGAGAGGAGAGTGGATTAACAGCTTCCGGCCATGGAAGTATTGGCACCCCTGCAATTCTGTCAGATAATACTCAGTTTCTTCCTGAAAATGATTGCAATCACAAATTCTTTGGTATTATTATCTTCATTTAATTTGCTTGCAAGGAAAAAACACAAAAGAGAATGAATCAAAAATCAAATCATTGATCATTTCACACAAAACTCCAAAAATGGGCCAGACAAAAGTATTAGCACCCTCAGCCTAATACTTGGTTGCACAACCTTTAGCCAAAATAACTGCGAACAACTGCTTCCGGTAACCATCAATAAGTTTCTTACAATGCTCTGCTGGAATTGTAGACCATTCTTCTTTAGCAAACTGCTCCAGGTCCCTGATATTTGAAGGGTGCCTTCTCCAAACTGCCATTTTGAGATCTCTCCACAGGTGTTCTATGGGATTCAGGTCTGGACTCATTGCTGGCCACCTTAGAAGTCTCCAGTGCTTTCTCTCAAACCATTTTATAGTGCTTTTGGAAGTGTGTTTTGGGTCATTGTCCTGCTGGAAGACCCATGACCTGTGAGGGAGACCCAGCTTTCTCACACTGGGCCCTACATTATGCTGCAAAATTTGTTGGTAGTCTTCAGACTTCATAATGCCATGCACACGGTCAAGCATGCCAGAGGCAGCAAAGCAACCCCAAAACATCAGGGAACCTCCGCCATGTTTGACTGTAGGGACCGTGTTCTTTTCTTTGAATGCCTCTTTTTTTTTCCTGTACACTCTATGTTGATGCTTTTTCCCAAAAAGCTCTACTTTTGTCTCATCTGACCAGAGAACATTCTTCCAAAACGTTTTAGGCTTTCTCAGGTAAGTTTTGGCAAACTCCAGCCTGGCTTTTTTATGTCTCGGGGTAAGAAGTGGGGTCTTCCTGGGTATCCTACCATACAGTCCCTTTTCATTCAGACGCCGACGGATAGTACGTGTTGACACTGTTGTACCCTCGGACTGCAGGGCAGCTTGAACTTGTTTGGATGTTAGTCGAGGTTCTTTATCCAACATCCGCACAATCTTGCGTTTAAATCTCTCGTCAATTTTTCTTTTCCGTCCACATCTAGGGAGGTTAGCCACAGTGCCATGGGCTTTAAACTTCTTGATGACACTGCGCACAGAAGACACAGGAACATTCAGGTCTTTGGAGATGGACTTGTAGCCTTGAGATTGCTCATGCTTCCTCACAATTTGGTTTCTCAAGTCCTCAGACAGTTCTTTGGTCTTCTTTCTTTTCTCCATGCTCAATGTGGTATACACAAGGACACAGGACAGAGGTTGAGTCAACTTTAATCCATGTTAACTGGCTGCAAGTGTGATTTAGTTATTGCCAACACCTGTTAGGTGCCACAGGTAAGTTACAGGTGCTGTTAATTACACGAATTAGAGAAGCATCACATGATTTTTCAAACAGTGCCAATACTTTTCTCCACCCCCTTTTTTAGGTTTGGTGTGGAATTATATCCAATTTGGCTTTAGGACAATTCTTTTTGTGGTTTTTCATTGAAGACAAATTAAATGAAGATAATAATACCAAAGAATTTGTGATTGCAATCATTTTCAGGAAGAAACTGAGTATTATCTGACAGAATTACAGGGGTGCCAATACTTTTGGCCACCACTCTAGTATATAATGGCCGACATATATTGCTCAATATAGTATCATGGCCCCATCTACTATATAATTGGCTTATCCCGTCTGTCTGTCCGTCCAGGAATTGCCGGCCGGACCAATCAGCGAAGCGGGATTTCAGAACAAGATGGCGGCCGTTAGCTCCATACTGTATATACTGGGCCCCATATATTGCTCTATACAGTATTATGGCCCCATATAGTATATAATAGGCCCCATATATTGCTCCATACAGTATATAAACTGCCCCATATATTGCTTCATACAGTATATACTGGGCCCCATATATTGCTCTATACAGTATAATGGCCACATATAGTATATAATGGGCCCCATATATTGCTCCATACAGTACATAATGGGCCCCATATATTGCTCCATACAGCATAATGGCCCCATATAGTATATAATCGCAGACATATATTGCTCCATACAGTATCATAGCCCCATATAGTATATAATAGGCCCCATATATTGCTCCACACAGTATATAATGGGACCTACACATTGCTCCATACAGTATATAATAGGCCCCATATATTGCTCCACACAGTGTATAATGGGCCCCATATATTGCTCCATACAGTATATGCTGAGCCCCATATATTGCTGCACAGTATAATTTCCCCTTATAATTTATAAAGGGCCACATTTTTTGCTTCATACTGTATATACTGGGCCCCATATATTGCTTCATACAGTATATACTTGGCCCCATATATTGCTCCATACTGTATATACTGGGCCCCATATATTGCTCCATACAGTACTTACTGGGCCCCATAAATTGCTGCACAGTATAATGGCCCCATATAGTATAAAATAGGCCCGATATATTGCCACATATAGTATATAATGGGCCCTATATATTGCTCCATACAGTATATACTGGGCCCCATATATTGCTGCACAGTATAATGGCTCCATATAGTATATAATGGGCTCCATAAATAACTAAATACAGTATAATGGCCCCAATATAATATATAAGGGGCCCCATATATTGCTCCATACAGCATAATGGCCCCATATAGTGCTCCATATAGTATAATGACCACATATCTACTATATAATTGTCTTATCCCGTCTATCTGTCTGTCTGTCTTTCTGTCTGTCTGTCTGTCCTGGAAATCCTGGGTCGCTGATTGGTCCGGCCGCGGCCAATCAGCGATGCGGCATTTCTGAAAAACATGGCGGCCGTTAGCGGCTCATGTGTGGCACGGAGGTTTGCGGCGATGCAGCCGGGAGATGCAGCCGGCTACTCGCAGCATAAGTCCCCTGACCGTAGGCGCCGCTGACCTACATGCGGCTATCGTTGGGAGATCAGCGGCTACGGCTGCTTATCTCCCGAGGACAAGTGTGACGCCCCTCCCCTCCCCTCCTCTCCCCTCCTCTCCTCTCCCCTCCTCTCCTCTCCTCTCCCCACCCCTCTCCTCCCGTCCCTCCCCCCGCTCGATCAGGACCCCGGCACCCGGCGTCATACTTACCCCTCCCCTCCCCTCCTCTCCCCTCCCCTCTCCTCTCCTCCCGTCCCTCCCCCCGCTCGATCAGGACCCCGGCACCCGGCGTCATACTTACCCCTCCTCTCCCCTCCCCTCTCCTCTCCTCCCGTCCCTCCCCCCGCTCGATCAGGACCCCGGCACCCGGCGTCATACTTACCCCTCCCCGTGCCTCCGCAGCAGCTCCTGTGTCTTCCACTGATGCTCTGTGACGTCTCAGGTCAGAGGGTGCGGTGACGTCTTTACACCGCGCCCTCTCCTGACCGGTCACAGCGCACAGCGTGAACATGCCGGCTTCGCTGGAGTCCAGAGAAGCAGCTGAGAAGGGAGGTGAGTATTGGATTTTTTTTTTTTCTATGGGGCCATAGGGGACCTGCATGGGGCACTATGGGGGGATGGATATACAGGGGATATGACTTCCTGCATGGGGACCTGCATGGGGCACTATGGGAGGATGGATATACAGGGGATATGACTTCCTGCATGGGGCATTATATGGGGGGGAGAGGTGACATCCTACATGGGGCATTATATGGGGGAGAGGTGACATTCTGCATGCGGCATTATATGGGGGGGAGAGGTGACATCCTACTTGGGGCATTATATGGGGGAGAGGTGACATCCTGCATGGGGCATTATATGGGGGGAGAGGTCACATCCTACATGGGGCATTATATGGGGGAGAGGTGACATCCTACATGGGGCATTATATACGGGGGATGTGACTTCCTGCATGGAGTATTATATACGGGGGATGTGACTTCCTGCATGGGGTATTATATACGGGGGATGTGACTTCCTGCATGGGGCATTATATACGGGGGATGTGACTTCCTGCATGGGGCATTATAAAGGAGGGTCAGGAGACATATGCTAGAATACCCGATGCGTTATAATCGGGCCACCATCTAGTAGTATATAATAGGCCCCATATATTGCTCCATACAGTATAATGGCTACATATAGTATATAATGGGCCCCATATATTGCTCCATACAGTATATAATGAGCCCCATATATTGCTCCATACAGCATAATGGCCCCATATAGTGCTCCATACAGTATAATGACCACATATAGTATCTAATAGGCCCCATATAGTGCTCCATACAGTATAATAGTTGCCATATATTGCTCCATACAGTATATACTGGGCCACATATATTGCTCCATACAGTATATACTGGGCCCCAAATATTGATCCACAGTATAATGGCCCCATATAGAATATAACGGGCCCCATATATTGATGCATACAGTATAATGGCTCCATATATTATATAATGGGCCCCATATATTGCTCCATACAGTATAAACTTGGCCCCATATATTGATCCACAGTATAATAGCCCCATATAGTATATAATGGACCCCATATATTGCTCCATACAGTAAAATGGCCACGTATAGTATATAATAGGCCCCATATATTGCTCCATACAGTATAATGGCCCAATATAGTGCTCCATACAGTATATACTGGACCCCATATATTGCTAAATAAAGTATAATGGCCCCATATAGTATATAATGAGCCCCATATATTGTTCCATACAGTATACTGGCCACATATATTTCTCCATACAGTATAATAGCCCCTTATAGTATATAATAGGCCCCACATATTGCTCCATACAGTATAATGGCCCCATATATTGCTACATACAGTATATGATGGGCCCCATATATTTCTCCATAGAGTATATAATGGGCCCCATATATCGCTCCATAAAGTATATACTGAGCCCCATTTAATGATCCATGCACTATAATGGCCTCATATAGTATATAATAGGCACCACATATTGCTCTATACAGTATAATGGCCCCATATAGTATATAATAGGCCCCTTATATTGCTCCATACAGTATAATGGCCCCATATAGTATATAATTGGCCCCATGTATTGCTTCATACAGTATAATGGCCCCATATAGTATATAATGGGCCCCATATATTGCTCCATACAGTATAATGGCCCCATATAGTATATAATGGGCCCTATATATTGTTCCATACAGTATATACTGGGTCCTCTAAATTGCTCCAAACAATATAAAGGCCCCATGTAGTATATAATGGGCCCAATGTATTGCTCCACACAGTATATACTGGGCCCCATAAATTGTTCCATACAATTTAATTGCCCCATATAGTATATAATGGGCTCCATGTTTTGCTCTATACGAAATATTCTGGACCCCATAAATTGTTCCATACAGTATAATGGCCCCATATAGTATATAATGGCCTATATATATTGCTGCATACAGTATCATGGCCCCATATAGCATATAAGAGGCCCCATATATTGCTCCACACAGTATATAAAGGGCCCCATATATTGCTCCATACAGTATATACTGAACCCCATATATTGCTGCACAGTATAATTTCCCCTTATAATATATAAAGGGCCACATTTTTTGCTCCATACTGTATATACTGGGCCCTATATATTGCTCCATACAGTATAAACTGGGCCCCATATATTGCTTTATACTGTATATACTGGGCCCCATATATTGCTCCATACAGTATAATGGCCCCATATATTGCTCCATATAGTATAATGGCCACATATAGTATATAATGGGCCCCATATAGTGCTCCATACAGTATATACTGGACCCCATATATTGATGCACAGTATAATGGCCCCATATAGTATATAATGGGCTCCATAAATTGCTAAATACAGTATAATGGCCCGATATAATATATAATGGGCCCCATATATTGCTCCATACAGCATAATAGCTCCATAAAGTGCTCCATACAGTATACTGACCACATATAGAATATAATAAGCCCCATATATTGCTCCATACAGTATAATGGCCACATATAGTATATAATGGGGTGCATATATTGCTCCATACAGTACATAATGGGCCCCATACATTGCTCCATACAGCATAATGGCCCCATATATTGCTCCATACAGTATATACTGGGCCCCATATATTGCTCTATACAGTATAATGGCCCCATATAGTATATAATAGGCCCCATATATTGCTCCATACAGTACTTACTGGGCCCCATATATTGCTTCATACAGTATAATGGCCCCATATAGTATATAATCGCAGACATATATTGCTCCATACAGTATCATGGCCCCATATAGTATATAATAGGCCCCATATATTGCTCCACACAGTATATAATGGGACCTATATATTGCTCCATACAGTATATAATAGGCCCCATATATTGCTCCACACAGTGTATAATGGGCCCCATATATTGCTCCATACAGTATATACTGAGCCCCATATATTGCTGCACAGTATAATTTCCCCTTATAATTTATAAAGGGCCACATTTTTTGCTTCATACTGTATATACTGGGCCCCATATATTGCTTCATACAGTATATACTTGGCCCCATATATTGCTCCATACTGTATATACTGGGCCCCATATATTGCTCCATACAGTACTTACTGGGCCCCATAAATTGCTGCACAGTATAATGGCCCCATATAGTATAAAATAGGCCCGATATATTGCTCCATATAGTATAATGGCCACATATAGTATACAATGGGCCCTATATATTGCTCCATACAGTATATACTGGGCCACATATATTGCTGCACAGTATAATGGCCCCATATCGTATATAATGGGCTCCATAAATTGCTAAATACAGTATAATGGCCCCAATATAATATATAAGGGGCCCCATATATTGCTCCATACAGCATAATGGCCCCATATAGTGCTCCATATAGTATAATGACCACATATCTACTATATAATTGTCTTATCCTGTCTGTCTGTCTTTCTGTCTGTCTGTCTGTCTGTCCTGGAAATCCTGGGTCGCTGATTGGTCCTGCCGCGGCCAATCAGCGATGCGGCATTTCTGAAAAACATGGCGGCCGTTAGCGGCTCATGTGTGGCACAGAGGTCAG
The DNA here is from genome assembly GCF_046119375.1 of Phyllobates terribilis. Taxonomy (NCBI): domain Eukaryota; kingdom Metazoa; phylum Chordata; class Amphibia; order Anura; family Dendrobatidae; genus Phyllobates; species Phyllobates terribilis. The sequence goes on from NW_027362863.1 coordinate 2,722,241, forward strand.
CGGCAATGCAGCCGGGAGATGCAGCCAGCTACTCGCAGCATAAGTCCCCCGACCGTAGGCGCCGCTGACCTACATGCGGCTATCGTCGGGAGATCAGCGGCTACGGCCGCTGATCTCCCGAGGACAAGTGTGACGCCCCTCCCCTCCCCTCCTCTCCTCTCCCCACCCCTCTCCTCCCGTCCCTCCCCCCGATCGATCAGGACCCCGGCACCCGGCGTCATACTTACCCCTCCCCTCCTCTCCCCTCCCCTCTCCTCTCCTCCTGTCCCTCCCCCCGCTCGATCAGGACCCCGGCACCCGGCGTCATACTTACCCCTCCCCGTGCCTCCGCAGCAGCTCCTGTGTCTTCCGCTGATGCTCTGTGACGTCTCAGGTCAGAGGGTGCGGTGACGTCTTTACACCGCGCTCTCTCCTGACCGGTCACAGCGCACTGCGTGAACATGCCGGCTTCGCTGGAGTCCAGAGAAGCAGCTGAGAAGGGAGGTGAGTATTGGATTTTTTTTTTTGTATGGGGCCATAGGGGACCTGCATGGGGCACTATGGGGGGATGGATATACAGGGGATATGACTTCCTGCATGGGGACCTGCATGGGGCACTATGGGAGGATGGATATACAGGGGATATGACTTCCTGCATGGGGCATTATATGGGGGGGGAGAGGTGACATCCTACATGGGGCATTATATGGGGGGGAGAGGTGACATCCTACATGGGGCATTATATGGGGGAGAGGTGACATCCTGCATGGGGCATTATATGGGGGGAGAGGTCACATCCTACATGGGGCATTATATGGGGGAGAGGTGACATCCTACATAGGGCATTATATACGGGGGATGTGACTTCCTGCATGGGGTATTATATACGGGGGATGTGACTTCCTGCATGGGGCATTATATACGGGGGATGTGACTTCCTGCTTGGGGCATTATAAAGGAGGGTCGGGAGACATATGCTAGAATACCCGATACGTTATAATCGGGCCACCATCTAGTAGTATATAATAGGCCCCATATATTGCTCCATACAGTATAATGGCCACATATAGTATATAATGGGCCCCATATATTGCTCCATACAGTATATAATGAGCCCCATATATTGCTCCATACAGTATATAATGAGCCCCATATAGTGCTCCATACAGTATAATGACCACATATAGTATCTAATAGGCCCCATATAGTGCTCCATACAGTATAATGGCCCCATATAGTATATAATGGGTCCAATGTATTGCTCCATACAGTATATACTGGGCCTCAAATATTGATCCACAGTATAATGGCCCCATATAGAATATAACGGGCCCCATATATTGATGCATACAGTATAATGGCTCCATATATTATATAATGGGCCCCATATATTGCTCCATACAGTATAAACTGGGCCCCATATATTGATCCACAGTATAATAGCCCCATATAGTATATAATGGGCCCCATATATTGCTCCATACAGTAAAATGGCCACGTATAGTATATAATAGGCCCCATATATTGCTCCATACAGTATAATGGCCCAATATATTGCTCCATACAGTATATACTGGACCCCATATATTGCTACATAAAGTATAATGGCCCCATATAGTATATAATGAGCCCCATATATTGTTCCATACAGTATACTGGCCACATATATTTCTCCATACAGTATAATAGCCCCTTATAGTATATAATAGGCCCCACATATTGCTCCATACAGTATAATGGCCCCATATATTGCTACATACAGTATATGATGGGCCCCATATATTTCTCCATAGAGTATATAATGGGCCCCATATATCGCTCCATAAAGTATATACTGAGCCCCATTTAATGATCCATACACTATAATGGCCTCATATAGTATATAATAGGCACCACATATTGCTCTATATAGTATAATGGCCCCATATAGTATATAATAGGCCCCTTATATTGCTCCATACAGTATATAATGGGCCCCATATCTTGCTCCATACAGTATAATGGCCCCATATAGTATATAATTGGCCCCATGTATTGCTTCATACAGTATAATGGCCCCATATAGTATATAATGGGCCCCATATATTGCTCCATACAGTATAATGACCCCATATAGTATATAATGGGCCCTATATATTGTTCCATACAGTATATACTGGGTCCTCTAAATTGCTCCAAACAATATAAAGGCCCCATTTAGTATATAATGGGCCCAATGTATTGCTCCACACAGTATATACTGGGCCCCATAAATTGTTCCATACAATTTAATTGCCCCATATAGTATATAATGGGCTCCATGTTTTGCTCTATACGGAATATTCTGGGCCCCATAAATTGTTCCATACAGTATAATGGCTCCATATAGTATATAATGGCCTACATATATTGCTCCATACAGTATCATGGCCCCATATAGCATATAAGAGGCCCCATATATTGCTCTACACAGTATATAATGGGCCCCATATATTGTTGCATACAGTATCATGGCCCCATATAGTATATAAGAGGCCCCATATATTGCTCCACACAGTATATAAACTGCCCCATATATTGCTCCATACAGTATATACTGAGCCCCATATATTGCTGCACAGTATAATTTCCCCTTATAATATATAAAGGGCCACATTTTTTGCTCCATACTGTATATACTGGGCCCTATATATTGCTCCATACAGTATAAACTGGGCCCCATATATTGCTCTATACTGTATATACTGGGCCCCATATATTGCTCCATACAGTATAATGGCCCCATATATTGCTCCATATAGTATAATGGCCACATATAGTATATAATGGGCCCCATATAGTGCTCCATACAGTATATACTGGGCCCCAGATATTGATGCACAGTATAATGGCCCCATATAGTATATAATGGGCTCCATAAATTGCTAAATACAGTGTAATGGCCCGATATAATATATAATGGGCCCCATATATTGCTCCATACAGCATAATAGCTCCATAAAGTGCTCCATACAGTATACTGACCACATATAGTATATAATAGGCCCCATATATTGCTCCATACAGTATAATGGCCACATATAGTATATAATGGGCCGCATATATTGCTCCATACAGTACATAATGGGCCCCATACATTGCTCCATACAGCATAATGGCCCCATATAGTGCTCCATACAGTATAATGACAACATATAGTATATAATAGGCCCGATATAGTGCTCCATACAGTATATACTCGGCCCCATATATTGTTCCACAGTATAATGGCCCCATATAGTATATAATGGGCCCAATATATTGCTCCATACAGTATAATGGCCCCATATAGTGTATAATGTGCCACATATTTTGCTGCAAACTGTATATACTGGGCACCATAAATTGCTCAATACAGTATAATGGCCCCATATAGTGCTCCATATAGTATAATGACCATATATAATATATATAATAGGCCCCATATAGTGCTCCATACAGTATAATGGGCCCCATATATTGCTCCATACAGTATATACTGGACCCCATATATTGCTTCATAAAGTATAATGGCCCCATATAGTATATAATGGGCCCCATATATTGCTCCATACGGTATAATAGCCCCTTATAGTATATAATTGGGCCCCACATATTGCTCCATACAGTATAATGGCCCCATATAGTGCTCCATACAGTATATACTGGACCCCATATATTGCTCCATAAAGTATAAAGGCCGCATATAGTATATAATGAGCCCCATATATTGTTCCATACAGTATAATGGCCACATATATTTCTTAAAACAGTATAACCCCCTCATATAGTATATGATAGGCCCCATATATTTCTCCATAGAGTATATACTGGGCCCCATATATTGCTCCATACAGTATAATGGCCCCATATATTATATAATGGGCCCAATAAATTGCTCCATAGAGTATATACTAGGTCCATATATTGCTCCATACAGTATAATGGCCCCATATATTATATAATGGGCCCAATATATTGCTCCATACAGTATATACTGGGCCCTAGATACTGTTCCATACAGTATAATGGCCACATATAGTATATAATGGACTCCATAAATTGCTCCATACAGTATAATAGCCCCATATATTATACAATGGGCCCAATATATTGCTCCATACAGTATATACTGGGGCCCATAAATAGCTCCATAATGTATATACTGGGCCCCATATATTGCTCCATACAGTACTTACTGTGCCCTATATATTGCTGCACAGTATAATGGCCCCATATAGTATATAACGGGCTCCATAAATTGCTAAATACAGTAAAATGGCCCCATATAATATATTATGGGCCCCATATATTGCTCCATACAGCGTAATGGCCCCATGTAGTGCTCCATATAGTATAATGACCACATATAGTATATAATAGGCCCCATATATTGCTCCATACAGTATAATGGCCACATATAGTATATATTGGGCCCTATATATTGCTCCATACAGTATATAATGGGCCCCATATATTGCTCCATACAGTATAATGACCACATATAGTATATAATAGGCCCCATATATTGCTCCATACAGTATATACTGGGCCCCATATATTGCTCCATACAGTATATACTGGGCGCCAGATATTAATCCACAGTATAATGGCCCCATATAGAATATAACGGGCCCCATATATTGATGCATACAGTAAATGGGCTCCATATATTATATAATGGGCCCGATATATTGCTCCATACAGTAAAATGGCCACTTATAGTATATAATAGACCCCATTTATTGCTCCATACAGTATAATGGCCCCATATAGTATATAATGGGCCCCATATATTGCTCCATACAGTATAATGGCTCCATACAGTATATACTGGGCCCGGTATATTGCTCCATACAGTATAATGGCCCCATATATTATATAATGGGCCCCATATATTGCTCCATACAGTATATACTGGTCCCCATATATTGATCCACAGTATAATGGCCCCATGTATTATATAATGGGCCTCATATATTGCTTCATACCATATAATGGCCCCATATAGTATATAATGGCCCACAGATATTGCTCCATGCAGTTTAATAGTCCCATATAGTATATAATAGGCCCCATATATTGCTCCATACAGTATATAATGGGCCCCATATATTGCTCCATACAGTATATACTGGGCTCCATACAGTATATACTGAGTCCCATATATTGCTCCACAGTATAATGGCCCCCTATAATATATAAAGAGAAACTTTTTTGCTCCATACTGGATTTACTGGGCCCCGTATATTGCTCCATACAGTATAATGGCCCTATATAGTATATAATGGGCCCCATTTATTGGTCCATACAGTATATACTGGGCCCCATATAGTGCTCCATACAGTATATACTGGGCCACATATACTGCTCCATACAGTATAATGGCCCCATATTGTATATAATGGGCTCGATATTTTGCTCCATACAGTATAATGGCTTCATATAGTATATAATAGGCCCTATATATTGCTCCATACAGTATAATGGCCCCATATAGTGCTCCATACAGTATATTGACCACATATAGTATATAATAGGCCCCATATAGTATAATGGGCCCCATATATTGCTTCATACAGTATAATGGCTCCATATAGTATATAATGTGCACCACATATTGCTCCATACTGTATAATGGTCCCATATAGTGCTCCATACAGTATATACTGGAACCCATATATTGCTCCATAAAGTATAATGGCCCCATATAGTATATAATGAGCCCCATATATTGTTCCATACAGTATAATGGCCCCTTATATTGCTACATACAGTATATAATGGGTCCCATATATTGCTCCATACAGTATAATAGCCCCTTGTAGTATATAATGGGCCCCATATATTGCTCCATACAGAATAATGGCCCCATATCTATAATATTACCGGGGTTGCGTATTTCTGTCCGAAGCCTCGATAGACTGCGCATGCGTGACGCGAAGTTTGGCTCCAGGCAGAATCACGCATCCAGCCGTTACAGGTAAGAGGAGTGTATGGCGACGGAGATCGCGGTATACGTAGACAATGAACGTATACCGCAATCTCCGGCGCCATACTTAGATACTTACCTGACTGGGAGGAGCATTGCTGCGGCGCCTCTCTACGCCGGAGACCGGGGCAGGAGTGAGGCGTCGGATCAGATAGCAGGATGGGGATGAGGGGTGCCATGCATACTGGGATTGGGGGTGAGGGGTGCCATGCATACCGGGATTGGGGATGAGGGGTGCCATGCATACCGGGATTGGGGGTGAGGGGTGCCAAGCATACCGGGATGAGGGATACCATACAAAACAGGATAGGGATGTGGGATGGGGTACCATGCATACCGGGATAGGGGTGAGGAGTACCACACATACCAGGATTGGGATGAGGGGGCCACGCATACCAGGATTGGGGGTGAGGGGTGCCATGCATGCCAGGATTGGGGATGAGGGGTGCCATGCATGCCAGGATTGGGATGAGGGGTGCCATGCATGCCAGGATTGGGATGAGGGGACCACACATACCAGGATTGGGGGTGAGGGGTGCCATGCATACCAGGATTGGGGATGAGGGGTGCCATGCATGCCAGGATTGGGGATGAGGGGTGCCATGCATGCCAGGATTGGGATGAGGGGGCCACGCATACCAGGATTGGGGATGAGGGGTGCCATGCATGCCAGGATTGGGATGAGGGGTGCCATGAATACCAGGATTGGGGATGAGGGGTGCCATGCATGCCAGGATTGGGATGAGGGGTGCCATGTATACCAGGATTGGGATGAGGGGTGCCATGCATGCCAGGATTGGGATGAGGGGTGCCATGCATGCCAGGATTGGGATGAGGGGTGCCATGCATGCCAGGATTGGGATGAGGGGTGCCATGCATACCAGGATGGGGATGAGGGGTGCCATGCATACCAGGATTCGGATGAGGGGTGCCACGCATACCGGGATTGGGGATGAGGGGTGCCATGCATACCAGGATTGGGGGTGAGAAGTGCCATGCATACCAGGATAGGATGGCGGGGACAGGATGGAGGCAGCACAAATACCAGGAGGGGGGCAGCACATACCAGCATGGAAAACCATATACCAATAAAAATGCTCGCCACCCGGGCGTAGAACGGGTTCAATAGTTCGTAGTATATAATGGGCCTCCCTCATATATTGCGACATACAGTATAATGGCTTCATATAGTATATAATGGGCCCCATATATTGCTCCATACAGTATAATGGCCCCATACAGTATATACTGGGCCCCATATATTGCTCCATGCAGTATAATGGCCCCATATGATGCTGCATACAGTACAGACCAAAAGTTTGGACAGACATTCTCATTTAAAGATTTTTCTGTATTTTCATGACTATGAAAATTGTACATTCACACTGAAAGGATCAAAACTATGAATTAACACATGTGGAATTATATACTTAACAAAAAAGTGTGAAACAACTGAAAATATGTCTTATTTTCTAGGTTCTTCAAAGTAGCCACCTTTTGCTTTGATGACTGCTTTGCACACTCTTGGCATTCTCTTGAGCTTCAAGAGGTAGTCACCGGAAATTGTTTTCATTTCACAGGTGTGCCCTGTCAGGTTTAATAAGTGGGATTTCTTGCCTAATAAATGGGGTTGGGACCATCAGTTGTGTTGTGCAGAAGTCTAGTGGATACACAGCTGATAGTCCTACTGAATAGACTGTTAGAATTTGTATTATGGCAAGAAAAAAGCAGCTAAGTAAAGAAAAACGAGAGGCCATCATTACTTTAAGAAATGAAGGTCAGTCAGTGCGAAAAATTGGGAAAACTTTGAAAGTGTCCCCAAGTGCAGTTGCAAAAACCATCAAGTGCTACAAAGAAACTGGCTCACATGAGAACCGCCCCAGGAAAGGAAGACCAAGAGTCACCTCTGCTTCTGAGGATAAGTTTATCCGAGTCACCAGCCTCAGAAATCGCAGGTTAACAGCAGCTCAGATTAGTGACCAGGTCAATGCCACACAGAGTTCTAGCAGCAGACACATCTCTTCAAAAACTGTTAATAGGAGACTTTGTGCAGCAGGCCTTCATGGTAAAATAGCTGCTAGGAAACCACTGGTAAGGACAGGCATCAAGCAGAAGAGACTTGTTTGGGCAACAGAACACAAGGAATGGACATTAGACAAGTGGAAATTTGTGCTTTGGTCTGATGAGTACAAATTTGAGATCTTTGGTTCCAACCACCGTTTCTTTGTGCAATGGAGAAAAGGTGAACGGATGGACTCTACATGCCTGGTTCCCACCGTGAAGCATGGAGGAGGAGGTGTGATGGTGTGGGGGTGCTTTGCTGGTGACTTTGTTGGGCATTTATTCAAAATTGAAGGCATACTGAACCAGCATGGCTACCACAGCATCTTGCAGCAGCATGCTATTCCATCCGGTTTGTGTTTAGTTGGACCATCATTTATTTTTCAACAGTACAATGACCCCAAACACACCTCCAGGCTGTGTAAGGGCTATTTGACCAAGAAGGAGAGTGATGGGGTGATACGCCAGATGACCTGGCCTCCACAGTCACCAGACCTGAACCCAATCGAGATGGTTTGGGGTGAGCTGGACCGCAGAGTAAAGGCAAAAGGGCCAACAAGTGCTAAGCATCTCTGGGAACTCCTTCAAGATTGTTGGAAGACCATTTCCAGTGACTACCTCTTGAAGCTCATCAAGAGAATGCCAAGAGTGTGCAAAGCAGTCATCAAAGCAAAAGGTGGCTACTTTGAAGAACCTAGAATATAAGACATATTTTCAGTTGTTTCACACTTTTTTGTTAAGTATATAATTCCACATGTGTTAATTCATAGTTTTGATGCCTTCAGTTTGAATGTACAATTTTCATAGTCATGAAAATACAGAAAAATCTTTAAATGAGAAGGTGTGTCAAAACTGTTGGTCTGTACTGTATATATATATATATATATATATATATATATATATATATATATATATATATATATATACACAGTTATATGAAAAAGTTTGGGCACCCCTATTTTGTTTGAATGCAGATTGCACATTTTCTGTCAGTACAATAAACCTCATTTCAAGGCAGAAACATTACTGTGTCCAACAGTTATTACATATATCAAACTGAAATAGCTGTTGCAAAAACACCAATTTTTATAAAACATTAAGCTTAAGATTAATAGGGGTGCCCAAACTTTTTCATATAACTGTAATTCCACATGTGTTAATTAATAATTTGATGTCTTCAGTGTGAATGTACAATTTTCATAGTCTTGAAAATACAGAAAAATCTTTAAATGAGAAGGTGTGTCCAAACTTTTGGTCTGTACTGTACATAAAACAAAATATCAATTACTCACCTCTCCCGTTCCCCGCATGTCCGGTATACTCAAGGTGTCTTCTAACTCTGGAGTGCTCAGGTCAGAGGGCACGCTGTGGTGACGTCATTGCGCCCTCTGCCCTGACACGTCAGAGTTAGAAGACACTGGAGCTGTTCAGAACGAGGAGAGATGGGGGAGGGGCTGAGGGCTGGGAGGTCCCCAGTGGCTGCACGGGCCCCATAGCGCGCCATCGTTTCCCCCTCCCTGGGCCACAGTACTTGCCTGCGTGCATGGGGTGGTGACTAATGTTGAGCCACCCCTGTAGTGTTCGAGTTCGGTTCGGTTCGTCGAACACCCGTATGTTCGCCGAACTGTTCGTCGAACACCTTCGAACACCGTTAAAACCAATGGCAGGCAAACAAAAACACATAGAAACACATAGAAAACACCTTCAAAGCTGTCCAAAAGCTGACAAACTGCTCAGAAGACACAACTAACACATGGAAAAGTGACAAGTACATATAGTCATGCGAAAAGAAAAGAGGTGGAGGAGTAAAAGGAGGGGGAGACACAGATATAGGCATGTCATGCCCTTCTAAAATCCAAAAAGTGAGAAGCCGACACGTTCAGTCCCCTCCTGCCCGTGCCACCTCCGTGTCGCCGGGTTTGTGCCAGAGCCGCGGTGAACCCTGACGGCCAGCCCCCCTCTCCCAATACTGGTGCCTGTCCGCTGGTGGGTTGAGCGAGCCCCCCTGTGGTGGAGTCAGTTCTAAGCTTTTTAATTTAAATTGTCTCTCTAATTTGAATGAATACACTTTAAATCCATTTACAAGGATCTATTGGAGGGCAAGTCTCATGCCAGCAGCCGCGTAATTCCAGCTCCAGTAGCGTCCACTAAAGCTGCTGCAGTTAAAAAGCTTTTATAAGGATCGAGCTCGGCTGTCCACCGCAAGGCATCCTACTGCCAGTCCCAGCCCCTATGCCTTGGGGTGCCTCCTGATGCTCTTCACTGAGTATCCCGTGGTCCCGAAGCATTTCCTTTGAAAAAATTAAGTGTCCAAACTACAGGTGGTGTAGCTTGCTTAACAGCCGGGATAATCCGCTGACTAGCAGACACTGCTACTAGGCACAAAGTATTTCCTGGGCTAGATGCAGTTAAAAATTTGTAATTAGATACTCTCGTTGGATGCTGAGAAAGCATTCCATAGAGTCTCCTGGCACGCCATATATGATTCTCTTAAAAAGCTTGGGGTAGGGGTCTAGGGGACCCTTTTATAGCCAAAATCACGGCCCTGTATCACAATACGTCACCTAGGCTGAAGATAAATGGAACTGTAGCACCCTGAGGGCTCGGTTGCTACAGAGGTATTGCACCTCACCCAGAGGTGTGATATCTCACTCTCAGGTAAGGATGGAGTGTGGATCAGGACCCGACACCTGCATGCATTACACCACATTGCCGTGGGGCAGGGCAAACAATATGCCTCTGAGATGGGCACGACAGTCCCTGTCCCTGGCTGGAGTGGGGGGAGGGAACACTGAGGAAGGGGAACCCTGTAGTGCAGGAGCAGGGAGGAAGCAGTTCCTGGGTGCATTGAGAAGGGAGTATAAAAGGTGGGCACCATCTTAGTTCAGTGCAGAGAAGTCTGAGCAGAAGTGGCAGGGAGCAGGGGCTCTGCATGAGCTCTGCTCCGGAGGCGGGCCTAGTAACAGAGGCCCAGGCCTGGAAGAGGGAGAAGGAAGGAAGAGAAGCGGAGAAGGCTCCAGGAACGAGGAATGAAGGGATCCCAGGGGTGCGGACGGGCGAGTCGCCACCGCACGCCCGAATCTACCTGCGTGGAGGGGTCAGGCCAAAGGGGGAGACCGGTCCCCGAAACTAGTGGAGGCAGGAAACGACCCTCAGCTAGAAACCGGAGGCTGTGACATTTTATGTGGAACAGCCCCTCGCTACACCCGCTAGGAAGGCACCACATAGGGTCAGGGAAACTGGCGCCAAGTTTACCAAGAGGAGGCCCGAGGCAGCCGGACAGAAGGGTTGGTAAGAAAGGCCAGACAAAGGACACACAAAGGGGGTCCTGTGAAGCGCTCCAAAGTTATCTGGGAGTTGTCTGAGCCCCTCACCTGGTGAGCACAGTACGACGTGGGCAGCCGTTACCTGCAGACGTGGTCTGGATAATAAGAACTGTGAGTAAAGGCCCTGGACTGCATCACTGACTCCGTGTCGTTACTGCTGCTGCCCTGCACCATCACCCCCATCATCCGCATACACTGCCCTGAGGCTATACTCCTCCCGTGGGGAGTTATGCTACGCTCTGCTGCACCCACAACACCAGCCTCAGCGGTCTGCCCTGCAGCGGCGGTTCACTCTGACCGCAATCCACGGGTGGCGTAGTCGGACATTTAAACATCAAAACCACATAAATAGTTCCGCCACTGGTTTGACCACCCTGAGCCACGGAACCGGCTCGCCGCCACGAAGACTACAACCACCAGCATCCACCAAAAAGGGTCCGGCTCCGGGTGTCCCAAGGCCCAGGGGGTGCATCAGAACATTTTCATCACCTTTCACAATCACCAATGGGACAAGGCAGGGATGTCCTCTGTCTCCTCTCTTATACATCCTAGTGACGGAGCACCTGCTCTCATCAATTCGCCATAACCCCAATATTAGGTGGATTGAGGTGGGAGGCAACGAGTACAAGTGCTCTCTATTTGCTGATGATGTCCTAGTATATATCACTCAATCACATATATCCATCCATGCTGTTATGGCTGAAATAGATCACTTTGTTACATGGTCAAATTTTAAAATGAATGCAGTGAAGTCTGAGGCCCTCGATGTCTCCCTCCCCAAATCCATATAGGATTCCATCCAGTCCAACTTTCCCTTTGCCTGGCCCTCACAGGGTATCAAATACTTAGGAATTCCTATTCATAGAGACCTCTCCCATCTATGTTATCTTAATTTTGGGCCCTTTATTGAACAACTCCATACAGACCACGGTTGGCAAGTTAGAACTGTAAGATTCACTACGTGAACCACTGGTGTTTTGTGGAAAAGCACATGTACACTATGTTCCAAATTATTATGCAAAAAGTGTTTAGGAGTGATAAGGGAAGAATTTGTTTGTTTGTCAGTTAAACTCATTGATGGTGATGTGTGTCAGGGCTCTTTATATCACTGTAAGCAATTGCAGACACCTGTGCTAATTAGTTTGGCAGGTGTGTCCAATGAAAGGCAAGACTACTTAAGAAGGCTGTCTCACATTATTAAGCAGCCTACATTTTCTGCCAAAATGGGACAGAAAAAGGATGTGTCGGCTGCTGAGAAGCAACAAATTGTGGAGTGTTTAGGTCAAGGCATGACTACAATCAACATTGTGCGATGATCAGGATGAAGTGTCTTGGCAATCAAGAAGTATGTAGCTGATTCACAGTACACACGTGTGCGTGCTGATAAGGGCAAATTGAGGACTCTTTCCTACAGGCAATTACGTCAGGTTAAAAGAGCAGCGGCAAAAAAGCCTTGTCATAGCAGCAGACAAGTTTTTGAAGCTGCTGGTGCCTCCAACGTCCCCCGAACAACAAGATGCAGGGTCCTTCAGAGGTTTTCAGCTGTGCATACGCCATCCTGTCGACCTCCTCTATCCACTTCACACAAGCAGAAATGGCTCCAGTGGGCCAAACATTACATGAAGACTGATTTCAAAACTGTTTTGTTCACGGATGAGTGCCGTGCAGCGCTCGATGGTCCAGATGGATGGAGTGGAGGATGGCTGGTTGATGGACACCCCACGCAAACACGGCTACAGCGCCAACAAGGAGGAGGTGGAGTAATGTTTTGGGCTGGAATCATGGGGAGAGAGATTGTCGGCCCTTTTAGGATCCCTGAAGGCGCTAAAGATGAACTCCATAATGTATGTGGATTTTCTCAAACAGCACTTCCTGCCATGGTTCAAGAAGAAGAACCGTGTATTTCACAGCAAGATCATTTTTTTTGCATGATAATGCACCATCTCATGCTGCACATAAAACATCTGCATCTCTGGTTGATATGGGATAAAAGTGGACAAACTTATGGTGTGACCCCCATGCTCCCCTGACCTCTACCCCATTCAGAACCTCTGGAGCATCATCAAAAGAAGTGTCTATGATGGCGGGAGGCAGTTCACATCTAAGCAACAGCTCTGGGAGGGTATTCTGTCCTCATGCAAAACAATTGAAGCAGAAACCATCCAAAACCTGACAAATTCAATGGACGAGAGAGTTCAGAAGCTCCTTTCGAACAAGGGGTCCTATGTGAAAATGTAACATCACCTAGAATAAAGTTTTGAGTTGAAAACTGTTTGATTTCAGTTTCTAATAACCTACTAATGCTTATAATTTCAAAAATGACAATTTTTTTGGTCTTTATTAAAATGAAAAGGTTGATCAAAAAGTTTGGGGGATCTAAGAGTGTGGCAACCCAGTAGTCATGATTACTTCGAATTCTGACAATCTGAGGGTCATGTTGCAGGTAGTGCAGCAAGAAGGCACTTATGTGTCTTGCGCATCTCGGTGCCCCAAAATTATTTTCCGGGCTAGATGCGGCTAAAAATTATTATTAATTTTAAATCTGGTGGAGCTTAGTATAGATGGCCTAATAGGATCAGTGCTGCACACTGCTACAAAGCCCAAATTATTTTCCAGTCAAGATACAGATAAACATGATTAGTAATTTGAAAGCTTAAAACAGTTGGTAGGGTGATTTTAACCAATCATCAAGCTTTTACTCTCCCCAGGATGACACAGGGGTAGAAAAGTCGTTTCGGATCCATGATTTGTTCATCTTTATGAACGTGAGTCTGTCTACATTATCAGTGGAGAGCCGCGTGCGCTTATCTGTCAGCACACCACCAGCAGCGCTGAACACACGTTCAGACAGAACGCTGGCTGCGGGACATGACAAGATCTCCAAGGCGTAAGTGGCTAGCTCCGGCCATTTATCCAGATTGGAAGCCCAAAAAGAGCAAGGGTCCAGTGACACAGTCATGGCTTCAATGTTTACTTGGAGATACTCCTGTACCATCGTCTCTAGGCGTTGACTATGTGTCAGACTTCTTGTCTCCTGTGGCCTTGCAAAGGATGGGCTAAAAAAGTGGTGAAATGATTCCGTAAAATTGATGTTACCAGCAGATACTGTGGTTCTGTTACGGTTTGAGTGCTGAACACTTGACGGTCCCACGGTTGGCAAGTTGGAACTGTGAGATTCACTACGTGCACCACTGGTGTTTTGTGGAAAAGCACATGTAAGATTCTGCAACAGTCTCTGCTGATACTCCTGCATGCGTGCATCCCTTTCTATGGCAGGAATAATTTCTGCAAATTTACTTTTGTACCGGGGATCTAACAGTGTGGCAACCCAGTAGTCAGGATTATTTCTAATTCTCACAATTCGAGGGTCATGTTGCAGGTAGTGCAGCAAGAAGGCACTCATGTGTGTTGCGCATCCAGGAGCACCAAGTCCCTGTTGTGTTGGTGGCGAGGTAACAATCATGCTTCCTTCCTCTGTCCTCTCCCCCCAACCTCGCACAACAGAAATGTGATCAAGGTCTCCCTCATCTGATGAGTCTTCCATCAGTTTGTCCTCCACTTCTTCCTGGGCTCCTGCACCTTCCTCACTAGTTTGGCTGCTACCATGCGCCCTGGTAAAACCATCTCCCCCACCCTCACATGCCTGCCGCCTTGGTGCTGCCGACCGTCTGGACCTTGCAGATGTTAGCCCTTCCTCATACAACTCCTCCTCCTCTACTTCCTCCACCTCCTCTTGTGCCACCACCTGACTCCGAATTCTGTTTAACATGAGCTCCAGCATGTAAATCACCGGAATAGTCATGCTGATAATGGCATCGTCAGCACTAAACATCTTCGTCGCCATTTCAAAACTGTGCAGAAGGGTGCATAGGTCCCTGATCTGAGACCACTCCTCCAGCGTGATTTGCCCCACCTCTGGATCTCGTCGGCCCAGGCTATACGTCAGAACGTATTGCACCAGGGCTTGTCGGTGCTGCCACAGTCGCTGCAACATGTGCACAGTTGAATTCCACCGGGTAGGCACATCGCATTTTAGCCGGTGAAGTGGCAGGCCCAACGACTTCTGTAGAGATGTAAGTCGCTGAGCTGCGGGATGCGAACGGCGGAAGTGAGCACACAGCGACCGTGCCCTCTGCAGAAGGCCATCTAGTCTGGGATAGTGGGCTAAAAATTGCTGGACAACCAGGTTCAACACGTGAGCCATACAAGGCACGTGTGTGACATTGCCCCGGCGAAGGGCCGCACCCAGGTTTGCAGCATTGTCGCACACGGCCTTCCCTGGTTTCAGGTCCAGTGGAGACAACCATTCATGAAATTGGTTCTCCAGAGCTGACCACAACTCCTCAGCTGTGTGACTCACATTTCCCAGACATTTCAAAGTAAAAACCGCCTGATGACGTTGAGCCCTACTGCCAGCATAGTAAGGAGGTGTACAGGATCCCTTCTGCGCAGTTAGAAAGCTTGTGGCATGACCAGACAGGCTTTGGGTGCAGGTGGAAGACCGAGAGGAGGTTGAGGAGGCAGAAGCAGTGGAGGAACTTTGACATAAAGAGGATTGACGCACAACTCGTGGGGACGGCAAGACTTGGACAGCAGCCCCTTGTCCTGCTGTCACCATAGTTACCCAGTGCCCAGTCAGCGACATGTAACGCCCCTGTCCATGCCTACTCGTCCAAGTGTCTGTGGTGAAATGCACCCTGTCACACACAGAGTTTCTCAAAGAAGCGGTGATGTTGTGTGCGACTTGCTGGTGGAGGGCAGGCACACCTTTCTTTGAGAAGTAGTGCCGACTGGGCATCTGGTACTGGGGCACTGCGACGGACATAAGGTCTCGAAAATCCTCTGTATCCACCAGGCGGAAAGGCAGCATTTGTGTAGCCAAGAGCTTGCAGATGGTGAAATTCAACCTCTTAGCTTTCTCATGGCTAGGAGGAAATGGTCTTTTACTTGTCCACATCTGAGGGACCGAGGGCTGGCTATTGTGCTTAGACGGGGTTGATAAGGGTGTCCCCGGCAAACTGCCGGTCTGTGAGGAAGATGCAGGCGGACATGTTAGGTTGCCTTGATCCAAAGGTGGTGCTATCGATGTCGGACAGCGCTCAACACCAGCTGGTGTTACCACCTCCAAAGAAAATGATGACCTGCCAATCACGCTGGCTGTTGCGGGTAAAGAGGTGGCAGGTCTGCGCCCCAAAACAGGTGTGACTGCTGTCCCCCCAGTCACAGAGGATGAAGAGGCCGCGGATGCACAAGATATGGCAGACTGTGGGTGGCCCGGCCGGCTAGGCCGCATTGTAGCACACTGAGCTTCCCACTGCAACTTATGCTTCATGTCCATGTGCCGGTTCATGCATGAAGTACTCAAACTATGTATTTTTTGGCCTCTACTTAGCTTTTGCTGACAAATGTTACAGATAACACGAGTTGGGTCATCTTTATCGATCTGAAAAAATGCCCAGGCTATGCAAGGCTTAGCACCCATGCGACCTGAAGAGCCACCACGACTTGTGGTGAGAGGCAGAGTTGTGTTTGAGGATGCAGTTGTTGACGTGCTTCCAGTACTACGTCTCTGTCCAGGAAGGCGCAACCTGACCTCGTCGTCACTAGCATCTTCCTCCACCTCCTCTGCTGACCTCATCTCTTGGCTGACTGTGGGTTGACAGTAAGTGGGATCTCCAACCTCATCATCATCACCCTGTGCGTTATCACACCCGTCGTCCTCAGAGCCAACCTGTTCCTGCCCTGACAAAAAACTAAAGTTGTCGCTTCAATTAGGTATTTGAGTTTCATCATCGTCTTCCTCATTGTCTCCACCAACAGGAGTTACAGTTTGGGAATGAGGGTCTACATTATGGTCAGAACCTTCTGCGTCTGGTCCTGGATCCGACTCATAAAGATTCTGGGCATCAGTGCAGATCATTTCCTCGTCTGGATTCACAGAAGCGCTGGAGTCGACCTCTGATTCCCAGGCTATAGTATGAGTAAACAGCTCTGCAGACTCAACCATCTGTTCTACCTCATACTTAGACGGGTAGCTGGAGATTTGGGAGCTGTGAGGAAGCAAGTGCGATTGGGGTGACACCTTTGAGAACTGGAGTATTTGTGATGTTGAAGTTGATGTGGAGGAGAGCCCACTTAAAGGAGCACTTGATATCCGTTGAAGCACCTGCTGTTTTTGTGCCTCATCTGGAATTTGCAGCGATTGGCGTGGCCGTAAGAAAGGGATCTTATCACATTGTCCGCTAAAAGAAGTAGACATTTTAGTTTGGCTGGAAGATGGTCTTTCTTCTGCAGATGTTACTGTTGCTTTAACACCTACCCCACGGACACAACCTTTTTTCCCCTTCCCAACACGCCTATTCCCCTTTCCACCAGCAGCAGGCCTTTTTCCACTCATTTTGGTGGTTAACTAATTCACAACTCTGGAGTTGTTTGCACAAAAAAACAATGGATGGGAACCGAGCAGAGCTGAGTGGCCAAACTGTGGTATTAGGCCAAAACTATTGGCTGGGTTAGATGCAGAAAAAAATTATATTCAATTTGCAACCTGATGGAGGTCAGTATAGATGGACTAATAGAACAAGTCCCACACACAGCTAGAAGCCCAAATATTTTTTCAGAGGTAGATGCAGAAAAAAATTGTATTCAGTTTGCAACCTGATGGAGGTCAGTATAGATGGACTAATAGAACAAGTCCTACACACAGCTAGAAGCCCAAATATTTTTTCAGAGGTAGATGCAGAAAAAAAATATATTCAGTTTGCAACCTGATGGAGGTCAGTATAGATGGACTAATAGAGAAAGTCCCACACACTGCTAGAAGGCCAAATATTTTTTCAGAGCTAGATGCAGACAAAAAATTATTTTTAATTTGCAACCTGATGGAGGTCAGTATAGATGGACTAATAGAGAAAGTCCCACACACTGCTAGAAGGCCAAATATTTTTTTCAGAGCTAGATGCAGATAAAAATTATTTTTAATTTGCAACCTGATGGAGGTCAGTATAGATGGACTAGTAGAGAAAGTCCCACACACTGCTAGAAGGCCAAATATTTTTTCAGAGCTAGATGCAGAAAAAAATTATATTCAGTTTGCAACCTGATGGAGGTCAGTATAGATGGACTAATAGAACAAGTCCCACACACAGCTAGAAGCCCAAATATTTTTTCAGAGGTAGATGCAGAAAAAAATTATATTCAGTTTGCAACCTGATGGAGGTCTGTATAGATGGATTAATAGAACAAGTCGCACACACAGCTAGAAGCCCAATATTTTTTCAGAGGTAGATGCAGAAAAAAAATATATTCAGTTTGCAACCTGATGGAGGTCAGTATAGATGGAATAATAGAGAAAGTCCCACACACTGCTAGAAGGCCAAATATTTTTTCAGAGCTAGATGCAGATATAAATTATTTTTAATTGCAACCTGATGGAGGTCAGTATAGATGGATTAATAGAGAAAGTCCCACACACTGCTAGAAGGCCAAATATTTTTTCAGAGCTAGATGCAGAAAAAAATTATATTCAGTTTGCAACCTGATGGAGGTCAGTATAGATGGACTAATAGAACAAGTCCCACACACAGCTAGAAGCCCAAATATTTTTTCAGAGGTAGATGCAGAAAAAAATTATATTCAGTTTGCAACCTGATGGAGGTCTGTATAGATGGATTAATAGAACAAGTCCCACACACAGCTAGAAGCCCAATATTTTTTCAGAGGTAGATGCAGAAAAAAATATATTCAGTTTGCAACCTGATGGAGGTCAGTATAGATGGACTAATAGAGAAAGTCCCACACACTGCTAGAAGGCCAAATATTTTTTCAGAGCTAGATGCAGACAAAAAATTATTTTTAATTTGCAACGTGATGGAGGTCAGTATAGATGGACTAATAGAGAAAGTCCCACACACTGCTAGAAGGCCAAATATTTTTTCAGAGCTAGATGCAGATATAAATTATTTTTAATTTGCAACCTGATGGAGGTCAGTATAGATGGACTAATAGAGAAAGTCCCACACACTGCTAGAAGGCCAAATATTTTTTCAGAGCTAGATGCAGAAAAAAATTATATTCAGTTTGCAACCTGATGGAGGTCAGTATAGATGGACTAATAGAACAAGTCCCACACACAGCTAGAAGGCCAAATATTTTTTCAGAGGTAGATGCAGATAAAAATTATTTTTAATTTGCAGCCTGATGGAGGTCAGTATAGATGGACTAATAGAGAAAGTCCCACACACTGCTAGAAGGCCAAATATTTTTTCAGAGCTAGATGCAGACAAAAAATTATTTTGAATTTGCAACCTGATGGAGGTCAGTATAGATGGACTAATAGAGAAAGTCCCACACACTGCTAGAAGGCCAAATATTTTTTCAGAGCTAGATGCAGATAAAAATTATTTTTAATTTGCAACCTGATGGAGGTCAGTATAGATGGACTAATAAAGAAAGTCCCACACACTGCTAGAAGGCCAAATATTTTTTCAGAGCTAGATGCAGAAAAAAATTATATTCAGTTTGCAACCTGATGGAGGTCAGTATAGATGGACTAATAGAACAAGTCCCACACACAGCTAGAAGCCCAAATATTTTTTCAGAGGTAGATGCAGATAAAAATGATTTTTAATTTGCAACCTGATGGAGGTCAGTATAGATGGACTAATAGAGAAAGTCCCACACACTGCTAGAAGGCCAAATATTTTTTCAGAGCTAGATGCAGACAAAAAATTATTTTGAATTTGCAACGTGATGGAGGTCAGTATAGATGGACTAATAGAACAAGTCCCACACACTGCTAGAAGCCCAAATATTTTTTCAGCGCTAGATGCAGAAAAAAATTATATTCAGTTTGCAACCTGATGGAGGTCAGTATAGATGGACTAATAGAACAAGTCCCACACACTGCTAGAAGCCCAAATATTTTTTCAGAGCTAGATGCAGAAAAAAATTATATTCAATTTGCAACCTGATGGAGGTCAGTATAGATGGACTAATAGAATGATGCTATGCCCAAAAGATTTTACTTCACTAGGTGCAGTAAAAAATCTGGTATTCTATACACAGGTGGTATATCTTGCAACACAGGCTACTCCACTGACTAACACACTCTGCAATAGGCCAAAAAGGATTAGCTTTGCTAGATTCAGCCAAATGCTGTGAAAAAAACTTGCACAGCACTCGCACAGACCTGCCTGGCAAAAACTGATAGGAACTGATGTAACCTAGTCCTGAAAAGGACTGCAATTACAATTAGTCTTTACTCCCACAATCTATCTATTTAAGAGCACAGACCTGCCTGATAAAAGTCGTAGGAAATGCTGTAACCTAGTCCTTAAAAGGACTGCAATCACAACTATTCCCTACTCCAAAGCTATCTGTAGATTTGTGCGAAAATTGGCTTGAAATTAACAAGGTATAGCGCACACAGCAACAGCGGTGCCGTCTAACACGCAGCTGCAGCAGTGAGAAAATGGTGGCGACGGGGAAAATGGCTTGGTCTTATAGGGCAAGGACATGTGACATACACTGCCAATGACACATGCCCTTGGTTGTGTGAAAAAAAGCACTTCGCTCCGTGTGTGCGCTGCTGATAGGCTGACAGATTGCACCTCCCCACTGTAAATGCGGGAAAGAGAAAAAAAAATGGAGATCTTCATTATTCCTGCAGAGATCCATCCCCTGCCCCTCCCCCCACCCCGCTGTACACTCAAACTGCGTATTAACATTAATTTTCATCATTACTGAGAAAAATCCAGTTATGATTTTGGTGCACGAACAGTTATCGAACATAACCTCGAACAGCCAAATTTTTCTCAAATCGTTCGTGTTCGCCGAACGGGTCGAACACCGCCCAAAACAGCTCGAATTTGAGATTGGCGAACAGTTCGAGTCGAACAACGCTCATCTCTAGTGGTGACGCCAGCCATTGTTGTCATGGTAGGTCAGTTCTGCATGCGCGCACTCCTGCATCCTCCGCTTTTAAAGGGCCAGTGCCCTTTTCCTCTTCCTCTCTGGGGCCCATCGGGCATTTCACCGGTGCCCTGCCAGGCCAGTCCGACCCTGTGTGAATGTAATGTTGTACAGAGCACAAACAGATGCCGACCCTTCCTCCAAAGTGGAACTAAACAATGTGTGCTGCATCTGTGCTGCGCAGACTATGCTGACTTCAGCTGACGTCCAGGTCATAGCCCCACTGGATCCGGGACGGTTGTGAGATATGCCAATGATTTCTGCAGGACCCACAGCTTGTTTTTCTCAGTCGCTGCCCTCCTCCTTCTCTGACTGATCACAATTATATATTCCAGGTCCTTCAGCTTTGTGGTAGGAGGTAACAGGTTCCCCCAGCACTCCATGTGGCTCACACCACACACCGCTCAGTACTCTGTCAGTAATCTGCTATATATCATTGCTGCACTAGAGGTCACAGTAATACATTGCAACACAACAAAGTATAAAATTAAGAGAGAGAAAAATAAACACTCTATAGAATAAAATATTCAGTCATTTAAAGGCAGACTGAAAAATTAAATAGTTGGCAAAATACACAGAGGTAACACCACTGAGAAGATGTGGTGTGCGCCTCTTAATAAATTTGATGCATCCAACTATAAAATACTCCCTCATTAAAATTGGGGTATACAATCTCAATCTTAAATGGAAGGTGCCGTGATTTTTATTTTTGTATTAATAATTATTGAGTATATAATCAATTATTTTTAATACAAAATTAAATGCACTGGTTTAATATTTTTGAATTTATTAACTCTATCTACAGCCACAGTGGGCGGCTATATAAGTTTGGCGATGTGTAATTGTCTGAGCACGACGCTTACACACTTCAAATATGGCAGCCTCTGTATACTGTGTCCTCCTGCATTTCCTGCATTGTGTCACGCCAGGTGTTAGTGCAACACAGAGGGAAAAGGAGCCCAGACACTAGGGAAAGGGGGAAGTGGAGACCTCCTAGTCTGGTCTAGAGTCACCCTGTCTCAACTACCATCCCTATATTGCCTCTTCAGCAATCGCCGCACACGTGCCTCGCCCTACTTTCCCTGGCGCATGTCTACGGCTAGGGATGGAAGGAGATGAGTAGTGTTGAGCGAGCACTAAAATGCTCGGGTGCTCGAAGCTCGGGCCGAGCTCGCCGTGATACTCGGGTGCTTGACCCGAGCAACGAGCCCAATGTTAGTCTATGGGAGACTCGAGCATTTTTGCGGTGGCACCCCCGGCAGTCTTTTAAAAGCCTAACAAGTGCCCAAAACGATAGTGACAGTGCTCAAATTACATGGGGACAGCATGGGGATCGCCCCAGGAAGCATTTCTGACCCCCAGGTCACTGCTGTCAACAACATGGTCAGAGGTATTAAGCCTCTTTTACGGGCTCACAATAAAACGTTCAAAAACGAAAGTGAAACTTTTTTCCTGTGAAATATGTTAAGGAACATCCTTTCCAGGGAAAAGACTTGTGTATAAGTTAAAAGAAATGACCAAAAACAAAAATACTGCTCCACACCTTCGGCTATGTTCACAAGTAGCATTTTTTATGCGTTTTTGCACTTTTGTATTGCTTTGAACTATGACAAATGCATTCACCGGGAAATGTCATTTTAACATTTTACAACCTTATCTGGCCATGTGCTGTGTGACACATGCATAAAGTGCTGAAAAGACATGGGAACAGCATGTGGAAGACCCCTGGAAGCATCTCTGACTCCCAGGTCACTGTCTAAAAGTGTGTCCATCATAAGTGATCCTTGCCGCATCAGAAGATGCAGACTTGCAACTATCCCCATGCAAGTTCTAGTCCCAGGGCAGTGTTCAATTGTACCTCCCCCATTCCTTGCAATACAAGCGCAAGTATGCAGCCTGCCACCCACCCACCCCCAGGCTGCAATACCATACTGCTTGCTTGCTTGAACTTGAAATTGGGCCTTTTAGGCATGTGGAGGCGGAATCTGGCCACCACATCATGGCTGTGTTGGCGGCCTGGAATCCATACTCAGTCCCCAGCCGCCCGGCGGCCGGGTGTCCACACACGGATCCCAGCCGCCTGGGGGCAGCCGGGTGTCCATAAACGGTCCCCAGCCGCCTCTATTTCTCCTTGGAACATCCCCCCACACACTTTTCTTAGCCCGGCCTGCTTTAGGCAGTATTGGACGAGCCCACTAGAGAACCAGACTCCTCCGGTGGGCCCTGACTTCTCCATCGGTGGAGTTGAGAGTGCCAAGGTAAGGAGCATGATGATGATGACAGAAGTTAGCATCTGCTATGTTTTCTTTTAATGCAAGTGTAAGTGTGCAGCCTGCCACCCACCCACCCCCAGACTGCAATTCCATACTGCTAGCTTGCACTTGAAATGGGGCCTTTTAGTTTGGAGGAGGCCGAAGCTGGCCACTACCTAATGGCTGCTTCGGCAGCGAGGTATCCATACTCAGTCCCCAGCCGCCCCTATTTGTCCTGGTGTGCCTTATACATAAGATTAAGCGCGTATACCAAAACATTACCTGTGCCCTCCCCAGTGCATTTAGTGGGAAGGAGAGCCTATTCCGCTGTAGTGTGTGCATGCCAAACCCCTGTTCATGGTACATGCGAAGATGCCTCCCACCTTGCACCTGTCGTTGGAGACTTGCAACTATCCCCATTCAAGTCCTTGTCCCAGGGCAGTGTTCAATTGTACCTCTCCCATTCCTTGCAATTCAAGCGCAAGTATGCAGCCTGCCACCCACCCACCCCCAAGCTGCAATACCATACTGCTTGCTTGCTTGCACTTTAAATTGGGCCTTTTAGGCATGTGGAGGCAGAATCTGGCCACCATGCCATGGCTGTGTCAGCGGCCTGGTATCCATACTCAGTCCCCAGGCGCCTGGTGGCCGGGTGTCCCCGCTTGCTCCCCAGCCTCCAGGGGGTGGCCGGGTGTCCATACTCGGTCCCCAGCCACCCCTATTTGTCCCGGTAACCTTTCCCACACTTTTCTTAGCCTGGCCTGCTTTAGGGCAGCATTGGCCGAGCCCACCGGACTATCAGACTCCTCCGGTGGGCCCTGGCTTCTCCATCAGGGGAGTTGAGAGTGCCAAGGTGAGGAGCATGATGAGGATGATAGAAGTTAGCATCTGCTTTGTTTTGTTGTAATGCAAGCACATGTATGTAGTAGCGGCTAGGCCTGAGGTGGTCAGCGTTTTCGCACATATCCTACCTCCTCCGAGGATTGCTGGATGTTTTCCTGCTACTATCCAAGTTCTATGACTCCCGTTAAAACAAAGCTTCAGGTGATAAATGATGGATGAGGTAGTGGCAAAGGAGAAAGAGCAGGAGGAACAGGGACCATTCACATCAATATCAGGCCAGTCAACCAGATATGTCTTGTAGGATATGTTTCTGTAGCAAAAGGAGCGGTTCGGCTACACAGTTATAGGGCATACAGTGAGTGCAATGCCTACCAAAAACTTCGAGGCACTCCAATGCCCCTTGGAAATGACATGGAGGTCAGAGGGCGTTAACTAAACCTTTTTTTCCATTTATAGCAACTGGGTCTCCTGTGCACTGTTGGCCTAAGCAGTGAATGGAAGGCTTTCCAAAAATTATGAGGAACTGCAATGCCCCTTACAAGAGCCATGTGTGGCACCCCAGGGGTCTGGTCACCACAGTAATAGAGATATTACATCGGAGAGCAAGTGGGAGGTTTCCTGGTCAGGATCCCTTAAACATGCAACATCCTCCTGCCCCAGTCCTGGGAGGGGAGAATTCTGCCCTTATAAACTGGATCTGGGGCGGGGTTGAGTGAGTCAGAGAACAGAGAACAGTCAGAGTCAGAGTGAGAGCAAGGGAAAGTAACAGCAAGGAGCTCTGTAGGAGCTAGGAGCTAAAGACCGGGGGCTGGAAGCTGAGCAGAGCTCGCCCTGGCAGAAGACAATAGGAACCGGACACAGGAGTCCGAGGCTGTGAGGACTTATATATCCAGCAGCAGAAACCAGCCGGCAGGGGATTTCAGGTCCTCTGGCCATAGAAGCCTGGAGGCTCAGTCACATGCAAGGGAAAAGCACCGCCGTCGTGGAGCGGAGGCTAACAGAAGGCCCCAAGTCACCAGCCATACGGGTGAGCACTACACGGTACACTCAGGGACGTGGGCTACTTCTACCCGCTTACAGCAAGGTAGCCAGGAAGAGTGCAGACAGACGGGAATGCCTACAACTCCACCTGGCCAGGGGAACTCCTGCTTGCTCACAGACTGACCAGGCCTCTTATGCTAGCCAGTACTCCCGGGAGGGTCTACCTTATAATCATCAGTAAAGACCCTGAACTGCACTGCAAAGACTCTGAGTCATTCCTGCTGCGCTCGTGCACCATCACCCCCATCATCCACACTCACTGCCCTGAGGCTATACTCCTCCCGTGGGGAGTTATCCCATTCTCTGCTGCGCACACAACACCAGCCTCAGCGGTCTGCCTCGCAGCGGTGGTACTCCCTGACCGCAATCCACGGGTGGCGCAGTCGGACAATTAACCTCAAAACCTAAGAAAGACTGCCACTGGTTTGACCAGCCTGAGCCACGGGACCGGGTCACCGCCACGGAGACTACAGACCCCAGAGACCCGGCACCGGGCATCCCACACACGTGTACACACGGCCCAGGGGGCGCGTCACATGCAGTACAGCATATTACAAACATAAGTCCCATTATTGGGGAGTGGGTCTCCCATAGTATTTGCTTATGCCTTGCAAGCAAAAGCTGCCAAAAATTAGGACGGAGCAACTTGCAATGCCCCTTACAAGAGCCATGCAGTACAGCATATTACAAACATAAGTCCCATTATTGGGGAGTGGGTGTCCCATAGTATTTGCTTATGCCTTGCAAGCAAAAGCTGCCAAAAATTAGGACGGAGCAACTTGCAATGCCCCTTACAAGAGCCATGCAGTACAGCATATTACAAACATAAGTCTCATTATTGGGGAGTCGGTGTCCCATAGTATTTGCTTATGCCTTGCAAGCAAAAGCTGCCAAAAATAAGGACGGAGGAACTTGCAATGCTGGCACCCTGGTGGTATAGTGGTGGTGGAGGCTGAGGATAAGGAGAAGAAGATAAAACAGCTGAAACGAGGAAGCGTATACCCATGTGTGGGTGTGAAGCGGTGCATGTGAATACACCTCCCGAAATAACACAGTGGATTTGACTTTATGTTACTCTGCTGTCATTTGGTGGTGATGAGAAGTCTGGCCCAATCCAGCCCTTGTTCATTTTGATAAGGGTCAGCTTGTCAGCATTGTCAGTTGACAGGCGAGTGCGCTTATCAGTTATAATTCCCCCAGCGGCACTAAAAACACGCTCCGATAACACGCTAGCGGCAGGGCAGGCCAGGACCTCCAAGGCGTACAGAGCGAGTTCATTCCAAGTGCCAGCTTGGATATCCAATAATTAAAAGGCACAGAGGAATCACGGAGGACGCTGGTACGGTCGGCAAGGTACTCCCTCACCATCTTTTGAAACTTTCCACTCCTTGTGAGAGTACCCCGCGCCTCAGGGCCTGTAAGCTGGGCGGGTGTCAGAAAACTGTCCCAGAACTTTGACAGTGTTCCCCTGCCTCTGCTGGATTGGAGTTGCATCTCTCTCGCCTGAACGCCTTGGTTGGGCAACGAACTGTGACCTCTGCCGCTAGCGTGTTCAGATGGGAATTTTTTTAAGAGTTCTGCAGCAAGGGCCTTCTGGTGCTGCCCCATTTTTATAGACCTCTCCACCTCAGGAATAAGAGAGTGAAAGTTCTCCTTGTAGCGGGGGTCTACAAGTGTCACCAACCAGTAATGACTGTCACCCAACATTTTGACAACGCGAGGGTCACAGTTAAGGCAGCGTAACATAACATCAGCCATGCGTGCCAGACTGGTAACGGGCAAGATTTCCGTGTCCTCACCAAGATGACGACTGACCATGCTCTCCTCCTCCTCCTCCTCTTCCTCCTCCCCCCTGTCCTCAGGCCACCCATGCTGAACCGACGGTATGACACTTGTACAGGTACTACCGTCTACAACGCATGATAGCAGCTCCTGTTCTTCCTCCTCCTCCTCCTCCTCCTCCTCCTCTCCCTCATTGTCCCCCAATGCACGTTGGGATGAGATGAGGCTGGGCTGTGTGTAATTGCCCGCTATGGCTTCTTGATCCATCTCATCATACTCTGGCTGCAATGCCTCCTCTTTAATTCTCTGCAGAGAGCGTTGCAAAAGACAGACAAGTGGGATGCTGACACTAATGATGGCGTCATCGCCACTCACCATCTTGGTGGCCTCCTCAAAGTTTGTCAGGATGGTACATATGTCAGACATCCAGGTCCACTCCTGAGGTCTTATGTGTGGAGTCTGACCTGAATATCGACGGCCTTGTTGCAGCTGGTACTCCACAACTGCTCTCTTCTGCTCACAAATCCTTTGCAACATGTGGAGGGTAGAGTTCCAATGTGTGGGGACATCACACACCAGTTGGTGTGCCGGAAGCTGCAAACGCTGCTACAACACAGCAAGGGCGGCGGAAGCTGTAGCCGACTTGCGAAAATGAGCTGACAGGCGGCGTACTTTCACGAGCAGATCTGGCAACTCGGGGTACAATTTAAGAAACCGCTGAACCACGAGGTTAAGCACATGAGCCAGGCATGGTACGTGTGTGATCTCACCTCGCCTCAGAGCCTCCACCAGGTTACGGCCATTGTCACACACGACCATGCCGGGATGTAGGTTCAGCGGTCTCAGCCACAGATCTGCCTGCTCTTTCACAGCTGTCCACAACTCACAAGCAGTGTGAGGTTTATCACCTAAGCTTATGAGTTTCAGCACAGCCTGTTGCCGCTTGGCGGAGGCAGTACTGCAATGCTTCCAGCTTGTAACTGATGTGGTGATATCTGAGATGGAGGCTGAACATGAGGAGGAGGAGGAGGATGCGCAGGAGCTGTACACTGTGGGGGCAACTCTGACTGACATAGGGCCCGCAATCCTCGGTGTGGGAAGGATGTGTTCCGTCCCAAGGTCCGACTGGGTCCCAGCTTCCACTATGTTTACCCAGTGTGCCGTCAGAGAAATGTACCGTCCCTGGCCACAAGCACTTGTCCACGTGTCCGTTGTCAGGTGGACTCTCCCAGTAACTGTGTTGCTGAGGGCACGGCAGATGCTTTGGGACACGTGCTTGTGTAGTGCGGGGATGGCACACCGGGCAAAATAGTGTCGGCTGGGGACCGAGTACCGAGGGACGGCCACCGCCATAAGATTGCGGAAGGATTCCGTCTCCACCAGCCTAAAAGGCAGCATTTCCAACGCAAGCAGTCGTGAAATGTGCGAATTTAGGACTTTGGCCTGTGGGGCGTTAGCTGCGAATTTCCGCTTTCTTTCAAAGGTCTGAGATATGGACAATTGAACGCTGCGGTGGGACGTGGACGTGGATGCTGTTTCTTGAGAAACTGCCATAACAAGTGAAGACTGAGAGGAGGGGGCATCTTTACATGCAGTATGGACAGGGGATTGCCTTGCACACACAACAGGGGGTTCTATTGCACGCACAACAGTGGAAGAAGCAGTGGTGACACCCGCTGACACTGGTCGTGGACCCTGGGTTTCGCCCCACAAAGTCGGGTGCTTTGCTGCCATGTGCCTGATCATGCAGGTGGTGGTCAGGCTGGTAGTTTTGTCACCCCTGCTGATGCTGGCATGGCAGGTGGAACATATGGCCTTTTTGGGGTTATCAGCAGAGTCTTTAAAAAAATTCCAGACTCTGGAAGACCTACCGCTTGTACTGGCAACCTCCCTCGTGTTGGTGTTACGGGGAACGGTTGCCTGCCTTCTGTCTGCTGCCACCACACTGCTTCTTCCTGCCTGTTGGGGTACTCTGCCTTCCTCCCCCTGTGTGCTGCTGGCCTCACTCTGCATGTCCTCCTTCCACATTGGGTCAGTTACTAGATCATCCACCACCTCCTCCTCTTCCACTTGCGCACCACGATCCTCCTCCTCACTTCCTGGCAATTGTGTCTCGTCATCGTCCACCTCTTGTGACAGATTGCCAACGTCGACTTCCTGTGGCCGTGGCTGTTCAAATATTTGGGCATCGCAACATGGGATCTCCTCTTCCACCACTTCAAGCGTATCAGGCGAGGGGCCCAAATATGGAAATGGACCAGTGAACAGCTCTTCAGAGTGTCCAAGTGTGGGATCACTTGCTGTCTGACGACACTCGGCATGGTGGGAGGAAGGAGCATCAGGGTGAGGAGGAGTATGCGGTCGAGACTCACGGCTACTAAGAGTTGACCGTGTGGAAGACAGACCGGAGGTGGTGGTGCCCAGGTAACTGGAAGTATTATCTGCTATCTAATTAATAACCTGTTCACACTGATCAGTTCTCAATACTGGTGTTGTTCTGTGCTTCCCTAGTAATTCGGTCAAGAAGTGGGAGCGAGAAGATGTGGCTGTTGGTTGTGGCACATTTTCACCTTGGCCACGACCCCGTCCTCTGCACGAACCATCACCAGAACGTCCACTTCCACGTCCCTTGCCACGCGCCTTGCCCATTGTAAATGAAGTAAAATAGCTTACACTTGCACTATCAATGGAAAAAGGGTAATAAAGAGTAGATTAGAACCGTGGAAGAGGAAAACCACAGTTATTGTTTACTGGGGTATACCACACTTTTTTAAATAGAGATATTTGCGGCTGAACAGTGAGCGACACACTCAAACTGCTTTTTTTTTTAGATACCAAAGGCCCAAAACTGGATAGTACAGAGATTTGACCCGTGGAACTGCGAAACCACACTGGGATGTCGGGCCTACACAAGACTATTTTCAACAGATAGATTTTTGTGTCACAACAGTCAGGAGACACTACTGTTTTTCTTTACGGAAAAAACTACCAAAAGCTGAATAATAGAGATTTTTTACCGTGGGATGGCAAAACCACAGTTATTGTTTGCTGGGGTATACCACACTTTTTTAAATATATAGATTTGCGGCTGAACAGTGAGCGACACACTCAAACTGTTTTTTTTTTTTAGATACAAATGGCCCAAAATGGATAATACAGAGGTTTGAACCGTGGAAGTGCAAAACAACACTTCTGTTTCTCTAGCCTACACCAGACTATTTTCAACATTTATATTTGTGTCTGAAAAATCAGAGACACGCTTTTTTTTTGGGGTAGGGGGACACACCAAAAGGTTAATAAGACAGGTATTTATACAGTGTGAAGGAGGGAAAAAAAAGGAGGATTTAGATGAAAAAAAAAGGATTTTTCCTGGCCCCCGACACCTGGTGCTAAGTCCAGCAATTTCAGCAACAGGAGCACACAGGACTGTAATGCAGCGTTTGCTGGTATAACCACTGTGTCTCCTATACAGCCTGCCTGCCTGGTATCTGGGATGGATATTAGTCCTGAAAAGGACTGTTTGTTTGTTCTGGCAGCCTTTACAGACCCTACACTAACTATTTCGCAGTTTATATCTCTCCCTAAATCAGCAGCGCTGTCCCTACACTGTCTAATCCGGAGCGACTGTGTCCAAGATGGCGGCGCCCGGTTTTAAATACTCGAGGTGACGCTGTGCGGCCAGTCAATCACTGTAATGCCCACAACCAACATGGCTGCAGCATTACAGTGACTGGCTGGCAATCCCTGCATGTTCATTGGCTCTGTAAAGAGCGCCAAACATGCAGGGCGGAGACCCGAGCTCCCGCCCGAGTAACCCGGAAATGCTCGGTGCTCGCCGAACATCCCGAGTAGCGTGATGCTCGGGCGAGTACCGAGCAGTGTCGAGCATGTTCGCTCAACACTAGAGATGAGCACTAGTCAACCTCCACTAAACACTATAGACAACAAGGGAAGACAAAACAGGGGGAAATTGCTTACCTTTAGATGAGTCCAAATATGTACACGGCCTCAAGCTCCAGAGTGGACAAAGTACTGCTCCGTCTAAGCCTCACAAGTAGAAATGAATATTGCCGGCGACTCCCTCTCAGACACACCAGGTATATATACACCCAGGCCAGAGAGCTAATTAGCAAGAGAGAGGTAGCCGCTCGGTCCTAAAGACAGTCTCTTATCTAAGAAGCTGTCTGCAATGCCAAACGTAGAGATCTCCTGCAACCCACTGCAGGGCGACTGTCTGTCACCTCTGAAACACCCGTGACACATTGTGGCTGCCTCCTGCTGTGACTTAGGCATGCCTCCTGGGCTGTCCAGGTCACAACTGTGGGAGGAGATCGGCACCATGTTTTTTGAAGCCCATAGCTGTACTGCGAGCTACACTTTCCACCTGTCACCATTCACACTGCTCAGTGCGAGCAGTGACGGGAGGCGCAGGGATGTGGTGAACGCTGAGCGGAGGTCCAGGATGAGATGAGTATCGGCGGTGGTGAGCTGTGTTCTGCAGCCTGACATTAGCAGAACAATACTGCTGATCACCGCTCTCAGCCGCTGTGACCGCAGTGTTCAGTAGACTTATATAGCAGGATAGGAAGTATTTCTGCGCTCTCCAAAGAGACAAATGTTGGTAATAGAATTGTTGGTTTATTGTCAACGCGTTTCAGAATCCACAGACTCCTTCCTCAGGACAACCATATGTAATGTACACGCCCGGGCTGAGCGGCGTGTGCGTGTGATTCCAATGGACCGTGCCGGAGAGTGAATGCCTGGAGGGGCGTAACTAGGTATTCACCCGATCCGACCAGGGTCGCACGACGGCATACGACGCCAGTGCACCCAGGAGGAACCGAGCAGAGGGACCAGGTGCTACTCCAGGACAGACCCCGGACACGGCTGTTGACCCACACAGGGGAATACAGGAACAGACTGGTTAGGCTGGCACACAGACTGGTGGGAATAGGCAGGCACGACTGGTATGCGGGCAGGCGGGTACAGGCAAGCACGGCTAGAGTGCAGACAGGAAGGCACTAGCAGGTAGGAACACAGGCGGGATAGGACCCAGTACACACTGGGACTCTGGAACAGAACCACAGATGTGGCAGACAAACACAGCAGAGTGAGGCCGCCCAGAGAGGTGAGCGAGAGCAGGGCAGGACGAGACCGCCCGGAGCGGTGAGCAAGAGCAGAGCAGGACGAGGCCGCCCGGAGCGGTGAGCAAGAGCAGAGCAGGACGAGGCCGCCTGGAGCGGTGAGCAAGAGCAGAGCAGGACGAGGCCGCCTGGAGCGGTGAGCAAGAGCAGAGCAGGACGAGGCCACCTGGAGCGGTGAGCAAGAGCAGAGCAGGACGAGGCCGCCTGGAGCGGTGAGCAAGAGCAGAGCAGGACGAGGCCGCCTGGAGCGGTGAGCAAGAGCAGAGCAGGACGAGGACGCCTGGAGCGGTGAGCAAGAGCAGAGCAGGACGAGGCCGCCTGGAGCGGTGAGCAAGAGCAGAGCAGGACGAGACCGCCTAGAGCGGTGAGCAAGAGCAGAGCAGGACGAGACCGCCTAGAGCGGTGAGCAAGAGCAGAGCAGGACGAGACCGCCTGGAGCGGTGAGCAAGAGCAGAGCAGGACGAGACCGCCTGGAGCGGTGAGCAAGAGCAGAGCAGGACGAGACCGCCTGGAGCGGTGAGCAAGAGCAGAGCAGGACGAGACCGCCAGGAGCGGTGAGCAAGAGCAGAGCAGGACGGACAGGGCTCTGTTCACACGGAACAGACAGGAAGGGAAAGGCAGAGCCAGATACCCACAGGGTACTTGCAGTGAAGTAGCGAGTGGACCACAAACTCACAAACGGGAGTACAGAGACAACAAGCAGGAGTTAGGTACGAGTTCAGACTCTGCAGAAAAAGGAAAGGAACGGACATAGAGACAAAACAGGTAAAGGATAGGAGAGAGTTCAGACTGGAACTGAGTATACGGAAGAGACCGACACTGCAGCGGGATACAGGAGCGGATCTGGGAATACGGCCCCCAGAGAGGCGGGACGAACAGGCAAGGAGCGTGTTCAGACAGGACAGACAAGATACAGGAGCGGGTCTAGGTAATCGGCCCCTAGAAGGCGGGAGGAACAGACTAGGAGCGTGTTCAGACAGGACAGACAAGATACAGGAGCGGGTCTAGGTAATCGGCCCCTAGAAGGCGGGAGGAACAGGCTAGGAGCGTGTTCAGACAGGACAGACAAGATACAGGAGCGGGTCTAGGTAATCGGCCCTAGAAGGCGGGAGGAACAGGCTAGGAGCGTGTTCAGACAGGACAGACAAGATACAGGAGCGGGTCTAGGTAATCGGCCCCTAGAAGGTGGGAGGAACAGGCTAGGAGCGTGTTCAGACAGGCCTGGAAATACAGCCTCCAGGATAGGCAGACAAGAGAACACAGAACGGGACCTGGCACCTTCAGAGTGCAAGCACACACTGAATGAAACACAATGCTCAGGCAGGGATTGATTGGAGCAGCTGGGTTATATACCAGGTGACAGACAGCAATAGGCTGAGGACGCACAAGGGGTGTGACCCACAGCAGGTACAAAAAGCAGGAAGTGATTGGGCGCCGCCCTTAAGCAGCAGAAACAGACACAAACAGACAGCATGGAGGGAAGCCAGAGAGACATTCTGGACTGGAGATCAAGTGCGCGCTCTTGCACAGTGGGAGATGGACCACCATGCAAGGGCGCAGCCAGGTATGTTACAGTACCCCCCCCCTTATGCCCCCTCTTCTTCAGGCCTGCCAGAATCTTCCGCAGGGAATTCGAGGGCCAATCCTTCACTTCAAGGAGATCACTCCCACTGTCCACAGGAAAAACTGGTCTCATCTGGTTAGCTAGGATGCTACCTCCTATCCAGCCATCCTCAGCAACAGACGAAACGGGTGGAGTACCAGGAACAGCACACAAGGAAGTCTCTCTCCACATATTTTCAGGTGGCACCCCAGAGGGTACAGGAGACAACTGGAAGTCCTCCACCGGGTTGGAGGGGAGCAGAGACTTGGGGGTAAACTCTGCTTTGAGGTACATCTTGTCAAGCTCACAGGAAGAAATAGACAGGTTATCAGGTACAGGATGAGGAAAAATCACTGTCTCTTTATCTGGTGGTACCCCGGAGGATTCAGGAAACAACTGGAGGTCTTCTGCCGGGTCAGAAGAGTGCAGAGGCTCGGAGAAAACATCTGCTTCAGAGTACACTAGGTCGGACTCACTGGACGAAGCAGGCGAGGTATCGGGTACCGAGTATAGGAAAGTCTCTGTCCATTCACCACCAGGTGGCACCCCGAAGGGTTCTGGAGACAACTGGAGGTCCTCCGCCCGGTCGGAGGGGTGTAGAGACTCGGGAGTAACCTCTGCTTCGGAGTACACTAGGTTGGACTTACTGGACGAAGCGAGCGAGGTATCAGGTACAGAGTATAGGAGAGTCTCTGTCCTTTCGCTACCAGGTAGCACCCCGAAGGGTTCTGGAGACAACTGGAGGTCCTCCGCCTGGTCAGAGGGGTGTAGAGACTCATGGGTAACCTCTGCTTCAGAGTACACTAGGTTGGACTCACTGGACGAAGCGAGCGAGGTATCAGGTACAGAGTATAGGAGAGTCTCTGTCCTTTCGCTACCAGGTAGCACCCCGAAGGGTTCTGGAGACAACTGGAGGTCCTCTGCCTGGTCGGAGGGGTGTAGAGACTCATGGGTAACCTCTGCTTCAGAGTACACTAGGTTGGACTCACTGGACGAAGCGAGCGAGG
Organism: Phyllobates terribilis; assembly: GCF_046119375.1. Taxonomy (NCBI): domain Eukaryota; kingdom Metazoa; phylum Chordata; class Amphibia; order Anura; family Dendrobatidae; genus Phyllobates; species Phyllobates terribilis. The sequence goes on from NW_027362863.1 coordinate 2,757,240, forward strand.
TATCAGGTACAGAGTATAGGAGAGTCTCTGTCCTTTCGCTACCAGGTAGCACCCCGAAGGGTTCTGGAGACAACTGGAGGTCCTCCGCCTGGTCGGAGGGGTGTAGAGACTCAGGAGTAACTACCACTTTGGGGTACCCATTGTCAGGCTCACAGGACGGAGCGGACAAAGTATCGAGTACCAGGTGTAGAGAAGTCTCTCTCCATTTGTCATCGAGTGGTATCCCAGAGGATTCAGGAGGCAACTGGGGGTCCTCCGCCAGGTAGTAGAGGTGCACAGACTCTGAGGTAATCACAGCTTCGGAGCATCCTTGGACATGCACACCGGTAAAAGTGGGTGAAGCATCTGATGCCGGGTGCAGGAAGTTCTCCTGTGTGGAGTCTGGATGGGCAGTAATCTCTTCGGGCAGGAGAACTGGTGCACTACCCACGCACATTACCCATTGGGGCTTCTCCGGGATACAGGGAGATGAAGCTTCAGTAGGGACTTCAAGGTTGGGGTTAGGAGGTCTCAGGGAGGACAGACCCTGGCGTGACGGCTTGCCTCTACGTCTAGCACGTCTGGACTGCCTCTTGAGGTTGGGAGAAGTATTCCGGAGAGCGTAGTCACTCTGTGAGAATTCTGGGTGGGCAGTAGTCTCATTGGGCTGGAGGACTATTGCGCTACCCACACACATTACCCCTCGGGGCTGCTCCGGGATATTGGGAAGTGAAGCTTCAGCAGTAGCCTCCGCGTTAGGATCATCGAAGACCATTAGAAAGGCCACCAGGAAGGCCATTATGTCCAGGACGATAGGATCCTGTGTTTCCCATAGGGGGTTGATCCATTCCAAGGCATCACCCGCTAGGTTAGACATAATGAATGCCACCTTAACCCGATCGGTGGGAAAACATAGAGGGTAGAACTTGAAGTGTAGCATGCATTGCTCCACAAATGCACGACTTTGTCTTGGATCCCCATAGTAACGTGGCGGATCCGCAGGAACGAGAGCAGATAGATCCATCTGGACGGGTGCGTAATTAGCCAGGAACTCAGCTAGAGAAAAAAAAATTGTATTTATTTATTTTTAATGCACGTAATCACTGGAAAACGTCTCAGAGAGCGAAGGCCGTGGGGCTCAACGGGAACCATGGCCTGAGCATGCTGTAATGCACACGCCCGGGCTGAGCGGTGTGTGCGTGTGATTCCACTGGACCGTGCCGGAGAGTGAATGCCTGGAGGGGCGTAACTAGGTATTCACCCGATCCGACCAGGGTCGCACGACGGCATATGACGCCAGTGCACCCAGGAGGAACCGAACAGAGGGACCAGGTGCTACTCCAGGACAGACCCCGGACACGGCTGTTGACCCACACAGGGGAATACAGGAACAGACTGGTTAGGCTGGCACACAGACTGGTGGGAATAGGCAGGCACGACTGGTATGCGGGCAGGCGGGTATGCAGGCAGGGGGTTACAGGCAAGCACGGCTAGAGTGCAGACAGGAAGGCACTAGCAGGTAGGAACACAGGCGGGATAGGACCCAGTACACACTGGGACTCTGGAACAGAACCACAGATGTGGCAGACAAACACAGCAGAGTGAGGCCGCCCAGAGAGGTGAGCGAGAGCAGGGCAGGACGAGACCGCCCGGAGCGGTGAGCAAGAGCAGAGCAGGACGAGGCCACCCGGAGCGGTGAGCAAGAGCAGAGCAGGACGAGACCGCCCGGAGCGGTGAGCAAGAGCAGAGCAGGACAAGACCGCCCGGAGCGGTGAGCAAGAGCAGAGAAGGACGAGACCGCCCGGAGCGGTGAGCAAGAGCAGAGCAGGACCAGACCGCCCGGAGCGGTGAGCAAGAGCAGAGCTGGACGAGACCGCCCGGAGCGGTGAGCAAGAGCAGAGAAGGACGAGGCCGCCTGGAGCGGTGAGCAAGAGCAGAGAAGGACGAGGCCGCCCGGAGCGGTGAGCAAGAGCAGAGAAGGACGAGGCCGCCCGGAGCGGTGAGCAAGAGCAGAGCAGGACGAGGCCGCCCGGAGCGGTGAACAAGAGCAGAGCAGGACGAGGCCGCCTGGAGCGGTGAGCAAGAGCAGAGCAGGACGAGGCCACCTGGAGCGGTGAGCAAGAGCAGAGCAGGACGAGGCCGCCTGGAGCGGTGAGCAAGAGCAGAGCAGGACGAGGCCGCCTGGAGCGATGAGCAAGAGCAGAGCAGGACGAGGCCGCCTGGAGCGGTGAGCAAGAGCAGAGCAGGACGAGGCCGCCTGGAGCGGTGAGCAAGAGCAGAGCAGGGCGAGGCCGCCTGGAGCGGTGAGCAAGAGCAGAGCAGGACGAGGCCGCCTGGAGCGGTGAGCAAGAGCAGAGCAGGACGAGGCCGTCTGGAGCGGTGAGCAAGAGCAGAGCAGGACGAGGCCGCCTGGAGCGGTGAGCAAGAGCAGAGCAGGACGAGGCCACCTGGAGCGGTGAGCAAGAGCAGAGCAGGACGAGGCCGCCTGGAGCGGTGAGCAAGAGCAGGACGAGGCCGCCTGGAGCGGTGAGCAAGAGCAGAGCAGGACGAGGCCGCCTGGAGCGGTGAGCAAGAGCAGAGCAGGACGAGACCGCCTGGAGCGGTGAGCAAGAGCAGAGCAGGACGAGACCGCCTGAAGCGGTGAGCAAGAGCAGAGCAGGACGAGACCGCCTGGAGCGGTGAGCAAGAGCAGAGCAGGACGAGACCGCCTGGAGCGGTGAGCAAGAGCAGAGCAGGACGAGACCGCCAGGAGCGGTGAGCAAGAGCATAGCAGGACGAGACCGCCAGGAGCGGTGAGCAAGAGCAGAGCAGGACGAGACCGCCAGGAGCGGTGAGCAAGAGCAGAGCAGGACGAGACCGCCAGGAGCGGTGAGCAAGAGCAGAGCAGGACGGACAGGGCTCTGTTCACACGGACAGACAGGAAGGGAAAGGCAGAGCCAGATACCCACAGGGTACTTTCAGTGAAGTAGCGAGTGGACCACAAACTCACAAACGGGAGTACAGAGACAACAAGCAGGAGTTAGGTACGAGTTCAGACTCTGCAGAAAAAGGAAAGGAACGGACATAGAGGCAAAACAGGTAAAGGATAGGAGAGAGTTCAGACTGGAACTGAGTGTACGGAAGAGACCGACACTGCAGCGGGATACAGGAGCGGGTCTGGGAATACGGCCCCCAGAGAGGCGGGACGAACAGGCAAGGAGCGTGTTCAGACAGGACAGACAAGATACAGGAGCGGGTCTAGGTAATCGGCCCCTAGAAGGCGGGAGTAACAGGCTAGGAGCGTGTTCAGACAGGACAGACAAGATACAGGAGCGGGTCTAGGTAATCGGCCCCTAGAAGGCGGGAGGAACAGGCTAGGAGCGTGTTCAGACAGGACAGACAAGATACAGGAGCGGGTCTAGGTAATCGGCCCCTAGAAGGCGGGAGGAACAGGCTAGGAGCGTGTTCAGACAGGCCTGGAAATACAGCCTCCAGGATAGGCAGACAAGAGAACACAGAACGGGACCTGGGACCTGGCACCTTCAGAGTGCAAGCACACACTGAATGAAACACAATGCTCAGGCAGGGATTGATTGGAGCAGCTGGGTTATATACCAGGTGACAGACAGCAATAGGCTGAGGACGCACAAGGGGTGTGACCCACAGCAGGTACAAAAAGCAGGAAGTGATCGGGCGCCGCCCTTAAGCAGCAGAAACAGACACAGACAGCATGGAGGGAAGCCAGAGAGACATTCTGGACTGGAGATCAAGTGCGCGCTCTTGCACAGTGGGAGATGGACCACCATGCAAGGGCGCTGCCAGGTATGTTACATCATACATAACCAGTTACAGGCATACATGGTTTAAATGCAGAAAAAAAAAAAAATTGCACCAAGTGCAGAGGGAGGGGTAAGTACAGTCACATGTCTAAATACATGCACATGACAGCTGATCTGATCAGCTATCATGTGCCCCTAACAACTGCGGGAGGATCCGAGATCCACCCGTGGTTGTTAACCAGTTAAATGCAGCTGTCAATCACTGACAGTGGCATTTAAAATAAGCGTCAGCCGAAAGCACATCACATGTCCCGCCCATGGATTGTCATGACAGGCAGGGGCTCTGCAGAAGACCCCTGTGCTTGTCATTGGGAATCTTCTATGCACGCCGGCATGTGGCCGGCATTCATGGGACATCGTGATTTTTGCTACAAATAGCAGTGCTGAAGCCTTGCTATGTGTAGCACAAGCGATCAGATGAGCGCAGCTTCAAGTCCCCTATGAAGAATATTGAAGCAAGTAAAAAAAAAAGGTTAAAAAAATATTTTAACAATAAAAAAAACAAACTTTCAAATCACCCCCCTTTTGCCCCATAGAAAATTTAAAAAAAATTAAAAATAATAAAATAAACATATTTGGTATCGCTCTGTTCAGAATCGCCTGATCTATGAAAATATAAAGTAAATTAATCCTATCTGTAAACGGAGTAACGAGAAAAACATCGAAAAGACAGAATTACGTATTTTCGATCGCCTCAACATTGTAATAAAATGCAATAAAGGGCGATTGAAACATCTGATCTACCCCAAAATGGTATCAATAAAAACATCATTGCGCAAAATATAAGCCCTCACCCAGCCCCAGATCCCAAAAAATGGAGACGCTACGGGTCTCGGAAAATGGCGACATAAGCTAAATTTTTTTTCTTACAAATTTCAGGTTTTGTTTCACCACTTAAATTAAAAAGAACCTATCCATGTTTGGTATCGGCGAGCTCGTAATGACCTGGAGAATCATAATGGAGGGCAGTTTCAGCATTTAGAGAACATGATAAAAAAAAATTGTGGAAATGAACTTTTTTTTTCAATTTCACAGCATTTTTAATTTTTTTCCCGTTTTCCAGTACACTATACGCTAAAATCAATGGTGTCATTCAAAAACACAACTTGTCCCACAAAAAGCAAGCCCTCGTACGGCCATATTGACGGAAGAATAAATAAGTTATGGCTCTGGGAAAAGGGGGAGCAGAAAACGAAAGAGCAAAAATGGAAAATCACGAAAAAAAAAGGTCGTGAAGGGGTTAAAAACAAATGTTAATATTTAAAAAAAAATAAAAGTGACAGTTTACATGTTTTCAATTGTCGAAAGTAAAATTTTGATGGCACATTCCCTTTAATGAATGTCCTGATATGATAGCTAATGAGATTTCAGTCCCTCTGTATGTAAATTAAAGCTGTGCCCTCAGATTATCTCCACAGCTTCATATTATAAGCAGAATTACAACACGCACATATGAAATACACTGAAGAGAAATAAGAGCGTTCTGTCCCTTTAAATTCAGTGTGTTACATAACACTGTTCAGCCAATAGGATCGCTGGATTTGAATTTGAAAATAAAGCAAACTGTCAGTCATCCTCAGTCTGTTACAGGACAGTGAGCGGTGAAGATGGATGTCGGTGAGTGCTCCCATCCCATCATCTGATGTCACTGATCTCACCTAAATTCAATATAGGAGAGAACGGCTGCTGTCACCTGCCACTAGGGGGAGCTATCAGTACAATATATATCTACTGGTGCACTGTGCTCCCCCTAGTGGCTGCAGGAAAGCAGAATTGTATCATTAGGTCACACAGGACACTCTGCTGCCAGTATTATTTATTGAGGGGTTTATGCCACTGTTGTCAATGGGATGAGTGTGCTGACACTGATAATGGGGGATAAGCTTTATCCGCTGTTAATGAAGTCACTTTGGCAGTTGTTTTTAGGGGGTTTCCTGTACTTATGGGAATGAAGAACATAGAAATACATGAATGTCATATATCTTTATTTACACCCAGTAAAGGCTATGCTCCATGTGGTCATATGAGTGTATGTGTGTAATGGGGGTCCGATACCGGGGGGACGTTCACTATGAATAAATGTGGAAAGCTGTTTGTGTCTTTATCAGATATGTGACTAAGTCTTTTTTGGATTCACAGCTTTTCCTATGACTACTGCAGAAGAGAATAGATACAGGATGGCCGCGAGCCGCAGATCTTGGGGGGTCAGCAGCTTTGCTATAACCGGACCCCTTATCCTATTCTTCATCCCTGGTGAATGATAAGTGGACACTCATTGGATTCTGTTTTCTTTAGGACGTCTACCTCCAGCAGGAATGTGTCTTCGGACCTGGACTCTTCTCATGTGAGATTATTTTTTTAAATAATTTTTTTTTTCCATTAATCTGAAAATATTGTCCCATTAACCCCTTAAGGACTCTGGGATTTTCCGTTTTTGCATTTTCGTTTTTTGCTCCCCTTGTTCCCAGAGCCATAGTGTTTTTATTTTTGGTAAATATGGCCGTGTGAGGGCTTATTTTTTGCGGGGCGAGTTGTACTTTTAAACGCCATCACTGGTTTTACCATATCGTGTACGGGAAAATGGGGAAAAAATTCCAAGTGCGGTGAAATTGCAAAAAAGTGCAATACCACAGATGTTTTTTTGTTGTTTTTTTACCACGTTCACTGACTGCTAAACCTGACCTGCCATTACTATTCCCCAGGTCATTATGAGTTCGTAGACACCAAACATGTATAGGTTCTTTCTTTTTTAAGTGGTGGAAAAAAAATCCAAAGTTTGCTTAAAAAAAAAAAAAAAAAAAATGGCGCCATTTTCTGAGACCCGTAGCGTCTCCATTTTACGGGATCTGGGTCTGTGTGAGGGCTTATTTTTTGCGTGCCTAGCAGATGTTTTTATTGCTGCCATTTTGGGGTAGATACGATATTTTGATCGCCCGTTATAGCATTTTATTGCAATGTTGCAGCGACCAAAAAACGTAATTCTGGCGTTTAGAATTTTTTTCTCGTTACGCCGTTTACCGATCGTATTAATTAATTTTTTATATTGATAGATTGGGCGATTATGAACGTGAGATACTAAATATGTGTATGTGTTTTTTTTTTATTATTTTATTTTGAATGGGGCGAAAGGGGGGTGATTTAAACTTTTATATTTTTTAAATTTTTTAAATATTTTTAAAAATTTTTTTTGCACTTTTTGCTTGCTTCTATAGTCTCCATAGTAGACTAGAAGCAGCAACTGTCTGATCGCCTCTGCTACATAGAACAGATCACCTCTATGTAGCAGAAATGCTCCTGTACTATGAGCGCCGACCACTAGGTGGCGCTCATAGCGATCTTTACATGACAACCACTGGGGTTTGCTGCAGACCCAGGGTTGTCATGCCCACCCATCAGTGACCCGCGATCACGTGACGGGGTCACCGATGGGCGGGGTAAGTGACGCGCTTCTGATGCGGCGCTGTTAAATGCCGCTGTCAGAGATTGACAGCGGCATTTAACTGGATAACAGCCACGGGTGGATCGCGATTTCACCAGCAGCTGTTGTGGGCACATGTCAGCTGTAATAATCAGCTGACATGTGCTCGGTTCAGTGCGGGCTCACCGTTTATTTAACTGTTGGGTTACATAAATTTACCTGTAATTTAAAGATTTGATACCTCTGGGCTTTGTATGATTGATCCCATTATGTGCTTGTTTTTTCTTTTCAGCTTGTCCAAGAACAAAAGAAGAAAGGGATCTACAACTTCTGATATACTGCACCAGATTCCTGCCGTCTCCGATCTTCAACATGGAGGTCACTGATCATACCGCAGAATATGTTGTCCATGTTTTCTCCATAGATGTAAAGGAACGTCTCAATAGTCAACTGAATGAATATCTTCTTTTATTAGCGCCTCATGCCGACCAACCGGGAAGCTCAGAAGAAATATCTACCGTTTCCTTTGGATGAAGAAAAACCTGAGCCAACATCAGTGATGCCAGAAGAGCCGAAAGAAGAGGAGATGAAGGAGGCAATGAAGTATTGGGAGGTAGAAGAAATGGAAGTAGATGAGGCAGAAGACACCAAGGCGAAAGAAGAAGATAAGGCAGAAGATAGCAAGGGGAGAAAACAAGATAAGGCAGAAGATACCGAGGGGAAAAAACAAGATAAGGCAGAAGATAGCAAGGGGAAAAAAGAAGAAGATAAGGCAGAAGATAGCAAGGGGAAAAAACAAGATAAGGCAGAAGATACCGAGGGGAAAAAACAAGATAAGGCAGAAGATAGCAAGGGGAAAAAAGAAGAAGATAAGGCAGAAGATAGCAAGGGGAAAAAACAAGATAAGGCAGAAGATACCGAGGGGAAAAAACAAGATAAGGCAGAAGATACCAAGGGGAAAAAAGAAGATAAGGCAGAAGATACCAAGGGGAAAAAAGAACAGGATAAGGCAGAAGATACCAAGGGGAAAAAAGAAGAAGATAAGACAGAAGATACCAAGGGGAAAAAAGAAGAAAATGCTAAAAAATCAGAAGCAAAAGAAGAAAAGAACAACACTTGGGCGAGAAGAGTTGAGAACCAGCCAGCAGGAAGACACAAGATCCGCCAGCAGTCCATCCTTAAATACGTGAATACCAACCTCAGAGGAAGGAGGAACATCATCTGGACCATCCTCCTCAAATCAACAAGACGTTGATGGACAATAAGGCACCAACATTCCAGCTGAAGGAACATCGACAGCTTCAAGTCTAAAAATAATAAAAATAGACATAAAATAGTTATTATTAGATTAAGAAAGCTTAAAAATGTAGTAAAATCATAATAAAGACTTTAATAATATTAAGAACAGTAATAATAACAGTAATATAATATTAATTTGTGTAATAATGGTAAAGACATAAAAATAACATCAGCAGGTTTGATCCAGGGTTCTAGGACTGATCGCCTTTTCCCGGGGTCAAGAAGGAATTTTCCCCCTGAGACACCAATTGGCTGAATGTGTCCAGGGTTTTTTGCCTTCTTCTGGATCAACAGCTTTAGGAATAAGGACCTACGAATTAGTAAGATTATAGTAGAATTAGCAATAGTGGAGTAGTAATATAATATAGTATATAGCGTAATATTAGTGACCATAAAACAGGAATAATTTCACTAGTAAAGTAATAATAAATGTTTACTATAATATTAAAAATAAAATATTAATAATATTTATTAAATGTTAAATGATTAATTATTAATTAAATTAAATATTAATTATTAAAATTTGAATAAGTATTAGGAGATTTGATCCAGGGTTCTAGGACTGATCGCCTTTTCCCGGGGTCAAGAAGGAATTTTTCCACCATGACACAAATTGGCCGAACGTGTCCGGGGGTTTTTGCCTTCTTCTGTATCAACATCTTTAGGAATTAGGATCTAATTTTTAGTTTTAGTAAAATATCAATACAAATGTTAGCAATAATGGTAAGAATAAAATAGCAATAATACAAAAATATCTAGCATAAAATAGTAGAATATTAGTAATAATATCAGTAAAATAGCAGGAAACTAAAAATAACACAAATAATAGTAATACAAAAAATAGTATCTAAGGTAATGATTATAATAATTAGTAAATAATTAATATATATTAGGGTTTTGATCCAGGGTTCTAGGACTGATCGCCTTTTCTCGGGGTCAAGAAGGAATTTTTCCCCAGTGACATAAATTGGCCGAATGTGTCCAGGTTTTTTTTGCCTTCTTCTGGATCAATAACATTAGGAGTAGGATCTAATTAATAGTAACTAGAGAAATAATAGAAATATTAGCAACAATAATTATAATATTATTAATAGCAAGTAAAAAAAATAGAAATAAATGTTAAAAAAAATAGCGGTAGTAATAAAATAGCAAAATAAGTTATAATAGTATAGCATTATTAGAAATAGTATAATAATAGCATAGGACATTATTAGGCATCAGCAGGTTTGATCCAGGGTTCTAGGACTGATCGCTTTTTCCCGGGGTCGAGAAGGAATTTTTCCCCTTGACACAAATTGGCTGAATGTGTCCAGGGTTTTTTGCCTTCTTCTGGATCAACAGATTTAATTCTAGGAATCTCATAGTACTAGAGTAATAATAGCAATAATAAGTATAATAATGTTGTAATAATAATCAATAGATTGTGAGGATAAGAATAAGATAAATACAATAAATAGGTTAGTTTGCTGGTGTAGGGCCCCATCTGATGAGGTCGCCTTGTCGTTGGCAGATGGGCTTGCACAATTTGATCAAAATGTGCACTAAGAACCTCAAATTTACAAGTTTAAATAATAAGGAAGTAATAAAATGCACAAGAGTATAAATATAACTTTGTCTTGCCACCTTTATTTTCCTGTAATGAAGAAAATCAGAAAATCCAGAACATTTTAGACATTAGTATCTCTGTGTCGTAATCATAGCAGGTTAAAAACGCAATGCGACAGCATAAGAAATTGTTAGATTCTATTTTGCAATGAGGCGCACAATGTAAACATCAACTGACACATGCCACCATGTAACCCTAGCATAAAATGTATTAAAGTAAAATGTATTAATTTATTTCATAAACCAATAGTACACGTGAAAATTAGAAACTTTGTAATATATTTTATTAAAGAGATCTGTTTTTTTCTCCTCCTGGGCTGATCATTCATTCTCAATGTCCTTAATTCTTGGGTAAAATCTTTAGTGAATACAGATTTTCCCATTACTGAGATAGAAGATGACAGTTGGTGCTCAAAAAGTTCTATGGAGGGAGGAGGGTGAAGTTAGAGGCGGAGACAAACATTCTACTGCAAGTTCTCCTGAAAGGACAATTTCACTCTAGTGTGTAAATCATGATAGTTAACGTATATTTCAGACTATAAGACGCACCTAGGTTTTAGAGGAGGAAAATAGGAAAATAAAAATTTAAGCACAAAATGTGATCATGATGTACTGTTATGGAGGTAGGGGTCTTCTGCTGACACTGTTATAGGGGAAATATACCCCAATTCTATACTAATATCCCCCTTCCTGGTATATATATGTCCCTCAATCCAGATATACAAGTGCTTCTCACAAAATTAGAATATCATCAAAAAGTTAATTTATTTCAGTTCTTCAATACACTAGACTTTGTGTTTTCATTGGCTGTAAGCCATAATCATCAACATTAACAAAACGAAACACTTGAAATAGATCACTCTGTCTGTAATGACTCTATATAATATATGAGTTTCACTTTTTGTATTGAAGTACTGAAATAAATTAACTTTTTGATGATATTCTAATTTAGTGAGAAGCACTTGTATATGGCCCCGAATCCAGGTATATATGGCCCCATCCTAATCCTGGTATGCATGGCTCCCTCATCCTCATCCTGGTATGCATAGCCGCATCCTCCCTATCCTGGTATGCATGGCCCCCTCATCCTCATCCTGGTATGCATAGCCGCATCCTCCCTATCCTGGTATGCATGGCCCCCTCATCTCCATCCTGGCATGCATAGCCGAATCCTCCCTATCCTGGTATTCATGGCCCGTTCATCCCAATCCTGATATGCATGGCCCCATCCTCCCCATCCTGGTATGCATGGTCCCCTCATCCCCATACTGATATGCATGGCTCCTTCATCCCCATCCTGGTATGTATGGCCTTCATCCCCATCCTGGTATTAATGGTCCCCTCATCCCCATTCTGGTATGCATGGTCCCCTCATCCCCATCCTGGTATGCATGGCTCCTTCATCCCCATCCTGATATGCATGGCCTCCTCATCCCCATCCTGGTATGTATGGCCCCTTCATCCCCATCCTGGTATGCATGGCTCCTTCATCCCTATCCTGATATGCATGGCTCCTTCATCCCCATCCTGGTATGCATGGTCCCCTCATCCCCATCCTGATATGCATGGCCCATTCATCCCCATCATGATATGCATGGCTCCTTCATCCCCATTCTGGTATGCATGGCCGCATCCTCCCCATCCTGGTATGCATGTCCCCCTCATTACCAATCCTGGTATGCATGGCCCCCTCATCACCAATCCTGGTATGCATGGCCCCCTCATCACCAATCCTGGTATGCATGCCTTCCTCATCACCAATCCTGGTATGCAGCAGCTGATCTCAGCCTGTAAGAAGCGCATGACGTCACTGCCATGTGCCCTCACACAGTGAGATGATTATGGGTGTGGAGAGGAGTTATTATTCATTTTCTTTAATACCGCACAGTGTCAGCCGCAGCCTTCAGCGGCTCGGCGATCATGTGTGCCCGCTGTAAAAAAGAGAATGAATATTCATTCCTCTCAACCAGGGTCGGACTGGGGTGTCTGGGGCCCACAGGAGGAATTGATCCTCGGGGCCCACCCTACAGCTATATGCAAATACCTGTTAGCAGTTATCCCTGTTATAGTGGAGCGTCGACTGTAAAACACAGGCGGCTCCTGCACATCTACTGTGCGCCACCATAACTGGGATGTACAATTACAGTAGTTTAGATTATAGGGGTTCTTTGATGAAAACAAGTTATTACCGAATCACAGGTTAGGTAGGTGAGTAGGTGATATTGACGCGCCCCCTGGGACGTGGGGTACTCGGTGCCGGGCCGGTCGCTGCTAGGGGAAATGTCACAGTGGCGGTGACCCAGTCCGTGACCCAGGGTGGTCAATAAAAGGGGTTTATTTACAGGGGATTTATAGTTTTTATATTTAATGTTCGTGGCGCCACCTGTGGTATGCGGCTATGTACAGCCGCCGCTGCGGAGCAGGTCCTCTGGAGCTGGTGTTTAATGCAGCAGAGTTGGTTTAGCTCTCCACAGGTAGAGCTTAGCTCCAGGGCGTTGCTGGGATGTTATAGATGTTGCTGTAGCAGTTGTGGTGCAGTGTAGTGCAGGGATGATGGCGCAGCAGTAATTCACGGAGACAGTGGGGTGCAGTCTTCACAGTTTACTCACAGTTGTTGCAATCCAAGTTGCAGGGACCGGTGTAACTTCCCACGTCGTCCTGTGCTTACTCAGGGAGGGGTTCAGCAATCCCTCAGGTAATTCAAGAGCACTTAATGGGACCCCTTTCTGTGTGCCTTTCTCAGTCGTCTTCCTGTGCTGGCTCTCACCCTCCTGCTGTTAGAACCTTGCTGTTAGGTTTTTTTTCCTTTGCTGGTCACATGACCTTGTTGGCCTATTTAGTCCTGCTCCGCCCTTCTGGCTTTGCTGGACTTCATTGTATATCTACTTTCTAGCTAGCCTGTGCTCTGTATCTAACTCTGTTAGTTTGCTTGGTCTACGGACCTCTATGTTCTATCTATTTTGTTTGTTCGTCTGTCTGCTACTATTTCTGTTAGGAGGTGTCCCATATTCCTCCCAGTCCTTAGTACTTGTAGGGATTCCCTCCCCACATCTATAGGTCTTCGTACAGACTAGATTAGGACTTTAGCAGGTCTGATCGCAGGATCAGGTTCCCTGTTACATCGTAGGGATTCAGCTGAGTCTCATAGTAGGGACAGATCTCCTCTCTTTCCTTAGCTTTGGTAGCAGAACATAACAGTAAGTCCAGCCAGCAAATTCTCTAAGGAAAGATTTTTCTGTTCCATCATGGTGTCGGTTCAGGATTTGGCTCATCGCCTGCAGGGACTCTCTCTGGAGGTGGCCGAGCTCCGTCAGCACGTGAGTAACTGTCCTGGAGCACATTTCTTGGAGCCTAAGGTATGTTTGCCGGATTTGTTTTTTGGTGAACACCGAGAATTTTTTTCATTTAAAAATGCTTGCTTATTGTATTTTCGTTTGAGACCTAAGTCCTCTGGGGATGAATCCCAGCGCGTAGGGTTCATAATGTCACTTTTGCGCAAAGAGCCTCAGGAGTGGGCCTTTTCTTTGCAACCTAGTGATTCATGCTTCAGATCAGTGGATAGTTTTTTTTCTGCTTTGGGACTATTATATGATGATCCTGACCGTGTCGCATCAGCTGAGACTGAGTTGAGACGTCTAAAACAAGGATCGGGTAATGTGGAAAAATATTGTACACATTTTCGTCGTTGGTCCACTCAAACAGGGTGGAACGATTCTGCTCTGAAAAGTCTATTTCTTGCTGGGCTCAGTGAAAGGGTTAAAGACCTGCTAATTGCTTATCCTACACCTGAAGATTTGCAACAGGCTATGCAATTAGCTATACGGGTGGATAGAAGACTGCGTGCTAGGGTTAATGAGAGCAAATCCTCTGCCTCTGTTCCTCCGGTGGTGGAGGACGGGGAATATGAAATTTCTCGCATCCTTGACTCTAGACGGTATAGAGGTAGTTTGCAGTATCTTGTGGCCTGGAAAGGTTTCGGACCCGAGGATAACTCTTGGGTGAGGTCAGATGATGTTTCCGCGTCCAGACTTATCAGAGCGTTTCACAGGAGATTTCCTGATAAGCCTGGTCCTAGGGGATCCGGAGGATCCTCTTAGAAGGGGGGGTACTGTTAGAACCTTGCTGTTAGGTTTTTTTTCCTTTGCTGGTCACATGACCTTGTTGGCCTATTTAGTCCTGCTCCGCCCTTCTGGCTTTGCTGGACTTCATTGTATATCTACTTTCTAGCTAGCCTGTGCTCTGTATCTAACTCTGTTAGTTTGCTTGGTCTACGGACCTCTATGTTCTATCTATTTTGTTTGTTCGTCTGTCTGCTACTATTTCTGTTAGGAGGTGTCCCATATTCCTCCCAGTCCTTAGTACTTGTAGGGATTCCCTCCCCACATCTATAGGTCTTCGTACAGACTAGATTAGGACTTTAGCAGGTCTGATCGCAGGATCAGGTTCCCTGTTACATCGTAGGGATTCAGCTGAGTCTCATAGTAGGGACAGATCTCCTCTCTTTCCTTAGCTTTGGTAGCAGAACATAACACCTGCCCTGCGCCTCACAATCAGTGTCCCAAGCCGGTAGCCTCGGTTCTTGTCGGGCGACCTGCAGTCCCCTGGACCCTCTGTGGCCACATTTTCGGCGATGTAATTGTGGCTGTGGCAACTGCACCCTAAAAGTACAGAAGCCTCCGGTTTCTAGCTGAATGTTGCAATTCTCACTAGTTAGGGGCCGGTCCCCTCTGCGGTTTGATCCTTCCACGTCCTGGTAGATTCGGGCATATGGGTGGCCTCCAGCACTGCCCGTACCCCTAGGATCCCCTCGTTCCTCCTGTAGCCTTCCTTCCTGCTCCTCTCCTCAGTTGGTCTCACCTACTGGGCCTCTCAGACTAGGCCCGCTCCGCCTGAGCAGAGCTCCTGCTCCACACACTCTCCTCCTCTGACTGAACTTCACTCCCTTTCCAAGATGGTTACTGTTATGCACACGCCCGGGCTAAGCGGCGTGTGATTGGTAGTGATTCCACTGGACCGTGCCGGAGAGTGAATGCCTGGAGGGGCGTGACTAAGTATTCACCCGATCCGACCAGGGTCGCACGACGGCATACGACGCCAGTGCACCAAGGAGGAACCGAGCAGAGGGACCAGGTGCTACTCCAGGACAGACCCCGGACACGGCTGTTGACCCACACAGGGAAATACAGGAACAGGCTGGTAGGCTGGCACACAGACTGGAGGGTATAGGCAGGCACGACTGGTATGCAGGCAGGCGGGTATGCAGGCAGGGGGGTAAAGGCAAGCACAGCTAGAGTGCAGACAGGGAGGCACTAGCAGGTAGGAACACAGGCGGGATAGGACCCAGTACACACCGGGACTCAGGAACAATACAGGCAGAGGGTTACAGGCAAGCACAGCTAGAGTGCAGACAAGGCTGAGCAGGGAGGACAGGGCTCTGTTCACACGGAACAGACAGGAAGGGAAAGACAGAGCCAGATACTCACACAGTACTTGCAGAGAAAACAAGCAGGAGTTAGGTACGAGTTCAGACTCTGCAGAAAAAGGAAGGGAACGGACATAGAGGCAAAACAGGTAAAGGACAGGAGAGTGTTCAGACTGGAACTGAGTGTACGGCGGAGACCGACACTGCAGCGGGATACAGGAGCGGGTCTGGGAATACGGCCCCCAGAGAGGCGGAACGAACAGGCAAGGAGCGTGTTCAGACAGGACAGACAAAAGAACACAGAAAGGACTCAGTTCAGACACGGGAACTAATACCGCAAAGCAGGAGACATACAGGACATAGTTCAGACACGGGAACTAATACCGCAAAGCAGGAGACATACAGGACACAGTTCAGACACGGGAGCTGATTACCGCAAAGCAGGAGACATACAGGACTCAGTTCAGACACGGGAACTGATACAAAAAGCAGGAGACATACAGGACTCAGTTCAGACACGGGAACTGATACAAAAAGCAGGAGACATACAGGACTTAGTTCAGACACGGGAACTAATACCGCAAAGCAGGAGAAATACAGGACTCAGTTCAGACACGGAAACTGATACAAAAAGCAGGAGACATACAGGACTCAGTACAGACACGGGAACTAATACCGAAAAGCAGGAGACATACAGGACTTAGTTCAGACACGGGAACTAATACCGCAAAGCAGGAGACATACAGGACTAAGTTCAGACAGGCCTGGAAATACAGCCTCCAGGAAAGGCAGACGAGGAAACAAAGACGGGACCTGGCACCTTCAGAATGCAAGCACACACTGAAGGAAACACTTATGCTCAGGCAGGGATAGAAGGGAGCTGCTGAGCTATATACCAAGTGTCAGACAGCAATAGGCTGAGGACGCACAAGGGGTGTGACCCACAGCAGGTACAAAAAGCAGGAAGTGATCGGGCGCCGCCCTTAAGCAGCAGAGACAGACACAAACAGACAGCATGGAGGGAAGCCAGAGAGACACTCTGGACAGGAGATCAAGTGCGCTCTCTTGCACAGTGGGAGATGGACCACCATGCAAGGACGCCGCCAGGTATGTTACAGTACCTCCCCCCTTACGCCCCCTCTTCTTCAGGCCTGCCAGAATCTTCCGCAGGGAATTCGAGGACCAGTCGTTCACTGGGTTGGAGGGGGACAGAGACTTGAGGGTAATCTCTGCTTCGAGGTACATCTTGTCAAGCTCACAGGAAAAAATAGACGGGTTATCAGGTACATAATGAGGAAAAGTCACTGTCTCTTTGTTATCTGGTGGTACCCCGGAGGATTCAGGAAACAACTGGAGGTCCTCCGCCGGGTCAGAAGAGTGCAGAGGCTCAGAGAAAACAACTGCTTCAGAGTACACTAGGTCGGACTCACTGGAGGAAGCAGGCGAGGTATCGGGTACCGAGTATAGGAAAGTCTCTGTCCATTCACCACCAGGTGGCACCCCGAAGGGTTCTGAACACAACTGGAGGTCCTCCGCCTGGTCGGAGGGGTGTAGAGACTCGGGAGTAACCTCTGCTTCGGAGTACACTAGGTTGGACTCACTGGACGAAGCGAGCGAGGTATCAGGTACAGGATATAGGAAAGTCTCTGTCCATTCACCACCAGGTGGCACCCCGAAGGATTCTGAACACAACTGGAGGTCCTCCGCCTGGTCGGAGGGGTGTAGAGACTCAGGAGTAACCTCTGCTTCGGAGTACACTAGGTTGGACTCACTGGACGAAGCGAGCGAGGTATCAGGTACAGAGTATAGGAAAGTCTCTGTCCATTCACCACCAGGTGGCACCCCGAAGGATTCTGGAGACAACTGGAGATCCTCCGCCTGGTCGGAGGGGTGTAGAGACTCGGAGGTAACTACCACTTTGGGGTACCCATTGTCAGGCTCACAGGACGAAGCGGACAAAGTATTGAGTACCGGGTGTAGAGAAGTCTCTCTCCATTTGTCATCGAGTGGTATCCCGGAGGATTCAGGAGGCAACAGGGGATCCTCCGCCAGGTAGTAGAGGTGCACAGACTCAGAGGTAACCACAGCTTTGGAGCATCCTTGGACATGCACACCGGTTAAAGAGAGAGAAGCATCTGATGCCGGGTGCAGGAAGTTCTCCTGTGTGGAGTCTGGATGGGCAGAAGTCTCTTCGGGCAGGAGAACTGGTGCACTACCCACGCACACTACCCGTTGGGGTTTCTCCGGGATACAGGGAGATGAAGCTTCAGTAGGGACTTCAAGGTTGGGGTCAGGAGGTCTCAGGGAGGACAGGCCCTGGCGTGACGGCTTGCCTCTAAGTCTAGCACGTCTGGACTGCCTCTTGAGGTTGAGAGAAGTATTCCGGAAAGCGTAGTCACCCTGAGAGGATTCTGGGTGGGCAGTAGTCTCATTGGGCTGGAGGACTATTGCGCTACCCACACACATTACCCATTGGGGCTGCTCCGGGATATTGGGAAGTGAAGCTTCAGCAGGAGCCTCCGGGTTAGGATCATCGAAGACCATTAGAAAGGCCACCAGGAAGGCCATTAGGTCCCGGAGGATCGGATCCTGTGTTTCATATAGGGGGTTGATCCATTCCAAGGCATCACCCGCCAGGTAAGACATCATAAAGGCCACTTTAGCCCAATCGGAAGGAAAATAAAGAGGGTAGGCCTTAAAGTGTAGCATGCATTGCTCCACAAATGCACGACACTGTCTTGGATCCCCATAGTAACGTGGCGGATCCGCAGGAACGAGAGCTGATAGATCCATCTGGACGGTGCGTAATTCGCCTGGAACTCAGCTAAGGGAAAAAAAATTTATTTATTTTATTTTAATGCATGTATTCGCTGGAAAAACTTCTCAAAGAGCGAAGGCCGTGGGGCTCAACGGGAACCATGGCCTGAGCATGCTGTTATGCACACGCCCGGGCTAAGCGGCGTGTGCGTGTGATTGGTAGTGATTCCACTGGACCGTGCCGGAGAGTGAATGCCTGGAGGGGCGTGACTAAGTATTCACCCGATCCGACCAGGGTCGCACGACGGCATACGACGCCAGTGCACCAAGGAGGAACCGAGCAGAGGGACCAGGTGCTACTCCAGGACAGACCCCGGACACGGCTGTTGACCCACACAGGGAAATACAGGAACAGGCTGGTAGGCTGGCACACAGACTGGAGGGTATAGGCAGGCACGACTGGTATGCAGGCAGGCGGGTATGCAGGCAGGGGGGTAAAGGCAAGCACAGCTAGAGTGCAGACAGGGAGGCACTAGCAGGTAGGAACACAGGCGGGATAGGACCCAGTACACACCGGGACTCAGGAACAATACAGGCAGAGGGTTACAGGCAAGCACAGCTAGAGTGCAGACAAGGCTGAGCAGGGAGGACAGGGCTCTGTTCACACGGAACAGACAGGAAGGGAAAGACAGAGCCAGATACTCACACAGTACTTGCAGAGAAAACAAGCAGGAGTTAGG
The DNA here is from genome assembly GCF_046119375.1 of Phyllobates terribilis. Classification (NCBI taxonomy): domain Eukaryota; kingdom Metazoa; phylum Chordata; class Amphibia; order Anura; family Dendrobatidae; genus Phyllobates; species Phyllobates terribilis. The sequence goes on from NW_027362863.1 coordinate 2,776,278, forward strand.
TACGAGTTCAGACTCTGCAGAAAAAGGAAGGGAACGGACATAGAGGCAAAACAGGTAAAGGACAGGAGAGTGTTCAGACTGGAACTGAGTGTACGGCGGAGACCGACACTGCAGCGGGATACAGGAGCGGGTCTGGGAATACGGCCCCCAGAGAGGCGGAACGAACAGGCAAGGAGCGTGTTCAGACAGGACAGACAAAAGAACACAGAAAGGACTCAGTTCAGACACGGGAACTAATACCGCAAAGCAGGAGACATACAGGACATAGTTCAGACACGGGAACTAATACCGCAAAGCAGGAGACATACAGGACACAGTTCAGACACGGGAGCTGATTACCGCAAAGCAGGAGACATACAGGACTCAGTTCAGACACGGGAACTGATACAAAAAGCAGGAGACATACAGGACTCAGTTCAGACACGGGAACTGATACAAAAAGCAGGAGACATACAGGACTTAGTTCAGACACGGGAACTAATACCGCAAAGCAGGAGAAATACAGGACTCAGTTCAGACACGGAAACTGATACAAAAAGCAGGAGACATACAGGACTCAGTACAGACACGGGAACTAATACCGAAAAGCAGGAGACATACAGGACTTAGTTCAGACACGGGAACTAATACCGCAAAGCAGGAGACATACAGGACTAAGTTCAGACAGGCCTGGAAATACAGCCTCCAGGAAAGGCAGACGAGGAAACAAAGACGGGACCTGGCACCTTCAGAATGCAAGCACACACTGAAGGAAACACTTATGCTCAGGCAGGGATAGAAGGGAGCTGCTGAGCTATATACCAAGTGTCAGACAGCAATAGGCTGAGGACGCACAAGGGGTGTGACCCACAGCAGGTACAAAAAGCAGGAAGTGATCGGGCGCCGCCCTTAAGCAGCAGAGACAGACACAAACAGACAGCATGGAGGGAAGCCAGAGAGACACTCTGGACAGGAGATCAAGTGCGCTCTCTTGCACAGTGGGAGATGGACCACCATGCAAGGACGCCGCCAGGTATGTTACAGTTACCTCTTTTATATCACTTCCTTTCCTGTGCTCCCCTGAACTACGTCCTCCACCCACACCCACTATATAGTTCCACCCTTCAGCTAGGGACCAGGGACTGTGCTCTTGTGGCACCCCGAGGGTTCGGTTGCCACATGGGTATTGCACCTCAACCAGAGGTGTGATATTCCACTCCCAGGTAAGGATGGAGTGTGGACCAGGGCTCAGTTAGCTGCATACAGCACACACACCCCATTTCCGGGGGACAGCTCGACGGTGCTCCCATATAATTGCAGGCACAACTGACTATGTCCCTGGCTGGAGTGGGGAGGGGGGAGAGAACCCAGTGATGTAGGAGCAGAAGGGGACGGTTTCTGGAGCATTGGAAGGCGCTCATTGGGTGCAGGTCACCTGGGCTCAGACACAGAGAAGCAGATAAAAAGGTGGGGGCCATCTTAGGAGGGAGTTCTGTGAGAGGAGAAGGCAGGGAGCAGAGCTGCTGCATGGGCTCTGCTCCCTGGGCAGGCCTAGCCTGAGGGAAGAGAGAAGAAGGAGAAGGAAGGAAAGAGGACAGACAGAGGAGTAGAAAGGCTCCAGAAACAAGAAGGCAGAAGGGACCCTAAGAGAGCAGAACGGACAGCAACCGTTGCAAACCCGCGTTATATCGGATGAAGGGTCAGGCCGCAGAAGGGTACCGGATTCCCAAGTTGGTGGAGGTAAATCATCCCTCAGCCAAGAACCGGAGGTCGTGATCATTTATTGGTGCGACCCCTTGCTACACCCGCTAGGAAGGCACCACATAGGGTCAGGGAAACTGGCGCCAAGTTTTACCAGAGAAGGCCCGAGGCAGCCGGACAGAAGCGTGGTCACTAGTGGGGCACGAGAGGCCAGAGAAAGGATAGAAGGGGGTACTCACCTGGTGGACGCAGCACGGCTCAGGCAGTCCTTGCCGACGGAAGTGACTTGGATAACTACTGTGAGTAAAAGGCCTGAACTGCACCATTGGACTCTGTGTGATTTATGCTGCGCCTGCACCATCACCCCCTGCATTCACATACGCTGCCTTGAGGCTACACTCTTCCCGTGGGGAGTTATCCTATCCCTGTGCTGCACACCAACATCAGCCTCAGTGGTCTGCCTTGCAGCGGAGGTCATCCCTGACCGCAATCCACGGGTGGCGTAGTCGGACATTCATAACTCTACCAATAGACTGCCACAGCATTTGGTCTGACCACCCTGAGCCACGGGATCGGGTTGCCACTACTACCCCCATCATCGCACTGAAGCCCGGTTCCGGGTGCCCCACGGCCCAGGGGGCGAGTCATTCTCCCTTAGGAGCAATCTCACTCTGCCCCCACTGAAGTGGAATATGTTGGATGCAGGTGTTAGGGTCCCGGGCAGCACTCTATCCTTACCTGAGAGTGAGATAACACACCTCTGGGTGACATGCAGTACCTCTGTGGCGACTGAACCCGCAGGGGCGCCACAACATCTTATTGATCGGTGTAATCTGACCATTGGAAACTGCACCGATCAGAAGAATGGGGAACTTTTATCCCTGTCCGGACACTTATCCCCATTTTAAAATGCAGCAGCAGGTGGGACGTCTGACCGCAGCTCCATTCATCCTTTTTGAGGCTTCCAGAAAAAAAACAAGAGCCGCCACTGAGGGAATGTATGGATCAGTGATCAAGTCGCACATCAGCTCCGGTCTAATGGGCATAAAAGCTCCACAGTCTGCCGATCGCACGGGTCACAGCAGTCAGACCCCCACCAATCAATAAGTTATCGTTAGGCCATGTTCACACATCAGTATTTGGTCAGTATTTTACATCACTTATTTGTAAGCCAAAATCAGGAGTGGGACAATCAGAGGAAAAGTATAATAGAAACACGTCACCACTTATGTATTTATCACCCACTTCTGGTTTTGGCTACAAATACTGATGTAAAATACTGACCAAATGCTGAACGAGTGAATGTGGCCTTAGGATAGGCGATTACTTGTTTTCACCGGGGAACCTCTCTAAGTGCATATTTGCTACTGTGTAATAGACACAGGGCAGGGAAGGGTTAAACGTCAACGTAATTAATCTCTAATAAAGAATCTTCTACTTATTGATATCAGAGAGAACAAGTGACCTCCATACACAACGTAATCTCCTATACAAACACCAATAATACCACATACAAGGAACAAATACCGTCACATCATGACCAGACCACATATTACAACATACAAGGAACAAATACCACCACACCATAATCAGACCACATATTACCACCACATAGTAACCGAATAATACCACATACAAGGGACAAATACTGCCACACCATGATCAGACCAAATATTACCACCACATAGTAACCAAATAATACCACATACAAGGGACAAATACCATCACATCATGATCAGACCACATATTACCACCACATAATAACAAAATAATACCACATACAAGGGACAAATACCGCCACACCATGATCAAACCACATATTGACTGAATAATATCACATACAAGGAACAAATACCAGCACAGAATGACCAGATCACATATTACCACCACATACAAGTGACAAATACCATTACATAGTCACTGAATAATGCTACAATAAGGATCATGAATAAAAAACACAATACTAATACACAGGAGCTCTGTATATAGTGTACTGGTAATGCAGTGATCACCAGTGACATTATACACAGGAGCTCTGTATATAGTGTAAAGGGTACTGGTAATGCAGTTATCACCAGTGACATTATACACATTATACACTCTCCCTCCCCATCACGGGCCCCTATATGTCATCCTCTCCAACCCCATCATGGGCCCCTATGTATCATCCTCACCCTCCCCATCATGGGCCCCTATGTAGCATCCTCTCTCACCCCATCCCATCATGGGCCCCTATGTAGCATCCTCTCCTCATCATGTGCCACTATATAGCCACTATATAGCACCCTCTCCCACCTCATCATGTGCCACTAGATAGCACCCTCTCCCTCCCCATCATGGGCCCTTAAGTAGCATCCTCTCCTCTCATCATGTGCCCCTATATAGCACCCTCTCCCCCCCTCATCATGTGCCCCTATATAGCACCCTCTCCCCCCTCATCATGTGCCCCTATATAGTATCCTCTCCTTCCCCATTATGGGCACCTATGTAGCATCCTCTCCCCCTTATCATGTGTTATAGCATCCTCATCCCCATCATGGGCTCCTATGTATCATCCTCTCCCTCCCCATCCTGGGCCCCTATGTAGCATACTCCCCCCCATCATGGGCCCCCTATGTAGCATCCCCCCCATCATGTGCCCCTATATAGCATCCTCTCCCTCCTCATCATGTGCCCCTATATAGCATCCTCTCCCCATCATGTGCACCTATAAGGCATCCTCTCCTCTCATCATGTGCCCCTATATAGCATCCTCTCCCCCCCTCATCATGTGCCCCTATATAGCACCCTCTCCCCCCTCATCATGTGCCCCTATATAGTATCCTCTCCCTCCCCATTATGGGCACCTATGTAGCATCCTCTCCCCCCTTATCATGTGTTATAGCATCCTCATCCCCATCATGGGCTCCTATGTATCATCCTCTCCCTCCCCATCCTGGGCCCCTATGTAGCATACTCCCCCCCATCATGGGCCCCCTATGTAGCATCCCCCCCATCATGTGCCCCTATATAGCATCCTCTCCCCCCTCATCATGTGCCCCTATATAGCATCCTCTCCCCATCATGTGCACCTATAAGGCATCCTCTCCCCCATCATGTGCCCCTATAAAGCATCCTCTCCCCCCTCATCATGTGTCCCTATATAGCATCCTATCCCTCATCATGTGCCCAAATATAGCATGATCACCCCCATCATGTGTCCCTATATAGCAGGGGTCCTCAAACTGCGGCCCGCGGAGGACTTTTATCCGGCCCGCCAGGCTATGAGCGGAGGAGAGGGGAGCGGTGTCAGCGCCCACCCTTCTCCCCCGCTTGCTCAGGGCCCCGGCAGCCGGATACTTACCTCTCCCCGTGCCTCCGCAGATCCGCTGTCTTCCTGCTCTGCGCTCCCTGTGACGTCTCAGGTCAGAGGGTGCGGTGACGTCTTTACACCGCGCCCTCCCGAGTGCCATCACAGGCAGTGCAGAGCGGGACAACGCCGCCGCGACGCTGGAGTACAGACCAGACCAGAGCAGCGGCAGCAAGTGAGAAGTGAGGTGAGTATTGGATTTTTTTTTTTTTTTTTAATGTATGGAGGCATAGGTCATTATATGGGGGTGTGTGACATCCTGCAAGGGGTATAATAAGGGGGGATGACATCCTGCATGGGGCATTATATGGGGATGACATCCTGCATGGGGCATTATATGGGGATGACATCCTGCATGGGGCATTATATGGGGGGTGACATCCTGCATGGGGCATAATATGGGGGGGGGTGACATGCTGCATGGGGCATAATATGGGGGGGTGACATGCTGCATGGGGCATTATATGGGGGGTGACATGCTGCATGGGGCATTATATGGGGGTGTGACATGCTGCATGGGGCATTATATGGGGGGTGACATCCTGCATGGGGCATTATATGGGGGTGTGACATGCCGCATGGGGCATTATATGGGGGGTGACATCCTGCATGGGGCATTATATGGGGGGTGACATCCTGCATGGGGCATTTTATGGGGGGTGACATGCATGGGGCATTATATAGGGGGTGACATCCTACATGGGGCATTATATGGGGGTGTGACATGCTGCATGGGGCATTATATGGGGGTGTGACATGCTGCATGGGGCTTTATATGGGGGGGTGACATGCTGCATGGGGCATTATATTGGGGGTGACATCCTGCATGGGGCATTATATGGGGGGTGACATGCATGGGGCATTATATAGGGGGTGACATCCTACATGGGGTATTATATGGGGGTGTGACATGCTGCATGGGGCATTATATGGGGGTGTGACATGCTGCATGGGGCTTTATATGGGGGGGTGACATGCTGCATGGGGCATTATATGGGGGTGTAACATGCTGCATGGGGCATTATATGGGGGGGTGACATGCATGGGGCATTATATGGGTGGGTGACATGCTGCATGTGGCATTATATGGGGGTGTGACATGCTGCATGGGGCATTATATGGGGGGGTGACATGCTGCATGGGGCATTATAAGGGGGTGTGACAGGCTGCATGGGGCATTATATGGGGGGTGGCATGCATGGGGCATTATATGGGGGGGGTGACATGCTGCATGTGGCATTATATGGGGGTGTGACATGCTGCATGGGGCATTATATGGGGAGGTGACATGCTGCATGGGCATTATATGGGGGGGTGACATGCTGCATGGGGCATTTTATGGGGGGGTGACATGCTGCATGGGGCATTATATGGGGGGATGACATGGTTACTGGCGGGCCCCCAAAATTTTGGAGGAAAAAGTGCGTCTTATAGTCCAAAAAATATGGTAACTCTTTCTACTTCTTCTTGACTTCTATTAATATGAATAAAATTATCCATCACCATGATACGCCTAGAACAACCTGCATTCACAATTGTCTTACTCTGAGGGGCTACCTAATACACAGAATTAAAACACGCCAGAAAAATTTGAACATTTTCAATGAAAAGCATTTCTTTGTCTAGGAGTCCTTTCTAGGATATTTTTGAACACCTTATCTCTGGCACTTGTATGCAGCGTTGGACTGGAGTACATTGGGCCCACCAGAGAAAATCATTCTTGGGGCCCACTGTGTAGCTACATAGAAATGCAGTTGTGCTCAAAAGTTTACATACCCCAGCAGAATTTTTCCTTTCTTGGCCTTGTTTCAGAGAATATGAATGATAACAAAAAAACTTTTTCTCCACTCATGGTTATTAGTTGGGTGAAGCCATTTATTGTCAAACTACTGTGTTTTCCCTATTTAAATCTTAATGACAACCAAAAACATCCAAATGACCCTCATGAAAAGTTCACATACCCCAGTTCTAAATACCGTGTATTCCCCCTCTAACATCAATGACAGCTTGAAGTCTTTTGTGGTAGTTGTGGATGAGGTTCTGTATTTCCTCAGATGGTAAAGCTGCCCATTCTTCTTGGCAAAAAGCTTCCAGTTCCTGTAAATTCCTGGGCTGTCTAGCATGAACTGCGCGCTTGAGATCTCCCCAGAGTGGCTCAATGATATTGAGGTCAGGAGACTACTGAGGTGGCCACTACAGAACCTTCACTTTGTTCTGCTGTAGCCAATGACAGGTCGATGTGGCCTTGTGTTATGGATCGTTGTCATGTTGGAACGTCCAAGTATGTCCCATGCGCAGCTTCCGGGCTGATGAGTGCAAATTTGCCTCCAGTATTTGCTGATAACGTGCTGCATTCATCTTTCCTTCAACTTTTACCAAGCTTCTGTGCCTTTGTAGCTCGCACGTCAGCCAAACATCAGCGATCCACCTCCGTGCTTTACAGTAGGAATGGTGTTCCTTTCAGCATAGGCCTTGTTGACCTCTCTCCAAATGTAAAGTTTATGGTTGTGGCCAAAAAGTTCGATTTTGGTTTCATCACTCCAAATTACCTTGTTTCAGAAGTTTTGAGGCTTGTCTCTGTGCTGTTTGGCACATTGTAGGTGAGATACTTTGTGGCATTTGCGCAGTAATGGCTTTCTTCTGGCGACTCGACCATACAGCCCATTTTTCTTCAAGTGTCTACTTATTGTGCATCTTGAAACAGCCACACCGCTAGTTTTCAGAGAGTCCTGAATTTCAGCTGATGTTATTTGTGGGTTTTTCTTTGCATTTCGAACAATTTTCCTGGCAGTTGTGGCTGAAATCTTAGTTGGTCTACCTGACCGTGGTTTGGTTTTTACAGAGCCCCTGATTTTCCATTTGTTAATCACAGTTTGAACGCTGCTGACTGGCATTATCATTTCCTTGGGTATGTTTTTGTATCCCTTTCCTGTGTTATATAGTTCAACTACCTTTTCCCGTAGATCCGTTGACAATTCTTTTGCCTTCCCCATGACTCACAATCCAGAAATCAGTGGCTGGATGAAAGATGCCTGGATCCCAGAAACTCACTCAGCTTTTATGCACACATACTGATTACAAGCAAACAGGTCACAGGTGAGGATGTTACCTTTAGTAGCCATTCAAACCCATTTTTGTCAAATTCTGGGCATTTTATCAGGCCAAAATCACCAGGGTATGTGAACTTTTGGTCAGGGTCATTTGGATGTTTTTGGTTGTCATTAAGATTTAAAAAGAGAAAACACAGTAGTTTGACAATAAATGGCTTCACCCAACGATTAACCATGAGTGGAGAAAAAGTTTTTTGTTATCATTCATATTCTCTAAAACAAGACCAAGAAAGGAAAAATTCTGCCGGGGTATGTAAACTTTTCATCACAGCTGTAAATACAAGACCACAAATTGTGTGGTAAAACACGCTAATATCAGTGTATAATATAAGATAGTGCACTTAATGTTATAGAAAGAGCTTGCGTCACATTTTTGGTGCAAACTCAATGATAAATGTACCCTGGTGCTTACTAACCACTAAACCAATGTTTCATTGGACCAGCGGAGTGGAAGGGATTTTATGACATCTCATCCATACGCTGAGAAAATCCACGGCATGAATTGACCGGCGCTGCGGATTTGACATCACCTGTCAATTTATGCTGTGGATATTCACCTTCGATTTCATCCTTTGCAATAGAAAGGAACAGGTCAATGGTGAAGGTGCATCATTGCGTAGTAGTAAAAGCAGCAATATCTGCACAATATCTGGGTGGATATTACCACTGCTCATTTGCTGTGGGAATTCCATTGTAGAAATTAAGTAGCAAATACATTATGTGAATAGAGCCACTAATAGTGGTGGGAGTCCTAAATCAGTTATGTATGACACTGGAGTGATAGCAAAATAGCTTTCCCTCACATCTCTTGTACACTTTTTACGGAAATCTTTCTGCCACCTATAAGGCCATAACTTTTTATGAAGGGCCTCATTTTGTTAGTAGTGGAAGAAGAAAACTGGGTGATACAGGGAGAGGGGGCTCAGTGATAGGTGGTATAGGGGGAGGGGGTACAGTCAGTCAGTGGTGAAAGAGGGGAAGGGGGCACAGTCACTCAGGGGTGATACAGCGAGGGGTGCAGTCAGCTGTGATACAGGGAGAAGATGCTCAGTCAGGTCAGGGGTGATGCAGGGAGAAGATGCTCAGTCAGTCAGGGGTGATGCAGGAAGAGGGGGCTCAGTAAGTCAGGGCTTACTCACTACTAGGCTGGAGGGAACCCTCCTTCAATCATTGCAGCTGTAGTAGGGAGTACTATAACTCCCTCTGCTGCTTACATTGTGGGTATGAGGAGCGCGTGTTATGGATGACAGCACAGCTCATTAACTGAGCTGTGCTGTACAGCCGGGGAGAAGAGGACACAATGAAAGCTCACATTGATTGGCTGCCCTGCTTGTTCTACGCAGGGAAGAGCGGTGACATAAAAAGTAATCAGGGTGCAACAGCACTTTGTTACTTACAAATAGTGAGCCGCAGTCTGCAGCAGGCGAGAGTGTCTTCAATGCCGTCAGTGAGGCGTGCAATGCTCTCCTGGGTTGTCTAACTCTGGGAGGAGCTGCAAGGAGTAGTGACATAGAGGCTGGGAGAATGCCCTGCTTGCAGCTCCTCCCAGAGTTAGACAACCCAGGACAGCAGTGAGCATATCAGACTGCGGCTCACTATTTGTAAGAAACAGAGCAGTCAGTATGCCTCTGGTGGGCCAGTCTGACCCTGCATGTCCTCCTCCCCCACATGTAACATATATAGCCAAGTTCCCCTCTCCCATATTTAGCATATATAGTCAAGTCTACCTCCCCCACATATAGCATATATAGCCGAGCCTCCTTCTTCTATTTATAGCCTATATCCAGGGCCGGCTCCAGGTTTTTGTGGGCTTCGGGCGAAAGAGTCTCAGTGGGCCCCTTTCACATACCACCATTGATGCACAGATACAGCGGAGAAATATAGGTATACAACACAGGGCCCAGCCTGTCCCCTCATCCTTCACATATGCAAACATGAATGCACACAGGAGGCAGACATGCACGCACAGGAAGCAGACATGCACACGCACAGTAGGCAGACATGCAGACGCACACACACACAGTGCACAGACATGCGCACACACTCATGGTAAGCAGACATGCGCAAGCACACACGCGGTACGCAGATATGCGCACACACACGATACGCAGACATGCGCACGAGCACACACGGTACGCAGAGATGCGTATGCACAGGGTACGCAGACATGCGCACGCACAGGGTACGCAGACACGTGCATGCACAGGATACGCAGACATGCACGCGCACACGGTACGCAGACATGGTACACAGATATAATACGTATGATACAATACGCAGACATGACTGCCCTCCGGACATCTGTCATCAGTCTTCCCCAAGATTGTGGAGCCTACTGAAACAGATTAAGGAACCTTTTTAAATGCTTAGGAAGTCTTTGCAGGTGTTTTTTCTTAATTATTCTCATTTACTGAGATAATGACTTTTGTGTTTTCATTGGCTGTAAGCCATAATCATCAACATTAACAGAAATAAACACTTGAAATAGATCACTCTGCTTGTAATGACTCTATATAATATATGAGATTCACTTTTTGCATTGAAGAACAGAAATAAATTTACTTTTTGATGATATTCTAATTTTGTGAGATGCATTTGTATATATACTGTTGCATTACACACATATAATTTTCATATGAAATAATATTTAAAAATGAAAACTGCGGCCACTCACAGTCTTCTGAGATCCAGGAAAGAGTCTGATGGCATTAGCTGCAGAAGATGGAGGAAGTCCGGGCAGCTGCTGCATGCTGGGCAATGACACCGCACCAATGACAGCCTAGCCTCATCAAACTCCTTCTGCAAGAGAGGGGTGATGGCGCTCAGACTGCTGTGGTAGTCATCTCCCCAGCCGTGCCCGTGCTGTGGGGGAGGGGGCGAGGCTATTGCTCCTCTGCAGGAGAGCTGTCACTTACCACACTAATTAGCTATGCGCTGCCCAGCTAATCTGCTCCCATAGCAGCAGGCTCCCTCCCTCCCCTGCGGTGCTCCTGCTATGTGTCCAGTCAGAATGACACCGATTCCGGAGAGCTGTTACTGTCAGTGACACCGCTCCTGCACAGATGTTAGTCTGACTCCAACACCTAGCGCCAGCACAGCAGGGGAAGTAGGGAGCGTGCTGCTATGAATGCCATTAGCCGGACAGTGCATCTGACGCACCCCTGGGCCTGTGTCGCACAGCGTTGCGCATGCAGGAGCTTACCCGGAGCCGGATCTGTTGAGGGTTGTAGTCTCGTGGCGGTGACCCGGTCCGTGCCCAGGGAGTCAGACTAAGTGGCGTTGTATTAGCGGTAGATGTTGGACGACTACGCCACCCGTTGAATGCAGCGAAGGAGCTGCCGCTGCAAGGCAGACCGCTGAGGCCGGTGGTAGGATTGTGCAGCGTGGTAGTATCACCCCCAACGGGAGGGGTATGGCCTCAGGGCAGCCGACGTGGATGATGGGGGTAGCAGGAATCACTCAGAGACGATGCGGTGTAGTTCAGGGTCTTTACTGGTGATAAAGATAGACCCTCCCGGAGTACTGGCTAGCGATCGGGGCCTGGTCAGTCCTTGAGCAGATGGGATCTCCCCTGGCCAGGCGGAGTTGTAGGCCTCCCAAACTGACTGTACTCTTCTGGCTACCTTGCTAGAGGCGGGTATAAGTAGCCCACGTCCCTGAGTGTACCGTGTGGTGCTCACCCGTATGGCCGGTGACTCGGGGCCTTCTAGTGGCGTCCGCTCCACGACGGCGGTGCTGGTCCCACGCGTGTGACCGTGCCTTCGGGTTTCTTGGCCAGAGGACCTGAAATCCCCTGCCGGGCGGTTTCTGCTGCTGGGTAAAGATTAGTCCCCACAGCCTCGGACTCCGGGTCCGGTGATAGCTTCTCAGTCAGGGCGAGCTCTGCAGCTGCCAGCCCCTGACTCCTTATAGCACTGCTCCCACAGAGCTCCTGATGTTCTTCTCCTATATCTGCTGCTCTTCTCTGTCTCTACTTCTTCTCTACTCACTAACCCTGCCTCAGCCCTAGGTTTATATAGGGGAAGTTCTTCCCCTCCCAGGACTGGGCAGGAGGTGTGGCATGCATCGGATCCCTGACCAAGAGACCTCCCACCTGCTCTCAGACATAACATTGCTGTTACTGTGGAAACCAGACCCCTGGGGTGCCACATTCCCCCCTAGTGAAATTTAGTACTCCGGGACTAAACATATTTTTAGAAAAACATAACAAGGTAAAACAATAATAATACAATAAGAAAAACACATAAAGATGGTTACGGCGTGTCCGCAACTGGGTGCAGTTTTGAAGAAAAGCAAGGTGTCCATTTCACCAAAACAGGGAGACGTAACCAGGTAGGGGCCTGTCCTGCCCCGAGTCCTTAACAGTCTTTAGTCCATTCCTAGGTTACGCTCCAACCAATTGTACAAGGATTCCCGGTAAATCCACCAAGGACTCCTAAAAATAACTAGAAACACATAATTATTTACAAGTAACAGACAGGTGACCACAAATAAAACAATTTAAACACTTCAAATCCTCCAACGTGCGGGTAACTGGCCTCTAGTGGCCCTAGTGGACCTACGGAGCTGACTGTCTGGCCCTGAACTACAGGGTGTAGGAGCTGTCAAGGGTAAACTGGGCAGCTGTTTACGGGCTCTTTGGCTCACTAGGGGTACGGCAGGCTCACTATGAGCAGAGGGTTGATCCTCCTGTTCTGCTTGTGTGGAGTCTGCTGCCTCCTGGACCGGCTGCTCTTCCAGCTCTACCTGTTGCTCCGTAGGCACTTGGGATGCTGGTTGGAGGAACATGAGGACGGGTACCACAACTGCACCATTGACTTGAGTCCAGGACCGAGGGAAGTCTCCGAGCACAGTACTAACCATATCTTCCCTTTCCTCTACGGGTCGAGGGTCTTCTTGCTCTCCTTCTGGGTTCCGTAGCTGTTCGGGACACTTCTTCAGGTGATCCCGGGATACAATGGCTGTGGTTTCCCCTCCGTCTTTACTGATGGTACAAACCTTTGGGTTGTCGTGGCTTGAGGGCAGTACGGTGTACGGGTCCTTCTCCCACTGGTCGTCCAACTTGTGGAGCCGTCTCTTCCTCTTCAAGACCTGCTCTCCGGGTACCAGGGGAACAGCGGGAGCATACTGGTTGTAAGTTTTCTCTTGTCTTTCCCTAGCGAGACAGAGACTTTGCTCCACGCTCTCCTGTACTTTCCGGTACTGCTGCTGCCTCTCTGTGTCCCAGTCTGCTTCCGGTGAAGTGTCCTCAGGTGTCAGGACTCACATCTCTAAGTCAACAGGTAGCTTACCAGGCCTTGCCCTCATTAGGTAAGCCGGGGTACAGTTGGTGGAACCTACAGGGATGTAGTTGTATAGGTCCACCAGGTCGGGCAGCTTCTCAGGCCACAGACTGCGTTCTTCCAGGGGCAACGTTTTCAGAAGATCCATTACCACCTGGTTCATTTTCTCACAAAGTCCATTAGTTTGCGGATGATAGGGTGTCGTCCTTATCTTCCGGCAGCCATACAGATTGCAGAATTCCTGGAAGACCTCCGCTTCAAAGGCAGGTCCCTGGTCCGTCAGCACTTGGTCCGGGTACCCGTGTGGACGGCAGAAGTGCTGCTGGAAGGCTCTAGCTGCTGTTTGAGCTGTTAAGTCCTTAACGGGGACGACAACCAAGAACCGGGAGTAATGATCCACAATGGTTAACGCGTAGACGTAGCCACTTCTGCTTGGGGTCAGTTTTACATGATCCAAGGCTACCAGTTCCAACGGCTGCTTGGTGACGATGGACTGAAGGGGGGTCTTCTGGCTGGCACGGTCCTTCCTTCTTAGGTTGCACGGGCCACAGTCTCTGCACCACCTCTCGATGGTTCCCCTCATGCCTACCCAGTGGAACCGCCCGCGCAGCAGGAACTCCAGCTTCTTCCATCCGAAGTGTCCAGCCCCGTCGTGGTATGCCTCCATCACCATGGCTGCGTCTCTTCGTGGCACCACTACTTGCCAGATTAGTTCATGCGTCCGGGAGTTAACCATTCTGCGGCACAACTTCCCCTTGTAAAGGAACAGTCGACTCTTCTCAGCCCACAGTTGTTTGGCTTCCTCCGGAGCGTCTGGGTCAAGGCGAGCCTCTGGCCGAGTCAGCATCTCCTTCACCAGTCGGACTGCAGGGTCACTGTCTTGCGTTTCCTCCCAGTTGTAGTGAGGCAAGGGGTTAAACGTAGCGGCTTGCTTACTCCTTACCCGATGGGAATACTGGATAGTCCCATGACGGTGGAACGCGGGGAGTTCGACTTCTTCCAGTCCCTCTGGATCTTCTCCTACGTCCGGTAGGTTTGGCATCCTGGACAGGGCGTCCGCGTTGGTATTGGAGCGTCCTGCCCGGTATTTGATTGTGAACTCGTAGTTGGACAGACGGGCCATCCATCTCTGCTCTAGGGCACCGAGTCTTGCCGTGTCCAGGTGTGTCAACGGGTTGTTATCCGTGTACACGGTGAACCGGGAAGAAGCGAGGTAGTGCTTAAAGCGTTCGGTGACTGCCCACACCACTGCCAGGAACTCTAGCTTAAATGAGCTGTAATTCTCAGGGTTTCTTTCGGTGGGTCGCAGTTTTTGACTGGCGTAAGCGATTACTCGTTCTTTCCCCTGCTGGATCTGGGACAGTACGGCTCCTAGCCCGATGTTACTTGCGTCGGTGTAGAGGATAAAGGGCTGGCTGTAATCAGGGTACGCCAGGATTTCATCCCCCGTGAGGGCCATCTTCAGCTGGCGGAAGGACTCTTCTTCTAACTTCTCCCATTTGAAGGGCGGCTTCTTGTTCTTGGCCTTCCGGGACTGGCCTATCAGGAGGTCCTGCATAGGAGCTGCCTTTTTGGTGAAACCGGGGATGAATCTGCGGTAATAGCCTACCAACCCGAGGAACTGCCGCACTTCCTTTACACTGGAGGGACTTGGCCATTCCTTAATTGCGGTGATCTTATCAGGGTCGGGAGCCACTCCGTCAGCGCTCACCACGTGTCCCAGGTACTGCACCTTTGGTTTTAGGAGGTGACACTTGGAGGGTTTTACCTTTAAGCCGTAGTTTGCCAGAGCTTCGAACACTTCCGCCAGGTGTTTCAGGTGGTCCTCATAAGTCTTGGAATATACGATGACATCGTCCAGGTACAACAGGACCGTCTCGAAGTTTCTGTGGCCCAGACAGCACTCCATTAATCGTTGAAAGGTTCCTGGTGCGTTACAGAGTCCGAACGGCATGCAGGTAAACTCGCTAAGTCCCATCGGGGTGGTGAATGCGGTCTTCTCCCGGTCCGCCTCTGCTACAGGAACCTGCCAGTACCCGCTAGTGAGATCCAAGGTAGAGAAGAAGTTAGCAGATCTTAAAGCAGCCAAAGACTCCTCTATCCTTGGTAAGGGGTACGCATCCTTGTGTGTGATACGGTTGATTTTCCGGTAATCTACCCACATCCTCATGGTGTTGTCTTTCTTTTTGACTAAGACTAGTGGAGCTGCCCAGGGGCTAAAGCTATCCCTGATCACCCCAGCCTCCTTCATGTCCCTAAGCATCCCCTTGGCGTGTTGGTAGTGTGCAGGGGGTACAGGTCGATACCTCTCTTTTATGGGAAGATGGTCTCCCGTGGGGATGTGGTGTTCTACCCCCTTGACTCGCCCGAAGTCTAACGGGTGTTTACTAAACACTCTCTCGTACTCTTGAACCACCCGATAGACTCCCTGTCTCTGGTGCGAGGGAGTGGAGTCAGTACCCAAATGTAGTTGCTGACACCAGTCCTCCATTGTTTCCTTAGAGCCGTTACTTTCCTCCGGGGAAGATGGAGGCAAGGGTTCTACGGACTGTATGGAATTCTGATTGATGGTATACAATTTGGCTAGCGTGGCATACCGGGGCAGGTACACTTCCCTCTTCCCGATATTTATTATGCGAACGGGCACCCTCCCATGGCGTACATTGACCACCCCCCGTGCTGTCAAAATGGTGGGCCTACTGTCTGAGTAAACTGGTTCTACCATTGGTAATCTCTACCTCTCAGACCAATAGCTGCCCGGCACCAAATCATCATTTCACTTTTTGGGGGCATGGCAATAGGGAAAGGGTCACACATTCTTACGCTACCAATCTCACCACCGGAGAGTTCTATCTGTTGCCGTCGCATCAGTGCCCGGATCTCTTTCTGGAGCACTCGCTGCTGGCCGGAGCTGGCGTTCTTGGCAACCTGCTGTAAAAGGAAAATCACCTCTGCAAGACAATTTTCAATTACATTAGTTCCTAGAGTTATCTTTGGGTGACTCTCGTGCTTGTCAATGTCTACAATGATCAGTCCCTGTGCCGCCAGTTCAACTCTACCGATTTTAATGGTCACCTCTTTAAATCCAATCTGTGGCACGGGCTGACCATTGCTGGCGATGATACTCAAATCGTCGTCAGGGTAGCGGGTGATATCCGAGTCATTCCAGTACTGCTTGAAGAGCACGTACGGGATAGTGGTAACCTGTGACCCGGTGTCCAGTAGGGCACTCATAGGGATGCCATCCAGTACCACAGGCAAGACTGGACGTCCTCCCACATATTTGTCGCGCCAGTTCGATGGGCCTGATGATCTTTTTCCTGGGGTTTGGCCCTCTACCCCAGGTTGTGCCAGTTTAAAGGACAGTACCTTGCCATATGTCCGGGTTGATTGCAGCGGCGGCAGATGGGTTGTCCGTCCTCGTTGTATCGGTCGCTGGGTCTTCCTCTGGCCGGTGGGGTCCTCCTTGGTCGACGCCACGGGATGTCCTCCGGTCCGGATGCCAGCTGGATCTTCCCTGGAGTGGAAACCTGTAAAGACTGCACAGTTCGGGTTAGCGCGGCAACGCTTTTAGCTAGCTCTTGGACCTGATGGTGCAGGTCTGGAGCCGGGTCATTGTTCAAAGCCTGCGCATCAGCTCCCACAGGCCCTGCCGACAAGGGCGCCGCCTCCTGGTGGTAAGTGGTAGTGGGGCGTCTGTGGGTCACAACGCCACCTGGTGCCGGTTCTCGGAGCACCCGGATGGCTCTGTCCTTGAACTGTGCAAATCCCAGATGAGGGTCCTTTAAGGCCATTGCCCGCAACTGGGTTCGGTGGGCATTGCAATATAAACCCTCTATAAATTGTTCAGTCAACAGCCTGTCCTCGTCTCCCACGCCGTCAGGGTCGGTCTGCTTAATAGCTCTCAGGGCCTCTTGTAGGTTCAGGGCATAGTCCCTTATACTCTCGTGTGCTCGCTGCTTGCACCCGTAGAATCTAAGCTTGATCTCGGCTGAGGTGCGGGTATCAAAGGTGTCCCTCAGCCGGGTTAGTATCCCTGCAACAGTCCTCCCCCCAGGTGGCCAGGACTTTACCTCCCTTTGGGCTGCCCCGGTTAATTGGGCCACCAGGATGCTCACTTTTTGCTCTTCTGTGAGGGGATACACCTGGAACAGGCTATCCAGCTTTTCTCTAAAGTCATGCAGGGTATGTGACTCCCCTGAGTACTGGGGTAGCCAGGCCGCTCCCGGGATATAGGGCATGGTGAAAGGCATGACTGCAGCAGCGGTGGCGCTGGCGGGGGTTGAGGCAGTGAAGCTCTCCTCCGTATCCGACATCTTCCTCCCCCTAGTGGACCGTGGCCTACCTTGCGATGATCCTCTTCCGTAGGCCGCGGCTCCGCAGTGGATCGTCAGGGTTGAGGACCTTCCGTCGCGCTCCTGTCACGTCGGCGTCTGCTGGGCTCCTTCCAGGACCTTACGCAACGTCCGGACGTGAGGCGGGGCTTCAGTTCTCGCGCGCTTTCGGAGTCCACGCCCCTCTTCTTCCCGCGCGGCGTCTTCAAGATGGCGTCCAACGGCGGGAAAACTCCACGGATGGCGGGAAGAAGGCAGAAGATGGCGCCGGATGGCGGGAAAACTTCGCGGATGGCGGGAAGAAGGTAGAAGATGGCGCCGGATGGCGGGAAACCTCCACGGATGGCGGGAATCTTCACCACTGGTAAGTTTGAACAGTCTTTTTCAGGCACGCAGTACCCGGTGGTTGCGGGCACGAGATCCTGCCGACTACGCCAAAAGTTGACGCACCCCTGGGCCTGTGTCGCACAGCGTTGCGCATGCAGGAGCTTACCCGGAGCCGGATCTGTTGAGGGTTGTAGTCTCGTGGCGGTGACCCGGTCCGTGCCCAGGGAGTCAGACTAAGTGGCGTTGTATTAGCGGTAGATGTTGGACGACTACGCCACCCGTTGAATGCAGCGAAGGAGCTGCCGCTGCAGGGCAGACTGCTGAGGCCGGTGGTAGGATTGTGCAGCGTGGTAGTATCACCCCCAACGGGAGGGGTATGGCCTCAGGGCAGCCGACGTGGATGATGGGGGTAGCAGGAATCACTCAGAGACGATGCGGTGTAGTTCAGGGTCTTTACTGGTGATAAAGATAGACCCTCCCGGAGTACTGGCTAGCGATCGGGGCCTGGTCAGTCCTTGAGCAGATGGGATCTCCCCTGGCCAGGCGGAGTTGTAGGCCTCCCAAACTGACTGTACTCTTCTGGCTACCTTGCTAGAGGCGGGTATAAGTAGCCCACGTCCCTGAGTGTACCGTGTGGTGCTCACCCGTATGGCCGGTGACTCGGGGCCTTCTAGTGGCGTCCGCTCCACGACGGCGGTGCTGGTCCCACGCGTGTGACCGTGCCTTCGGGTTTCTTGGCCAGAGGACCTGAAATCCCCTGCCGGGCGGTTTCTGCTGCTGGGTAAAGATTAGTCCCCACAGCCTCGGACTCCGGGTCCGGTGATAGCTTCTCAGTCAGGGCGAGCTCTGCAGCTGCCAGCCCCTGACTCCTTATAGCACTGCTCCCACAGAGCTCCTGATGTTCTTCTCCTATATCTGCTGCTCTTCTCTGTCTCTACTTCTTCTCTACTCACTAACCCTGCCTCAGCCCTAGGTTTATATAGGGGAAGTTCTTCCCCTCCCAGGACTGGGCAGGAGGTGTGGCATGCATCGGATCCCTGACCAAGAGACCTCCCACCTGCTCTCAGACATAACATTGCTGTTACTGTGGAAACCAGACCCCTGGGGTGCCACACATCCCTTTGCTAGGTAATGTGGGGGAGGAGCCTTCTAACGCAGTCAGAGCTGGCCCTGCATCAGGGCCCACCGGAGGATTCACCGATTCCCCGGTGGGCTAGTCCGAGCCTGCTTGTATGTCAGACTATTTGCAATCATTTCTCTCCCATATAGGCTGAGTATTGAAACTGTCTGGTATTAAAACTCAACTTCTTTTACTTAAAGTGAAGCTATCAGGAAATGGACTATTGTTTAAATTGGGGTTTTTGTGTAAACTTATTGTTTGGGGGCAATTTTTTTCCATATCACAATGTGTACTATAAATAAAAACTACAAATCTTGCAATTTTCAAACCGACCATTTGGGCTTTTTTTACTTTAACTTCCTGTTGTTTCAGGAAACAACACATGTACATTAACCACAATGAAAAGATCCTATCTTTTATATTAAAGCATCTAATGAGCATATGCAAAGGTCATTGTGAAGGAAGAGGGAGCAGGGGAAGCTGTAACATTACCTATTGTGATTGCTGGATCCTGTGTTATCAGCTGTGTTTCAGAGATGTTACCTCTCGTTGCAATCCTGCCTCTGCTGATAAGGAGCCTGCTGAAAACTCTTCCTGAAAAGACAGAAAGTATGAGTCTAAAAAAAGCCCAAGTGGCCATTGTGAATTTTTTTCTTTTGTATTAAAGATCATCATATGAAAAAAAAATTGCCAACAATTTAAACAAAAATAATGAAACACAAAACTCTGAAACATACAATCAGCCATTTTCTGCTGATAGCTTTGC
The DNA here is from genome assembly GCF_046119375.1 of Phyllobates terribilis. Classification (NCBI taxonomy): domain Eukaryota; kingdom Metazoa; phylum Chordata; class Amphibia; order Anura; family Dendrobatidae; genus Phyllobates; species Phyllobates terribilis. Next base: position 2,796,246 of record NW_027362863.1, read on the forward strand.
TTTAAATTAACGCTAATCCTAAAAATAAATGTTCAAATAAAATAAGAAAATAGTTGTCCTCTCCGCTTGTTAGTCTGCAGCATTTCCGGCCTGATCATGAATCTGTCTTGTAGAAATCCTGCAGAGAACACAAGGATCAATCTCTTGTCAATCAGTTCCATCTTTGGCTGCTGAAGCCCTGACCCTTGGACAAGGAGATGGTATGATGTTTTGTCCTGCTACAAACAGGGCAGAGGGGGGAGGCTCCTGCTGCAGACACTTGTCTTACACCAACACACAGAAAAGTAAGTAGAAGAATGGGGAACATGGGTGAGATATTCAGACACACAGAGATTTCTTTATATACTGTATATTTCTGTATAATTTGTGACAGGTGTTGAAAAAATGCTGCAAACTAAGAATGCTTTAAAAAATCGAAGAGGGAATAATTTATTTTTTAGCAAACAAAAGCAAAGTTAATGAGCAAAAGAGAAATCTAAATCACATGAACATTTGGTTTGACTGCCTCTTGCCTTCAATAAGAGCTTCAAAGCATCAATTCTTCTAACTACAAGTGTATATAGTTTTTTACAGAACTCGGCAGGAGGTTGTTCCAAACATCTTGGAGAAGTAACCACAGATCTTCTGAGGATGTCGTTTGTGCAAATGCTTCTGTCTCTTCATGTAATCCTAAACAGACTGGGTGATGTAAGATCAGGGTTCTGTGGGGTCCGGACCATCACTTCCAGGACTTCTTGTTCTTCTTCATGGATAAGTAGTTACCTATATTTCTCTTCATTGAGAACTCCAAGAAATGGGCAAAGTTGGAGATCATAGACGCAGTGATCGGCCATGGAAACTTAGTACAGCAGATGAAAGACACAGCATGCTTACTTCCACTTGAAATCAGCAGATGTCCAGCAGTGCCATCAGCTCAGAACTGGCAGCAACCAGTGGGACTCAGCTACCCCCATGGACTGTTCGGAGAAGTCTGGCCATAACTGATCCTTATGGACGAATTGAAAGCAAAAAGGAACGCATTCGACACGGAAACAAGGTCAAGAGACTTAACTACGCATGAAAGCATAGTGACGGGTGCAGAAAAATGGCAGCAGGTGCTCTGCACCGATGAGTCAAAATGTGAAATACTTGTCTGTAACACAAGACAGTTACTCAGCCTGGGGCAGTGCGGCCATTGTCCCTGACTGTTACCACAGGAGCTCGGTTGTAGCTGTGCCAAGCTCCCGGTGGTAAACGTGCGGGGAAGTGATGATATTTCTAGTGGAAACCGCAGCAGGAAATGTTCCTTGTCTGGGAAGATTTTGTAGGATTTTTTTTTTCATTTTTGGAAGAGATTTTTTTCTGGAGCGTTTTCTTGTAACCTTTTCATTGGATGGTGTCTAGTTTCGAACGTTTTTCATCTGGAAATAACTAACATACGGTACACTTGTTCTTTTTTTGCCCACATTGTGTTTTGTTTCAAATCCTGAAATTGAAAAATATGCTTAAAAGACTGGATAGGAAGAGTCTTATAAGCGTTTTTTGAGCAATTTTCAGACTCCTCAAAAAACTTGATGTCAACATGCCCTTCGAGGCCAGATTTTCTAACAAAGCAAGAATGCAAACGCTAGATAAAAAGAGGAATCATGGCCAATAATCCTTATCTCATGGTTCTTGCATGTATAGAGAGCGGTATACTTGGTGACCTATTATTATGCAGGCTACTGAATTACAGAAAAATTCAAGTTCGAGTGCCCTTCACTACTAGCCTGGTCTTTACAAATTCTAGTATCAGGTCTGTCTCAGCCTTGTCTCTAGGGGATCAATCAGCAGTATATGCTCCAGTAAACAGCATAACAATATGGCTGCAATAAATCTGTCTTTTATATCCTCACCCACTTGGACTATAAGATGGCAGGCCACGCCACTGCTATGGGGCCCGTGAACCGGCACTGACACCGGGCCCCCCCCTGCGACCATCTGCGCCCACACTGCCCACACAGAATGATGGGGTGGAAGCGTCTGCAGATGCTTACTCCTTCATCATCATTGCTTGTGCTGACGACCAGAGGGGAGCTCTAGCCGTCAACATGAGCAATGAGGTTGGAGGAGGGAGTGTCAGCAGACACTTCCACCCCCATCAGTCTTCCTCGACGTCTGACGAGTCAGAGCAGCGGCATCGATGAGGTCATTACAGGGCGCCCGCTGTTCTGAGATGTGCAGCACTTCACACCAAAGGCTCAGCAGATCAGAGCATCTGGTGGAACAAGGAATAAGGAGAGGTGAGTACTGTGTTTATTTTTTTAAATCAGTGACAAAAGAGTATGGAGGATCATGGGGGGTGCATTATACTGTATGGAGGACCATGGGGGGTGCGTTATATTGTATAGAGGATCATGGGGGGTGCATTATTTGTATGGAGGATCATGGGGGGTGCATTATATTGTATGTAGGTCCATGGGGTGTGCATTATATTGTATGAAGGACCATGGGGGATGCATTATATTGTATGGAGGACCATGGGGGTGCATTATATTGTATGGAGGACCATGGGGGTGCATTATATTGCATAGCGGACCATGGGGGGTGCATTATATTGTATGGAAGACCATGAGCAGTGCATTATATTGTATGGAAGACCATGGGGGGTGCATTATATTGTATGTAAGACCATTGGGGGTGCATTATATTGTATGAAGGACCATAGGGATTGCATTATATTGTATGGAGGACCATGGGAGGTGCATTATATTGTTTGGAGGACCATGAGGAGTGCATTATACTGTATTGAGGACCATGGAGGGTTCTTTATACTGTATGGAGGACCATGGAGGGTGCATTATATTGTAAGGAGGAACATGGAGCGTGCATTATACTGTATGTAGGACCATGAGGGGTGCATTATATTGTATGAAGGACCATGGGGGGTGCATTATATTATACGGAAGACCATGGGGGTGCATTATATTGTATTTAGGACCATAGGGGTTGCATTATATTGTATGGAGGAGCATGGGAGGTACATTATATTGTATGGACGACCAAGGAGGGTGCATTATACTGTATGGAGGACCATGGGGGATGCATTATATTGTATGGATGACCATGGGGGGGTGCATTATATGGTATGGAGGACCATAGGGGTTCATTATATTGTATGGAAGACCATGGGGGGTGCATTAAATTGTATGGAGGACCATAGGTGTTGCATTACATTGCATGGAGTTCCATTGGAGGTGCATTATATTGTATGGAGGACCATCGGAGGTGCATTATATTGTATGGAGGACCATGGGAGGTGAATTATATTGTATGGAGGACCATGGGGGGTGCATTATATTGTATGGAGGACCATGGGGGGTGCATTATATTGTATGGAGGACCATGGTTGTGCATTATATTGTTTGGAGGAGCAAGGAGACATCATTTTATTGTATAGAAGACTAAAGGGGTTGCATTATGTTGTATAGAGGACCATAGAGGTGCATTTTACTGTATAGAGAACCATGGGGGTGCATTATACTGTATAATGGATCATGGAGAGTGCATTATACTGTATTGAGAACTATCTGGAGTGCATTATACTGTATGGAGGACCATGGGGGGTGCATTTTATTGTACAAAGGACCATGGAGGGTGCATTATACTATATGGAGGACCATGGCGAGTGCATTATATTCTATGGAGCACCATGGGAAGTGCATAATACTATATGAAGGATTATGAGGGGCGCATTATACTATATGGAAGGCTATGTGGGGTCATTATACTGTATGCAAGCAATTATACAGTGTGAAGGTTTGAGTGGAGTCCATCATACTATGTGGAGGGCTGTGTGGGGACCATTATACTGTTTGGAGGGCTAGAGTGGGCCATTATACAATGTGGGGAGGTGTGTGGGCCATTATACATTGTGGGGCCATTATACTGTATGGAGGGCTGTGTAAGGGATCAAACCGTGTTGGGGTCACCATACTTTGCTTTGGGTACAGTAGCGTAATTATACTATTCATGTAGAGGAATTCACCATTGGGGTATCATACAGTGTTTGGGGGGCACTTTTATTGGTATGATACTTTATGGGGACAATGAAAGAGGAATCTAGGACTTCAGCAGGAGGAAAATTACTATGCAAAGGCTGGAAAGTTGTGAGATCTGCTGTTCTGTGACCCCCGACAAATCTTACATTTTTTTTGGGGAGAGAGGACAATTAAAAATTTTGCCATGGGGCCCAATGATTTCTATGTACGTGTTACACGCACACCGCTAGGTTCAGATAGGGGCGAGACAGGTTACATGAATTCTTTGGAATCCTGGGGGAACCATTACTCAGGCGACCATAGACCGTGTGCTGCAGCTTCTCTCAGGTACACAGGGGTATTGACCTTCAGGCACAGACACGTAGGTTGTTTCACTTGCTGACCAGACACACTTGACAAGAGTCCTCATAAACGGTAGAACAGTAGCATTTAATAAGAAGCCACATAGCCAGTGCAAGTTAAGTCTGATGAGTCCAGTGACAAACAGTACAGTTTCCTTAGCAGCACAGCAGTTCACAGTCTTCCCAGTAGTACAGGACAGCACAGTTCTTATGAAAAGGCACATTAATGAACAAAGCATTCTTTACAGTACAGAGAGATGGAGGAGGGGGGGAGGGTTTACTGAGGGAGATGATCCCTGTGACACCATTTCTTCCAGTCCTTATCTTTCTGCTTGACAATCTCTGCACTGCTAGTTTAGGAACTCTACCTGACCTGTGCTTAGCTTCACTCCTGACTTGAATCCTTTTCACTTGCAGGGGCGCTTCTGTCAGAAGCAGAACACACACGCCACATTTCTCTTTGGCTCCAGCCAAACAGTAAACAACTTCCCCTCAATCCCCCTGGGGCTCTGCTAAAATGCTCCCCTTCTCCTGTGACTGTGTTAACCCTTCTAGAACACTTCCTGTCTCATGTGCTTGTGTTACTTCTAATAGTTGCTGAATAGTGTTGAGCGAACATGCTCGACACTGCTCGGTACTTGCCCGAGCATCACGCTACTCAGGATGTTCGGCGAGCACCAAGCATTTCCGGGTTACTCGGACGGGAGCTCGGGTCTCCACCCTGCATGTTTGGCGCTCTTTACAGAGACAATGAACATGCAGGGATTGCCAGCCAGTCACTGTAATGCCGCAGCCATGTTGGTTGTGGGCATTACATTGATTGGCTGACCGCACAGCGTCACCTCGAGTATTTAAAACCGGGCGCCGCCATCTTGGACACAGACGGCTGGGATCAGACAGTGTAGGGACAGCGCTGCTGATTTAGGGAGAGATATATACTGCGAACTAGTTAGTGTAAGGCTGACAGATCAAACAAACAGTCCTTCTCAGGACTAATATCCATCCCAGATATCAGGCAGGCAGGCAGGCAGGCTGTATAGGAGACGCAGTGGTTATACCAGCAAACGCTGCATTACAGTCCTGTGTGCTCCTGTTACTGAAATTGCTGGACTTAGCTCAAGGTCTTGGGGGCCAGGAAAAATAATTTTTTTTCATCTAAATCCTCTTTTTTTTTTCCACCTTCACACTGTACAAATACCCGTCTTATTAACCTTTTGGTGTACCCCCCCCCCCCCCCAAAAAAAAAAAAAGTGTGTCTCTGATTTTTCAGACACAAATATATCTGTTGAAAATAGTCTGGTGTAGGCTAGAGAAACAGAAGTGTGGTTTTGCAGTTCCACGGTTCAAACCTCTGTATTATCCACTTTTGGGCCATTTGTATCTAAAAAAAACCAGTTTGAGTGTGTCGCTCACTGTTCAGCCGCAAATATATATATTTAAAAAAGTCTGGTATACACCAGTAAGTTAAAACTGTGGTTTTGCTGTTCCACGGTAAAAAATCTCTATTATTCTGCTTTTGGCATTTTTTGCCGTAAAAAAAAGCTAATAGTGTCTCCCTGATTTTTCAGACACAAATATATCTGTTGAAAATAGTCTGGTGTAGGCCAGAGAAACAGAAGTGTGGTTTTGCAGTTCCACGGTTCAAACCTCTGTATTATCCACTTTTGGGCCATTTGTATCTAAAAAAAAACAGTTTGAGTTTGTCACTCACTGCCCAGCCGCAAATATATATATTTAAAAAAATATGGTATACACCAGTAAATTATAACTGTGGTTTTGCCATCCCACAGTAAAAAATCTCTATTATCCAGCTTTTGGCATTTTTTGCCATAAAGAAAAACAGTAATAGTGTCTCCTGATTGTTCAGACACAAATATATCTGTTGAAAATAGTCTGGTGTAGGCCCGAGAAATAGAAGTGTGGTTTTGCAGTTCCACGGGTCAAATTTCTGTATTATCCTGCTTTTGACATTTTTTGCCGTAAAGAAAAACAGTAATAGTGTCTTCTGATTGTTCAGACACAAATATATCTGTTGAAAATAGTCTGGTGTAGGCCCGAGAAATAGAAGTGTGGTTTTGCAGTTCCACGGGTCAAATTTCTGTATTATCCTGCTTTTGACATTTTTTGCCGTAAAGAAAAACAGTAATAGAGTCTCCTGATTGTTCAGACACAAATATATCTGTTGAAAATAGACTGGTGTAGGCCCGAGAAATAGAAGTGTGGTTTTGCAGTTCCACAGGTCAAATTTCTGTATTATCCTGCTTTTGACATTTTTTGCCATAAAGAAAAACAGCAATAGTGTCTCCTGATAGTTCAGACACAAATATATCTGTTGAAAATAGTCTGGTGTAGGCCCGAGAAATAGAAGTGTGGTTTTGCAGTTCCACGGGTCAAATCTCTGTATTATCCTGCTTTTGACATTTTTTGCCGTAAAGAAAAACAGTAATAGTGTCTCCTGATTGTTCAGACACAAATATATCTGTTGAAAATAGTCTGGTAAAGGCCAGAGAAATAGAAGTGTGGTTTTGCAGTTCCACGGTTCAAATCTCTGTATTATCCACTTTTGGGCCATTTTTAACCTAAAAAAAATCAGTTTGAGTGTGTCGCTCACTGTACAGCCCCCAATATATCTTTTTAAAATTGTCTGGTATACCCCAGTAAAAAATAACTGTGGTTTTGCCATTCCACGGTAAAAAATCTCTTTTATTCACCTTTTGGTATTTTTTCCGTAAAGAAAAACAGTAATAGTTTCTCCCTGATTGTTCATATTGTTTAAAAGAGTCGGGTGTAGGCCAGAGAAATAGAACTGTGGTTTTCCTTTTCCACGGTTCTAATCTACTTTTTATTACCCTTTTTCCATTGATAGTGTGAGTGTAAACTATTTTACTTCCTTTACAATGGGCAAGGCGCGTGGCAAGGGACGTGGAACTGGACGTTCTGGTGATGGTGCATGCAGAGGACGGGGCCGTGGCCAAGGTGAAAATGTGCCACAACCAACAGCCACATCTTCTCGCTCCCACTTCTTGACCGAATTACTAGGGAAGCACAGAACAACACCAGTATTGCGAACTGATCAGTGTGAACAGGTTATTAATTGGATAGCAGATAATACTTCCAGTTACCTGGGCACCAGGGGCGGAACTACCGCCCGTGCAGCCGGTTCATTGAACGGGGGCCCCGAGGGAGAGGGGGCCCCTCCAGCCTCCAGCACGGCCGCCATCAGGGCATGTCTGCCCTGACTCCAGTGTGGGGCCCGGCCGGTAGGGGCCCCCTCGGAGCCCCGTTGGGGGCCCCCCTCTTGTGCATCTCTCGCCTGATGGGGCCTCCGGCCCCATGCTAAGCGCCGGGTCCGGGACATCTCAGCGCTGCGCTGCGCTGCCGTGGCAGCGCCTTCATGATTCCCCTGACTTCCGGTCATGTGACGGCGCCGTCACATGGCCGGAAGTCAGGAGAACCTGGTGTCAGCGATTTGGACGAGTGCCAGGATTCTGCAGGGATCGCATGGGGGTAAGTATAACAAGTTTTATTTTTTTTTAAATACAATTAACTAGGAGTGGGGGGAATGGGAGATGCACATGGGGGGGGGGATGAGAGATGCACATGTGGGGCGGGATGAGAGATGCACATGTGGGGGGGGGATGAGAGAGGCACATGTGGGGCGGGATGAGAGAGGCACATGTGGGGGGGGGAGATGAGAGATGCACATGTGGGGGGGATGAGAGAGGTGCACATGTGGGGGAGGGGGATGAGAGAAGTGCACATGTGGGGGAGGGGGATGAGAGAGGTGCACATGGGGGGGTGAGAGAGGTGCACATGGGTAGGTGGTGAGAGCCGCACATGTGGGGGGATGAGAGATGCACATGGGGGGGATGAGAGAGGGGCACATGTGGGGGAGGGGGATGAGAGATGTGCACATGGGGGGGTGAGAGATGTGCACATGGGGGGGTGGTGAGAGATGTGCACATGGGGGGGTTTGAGAGCTGCACATGGGGGGGGTTTGAAAGCTGCACATGGGGGGGGTTTGAAAGCTGCACATGGGGGAATTGGGAGAAAATGAGCTGCACATGGGGGAATTGGGAGTAGGGGGATAATGAGCTGCACATAATGAATGTGGGGTGGGGGAGAGTAAATGATGATGGGGTGGGGAGAGCACGGACATGATATAATGAATTGGGGCAGGGGGTGCATGTAAATAATGAATGCGGGGAGCAGGAAGCATAGAGTAGGGGGCGTTGCGGATGCAGGAGTGTAACTGGTAACAAATTGGCGGAAAGAGTAGAGGTTCTAATTAAATTATATATTAAGTGCCTATTTACAGTTAATGGGGGCACCGTGGTGGATTACAATTTATATTTGGAATGGTAGGTGGCATAATAACTAACCATATATTGATGGTGGATGCACGTCTGTATTCAGCTGCGTAATGTAGAAGTTGGGGAATGTGCTCTAGATAACTGTGTTATTTTATGCAGAGACAAGTCCTGGCTGGAAGACGTGATGGCGGTCTGTGCTGAATGAAGGAGAAAAGCGTAGCTGAAGGACTTCACCTAGAGACGTCACCAGTGAGTCAGTGTATTACATGTACACTTACACTATATACTATGTACCGGGCTCCTGTGTATAATGTCACTGGTGATCACTGTATTACCTGTACACTATATACAGAGCTCCTATGTATAATGTCACTGGTGATCACTGTATTACCTGTACACTGACACTATATACAGAGCTCCTGTGTATAATGTCACTGGTGATCACTGTATTACCTGTACACTATATACAGAGCTCCTGTGTATAATGTCACTGGTGATCACTAGATTACCTGGACACTTACATTATACATACCATGTATAGAGCTCCCGTGTATAATGACACTTATGGTAATATTAGTAATGTGGTGGTAATATTAGTAATGTGGTGGTAATATGTGGTCTGGTCATGGTGTGGCAGTTTTTCTCCCTTCTGTGTGGTATTATTCGGCCACTATGTTGTGGTAATATGTGGTCTGGTCATGGTGTGGCGGTATTCCCTGTATGTGGTATTATTGGTCATTTAAAAAAAAAATGTATATGACACATTCCCTTAAAGAAAACTAAATAAAAATATATCTAAAAAGAGTATTGGATATTTTAAGAAAATTTTAATAGCTTAGAGTAGGGCCCGGCCAGAAGAGTCTACCTTATCGTGGTGGCGGCTTTAAAAATCTTTTGGCCAAAACAAAAGCTGATGGCTATGTATGTGGCGCCGTCACATGGCCGAACGTCAGGAGAACCTGGTGGCAGCGACGTGGACGAGCGCCAGGATTCTGCAGGGATCGCATGGGGGTAAGTATAACAAGTTTTATTTTTTTTAAATACAATTAATTAATCAGGAGTGGGGGAATCAGAGATGCACATGGGGGGGGATGAGAGATGCACATGGGGGGGATGAGAGATGCACATGGGGGGGTGAGAGATGCACATGGGGGGGTGAGAGATGCACATGGGGGGGATGAGAGATGCACATGGGGGGGATGAGAGATGCACATGGGGGGGATGAGAAATGCACATGGGGGGGATGAGAGATGCACATGGGGGGATGAGAGATGCACATGGGAGGGATGTGAGATGCACATGGGAGGGATGTGAGATGCACATGGGAGGGATGAGAGATGCACATGGGGGGATGAGAGATGCACGGGGGGGTGAGAGATGCACATGGGAGGGATGAGAGATGCACGGGGGGGGAATGAGAGATGCACGGGGGGGGAATGAGAGATGCACATGGGAGGGATGAGAGATGCACGGGGGGGGGAATGAGAGATGCACGGGGGGGATGAGAGATGCACGGGGGGATGAGAGATGCACGGGGGGGCAAGAGATGCAGGGGGAGGGATGAGAGATGCACATGGGGGGGATGAGAGATGCACGGGGGGGGATGAGAGATGCACGGGGGGGATGAGAGATGCACGGGGGGGATGAGAGATGCACGGGGGGGATGAGAGATGCACGGGGGGGTGAGCTGCACATGGGATGAGAGCTGCATATGGGGGGGATGAGGGCTGCACATGGGGGGGTTATGTTTACATAACTTTGTTGCCTTATGAAGGGCAGGGGGGGGCCCCCAAAAATTTCTTGCACAGGGGCCCACTACAGTCTGTGTCCGCCCCTGCTGGGCACCACCACCTACGGTCTGTCTTTCACACGGTCAAATCTTAGTAGCCGTGAGTATCGACCGCATACTCCTCCTCACCCTGATACTCCTTCCTCCCAGCATGCCGAGTGTCGTCAGACAGCAACTGATGCCACACTTGGACACTCTGAAGAGCTGTTCACTGGTCCATTTCCAGATTTGTGCCCGTCGCCTGCTCCGCTTGAAGTGGTGGAAGAGGAGATCCCATGTAGCGATGCTCAAATATTTGAACAGCCACGGCCACAGCAAGTCGACGCTGGCAATTTGTCACAAGAGGTGGACGATGATGAGACACAATTGCCAGGAAGTGAGGAGGAGGATCGTGGTGCGCAAGTGGAAGAGGAGGAGGTGGTGGATGATCTAGTAACTGACCCAACGTGGCAGGAAGACAAGCAGAGCGAGGCCAGCAGCACACAGGGTGAGGGAGGCAGAGTACCCCAACAGGCAGGAAGAAGCAATGTGGTGGGCGCACACAGAAGGCGGGCAACAGTTCCCCGTAACACCAACACGAGGGACGTTGCCAGTACAACCTGTAGGTCTTCCAGAGTCTGGAATTTTTTAAAGACTCTGCTGATAACCCCAAAAAGGCCATTTGTACTACCTACCATGCCAGCATCAGCAGGGGTGACAAAACTACCAGCCTGACCACAACCAGCATGATCAGGCACATGGCAGCAAAGCACCCGACTTTGTGGGGCGAACCCCAGGGTCCACGACCAGTGTCAGCGGGTGTCACCACTGCTTCTTCCGCTGTTGTGCGTGCAATAGAACCCCCTGTTGTGAGTGCAAGGCAATCCCCTGTCCATAGTGCATGTAAAGATGCCCCTCCTCTCAGTCTTCACTTGTTATGGCAGTTTCTCAAGAAACAGCATCAACGTCCACGTCCACGTCCCACCGCAGAGTTCAATTGTCCATATCCCAGACCTTTGAACGAAAGCGGAAATTCGCAGCCAACGCCCCACAGGCCACAGTCCTAAATTCGCACATTTCACGACTGCTTGCGTTGGAAATGCTGCCTTTTAGGCTGGTGGAGACGGAATCCTTCCGCAATCTTATGGCGGTGGCCGTCCCTCGGTACTCGGTCCCCAGCCGACACTATTTTGCCCGGTGTGCCATCCCCGCACTACACAAGCATGTGTCCCAAAACATCTGCCGTGCCCTCAACAACGCAGTTACTGGGAGAGTCCACCTGACAACAGACACGTGGACAAGTGCTTGTGGCCAGGGACGGTACATCTCCCTGACGGCACACTGGGTAAACATAGTGGAAGCCGGGACCCAGTCGGACCTTGGGACGTAACACATCCTTCCACACCGAGGATTGCGGGCCCTATGTCAGTCAGAGTTGCCCCCACAGTGTACAGTTCCTGCGCATCATCCTCCTCCTCCTCCTCATGTTCAGCCTCCATCTCAGATATCACCACATCAGTTGCAAGCTGGAAGCACTGCAGTTCTGCCTCCGCCAAGCGGCAACAGGCTGTGCTGAAACTCATAAGCTTAGGTGAGAAACCTCACACTGCTTGTGAGTTGTGGACAGCTGTGAAAGAGCAGGCAGATCTGTGGCTGAGACCGCTGAACCTACATCCAGGCATGGTCGTGTGACAATGGCAGTAACCTGGTGGCGGCTCTGAGGCGAGGCGAGATCACACACGTACCATGCCTGGCTCATGAGCTTAACCTCATGGTTCAGCGGTTTCTTAAATTGTACCCCGAGTTGCCAGATCTGCTCGTCAAAGTACGCCGCCTGTCAGCTCATTTTCGCAAGTCGGCTACAGCTTTCGCCGCCCTTGCTGTGTTACAGCAGCGTTTGCAGCTTCCGTCACACTGACTTGTGTGTGATGTCCCCACACGTTGGAACTAGTGTTGAGCCACCCCCGTAGTGTTCGAGTTCGGTTCGGTTCGTCGAACACCCTTGTGTTCGCCGGACTGTTCGTAGAACACCTTCGAACACCGTTAAAACCAATGGCAGGCAAACAAAAACACATAGAAACACATAGGAAACACCTTCAAAGGTGTCCAAAAGCTGACAAACTGCTCAGAAGACATAACTAACACATGGAAAAGTGACAAGTACATATAGTCATGCGAAAAGAAAAGAGGTGGAGGAGTAAAAGGAGGGGGAGACACAGATATAGGCATGTCATGCCCTTCTAAAGTCCAAAAAGTGAGAAGCCGACACGGCCAGTCCGTTCCTGCCCGTGCCACCTCCGTGTCGCCGGGTTTGTGCCAGGGCCGCGGTGGGCCCTGACGGCCAGCCCCCCTCTCCCAATACTGTCCGCTGGTGGGTCGAGCGAGTCCCCTGTGGTGGAGGCAGGTCTAAGCTTTTTAATTTAAATTGTCTCTCTAATTTGAATGAATACACTTTAAATCCTTTTACAAGGATCTATTGGAGGGCAAGTCTCATGCCAGCAGCCGCGGTAATTCCAGCTCCAGTAGCGTTCACTAAAGCTGCTGCAGTTAAAAAGCTTTTATAAAGATCGAGCATGGCGGTCCACCGCAAGGCGTCCTACCGCCAGTCCCAGCCCCTATGCCTTGGGGTGCCTCCTGATGCTCTTCACTGAGTATCCCGGGGTCCCGAAGCATTTCCTTTGAAAAAATTAAGTGTCCAAACTACAGGTGGTGTAGCTTGCTTAACAGCTGGGATAATCCGCTGACTAGCAGACACTGCTACTAGGCACAAAGTATTTCCTGGGCTAGATGCAGTTAAAAATTTGTAATTAGATACTCTCATTGGATGCTGAGAAAGCATTCCATAGAGTCTCCTGGCACGCCATATATTATTCTCTTAAAAAGCTTGGGGTAGGGGTCTAGGGGACCCTTTTATAGCCAAAATCACGGCCCTGTATCGCAATACGTCACCTAGGCTGAAGATAAATGGAACTGTAGCACCCCGAGGGCTTGGTTGCTACAGAGGTATTGCACCTCACCCAGAGGTGTGATATCTCACTCTCAGGTAAGGATGGAGTGTGGATAAGGACCCCGACACCTGCATGCATTACACCACAATGCCGTGGGGCAGGGCGACCAATATGCCTCTGAGATGGGCACGACAGTCCCTGTCCCTGGCTGGAGTGGGGGGAGGGAACACTGAGGAAGGGGAACCCTGTAGTGCAGGAGCAGGGAGGAAGCAGCTCCTGGGTGCATTGAGAAGGAAGTATAAAAGGTGGGCACCATCTTAGTTCAGTGCAGAGAAGTCTAAGCATAAGTGACAGGGAGCAGGGGCTCTGCATGAGCTCTGCTCCGGAGGCGGGCCTAGTAACAGAGGCCCAGGCCTGGAAGAGGGAGAAGGAAGGAAGAGGAGCGGAGAAGGCTCCAGGAATGAGGAACGAAGGGATCCCAGGGGTGCGGACGGGCGAGTTGCCACCGCACGCCCGAATCCACCTGCGTGGAGGGGTCAGGCCAAAGGGGGAGACCGGTCCCCGAAACTAGTGGAGGCGGGAAACGACCCTCAGCTAGAAACCGGAGGCTGTGACATTTGATGTGGCGCAGCCCCTCGCTACACCCGCTAGGAAGGCACCACATAGGGTCAGGGAAACTGGCGCCAAGTTAACCAAGAGGAGGCCCGAGGCAGCCGGACAGAAGCGTTGGTAAGAAAGGCCAGACAAAGGACACACAAAGGGGGTCCTGTGAAGCGCTCCAAAGTTATCTGGGAGTTGTCTGAGCCCCTCACCTGGTAAGCACAGTACGAGGTGGGCAGCCGTTACCTGCAGAAGTGGTCTGGATAATAAGAACTGTGAGTAAAGGCCCTGGACTGCATCACTGACTCCGTGTCGTTAGTGCTGCTGCCCTGCACCATCACCCCCATCCTCCGCATACACTGCCCTGAGGCTATACTCCTCCCGTGGGGAGTTATGCTACGCTCTGCTGCACCCACAACACCAGCCTTAGTGGCGGTTCACTCTGACCGCAATCCACGGGTGGCGTAGTCGGACGTTTAAACATCAAAACCACATAAATAGTTCCGCCACTGGTTTGACCGCCCTGAGCCACGGAACCGGGTCGCCGCCACGGAGACTACAACCACCAGCATCCACCAAAAAGGGTCCGGCTCCGGGTGTCCCAAGGCCCAGGGGGCGCATCAGAACATTTTCATCACCTTTCATAATCACCAATGGGACAAGGCAGGGATGTCCTCTGTCCCCTCTCTTATACATCCTAGTGACGGAGCACCTGCTCTCATCAATTCGCCATAACCCCAATATTAGGTGGATTGAGGTGGGAGGCACCGAGTACAAGTGCTCTCTATTTGCTGATGATGTCCTAGTATATATCACTCAATCACATATATCCATCCCTGCTGTTATGGCTGAAATAGATCACTTTGTTACATGGTCAAATTTTAAAATCAATGCAGCGAAGTCTGAGGCCCTCGATGTCTCCCTCCCAAAATCCATACAGGATTCCATCCAGTCCAACTTTCCCTTTGCCTGGCCCTCACAGGGTATCAAATAGTTAGGAATTCCTATTCATAGAGACCTCTCCCGTCTATGTTATCTTAATTTTGGGCCCTTTATTGAACAACTCCATACAGACCACGGTTGGCAAGTTAGAACTTTAAGATTCACTACGTGAACCACTGGTGTTTTGTGGAAAAGCACATGTACACTGTGTTCCAAATTATTATGCAAAAAGTGTTTAGGAGTGATAAGGGAAGAATTTGTTGGTTTGTCAGTTAAACTCATTGATGGTGATGTGTGTCAGGGCTCTTTATATCACTGTAAGCAATTGCAGACACCTGTGCTAATTAGTTTGGCAGGTGTGTCCAATGAAAGGCAAGACTACTTAAGAAGGCTGTCCCACATTATTAAGCAGCCTACATTTTCTGCCAAAATGGGAAAGAAAAAGGATGTGTCGGCTGCTGAGAAGCAACAAATTGTGGAGTGTTTAGGTCAAGGCATGACTACAATCAACATTGTGCGATGATCAGGATGAAGTGTCTTGGCAATCAAGAAGTATGTAGCTGATTCACAGTACACACGTGTGCGTGCTGATAAGGGCAAATTGAGGACTCTTTCCTACAGGCAATTACGTCAGGTTAAAAGAGCAGCGGCAAAAAAGCCTTGTCATAGCAGCAGACAAGTTTTTGAAGCTGCTGGTGCCTCCAACGTCCCCCGAACAACAAGATGCAGGGTCCTTCAGAGGTTTGCAGCTGTGCATACGCCATCCTGTCGACCTCCTCTATCCACTTCACACAAGCAGAAACGGCTCCAGTGGGCCAAACATTACATGAAGACTGATTTCAAAACTGTTTTGTTCACGGATGAGTGCCGTGCAACGCTCGATGGTCCAGATGGATGGAGTGGAGGATGGCTGGTTGATGGACACCCCACGCAAACACGGCTACAGCGCCAACAAGGAGGAGGTGGAGTAATGTTTTGGGCTGGAATCATGGGGAGAGAGATTGTTGGCCCCTTTAGGATCCCTGAAGGAGTAAAGATGAACTCCATAATTTATGTGGAGTTTCTCAAACAGCACTTCCTGCCATGGTTCAAGAAGAAGAACCGTGTATTCCACAGCAAGATCATTTTTATGCATGATAATGCACCGTCTCATGCTGCACATAACACATCTGCATCTCTGGCTGATATGGGCATAAAAGGGGACAAACTTATGCTGTGACCCCCATGCTCTCCTGACCTCTACCCCATTCAGAACCTCTGGAGCATCATCAAAAGGAGTGTCTATGATGGCGGGAGGCAGTTCACATCTAAGCAACAGCTCTGGGAGGGTATTCTGTCCTCATGCAAAACAATTGAAGCAGAAACCATCCAAAACCTGACAAATTCAATGGACGAGAGAGTTCAGAAGCTCCTTTCGAACAAGGGGTCCTATGTGCAAATGTAACATCACCTAGAATAAAGTTTTGAGTTGAAAACTGTTTGATTTCAGTTTCTAATAACCTGCTAATGCTTATAATTTCAAAAATGACCATTTTTTGGTCTTTATTAAAATGAAAAGGTTGATCGAAGAGTGTGGGGGATCTAAGAGTGTGGCAACCCAGTAGTCAGGATTACTTCGAATTCTGACAATCTGAGGGTCATGTTGCAGGTAGTGCAGCAAGAAGGCACTTATGTGTCTTGCGCATCTCGGAGCCCCAAAATTATTTTCCGGGCTAGATGCAGCTAAAAATTATTATTAATTTTAAATCTGGTGGAGCTTAGTATAGATGGCCTAATAGAATCAGTACTGCACACTGCTACAAAGCCCAAATTATTTTCCAGCCAAGATACAGATAAACATGATTAGTAATTTTAAATCTGGAGGAGCTTAGTATAGATGGCCTATTAGAATCAGTGCTGCACACTGCTACAAAGCCCAAATTATTTTCCAGCCAAGATACAGATAAACATGATTAGTAATTTGAAAGCTTAAAATGGTTGGTGAGGTGATTTTAACCAATCATCAAGCTTTTACTCTCCCCAGGATGACACAGGGGTAGAAAAGTCGTTTCGGATCCATGATTTGTTCATCTTTATGAACGTGAGTCTGTCTACATTATCAGTGGAGAGCCGCGTGCGCTTATCTGTCAGCACACCACCAGCAGCGCTGAACACACGTTCAGACAGAACGCTGGCTGCGGGGCATGACAAGATCTCCAAGGCGTAAGTGGCGAGCTCCGGCCATTTATCCAGATTGGAAGCCCAAAAAGAGCAAGGGTCCAGTGACACAGTCATGGCTTCAATGTTTACTTGGAGATACTCCTGTACCATCGTCTCTAGGCGTTGACTATGTGTCAGACTTCTTGTCTCCTGTGGCCTTGCAAAGGATGGGCTAAAAAAGTGGTGAAATGATTCCACAAAATTGATGTTACCAGCAGATACTGTGTTTCTGTTACGGTTTGAGTGCTGAACACTCGACGGTCCCACGGTTGGCAAGTTGGAACTGTGAGATTCACTACGTGCACCACTTGTGTTTTGTGGAAAAGCACATGTAAGATTCTGCAACAGTCTCTGCTGATACTCCTGCATGTGTGCATCCCTTTCTATGGCAGGAATAATTTCTGCAAATTTACTTTTGTACCGGGGATCTAACAGTGTGGCAACCCAGTAGTCAGGATTATTTCTAATTCTCACAATTCGAGGGTCATGTTGCAGGTAGTGCCGCAAGAATGCACTCATGTGTCTTGCGCATCCAGGAGCACCAAGTCCCTGTTGTGTTGGTGGCGAGGTAACAATCATGCTTCCTTCCTCTTTCCTCTCCCCCCAACCTCGCACAACAGAAATGTGATCAAGGTCTCCCTCATCTGATGAGTCTTCCATCAGTTCGTCCTCCACTTCTTCCTGGGCTCCTACACCTTCCTCACTAGTTTGGCTGCTACCATGCGCCCTGGTAAAACCATCTCCCCCACCCTCACATGCCTGCCGCCTTGGTGCTGCCGACCGTCTGGACCTTGCAGATGTTAGCCCTTCCGCATACAACTCCTCCTCCTCTACTTCCTCCACCTCCTCTTGTGCCACCACCTGACTCCGAATTCTGTTTAACATGTGCTCCAGCATGTAAATCACCGGAATAGTCATGCTGATAATGGCATCGTCAGCACTAAACATCTTCGTCGCCATTTCAAAACTGTGCAGAAGGGTGCATAGGTCCCTGATCTGAGACCACTCCTCCAGCGTGATTTGCCCCACCTCTGGATCTCGTTGGCCCAGGCTATACGTCAGAACGTATTGCACCAGGGCTTGTCGGTGCTGCCACAGTCGCTGCAACATGTGCAGAGTTGAATTCCACCGGGTAGGCACATCGCATTTTAGCCGGTGAAGTGGCAGGCCCAACGACTTCTGTAGAGATGTAAGTTGCTGAGCTGCGGGATGCGAACGGCGGAAGTGAGCACACAGCGACCGTGCCCTCTGCAGAAGGCCATCTAGTCCGGGATAGTGGGCAAAAAATTGCTGGACAACCAGGTTCAACACGTGAGCCATACAAGGCACGTGTGTGACATTGCCCCGGCGAAGGGCCGCACCCAGGTTTGCAGCATTGTCGCACACGGCCTTCCCTGGTTTCAGGTCCAGTGGAGACAACCATTCATGAAATTGGTTCTCCAGAGCTGACCACAACTCCTCAGCTGTGTGACTCACATTTCCCAGACATTTCAAAGTAAAAACCGCCTGATGACGTTGAGCCCCACTGCCAGCATAGTAAGGAGGTGGCAGGATCCCTTCTGCGCAGTTAGAAAGCTTGTGGCATGACCAGACAGGCTTTGGGTGCAGGTGGAGGACCGAGAGGAGGTTGAGGAGGCAGAAGCAGTGGAGGAAGTTTGAGATAAAGATTATTGACGCACAACTCGTGGGGACGGCAAGACTTGGACAACAGCCCCTTGTCCTGCTGTCACCATAGTTACCCAGTGCCCAGTCAGCGACATGTAACGCTCCTGTCCATGCCTACTCGTCCAAGTGTCTGTGGTGAAATGCACCCTGTCACACACAGAGTTTGTCAAAGAAGCGGTGATGTTGTGTGCGACACGCTGGTGGAGCGCAGGCACACCTTTCTTTGAGAAGTAGTGCCGACTGGGCATCTGGTACTGGGGCACTGCGACGGACATAAGGTCTCGAAAATCCTCTGTGTCCACCAGGCGGAAAGGCAGCATTTCTGTAGCCAAGAGCTTGCAGATGGTGAAATTCAACCTCTTAGCTTTCTCATGGCTAGGAGGAAATGGTCTTTTACTTGTCCACATCTGAGGGACCGAGGGCTGGCTATTGTGCTTAGACGGGGTTGATAAGGGTGTCCCCGGCAAACTGCCGGTCTGTGAGGAAGATGCAGGCGGACATGTTAGGTTGCCTTGATCCAAAGGTGGTGCTATCGATGTCGGACAGCGCTCAACACCAGCTGGTATTACCACCTCCAAAGAAAATGATGACCTGCCAATCACGCTGGCTGTTGTGGGTAAAGAGGTGGCAGGTCTGCGTCCCAAAACAGGTGTGACTGCTGTCCCCCCAGTCACAGAGGATGAAGAGGCCGCGGATGCACAAGATATGGCAGACGGTGGTTGGCCCGGCTGGCTAGGCCGCATTGTAGCACAATGAGCTTCCCACTGCAACTTATGCTTCATGTCCATGTGCAGGTTCATGCATGAAGTACTCAAACTATGTATTTTTTGGCCTCTACTTAGCTTTTGCTGACAAATGTTACAGATAACACGAGTTGGGTCATCTTTATCGATCTGAAAAAATGCCCAGGCTATGCAAGGCTTAGCACCCATGCGACCTGAAGAGCCACCACGACTTGTGGTGAGAGGCAGAGTTGTGTTTGAGGATGCAGTTGTTGACGTGCTTCCAGTACTACGTCTCTGTCCAGGAAGGCGCAACCTGACCTCGTCGTCACTAGCATTCTCCTCCACTTCCTCTGCTGACCTCATCTCTTGGCTGACTGTGGGTTGACAGTAAGTGGGATCTCCAACCTCATCATCATCACCCTGTGCGTTATCACACCCGTCGTCCTCAGAGCCAACCTGTTCCTGCCCTGACAAAAAACTAAAGTTGTCGCTCCAATCAGGTATTTGAGTCTCATCATCGTCTTCCTCATTGTCTCCACCAACAGGAGTTACAGTTTGGGAATAAGGGTCTACATTATGGTCAGAACCTTCAGCGTCTGGTCCTGGATCCGACTCATAAAGATTCTGGGCATCAGTGCAGATCATTTGCTCGTCTGGATTCACAGAAGCGCTGGAGCCGACCTCTGATTCCCAGGCTATAGTATGAGTAAACAGCTCTGCAGACTCAACCATCTGTTCTACCTCATACTCAGACGGGCAGCTGGAGATTTGGGAGCTGTGAGGAAGCAAGTGCGATTGGCGTGACACCTTTGAGGACTGGAGTATTTGTGATGTTGAAGTTGATGTGGAGGAGAGCCCACTTAGAGGAGCACTTGATATCCGTTGAAGCACCTGCTGTTTTTGTGCCTCATCTGGAATTTGTAGCGATTGGCGTGGCCGTAAGAAAGGGATCTTATCACATTGTCCGCTAAAAGAAGTAGACATTTTAGTTTGGCTGGAAGATGGTCTTTCTTCTGCAGATGTTACTGTTGCTTTAACACCTACCCCACGGACACAACCTTTTTCCCCTTCCCAACATGCCTATTCCCCTTTCCACCAGCAGCAGGCCTTTTTCCACTCATTTTGGTGGTTAACTAATTCACAACTCTGGAGTTGTTTGCACAAAAAAAAATGGATGGGAACCGAGCAGAGCTGAGTGGCCAAACTGTGGTATTAGGCCAAAACTATTGGCTGGGTTAGATGCAGAAAAAATTATATTCAATTTGCAATCTGATGGAGGTCAGTATAGATGGACTAATAGAACAAGTCCCACACACTGCTAGAAGCCCAAATATTTTTTCAGAGCTAGATGAAGAAAAAAATTATTTTTAATTTGCAACCTGATGGAGGTCAGTATAGATGGACTAATAGACCAAGTCCCACACACTGCTAGAAACCCAAACATTTTTTCAGAGCTAGATGCAGAAAAAAAATATTTTTAATTTGCAACCTGATGGAGGTCAGTATAGATGGACTAATAGACCAAGTCCCACACACTGCTAGAAGCCCAAATATTTTTTCAGAGCTAGATGCAGAAAAAAATTATATTGAATTTGCAACCTGATGGAGGTCAGTATAGATGGACTAATAGAACAAATCCCACACACTGCTAGAAGCCCAAATATTTTTTCAGAGCTAGATGCAGAAAAAAAATAATTTTAATTTGCAACCTGATGGAGGTCAGTATAGATGGACTAAAAGACCAAGTCCCACACACTGCTAGAAGCCCAAATATTTTTTCAGAGCTAGATGCTGAAAAAAATTATATTGAATTTGCAGCCTGATGGAGGTCAGTATAGATGGACTAATAGAACAAGTCCCACACACTGCTAGAAGCCCAAATATTTTTTCAGAGCTAGATGCAGAAAAAAATATTTTTAATTTGCAACCTGATGGAGGTCAGCATAGATGGACTAATAGACCAAGTCCCACACACTGCTAGAAGCCCAAATATTTTTTCAGAGCTAGATGCAGAAAAAAATTATATTGAATTTGCAACCTGATGGAGGTCAGTATAGATGGACTAATAGACCAAGTCCCACACACTGCTAGAAGCCCAAATATTTTTTCAGAGCTAGATGCAGAAAAAAATTATTTTGAATTTGCAACCTGATGGAGGTCAGTATAGATGGACTAATAGAACAAGTCCCACACACTGCTAGAAGCCCAAATATTTTTTCAGAGCTAGATGCAGAAAAAAATTATACTCAATTTGCAACCTGATGGAGGTCAGTAAAGATGGACTAATAGACCGAGTCCCACACACTGCTAGAAGCCCAAATATTTTTTCAGAGCTAGATGCAGAAAAAAATTATATTGAATTTGCAACCTGATGGAGGTCAGTATAGATGGACTAATAGACCAAGTCCCACACACTGCTAGAAGCCCAAATATTTTTTCAGAGCTAGATGCAGAAAAAAATTATATTCAATTTGCAACCTGATGGAGGTCAGTATAGATGGACTAACAGAACAAGTCGCACACACTGCTAGAAGCCCAAATATTTTTTCAGAGCTATGTAGAAAGAGCAAAAAAGCTTGTAAAAGAACTTCAACATGACGTTTCAAGGATGGAGCGAGACTGCCATCTACTGGCCAGAGACAGTAAAGCGGAACCAAAATATACAAAGGAAGTTGCAGGGAGGGCAGATTCAGAGGCTGGACCCGATCAGGTGACTTCCAGGAAGGAGTTCAGAGAGATAAGAGGCCAGCGCGCCAAACCTGAGGGGTCTTTGGCGCCAAGCAGCAGAGAGGAGCAGACGTGCTCCCTGCGTCCTGAGAAACCCCGCGTGACAGGCCAAATCCAGAGGCCTGAGAGGTGCTCCAGCCGGGCACCGGTAAAAGAGCTCCGGATTCCTCACAGTTGTGACTCGAGTGCTGCTGAGAATACAAGGAACCTGATCGCGGTGCTGAGTGAGTTCGCGGAACCCGACGTCGGCCGCCGACAGACGAGGCCTGGACCCCCCTATCCAAGGCTCGAGAGACTGCCCCCAACAGCCAAGCAGAGAGGAGCTGCATATGTGAGCAGGGCCGTCACTTCCACTGCTCACCCACGGTACCGGGGACAATTGGGTTTAAGTACTCAGGTTGGGAGGGGGACGGTTGGGGCTAAAGTAGCACAACGTGATTTAATTGAATTCATCCGGAAAGAGACTCACGACCTAGCGGGAATAACCGGTGACCCCCGCTAGGGCCAAATTCACGGTTAAAGAACTTGTGTGGTGCTTCTCATGCTTGAAGACATCACCTTACTTTAAGAGACTGCGCCTTATTTTAAGAGACTGCGCCTTATTTTAAGAGACTGCGCCTTACTTTGAGAAATTTCGTATTTTTCTGATATTTCAAACCACTGTTCATTACCCTTGTTGCTAATCCCTTGTTTCAGTATACCTGTTGTATAAAACTGTTTACAAACATCTCTGACTGTCCTCGCCTTGTGTCTCTGTGCGTTGCATTCCGGCACCTGCATTACATTTGGCGTAGTCGGCAGGATGCAACATTCAGACGCAGAGATGGCGGATCAGTCTGTGGCTGGGTCCGGCTGGAGCCATATACCCCTGGGGGCTATGCTCAGCCATCTTCCCAAGTTTACAGGGGATGGCATGTCACTTTGGGACTGGGCAGAAAGACTGAGAAGTATGCTACGTATGTATCCCCTTGACCCTCTAGCCCAGGCGGAGCTGGCCCTCCTAACCCTTGATGGAGAGGCCCGACAGACTGTGATGTACCGCCCACCTGGGGACCGTGACACCGTGGATAAAGTGATAAAAATTCTAGAGGACATGCACGGTGACACTACAGATTTGGGACACTTGCGCTTATGGTTGTTTCAGCGGGTCCAAGGGGAAAATGAGACAGTAAATCAGTATGTTAATGCATTACAGGAAGTGACGGCCCATATCACTAAGAAAACTCGAGATGGGAACCGAGGACTGGGACCATTGGATGAAGTGTTGCGTGACCAACTGATTGCTGGCTTGAAAGACCCTTCCCTGAGGCAGATCCTGAAGGAGCGGCTGCGATTGAGCCCTGATATGGGCTTCCTGGAGGTAGGGGCTGAAGCTAGAGTCCTGGAGAGAGAAGTTCCTGTTCTCAAAGCCACAGTTAGAAGTCATGAGGCAATTGCTCCTGGATTCACCAACCAAGAGCCTGATTGGGTACGGGATATACGTCAGGAAATTCGAGACATTCGGGGTGAGCTGAATTCTATTAGGAAGACTCCTACTGCCCCCTTGCCGACGGACCATACTGCTCAACGCGGACGGAGACCAGAACGAGAAAGACGTTCCTATCCGGCCCCAGCACGACATGTACCCGACCTATCGGCAGAACGAGGACCGGAGTGCTGGACCTGCGGAGGTAGGGGGCATATCTCCAAAGACTGTCCCAACCGAGAAAGGAGGAGGAGGGGACAGCCGTTAAACTAAAATGCCCCATGGTTGTGGAGCATACCGTGGGGTCTCGAGCTTCAGAGAGTAGAAGAGGGAGCTCTGAAGACATTGTCTCCGAGAGGCCCATTATCTGGGCTGAATTCAATGGGCAGCGGATCCGCTGTTTGATGGACACCGGGTCTCAAGTGACCACTATGCCTGAGACGTACTTCCAAAGTCACTTTCCTGAAGTTGCTCGTTCCTGCCGGGAACCCACTGTCAAACTGGTGGCGGCTAATCAACTACCTATCCCAGTAGCGGGAGTAGTATGGATGTCCGTGCGGGCATGTGGAAAGGACCTCGGTCGAAAAGGGATTGTACTGACCACCGGGCCCGGAGGCGATGGGCCCATTGTAACCCTGGGCATGAATGTGCTGAAAGAAGTCGGACAGTTCCTGGCTGAGGGCTGTAGCAAAAACAACTGGACCCGCGCCACTCGAGACCCAGCTAACAAGAGAGTGTTCCAGCACCTCGTGCGGGTCAGTCAGATTCAAAAGTTGCCCACTACCTCCCAGTACCTTGGTAAGGTATCGATACCGCCCGAAGCCACAATGACACTGCCGGTGGGACAGACTGTACTCACTTTGCCGGTGCTGGCACATGTGTCCTTAGAGGGCGTGGACATTCAAGTTGAACCAATGGAGGGAGAAGAAGCGCACTCTGGACTCCTGATTGCTCGAACTCTGGCCACCGTGCGGCACGGTCGAGTACCCGTGCGCTGCATCAATTTAAGGGGCACCAGTTTACAGTTGTTGCCCCGACAAGAGGTGGCGTGAGTGTGCGTAATGCCGGAGGCCCTTACTAGAGCTGACGCTATAGGGCTGGCACCTGTGGAAGGAAAACCATGGACCCTAGAGGTGTCCCTCAATAGCCAGGAACATGGAAGAGAACCGTTGGCTGGACGCCACCTCCTGGAAGAAATGGAAGCTAACCTGACTGAGTTTTCTGCTGGACAAGTAAGGCTGATCTAACAACTTCTACAGCGATATCAGGGAGTGTTTGCACAGCATGAAGATGATTTCGGGTGCACTCGGGACATTCAGCACGAAATACCCACCGGAAATACTGCTCCCATCCGAGAGAGATATCGGCAGATCCCGCCTCAAATGTACCAGGAGGTGAAAGAGCTGTTGGCCCACATGTTGCGGAACGGTGTGATCCGTGAAAGCCAGAGCCCCTGGGCGGCTCCGATCGTGCTGGTCCGAAAGAAGGACGGTACCCTGAGATTCTGCGCAGACTATCGGAAGCTGAATGCCTGTACAGTGCGGGACTCCTATCCACTCCCCCGAATCGAAGAGTCTCTATCTGCACTAGGGAGTGCCAAATTCTTCTCCTCCCTCGACCTGGCCAGTGGCTATTGGCAGGTCCCAGTAGCTGAGAAGGATCGTCCGAAGACAGCTTTTGTGCTCCCTATGGGCCTGTTTGAGTTCAATCGAATGCCGTTCGGACTAACAAATGCGCCAGGAACCTTCCAACGGCTGATGGAGAGATGCTTGGGGGACCTCAACTTTGAAGCCACTTTAATATATCTGGACGATATAATTATCTATTCCGCAACGTTTGAGGATCATCTCCGCCGATTGGAACAAGTGTTAGAACGGCTACAAAGGCATGGCCTGAAAATTAAGCCTCGTAAGTGTCGTCTCTTCAAACGAGAAATTGAATATCTGGGGCACACTGTGTCCAGTGCAGGGGTGCACCCCACTGCGGAGAAAGTAGCTGCCGTGCAGAAGTGGCCCACGCCCGCCAATCTAAGGGAACTAAGGGCATTCCTGGGGCTCGCTGGATATTACCGCAGATTCATTAAAGACTTCGCTAAGATTGCGAACCCGCTCAATGAATTGCTGAGAGGAACAGCCGGAGGAGCCAAGCGGCAGCCCATTCAGTGGGGCCCACGACAAGAAGAGGCATTCCGAGCATTGAAAATGGTGCTAACAGATGCCCCGATTCTGGCCTACGCTGACTTTTCGCAGCCGTTCATGTTGTACACTGATGGAAGCTTGCATGGGCTGGGAGCAGTGCTGGCTCAAGTACAAGGAGGGAAAGAGCGAGTGATCGCGTATGCCAGCAGGTCACTCCGAGATACGGAGAAGAATCCGGACAACTACAGTTCGTTTAAGCTGGAGCTACTGGCACTGGTGTGGGCCATGACCGAGAAGTTTGCTGAGTACCTGTCAGGGTCAGAAGTGCAAGTGCGGACAGATAACAACCCTTTGGCCCACTTGGAGAACGCCAAACTGGGCGCGTTAGAACAGCGGTGGGTCGCAAGGATGTCCAAATTCCAGTATAAAATCGCCTATCGGTCCAAGGCCCTGAACACACATGCAGATGCCCTGTCCCGGGTCACTCAGGCGGGGCCGAAGAAGGACAGAGATGAGGAGCTCGAAGGCGACGAGATCCCGGATTTCAGCCAGTTCGCCGCTGCTGTGGTCGACGCCCAAGAGACCAGAGGGGAGCCGAGGCCCACTCAGATTCTGGGCCGTTCAAGAGACGAATGGATACATCTGCAGCAATCCGACCCGGAGCTAGCAAAGTTGAGAGAATGGGTCGCCCTTAATCAGAGACCCAACCAGGAAACCAGAGCCGCTTGACTTCCAACTACCCTACAAATCCTAGGCCAGTGGGAGAGGCTCCTCCTGAAGGACGGCTTGCTATGCCGAAGAATCCAGCTGCCTTGAGAGTTTGATGTTACCTGGCAAGTGGTAGTTCCAGGAGCGCTAGTAACACAGCTAGCCCAAGAAGCTCATAGAAGAGGTGCTCACTTCGGAGTAGAAAAGACCTTCCGGTGGTTGCAACGGCTGGTGTATTGGCCTCAACTGCGACAAGAAGTTGAGGGGGTCTGCCGAACATGTCGCCAGTGTGAGTTGAACAAGCCCCCGGAGCAAAGAGCTCCCATTCAGACCATCAGAACTTCTGCCCCCTTGGAAGTCTTGATGATTAACTACTTGATGGTAGGAACTTCATACAACGGTTATGGACACTGTTTAGTCATGACTGATCACTTCACCAAGTTTGCAGTAGTGATGCCCACTAAAGATCAGACGGCAGAAGCCGCAGCCAAGGCCATCTGTCAAGATTTCATCCGGATTTATGGGTGCCCGAAGCGAATACATTCTGACCAGGGGGCCTGCTTCCAAGGACGAGTGATGGATGAGCTATACCGCATCTATGGGATCGACCGTTCCCGGACAACGCCCTACCACCCGCAAGGGAACGGTGCATGCGAGCGCTTTAACCGAACCCTGTTGCAAATGTTGCGAACACTGGAAGCGGACAAAAAGATGAAGTGGCCCGAATTCGTGTCCGAGCTGGTGTGGGTGTATAATAATCGAGTTCATGCAACCACCGGCTACACCCCCTACTTGTTGCTGTTTGGAAGAAGTAGCCGAGAAATCACCGAACTGGAGCTAGTCTCAGAAGACCCCGGTCTGGGCAGTAGCCCAATTACCTGGATTCGAGAACACCAGCATCGACTTCATACCGTGAGAAGACTGGTTGCTCAGAAGTTTCAGGAAGTAGAGCATTCAGTTCGGCCCCCGACCACAGGTGGATCGCTTCAGAAAGGAGACCGAGTGCTGGTGAGGGCTAAACGATTTGGGAGTAAGCTGGACCATCGTTGGGAGGCAATACCATATCGGGTGGTGAAGAAGGTTCACCCAGACAACCCCGTCTACGAGGTTAGGCCCGAAGGGGATGACACCGCGACATCCAGGGTGTTGCACCGTAATATGTTGCGACCTTGCTCCTCTGAAGCAGAAGTCTGTAACAGGGCTGGGCCCTCAGACGTGTTGGCTGAAGTGCCACATACAGGAACCTTGGGGGATGAAGAAGGATGGGCCACAATGCACTTGGGCCCGTCAGATCCGTTGGTGCCACTCCCGAGTGGAAGTCAGAATGAGTCAGGAAATGATTTGCAATCCCCAGTAGTTGATTCCTCGGATCTCCCGGAGTCTCCTCCGCAAGAAGAGCCCCGCAGAACTGAGCGGGCTAATGCCGGAATTCCTCCTAACCGGTATGCTCAGGAAGAGTTTATCTGGTCTCGAATCCAACAGAAAACGCAGGAGTGTGCCCAACTCCTGTCTGAGCTTGCACTGCCTAGAAGGAGACATCAATTCTGCGAGGAGTCCACTCGCCCGAGGACTGGCGAGCAAAAAGGAGGGAGGAATGTAGAACGAGCAAAAAAGCTTGTAAAAGAACTTCAACATGACGTTTCAAGGATGGAGCGAGACTGCCATCTACTGGCCAGAGACAGTAAAGCGGAACCAAAATATACAAAGGAAGTTGCAGGGAGGGCAGATTCAGAGGCTGGACCCGATCAGGTGACTTCCAGGAAGGAGTTCAGAGAGATAAGAGGCCAGCGCGCCAAACCTGAGGGGTCTTTGGCGCCAAGCAGCAGAGAGGAGCAGACGTGCTCCCTGCGTCCTGAGAAACCCCGCGTGACAGGCCAAATCCAGAGGCCTGAGAGGTGCTCCAGCCGGGCACCGGTAAAAGAGCTCCGGATCCCTCACAGTTGTGACTCGAGTGCTGTGCCTGCTGAGGATACTAGGAACCTGATCGCGGTGCTGAGTGAGTTCGCGGAACCCGACGTCGGCCGCCGACAGACGAGGCCTGGACCCCCCTATCCAAGGCTCGAGAGACTGCCCCCAACAGCCAAGCAGAGAGGAGCTGCATATGTGAGCAGGGCCGTCACTTCCACTGCTCACCCACGGTACCGGGGACAATTGGGTTTAAGTACTCAGGTTGGGAGGGGGACGGTTGGGGCTAAAGTAGCACAACGTGATTTAATTGAATTCATCCGGAAAGAGACTCACGGCCTAGCGGGAATAACCGGTGACCCCCGCTAGGGCCAAATTCACGGTTAAAGAACTTGTGTGGTGCTTCTCATGCTTGAGGACATCACCTTACTTTAAGAGACTGCGCCTTATTTTAAGAGACTGCGCCTTATTTTAAGAGACTGCGCCTTATTTTAAGAGACTGCGCCTTACTTTGAGAAATTTCGTATTTTTCTGATATTTCAAACCATTGTTCATTACCCTTGTTGCTAATCCCTTGTTTCAGTATACCTGTTGTATAAAACTGTGTCCAAACATCTATGACTGCTCTCGCCTTGTGTCTCTGTGCGTTGCATTCCGGTACCTGCATTACAGCGAGATGCAGAAAAAAATTATATTCAATTTGCAACCTGATGGAGGTCAGTATAGGTGGACTAATAGACCAAGTCCCACATACTGCTAGAAGCCCAAATATTTTTTCAGAGCTAGATGCAGAAAAAAAATATTTTTAATTTGCAACCTGATGGAGGTCAGTATAGATGGACTAATAGACCAAGTCCCACACACTGCTAGTAGCCCAAATATTTTTTCAGAGCTAGATGAAGAAAAAAATTATATTCAATTTGCAACCTGATGGAGGTCAGTATAGATGGACTAATAGACCAAGTCCCACACACTGCTAGAAGCCCAAATATTTTTCAGAGCTAGATGCAGAAAAAAATTATATTGAATTTGCAACCTGATGGAGGTCAGTATAGATGGACTAATAGACCAACACCCACACACTGCTAGAAGCCCAAATATTTTTTCAGAGCTAGATGAAGAAAAAAATTATTTTTAATTTGCAACCTGATGGAGGTCAGTATAGATGGACTAATAGAACAAGTCGCACACACTGCTAGAAGCCCAAATATTTTTTCAGAGCTAGATGCAGAAAAAAATTATATTCAATTTGCAACCTGATGGAGGTCAGTATAGATGGACTAATAGACCAAGTCCCACACACTGCTAGAAGCCCAAATATTTTTTCAGAGCTAGATGAAGAAAAAAATTATTTTTAATTTGCAACCTGATGGAGGTCAGTATAGATGGACTAATAGAACAAGTCCCACACACTGCTAGAAGCCCAAATATTTTTTCAGAGCTAGATGAAGAAAAAAATTATTTTTAATTTGCAACCTGATGAAGGTCAGTATAGATGGACTAATAGACCAAGTCCCACACACTGCTAGAAGCCCAAATATTTTTTCAGAGCTAGATGGAGAAAAAAATTATATTCAATTTGCAACCTGATGGAGGTCAGTATAGATGGACTAATAGAACAAGTCCCACACACTGCTAGAAGCCCAAATATTTTTTCAGAGCTAGATGAAGAAAAAAAATATTTTTAATTTGCAACCTGATGGAGGTCAGTATAGATGGACTAATAGACCAAGTCCCACACACTGCTAGAAGCCCAAATATTTTTTCAGAGCTAGATGCAGAAATAAATTATTTTTAATTTGCAACCTGATGGAGGTCAGTATAGATGGACTAATAGAACAAGTCCCACACACTGCTAGAAGCCCAAATATTTTTTCAGAGCTAGATGCAGAAAAAAATTATATTCAATTTGCAACCTGATGGAGGTCAGTATAGATGGACTAATAGAACAAGTCGCACACACTGCTAGAAGCCCAAATATTTTTTCAGAGCTAGATGCAGAAAAAAATTATATTCAATTTGCAACATGATGGAGGTCAGTATAGATGGACTAATAGAGAAAGTCCCACACACTGCTAGAAGGCCAAATATTTTTTCAGAGCTAGATGCAGAAAAAAATTATATTCAGTTTGCAACCTGATGGAGGTCAGTATAGATGGACTAATAGAACAAGTCCCACACACAGCTAGAAGGCCAAATATTTTTTCAGAGCTAGATGCAGAAAAAAAATATTTTTAATTTGCAACCTGATGGAGGTCAGTATAGATGGACTAATAGAACAAGTCCCACACACTGCTAGAAGCCCAAATATTTTTTCAGAGCTAGATGAAGAAAAAAATTATTTTTAATTTGCAACCTGATGGAGGTCAGTATAGATGGACTAATAGACCAAGTCCCACACACTGCTAGAAGCCCAAATATTTTTTCAGAGCTAGATGCAGAAAAAAATTATATTCAATTTGCAACCTGATGGAGGTCAGTATAGATGGACTAATAGACCAAGTCCCACACACTGCTAGAAGCCCAAATATTTTTTCAGAGCTAGATGCAGAAAAAAATTATATTGAATTTGCAACCTGATGGAGGTCAGTATAGATGGACTAATAGACCAAGTCCCACACACTGCTAGAAGCCCAAATATTTTTTCAGAGCTAGATGCAGAAAAAAATTATATTCAATTTGCAACCTGATGGAGGTCAGTATAGATGGACTAATAGAACAAGTCCCACACACTGCTAGAAGCCCAAATATTTTTTCAGAGCTAGATGCAGAAAAAAATTATATTGAATTTGCAACCTGATGGAGGTCAGTATAGATGGACTAATAGACCAAGTCCCACACACTGCTAGAAGCCCAAATATTTTTTCAGAGCTAGATGCAGAAAAAAATTATTTTTAATTTGCAACCTGATGGAGGTCAGTATAGATGGACTAATAGAATGATGCTATGCCCAAAAGGTTTTACTTCACTAGGTGCAGTAAAAAAAATTGGTATTCTATACACAGGTGGTGTAGCTTGCAACACAGATAGGCTACTCCACTGAGTAACACACTCTGCAATAGGCCAAAAAGGATTAGCTTTGCTAGATTTAGCCAAATGCTGTGAAAAAAACTTGCACAGCACTGGCACAGACCTGCCTGGCAAAAACTGATAGGAACTGATGTAACTTAGTCCTGAAAAGGACTGCAATTACAATTAGTCTTTACTCCCAACCTATCTATTTAAGAGCACAGACCTGCCTAATAAAAGTCGTAGGAAATGCTGTAACCTAGTCCTTAAAAGGACTGCAATCACAACTCTTCCCTACTCCCAAGCTATCTGTAGATTTGTGCGAAAATTGGCTTTAAATTAACAAGGTATAGCGCACACAGCAACAGCGGTGCCGTCTAACACGCAGCTGCAGCAGTGAGAAAATGGTGGCGATGGGGAAAATGGCTGGGTCTTATAGGGCAAGGACATGTGACATACACTGCCAATGACACATGCCCTTGCTTGTGTGAAAAAAAGCAGTTCGCTCCGTGTGTGCTCTGCTGATAGGCTGACAGATTGCACCTCCCCACTGTAAATGCGGGAAAGAGAAAAAAAAATGGAGATCTTCATTATTCCTGGAGAGATCCATCCCCTGCCCCTCCCCCCGCCCCGCTGAACACTCAAACTGCGTATTAACATTAATTTTCAGCATTACTGAGAAAAAATCCAGTTATGATTTTGGTGCACGAACAGTTATCGAACATAACCTCGAACAGCCGAATTTTTTTCAAATTGTTCGTGTTCGCCGAACGACTCGAACACCGCCCAAAACAGCTCGAATTTGAGATTGGCGAACAGTTCGAGTCGAACAACGCTCATCTCTAGTTGGAACTCTACCCTCCACATGTTGCAAAGGATTTGTGAGCAGAAGAGAGCAGTTGTGGAGTACCAGCTGCAACAAGGCCTTCGATATTCAGGTCAGACTCCACACATAAGACCTCAGGAGTGGACCTGAATGTCTGACATATGTACCATCTTGACAAACTTTGAGGAGTCCACCAAGATGGTGAGTGGCGATGACGCCATCATTAGTGTCAGCATTCCACTTGTCTGTCTTTTGCAACGCTCTCTGCAGAGAATTAAAGACGAGGCATTGCAGCCAGAGTATGATGAGATGGATCAAGAAGCCATAGCGGTCGATTACACACAGCCCAGCCTCATCTCATCCCAACGTGCATTGGGGGACAATGAGGGAGAGGAGGAGGAGGAAGAGGAGGAGGAAGAACAGGAGCTTGTATCATGCGCTGTAGACGGTAGTACCTGTACAACTGTCATACCGTCGGTTCAGCGTGGGTGGCCTGAGGACAGGGGGGAGGAGGAGGAGGAGGAGAGCATGGTCAGTCGTCATCTTGGTGAGTACACGGAAGTCTTGCCCGTTACCATTCTGGCACGCATGGCTGACTTTATGTTACAATGGCTTAACCGTGACCCTCGCGTTGTCAAAATGTTGGGTGACAGTCATTACTGGTTGGTGACACTTTTAGACCCCCTCTACAAGGAGAACTTTCACTCTCTTATTCCTGAGGTGGAAAGGTCTACAAAAATGGGGCAGTACCAGAAGGCCCTTGCTGCAGAACTGTTAAAAAAATTCCCATCTGAACACGCTAGCGGCAGAGGTCACAGTTCGTTGCCCAACCAAGGCATACATGCGAGAGAGACGCAACTCCAATCCAGCAGAGGCAGGGGAACATTGTCAACGTTCTGGGACAGTTTTTTCAGACCTTCCCTTCGGACAGACCCTGAGGCGCGGGGTACTCTCACAAGGAGTGGAAAGTTTCAAAAGATGGTGAGGGAGTACCTTGCCGACCGTACCAGCGTCCTCCGTGATTCCTCTGTGCCTTTTAATTATTGGGTATCCAAGCTGGACACTTGGAATGAACTCGCTCTGAACACCTTGGAGGTCCGAGCCTGCCCTGCCGCTAGCGTGTTATCGGAGCGTGTTTTTAGTGCCGCTGGGGGAACTATAACTGATAAGCGCACTCGCCTGTCAACTGACAATGCTGACAAGCTGACCCTTATCAAAATGAACAAGGGCTGGATTGGGCCAGACTTCTCATCACCACCAAATGACAGTAGAGTAACATAAAGTCTAATCCACTGTGTTATTTCGAGAGGTGTATTCACATGCACCGCTTCACACCCACACATGGGTATACGCTGCCTCATTTTGGCTGTTTATCTTCTACTCCTTATCCTCAGCCTCCACCACCACTATACCACCAGGGTGACCGTGGTCCGTGTTGCCATTATTTAAAGTTATTTTTGTCAGCTTTTGCTTGGAAGGCATAAGCAAAGACTGTGGGAGACCCACCCCCCAGTAATGGGAATAATATTTTTAAGATGCTGTACTGTATGGTGTAATGCACACGCCCGGACTGACTGGCGTGTGCGTGATTAGTGATTCCACTGTGCCATGAACCGGAGAGTGCCTGGAGGGGCATAACTAAGTATCTGCCCGATCCGACCAAGGTCGCACGACGGCATACAACGCCAGTGCACCAGGGAGGAACCGAGCAGAGGGACCAGGTGCCACTCCAGGTCAGACCCCGGACACGGCTGTTGACCCACACCGGGGAATACAGGAACAGGCATGCTAGAGTGCAGGCTGGGTAGGGTCCAGTACAGACTGGGAGACGGGTCCAGAGCCGCTGATGCGGTAATCAAGCGGAGCAAAGCGAAACCGTAGGTGCGGTAGACAAGGCCGAGCAGAGCAAAACCGTAGACGCGTTGGACAAGGTCGAGCAGAGCAAAACCACAGACGCGGTGGACAAGGCTGAGCAGAGCAAAACCGCAGACGCGGTGGACAGGGCTGAGCGGAGCAAAACCACAGACGCGGTGGACAAGGCTGAGCAGAGCAAAACCGCAGACGTGGTGGACAAGGCCGAGCAGAGCAAAACCGCAGACGCGGTAGACAAGGCTGAGCAGAGCAAAACCGCAGACGCGGTAGACAAGGCTGAGCAGAGCAAAACTGCAGACGCGGTGGACAAGGCTGAGCAGAGCAAAACCGCAGACGCGGTGGACAAGGCCGAGCAGAGCAAAACTGCAGATGCGGTGAACAGGGCTGAGCAGAGCAAAACTGCGGACGCGGTGGATAGGGCTGAGCAGAGCAAAACCGCAAGTGCGGTGGACAAGGCTGAGCGGGCAGGAACCGCCGAAGCGGTAAGTAAGACAGGAAAGAGAAAAATCGCCGAAGCGGTAAACAAAGACAAAGCAAAGGGGACAGGGCTCTGTTCACACGGAACAGACTGGAAAATAAAGGCAGAACCAGATACACACAAGGTACTTGCAAAGAAGTAGCGAAAGGACTCCAACTCACAAAAGGAAGTACAATGACAGCGAGTAGAAGTTGGGTGCAGGTTCAGACTCTACAGAAAAAGGGAGCAAACGGACGTAAAGACAAAACAGGTAAGAAACTAGGAGACAGTTCAGACAAGAACAGTTACTGCAACAAAATGCAGGAACGAGCCTAGGTAAAGCCAAGTGCTGGTTCAGACACTGCAGAAAAAGGGAGCAAACGGACATAAAGAAAAAACAGGTAAGAAACTAGGAGACAGTTCAGACAAGAACAGTTACTGCAACAAAATGCAGGAACGAGCCTAGGTAAAGCCAAGTGCTGGTTCAGACACTGCAGAAAAAGGGAGCAAACGAACATAAAGACAAAACAGTTAAGAAACTAGGAGACAGTTCAGACAAGAACAGTTACTGCAATAAATACAGGAGCGAGTCTGGGTATGCGGCCTCCAGAGGGCGAGACGAACAGGCTAGGAGAGTGTTCAGACAGGCCTGGAAATACAGCCTCCAGGAAGGCAGACAGACAGCTGGCTAGAGTGCACAGACAGGACACAGTTCAGACACGGGAACTGATACCGTAAGGCAGGAAACATAGACAGGACCTGGCACATCAGTGACAAGAAGCCAAGGATTCCAAAGGCATGGATTCCAAAGAGGAGCTGGTTTAAATACCAGGTGACAGACAGCAATAGGCTGAGGATGCATTAGGGGTGTGTCTGCAGCAGCTACAAGAAACAGGAAGTTCAGCGGGTGTCGCCCTAAGCAGCCAGAGCAGAGCAAAGCAGACAGTATGGAAAGATGCCAAAGTGGCAGTCTGGACTGGAAATCAAGTGCGCGCTCTTGCACAGTGGGAGATGGACCACTATGCAAGGACGCCGCCAGGTATGTTACATATGGCTCTTGTAAGGGGCATTAAAACCGTCTTGTTAAGCTACTGTGACCTCCACCACTTTTCCAAGGGGCATTAAAGTCGTCTTGTTAAGCTACTGTGACCTCCACCACTTTTCCAAGGGGCATTAAAACCGTCTTGTTAAGCTACTGGGACCTCCACGTCTCTTCTGAGGGGAATTAAAAGCATCTTGTTAAACCACTCTGAACTTCACAGCTCTTCCAAGGGGCATTGAAATGTTGTTTTTAATTAACTCTAACCTCCACGACTCTTCGAACGGGCATTGCATTTCCTCCTAATTTTTGGCAGCTTTTGCTTGGAAGGCATAAGCAAAGACTATGGGAGACCCACTCCCCAATAATGTGAATAATGTTTGTAATATGCTGTACTGCATGGCTCTTGTAAGGGGCATTGCAAGTTCCTCCATCCTAATTTTTGGCAGCTTTTGCTTGGAAGGCATAAGCAAAGACTATGGGAGACCCACTCCCCAATAATGGGAATAATGTTTGTAATATGCTGTACTGCATGGCTCTTGTAAGGGGCATTGCAAGTTCCTCCGTCCTAATTTTTAGCAGCTTTAGCTTGGAAGGCATAAGCAAAGACTATGGGAGACCCACTCCCCAATAATGGGAATAATGTTTGTAATATGCTGTACTGCATGGCTCTTGTAAGGGGCATTGCAAGTTCCTCCGTCCTAATTTTTGGCAGCTTTTGCTTGGAAGGCATAAGCAAACACTATGGGAGACCCACTCCCCAATAATGGGAATAATGTTTTTAAGATGCTGTACTGTATGGCTCTTGTAAGGGGCATTAAAACCGTCTTGTTAAGCTACTGCGACCTTCACCACTTTTCTGAGAGGCATTAAAACCGTCTTGTTAAGCTACTGTGACCTCCACGTCTCTTTCGAGGGGCATTAAAACCGTCTTGTTAAGCTACTGGGACGTCCACGTCTATTCCAAGGGGCATTCAAACCGTCTTGTTAAGCTACTGGTTTTTAGTACACTGTATTCCACGTCTGTTTCAAGGGGCATTGCAGTTCCTCATAATTTTTGGAAAGCCTTCCATTCACTGCTTAGGCCAACAGTGAACAGGAGACCCAGTTGCTATAAATGGAAAAAACGGTTTAGTTAAGGCCCTCTGACCTCCATGTCATTTCCAAGGGGCATTGGAGTGCCTCGAAATTTTTGGTAGGCATTGCACTCACTGTATGCCCTATAACTGTGTAGCCGAACTGCTCCTTTTGTTACAGAAACATATCCTACAAGACATATGTGGTTGACTGGCCTGATATTGATGTGAATTGTCCCTGTTCCTCCTGCTCTTTTTCCTTTGCCACCACCTCATCCATAATTTATCACCTGAAGCTTTGTTTTAACGGGAGTCATAGAACTGGGATAGTAGCAGGAAAACATCCAGCAATCCTCGGAGGAGGTAGGATATGTGACAAAACAATGACCACCTCAGGCCTAGCCGCTACTACATACATGCGCTTGCATTCCAAGAAAGCAAAGCAGATGCTAACTTCTATCATCATCATCATGCTCCTCACCTTGGCACTCTCAACTCCCCTGATGGAGAAGCCAGGGCCCACCGGAGGAGTCTGGTTCTCTGGTGGGCTCGTCCAATGCTGCCCTAAAGCAGGCTGGGCTAAGAAAAGTGTGTGGGAAGGTGACAGGAGAAATAGGGGCGGCTGGGGACCGTTTATGGACACCCGGCCGCCCCCAGGCGGCTGGGGACCGTGTGTGGACACCCGGCCGCGGGGCGGCTGGGGGCCGAGTATGGACACCCGGCTGCCCCCTGGCGGCTGGGGACCAAGCGTGGACACCCGGCCGCCGGGCGGCTGGGGACTGAGTATGGATACCTCGCTGCCGAAGCAGCCATGAGGTAGTGGCCAGCTTCGGCCTCCTCCAAACTAAAAGGCCCCATTTCAAGTGCAAGCTAGCAGTATAGTATTGCAGCCTGTGGGTGGGTGGGTGGTTGGCTGCATATTTTCGCTTGCATTGCAAGGAATGGGGGAGGTACAATTGAACACTGCCCTGGGACAAGGACTTGCACGGGGATAGTTGCAAGTCTGCATCTTCTGATGCAGCAAGGATGACTTCTGATGGGCACACTTTTAGGCAGTGACCTGGGTGTCAGAGATGCTTCCAGGGGTCTTTCCCATGCTGTTCCCATGTCTTTTCAGCACTGTAAGCATGTGTCACACAGCACATGGCCAGATAAGGTTGTAAAATGTTAAAATGACATTTCCCGGTGAATGCATTTGTCATGGTTGAAAGCAATACAAAAGTGCAAAAAATGCTACTTGTGAACATAGCCCAAGGTGTGGAGGAGTATTTATTTTGGTTATTTATTTTACCTTATACACAAGTCTTTACCCTGGAAAGGAACTTCCTTAACATATTTCACAGGAAAGCAATTTCAGTTTCGTTTTTGAACGTTTTATTGTGATCCTTTAAAAGTGGCTTAATACCTCTGACCACGTTGTTGACAGCAGTGACCTGGGGGTCAGAAATGCTTCCTGGGGCGATCCCCATGCTGTCCCCATGTCATTTGAGCACTGTCACTATCGTTTTGGGCACTTGTTAGGCTTTTAAAAGACTGCCGGGGGTGCAGCCGCAAAAGTGCTCGGGTCTCCCAAAGACTAACATTGGGCTCGTTGCTCAGGTCGGGCACCCGAGTATCACAGCGAGCTCGGCCAGAGCTTCGAGCACCCGAGCATTTTAGTGCTCGCTCAACACTATTGCTGAATGCTTTTAAAGCAACAACACTACTTCTGCATGTCACACTCTGTATTACAGTCTCTTCAGTAGCATAATTCAGCATAGATTAGATCTCTTAGCAGCACACTTATATGCATACACAACCACAAGCTTTTCCTTCACAAGGACACAATAGTACACAACATTCTTTATCCTGCATGGAGATGGAGGGGGGGAGGGTTTGATGAGGGAGATGATCCCTGGGACACAATTCCTTCCAGCCCTTACCTTCCTGCCCGATAATACTCTGCACTGTTAGTCCAGGGAGTTTATCTGACCTGTGTTTAGTTTCTCACCTTCTATCAGATCCAGATAACACACCACCACCTTTCTCTTTGGCTTCAGTCAGACTACAATAACAAGTTCCCCACAATCACCCTGGGGCTCTGCTAAAACACTATCTGTCTCCTGTGACTGTGTTATTTGTAACAGTTGCTGGATGCTTTGGAAGCAACAACACTACTTCTGCATGTCACACTCTTCCCTCCTTTTTGAAAGTCATTCTCCTCGACATTCGTCTTAATTGGTCAATCTGAACAATTCTGAGACAGTGGTGAAAGCTTAGTTACTATATATATAAATTTGTCATTATCAAATTGGTATAACATTTATAAACATTGATAATAACCTATTCTTACAATCTTTTTCTTGTAGGACTCCTGTAAGAAATAAACAATTAACACAATTAAAACAATCAGCATCTCTTCCGCTGGAGCTTTTTGTACGTCTTCAAACAGCTCTCTCTCTCACTAGACCAAAATAAGTCTTTCCACCAGGTAACATTTTCCATACAGTCTCTCGGAGGTGAATACCACTCAAGTGGGCTTAGCTGGTCTGCAGGCAGAGATACCTGTTTCCAGTCGACAGTCCTTGGCACTTGACTCGGTTCTCCAAGTGTCTCATATGTCAGCATCACGGGCCTCCTTACTTCTCGAGTCGACATCCTCCTGGTGGGTTGTTCCTCAGATACCACGGGTTCTTCGGTAACAGGAGTTTCTTCCACCGCACTCATTTCCCGTGCTTCCTCAGATGCTCTTGGATCTGCCTCTGTAACTTTCTGTACTTCTCCTGAATC
This sequence comes from Phyllobates terribilis, assembly GCF_046119375.1. NCBI lineage: Eukaryota > Metazoa > Chordata > Amphibia > Anura > Dendrobatidae > Phyllobates > Phyllobates terribilis. The sequence goes on from NW_027362863.1 coordinate 2,835,757, forward strand.
GCCTGTTTCCACAAGGTCTGGTAATTCCGCTCCTCCTGAGTGTCGATCAGTCTCTTCAGTGATCAGTATTCGATCAACAGATCTGAATTGGACTTCATCTGTACTCCTTGGTACAAACTTTGGAGCCTCAGGACTTAGTTCAATCTCTTGAGGATGGTACGTCCCTCTCCTTGCCGGTCCGAGAAATACAACGGTGTGCTCTTCCTCATCGGAACTTTCAAGGTCACTATCCACCTCCGGAGCTTCAGTCTGTGGTGGTCCCTTAGTTCAGTGATTTTCAACCTTTTTTGAGCCGCGGCACACTTTTTATACTTAGAAAATCCTGGGGCACAACACCAACCAAAATAGCACAAAATGACACTAAAACAGTCATATTATACATATAGTTAATAATATAGATTCTAAATTTATTTTACTCACTCAGTGTGAAACCTGTGCCTGTTTCGATAAACACAAAAGGGATATCCTGGCAGGAATGGTGGAAAGACACACACGAAGGTCTTCCTCAACAGTTCTCAGTTTCTCCCTGTTTTTAGTTTTTATCGCAGTCAAGCTTGAGAAGCCCAGCTCACATAGATATGTGGTTGAAAATGGGAGCAATGTCAAAATAGCTTTGTTGGCCAGAATGGGGAACTCCTTGGCAACAGATAACCAAAAACTGTCCAAAGGAAGATCAGCAAACTTTAGCTTTAAACCGTGATCTTGCTTCAGTTCAACGAGTTCCTCTTGCTCCTTTAAAGTCATGTCCTTTCCAGCAACGGATAATGAGCTGTATGGGTCCCTAACCCAGTCAAGGCATTCTGTGAAGGCTGAAGAGAAATAGAACGATAACTTCTCCTCAAGAGTTTTCAAATGTCTGCCAATCGCTTCGCACATTGCAGCAGTATTGTCATCATGCAGTTTCTCGGTGAGTGGGAACATCTGAAGGTTGCCACCCTGCACATGTTGTTGCCAGAGCTGCACCTTTAAACGGAATCCGTTCATTTTATCAGTGCTTGTAAGCAGGTTTTCATTTCGACCTTGCATCCGTGTGTTTAGTTCATTCAGATATTGAAATATATCAGCCAGGTATGCCAGCTTTGCACACCACTCATCACTTGCAAGCAGCTTTGAATAATCGGACCTCTCGTTTGTAAGAAATATTTTAAGTTCCTCTCGCAACTCATACACACGGGCCAGCACTTTGCCGCGTGACAGCCACCTGACCTCCGTGTGGAGCAATAAGATTTTATGTTCCGCTCCCATTTCTGTACACAAAGACGCAAATAAGCGACATCTCAAAGTTCACTATGCGCACAACATCATCCAACACAGGAGCTAGATCTGCTGGTAAGGTCTTTGCAACGAGGGCCTCACGGTGCAAGAAACAGTGGGTAGCAAGAACATCTGGGTTTCTTTCTTTAACCCTACTTACAAAGCCTTTGATGCGCCCGACCATGGCTGCGGCTCCATCAGTGCAGACACCTGTGCAGTTTTCCCATGTAAGTCCACTTTTATCAAGATATTCCGATGTGACTTGGAATATTGCCTCTCCTGTTGATTTTTCTGTCAGTGCCTTGCAAAATAGGAAGTTTTCTCTAATGGCTTCACCATCCACAAAACGCACATTGGCCAACAACTGACAATGTCCACTGATATCCGTCGACTCATCAAGTTGCAAGGCAAATTTCTTACTGATGCGCACCTTTTCCAAAACAACTGTTTCAATGTCCGCAGACAAGTCATCAATCCGTCTGACAATTGTGTGATCAGAGAGAGGCACTTTAGCTATCTCTTTAGCTGCTTCAGGGCCAAGCATCTCATTTACAATAGCTTTACAAGCTGGTAGTATTAATGTTTCTGCCACAGTGTGGGACTTTTTTGATTTAGCTATGAGTTCAGCAACAAGGTAGCTAGCTTTGAGGGCTCTCTCATTAACCTTTGTGCTTTTTCTCAAAAAAGTTGCCCCTTTCTCATTGTTTGTACGTAAGCGTACAAAATACTCCATCGGTTTATTTTGAACTGAAGGGTGTTTCGTTTGGAGATGGCGTTTAAGTTTGCTTGGCACCATAGCGCTATTGGAAAGCTTCTCATCACACACCAAGCACAGTGGTGTTGGTGCTGTCGCATCCCCAGTGGAAGTAAATCCAAATGAAAGATAGCTTTCACTGTATTGCCTTGAGCTCACCGTCTTGTCTTTTTTCTTTTGTCGAACTCTCATACTAGGGCCTTCATTTGGGTTAGAATTGTGTCCAGGGTCCTGTTCGGCATTTGCCTTTTCCATTCTCAAATACTTCTCCATCACTGCTGAGATAGTGTGCGCAGCCACACACTAAAATAGAAGAGTATTACATTATCTGCCACACTTAAAGGACCTGTGCTAGGCATATTTCATTCCTGAGGGCTTAAAAAGCAGCTCTCGTGGTGACAAGAAGCTGATTTAAACCCCCCAAGAGTGAACTTCGCGAGAGCTGTATGTGTGTGATAATAACTTCTATTACTACGGTCTGTATTTCCTGCTTGAATTGACACTAGTGATGTAGCACTCAGCTTTCTCTATAAGTAGAATAGAGCCGGCTGCCAAGTGCTACGCCACTAGAGTCAATTCAAGCAGGACATGACTGCTGAAGAACGGTACTAATATAATTTATTATTCCATACATACAACTCTCACGGAGTTCACTCTTGGGGGTTTTAAATCAGCTTCTTACCACCACAAGAGCTACTTTTTTAGCCCTCAAGAGTGAAATATGCCTGGCAGAGGTCCTTTCAATAAATTATTTATTTTAAAAAAGTGAAATAAAAAAGGATAACCCCCTCATATATTCAATCCCATGTAACCTCATAAATACAGTCCCACGTATATGAGCACATGATTATCAGCATCATATACTGTGGTGATGTGCACTGTACAGCGCCACAGTATATGGTGCTGATTATTATGTGGCTCATATACTGCAATATAAAGGGGTACAATGAGAAGTACTATGGCCATGAGGCCAGAGTACAAGTGCCAGCTCATATACTCAGCATATGAGCTGGTACTTATAGTACTCCAGCCTCATGACTATAGTATTTCTCATTTTACATTTCTCATTGTTATATGCAGTATACTGCTGGAGTACTAAAAGTACCAGCTCATATGCTGAGTATTCTGCCAACAGTTCATATACTCAGGCAAAAGCCATTACCTTGGCAGCGGGCAAATGCGAGAGTCTCTCCGCTCTCAGGATGACGCGCCGGCCTCGGTGACGTCATTAAGTCGCGCGAGGTTCAAAGCTTGCGCATGTGTTATTGTACACGTCTCCTACATTGTAAGAAGGCGTGACTGCGCATCGAGCGCATTGCCGGGAAACAAAACACAGGGGGCACCATAGTTTGGGGAACTTTCCCCGCGGCACACCCGACCATGTGTCGCGGCACACTAGTGTGCCGCGGAACACTGGTTGAAAATCACTGGTCTAAACAATACGGTATTATGTCTGTACATATCTAAACATAATTCCACTGTTAATGCACAAAAATCTGCTATTTATAAAATGAATTTTATCCCAAAAGTGCATTGTGCATGATATATATATATATACATACTGTATGTGCATATCCAAATGTATTTAAATTATTTAAGCAAAAAGGAAAATTTATATAAGTATGGAACTATGCCTATCCAAATCATAGGATGAACAGTAAAAGTGATCACCATGCAATATCAAATGTCATAATGCAAAAAGAATACAGAAATAAGTTCATAAAAGTTAAATTTGTGCATATTATTACGTACTATCCAAAGGCACATCATCACCCCTTCCACATGCTTCAACGCACGTTTCACTACCGATTCATTAGGAAGTGAGGTGGAGGAGGAAGAGGCGATGTTTTATAGGGTGATTACAGCTGTGGTTACTTACAAATCAAGGACGCCATATTATCGGACGCCTCTACTGTCCCACGCGTCCGGATAGCCGTCCCGTCTGCGACCGAATGTGCATCACCGAAACACGACCAAAGGTCGCAGTTCAACGAAAACATCCCACTATCAGGTACGAGAGCACACCGGAGCATGCGCAGTGTGGAGCACAGCGACCCTGCAGCCATATTAGAAAAGGGAAAAAGTGCGGGTCAGCATCAAAGTCTAAATATAATTATACGTGCCAAAATAGAATTGTATGAAATATAGAAAAAGTTCTATATATAATATAGTTAATGCGTGCATACACAATATTACTGCTTATATAATGTGTATATGTAAAAGTGAATAAACACACTATAAACTCTCTATATGTACTGTACAATAAAGCCAACAATACATGTATATATGTTTATTCAATCAAATGCACTATGATATATATTGATTATATGATTCGATTGATAATAAGGACAAGACACTGAAGATGAGAATATACCAAAAATCCTAGTGTATACTTAAAGAAAACTCGAAAATCCCCACTGTTCATTTAAACCTCTGGGGGTCATACTTCTTAGAGTGGTGATCCATTTACTTTTTTATTTATTATTTATTTGTTCAATCTGGGCCAGCTTTTTGGCTAGATTTTCCCTCCTATTCCCAGGATACAGACGGGCAATCCCTTTGACATGTAAGAGATGACATTGATGAGGGTAGCAATTCCGAAACTGTCTTGCCAAAGGTTTAGGTTGAGAAATAGCACCCACCTCATCTTGACAGATTTTCTCCGCTGCCCTAATATTTTTGATGTGTTCCAAAGCTCCCGAGTTGTCATACCAATATAGAGGAGTCCACAGAAACATGTGGCTTGATAGATGACCATAGATGTTCTACAATTAATGAAATACAGAATCTTGTAAGCCTGCTCACCCATCGAATCCTGAAAGGTATCCGTTTTTTCAATATATCTGCACTCTTTGCAGTTGCCACACTTCTATGTGCCCCATTTGGGGCCCTTTGAGCCAAATATACATTGCTCAAAAAATAAAAAGTAAATCAAACTTCTGTGAAATCAAACTGTCCACTTCGGAAGCAACACTGATTCACAATCAATTTCACATGCTGTTGTGCAAATGGAATAGACAATAGATGGAAATTATTGGCAATTATCAAGACACCCTCAATAAAGGAGTGGTTCTGCAGGTGGGGACCACAGACCACATCTCAGGACCAATGCTTTCTGAGCTGATGTTTTCGTCATTTTTGAATGTTGGTTGTGCTTTCACACTTGTGGTAGCTTGAGACGGACTCTACAACCCACAGAAATTGCTCAGGTAGTGCAGCTCATCCAGGATGGCACATCAATGCGAGCTGTGGCAAGAAGGTTTGCTGTGTCTGTCAGTGTAGTGTCCAGAGGCTGGAGGCGCTACCAGGAGACAGGTCAGTACACCAGGAGACGTGGAGGGAGTCGTAGGAGGGCAACAACCCAGCAGCAGGACTGCTACCTCCGCCTTTGTGCAAGGAGGAACAGAAGGAGCACTGCCAGAGCCCTGCAAAATGACCTCCAGCAGGCCACAAATGTGCATGTGTCTGCACAAACAGTTAGAAACCGACTCCATGAAGGTGGTATGAGGGCCCGACGTCCACAGATGGGGGTTGTGCTCACAGCCCAACACCGTGCAGGATGGTTGGCATTTGCCACAGAACACCACGATTGGCAAAGTCGCCACTGGCACCCTGTGCTCTTCACAGATGAAAGCAGGTTCACACTGAGCACATGTGACAGACGTGACAGAGTCTGGAGACGCCGTGGAGAGCGATCTGCTGCCTGCAACATCATTCAGCATGACCGGTTTGGCAGTAGATCAGTAATGGTGTGGGGTGGCATTTCTTTGGAGGGCCGCACAGCCCTCAATGTGCTTGCCAGAGGTAGCCTGACTGCCATTAGGTACCGAGATGAGATCCTCAGACCTCTTGTGAGACCATATGCTGGTGCGGTTGGCCCTGGGTTCCTCCTAATGCAGGACAATGCCAGACCTCATGTGGCTGGAATGTGTCAGCAGCTCCTGCAAGATGAAGTCATTGAAGCTATGGACTGGCCCGCCCGTACCCCAAACCTGAATCCGATTGAGTACATCTGGGACATCATGTCTCGCTCCATCCACCAACGTCACGTTGCACCACAGACTGTCCAGGAGTTGGCGCATGCTTTAGTCCAGGTCTGGGAGGAGATCCCACAGGAGACCATCTGCAACCTCATCAGGAGCATGCCCAGGCGTTGTAAGGAGGTCATACAGGCACGTGGAGGCCACACACAATACTCAGCCTCATCAGGAGCATGCCCAGGTGTTGTAGGGAGGTCATACAGGCACGTGGAGGCCACACACAATACTGAGCCTCATTTTGACTTGTTTTTTAAGGACATTACATCAAAGTTGGATCAGCCTGTAGTGTGTTTTTCCACTTTAATTTTGGGGGTGACTCCAAATCCAGGCCTCCATTGGTTAATAAATTTGATTGCCATTGATGATGTTTGTGTGATTTTGTTGTCAGCACATTCAACTTTGTACAGAACAAAATATTCAATGAGAATATTTCATTCATTCAGATCTAGGATGTGTTATTTGAGTGTTCCCTTTATTTTTTTGAGCAGTGTATATGGAGATGTATCAGGTACATGATGACTATGTACTAGTACATCACGTATTGTCTTATTACATTTAGCCATAATCAATGGACGATTTGATAGAAAAGGAAGTATTGTCTGATCCTGTTGGAGAATTAGCCAAAATTTGGAGATGATATTAGTAATTTCCTTCCACCTCGAATGATAATTTGTGATGAATCGAACGTGCCCATCAGATTCCTTTTTCTTTTTAGTAATGAGAAGAGATTGTCTATTGGCGTGTTTGGCCCGATAGTAGGCCTGTTGAATAATTTCCATTTTGTACCACGTTGTAAGTATCTACTGGTCATATCACATGCCTATTCTTCAAAAGCTTTGTTTTGGTCACAAATACGATGTGCCCTAATAAATTGTCCGGACGGCATTGCCTGTATTACATGTGCCAGACGACTGATTTGGCATGCAAGAAAGCATTGGCACTAGTATTCTTGTGATAAATATTTGTATGCAACTGTCCATGGTCATCAACATGAATATCCAAATACGGAAAATCTATTTTCTTTTGATCAATATGATGGGTTAGCTTAATATTCAATGCATTGTCATTGAGATATTTTAAGAATTTTTCAAGTCCCTCATGGGAGCCCTGCAAAATAAACAACACATCGTCTATGAATCTCATCCAAGATATCACTGATCCCATAGACGTATGTTCAATGTTCTGGAATCGGATGTATTCACACTCCCAAAATCCCAAGGAGAGATTGGCGTAAGATGGGGCCCAAGCCGCGGCCATTGCCACCTCTTTCTTCTGTAGGTAGTATTAATCTTTGAACACAAAATTATTATATAACAAAATGTATTCTGTTATGAATCCGGGTGGTGGAACCTCTGTGCTGTGATGCAAGGAGGGATCAGAGGGGCGTAACTAAGTGCCTACCCGGACCGACCCTGGCCACACAGCGGCTTAGTCGACTCTGTGAACCAAGGAGGGACCGGGAAGGTGAACCAGGTGCCACTCTGGGACCGACCTTGTGAGAGCAGGCGACTCCCATGGGACTGATGGCTGAAGCTGAAAGGCACAGCGGATGAGCACGGCCGGTTGACAGGCGGGCACGGCTGATAGACAGGCTGGCGGGCACTGGGACCTTCAAGGTAGAGGTGAAGATGCTGGAGCTGTCCTAGGTAGAAGTGCTGAAACTGTTGTATCCAGAAGCACCAGAGCTGTCCACTAGCGTGGTGCTGAACCTGGATGGCACTGCCCTCCAACGTTGTGGTATTGAACCAAATGTTACTATAACGTCCTGGTTACAAGCCGTCCACTGCTGTGGTGCTGAATCTAGACAGTTCTTCCCATATAAAAGCTGTCCAGTGCTGTGGTGCTGAATCTAGGACTGTAGTGCCCAGAGGAGAGCTGCCAACCACTGTGGTGCTGAACCAGTACTATAGAAGGGAGAGAACACAGGAGCTCACCCCCGCTGCTGAGCAGAGATGCTAGATGTGCTGTAGCAGTCTTCTATTGTCCCTCAGCAGATAGCATCATGCTATGAATGGGATGTGCTCTGCTATATCCCTGCAGCTTGTAGATCAGGAACCAGGGCTTCAGTGTGCGTCACCTGAATGACAGCAGTCTGGCACCACCAATGCTGCTATGCGGGACATTGCGCCCTTTACTACTGCCTGCGATGTAAAACCCCTTCTGATTGGAGCCCATGGATCTGTGATTGGTTATTGAAGACACACCCTCGTACATGGTGGACTTGTCTGTTCCCTTTAAACATATGAGCGGTTCTCACATGTTGTGGCTGATGTCTGATAACATAAGTGCTATCCCCTCATTCTGTATCACTGCAGCTGTCATCTGATGGGCGGCTGATGTATTCCATCACTATAGTACGGGTGAGATCACAGCCATCTGTAGGAACAAAACACCATCTCATCCGTGTCATGTACAGAAGCATGTCACTATGCAAGTCGCCCCCGTACTCCTAAACATCAGCAATAAAGCAGGAAGGAGTGTGTCACTGAATGCAAGATGTGACGAGATAAAACCAACCTTGTAAGGCTACATGCGTAGTGGTCATAGCCACCTCCAGTTACTGTCACATAAAATTCCTGGTGCCACTGATAAAGGAGGGGAGATCTCCGTAATACGGTGTCTGTGCACGTTTACTCCACCAGTGTCTGGAAGGAACGTTGAGCTCAGCTATGCTGCTCATGAGAGCGCAGGGTCCTAATGTCCACCATTACCACTCCATTCTTAGTCTAATTTTACATATCATTTCATCAATGTGTTTCATCTGACATTAACCTTATTCATTATATTTTCAATTAAACACTTTATTAATAATATCTAAAGATTTAAAAAAAGATAAGTATATGATAAACTATATGTCGGTTGCGAATAAATGTACTAATGAATTTACTCTGCATCTCAAGTGTCATATCTACAGTGCCAAAGGTTTCCTTTCTGGATCTTATTGATTTTCCTTCTATGCACTACATCTTCTAATTAGGAGTGCGAAACTTCTAACGCTTTACACTATGATAAACTGATATATATAAGTACTCGTATATACACTATTTGGACAAAACTTATAACAGCGAAGTACTGTTCATATAGTTAAGTGGCTTAGCAACGGTACAGGAGATAAGATGAGAATAATAGGTTTAGTCTTTAGGATAGGGTTAATGGATAGAGACTGCAAGATGTCGGTGAGTGACACGAAAGAGTGAGACGGACCCGTCCCATCGTGTGCGTAAGAAGGGCACGGTGGAAGAAAAAGAAACCATGCCCATTGCAGCAAGCCAAGGGAGAACGGGTGGAGACTTCCAGGAAACGGGCAGGTGAGCCAGAAGTGGCCTCCCCCAAGAATGGGCAGAGCAACGTAAGAGCACACCCACGGCAGAGTGGGCTGGGACCATTGTTGGTGAGGAGGTAAAGTGGCAAGAGAAGATAGAGTGCTACGGTTTACCTATTGAAAGTGATGGTCGGTGCTACGGCATTGTGCTCCGCGGTGGGCCCGGAAAGGTCAAGCGGAAAAGGAAGATGACGCAGCTGGAGCAAGAGATGCAGCCGGGTGAACTGTCATCAGTAGAGGCACCAACCAAGGTCCAGGGAAGGCCCAGGATCCAATGCCTGACCTCAAGACAAAAGTTCGACCGCAGTCCCCAAAACCAGAACTCGATTCCAAGGCGGAGGCAGCAGTGTCAGCGTGGCCAAGATCCCGCGACCAGGCAGGGTGACTGAAAGCTAAGCTGGCAGCCCTGGTGGTAAGTACACCTCAGCGTCCTGGAGAGTTATCAGCCTGGGAAACAGCCTTCATCCCCTGGCCACAGCAGTACATGGAAGAGACACCAGCCCTGGACCCCGTTAAGGCCAGATGGGTGGTGAAGGTCATTGAGGGTAAGAAGGAGTGGGAGAAATGGGTGAGGGCCCAACTCGAGCACCCAGGAGGTGGTGAAGTTGACCCGCCCAGGGGGGATATAGGGGGAAACTTGGTACCCGGGCCTTTACCTTCTTTGTAGGATGTCACGGCAGTCGGCTCCCGGGCCCATCCTCTGGGGTCGCTCTTTAAAAGGGGGTTTGTTAACAGTTTGTCTCGTGACGCCACCTGTGGTTCCCGGTAATGAATACCGGCGCTGCTGCAGACCTCCAGGGGTGATGGGATGGCAGCTGGGATGTTTCTGCTCCCCACAGGCGGAGCGGGCCCCCGGGGCAGGGTAGTTGCAGATGGTAATGCTGGGCGTTGTAGTGCAGGCGCGGTAGCGTGATGGAAATAACTGACAGAGACAGTGCAGTGCAGTCATCTGAGTTTACTCACAGTTCTTTTTAGGTTCCTCGGGTACACTGTCCAGGTGTCAGACTCCCGCGTCGCACTGCGTTTGCCAGGCAGGGGTTCAGCACTCCTTAAGGTAGATTAGAAGCACTTAACGGGACCCCCTTTCTTATGTTCCTTCCTTGACTGACTTCACGCGCTGGGTCTTCTCACTCCTGCCCTGCGCTCCCCACACACAGTCCGGATCGGGTGTTCTGAAGTCCCTTCGGGGCAACCTGGAGTTCCTGGACCTACTTGATGCCCTTCACGGCGACTAGGGTGAGGCTGTGGCAACTGCACCATGGAAGTGCAGAAGCCTCCGTTTTTTCCAGCCGAGACCTGGAGTAACACGGCTGGTCCAGGGACCAGTTCCCTTCCCTCTGATCCCTTCCCTGATCCCTCTGATTCTTGGCAGATTCGGGCGTATGGGTGCAGTCCTGCACTCACCGTACCCCCTGGGATCCCTTCTGTTCCCGGAGCATTCCTCCCTTGCTCCCACTCCTCTCCTGGGCCTCTCTCACTAGGCCCACAATGGAGCAGAGCTCCTGAAGAGACTCTGCTCCCCTCCTCTCCTTGCTACTCACTGGCTGAACTGCACTGCTCCAACTAAGATGGCTTCCTTTTTTATATCTATTCTCTAAGTGCTCCCCTGTTCTACGTCCTCCACCCACACCCACTACTGGTTCCCCCTCTCCTTGGTTCCCCCCACTCCAGCCAGGGACAGGGCAGCAAAAGAAGTGCATAATGCCCTTCCAGCCGGCCTGGAGTAGTGCAGTGTTGAGTGCAGGTGTTGGGGTCCCGGGCAGTAATAATCTTTAATAATAATAATCTTTATATAGCGCTAACATATTCCGCAGCGCTTTACATACATTATTGTTGCTGTCCCCATCGGGGCTCACAATCTAGATTCCCTATCAGTATGTCTTTGGAGTGTGGGAGGAAACCGGAGAACCTGGAGGAAACCCACGCAAACACGGGGAGAACATACAAACTCCTTGCAGATGTTGTCCTTGGTGGGATTTGAACCCAGGACCCCAGCGCTGCAAGGTTGCAGTGCTAACCACTGCGCCACCGTGCCGCCGGCAGTACTTCCTCCTTACCTGAGAGAAGGAGATGCCACACTTCTGGGTGAGGTGCAGTACCTCTGTGGCGACTGAACCCTCAGGGGTGCCACAAAATCATTGACCAGATGACCAGATGTCACATCCAATATTTCAGCCCTCAGCGGGAAGATGATGTCCAGCAATGACTCCTCCACGGTTAGTACCACAGCCTCAGGCCTGACAGAGGCAGCGAGTATTGCGGCTGCAGTGTGCGTTTTCAAGGGCCCCCACTGTATATGCTGTGCGTTGTCTTCCAGGTTCCAGAATGGTCGAGGATGACCATGTCCAAAGAGGGAATGTAAGAGTGATGGACTGTTCTGCAGCATTCCTACCCTTGAAGGCAATAATCCCTTTATGTGTACAGTGCCATGCGGTTTTACGAGTAATGTAAATAGCGATGTGTTTCTCTTCCAGTGGCATGTAAAAGTTTAGGCCCCTTGGTAAAAAATTACTGTTATTGTGAACAGTAAAGCAAGTTGAAGATGAAATTATCTCTATAAAAGGGCTAAAGTTAAAGATGACACATTTCCTTTGTATTTTAGGCAAAAAAAAATCTTGTAATTTTTTACATTTTAAAAATTACACAAAGGAAAATGGGCTGATGCAAAAGTTTGGGCACCCTTGGAGATTTGTGTGCTCAGAAAACTTTGACCAAGGTTTCAGACCTTAATTAGCCTGTTAGAGTGCGTGCACATGGTCAGTAAACACTGCGGATTGGATGCAGCACACTTGCGCTGCGTGCAATCTGCAGCGGCCAGATGTTACAGCATAGTGGATGGGATTTATACAAATCCCATGTCCACTATGAGTCTCCGTGCTCCTGCAGCTCACCCGTGGAGACGGTCATGCAGTGCGTCTTCACAGACCGCAGCATGTCAATTTCTCTTGCAGAGACCCTAGTCTCCGCAAGAGAAATTATATCACTGTAATGTATAGGATGTGGTGAATCCGCATGGTTCATTGAACACATGCGGATTCACTTGCGTGCAGCGCTTTGGACGCAGCATAAAATATGCTGCGTTCAAAGCGCAGCCAACACCGACCATCTGCACATACCCTAAAGGTTATGGCTTGTTCACTATCATTAGGAAAGGCCAGGTGATACGAATTTCCCAACTTTATAAAAATCCAGCCTCCTCTAACCTTGTGCCAAAAAACAGCAGCCATGGGTTCTTCTAAGCAGCTGCCTAGCACCCTGAAAATGAAAATGGTGGAGGCCCACAAAGCAAGAGTAGGCTATAAGAAAATAGCAAAGCGTTTTCAAGTTGCAACCTTATTGACGGCATCGCTCGTCACTGCAGGAACGTCCTCAGGCTACTGTCAGTGAGTTCCAGCTGGCGTGCTGAGCAGTTACATACTCATGCAACCGCTCAACACACCAATCGGATGTAGCAGATCTGGGGATCATTGTTCGACATCATCAGTATGGATTATCTGCGGACAGGTGAGGATTACTTTGTTTTTTTATTTTTATGTGGATCTTAAGAAATGTCTTTGCTCTGTGTGAGTTTTTTTACTTGAACTAATGGCGTTAGTAATCGGGATGTCTTATTCACACCTCTCCATTGCTAACCCCTGGGCTTGATGTCAGCAAACATCAAACAGCTGACATCAACCCCAAAACCATTACCCCACTTGCCAATGCACTAGGGCAAGTGGGAAGAGCCGAGAATAAGCACCAAAATTTCTGGGGTGGCTGAGGGCTCATGTTATTAGTCAGGGAGGAGGCCAATATCCATGGTCCCTTCCCAGCCTTTTAATATCAGCCTGCAGGTGTTTGTTTAGCCTTTGCTGGTTATTAAAACTAGGTGGGACACCACATAATTTTTGGGGGGATACCCCCTTTTTAATACCATTAAAGGCTAAGCAGACAGCTGTGAGCTGTTATTAATAAGCTGGGAAGATCCATGAATAGCGGCCCCTTCCCAGATTGCCCACTGCTTTCCCTCAGCTGTTAAGAAAATTAAATGGACCCCATCCCATTTTTTCAAAAATAAACACCTAAATTTGTAAGGATGTAAAACAACGCCAAAATGTAGACTAAACTATATATGAATAGACAATATAAGGTCCTAAGTTCCTGGGCTAAGTCATCACTGCTATGGCCCTACTTATGTATTTGAAGTCCCCCTTTCTCAAAATCTTTCTAATAAATTTAATTTCCCCAAGATTATTGTGAAAATCATATACAGTGGGTAAGGAAAGTATTCCAACCCCTTTACATTTTTCACTCTTTGTTTCAGTGCAGCCATTTGGTAAATTCTAAAAAGTTCATTTTTTTTCTCATTAAAGTACACTCTGCACCCCATCTTGACTGGAAAAAAAAACAGAAATGTAGAAATCTTTGCAAATTTATTAATAAAGAAAAACTGAAATATCACATAGTCATAAGTATTCAGACCCTTTGCTCAGTATTGAGTAAAAGCACCCTTTTGAGCTAGTACAGCCATGAGTCTTCTTGGGAATGATGCAACAAGTTTTTCACACCTGGATTTGGGGATCCTCTGCCATTCTTCCTTGCAGATCCTCTCCAGTTCCATCAGGTTGGATGCCGAACGTTGGTGGACAGCCATTTGCAGGTCTCTCCAGAGAAGCTCAATTGGGTTTAGGTCAGGGCTCTGGCTGGGCCAGTCAAGAATGGTCACAGAGTTGTTCTGAAGCCACTCCTTTGTTATTTTAGCTTAGTGCTTAGGGTCATTTTCTTCTTGGAAGGTGAACATTCGGCCAAGTTTGAGGTCCAGAGCACTCTGGAAGAGATTTTCATCCAGGATATCTCTATACTTGGCTGCATTCATGTTTCCTTCAATTGCAACCATCGTCCTTTCCCTGCAGCTGAAAAACACCCCCATAGTATGATGCTGCCACCACCATGTTTCACTGTTGGGATTGTATTGGACAGGTGATGAGCAGTGCCTGGTTTTCTCCACACATACCGCTTAGAATTATCACCAAAAAGTTCTATCTTCGTCTCATCAGACCAGATAATCTTATTTTTCTCATAGTCTGGGAGTCCTTCATGTGTTTTTGAGCAAACTCTATGCGGGCTTTTATATGTCTTGCACTGAGGAGAGGCTTCTGTCGGGCCACTCTGCCATAAAGGCCCGATTGGTGGAGGGCTGCAGTGATAGTTGACTTTGTGGAACTTTCTCTCATCTCCCTGCTGCATCTCTGGAGCTCAGCCACAGTGATCTTGGGGTTCTTCTTTACCTCTCTCACCAAGGCTTTTCTCCCACGATTGCTCAGTTTGGCTGGACGGCCAGGTCTAGGAAGACTTCTGGTGGTCCCAAACTTCTTCCATTTAAGGATTATGGAGCCCACTGTGCTCTTAGGAACCATGAGTAATGCAGAACTTCTTTTGTAACCTTGGCCAGATCTATGCCTTGCCACAATTCTGTCTCTGATCTCCTTGGGCAGTTCCTTCGAGTTCATGATTCTCATTTGGACTGACATGCACTGTGAGCTGTGAGGTCTTATATAGACAGGTGTGTGCCTTTCCAAATCAAGTCCTATCAGTTTAATTAAACACAGCTGGACTCCAATTAAAGAGTAGAACCATCTCAAGGAGGATCACAAGGAAATGGACAGCATGTGACTTAAATATGAGTGTCTGAGCAAAGGGTCCGAATACTTATGACAATGTGATATTTCAGTTTTTCTTTTTTAGTAAGTTTGCAAAAAATTCTACATTTCTGTTTATTTCAGTCAAGATGGGGTGCAGAGTGCACTTTAGTGAGAAAAAAAATGAACTTTTTAGAATTTACCAAATGACTGCAATGAAACAAAGAGTGAAAACTCTTAACAGGGAAAAATGCAAAGTACTACATCTGGGCAATAAAAATGAAAAAAGCATATACAGAATGGGAGGAATAGAGCTAAGCAACAGTACATGTGAAAAAGACTTAGGTATACTAATAGATCATAGACTGAACATGAGTCAACAGTGTGATGCAGCAGCAAAAAAGGCAAATACAATTCTGGGATGTATTAACAGAAGCATACAGTCTAGATCACGTGAAGTCATTATCGGTCTTTACTCCTCTTTGGTCAGACCTCATCTGGAATACTGTGTACAGTTTTGGGCACCACATTTTAAAAAAGACATAGACAAACTGGAACAAGTTCAGAGAAGAGCGACCAGAATGGTGACTAATCTGCAAACCATGTCCTATGAGGAACGGTTGCAGGATTTGGGAATGTTTAGCTTGCAAAAAAGAAGACTGAGAGGAGACTTAATAGCTGTCTACAAATATGTCAAGGGCTGTCACATTGTAGAAGGATCATCTTTATTCTCATTTGCACAGGGAAAGACTAGAAGCAACGGGATGAAACTAAATGGGAGGAGACACAGATTAGATATTAGAAAAAACTTTTTGACAGTTAGGGTGATTAATGAGTGGAACAGGCTGCCACGAGAGGTGGTGAGTTCCCCTTCAATGGACGTCTTCAAACAGAGGCTGGACAGACATCTGTCTGAGATGATTTAGTGAATCCTGCTTTGAGCAGGGGGTTGGACCAGATGACCCAGGAGGTCCCTTCCAACTCTACCATTCTATTCTATGATTCTATGAAAATGTAAAGGGGTCTGAATACTTTCAGCACCCACTGTATCCTTGAACATTACATTTAACTACCTTTTTGTATAAGGTGGCAAAGAATAAAACAAGCAGATAGGAAAAAACAAACTTAATTTATTTAAAAAATGATCAAAAATAAATATTTCTGTCATGCGCCAAAACATGCAAAATAAAGCAAATAAACATTACAAATTATAATAAGGTGCAGAACTGTAATCAGGGCCAGGACTGGGTGCTGAAAAATGTGGGGGGATCAGCAACATGAGTAAGTGAGGGAAGTGGAATAAAGGGTAGAAATACACCATGGTGCGGAGGGTTTGGTAGGTATGGCCGGTCCGTGGAACTAGATTTGCTGCCAACTATATCCTAATTTGGAAGGCGGCTCACAGCAGGTTCAAGATGATATAAGTATGGCAAATACAAACGGTATATTAGGATTGTCTGAATATGGGTTATTTTGTAGGTGAGGTTTAACACAAAGAACTATTGAAGCCAGAACATTATGTGTCTAATTTTTTTCTAAAACATATCGCCACCAAAAGCGAAAATTTGGCAAGCCAGAATAAACACAAAAAAAAAGACAAAGAAAAGTCACCATCATACTAGCAGTCAAGGGCGGGCTGGGTTGGGGTGCAGAGGGGCAAATGCCCCCCCAGACCAGTTCCCAAGCAGCTGCTCAGGGCTGCCAGGGGACTGCACTGTACCTTTAAATATGTTCAGCTGCCGACCCGACCACATGGCAGAGATGCAGATACACCCCCTGCACGCTGTGTGGCTGAGTCTGCTGAAGTGACGTCACACAGCGCCCCTGGAACTGATTCAGTCAGCCGGACAGGAGCCTGTGGATCGGAGACTTCAGTGGTCTCAGTCAGTATGAGGTCAGGGGGTCTGCAGTGAGGGGGAAGCGGGACTGTGCTCACCTTCTCATAAATCCACCCAGGATTCTATATTGTCCAATCAGAGGGCCAGCTGCTGGGGCTCCGTGTGAGTTATTGCAGGAGGCTGAACTTTCATGCAGATTAGGGTCCTCCTGTCAGTGCAAAAAGTTCAGTCTGGTGCAATAAATCACACTTAGGCTGTGTGCCCACGTAGCATTTTTCAAGCGTATATGCTGCGGAATTTCCGCAGCGTAAACGCTTGAAAAACGCATGTATATCCGCACCCCATGTTCCCCAATGGGATTCTGCAAGTTCTATGCACATGCTGCGGATTTTTCCGCAGCGTTTATGCCGCGTTCAAAAATCCGCAGCATGTCATTTAATTTTGCGTTTCCGCAAGCGGAATTGCCTTTGTCCAATGCATAAAAAACGCAAGGCAATTCCGCATGTGGAAAACGCGTGAAAAATGCGCGATAAACGCGTACGGAATTCCGCATGCGTTTTTCCGGGAGAGGACTTGCATTTATGCAGCAGAAATTTTCTGCTTCATAAATGCAACGTGGGCACATAGCCTTAGTCCCAGCAGAGACCACAGACATCACAATACAAGACCCTGCACCGACTGATTACAGCTGAACCTACAGCACCTCATATTCTACTATATGGCCCCATATATAATATGTGAGGTCCTGTAGGCAGGTCCAGGTGTGTTCAGTAATAATAATCTTTATTTTTATATAGCGCTAACATATTCCGCAGCACTTTACGTACATTATCGTCGCTGTCCCCATCGGGGCTCACAATCTAGATTCCCTATCAGTATGTCTTTGGAGTGTGGGAGGAAACCGGAGAACCCAGAGGAAACCCACGCAAACACGGGGAGAACATACAAACTCCTTGTAGATGTTGTCCTTGGTGGGATTTGAACCCAGGACCCCAGCTCATACTGTATACAGGGGGCTATGTGTGTGCTCATATGGTATATAGGGGGATGTGTGGGGGCTCATACTGTATACAGGGGGCTGTGTGTGTGCTCATATGGTATATAGGGGGGCTGTGTGGGGGCTCATACGGTATATAGGGGGATTTGGCATACTTAATTCTGCTCAATATTAAGTGATATAAATATTATTTTATATTAATTGTAGTTAATATTAATATTGAGCAGAACTAATTTCAGCCTTTCAGCCTATTGGTTCAGGCCCCCACAACAGTTACGTTCTCTCATGTGGCCCCTCTGGAAAATGAATTGCCCACCCCTGATATATACCATCATTTATTATCCAGTATATAGCACCTGATGTCTGTATAACAGTATGTCCTATATCCCATCACATATTCTCCTGTATACTGGATGTCATATACTGTGCACAGACATCAGATGGTGCAGAGGAGAAGAAGTGACTGGTGTAATATCTAATGGCTGTACTCAAGGTGTAATGTGCACTAGTTACATATTAGCCTGTAGGTGGTATAATATATATACTATAGGCCCAGACATCCCATATTATATACAGGATAATAGGAGGCGGGTATAATATCCAGAGCTAACAAGCCTCCCCTATTCCCTGGGCCTGTCCCGATTTGAGGGCTCAGTCCCGGCCCGGCTCAGCTCTTCTCCCGGCAGGGGCGCTGCTGGGCACTGGGCTTTTCCTCCAGACACGCAGGCTTTCCATGCTGTGTGTGACCCCTTGTAGCTCCGCCTCCCGCTCTCTGCTCCGCCCCGGCATCAGGGCAGAGGAATTCTACTGTGCAGAGACCGCACAGCATGAGGAGGTGAGGGGTCAGGGGGCGGGGCCAAGTCTGCGGAGGACATGACAACAAGGTGCGGTCCTGAGGTGAGGGGGAGACCCGCAGCCTCTCCCATCTGTGGCTGCTGTTATTACAGGATGGGAGGGGGCTCATGCAATGTCACCAGCAGCTCTGCAGTCGGGACTAGGGGGGATGGGAAGGGGATTTAGGGACACTGCAGGGCTGACAGCTCTCCTGCGTACAGCCCATACTCTGCTGCTGATTGCAAACACCAGGCCCCACCACTGCCACTGGAGACATGATGGAGAAGAAGGGAATATATACATGTCATGTTGTGCCCGCTGTGTGTATGATGTCTGTGTGATGGTTGTGCCCGCTGTGTGTGTGATGTCTGTGTGATGGTTGTGCCCGCTGTGTGTGTGATGTCTGTGTGATGGTTGTGCCCGCTGTGTGTATGATGTCTGTATGATGGTTGTGCCCGCTGTGTGTATGATGTCTGTGTGATGGTTGTGCCCGCTGTGTGTATGATGTCTGTGTGATGGTTGTGCCCGCTGTGTGTGTGATGTCTGTGTGATGGTTGTGCCCGTTGTGTGTATGATGTCTGTGTGATGGTTGTGCCCGCTGTGTGTATGATGTCTGTGTGATGATTGTGCCCGCTGTGTGTGTGATGTCTGTGTGATGGTTGTGCCCGTTGTGTGTATGATGTCTGTGTGATGGTTGTGCCCGCTGTGTGTATGATGTCTGTGTGATGGTTGTGCCCGCTGTGTGTGTGATGTCTGTGTGATGGTTGTGCCCGCTGTGTGTGTGATGTCTGTGTGATGGTTGTGCCCGCTGTGTGTATGATGTCTGTGTGATGGTTGTGCCCGCTGTGTGTATGATGTCTGTGTGATGGTTGTGCCCGCTGTGTGTGTGATGTCTGTGTGATGGTTGTGCCCGTTGTGTGTATGATGTCTGTGTGATGGTTGTGCCCGCTGTGTGTATGATGTCTGTGTGATGGTTGTGCCCGCTGTGTGTGTGATGTCTGTGTGATGGTTGTGCCCGTTGTGTGTATGATGTCTGTGTGATGGTTGTGCCCGCTGTGTGTATGATGTCTGTGTGATGGTTGTGCCCGCTGTGTGTATGATGTCTGTGTGATGGTTGTGCCCGCTGTGTGTGTGATGTCTGTGTGATGGTTGTGCCCGCTGTGTGTGTGATGTCTGTGTGATGGTTGTAAATTTGAAATGACAGTGATAGCTATTATGACATCACAAGGCACATGACATCATAGACATCATAATTGGAATAGAATGTATAAATTTCTACACTGCTGCCATCTTGTGTCACTATAACCTGACAGCTGAGAGAGAACGAGTCCAGGTAAGTAGCTCTTTACTTTTAAGCTTTGGTATACTTATAATGTATCCACCGGATTTATCATGGATTGCCGGGAACACTCTGTAATAAGACATTTTCAGGACAACCCCTTGTCTAAATGAGAAATTGCTGACGATCAGTTGATATTAGGTGGGTGGGGGAGGTCAAGTTGGGACATCTTTATGGGGCTCCATTTTTGGGTAGTTTTGCCATTTATGTGGACAAATTATTTTATTATCATTCTCTGTTCTCAGATCTTTGGTTCCTATTGAATTAGGGGCTGACATTGGAGTTGTAGTTTAACCCCTTTAAAGCTCAAGACGTACTAATACGTATCTGCGCCATGGGACTTAAGAGCCTGATACGTATTAGTACGTCTTTGCGATCGCGCCCGCACACAGGCTGTGCGGGCGCGATCGCCGCCGGGTTTCAGCCGATTGTCGCAGCTGAGTCGATCGCAGCATTGCGGGGGCAAGGGGAGGTGATCGGGATACTCACCTCTCCTGCCGGCGTCCAGCGATGTCTGCCGTGGCTTCCTGGATGTTGCCATGACGACCCAATGTCGTCATGACAACATCTGGGTCACCAGACAGCAGGAAGATATTTTGGCATGCGCAGTGCATGACCAAAGTATCTTTTGCATTTGCATCGCTGACAGCCCGTATAGCACAGGGCTGGTGCTCCATCCCTATGCTATACAGGCGATCAGAATAAAAAAAGTGAAAGTCCCATAGTTGGACAAAGAATAAAAGTAAAAAAAAGTGTCAGAAAGTGAAGAAAAAAAAAAAAAAAAAAAAAGAATCCGCCAAAAATAAAAATATAATGTACCCATCAATAAATATTATTATGAAAAAAAAAACCAATAAAAGTACACATATTTGGTATCACTGCGTCCGGAATGACCTGACCTATAAAACTGTCCCACTAGTTAGCCCCTTCAGTTAACATGGTAAAAAAAAAAAAAAAAAAATGAAGCAAAAAACAATGCTTTATCATCATACTGCCAAAAAAAAATGGAATAACACGCGATCAAAAAGACGAATATAAATAATAATGATACCACTGAAAACGTCATCTTGTCCCGCAAGAAACAAGCCGCCACACAGCTCCATCAGCCGAAAAATAAAAAAGTTATAGCTCTCAGAATAAAGCGATGCAAAAAAATTATTTTTTCTATAAAATAGCTTTTATTGTGTAAAAGCGCCAAAACATAGAAAATCGATATAAATGTGGTACCACTGTAAACGTACTGACCCGAAGAATAAAGCTACCTTATCCATTTTACCACACGCGGAACAGCATCAAACAAAAAACAATTCCTGAATTGTTGTTTTTTGATTATTCTGCCTCCCATTAATCGGAATAGAGAGCGATCAAAATATGTCACGTGCCTGAAAATGGCACCAATAAAAACGTCAACTCATCCCGCAAAAAACAAGACGTCACAATGACTCTGTCGGCCAAAATATGGAAAAATTATAGCTCTCAAAATATGGCGATGCAAAAACTAGATTTTACGAAAAAATGCGTCTTTTTGTGTGTGACAGCTGTCAATCATAAAAACCCGATATGATTCTGGTATCACTGTAATCGCACTGACTCGAAGAATAAAGTTGTCTAAACGGCGTAAAATATAAACTCTAGGCTTAGGGTTGTGGTAGGGTTAGGGTTAGGGCTAGGGTTAGGGTTGGGCTAGGCCTGAGAGGATGAGATCCGCCCCTATCACTGGGCAAGAAGCCAAAAGCACAAAATTAAAAGAGAAATCCTACTTCCTCCTTCAGGAGGACCCGGAGTGGGCAAACCCAACACATGAGACACCGGGCTAGAGGCCAACCACGACTCAAGCTTTAAAGGGAATCTATCACTCCCTAGGACTTATCAGACCTCTAATATGGGCATAAAGGTTATAGAAATGTAAATCTATACATACTTCTATGGCCCATATTAGAGGTCTGCTTGCTTTGAAATATCCTGGCTCCGGCCTGCTCTCGCTCTGGCTCTGGCCTGCCTTTGCTCTGGCTCTGTCCTGCTCTCTCTCTGGCTCCGGCCTGCTCTCGCACTGGCTCTGGCCTGCCCTCGCCTTGGCTCCGGCCTACTCTCGCCCTGGCTCCGGCATGCTCTCGCTCTGGTTCCGGCCTGCTCTCGCTCCGGCCTGCCCTTGCCTTGGCTTCGGCCTGCTCTCGCCCTGAATCTGACCTGCTCTCGTTTTGGCTCTAGCCTGCCCTCGCCCTGACTCCGGCCTGCTCTCGCTCTGGCTCCGGCCTGCTCTCGCTCTGGCTCCGGCCTGCTCTGGCTCTGGCTTGCCCTTGCCTTGGCTTCGGCCTGCTCTCACCCTGAATCTGGCCTGCTCTCGTTTTGGCTCTGGCCTGCCCTCGCCCTGGCTCCGGCCTGCTCTCGTTCTGGCTCTGGCCTGCTCTCGCTCTGGCCTGCCCTCACCTTGGCTCCGTCCTGCCCTCGCCCTGGCTCCGGCCTGTCCTCGCCCTGGCTCCGGCCTGCCCTCGCCCTGGCTCCGGCCTGCTCTGTCTCTGGCCTGCCCTCGCCCAGGCTTTGGCCTGCTCTGTCTCTGGCCTGCCCTCGCCCTGGCTCCGGCCTGCTCTGACTCTTGCCTTCCTTCGCGCCGTCTCTGGCCTGCCCTCGCTCTGGGCTGCCCTCGCCCTTGCTCCGGCCTGCTTTCGCACTGGCTCTGGCCTGCCCTCGCCCTGGCTCCGGCCTGCCCTCGCCCTGGCTCCAGCCAGCTCTCGCTCTGGCTCCGGCCTGCTCTCGGTCTGGCTCCGGCCTGCCCTCGCCCTGGCTCCGGCCTGCTCTCGCTCTGGCTCTTTCCTGCCCTCGCCCTGGTTCCGGCGTGCTCTCACTCTGGCTCTTGCCTGCCCTCGCCCTGGCTCCGGACCTGCTCTCGCTCTGGCTCTTGCGTACCCTCGCCTTGGCTCCGGCCTGCTCTCGCTCTTGCTCCGGACTGCCCTCGACTCGGCTCCGGCCTGCTCTCTCCCTGGCTCTTTCCTGCTCTCGTCCTGGTACCGGCCTGCCCTCGCCCTGGTTCCGGCCTGACCTCGCCCTGGCTCCGGCCTGCTCTCACTCTGACTCCGGCCTGCCCTTGCTCTGGCTCCGGCCAGCCCTCGCATTAGCTCCGGCCTGCTCTCGCTCTGGCCTGCCCTCACCTTGGCTCCGTCCTGCCCTCGCCCTGGCTCCGGCCTGTCCTCGCCCTGGCTCCGGCCTGCCCTCGCCCTGGCTCCGGCCTGCTCTGTCTCTGGCCTGCCCTCGCCCAGGCTTTGGCCTGCTCTGTCTCTGGCCTGCCCTCGCCCTGGCTCCGGCCTGCTCTGACTCTTGCCTTCCTTCGCGCCGTCTCTGGCCTTCCTTCGCGCCGTCTCTGGCCTGCCCTCGCTCTGGCTCTGGGCTGCCCTCGCCCTTGCTCCGGCCTGCTTTCGCACTGGCTCTGGCCTGCCCTCGCCCTGGCTCCGGCCTGCCCTCGCCCTGGCTCCAGCCAGCTCTCGCTCTGGCTCCGGCCTGCTCTCGCTCTGGCTCCGGCCTGCCCTCGCCCTGGCTCCGGCCTGCTCTCGCTCTGGCTCTTTCCTGCCCTCGCCCTGGTTCCGGCGTGCTCTCACTCTGGCTCTTGCCTGCCCTCGCCCTGGCTCCGGACCTGCTCTCGCTCTGGCTCTTGCGTACCCTCGCCTTGGCTCCGGCCTGCTCTCGCTCTTGCTCCGGACTGCCCTCGACTCGGCTCCGGCCTGCTCTCTCCCTGGCTCTTTCCTGCTCTCGTCCTGGTACCGGCCTGCCCTCGCCCTGGTTCCGGTCTGCCCTCGCCCTGGCTCCGGCCTGACCTCGCCCTGGCTCCGGCCTGCTCTCACTCTGACTCCGGCCTGCCCTTGCTCTGGCTCCGGCCAGCCCTCGCATTGGCTCCGGCCTGCTCTCGCTCTGGCTGTGGCCTGCCCTCGCCCTGGCTCTGGCCTGCTCTCTCTCTGGCCTGCCCATGCCTTGGCTCCGGCCTGCTCTTCCTCTGGCTCTGGCCTGCCCTCATCTTGACTCTGGCCTGATCTCGCTCTTGTTCTGGACTGCCTTCGCCTTGGCTCCAGCCTGCTCTCTCTCTGGCTCTGGCCTGCCCTCACCCTGGCTCCGGCCTGCTCTCTCTCTGGCTCTGGCCTGCCCATGCCTTGGCTCCGGCCTGCTCTCTCTCTGGCTCTGGCCTGCCCTCACCCTGGCTCCGGCCTGCTCTCTCTCTGGCTCTGGCCTGCACTTGCCTTAGCTCCGGCCTACTCTCGCTCTGACCTGCCCTCGCCTTGGCTCCGGCCTACCCTCGCCTTGGCTCTGGCCTACTCTCGCCTTGGCTCTGGCCTGCTCTCGCTCTGGCTCTGGCCTGCTCTCGCTCTGGCTCTGGCCTGCCCTCGTCCAGGCTCTGGCCTGCTCTGTCTCCGGCCTGCCCTTGCTCTGGCTCCGGCCAGCCCTCGCATTGGCTCCGGCCTGCTCTCGCCCTGCCTCCGACCTGCTCTCGCTCTGGCTGTGGCCTGCCCTCGCCCTGGCTCTGGCCTGCTCTCTCTCTGGCCTGCCCATGCCTTGGCTCCGGCCTGCTCTTCCTCTGGCTCTGGCCTGCCCTCATCTTGACTCTGGCCTGATCTCGCTCTTGTTCTGGACTGCCTTCGCCTTGGCTCCAGCCTGCTCTCTCTCTGGCTCTGGCCTGCCCTCACCCTGGCTCCGGCCTGCTCTCTCTCTGGCTCTGGCCTGCCCATGCCTTGGCTCCGGCCTGCCCTCACCCTGGCTCCGGCCTGCTCTCTCTCTGGCTCTGGCCTGCCCTTGCCTTAGCTCCGGCCTACTCTCGCTCTGACTCTGACCTGCCCTCGTCTTGGCTCCGGCCTGCTCTCGCCTTGGCTCTGACCTGCTCTCGCTCTGGCTCTGGCCTGCCCTTGCCTTAGCTCCGGCCTACTCTCGCGCCGTCTCTGGCCTGCCCTCGCCCTGGCTCCGGCCTGCCCTCGCCTTGGCTCCGGCCTGCCCTCCTTCTGGCTCTCTGGCTCCGGCCTGCCCTCGCCCTGGCTCCGGCCTGCTCTCGCCCTGGCTCTGGCCTGCCCTCGCCCTGGCTCCGGTCTGCCTTCTAACTGGCTCCGGCATGCCTTCGCTCTGGCTCCGGCCTTCCCTCACCCTGGCTCCGGCCTGATCTCGCTCTGGCTGTGGCCTGCTCTCTCTCTGGCTCTGGCCTGCCCATGCCTTGGCTCCGGCCTGCTCTTCTTCTGGCTCTGGCCTGCCCTTGTCTTGACTCTCGCCTGATCTCGCTCTTGTTCTGGCCTGCCTTCGCCTTGGCTCCAGCCTGCTCTCTCTCTGGCCTGCCCTCACCCTGGCTCTGGCCTGCTCTCTCTCTGGCTCTGACCTGCCCATGCCTTGGGTCCGGCCTGCTCTTTCTCTGGCTCTGACCTGCCCATGCCTTAGCTCCGGCCTACTCTCGCTCTGACTCTGACCTGCCCTCGCCCTGGCTCTGGCCTACCCTCGCCTTGGCTCCGGCCTGCTGTCGCCTTGGCTCTGGCCTGCTCTCGCTCTGGCTCTGGCCTGCTCTCGCTCTGGCTCTGGCCTGCTCTCGCCCAGGCTCTGGCCTGCTCTGTCTCTGGCCTGCCCTCGCCCTGGCTCCGGCCTGCTCTGACTCTTGCCTTCCCTCGCGCCGTCTCTGGCCTACCCTCGCTCTGCCTCCGGCCTGCCCTCGCCCTTGCTCCGGCCTGCTCTCGCTCTGGCTCTGGCCTGCCCTCGCCTTGGCTCCAGCCTGCCCTCGCCTTGGCTCCGTCCTGCCCTCGCCCTGGCTATGGCCTGCCCTCGCCCTGGCTCCGGCCTGCCCTCGCCCTGGCTCCGGCCTGCCCTCGCCCTGGCTCCGGCCTGCTCTCGCCTTGGCTCTGGCTCCGCCCTGGCTCCAGCCTGCTCTCGCCCTGGCTCCGGCCTGCCCTCGCCCTGGCTCCGGCCTGCCCTCTAACTGGCTCCGGCCGGACCTCTCTCTGACTCTGGCCTGCTCTCACTCTGGCTCTGGCCTGCTCTCACTCTGGCTCTGGCCTGCTCTCGTTCTGGCCCTGGCCTGTCCTCACCTTGTCTCCAGCCTGGTCTCGCTCTTGATCTGGCCTGCCCTGGCTCTGCCTCTGGCCTGCCCTCGCCTTGTCTCCGGCCTGCTCTCGTCCTGGCTCTGGCCTGCTCTTGCTCTTGCTTCGGCCTGCTCTCGCCCTGGCTCCGGCCTGACCTTGCTCTGGCTCTGGCCAGCCCTCGCCTTGGCTCCGGCCAGCTCCTTCTCTGGCTCCTGCCTGCCCTCGCCTTGGCTCCGGCCTGCTCTCGCCCTGGCTCTGGCCTGCGCTCGCCCTGGCTCCGGTCTGCCTTCTAACTGGCTCCGGCATGCCCTCGCTCTGGCTCCAGCCTTCCCTCACCCTGGCTCCGGCCTGATCTCGCGCTGGCTGTGGCCTGCCCTCGCCCTGGCTCCGGCCTGCTCTCTCTCTGGCTCTGGCCTGCCCATGCCTTGGCTCCGGCCTGCTCTTCCTCTGGCTCTGGCCTGCCCTCGTCTTGACTCTCGCCTGATCTCGCTCTTGTTCTGGCCTGCCTGCGCCTTGGCTCCAGCCTGATCTCTCTCTGGCCTGCCCTCACCCTGGCTCCGGCCTGCTCTCTCTCTGGCTCTGGCCTGCCCTTGCCTTAGCTCCGGCCTACTCTCGCTCTGACTCTGACCTGCCCTCGCCCTGGCCTACCCTTGCCTTGGCTCCAGCCTGCTCTCGCCTTGGCTCCGGCCTGCTCTCGCCTTGGCTCCGGCCTGCTCTCGCTCTGGCTCTGGCCTGCTCTCGCTCTGGCTCTGGCCTGCTCTCGCTCTGGCTCTGGCCTGCTCTCGCTCTGGCTCTGGCCTGCCCTCGCCCAGGCTTTGGCCTGCTCTGTCTCTGGCCTGCCCTCGCCCTGGCTCCGGCCTGCTCTGACTCTTGCCTTCCCTCACGCCGTCTCTAGCCTACCCTCGCTCTGGCCTGCCCTCGCCCTTGCTCCGGCCTGCCCTCGCCTTGGCTCCGTCCTGCCCTCGCCTTGGCTCCGTCCTGCCCTCGCCCTGGCTCCGTCCTGCCCTCGCCCTGGCTCCGGCCTGCCCTTGCTCTGGCTCCGGCCAGCCCTCGCATTGGCTCCGGCCTGCTCTCGCCCTGCCTCCGACCTGCTCTTGCTCTGGCTGTGGCCTGCCCTCGCCCTGGCTCTGGCCTGCTCTCTCTCTGGCCTGCCCATGCCTTGGCTCCGGCCTGCTCTTCCTCTGGCTCTGGCCTGCCCTCATCTTGACTCTGGCCTGATCTCGCTCTTGTTCTGGACTGCCTTCGCCTTGGCTCCAGCCTGCTCTCTCTCTGGCTCTGGCCTGCCCTCACCCTGGCTCCGGCCTGCTCTCTCTCTGGCTCTGGCCTGCCCATGCCTTTGCTCCCGCCTGCTCTCTCTCTGGCTCTGGCCTGCCCTCACCCTGGCTCCGGCCTGCTCTCTCTCTGGCTCTGGCCTGCCCTTGCCTTAGCTCCGGCCTACCCTCGCCTTGGCTCCGGCCTGCTCTCGCCTTGGCTCTGGCCTGCTCTCGCTCTGGCCTGCTCTGGCTCTGGCCTGCTCTCGCTCTGGCTCTGGCCTGCCCTCGTCCAGGCTCTGGCCTGCTCTGTCTCTGGCCTGCCCTC
Source organism: Phyllobates terribilis (assembly GCF_046119375.1). Taxonomy (NCBI): domain Eukaryota; kingdom Metazoa; phylum Chordata; class Amphibia; order Anura; family Dendrobatidae; genus Phyllobates; species Phyllobates terribilis. The sequence continues at coordinate 2,863,363 of NW_027362863.1, forward strand.
GCCCTGGCTCCGGCCTGCTCTGACTCTTGCCTTCCCTCGCGCCGTCTCTGGCCTGCCCTCGCCCTGGCTCCGGCCTGCCCTAGCCCTGGCTCCGGCCTGCCCTCCTTCTGGCTCTCTGGCTCCGGCCTGCCCTCGCCCTGGCTCCGGCCTGCTCTCGCCCTGGCTCCGGCCTGCCTTCTAACTGGCTCCAGCATGCCCTCGCTCTGGCTCCGGCCTTCCCTCACCCTGGCTCCGGCCTGATCTCGCTCTGGCTGTGGCCTGCCCTCGCCCTGGCTCCGGCCTGCTCTCTCTCTGGCTCTGGCCTGCCCATGCCTTGGCTCCGGCCTGCTCTTCCTCTGGCTCTGGCCTGCCCTCGTCTTGACTCTCGCCTGATCTCGCTCTTGTTCTGGCCTGCCTTCGCCTTGGCTCCAGCCTGCTCTCTCTCTGGCCTGCCCTCACCCTGGCTCTGGCCTGCTCTCTCTCTGGCTCTGACCTGCCCATGCCTTGGGTCCGGCCTGCTCTTTCTCTGTCTCTGACCTGCCCATGCCTTAGCTCCGGCCTACTCTCGCTCTGACTCTGACCTGCCCTCGCCCTGGCTCTGGCCTACCCTCGCCTTGGCTCCGGCCTGCTGTCACCTTGGCTCTGGCCTGCTCTCGCTCTGGCTCTGGCCTGCTCTCGCTCTGGCTCTGGCCTGCCCTCGCCCAGGCTCTGGCCTGCTCTGTCTCTGGCCTGCCCTCGCCCTGGCTCCGGCCTGCTCTGACTCTTGCCTTCCCTCGCGCCGTCTCTGGCCTACCCTCGCTCTGGCTGTGGCCTGTCCTCGCCCTGGCTCCGGCCTGCTCTCTCTCTGGCTCTGGCCTGCCCATGCCTTGGCTCCGGCCTGCTCTTCCTCTGGCTCTGGCCTGCCCTCGTCTTGACTCTCGCCTGATCTCGCTCTTGTTCTGGCCTGCCTTCGCCTTGGCTCCAGCCTGCTCTCTCTCTGGCCTGCCCTCACCCTGGCTCTGGCCTGCTCTCTCTCTGGCTCTGACCTGCCCATGCCTTGGGTCCGGCCTGCTCTTTCTCTGTCTCTGACCTGCCCATGCCTTAGCTCCGGCCTACTCTCGCTCTGACTCTGACCTGCCCTCGCCCTGGCTCTGGCCTACCCTCGCCTTGGCTCCGGCCTGCTGTCACCTTGGCTCTGGCCTGCTCTCGCTCTGGCTCTGGCCTGCTCTCGCTCTGGCTCTGGCCTGCCCTCGCCCAGGCTCTGGCCTGCTGTGTCTCTGGCCTGCCCTCGCCCTGGCTCCGGCCTGCTCTGACTCTTGCCTTCCCTCGCGCCGTCTCTGGCCTACCCTCGCTCTGGCTCCGGCCTGCCCTCGCCCTTGCTCCGGCCTGCTCTCGCTCTGGCTCCGGCCTGCTCTCGCCTTGGCTCCAGCCTGCCCTCGCCTTGGCTCCGGCCTGCTCTCGTCCTGGCTCTGGCCTGCTCTTGCTTCGGCCTGCTCTCGCCCTGGCTCCGGCCTGCTCTCGCCCTGGCTCCGGCCTGACCTTGCTCTGGCTCTGGCCAGCCCTCGCCTTGGCTCCGGCCAGCTCTCGCCCTGGCTCTGGCCTGCGCTCGCCCTGGCTCCGGTCTGCCTTCTAACTGGCTCCGGCATGCCCTCGCTCTGGCTCCAGCCTTCCCTCACCCTGGCTCCGGCCTGATCTCGCGCTGGCTGTGGCCTGCCCTCGCCCTGGCTCCGGCCTGCTCTCTCTCTGGCTCTGGCCTGCCCATGCCTTGGCTCCGGCCTGCTCTTCCTCTGGCTCTGGCTTGCCCTCGTCTTGACTCTCGCCTGATCTCGCTCTTGTTCTGGCCTGCCTTCGCCTTGGCTCCAGCCTGCTCTCTCTCTGGCCTGCCCTCACCCTGGCTCCGGCCTGCTCTCTCTCTGGCTCTGGCCTGCCCTTGCCTTAGCTCCGGCCTACTCTCGCTCTGACTCTGACCTGCCCTCGCCCTGGCCTACCCTCGCCTTGGCTCCGGCCTGCTCTCGCCTTGGCTCCGGCCTGCTCTCGCCTTGGCTCCGGCCTGCTCTCGCTCTGGCTCTGGCCTGCTCTCGCTCTGGCTCTGGCCTGCCCTCGCCCAGGCTCTGGCCTGCTCTGTCTCTGGCCTGCCCTCGCCCTGGCTCTGGCCTGCTCTGACTCTTGCCTTCCCTCGCGCCGTCTCTAGCCTACCCTCGCTCTGGCCTGCCCTCGCACTTGCTCCGGCCTGCCCTCGCCTTGGCTCCGTCCTGCCCTCGCCTTGGCTCCGTCCTGCCCTCGCCTTGGCTCCGTCCTGCCCTCGCCCTGGCTCCGGCCTGCCCTTGCCCTGGCTCCGGCCTGCCCTCGCCCTGGCTCCGGCCTGCCCTCGTCCTGGCTCCGGCCTGCTCTCGCTCTGGCCTGCCCACGCCCTGGTTCCGGCGTGCTCTCACTCTGGCTCTCGTCTGTCCTCGCCTTCGCTCCGGCCTGCTCTCGCTCTTGCTCCCGCCTGCCCTCGACTCGGCTCCGGCCTGCTCTCTCCCTGGCTCTTTCCTGCTCTCGCCCTGGCTCTGGCCTCCCCTCGCCCTGGTTCCGGCTTGCCCTCACCCTGGCTCCGGCCTGACCTCGCCCTGGCTCCGGCCTGACCTCGCCCTGGCTCCGGCCTGCCCTCGCCCTGACTCCGGCCTGCCCTTGCTCTGGCTTCGGCCAGACCTCGCATTGGCTCCGGCCTGCTCTCGCCCTGCCTCCGACCTGCTCTTGTTCTGGCTCTGGCCTGCCCTCGCCCTGACTCCGACCTGCTCTTGTTCTGGCTCTGGCCTGCCCTCGTCTTGACTCTGGCCTGATCTCTCTCGCTCTTTTTCTGGCCTGCCTTAACCTTGGCTCCAGCCTGCTCTCTCTCTGGCTCTAGCCTGCCCTCACCCTGGCTCCGGCCTGCTCTCTCTCAGGTTCTGGCCTGCCCATGCCTTGGCTCCAGCCTGCTCTCTCTCTGGCTCTGGCCTGCTCTTGCCTTAACTCCGGCCTACTCTCGCTCTGACTCTAACCTGCCCTCGCCCTGGCTCTGGCCTACCCTCGCCTTGGCTCCGGCCTGCTCTCGCCTTGGCTCTGGCCTGCTCTCGTTCTGGCTCTGGCCTGCCCTCACCTTGTCTCCAGCCTAGTCTCGCTCTTGATCTGGCCTTCTCTCGCCTTGTCTCTGGCCTGCTCTCGCTCTGGCCTGCCCTGGCTCTGCCTCTGGCCTGCCCTCCCCATATAATGCCCCATGCAGGATGTCACCCCCCCATATAATGCCCCATGCAGGATGTCACCCCCCCTCTTTATAATACCCCATGCAGGATGTCACCTCTCCCTCTATATAATGGCCCATGCAGGATGTCACCTCTCCTATATAATGCCCCATGCAGGATGTCACTCCCCATATAATGTCCCATGCAGGATGTCACCCCCCCTCTTTATAATACCCACCTCGCCTTGGCTCCTGCCTGCCTTCTCCTTGGCTCCGGCCTGCTCTCGCTCTGACTCTGGTCTGCCCTCTCCTTGTCTCCGGCCTGCTCTCGCCCTGGCTCCGGCCTGCTCTTGCTTCGGCCTGCTCTCGCCCTGGCTCCGGCCTGACCTTGCTCTGGCTCTGGCCAGCCCTCGCCTTGGCTCCAGCCAGCTCCTTCTCTGACTCCGGCCTGCCCTCGCCTTGGCTCCGGCCTGCTCTCTCCCTGGCTCCGGCCTGCCCTCGCCCTGGCTCCGACCTGCCTTCTAACTGGCTCCGGCATGCCCTCGCTCTGGCTCCGGCCTTCCCTCGCCTTGTCTCTGGCCAGCTCTCGCTCTATCTCTGGCCTGCACTCGCTCTGTCTCTGGCCTGCTCTCGCTCTGTCTCTGGCCTGCCCTGGCTCTGCCTCTGGCCTGCCCTCGCCATGGCTCCGGCCTGCTCTCGCTCTGACTCTGGTCTGCCCTCGCCTTGGCTCCGGCCTGCTCTCGCCCTTGCTCCGGCCTGCACTCGCTCTGGCTTCGGCCTGCCCTCGCCCTGGCTCCGGCCTGCTTTTGCTCTGGCCAGCCCTCGCCTTGGCTCCGGAAGGCCAGCACCTGCTCTGGCTTCGGCCTGCCCTCGCCTTGGCTCCGGCCTGCTCTCGCCCTGGCTCCGGCCTGCCCTCACCCTGGCTCCAGCCTGCCCTCGCCCTGGTTTCGGCCTGCCCTCTAACTGGCTCCGGCCTGCCCTGGCTGCGGCCTGATCTCGCTCTGGCTCTGGCCTGCTCTCGCTCTGGCTCGCCTCGCCTTGGCTCCGGCCTGCTCTCGCTCTGGCTCCGGCCTGCTCTGTCTGGCTAGGCTCTGTCCTGCCCTCTCCTTGGCTACTGTCTGCTCTCGCCCTGGCTCCTGCTTGCCCTCATCCTGGCTCCGGCCTGCTCTGGCTCTGGCCTGCCTTTGCCTTGGCTCCGGCCTGCCCTCGCTCTGGCTTCGGCCTGCCCTCTAACTGGCTCCGGCCTGCCCTCGCCCTGACTCGTGCCTGCTCTCGCTCTGGCTTTGGCCTGCACTCGCCCTGGCTCCGACCTGCCCTTGCTCTGGCTCCTGCCAGCCCTCACCTTGGCTCCGGCCAGCACCTGCTCTGGCTTCGGCCTGCCCTCGCCCTGGCTCCGGCCTGCTCTCGCCCTGGCTCCGGCCTACCCTCGCCCTGGCTCCGGCCTGCCCTCTAACTGGCTCCGGCCTTCTCTTGCTCTGGCATCGGCCTGCCCTCGCCCTGGCTGGAGGGCCTGCCCTTGCTTTGGCTCCGGCAAGCCCTTGCTTTGTCTCTGGCCAGCTCTCGCCCTGGCTGCGGCCTGCCCTCGCCCTGGCTCCGGCCTGCCCTCTAACTGGCTCCGGCCTGCCCTCGCTCTGGCTCCGGCCTGCCCTCGCCCTGGCTCCGACCTGCTCTGGATCTGGCTCTGGCCTGCCCTTGCTTTGCCTCCGGCCTGCTCTCTCCCTGGCTCCGGCCTGCTCTCGCTCTGTCTCTCGTCTGCCCTCGCCCTGGCTCCGGCCTGCTCTCGCTCTGGCTCTGGCCTGCCCTCGCCTTGGCTCTGGCCTCCTCTCGCTCTGACTCTGGTCTGCCCTCGCCCTGGCTCCAGCCTGCTCTAGCTCTGGCTGAAGCCTGTTCTCTCGCTCTGGCTCTGGCCTGCCGTTACCTTGGCTTCGGACTGCTCTCGCTCTGGCTCTGGCCTGTTCTCGCTCTGGCTCTGGCCTTCCCTCGCCTTGGCTCTGGCCTGCTCTTGCCCTGGCTCCGGCCTGCTCTTGCCCTGGCTCCGGCCTGCTCTTGCCCTGGCTCCGGCCTGCTCTTGCTCTGGCTCTGGCCTGCCCTCGCCCTGGCTCCGGCCTGCTCTCGCTCTGACTCTGGCCTGCCCTCGCCCTGGCTCCGGCCTACTCTCGCTCTGGCGTCGCCCTGGCTCCGGCCTGCCCTTGCCTTGACTCCGGCCTTCTCTCGTTCTGGCTCCGGGCAGCACCTGCTCTGGCTTCGGCCTGCCCTCGCCCTGGCTCCGGCCTGCTCTCGCCCTGGCTCCGGCCTACCCTCGCCCTGGCTCCGGCCTGCCCTCTAACTGGCTCCGGCCTTCTCTTGCTCTGGCATCGGCCTGCCCTCGCCCTGGCTGGAGGGCCTGCCCTTGCTTTGGCTCCGGCAAGCCCTTGCTTTGTCTCTGGCCAGCTCTCGCCCTGGCTGCGGCCTGCCCTCGCCCTGGCTCCGGCCTGCCCTCGCCCTGGCTCCGGCCTGCCCTCTAACTGGCTCCGGCCTGCCCTCGCTCTGGCTCCGGCCTACCCTCGCCCTGGCTCCGACCTGCTCTGGATCTGGCTCTGGCCTGCCCTTGCTTTGCCTCCGGCCTGCTCTCGCCCTGGCTCCGGCCTGCTCTCGCTCTGTCCCTCGGCTGCCCTCCCCTTGGCTCCGGCCTGCTCTCTCTCACCCTGGCTCCGGCCTGCTCTTGCTCTGGCTCCGGCCTTCTCTTGCTCTGGCTCCAGCCTACCCTCGCTCTGGCTCCGGCCTGCCCTCGCCCTTGCTCCGGCCTGCTCTCGCTCTGGCTCCGGCCTGCTCTCGCCTTGGCTCCAGCCTGCCCTCGCCTTGGCTCCGGCCTGCTCTCGTCCTGGCTCTGGCCTGCTCTTGCTTCGGCCTGCTCTCGCCCTGGCTCCGGCCTGCTCTCGCCCTGGCTCCGGCCTGAACTTGCTCTGGCTCTGGCCAGCCCTCGCCTTGGCTCCGGCCAGCTCTCGCCCTGGCTCTGGCCTGCGCTCGCCCTGGCTCCGGTCTGCCTTCTAACTGGCTCCGGCATGCCCTCGCTCTGGCTCCAGCCTTCCCTCACCCTGGCTCCGGCCTGATCTCGCGCTGGCTGTGGCCTGCCCTCGCCCTGGCTCCGGCCTGCTCTCTCTCTGGCTCTGGCCTGCCCATGCCTTGGCTCCGGCCTGCTCTTCCTCTGGCTCTGGCTTGCCCTCGTCTTGACTCTCGCCTGATCTCGCTCTTGTTCTGGCCTGCCTTCGCCTTGGCTCCAGCCTGCTCTCTCTCTGGCCTGCCCTCACCCTGGCTCCGGCCTGCTCTCTCTCTGGCTCTGGCCTGCCCTTGCCTTAGCTCCGGCCTACTCTCGCTCTGACTCTGACCTGCCCTCGCCCTGGCCTACCCTCGCCTTGGCTCCGGCCTGCTCTCGCCTTGGCTCCGGCCTGCTCTCGCCTTGGCTCCGGCCTGCTCTCGCTCTGGCTCTGGCCTGCTCTCGCTCTGGCTCTGGCCTGCCCTCGCCCAGGCTCTGGCCTGCTCTGTCTCTGGCCTGCCCTCGCCCTGGCTCTGGCCTGCTCTGACTCTTGCCTTCCCTCGCGCCGTCTCTAGCCTACCCTCGCTCTGGCCTGCCCTCGCACTTGCTCCGGCCTGCCCTCGCCTTGGCTCCGTCCTGCCCTCGCCTTGGCTCCGTCCTGCCCTCGCCTTGGCTCCGTCCTGCCCTCGCCCTGGCTCCGGCCTGCCCTTGCCCTGGCTCCGGCCTGCCCTCGCCCTGGCTCCGGCCTGCCCTCGTCCTGGCTCCGGCCTGCTCTCGCTCTGGCCTGCCCACGCCCTGGTTCCGGCGTGCTCTCACTCTGGCTCTCGTCTGTCCTCGCCTTCGCTCCGGCCTGCTCTCGCTCTTGCTCCCGCCTGCCCTCGACTCGGCTCCGGCCTGCTCTCTCCCTGGCTCTTTCCTGCTCTCGCCCTGGCTCTGGCCTCCCCTCGCCCTGGTTCCGGCTTGCCCTCACCCTGGCTCCGGCCTGACCTCGCCCTGGCTCCGGCCTGACCTCGCCCTGGCTCCGGCCTGCCCTCGCCCTGACTCCGGCCTGCCCTTGCTCTGGCTTCGGCCAGACCTCGCATTGGCTCCGGCCTGCTCTCGCCCTGCCTCCGACCTGCTCTTGTTCTGGCTCTGGCCTGCCCTCGCCCTGACTCCGACCTGCTCTTGTTCTGGCTCTGGCCTGCCCTCGTCTTGACTCTGGCCTGATCTCTCTCGCTCTTTTTCTGGCCTGCCTTAACCTTGGCTCCAGCCTGCTCTCTCTCTGGCTCTAGCCTGCCCTCACCCTGGCTCCGGCCTGCTCTCTCTCAGGTTCTGGCCTGCCCATGCCTTGGCTCCAGCCTGCTCTCTCTCTGGCTCTGGCCTGCTCTTGCCTTAACTCCGGCCTACTCTCGCTCTGACTCTAACCTGCCCTCGCCCTGGCTCTGGCCTACCCTCGCCTTGGCTCCGGCCTGCTCTCGCCTTGGCTCTGGCCTGCTCTCGTTCTGGCTCTGGCCTGCCCTCACCTTGTCTCCAGCCTAGTCTCGCTCTTGATCTGGCCTTCTCTCGCCTTGTCTCTGGCCTGCTCTCGCTCTGGCCTGCCCTGGCTCTGCCTCTGGCCTGCCCTCCCCATATAATGCCCCATGCAGGATGTCACCCCCCCATATAATGCCCCATGCAGGATGTCACCCCCCCTCTTTATAATACCCCATGCAGGATGTCACCTCTCCCTCTATATAATGGCCCATGCAGGATGTCACCTCTCCTATATAATGCCCCATGCAGGATGTCACTCCCCATATAATGTCCCATGCAGGATGTCACCCCCCCTCTTTATAATACCCACCTCGCCTTGGCTCCTGCCTGCCTTCTCCTTGGCTCCGGCCTGCTCTCGCTCTGACTCTGGTCTGCCCTCTCCTTGTCTCCGGCCTGCTCTCGCCCTGGCTCCGGCCTGCTCTTGCTTCGGCCTGCTCTCGCCCTGGCTCCGGCCTGACCTTGCTCTGGCTCTGGCCAGCCCTCGCCTTGGCTCCAGCCAGCTCCTTCTCTGACTCCGGCCTGCCCTCGCCTTGGCTCCGGCCTGCTCTCTCCCTGGCTCCGGCCTGCCCTCGCCCTGGCTCCGACCTGCCTTCTAACTGGCTCCGGCATGCCCTCGCTCTGGCTCCGGCCTTCCCTCGCCTTGTCTCTGGCCAGCTCTCGCTCTATCTCTGGCCTGCACTCGCTCTGTCTCTGGCCTGCTCTCGCTCTGTCTCTGGCCTGCCCTGGCTCTGCCTCTGGCCTGCCCTCGCCATGGCTCCGGCCTGCTCTCGCTCTGACTCTGGTCTGCCCTCGCCTTGGCTCCGGCCTGCTCTCGCCCTTGCTCCGGCCTGCACTCGCTCTGGCTTCGGCCTGCCCTCGCCCTGGCTCCGGCCTGCTTTTGCTCTGGCCAGCCCTCGCCTTGGCTCCGGAAGGCCAGCACCTGCTCTGGCTTCGGCCTGCCCTCGCCTTGGCTCCGGCCTGCTCTCGCCCTGGCTCCGGCCTGCCCTCACCCTGGCTCCAGCCTGCCCTCGCCCTGGTTTCGGCCTGCCCTCTAACTGGCTCCGGCCTGCCCTGGCTGCGGCCTGATCTCGCTCTGGCTCTGGCCTGCTCTCGCTCTGGCTCGCCTCGCCTTGGCTCCGGCCTGCTCTCGCTCTGGCTCCGGCCTGCTCTGTCTGGCTAGGCTCTGTCCTGCCCTCTCCTTGGCTACTGTCTGCTCTCGCCCTGGCTCCTGCTTGCCCTCATCCTGGCTCCGGCCTGCTCTGGCTCTGGCCTGCCTTTGCCTTGGCTCCGGCCTGCCCTCGCTCTGGCTTCGGCCTGCCCTCTAACTGGCTCCGGCCTGCCCTCGCCCTGACTCGTGCCTGCTCTCGCTCTGGCTTTGGCCTGCACTCGCCCTGGCTCCGACCTGCCCTTGCTCTGGCTCCTGCCAGCCCTCACCTTGGCTCCGGCCAGCACCTGCTCTGGCTTCGGCCTGCCCTCGCCCTGGCTCCGGCCTGCTCTCGCCCTGGCTCCGGCCTACCCTCGCCCTGGCTCCGGCCTGCCCTCTAACTGGCTCCGGCCTTCTCTTGCTCTGGCATCGGCCTGCCCTCGCCCTGGCTGGAGGGCCTGCCCTTGCTTTGGCTCCGGCAAGCCCTTGCTTTGTCTCTGGCCAGCTCTCGCCCTGGCTGCGGCCTGCCCTCGCCCTGGCTCCGGCCTGCCCTCTAACTGGCTCCGGCCTGCCCTCGCTCTGGCTCCGGCCTGCCCTCGCCCTGGCTCCGACCTGCTCTGGATCTGGCTCTGGCCTGCCCTTGCTTTGCCTCCGGCCTGCTCTCTCCCTGGCTCCGGCCTGCTCTCGCTCTGTCTCTCGTCTGCCCTCGCCCTGGCTCCGGCCTGCTCTCGCTCTGGCTCTGGCCTGCCCTCGCCTTGGCTCTGGCCTCCTCTCGCTCTGACTCTGGTCTGCCCTCGCCCTGGCTCCAGCCTGCTCTAGCTCTGGCTGAAGCCTGTTCTCTCGCTCTGGCTCTGGCCTGCCGTTACCTTGGCTTCGGACTGCTCTCGCTCTGGCTCTGGCCTGTTCTCGCTCTGGCTCTGGCCTTCCCTCGCCTTGGCTCTGGCCTGCTCTTGCCCTGGCTCCGGCCTGCTCTTGCCCTGGCTCCGGCCTGCTCTTGCCCTGGCTCCGGCCTGCTCTTGCTCTGGCTCTGGCCTGCCCTCGCCCTGGCTCCGGCCTGCTCTCGCTCTGACTCTGGCCTGCCCTCGCCCTGGCTCCGGCCTACTCTCGCTCTGGCGTCGCCCTGGCTCCGGCCTGCCCTTGCCTTGACTCCGGCCTTCTCTCGTTCTGGCTCCGGGCAGCACCTGCTCTGGCTTCGGCCTGCCCTCGCCCTGGCTCCGGCCTGCTCTCGCCCTGGCTCCGGCCTACCCTCGCCCTGGCTCCGGCCTGCCCTCTAACTGGCTCCGGCCTTCTCTTGCTCTGGCATCGGCCTGCCCTCGCCCTGGCTGGAGGGCCTGCCCTTGCTTTGGCTCCGGCAAGCCCTTGCTTTGTCTCTGGCCAGCTCTCGCCCTGGCTGCGGCCTGCCCTCGCCCTGGCTCCGGCCTGCCCTCGCCCTGGCTCCGGCCTGCCCTCTAACTGGCTCCGGCCTGCCCTCGCTCTGGCTCCGGCCTACCCTCGCCCTGGCTCCGACCTGCTCTGGATCTGGCTCTGGCCTGCCCTTGCTTTGCCTCCGGCCTGCTCTCGCCCTGGCTCCGGCCTGCTCTCGCTCTGTCCCTCGGCTGCCCTCCCCTTGGCTCCGGCCTGCTCTCTCTCACCCTGGCTCCGGCCTGCTCTTGCTCTGGCTCCGGCCTTCTCTTGCTCTGGCTCCAGCCTGCCCTCGCCCTGGCTCCGGCCTGCCCTTGCTCTGGCTCCGGCCAGCCCTCGCCTGGCTCCGCCTGCTCTTGCTCTAGCTCTGGCCTGCCCTCACCCTGGATCCGGCCTGCTCTCGCTCTGACCTGCCCTTGCATTTGCTCCGGCCTGCTCTTGCCATTGCTCTTGCTTGCTCTCGCTCTGGCCTGTCCTCTCCTTGTCTCCGGCCTGCTCTCGCACTGGCTCTGGCCTGCCCTCGTCCTGGCTCCGGCCTGCTATCTCTCTGGCATCAGCCTGCCCTCGCCCTGGCTGGCGGGCTTGCCCTTGCTTTGGCTCCGGCAAGCCCTTGCTTTGTCTCTGGCCAGCTCTCGCCCTAGCTGCGGCCTGCCCTCGCCCTGGCTCCGGCCTGCCCTCTAACGGGCTCCGGCCTACCCTCGCCCTGGCTCCGACCTGCTCTGGATCTGGCTCTGGCCTGCCCTCGCTTTGCCTCCGGCCTGCTTTCGCCCTGGCTCCGGCCTGCTCTCGCTCTGTCTCTCGCCTGCCCTCGCCCTGGCTCCGGCATGCCCTCGCCCTGGCTCCGGCCTGCTCTCGCCCTGGCTACGGCCTGCTCTCGCCTTGGCTCTGGCCTGCTCTTGCCCTGGCTCCGGCCTGCTCTTGCCCTGGCTCCGGCCTGCTCTTGCCCTGGCTCCGGCCTGCTCTTGCTCTGGCTCCGGCCTGCTCTCGCTCTGACTCTGGCCTGCCCTCGCCCTGGCTCCGGCCTGCTCTCGCTCTGGCTCTGGCCTGCTCTCGCTCTGGCCTCGCCCTGGCTCCGGCCTGTTCTCGCCCTGGTTCCGGCCTGCCCTTGCCTTGACTCCGGCCTTCTCTCGTTCTGGCTCCGGGCAGCACCTGCTCTGGCTTCGGCCTGCCCTCGCCCTGGCTCCGGCCTGCTCTCGCCCTGGCTCCGGCCTACCCTCGCCCTGGCTCCGGCCTGCTCTTGCCCTGGCTCCGGCCTTCTCTTGCTCTGGCATCGGCCTGCCCTCGCCCTGGCTGGAGGGAGGGCCTGCCCTTGCTTTGGCTCCGGCAAGCCCTTGCTTTGTCTCTGGCCAGCTCTCGCCCTGGCTGCGGCCTGCCCTCGCCCTGGCTCCGGCCTGCCCTCTAACTGGCTCCGGCCTGCCCTCGCTCTGGCTCCGGCCTACCCTCGCCCTGGCTCCGACCTGCTCTGGATCTGGCTCTGGCCTGCCCTCGCTTTGCCTCCGGCCTGCTCTCGCCCTGGCTCCGGCCTGCTCTCGCTCTGTCTCTCGCCTGCCCTCGCCCTGGCTCCGGCATGCCCTCGCCCTGGCTCCGGCCTGCTCTCGCTCTGGCTCTGGCCTGCCCTCGCCTTGGCTCTGGCCTCCTCTCGCTCTGAGTCTGGTCTGCCCTCGCCCTGGCTCCAGCCTGCTCTAGCTCTGGCTGAGGCCTGTTCTCTCGCTCTGGCTCTGGCCTGCCCTTACCTTGGCTTCGGACTGCTCTCGCTCTGGCCTGTTCTCGCTCTGGCTCTGGCCTTACCTCGCCTTGGCTCTGGCCTGCTCTTGCACTGGCTCCGGCCTGCTCTTGCCCTGGCTCCGGCCTGCTCTTGCCCTGGCTCTGGCCTGCCCTCGCCCTGGCTCCGGCCTGCTGTCGCTCTGACTCTGGCCTGCCCTCGCCCTGGCTCCGGCCTACTCTCGCTCTGGCCTGCTCTCGCTCTGGCTCTGGCCTCGCCCTGGCTCCGGCCTGTTCTTGCCCTGGTTCCGGCCTGCCCTTGCCTTGACTCCGGCCTTCTCTCGTTCTGGCTCCGGCCAGCACCTGCTCTGGCTTCGGCCTGCCCTCGCCCTGGCTCCGGCCTGCTCTCGCCCTGGCTCCGGCCTGCCCTCTAACTGGCTCCGGCCCACTCTCGCCCTGGCTCCGACCTGCTCTGGATCTGGCTCTGGCCTGCCCTCGCTTTGCCTCCGGCCTGCTCTCGCCCTGGCTCCGGCCTGCTCTCGCTCTGTCTCTCGCCTGCCCTCCCCCTGGCTCTGGCATGCCCTCGCCCTGGCTCCGGCCTGCTCTCGCTCTGGCTCTGGCCTGCCCTCGCCTTGGCTCTGGCCTCCCCTCGCCTTGGCTCTGGCCTCCTCTCGCTCTGAGTCTGGTCTGCCCTCGCCCTGGCTCCAGCCTGCTCTAGCTCTGGCTGAGGCCTGTTCTCTCGCTCTGGCTCTGGCCTGCCCTTACCTTGGCTTCGGACTGCTCTCGCTCTGGCCTGTTCTCGCTCCGGCTCTGGCCTTACCTCGCCTTGGCTCTGGCCTGCTCTTGCCCTGGCTCCGGCCTGCTCTTGCACTGGCTCCGGCCTGCTCTTGCCCTGGCTCCGGCCTGCTCTCGCCCTGGCTCTGGCCTGCCCTCGCCCTGGCTCCGGCCTGCTCTCGCTCTGACTCTGGCCTGCCCTCGCCCTGGCTCCGGCCTACTCTCGCTCTGGCCTGCTCTCGCTCTGGCTCTGGCCTCGCCCTGGCTCCGGCCTGTTCTTGCCCTGGTTCCGGCCTTCTCTCGTTCTGGCTCCGGCCAGCACCTGCTCTGGCTTCGGCCTGCCCTCGCCCTGGCTCCGGCCTGCTCTCGCCCTGGCTCCTGCCTGCCCTCTAACTGGCTCCGGCCTTCTCTTGCTCTGGCATCGGCCTGCCCTCGCCCTGGCTGGAGGGCCTGCCCTTGCTTTGGCTCCGGCAAGCCCTTGCTTTGTCTCTGGCCAGCTCTCGCCCTGGCTGCGGCCTGCCCTCGCCCTGGCTCCGGCCTGCCCTCTAACTGGCTCCGGCCTGCCCTCGCTCTGGCTCCGGCCTACCCTCGCCCTGGCTCAGACCTGCTCTGGATCTGGCTCTGGCCTGCCCTTGCTTTGCCTCCGGCCTGCTCTCGCCCTGGCTCCGGCCTGCTCTCGCTCTGGCTCCGGCCTGCTCTCGCTCTGGCTCCGGCCTGCTCTCGCTCTGTCTCTCGGCTGCCCTCGCCTTGGCTCCGGCCTGCTCTCTCTCACCTTGGCTCCGGCCTGCTCTCTCTCACCTTGGCTCCGGCCTGCCCTCGTCCTGGCTCCGGCCTGCCCTTGCTCTGGCTCCAGCCAGCCCTCGCCTGGCTCCGCCTGCTCTTGCTCTAGCTCTGGCCTGCCCTCACCCTGGCTCCGGCCTGCTCTCGCTCTGGCCTGCCCTTGCATTTGCTCCGGCCTGCTCTTGCCATTGCTCTTGCTTGTTCTCGCTCTGGCCTGTCCTCTCCTCGTCTCCGGCCTGCTCTCGCACTGGCTCCGGCCTGCCCTCGTCCTGGCTCCGGCCTGCTCTCGTCCTGGCTCCGGCCTGCTATCTCTCTGGCTCCTGCCTGCCCCCTCCTTGGCTCCTGCCTGTTCTCGCCCTGGATACGACCTGCTCTCGCCTTGGTTCCGGCCTGCTCTCGCTCTGTTTCCAGCCTGCCCTTACCTTGGCTCATGCCTGCTCTCTATCTAGCCTGCCCTCAACTTGACTCCGGCCTGCTCTCGCTCTGGCTCCGGCCTGCCCTCGCCTTGGCTCCGGCCTGCCCTCTCCTTGGCTCCGGCCTGCTCTCGCTCTGACTCTGGTCTGCCCTCGCCTTGGCTCCGGCCTGCCCTCTCCTTGGCTCCGGCCTGCTCTCGCTCTGACTCTGGTCTGCCCTCGCCTTGGCTCCGGCCTGCTCTCGCCCTTGCTCCGGCCTGCTCTCGCTCTGGCTTCGGCCTGCCCTCGCCCTGGCTCCGGCCTGCCCTTGCTTTGGCTCTGGGCAGCCCTCGACTTGGCTCCGGCCAGCACCTGCTCTGTCTCCAGCCTGCTCTCGCCCTGGCTCCGGCCTGCCCTCGCCCTGGCTCCGGCATGCCCTCACCCTGGCTCCGGCCTGATCTCGCTCTGGCTCCGGCCTGCTCTCGCCCTGGCTCCGGCCTGCCCTCGCCCTGGCTCCGGCATGCCCTCACCCTGGCTCCGGCCTGATCTCGCTCTGGCTCTGGCCTGCTCTCGCTCTGGCTCTGGCTTGCCCTCGTCTTGGCTCTGGCCTGCTCTTGCCCTGGCTCCGGCCTGCTCTCGCTCTGGCTCTGGCCTGCCCTCGCCCTGGCTCCGTCCTGCCCTTACCCTGGCTCCGGCCTGCTCTCTTTTTGGCTCTGGCCTGCCCTCGCCCTGGCTCCGCCCTACTCTCGCTCTGGCTCTGGCCTGCTCTCGCTCTGGCTCTGGCCTCGCCCTGGTTCCGGCCTGCCCTTGCCTTGACTCCGGCCTTCTCTCGTTCTGGCTCTGGCCTGCCCTTGCCTTGGCTCTGGCCTACTCTCGCTCTGGCTCTGGCCTGCTCTTGCTCTGGCTCCGGCCTGCCCTCGCCCTGGCTCCGGCCTGCCCTTGCTGTGGCTCCGGCCTGCCCTTGCTGTGGCTCCAGCCAGCCCTCGCCTGGCTCCGCCTGCTCTTGCTCTAGCTCTGGCCTGCCCTTACCCTGGCTCCGGCCTGCTCTCGCTCTGGCCTGCCCTTGCATTTGCTCCGGCCTGCTCTTGCCATTGCTCTTGCTTGCTCTCGCTCTGGCCTGTCCTCTCCTTGTCTCCGGCCTGCTCTCGCACTGGCTCCGTCCTGCCCTCGTCCTGGCTCCGGCCTGCTATCTCTCTGGCTCCTGCCTGCCCTCTCCTGGGCTCCTGCCTGTTCTCGCCCTGGATACGACCTGCTCTCGCCTTGGTTCCGGCCTGCTGTCGCTCTGTTTCCAGCCTGCCCTTACCTTGGCTCATGCCTGCTCTCTATCTGGCCTACCCTCAACTTGACTCCGGCCTGCTCTCGCTCTGGCTCCGGCCTGCCCTCGCCTTCGCTCCGGCCTGCCCTCCCCTTGGCTCCGGCCTGCTCTCGCTCTGACTCTGGTCTGCCCTCGCCTTGGCTCCGGCCTGCTCTCGCCCTTGCTCCGGCCTGCTCTCGCTCTGGCTTCGGCCTGCCCTCGCCCTGGCTCCGGCCTGCCCTTGCTCTGGCTCTGGGCAGCCCTCGACTTGGCTCCGGCCAGCACCTGCTCTGGCTCCAGCCTGCTCTCGCCCTGGCTCCGGCCTGCCCTCGCCCTGGCTCCGGCCTGATCTCGCTCTGGCTCCGGCCTGCTCTCGCCCTGGCTCCGGCCTGCCCTCGCCCTGGCTCCGGCATGCCCTCACCCTGGCTCCGGCCTGATCTCGCTCTGGCTCTGGCCTGCTCTCGCTCTGGCTCTGGCCTGCCCTCGCCTTGGCTCTGGCCTCCTCTCGCTCTGACTCTGGTCTGCCCTCGCCCTGGCTCCAGCCTGCTCTAGCTCTGGCTGAGGCCTGTTCTCTCGCTCTGGCCTGCCCTTACCTTGGCTTCGGACTGCTCTCGCTCTGGCTCTGGCCTTCCCTCGCCTTGGCTCCGGCCTGCTCTTGCCCTGGCTCCGGCGTGCTCTTGCTCTGGCTCTGGCCTGCCCTCGCCCTGGCTCCGGTCTGCTCTCGCTCTGACTCTGGCCTGCCCTCACCCTGGCTCCGGCCTGCTCTCTTTTTGGCTCTGGCCTGCCCTCGCCCTGGCTCCGGCCTACTCTCGCTCTGGCCTGCTCTCGCTATGGCTCTGGCCTCGCCCTGGCTCCGGCCTGTTCTCGCCCTGGTTCCGGCCTGCCCTTGCCTTGACTCCGGCCTTCTCTCGTTCTGGCTCTGGCCTGCCCTTGCCTTGGCTCTGGCCTACTCTCTCTCTGGCTCTGGCCTGCCCTCGACTTGGCTCCGGTCTGCTCTTGTTCTGGCTCTGGCCTGCTCTCGCTCTGGCCTGCTCTGGATCTGGCTCTGGCCTTCCCTCGCCTTGGTTCCAGCCTGCTCTCGCTCTGGCTCCGGCCTGCTCTTGCTCTGGCTCTGACCTGCCCTCGTCCTGGCTCCGGCCTG
This sequence comes from Phyllobates terribilis, assembly GCF_046119375.1. Classification (NCBI taxonomy): domain Eukaryota; kingdom Metazoa; phylum Chordata; class Amphibia; order Anura; family Dendrobatidae; genus Phyllobates; species Phyllobates terribilis. The sequence goes on from NW_027362863.1 coordinate 2,879,651, forward strand.
CCCTTGCTCTGGCTCCAGCCAGCCCTTGCCTGGCTCCGCCTGCTCTCGCTCTGGCCTGCCCTTGCCTTGGCTCCGGCCTTCTCTCGCCCTTGCTCTTGCTTGCTCTCGCTCTGGCTCTGGCCTGTCCTCTCCTTGTCTCTGGACTGCTCTCGCACTGGCTCCCGCCTGCCCTCGTCCTGGCTCCGGCCTGCTATCTCTCTGGCTCCTGCCTGCCCTCGCCTTGGCTCCTGCCCGTTTTCTCCCTGGATACGACCTGCTCTCGCCTTGGCTCCGGCCTGCTCTTGCTCTGGTTCCAGCCTGCCCTTCCTTTGGCTCATGCCTGCTCTCTATCTGGCCTGCCCTCAACTTGACTCCGGCCTTCTCTGGCTTTGGCTCCGGCCTGCCCTCGCTCTGGCTCCGGCCTGCCCTCGCTCTGGCTCCGGCCTGCCCTCGCTCTGGCTCCGGCCTGCCCTCGCCTTGGCTCCGGCCTGCTCTCGCTTCTGCTCCAGCCTGCCCTCGCCCTGGCTCCGGCCTGCTCTCGCTCTGGCTCTGGCCTGCCCTCGACCTGGCTCCGGCCTGCCCTCGCTCTGTCTCTTGCCTGCCCTCGCCTTGGCTCCGAACTGCTCTTGTCCTGTCTGGCCTACTCTCGCTCTGGCCTGCCCTTGCCTTAGCTCCCGCCTGCTCTCGCCCTGGCTCTGGCTTCCTCTCTCTCTGGCTCTGGCTTGTCCTCGCCTTGGCTCTGGCCTGCTCTCGCTATGGCACCGACCTGCCCTCGCACGGGCTCCGGCCTGCTCTCGCCCTGGATCTGGGCTGCTCTCGCTCTGGCCAGCCCACGCCTTGGCTCCGGCCTGGCCTCGCCATGGCTCCGCCTGCTCTCGCTCTGGCCTGCTCTCGCCCAGGCTCTGGCCTGCTCTCACTCTTGCTCTGGCCTGCCATTGCTCTGGCTCCGGCGTACTCTCGTTCTGGCTCTGGCCTGCCATCGCACGGACTCCGTCCTGCTCTCGCCCTGGATCTGGCCTGCTCTCGCCTTGGCTCCGGCCTTCTCTCGCCCTTGCTCCGGCTTGCTCTCTCTCTGGCTCTGGCCTGCCCTTGCCTTGGATCCCGCCTGCTCTCGCCCTTGCTCCGGCTTGCTCTCTCTCTGGCTCTGGCCTGCCCTCGCCTTGGCTCCGGCCTGCTCTCGCTATGGCTCCGGTCTGCCCTCGCCCTGGATCTGGCCTGCTCTTTCTCTGGCTCCGGCCTGCCTTCACCCTGGCTCCAGCCTGCCCTCGCCCTGGCTCCGGCATGCCCTCGCCCTGGCTCCGGCCTGCCCTCGCCTTGGCTCTGGCCTGCCTTCACCATGGCTCCTACTGCTCTCGCTCTGGCCTGCTCTCGCTCAGGCTCCGGCCTGCTCTCGCTCTGGCCTGCTCTCCCTCTGGCTCCAGCCTGCCATCGCTCAGGCTCCGGCCTGCCCTTGCACTGGCTCCGGCCTGCCGTCGCTCTGGATCCGGCCTGCTCTCGCCTTGGCTCCGGCCTGTTCTCGCCTTGGCTCCGGCGTGCTCTCGCCCTGGCCCCGGCCTGCTCTCGCCCTGGTTTCGGCCTGCCCTTGCCTTGGCTCCGGCCTTCTATTGCTCTGGTTCTGGCCTGCCCTTGCCTTGGCTCTGGCCTACTCTCGCTCTGGCTCCGGCCTGCCCTTGCCCTGGCTCCAGCCTGCTCTCGCTCTGTCTCTGGCCTGCCCTTGCCTTTGCTCCGGCCTGCTCTCGCTCTGGCTCTGGCTTGCCCTTGCCTTGGCTCCGGCCTGCTCTCGCTCTGGCTCTGGCCTGCCCTCGCCTTGCCTCCGGCCTGCTATCGCTCTGGCTCTAGCCTGCCCGAGCTCGCTTTGGCTCTAGCCTGCCCGAGCTCTGGCCCTTCCTTGCCTGCCATCGCCTTGGCTGCTGCCTGCTCTGACTCTCTGGCTCGGGCCTGCCCTCGCCCTGGCTCCGGCCTTCTCTCGCTCTGGCCTGTCCTCGCCTTGGCTCCGGCCTGCTCTCGCCCTGGCCCCGGCCTGCTCTCGCCCTGGCTCCGGCCTGCCCTCGCCTTGGCTCTGGCCTGCCTTCGCCATGGCTCCGCCTGCTCTCGCTCTGGCCTGCTCTCGCTCAGGCTCCGGCCTGCTCTCGCTCTGGCTCTGGCCTGCTCTCCCTCTGGCTCCAGCCTGCCATCGCTCAGGCTCTGGCCTGCCCTTGCACTGGCTCCGGCCTGCCCTCGCTCTGGATCCGGCCTGCTCTCGCCTTGGCTCTGGCGTGCTCTCGCCCTGGCCCCGGCGTGCTCTCGCCCTGGCCCCGGCTTGCTCTCGCCCTGGTTCCGGCCTGCCCTTGCCTTGGCTCCGGCCTTCTCTTGCTCTGGTTCTGGCCTGCCCTTGCATTGGCTCTGGCCTACTCTCGCTCTAGCTCCGGCCTGCCATTGCCCTAGCTCCAGCCTGCTCTCGCTCTGTCTCTGGCCTGCCCTTGCCTTTGCTCCGGCCTGCTCTCGCTCTGGCTCTGGCTTGCCCTTGCCTTCGCTCCGGCCTGCTCTCGCTCTGGCTCTGGCCTGCCCTCGCCTTGGCTCCGGCCTGCTATCGCTCTGGTTCTTGCCTGCCCGAGCTCGCTTTGGCTCTGGCCTGCCCTCGCTCTGGCCATTGCCTGCTCTTGCTCTGGTTCCAGCCTGCCCTTACCTTGGCTCATGCCTGCTCTCTTTCTGGCCTGCCCTCAACTTGACTCCGGCCTTCTCTGGCTTTGGCTCCGGCCTGCCCTCGCTCTGGCTCCGGCCTGCCCTCGCCTTGGCTCCGGCCTGCTCTCGCTTCTGCTCCAGCCTGCCCTCGCCCTGGCTCCGGCCTGCTCTCGCCCTGGCTCCGGCCTGCCCTCGCTCTGTCACTTGCCTGCCCTCGCCTTGGCTCCGAACTGCTCTCACTCTGGCCTGCCCTTGCCTTAGCTCCCGCCTGCTCTCGCCCTGGCTCTGGCTTCCTCTCTCTCTGGCTCTGGCCTGTCCTCGCCTTGGCTCTGGCCTGCTCTCGCTATGGCACCGACCTGCCCTTGCACTGGCTCCAGCCTGCTCTCGCTCTGTCTCTGGCCTGCCCTTGCCTTTGTTCCGGCCTGCTCTCGCTCTGGCTCTGGCTTGCCCTTGCCTTGGCTCCGGCCTGCTCCCGCTCTGGCTCTGGCCTGCCCTCGCCTTGGCTCCGGCCTGCTATCGCTCTGGCTCTTGCCTGCCTGAGCTCGCTTTGGCTCTGGCCTGCCCGAGCTCTGGCCATTGCCTGCCCTCGCCTTGGCTCCGGCCTGCTCTGACTCTGGCTCCGGCCTGCTCTCGCTCTGGCCTGTCCTCGCCTTGGCTCCGGCCTGCTCTCGCCCAGGCTCCGGCCTGCTCTCGCTCTGGTTCCGGCCTGCTCTCGCCTTGACTCCGGCCTGCTCTCGCCTTGTCTCCGGCCTGCTCTCGCTTTGGCTCTGGCCTGCTCTCGCTCTGGCTCCGGCCTGCCCTGGCTCCAGCCTGCCCTCTCTCTGGCTCTGGCCTGCCCTCGCCCTGGCTCCGGCATGCTCTCGCCTTGGCTCCGGCCTGCTATCGCTCTGGCTCTAGCCTGCCCGAGCTCGCTTTGTTTGGCTCTGGCTTGCCCTCGCTCTGGCTCTTGCCTGCCCTCGCCTTGACGCTCCGACCTGCTCTGACTCTGGCTCGGGCCTGCCCTCGCCCTGACTCCGGCCTGCTCTCGCTTTGGCTCCGGCCTGCTCTCGCTCTGGCCTGCTCTCGCTATGGCTCTGGCCTCGCCCTGGCTCCGGCCTGTTCTCGCCCTGGTTCCGGCCTGCCCTTGCCTTGACTCCGGCCTTCTCTCGTTCTGGCTCTGGCCTGCCCTTGCCTTGGCTCTGGCCTACTCTCGTTGTGGCTCTGGCCTGCCCTCGACTTGGCTCCGGTCTGCTCTCGTTCTGGCTCTGGCCTGCTCTCGCTCTGGCTCCGGCCTGCTCTGGATCTGGCTCTGGCCTTCCCTCGCCTTGGCTCCAGCCTGCTCTCGCTCTGGCTCCGGCCTGCTCTTGCTCTGGCTCTGACCTGCCCTCGTCCTGGCTCCGGCCTGCCCTTGCTCTGGCTCCAGCCAGCCCTCGCCTGGCTCCGCCTGCTCTCGCTCTGGCCTGCCCTTGCCTTGGCTCCGGCCTTCTCTCGCCCTTGCTCTTGCTTGCTCTCGCTCTGGCTCTGGCCTGTCATCTCCTTGTCTCTGGACTGCTCTCGCACTGGCTCCCGCCTGCCCTCGTCCTGGCTCCGGCCTGCTCTCGCTCTGGCTCTGGCCTGCTATCTCTCTGGCTCCTGCCTGCCCTCGCCTTGGCTCCTGCCCGTTTTCTCCCTGGATACGACCTGCTCTCGCCTTGGCTCCGGCCTGCTCTTGCTCTGGTTCCAGCCTGCCCTTCCTTTGGCTCATGCCTGCTCTCTATCTGGCCTGCCCTCAACTTGACTCCGGCCTTCTCTGGCTTTGGCTCTGGCCTGCCCTCGCTCTGGCTCCGGCCTGCCCTCGCTCTGGCTCCGGCCTGCCCTCGCTCTGGCTCCGGCCTGCCCTCGCCTTGGCTCCGGCCTGCTCTCGCTTCTGCTCCACCCTGCCCTCGCCCTGGCTCCGGCCTGCTCTCGCTCTGGCTCTGGCCTGCCCTCGACCTGGCTCCGGCCTGCCCTCGCTCTGTCTCTTGCCTGCCCTCGCCTTGGCTCCGAACTGCTCTTGTCCTGTCTGGCCTACTCTCGCTCTGGCCTGCCCTTGCCTTAGCTCCCGCCTGCTCTCGCCCTGGCTCTGGCTTCCTCTCTCTCTGGCTCTGGCTTGTCCTCGCCTTGGCTCTGGCCTGCTCTCGCTATGGCACCGACCTGCCCTCGCACGGGCTCCGGCCTGCTCTCGCCCTGGATCTGGGCTGCTCTCGCTCTGGCCAGCCCACGCCTTGGCTCCGGCCTGGCCTCGCCATGGCTCCGCCTGCTCTCGCTCTGGCCTGCTCTCGCCCAGGCTCTGGCCTGCTCTCACTCTTGCTCTGGCCTGCCATTGCTCTGGCTCCGGCGTACTCTCGTACTGGCTCTGGCCTGCCATCGCACGGACTCCGTCCTGCTCTCGCCCTGGATCTGGCCTGCTCTCGCCTTAGCTCCGGCCTTCTCTCGCCCTTGCTCCGGCTTGCTCTCTCTCTGGCCTGCCCTTGCCTTGGATCCCGCCTGCTCTCGCCCTTGCTCCAGCTTGCTCTCTCTCTGGCTCTGGCCTGCCCTCGCCTTGGCTCCGGCCTGCTCTCGCTATGGCTCCGGTCTGCCCTCGCCCTGGATCTGGCCTGCTCTTTCTCTGGCTCCGGCCTGCCTTCACCCTGGCTCCAGCCTGCCCTCGCCCTGGCTCCGGCCTGCCCTCGCCTTGGCTCTGGCCTGCCTTCACCATGGCTCCTACTGCTCTCGCTCTGGCCTGCTCTCGCTCAGGCTCCGGCCTGCTCTCGCTCTGGCCTGCTCTCCCTCTGGCTCCAGCCTGCCATCGCTCAGGCTCCGGCCTGCCCTTGCACTGGCTCCGGCCTGCCTTTGCACTGGCTCCGGCCTGCCGTCGCTCTGGATCCGGCCTGCTCTCGCCTTGGCTCCGGCCTGTTCTCGCCTTGGCTCCGGCGTGCTCTCGCCCTGGCCCCGGCCTGCTCTCGCCCTGGTTTCGGCCTGCCCTTGCCTTGGCTCCGGCCTTCTATTGCTCTGGTTCTGGCCTGCCCTTGCCTTGGCTCTGGCCTACTCTCGCTCTGGCTCCGGCCTGCCCTTGCCCTGGCTCCAGCCTGCTCTCGCTCTGTCTCTGGCCTGCCCTTGCCTTTGCTCCGGCCTGCTCTCGCTCTGGCTCTGGCTTGCCCTTGCCTTGGCTCCGGCCTGCTCTCGCTCTGGCTCTGGCCTGCCCTCGCCTTGGCTCCGGCCTGCTATCGCTCTGGCTCTAGCCTGCCCGAGCTCGCTTTGGCTCTAGCCTGCCCGAGCTCTGGCCCTTCCTTGCCTGCCTTCGCCTTGGCTGCTGCCTGCTCTGACTCTCTGGCTCGGGCCTGCCCTCGCCCTGGCTCCGGCCTTCTCTCGCTCTGGCCTGTCCTCGCCTTGGCTCCGGCCTGCTCTCGCCCTGGCCCCGGCCTGCTCTCGCCCTGGCTCCGGCCTGCCCTCGCCTTGGCTCTGGCCTGCCTTCGCCATGGCTCCGCCTGCTCTCGCTCTGGCCTGCTCTCGCTCAGGCTCCGGCCTGCTCTCGCTCTGGCTCTGGCCTGCTCTCCCTCTGGCTCCAGCCTGCCATCGCTCAGGCTCTGGCCTGCCCTTGCACTGGCTCCGGCCTGCCCTCGCCTTGGCTCTGGCGTGCTCTCGCCCTGGCCCCGGCGTGCTCTCGCCCTGGCCCCGGCTTGCTCTCGCCCTGGTTCCGGCCTGCCCTTGCCTTGGCTCCGGCCTTCTCTTGCTCTGGTTCTGGCCTGCCCTTGCATTGGCTCTGGCCTACTCTCGCTCTAGCTCCGGCCTGCCATTGCCCTAGCTCCAGCCTGCTGTCGCTCTGTCTCTGGCCTGCCCTTGCCTTTGCTCCGGCCTGCTCTCGCTCTGGCTCTGGCTTGCCCTTGCCTTCGCTCCGGCCTGCTCTCGCTCTGGCTCTGGCCTGCCCTCGCCTTGGCTCCGGCCTGCTATCGCTCTGGTTCTTGCCTGCCCGAGCTCGCTTTGGCTCTGGCCTGCCCTCGCTCTGGCCATTGCCTGCTCTTGCTCTGGTTCCAGCCTGCCCTTACCTTGGCTCATGCCTGCTCTCTTTCTGGCCTGCCCTCAACTTGACTCCGGCCTTCTCTGGCTTTGGCTCCGGCCTGCCCTCGCTCTGGCTCCGGCCTGCCCTCGCCTTGGCTCCGGCCTGCTCTCGCTTCTGCTCCAGCCTGCCCTCGCCCTGGCTCCGGCCTGCTCTCGCCCTGGCTCCGGCCTGCCCTCGCTCTGTCACTTGCCTGCCCTCGCCTTGGCTCCGAACTGCTCTCACTCTGGCCTGCCCTTGCCTTAGCTCCCGCCTGCTCTCGCCCTGGCTCTGGCTTCCTCTCTGGCTCTGGCCTGTCCTCGCCTTGGCTCTGGCCTGCTCTCGCTATGGCACCGACCTGCCCTTGCACTGGCTCCAGCCTGCTCTCGCTCTGTCTCTGGCCTGCCCTTGCCTTTGTTCCGGCCTGCTCTCGCTCTGGCTTGCCCTTGCCTTGGCTCCGGCCTGCTCCCGCTCTGGCTCTGGCCTGCCCTCGCCTTGGCTCCGGCCTGCTATCGCTCTGGCTCTTGCCTGCCTGAGCTCGCTTTGGCTCTGGCCTGCCCGAGCTCTGGCCATTGCCTGCCCTCGCCTTGGCTCCGGCCTGCTCTCGCTCTGGCCTGTCCTCGCCTTGGCTCCGGCCTGCTCTCGCCCAGGCTCCGGCCTGCTCTCGCTCTGGTTCCGGCCTGCTCTCGCCTTGACTCCGGCCTGCTCTCGCCTTGTCTCCGGCCTGCTCTCGCTTTGGCTCTGGCCTGCTCTCGCTCTGGCTCCGGCCTGCCCTGGCTCCAGCCTGCCCTCTCTCTGGCTCTGGCCTGCCCTCGCCCTGGCTCCGGCATGCTCTCGCCTTGGCTCCGGCCTGCTATCGCTCTGGCTCTAGCCTGCCCGAGCTCGCTTTGTTTGGCTCTGGCTTGCCCTCGCTCTGGCTCTTGCCTGCCCTCGCCTTGACGCTCCGACCTGCTCTGACTCTGGCCTGCCCTCGCCCTGACTCCGGCCTGCTCTCGCTTTGGCTCCGGCCTGCTCTCGCTCTGGCCTGCTCTCGCTATGGCTCTGGCCTCGCCCTGGCTCCGGCCTGTTCTCGCCCTGGTTCCGGCCTGCCCTTGCCTTGACTCCGGCCTTCTCTCGTTCTGGCTCTGGCCTGCCCTTGCCTTGGCTCTGGCCTACTCTCGCTCTGGCTCTGGCCTGCCCTCGACTTGGCTCCGGTCTGCTCTCGTTGTGGCTCTGGCCTGCTCTCGCTCTGGCTCCGGCCTGCTCTGGATCTGGCTCTGGCCTTCCCTCGCTTTGGCTCCAGCCTGCTCTCGCTCTGGCTCCGGCCTGCTCTTGCTCTGGCTCTGACCTGCCCTCGTCCTGGCTCTGGCCTGCTCTCGCTCTGGCTCTGGCCTGCTCTCGCTCTGGCTCTGGCCTGCTCTCGCTCTGGCTCTGGCCTGCTCTCGCTCTGGCACTGGCCTGCCCTCGCTCTGGCTCCGGCCTGCTCTCTCTCTGGCCGGCCCTCGCCCTGGCTCTGGCCTATTCTCGCTCTGGCCTGCTCTCGCTCTGGCCTCGCCCTGTCTCCGGCCTGCTCTCGCCCTGGTTCCGGCCTGCCCTTGCCTTGGCTCTGGCCTTCTATCGCTCTGGCTCTGGCCTGCCCTTGCCTTGGCTCTGGCCTACCCTCGCCTTGGTTCCGGCCTGCTCTTGCCTTGGCTCCGGCCTGCCCTCGCCCTGACTCCGGCCTGCCCTTGCTCTGGCTCCGGCCTGCCCTAGCATTGGCTCCGGCCTGCTCTCGCCCTGGCTCCGACCTGCTCTGGCTCCGGCCTGCCCTCGCCCTGCTCCGGCCTGCTCTCTCTGTGGCTCTGGCCTGCCCATGCCTTGGCTCCGGCCTGCTCTTCCTCTGGCTCTGGACTGCCCTCGTCTTGACTCTAGCCTGATCTCGCTGTTGTTCTGGCCTGCCTTCGCCCTCAATACTTGGTCGGGGATCCTCTTGCATCAATTACTGCATCAATGCGGCAATGCAGAGCCAAGGCAAGGGCAGGCCGGAACCAGGGCGAGAGCAGGCTGGAGACAGGGCGAGGCCAGAGCGAGAGCAGGCCAGAGAGAGAGCAGGCCGGAGCCAGGGCAAGAGTAGGCCAGAGCAACAGCAGTCTAGGGCGAGAGCAGGCTGGAGCCAAGGCAAGGGCAGGCCAGAGCGAGAGCAGGCCAGAGCCAAAGAGAGAGCAGGTCGGAGCCAAGGCAAAGGCGTCTGGCTGGAGCCAGGGCGAGGGCAGGCCAGAGCGAGAGCAGGCCGGAGACAGGGCGAGGGCAGGCCAAAGCGAGAGCAGGCCGGAGCCAGAGCGAGAGCAGGCCGGAGCCAAGGCGAGGGCAGGCCGGAGCCAGAGTGAGAGCTGGCAGGAGCCAGGGCGAGGGCAGGCCGGAGCCAGAGTGAGAGCTGGCAGGAGCCAGGGCGAGGGCAGGACTTAGCCAGAGCGAGAGCAAACAGAAGCCAGGGCGAAGGCAGGCCGGAGCCAGGGCGAGGGCATGCCGGAGCCAGGGCGAGAGCAGGCCAGAGCCAAGGCGAGGGCAGGCCGGAGCCAGAGCAGTAGCTGGCCGGAGCCAAGGCGAGGGCAGGCCAGAGCCAGTGCTAGAGCAAACCGGAGCCAGTGTGAGAGCAGGCCGGAGCCAAGGCAAGGTCAGACCAGAGTCCGAGCGAGAGGGCAGGCCAGAGCCAGAGCGAGATCATGCCAGAGCCACAGCCAGAGCAGGCCCGAGCCAGAGCGAGAGTAGTCCAGAGCCAAGGCTAGGGCAGGCGCGAGCCAGAGCGAGAGAGGGCAGGCCAGAGCGAGAGCAGGCCGGAGCCGAGGCAAGGACAGGCCAGAGCGAGAGGAGGCCGGAGCCAGGGCGAGGGCAGACCGGTGCCAAGGCGAGAGCAGGCCGAAGCCAAGACGAGGTCAGGCTTGAGCAGAGCCAGGGCAGGCCAGAGCCAGAGCGTGAGCAGGCAGGAGCCAAGGTGAGGGCAGGCCGGAGCCAAGGTGAGGGCAGGCCAGAGCCAGAACGAGAGCAGGCCAGTGCCAGAGATCAGGCCAGTGCCAGAGCGAGAGCAGTCCGAAGCCAAGGCAAGGGCAGGCCGGAACCAGGGCGAGAGCAGGCCGGAGACAGTTCGAGGCCAGAGCGAGAGCAGGCCAGAGCCAGAGCGAAAGTAGGCCGGAGCCAGGGCTAGGGCAGGCCAGAGCCAGATAAGAGCAGGCCGGAGCCAGGGTGAGGGCAGGCCAGAGCGAGAGCAGGCAGGAGCCAAGGCGAGAGCAGGCCGGAGCTAAGGCGAGAGCAGGCTGGAGCCAAGGTGAGATTAGCCCGGAGCCAAGGCGAACGAAGGCAGGCCAGAGGCAGAGCCAGGGCAGGCTGGAGCCAGGGCAAGGGCTGGCCGGAGCCAGAGCTAGAGCGAGTGCAGGCCCAAGCCAGAGCGAGAGCAGGCCAGAACCAGAGGAAGAGCAGTCCGGAGCCGAAGGCAGGCCAGAGCGAGAGCAGGCCGGAGCCAAGGAGAGGGCAGGTCGGAGCCAGAGCGAGGGCAGGCCGGAGCCAAGGCGAGAGCAGGCTGGAGCCAGGGCAAGAGCAGGCCGGAGCCAAGGCAAGGGCAGGCCAGAGCCATTGCGAGATCAGGCCGGATCCAGAGCGAGGGCAGGCCGGAGCCAAGGCAAGGGCAGGCCAGAGCCATTGCGAGATCAGGCCGGATCCAGAGCGAGGGCAGGCCGTAGCCAAAGCGAGGGCAGGCCGAAGCAAAACACTGTTTTTAATACCAGGCCTGTAGGTAACTGTTTTGAACAGCAAACCAGTGTCAAAAACTTTGCTGACACACTGAAATTTTTTTTAATGGAGGCCAGAAATGGCAGTATTTTCTGAAAACGTATATGTGATCCGTGTGACGGAGAAAACACAGTTTTAAATACCTGGCCTGTAGGTAACTGTTTTGAACAGCAAACCAGTGTCAAAAACTGTCCTGACACACTGAAAAGAAAATTTAATGGAGGCCAGAAATGGCAGTATTTTCTGACAACGTATATGTGAGCCGTGTGACGGAGAAAACACAGTTTTAAATACCTGGCCTGTAGGTACCTAACTATTTTGAACAGCAATCTGGTTTCAATTGCCTCACTGACACACTGAAATTTTTTTTTAATGGAGGCCAGAAATGGCAGTATTTTCTGAAAACGTATATGTAATCCGTGTGATGGAGAAAACACAGTTTTAAATACCTGGCCTGTAGGTAACTGTTTTGAACAGCAAACCAGTGTCAAAAACTTTGCTGACACACTGAAATATTTGACCAGGTATTTAAAATTGTGTTTTCTCCGTCACATGGATTACATATACGTTTTCAGAAAATACTGCCATTTCTGGCCTCCATGAAATGTTTTTTTCAGTGAGTCAGCAAAGTTTTTGACACTGGTTTGCTGTTCAAAACAGTTACCTACAGGCCAGGTATTTAAAACTGTGTTTTCTCCATCACACGGATTACATATACGTTTTCAGAAAATACTGCCATTTCTGGCCTCCATTAAAAAAAATTTTCAGTGTGTCAGCAAAGTTTTTGACACTGGTTTGCTGTTCAAAACAGTTACCTACAGGCCAGGTATTTAAAACTATGTTTTCTCTGTCACACGGATCACATATACGTTTTCAGAAAATACTGCCATTTCTGGCATCCATTAAAAAAAAATTTCAGTGTGTCAGTGAAGCAATTGGAACCAGATTGCTGTTCAAAATAGTTACCTACAGGCCAGGTATTTAAAACTGTGTTTTCTCCGTCACACTGATTATATAAACGTTTTCAGAAAATACTGCCATTTCTGGCTTCCATTAAAAAAAATTTCAGTGTGTCAGTGAAGCAGTTGGAACCAGATTGCTGTTCAAAATAGTTACCTACAGGCCAGGTATTTAAAACTGTGTTTTCTCTGTCACACGGCTCACATATACGTTGTCAGAAAATACTGCCATTTCTGGCCTCCATTAAATTTTCTTTTCAGTGTGTCAGCAAAGTTTTTGACACTGGTTTGCTGTTCAAAACAGTTACCTACAGGCCAGGTATTTAAAACTGTGTTTTCTCCATCACACGGATTACATATACGTTTTCAGAAAATACTGCCATTTCTGGCCTCCATTAAAAAAGTTTCTCAGGGTGTCAGTGAAGCAATTGACACCAGATTGCTGTTCAAAATAGTTACCTACAGGCCAGGTATTTAAAACTGTGTTTTCTCCGTCACACGGATCACATATACGTTTTCAGAAAATACTGCCATTTCTGGCCTCCATTAAAAAAATTTTTCAGTGTGTCAGCAAAGTTTTTGACACTGGTTTGCTATTCAAAACAGTTACCTACAGGCCTGGTATTAAAAAGTGTGTTTTGCTTCGGCCTGCCCTCGCCTTGGCTCCGGCCTGCCCTCGCTCTGGATCCGGCCTGATCTCGCAGTGGCTCTGGCCTGCCCTTGCCTTGCCTCCGGCCTGCTCTTGCCCTGGCTACAGCCTGCTCTCGCCTTGGCTCCGGCCTGCCCTCGCTCTGGCTCCGGTCTGCCCTCTCCTTGGCTCCGGCCTGCTCTTGCTCTGGCTCTGGCCTGCCTTCGCATTGGCTCCGGACTACTCTTGCTCTGGTTCTGGCCTGCCTTGGCCGTGGCTCCGGCCTGCTCTCGCTCTGGCTCCGGCCAGCCCTCGCCCTGGCTCCGGCCTGCCCTCGCCCTGGCTCCGGCCTGCACTCGCTCTCGCTCCGGCCTGCCCTCGCCTTGGCTCCGTCCTATTCGCGCTCTGGCCTGCCCTCGCCTTGGATGTGGCCTGTTCTCGCTCTGGTTCCGTCTTGCCCTAGCTCTGGCCTGATCTCGCTCTGGCTCTGGCCTGCCCTCGCCTTGGCTCCGGCCTGCTCTCTCTCTGGCTCTGTCCTGCCCTCGTCCTGGCTCCGGCCTGCTCTCCCTCTGGTCTGCCCTTGCCTTGGCTCCGGCCTGCTCTCTCTCTGGCTCTGGCCTGCCCTCGCCCTGGCTCCGGCCTGCTCTCGCTCTGTCTCTGGCCTGCCCTGGCCTTGGCTCTGGCCTGCCCTCGCCGAGGCTCCGGCCTGCTCTCGCTCTGGCTGTGGCCTGCTGTCGCTCTGGCTCCGGCCTGCTCTCACCCTGGCTCCGGCTTGCTCTCTCTCTGGCTCTGGCCTGCCCTCGCCCTGGCTCCGGCCTGCTCTCGCTATAGCTCTGGACTGCTCTAGCTCTGTCTCTGGCCTGCCCTCGCCGAGGCTCCGGCCTGCTCTCGCTCTGGCTCCGGCCTGCCCTCGCCCTGGCTCCCGGCTATCTTTGCCTTGGCTCCGGCCTTCTCTCGCTCTGGCTCTGGCCTGCCCTTGCCTCTGGCCTACTCTCGCTCTGGCCTGCCCACGCCTTGGCTCCGGCCTGCTCTCGCCATGGCTCCGGCCTGCTCTCGCTCAGGCTCTGGGCTGCCCTCGCCCTGGCTCCGGCCTTCTCTCGCTGTGGCTCTGACCCGCCCTCACCCTGGCTCCGGCTTGCTCTCTCTCTGACTCTGGCCTGCTCTCGCCCTGACTCAGACCTGCCCTCGTCCTGGCTCCGGCCTGCTCTTGCTTTGTATTCTTGGTTCTGGCCTACTCTCGCTTTGTATCTGGCTTGCCCTTGCCTTTGCTCCGGCCTTCTCTCGCTCTGGCTCTTGCCTGCTCTCGCCCTGGCTCCGGCCTGCCATCGTCCTGGCTCCGGCCTGTTCTCGCTCTGGCTATGGCCTGCCCTCGCCTAGGCTCCGGCCTGCTCTCTCGCTCTGGCTTTGTCCTGCCCTCGCCCTGGCTCCAGCCTGCTCTCGCTCAGGCTCTGGGCTGCCGTCGCCCTGGCTCCGGCCTTCTCTCGCTCTGGCTCTGGCCTGCCCTTGCTCTGGCTCTGGCCTGCTCTCGCTCTGGCCTGCTCTCGCCCTGGCTCAGGCCTGCTCTTGCTCTGGCCTGCCCTCACCTTGGCTCCGGCCTGCTCTCGCTCTGGCTCGGTCCTGCCCTCGCCCTGGATCCGGTCTGCCCTTGCCCTGGCTCTGGCCTGCTCTCGCTCTGGCTTTGGCTCTGACCTGCCCTTGCCTTTGCTCCGGCTTGCTCTAGCTCTGGTTCTGGCCCGCCCTCGTCTTCGCTCCGGCCTGCTCTCGCTCTGGCTCTGGCCTGCCCTCGCCTTGGCTCCGGCCTTCTCTCGCTCTGGCTCTGGTCTGCCCTTGCCTTGGCTCTGGCCTACTCTCGCTTTGGCTCCGGCTTGCCATCGCTCTGGCTCCGGCCTAACCTCGCCCTGGCTCCGCCCTGCCCTCACTCTGGCTCCGGCCAGCCCTTGCCTTGGCTTCGGCCTGCCCTCGACCTGGCTTTGGCCTGTCCTCTCCTTGGCTCCAGCCTGCTCTTGCACTGGCTCCGGCCTGCCCTCGTCCAGGCTCTGGCGTGCTCTCGCTCTGGCTCTGTCCTGCTCTTGCCTAGGCTCCGGCCTGCTCTCGCCCTGGCTCCGGCCTGCTCTCGCACTGACTCCGGCCTGCTATCTCTCTGGCTCCGGCCTGCCCTTGCTTTGGCTCATACCTGCTCTCGCTCTGGCCTGCCCTCGCTCTGGATCCGGCCTGCCCTCGCTCTGGAACTGGCCTGCCCTCGCCCTGGCTCCAGCCTGCTCTCGCTCTGGCTCTGGCCTGTCCTCTCCTTGGCTCCGGCCTGCTCTCGCACTGGCTCCGGCCTGCCCTCGCCTTGGCTCCGGCCTGCTCTCGCCCTGGCTCCGGCCAGCTCTCATCCTGGCTAAGGCCTGCTATCTCTCTAGCTCCGGCCTACCCTCGCCTTAGCTCCTGCTTTTTCTCGCCCTGCATCCGGCCTGCTCTCGCCTTGACTCCGGCCTGCTCTCGCCTTAGCTCCGGCCTGCTCTCGCCCTGGTTCCTGCCTGACCTTGCCTTGGCTCATGCTTGCTCTCGCTCTGGCCAGCACTCGACTTGGCTCCAGCCTGCCCTTGCCCTGGCTCCGGCCTGCCATCGTCTTAGCTCCGGCCTGCTCTCGCTTTGGCTCATGCCCGCCCTCGCCCTGGCTCCGGCCTGCTCTCGCCCTGGCTCCGGCATACTCTCCCACTGGCTCGCCCAGTCTCGTGCCTGATCTAGCCCTTGTTCCGGCCTGCCCTTGCCTTGGCTCCGGCCTGCTCTCGCTCTGGCCTGCCCTTGCCTTGGCTCTGGCCTACTCTCGCTCTGGCTTTTGCCTGCCCTCGCCCTGGCTCCGGCCTGCTCTCACTCTGGTTCTGGCCTGCTCTCGCTCTGGCGTTCCCTCGCCTTGGCTCCGGCCTGCTCTCGCTCTGACTGTGGCCTGCCATCGCCTTGGCTCCAGCCGGCTCTCGCCCTGGCTACGGCCTGCTCTCGGTCTGGCTCTGGCCTGCCCTCGCCTTGGCTCCGGCCGGCTCTCGCCTTAGCTCCGGCCTGCTCTCTCTCTGGCTCCGACCTGTCCACGCCCTGGCTCCGGCCTGCCCTTGCTCTGGCTCCCGCCAGACCTCGCCTTGGCTACGGCCTGCTCTCGCTCTGGCCTGCCCTCGCCCTGGCTCTGACCTGCCCTCGTCTTGAGTCCGCCCTGTTCTCGCCCTTGTTCCGGCCTGCCCTTGCCTTGGCTCCGGCCTGCTCTCGCCCTGGTTCCGGCCTGCTCTCGCACTGGCCTGCCCTCGCCCTGGCTCAGGCCTGCTCTCGCTCTGGCCGGCCCTTGCCTTGGCTCTGGCCTACTCTCGCTCTGGCTCTTGCCTACTCTCGCTCTGGCTCTTGCCTGCCCTCGCCCTGGCTTGCGGCCTGCTCTCGCTCTGGCGTGCCCTCGCCTTGGCTCCGGCCTGCTCTCACTCTGACTCTGGCCTGCCTCGCCCTGGTTCCGGCCTGCCCTTGCTCTGGCTCCGGCCAGCCCTCGCCTTGGCTCCGGCCTGCTCTCGCCCTGGTTCCGGCCTGCTCTCGCACTGGCCTGCCCTCGCCCTGGCTCAGGCCTGCTCTCGCTCTGGCCTGCCCTCGCCCTGGCTCCGGCCTGCTCTTGCTCTGGCCTGCTCTTGCTCTGGCTCTGGCCTGCCCTCGTCTTGATTCCGGCCTGTTCTCGCTCTTGTTCTGGCCTGCCTTCGCCTTGTCTCCGGCCTGCTCTTGCTCTGGCTCAGGCCTGTCCTCGCCCTGGTTCCGGCCTGCCCTTGCTCTGGCTCAGGCCACCCCTCGCCTTGGCTCCGGCCTGCTCTCGCTCTGGCCTGCCCTCGCCCTGGCTCCGGCCTGCTCTCGCTCTGGCTCTGGCCTGCCCTCGCCCTGGCTCTGGCCTGCTCTTGCTCTGGCCTGCCCTCGTCTTGATTCTGGCCTGGTCTCGCTCTTGTTCTGGCCTGCCTTCGCCATGTCTCCGGCCTGCTTTCGCTCTGGCTCAGGCCTGCTTTCGCTCTGACTCTGGCCTGCCCTTGCCTTGGCTCCGGACTGCTTTCTCTCTGGCTCTGGCCTGCTCTCGCTCTGGCTCTGGCCTGCACTCGCTTTGGCTCTGGCCTGCTGTCGCCCTGGCTCTGGCCTGCTGTCGCTCTGGTACTGGCCTGCCCTCGCTCTGGCTCCGGCCTGCTCTCTCTCTGGTCTGCCCTCGCCCTGGCTCTGGCCTACTCTCGCTCTGGCCTCGCCCTGTCTCCGGCCTGCTCTCGCCCTGGTTCCGGCCTGTCCTTGCCTTGGCTCTGGCCTTCTATCGCTCTGGCCTGCCCTTGCCTTGGCTCTGGCCTGCCCTCGCCTTGGCTCTGGCCTGCCCTCGCCTTGGCTCTGGCCTGCCCTCGCCTTGGCTCTGGCCTTCCCTCGCCTTGGTTCCGGCCTGCTCTTGCCTTGGCTCCGGCCTGCCCTAGCATTGGCTCCGGCCTGCTCTCGCCCTGGCTCCGACCTGCTCTGGCTCTGGCCTGCCCTCGCCCTGGCTCCGGCCTGCTCTCTCTGTGGCTCTGGCCTGCCCATGCCTTGGCTCCGGCCTGCTCTTCCTCTGGCTCTGGACTGCCCTCGTCTTGACTCTAGCCTGATCTCGCTCTTGTTCTGGCCTGCCTTCGCCCTGGCACCAGCCTGCTCTCGCTCTTGTTCTGGCTCTGGCCTCGCCCTGTCTCCGGCCTGCTCTCGGCCTGGTTCCGGCCTGCCCTTGCCTTGGCTCTGGCCTTCTATCGCTCTGGCTCCGGCCTGCTCTCGCCTTGGCTCCGGCCTCCTCTTGCTCTGGCTCCGGCCTGCCCTCGCCCTGACTCCGGCCTGCACTTGCATTGGCTCCAGCCAGCACTCACCCTGCTCTCGATCTCGCTCTGGCCTGCCCTCTCCCTGGCTCCGACCTGCTCTCTCTCTGGCTCTGGCCTGCCCATGACTTGGCTGCGGCCTGCCCTCGTCTTGACTCTAGCCTGATCTCGCTCTTGTCCTGGCCTGCCTTCGCCATGGCTCCAGCCTGCTCTCGCTCTGGCTCAGGCCTGCTCTCGCTCTGGCCTGCTCTCGCCCTGGCTCCGGTATACTCTCGCTCTGGTTCTGACCTGCTCTGGCCTCGCCCTGTCTCAGGCCTGCTCTCGCCCTTGTTCCGGCCTGCCCTTGCCTTGGCTCTGGCCTACTCTCGCTCTGGCCTGCCCTCGCCCTGGCTCCGACCTGCTCTCACTCTGGCTCTGACCTGCTCTCGCTCTGGCTCTGGCGTGCCCTCGCCTTGGCTCCGGCCTGCCCTCGCCCTGACTCTGGCCTGCTCTGGATCTGGCCTGCCCTCGCCTTGGCTCCGGCCTGCTCTCGCTCTGGCCTGCCCTCGCCTTGGCTCCGGCCTGCTCTCGCTCTGGCTCCGGCCAGCCCTCGCCTTGGCTCCGGCCTGCTCTCGCCTTGGATCCGGCCTGCTCTCGCCCTGGCTCCGGTCAGCTGTCACCTTAGCTCCGGCCTGCTCTCGCCCTGTCTCCGACTTGCTCGTGCTCTGGCTCTGGCCTGCCCTCGCCCTGGCTCCGGCCTGCTCTTGCTCTGGATCTGGCCGGCTCTTGCTCTGGCCTGCCCTTGTCTTGACTCCGGCCTGCTCTTGCTTTTCTTCTGGCCTGCCTTCGCCATGGCGCCGGCCTGCCCTTGCTCTGGCTCAAGCCTGCTACATCTGGCTCTGGCCTGCCCACGCTTTGCCTCTGGCCTGCTCTAGCCTTGACTCCAGCCTGCTCTCGCTCTGGCTCTGGCCTGCCCTCGCCCTGGCTCCGGCCTGCCCTTGCTCTGTCTCAGGCCAGCCTCGCCTTGACTCCAGCCTGCTTTCGCCCTGGCTACGGCCTGCTCTTGCTCTGGCCTGCCCTCGCCCTGGCTCCGGCCTGCTCTCGCTCTGGTTCTGGCCTGCCTTCCTTCGCCTTGGCTCTGGCCTGCCCTCGCTCTGGCTCAAGCCTGCTACATCTGGCTCTGGCCTGCCCTTTCCTTGGCTCCGGACTGCTCTCGCTCTGGCTTGCTCCTGCCTTGGCTCCGGACTGCTTTCGCTCTGGCTTGCTCTCGCTCTGGCCTACCCTGGCTCTGCCTCTGGCCTGGCTTTGCCTTGGCTCCAGCCTGCTCTCGCTCTAGCTCCGTACTGCCCTCACCCTGGCTCCGCTATGCCATAGCTCGTGCTCCGGCCTGCTCTCGCCTTGGTTCCGTCCTGCTCTCGCCCTGGCTCTGACCTGCTCTCGCTCTGGCCTGCCCTCGCTCCGACTACTCTCTCTCTGGCTCTGGCCTGCCGTCGCCCTGGCTCCGACCTTCTCTCGCTCTGGCTCTGGCCTGCCCTCGCCCTGGCTCCGGCATACTCTCCCACTGGCTCGCCCAGTCTCGTGCCTGATCTAGCCCTTGTTCCGGCCATCGCTCTGGCTCCGGCCTGCCCTCGTCTTAGCTCCGGCCTGCTCTCGCTTTGGCTCAGGCCCGCCCTCGCCCTGGCTCCGGCCTGCTCTCTCTCTGGCTCTGGCCTGCCCTCGCCCTGTCTCCGGCATACTCTCCCACTGGCTCGCCCAGTCTCGTGCCTGATCTAGCCCTTGTTCCGGCCTGCCCTTGCCTTGGCTCCGGCCTGCTCTCGCTCTGGCCTGCCCTTGCCTTGGCTCTGGCCTACTCTCGCTCTGGCTATTGCCTGCCCTCGCCCTGGCTCCGGCCTGCTCTCACTCTGGTTCTGGCCTGCTCTCGCTCTGGCTCTGGCGTGCCCTCGCCTTGGCTCCGGCCTGCTCTCGCTCTGACTGTGGCCTGCCATCGCCTTGGCTCCAGCCGGCTCTCGCCCTGGCTACGGCCTGCTCTCGGTCTGGCTCTGGCCTGTCCTCGCCTTGGCTCCGGCCGGCTCTCGCCTTAGCTCCGGCCTGCTCTCTCTCTGGCTCCGACCTGTCCACGCCCTGGCTCCGGCCTGCCCTTGCTCTGGCTCCCGCCAGACCTCGCCTTGGCTACGGCCTGCTCTCGCTCTGGCCTGCCCTCACCCTGGCTCTGACCTGCCCTCGTCTTGAGTCCGGCCTGTTCTCGCCCTTGTTCCGGCCTGCCCTTGCCTTGGCTCCGGCCTTCTCTCGCTCTGGCCGGCCCTTGCCTTGGCTCTGGCCTACTCTCGCTCTGGCTCTTGCCTGCCCTCGCCCTGGCTTGCGGCCTGCTCTCGCTCTGGCGTGCCCTCGCCTTGGCTCCGGCCTGCTCTCACTCTGACTCTGGCCTGCCTCGCCCTGGTTCCGGCCTGCCCTTGCTCTGGCTCCGGCCAGCCCTCGCCTTGGCTCTGGCCTGCCCTCGCCCTGGCTCCGGCCTGCTCTTGCTCTGGCTCTGGCCTGCCCTCGCTCTGGCTCCGGCCTGCTCTGGCTAAGGCCTGTCCTCACCCTGGTTCCGGCCTGCCCTTGCTCTGGCTCCGGCCACCCCTCGCCTTGGCTCTGGCCTGCCCTCGCCCTGGTTCCGGCCTGCTCTCGCACTGGCCTGCCCTCGCCCTGGCTCAGGCCTGCTCTCGCTCTGGCCTGCCCTCGCCCTGGCTCCGGCCTGCTCTTGCTCTGGCCTGCTCTTGCTCTGGCTCTGGCCTGCCCTCGTCTTGATTCCGGCCTGTTCTCGCTCTTGTTCTGGCCTGCCTTCGCCTTGTCTCCGGCCTGCTCTTGCTCTGGCTCAGGCCTGTCCTCGCCCTGGTTCTGGCCTGCCCTTGCTCTGGCTCAGGCCACCCCTCGCCTTGGCTCCGGCCTGCTCTCGCCCTGGTTCCTGCCTGCTCTCGCTCTGGCCTGCCCTCGCCCTGGCTCTGGCCTGCTCTTGCTCTGGCCTGCCCTCGTCTTGATTCTGGCCTGGTCTCGCTCTTGTTCTGGCCTGCCTTCGCCATGTCTCCGGCCTGCTTTCGCTCTGGCTCAGGCCTGCTTTCGCTCTGACTCTGGCCTGCCCTTGCCTTGGCTCCGGACTGCTTTCTCTCTGGCTCTGGCCTGCTCTCGCTCTGGCCTGCACTCGCTTTGGCTCTGGCCTGCTGTCGCCCTTGCTCTGGCCTGCTCTCGCTCTGGTACTGGCCTGCCCTCGCTCTGGCTCCGGCCTGCTCTCTCTCTGGTCTGCCCTCGCCCTGGCTCTGGCCTACTCTCGCTCTGGCCTGCTCTCGCTCTGGCTCTGGCCTCGCCCTGTCTCCGGCCTGCTCTCGCCCTGGTTCCGGCCTGTCCTTGCCTTGGCTCTGGCCTTCTATCGCTCTGGCCTGCCCTTGCCTTGGCTCTGGCCTGCCCTTGCCTTGGCTCTGGCCTGCCCTTGCCTTGGCTCTGGCCTGCCCTCACCTTGGCTCTGGCCTGCCCTCGCCTTGGCTCTGGCCTACCCTCGCCTTGGTTCCGGCCTGCTCTTGCCTTGGCTCCGGCCTGCCCTCGCCTTGACTCCGGGCCTGCCCTTGCTCTGGCTCCGGCCTGCTCTGGCTCTGGCCTGCCCTCGCCCTGGTTCCGGCCTGCTCTCTCTGTAGCTCTAGCCTGCCCATGCCTTGGCTCCGGCCTGCTCTTCCTCTGGCTCTGGACTGCCCTCGTCTTGACTCTAGCCTGATCTCGCTCTTGTTCTGGCCTGCCTTCGCCCTGGCTCCAGCCTCCTTTCGCTCTTGTTCTGGCTCTGGCCTCGCCCTGTCTCCGGCCTGCTCTCGGCCTGGTTCCGGCCTGCCCTTGCCTTGGCTCTGGCCTTCTATCGCTCTGGCCTGCCCTTGCCTTGGCTCTGGCCTACCCTTGCCTTGGCTCCGGCCTGCTCTCGCCTTGGCTCCGGCCTCCTCTGGCTCTGGCTCCGGCCTGCCCTCGCCCTGACTCCGGCCTGCACTTGCATTGGCTCCGGCCATCACTAACCCTGCTCTCGATCTCGCTCTGGCCTGCCCTCTCCCTGGCTCCGACCTGCTCTCTCTCTGGCTCTGGCCTGCCCATGCCTTGGCTCCGGCCTGCCCTCGTCTTGACTCTAGCCTGATCTCGCTCTTGTCCTGGCTTGCCTTCGCCATGGCTCCAGCCTGCTCTCGCTCTGGCTCAGGCCTGCTCTCGCTCTGGCTCAGGCCTGCTCTCGCCCTGGCTCAGGCCTGCTCTCGCCCTGGCTCCGGTATACTCTCGCTCTGGTTCTGACCTGCTTTGGCCTCGCCCTGTCTCAGGCCTGCTCTCGCCCTTGTTCCGGCCTGCCCTTGCCTTGGCTCTGGCCTACTCTCGCTCTGGCCTGCCCTCGCTCTGGCGTGCCCTCGCCTTGGCTCCGGCCTGCCCTCGCCCTGACTCTGGCCTGCTCTGGATCTGGCCTGCCCTCGCCTTGGCTCCGGCCTGCTCTCGCTCTGGCCTTCCCTCGCCTTGGCTCCGGCCTGCTCTCGCTCTGGCTTCGGCCAGCCCTCGCCTTGGCTCCGGCCTGCTCTCGCCTTGGATCCGGCCTGCTCTCGCCTTGGCTCCGGCCTGCTCCCGCCCTGGCTCCGGTCAGCTGTCACCTTAGCTCCGGCCTGCTCTCGCCCTGTCTCCGACTTGCTCTTGCTCTGGCTCTGGCCTGCCCTCGCCCTGGCTCCGGCCTGCTCTTGCTCTGGATCTGGCCGGCTCTTGCTCTGGCCTGCCCTTGTCTTGACTCCGGCCTGCTCTTGCTTTTCTTCTGGCCTGCCTTCGCCTTGGCGCCGGCCTGCCCTTGCTCTGGCTCAAGCCTGCTACATCTGGCTCTGGCCTGCCCACGCTTTGCCTCTGGCCTGCTCTAGCCTTGACTCCAGCCTGCTCTCGCTCTGGCTCTGGCCTGCCCTCGCCCTGGCTCCGGCCTGCCCTTGCTCTGTCTCAGGCCAGCCTCGCCTTGACTCCAGCCTGCTTTCGCCCTGGCTCCGGCCTGCTCTTGCTCTGGCCTGCCCTCGCCCTGGCTCCGGCCTGCTCTCACTCTGGTTCTGGCCTGCCTTCCTTCGCCTTGGCTCTGGCCTGCCCTCGCTCTGGCTCAAGCCGGCTACATCTGGCTCTGGCCTGCCCTTTCCTTGGCTCCGGACTGCTCTCGCTCTGGCTTGCTCCTGCCTTGGCTCCGGACTGCTTTCGCTCTGGCTTGCTCTCGCTCTGGCCTACCCTGGCTCTGCCTCTGGCCTGGCTTTGCCTTGGCTCCAGCCTGCTCTCGCTCTAGCTCCGTACTGCCCTCACCCTGGCTCCGCTATGCCATAGCTCGTGCTCCGGCCTGCTCTCGCCTTGGTTCCGTCCTGCTCTCGCCCTGGTTCTGACCTGCTCTCGCTCTGGCCTGCCCTCGCTCCGACTACTCTCTCTCTGGCTCTGGCCTGCCGTCGCCCTGGCTCCGACCTACTCTCGCTCTGGCCTCGAACTGTCTCCGGCCTGCTCTCGCCCTGTTTCCGGCCTGCTCTTGCCTTGGCTCCGGCCTTCTCTTGCTCTGGCTCTGGCCTGCCCTTGCCTTGGCTCTTGCCTACTCTTGCTCTGGCTCTGGCCTGCCCTCGCCCTGGCTCCGTCCTGCTCTCGCTCTTACTCTGGCCTGCCCTCGCCCTGGCTCTGGCCTGCTCTGGATCTGGCTCTGGACTGCCCTCGCCTTGGCTCCGGCCTGCTCTCGCCTTGGCTCAGGCTTGCTCTTGCTCTGGCTCCGGCCTGCCCTTGCTCTGACTCTGGCAAGCCCTCGCCTTGGCTCCGGCCTGTTGTCGCCCTGGCTCCGGCCTGCTCTTGCTCTGGATCTGGCCTGCTCTCGCTCTGGCTCTGGCGTGCCCTCGCCTTGGCTCCGGCCTGCTCTCGCTCTGACTCTGGCCTGCCCTCGCCTTGGCTCCGGCCGGCTCTCGCCTTAGCTCCGGCCTGCTCTCTCTCTGGCTCCGACCTGTCCACGCCCTGGCTCCGGGACAGGCCAGAGCGAGAGCAAGCCGGGTGAGGGCAGGCCAGAGCCAGAACGAGAGCAGGTCAGTTCCAGATCGAGAGCAGGCCAGTGCAAGAGCGAGAGAATGCCGGAGTCAGGGCGAGAGCAGGCCGGAGAAAGGTCGAGGGCAGGCCAGAGCAAGAGCAGACCGAAGCCAGGAGGAGGGCAAGCTGGAGCCAGGGCGAGAGCAGGCCGTAGCCAAGGTGAGGGCAGGACAGAGCTAGAGCCATAGCAGGCCGGAGCCTGGGCGAGGGCAGACCAGAGTCAGAGCGAGAGCAGGCCGGAGCCAAGGCGAGGGCAGGCCAGAGCCAGGGAGAGGGCAGACCAGAGTCAAAGCGAGAGCAGGCTGGAGCCAAGGCGAGGGCAGGCCAGAGCAAGATCTGGCCGGAGCCAGGGCAAGGGCAGGCCAGAGAGAGCGAAAGTAGGCCAGAGCCAAGGCTAGGGCAGGCGAGAGCCAGAGCGAGAGAAGTCTGGAGCCAAGGCGAGGACAGGCCAGAGCCAGAGCGAGAGCAAGCCGGAGAGAAGGTGAGGGCAGGCCAGAGCGAGAGTAGGTCAGTTCCAGATCGAGAGTAGGCCTGTGCAACATCAAGAGAATGCCGGAGTCAGGACGAGGGCAGGCCAGAGCGAGAGCAGTCCTTAAAAAGGGCGAGGGCAGGCCGGAGCCAGAGCTAGAGCAGGCCGGAGCCAGAGCGAGAGCAGGCCGGAGCCAAGGCGAGGGCAGGCCGGAGGCAGAGTGAGAGCAGGCCGGAGCCAGGGCGAGGGCAGGCCGGATGGAGCCAGAGCGAGAGCAAGCCAGAGGCAAGGCGAGGGCAGGCCAGAAGCAGAGCCAGGGCGGGCCAGAGCGAGAGCTGGCCCGAGCCAAGGCGAGGACAGGCCAGAGCGAGAGCAAGAGCAGGTCGGAGCCAAGGCGAGGGCAGGCAAGAGCGAGAGCAGGCCGGAGCCAAGGCGAGTGCAGGCCAGAGCCAGAGCGAGAGCAGTCTGGAGCCAGAGCAGGCTTGAGCCAGAGCGAGGTCATGCCGGGGCCAAGGTGAAGGCAGGCCAGAACCAGAGCGAGAGCAGTCCGGAGTCAAGACGAGGGCAGGCCAGAGCAAGAGCAGGCCGGAGCCAGGGCGAGGGCAGTCCAGATCCAGAGCAAGAGAAGGCCGGAGCCAGGGCGAGAGCAGGCCGGAGCCAAGGCGTAAGCTGGCCGTAGCCAGAGCAAGGGCAGGCTGGAGCCACAGCGAGGGCAGGCCAGAGCGAGAGCAGGCTGAAGCCAGGGCAACAGCAGGCCGGAGCCAAGGCCAGGGCAGGCCAGAGCCAGATCCAGAGCAGGACGGAGCCAGGCCGAGGGCAGGCCGGATCCAGGGCGAGAGCTCCGGCATGCTAAGGCGAGGGCAGGCCAGAGCCAAGGCGAGGGGCGGACAGAGCTAGAGCCAGAGCAGGCCGGAGCCAAGGCGAGGGCAGGCCAGAGCGAGATCAGGCCGGAGCCAGGGCAAGAGCAGGCCGGAGCCAAGGCGACGGCAGGCCAGAGACAGAACGAGAGCAGGCCAGTGCCAGAGCGAGATCAGGCCAGTGCCAGAGCGAGAGCAGTCCGGAGCCAAGGCAAAGGCAGGCCAGAGCCAGAGAGCGAATAGGCTTGAGCCAGAGCAGGCCGGAGCCAAGGCAAAGGCGGGGCAGAACCAAAGCGAGAGCAGGCCGGAGTCAAGACGAGGGCAGGCCAGAGTCAGAGCAAGAAAGAGCAGGCTGGAGCCAAGGCGAGGGCTGGCCGGAGCCCGAACAGGAGCTAGAGCCAGAGCAGGCCGGAGCCTGGGCGAGGGCAGACCAGAGTCAGAGCAAGGGCAGGCCGGAGCAGGGCGAGGGCAGGCTGAAGCCAGAGCGAGAGCAGGCCGGAGCCAGGGCGAGAGCAGGCCGGAGCCAAGGAGAGGGCAGGCCAGAGCAAGAGCACGCCGGAGCCAGGACGAGGGAAATCCGGAGCCAGGGCGAGAGCAGGCCTTAGCCAAGGCGAGTGCAGGACAGAGCTAAAGCCAGAGCAGGCCGGAGCCTGGGCGAGGGCAGACCAGAGTCAGAGCGAGGGCAGGCCGGAGCCAGGGCGAGGAAAGCGAAAGCAGGCTGGAGCCAAGGCGAGGGCAGGCTAGAGCGAGATCAGGCCGGAGCCAGGGCAAGGGCAGGCCAGAGAGAGTGAAAGTAGGCCAGAGCCAAGGCTAGGGCAGGCGAGAGCCAGAGTGAGAGAAGTCCGGAGCCAAGGCGAGGACAGGCCAGAGCGAGAGCAGGCCGGAGCCAGGGCAAGAAGAGGCCGGAGCCAGGGCGACGGCAGGCTGGAGCCAGAGGGAGGGCAGGCCGGAGCCAAGGCGAGAGCATGCCGGAGCTAAGGCGAGCGCAGGCCAGAGCCAAGGCGAGGGCAGGACAGAGCTAGAGCCAGAGCAGGCTGGAGCCTAGGCGAGGGCAGACCAGAGTCAGAGTGAGAGCAGGCCGGAGCCAAGGCGAGGGCAGGCCAGAGCGAGATCAGGCCGGAGCCACGGCAAGAGCAGGCCGGAGCCAAGGCGACGGCAGGCCAGAGCGAGAGCAGGTCAGAGCCAGGGCGAGAGCGGGTCGGAGCCTATGCGAGGACAGGCCAGAGCCAGAGCGAGAGCATGCCAGAGTCAAGAAGAAGGCAGGCCAGAGCCAGAGTCAGAGAAGGCCGGAGCCAAGGCAAGGGCAGGCCAGAGCGAGAGCAAGCCAGAGCGAGCGAGAGCAGTCCGGAGCCAAGGCGAGGGCAGGCCAGAACCAGAGCGAGAGCATGCCGAAGTCAAGATGAGGGCAGGCCAGAGCCAGAGTAAAAGCAGGCCGGAGCCAGGGCGAGGGCAGGCCAGAGCCAGGGCGAGGGAGGGCCGGAGCCAAGGCGAGGGCTGGCCGGAGCCAGAGCAAGAGCAAGCCAGAGCCAAGGCGAGAGCAGGCCGGAGCTAAGGCAAAGGCAGTCCAGGGCGAGAGCAGGCCGGAGTCAGAGCGAGAGCAGGCCGGAGCCAAGGCGAGGAAAGCGAGAGCAGGCCGGAGCCTGGGCGAGGGTAGACCAGAGTCAAAGCGAGAGCAGGCTGGAGCCAAGGCGAGGGCAGGCCAGAGCGAGGGCCTACCGGAGCAAGGGCAAGGGCAGGCCAGAGAGAGTGAAAGTAGGCCAGAGCCAAGGCTAGGGCAGGCGAGAGCCAGAGCGAGAGAAGTCCGGAGCCAAGGCGAGGACAAGCCAGAGCCAGAGCGAGAGCAAGCCGGAGACAAGGTGAGGGCAGGTCAGTTCCAGATCGAGAGCAGGCCAGTGCAAGAGCGAGAGAATGCCGGAGTCAGGGCGAGAGCAGGCCAGAGCGAGAGCAGGCCGGAGCCAGGCTGAGGGCAGGCCGGATCCAGGGCGAGAGCTCCGGCATGCTAAGGCGAGGGCAGGCCGGAGCCAAGGCGAGGGCAGGACAGAGCTAGAGCCAGAGTAGGCCGGAGCCTGGGTGAGGGCAGACCAGAGTCAGAGCGAGATCAGGCCGGAGCCAGGGCAAGAGCAGGCCGGAGCCAAGGCGACGGCAGGCCAGAGCCAGAACGAGAGCAGGCTAGTGCCAGAGCGAGATCAGGCCAGTGCCAGAGCGAGAGCAGTCCGGAGCCAAGGCAAGGGCAGGCCAGAGCCAGAGAGAGAATAGGCTTGAGCGAGAGCAGGCCGGAGCCAAGGCGAAGGCAGGGCAGAACCAAAGCGAGAGCAAGCCGGAGTCAAGACGAGGGCAGGCCAGAGCGAGAGCAAGCCGGAGACAAGGTGAGGGCAGACCAGAGCCAGAACGAGAGCAGGTCAGTTCCAGATCGAGAGCAGGCCAGTGCAAGAGCGAGAGAATGCCGGAGTCAGGACGAGAGCAGGCCAGAGCGACAGCAGGCCGGAGCCAGGCCGAGGGCAGGCCGGATCCAGGGCGAGAGCTCCGGCATGCTACGGCGAGGGCAGGCCGGCTAGAGCCAGAGCAGGCCGGAGCCTGGGTGAGGGCAGACCAGAGTCAGAGCGAGAGCAGGCCGGAGCCAAGGCGAGGGCAGGCCAGAGCGAGATCAGGCCGGAGCCAGGGCAAGAGCAGGCCGGAGCCAGGGCAAGAGCAGGCCGGAGCCAGAACGAGAGCAGGCTAGTGCCAGAGCGAGATCAGGCCAGTGCCAGAGCGAGAGCAGTCCGGAGCCAAGGCAAGGGCAGGCCAGAGCCAGAGAGAGAATAGGCTTGAGCGAGAGCAGGCCGGAGTCAAGGCAAAGGCAGGGCAGAACCAAAGCGACAGCAGGCCGGAGTCAAGACGAGGGCAGGTCAGAGCCAGAGCAAGAAAGAGCAGGCTGGAGCCAAGGCGAGGGCTGGCCGGAGCCCGAACAGGAGCTGGCCGGAGCCAGAGCAAGGGCAGACCGGAGCAGGGCGAGGGCAGGCTGAAGCCAGAGCGAGAGCATGCCGGAGTCCGGGCGAGAGCAGGCCGGAGCCAGGGCGAGAGCAGGCCGGAGCCAAGGAGAGGGCAGGCCAGAGCCAGAGCAAGAGCACGCCGGAGGCAGGAAAAGGGGAAGCCGGAGCCAGGTCGAGAGCAGGCCATAGCCAAGGCGAGTGCAGGACAGAGCTAAAGCCAGAGCAGGCCGGAGCCTGGGCGAGGGTAGACCAGAGTCAGAGCGAGGGCAGGCCTGAGCCAGGGCGAGGAAAGCGAGAGCAGGCTGGAGCCAAGGCGAGGGCAGGCTAGAGCGAGATCAGGCCGGAGCCAGGGCAAGGGCAGGCCAGAGAGAGCGAAAGTAGGCCAGAGCCAAGGCTAGGGCAGGCGAGAGCCAGAGTGAGAGAAGTCCGGAGCCAAGGCGAGGATAGGCCAGAGCGAGAGCAGGCCGGAGCCAAGGCAAGAGCAGGCCGGAGCCAGGGCGAGGGCAGGCTGGAGCCAGAGGGAGGGCAGGCCGGAGCCAGTTAGAGGGCAGGCCGGAGCCAGGGCGAGAGCATGCCGGAGCTAAGGCGAGCGCAGGCCGGAGCCAAGGCGAGGGCAGGACAGAGCTAGAGCCAGAGCAGGCCGGAGCCTAGGCGAGGGCAGACCAGAGTCAGAGCGAGAGCAGGCCGGAGCCAAGGCGAGGGCAGGCCAGAGCCAGATCCAGAGCAGGGCGAGGGCAGGCCAGAGTCAGAGCGAGAGCAGGCCGGAGCCAAGGCGAGGGCACGCCAGAGCGAGAGCAGGCTGGAGCCAGAGCGAGGGCAGGCAAGAGCCAGAGAGAGAGTAGGCCAGAGCCAAGGCAAGGGCAGGCCAGAGCCAGAGCGAGAGAAGGCCGGAGTCAAGACGAGGGCAGGCCGGAGCCAGGGTGAGAGCAGGCCGGAGCCAAGGCGAGGGCTGGCCGATGCCAGAGCAAGGGCAGGCCGGAGCCAGGGCGAGGACAGGCCGGAGCCAAGGCGAGGGCCGGCCGGAGCCAGGGCGAGGGCCGGCCGGAGCCAGGGCGAGGACAGGCCGGAGCCAAGGCGAGAGCAGGCCGGAGCCAGAGCAAGGGCAGGCCGGAGCCAGGGCGAGGACAGGCCAGAGCCAGATCCAGAGCAGGCCGGAGCCAAAGCGAGGGCACGCCAGACCCAGAGCGAGAGCAGGCCAGAACCAGAGCGAGAGCAGGCCAGAGCCAGGGCGAGGGCAGGCAAGAGCCAGAGCGAGAGTAGGACAGAGCCAAGGCAAGGGCAGGCCAGAGCCAGAGCGATAGAAGGCCGGAGCCAAGGCAAGCGCAGGCCGGAACAAGGGCTAGAGCAGGCCCAAGACAGGGCGAGGCCAAAGCGAGAGCAGGCCACAGCCAGAGTGAGAGTATGCCGGAGCTAGGGCGAGGGCAGGCCAGAGCCAGAGAGAGAGCAGGCTGGAGCCAGGGCGAGGGCGGGCCACAGCCAAAGTGAGAGCAGGCCAGAGCCATGGCGAGAGCAGGCCGGAGCTTAGGCGAGGGCAGGCCAGAGCCAGAGTGATGGCAGGCCGGAGCCAGGGCAAGGGCAGTCCGGACCTAGAGCGAGAGCAGGCCGGAGCCAAGGTGAGAGCTGGCCGGAGCCAAGGCGAGGGCAGGCCAGAGGCAGAGCCAGGGCAGGCCAGAGCAAGAGCAGGCCGGAGCCAAAGCGAGGGCTGGCCAGAGCAAGAGCAGGTCGGAGCCAAGGCGAGGGCTGGCCAGAGCCAGAGCGAGAGCAGGCCGGAGCCAAGGCGAGGGGAGGTCAGAGTGAGAGCAGGCCAGACCCAGAGCGAGAGCAGTCCGGAGCCAAGGCAACGGCAGGCCAGAGCGAGAGCTGGCCTGAGCCAGAGCAAGAGCAGGCCGGAGCCAAGGCGAAGGCAGGCCAGAACAACAGCGAGATCAGGCCAGAGTCAAGACGAGGGCAGGCCAGAGCCAGAGGAAGAGCTGGCCGGAGCCAAGGCATGGACAGGCGAGAGCCATAGAGAGAGCAGGCCGGAGCCAGAGCGAGTGCAGGCCAGAGTGAGAGGAGGTCAGAGCCAGGGCGAGAGCAGGCCGAAGTCAAGACAAGGGCAGGCCAGAGCAAGAGCCGGCCAGATCCAGAGCAAGAGCAGGCCGGAGCCAGGGCGAGGGCAGGCCAGAGGCAGGGCAAGAGCAGGCCGGAGTCAGAGCGAGAGCAGGCCGGAGCCAAGGCGAGGGCAGGCCGAAGCCAGGGCGAGAGCAGGCCGAGGGCTGGCCGGAGCCAAGGCCGAGGGCTGGCCGGAGCCAAGGCGAGGGCTGGCCGGAGCCAAGGCGAGGGCAGGCCAGAGCCAGATCCAGAGCAGGCCAGAGTCAGGGCGAGAGCAGGCCGGAGCCAAGGCGAGGGCAGGCCAGAGCCAGATCCAGAGCAGGCCAGAACCAAAGCGAGAGCAAGCCGGAGTCAAGACGAGGGCAGGCCAGAGCGAGAGCAAGCCGGAGACAAGGTGAGGGCAGACCAGAGCCAGAACGAGAGCAGGTCAGTTCCAGATCGAGAGCAGGCCAGTGCAAGAGCGAGAGAATGCCGGAGTCAGGACGAGAGCAGGCCGGAGCCAAGGCAAGAGCAGGCCGGAGCCAAGGCAAGGGCAGGCCAGATCCAGAGCAGGCCAGAGCCAGAGCAAGAGCAGGCCAGAGCCAAGGCATGGGCAGGCCAGAGCCAGAGAGAGAACAGGCCGGAGCCAGGGCGAGGGCAGGCCAGAGCCAGAGCAGGTCGGAGCCAGGGCGAGAGCAGGCTGGAGCCAATGCGAGGGCAGGCCGGAGCCAGAGCGAGAGCAGGCCGGAGCCAAGGCAAGAGCAGGCCAGAGCCAAGGCGAGGGTAGGCCAGAGCCAAGGCAAGGGCAGGCCAGAGCGATAGAAGGCCAGAGCCTCAGGTGTAGGGCAGGCCGGAGCCAGAGCGAGGGTAGGCCAGAGCCAAGGCGAGGACAGGCCGGAACCAGGGCGAGAGCAGGCCGGAGACAGGGCGAGGCCAGAGCCAGAGCGAGAGCAGGCCAGAGCGAGAGTAGGCCAGAGCCAAGGCGAGGGCACGCCAGAGCGAGAGCAGGCCAGAGCCAGGGTGAGGGCAGGCAAAAGCCAGAGCGAGAGCAGGCCGGAGCCAAGGCAAGGGCAGGCCGGAACAAGGGCTAAATCAGGCCCGAGACTGGGCGAGGCCAGAGCGAGAGCAGGCCACAGCCAGTGTGAGAGTATGCCGGAGCCAGGGCGAGGGCAGGCCAGAGCCAGAGAGAGAGCAGGCCAGAGCCAGAGAGAGAGCAGGCCGGAGCCAGGGCGAGGGCGGGCCAGAGCCAAAGCGAGAGCAGGCCGGAGCCAGGGCGAGAGCAGGCCGGAGCTAAGACGAGGGCAGGCCGGAGGCAGAGCGATGGCAGGCCAGAGCCAGGGCAAGGGCAGGCGGGAGCCAGAGCGAGAGCAGGCTGGAGCCAACTCGAGTGCTGGCCAGAGCGAGAGCAAGCATGAGCCAAGGCAAGGTCAGGCCGGAACCAGGGCGAGAGCAGGCCGGAACCAGGGTGAGAGCAGGTCGGAGCCAGGGCAAGAGCAGGCCTTAGCTAAGGCGAGAGCAGGCCGGAGCCAAGGCGAGAGCAGGCCGGATGCAGGGCGAGAACAAGCAGAAGCCAAGGCGAGGGCAGGCCGGAGCCAGAGAGATAGCAGGCCTTAGCCAGGGTGAGAGCTGGCTGAAGCCAGGGTGAGAGCAGGCCGGAGCCAAGGCGAGGGCAGGCCGGAGCCAGTGCGAGAGCAGGCCGGAGCCAAGGAGAGGACAGGCCAGAGCTAGAGCGAGAGCAGGCTGGAGCCAGGGCGAGGGCAGGCCAGTTCCAGAGCGAGGGCAGGCCGGATCCAGAGCGAGAGCAGGCCAGAGCGAGAGCAGGCATGAGCCAAAGCGAGGGCAGGCAAGAGCCAGAGAGAGAGTAGGCCAGAGCCAAGGCAAGGGCAGGCCAGAGCCAGAGCGAGAGAAGGCCGGAGCCAAGGCAAGGGCAGACCGGAACAAGGGCGAGAACAGGCCGGAGTCAAGACGAGGGCAGGCCGGAGCCAGGGCGAGAGCAGGCCGGAGCCAAGGCGAGGGCTGGCCGATGCCAGAGCAAGGGCAGGCCGGAGCCAGGGCGAGGACAGGCGGGAGCCAGAGCGAGAGCAGGCTGGAGCCAACTCGAGTGCTGGCCAGAGCGAGAGCAAGCATGAGCCAAGGCAAGGTCAGGCCGGAACCAGGGCGAGAGCAGGCCGGAACCAGGGTGAGAGCAGGTCGGAGCCAGGGCAAGAGCAGGCCTTAGCTAAGGCGAGAGCAGGCCGGAGCCAAGGCGAGAGCAGGCCGGATGCAGGGCGAGAACAAGCAGAAGCCAAGGCGAGGGCAGGCCGGAGCCAGAGAGATAGCAGGCCTTAGCCAGGGTGAGAGCTGGCTGAAGCCAGGGTGAGAGCAGGCCGGAGCCAAGGCGAGGGCAGGCCGGAGCCAGTGCGAGAGCAGGCCGGAGCCAAGGAGAGGACAGGCCAGAGCTAGAGCGAGAGCAGGCTGGAGCCAGGGCGAGGGCAGGCCAGTTCCAGAGCGAGGGCAGGCCGGATCCAGAGCGAGAGCAGGCCAGAGCGAGAGCAGGCATGAGCCAAAGCGAGGGCAGGCAAGAGCCAGAGAGAGAGTAGGCCAGAGCCAAGGCAAGGGCAGGCCAGAGCCAGAGCGAGAGAAGGCCGGAGCCAAGGCAAGGGCAGACCGGAACAAGGGCGAGAACAGGCTGGAGTCAAGACGAGGGCAGGCCGGAGCCAGGGCGAGAGCAGGCCGGAGCCAAGGCGAGGGCTGGCCGATGCCAGAGCAAGGGCAGGCCGGAGCCAGGGCGAGGACAGGCCGGAGCCAAGGCGAGGGCCGGCCGGAGCCAGGGCGAGGACAGGCCGGAGCCAAGGCGAGAGCAGGCTGGAGCCAGGGCGAGGGCAGGCCAGTTCCAGAGCGACGGCAGGCCGGATCCAGAGCGAGAGCAGGCCAGAGCGAGAGCAGGCATGAGCCAAAGCGAGGGCAGGCCGGAGCCAGAGAGATAGCAGACCGGAGCCTGTGCGAGAGCAGGCCGGAGCCAGTGCGAGAGCAGTTAGTAGCCAGGGCGAGAGCAGGTCGGAGCCTAGGCGAGAGCAGGCCGGAACCAGTGCGAGAGCAGGACAGAGCCAGAGCGAGAGCAGGACAGAGCCCGGACGAGGGCAGGCCGGGAGCCAGTGCAAGAGCAGGCCGGAGCCAAGGAGAGAACAGGCCAATGCCAGAGCGAGGGCGGGCCGGAGCCAGGTCGAGGGCAGGCCGAAGCCAAGGCGAGGGCTGGCCAGAGCGAGGGCATGGCGGAGCCAGGGCGAGGGTAGGCCGGAGCCAGAGCGATGGCAAGCCGGAGCCAGGGCGAGCACTGTCCGGAGCTAGAGCGAGAGCAAGCCGGAGCCAGGGTTGAGAGCAGGCCGGAGCCAAAGCGAGAGTAGGCCAGAGCCAAGGCAAGGGCAGACCAGAGCCAGAGCGAGAGCAAGCCGGAGCCAAGACGAGGGTGGGCCAGAACCAGAGCTAGAGAAGGCCGGAGCAAAGGCAAGAGCAGGACAGAGCCAAAGCAAGAGCAGGTCAGAGCCAGAGCAGGGCAAGGGCAGATCGGAGCCAGAGCGAGGGCAGCCCAGAGCCTGAGCGAGAGAAGTCCGGAGCCAAGGCGAGGACAGGCCAGAGCCAGAGCGAGAGCAAGCCGGAGACAAGGTGAGGGCAGGCCAGAGCCAGAACGAGAGCAGGTCAGTTCCAGATCGAGAGCAGGCCAGTCAGTGCAAGCGCGAGAGAATGCCGGAGTCAGGGCGAGAGCAGGCCGGAGAAAGGGCGAGGGCAGGCCAGAGCGAGAGCAGGCTGGAGCCAGGACGAGGGCAAGCCGGAGCCAGGGCGAGAGCAGGCCGTAGCCAAGGCGAGGGCAGGACAGAGCTACAGCCAGAGCAGGCCGGAGCCTGGGCGAGGGCAGACCAGAGTCAGAGCGAGAGCAGGCCGGAGCCAAGGCGAGGCCGGAGCCAGGGCAGACCAGAGTCAAAGCGAGAGCAGGCTGGAGCCAGGGCAAGGGCAGGCCAGAGAGAGCGAAAGTAGGCCAGAGCCATGTGGCTAGGGCAGGCGAGAGCCAGAGCGAGAACAAGCCGGAGACAAGGTGAGGGCAGGCCAGAGCGAGAGCAGGTCAGTTCCAGATCGAGAGCAGGTCTGTGCAACAGCGAGAGAATGCCGGAGTCAGGACGAGGGCAGGCCAGAGTGAGAGCAGGCCAGAGCGAGAGCAGGCCGGAGCCAGAGCGAGAGCAGGCCGGAGCCAAGGCGAGGGCAGGCAAGAGCGAGAGCAGGCCGAAGCCAAGGCGAGGGCGGGCCAGAGCCAGAGCGAGAGCAGTCTGGAGCCAGGGCAGGCCAGAGCCAGAGCTAGAGCAGGCTTGATCCAGAGCGAGGGCATGCCGGAGCCAAGGCGAAGGCAGGCCAGAACCACAGCGAGAGCAGGCCGGAGTCCAGACGAGGGCAGGCCAGAGCAAGAGCAGGCCGGAGCCAGGGCGAGGGCAGGCCAGAGCAAGAGCAGGCCGGAGCCAGGGCGAGAGCAGGCCGGAGCCAAGGCGAGGGCAGGCCAGAGCCAGATCCAGAGTAGGCTGGAGTCAGGGCGAGGGCAGGCCAGAGTCAGAGCGAGAGCAGGCCGAGCCAAGGCGAGGGCACACCAGAGCGAGAGCAGGCCAGAACCAAAGCGAGAGCAGGCCGGAGCCAGGGCGAGGGCAGACAAGAGCCAGAGCGAGAGTAGGCCAGAGCCAAGGCGAGGGCAGGCTAGAGCCAAGGCAAGGGCAGGCCAGAGCCAGAGCGAGAGAAGGCCGGAGCCAAGGCAAGGGTAGGCCGGAACAAGGGCTAGAGCAGGCCTGAGACAGGGCGAGGCCAGAGCTAGAGCGAGAGTAGGCCACAGCCAGAGTGAGAGTATGCCGGAGCCAGGGCGAGGGCAGGCCAGAGCCAGAGAGAGAGCAGGCCAGAGCCAGAGAGAGAGAAGGCCGGAGCCAGGGCGAGAGCAGGCTGGAGCCAAGGCGAGGGCAGGCCAGAGCCAGATCCAGAGCAGGTCGGAGCCAGGGCGAGGGCAGGCCAGAGTCCGAGTGAGAGCAGGCCGGAGCCAAGACGAGGGCATGCGAGAGCAGGCCAGAGCGAGAGCAGACCGGAGCCAGGGCGAGGGCAGGCCAGAGCGAGAGTAGTCCAGAGCCAAGTCAAGGGCAGGCCAGAGTCAGAGCGAGAGAAGGCCGGAGTCAAGGCAAGGGCAGGCCAGAACCAGAGCCAGAGCTGGCCGGAGTCAAGACGAGGGCAGGCCAGAACCAGAGCGAGAGCAGGCCGGAGTCAAGACGAGGGCAGGCCAGAGCAAGAGCAGGCCGGAGCCAAGGCGAGGGCAGGCCAGAGTCAGTGTAAGAGCAGGCCGAAGCCAAGGCGAGGGGAGGCCAGAGCGAGAGCAGGCCAGAGCGAGAGTAGTCCGGAGCCAAGGCAAGGGCAGGCCTGAGCCAGAACGAGAGCAGGCCTGAGCCAGAGCAAGAGCAGGCCGGAGCCAAGGCGAAGGCAGGCCAGAACAAGAGCGAGATCAGGCCAGAGTCAAGACGAGGGCAGGCCAGAGCCAGAGAGAGAGCAGGCCGGAGCCAAGGCATCGGCAGGCGAGAGCCAGAGAGAGAGCAGGCCGGAGCCAGAGAGAGAGCAGGCCGGAGACAGAGCGAGGGCAGGCCAGAGCGAGAGCAGGTCGGAGCCAGGGCGAGAGCAGGCCGGAGCGAATGCGAGGGCCGGCCGGAGCTAGAGCAAGGGCAGGCCCGAGCCAGAGAGAGAGCAGGCCTGAGCCAGAGCGAGAGCAGGCCTGAGCCAATGCAAGAGCAGGCCGGAGCCAAGGCGAGGGTAGACCAGAACGAGAGCAGGCCTGAGCAAGGACGAGGGCAGGCCGGAGCCAGGGCGAGTGCAGGGCAGAGTCAGAGCGAGAGCCGGCCAGAGCTAAGGCAAGGGCAGGCCAGAGCGAGAGCCGGCCAGAGCTAAGGCAAAGGCAGGCCAGAGCCAGAGAGAGAGCAGGCCGGAGTCAAGGCATGGGCAGTACAGAGCCAGAGAGAGAGCAGGCCGGAGCCACGGCGAGAGCAGGTCGGAGTCAAGGCTAGAGCAGGCCGGAGCCAATGCAAGGGCTGGCTGGAGCTAGGGCAAGGGCAGGCCGGAATCAGGGCGAGGGCAGGCCGGAGCCAGAGCAAAGGCAGGCAGGAGTCAGGGTGAGGGCAGGCCGGAGCCCGAGCGAGAGCAGGCTGGAGCCAAGGCGAGAGCAGGCTGGAGTCAAGGTGAGGGTAGGACAGAGACAGAGCGAGAGCAGGCCGGAGCAAGGATGAGGGCAGGCAGTAAGTAGCCAGGGCAGGCCAGAGTCAGAGCGAGAGCAGGCCGGAGCTAAGGCAAGGGCAGGCCAGAGCCAGAGAGAGAGGAGGCCGGAGCCAGGGCGAGGGAAGGCCAGAGCGAGAGCAGGTCGGAGCCAAGGCGAGAGTAGGCCCAAGCCAGAGCAAGGGCAGGCTGGAGTCAGGGCGAGAGCAGGCCGGAGCCAAGGCGAGGGCAGGCCAGATCCAGAGTAGGCTGGAGTCAGGGCGATGGCAGGCCAGAGTCAGAGCGAGAGCAGGCCGGAGCGAGAGCAGGCCAGAACCAAAGGGAGAGCAGGCCGGTGCCAGGGCGAGGGCAGGCAAGAGCCAGAGCGAGGGTAGGCCAGAGCCAAGGCAAGGGCAGGCCAGAGCCAGAGCGAGAGAAGGCCGGAGCCAAGGGAAGGGTAGGCCGGAACAAGGGCTAGAGCAGGCCTGAGACAGGGCGAGGCCAGAGCGAGAGTAGGCCACAGCCAGAGTGAGAGTATGCCGGAGCCAGGGCGAGGGCAGGCCAGAGCCAGAGAGTGAGCAGGCCGGAGCCATGGCGAGGGCAGGCCAGAGCCAAAGCGAGAGCAGGCCGGAGCCAGGGCGAGAGGAGACCGGAGCTAAGGCGAGGGCAGGCCAGAGCGATGGCAGGCCGGAGCCAGGGCAAGGGCAGTCCGGAACTAGAGCGAGAGCAGGCCGGAGCCAAGGTGAGAGCTGGCTGGAGCCAAGGCGAGAGAGGGCAGGCCAGAGTCAGAGGCAGGGCAGGCCAGAGCGAGAGCAGGCCAGAACCAAAGCGAGAGCAGGCCGGAGCAAGGGCGAGGGCAGGCAAGAGCCAGAGCAAGAGTAGGCCAGAGCGAAGGCAAGGGCAGGCCAGAGCCAGAGTGAGAGAAGGCCGGAGCCAAGGCAAGGGTAGGCCGGAACAAGGGCTAGAGCAGGCCTGAGACAGGGCGAGGCCAGAGCCAGAGTGAGAGTAGGCCACAGCCAGAGTGAGAGTATGCCGGAGCAAGGGCGAGGGCAGGCCAGAGCCAGGGCAAGGGCAGTCCGGAACTAGAGCGAGAGCAGGCTGGAGCCAAGGTGAGAGCTGGCTGGAGCCAAGGTGAGGGCAGGCCAGAGGCAGAGCCAGGGCAGGCCAGAGCGAGAGCAGGCCGGAGCCAAGGCGAGGGCAGGCCAGAGCCAGTGTAAGAGCAGGTCGGAGCCAAGGCGAGGCCTCGCAGGCCAGAGCGAGAGCAGGCCGGAGCCAAGGCGAGGGGAGGCCAGAGCGAGAGCAGGCCAGAGCGAGAGCAGTCCGGAGCCTAGGCAAGGGCAGGCCTGAGCCAGAACGAGAGCAGGCCTGAGCCAGAACGAGAGCAGGCCTGAGCCAGAGCAAGAGCAGGCCGGAGCCAAGGCGAATGCAGGCCAGAAAAAGAGCGAGATCAGGCCAGAGTCAAGACGAGGAGATGCCAGAGCCAGAGGAAGAGCAGGCCGGAGCCAAGGCATCGGCAGGCGAGAGCCAGAGAGAGAGCAGGCCGGAGACAGAGCGAGGGCAGGCCAGAGCGAGAGCAGGTCGGAGCCAGGGCGAGAGCAGGCCGGAGCGAATGCGAGGGCCGGCCGGAGCTAGAGCAAGGGCAGGCCCGAGCCAGAGAGAGAGCAGGCCTGAGCCAGAGCGAGAGCAGGCCTGAGCCAAGGCAAGAGCAGGCCGGAGCCAAGGCGAGGGTAGACCAGAACGAGAGCAGGCCTGAGCAAGGACGAGGGCAGGCCGGAGCCAGGGCGAGGGCAGGCCAGAGTCAGAGCGAGAGCCGGCCAGAGCTAATGCAAGGGCAGGCCAGAGCCAGAGCGAGAGCCGGCCAGAGCTAAGGCAAGGGCAGGCCAGAGCCAGAGAGAGAGCAGGCCTGAGCCAAGGCATGGGCAGTCCAGAGCCAGAGAGAGAGCAGGACGGAGCCAGGGCGAGAGCAGGTCGGAGTCAAGGCTAGATAGAGCAGGCCGGAGCCAATGCAAGGGCTGGCTGGAGCTAGAGCAAGGGCAGGCCGGAATCAGGGCGAGGGCAGGCCGGAGCCAGAGCGCAGGAGTCAGGGTGAGGGCAGGCCAGAGCCCGAGCAAGAGCAGGCTGGAGTCAAGGCGAGAGCAGGCCGGAGCCAAGGTGAGGGTAGGACAGAGCCAGAGCGAGAACAGGCCGGAGCAAGGATGAGGGCAGGCAGTAGCCAGGGCGAGGGCAGGCCAGAGTCAGAGCGAGAGCAGGCCGGAGCTAAGGCAAGGGCAGGCCAGAGCCAGAGAGAGAGGAGGCCGCAGCCAGGGCGAGGGAAGGCCAGAGCGAGAGCAGGTCGGAGCCAAGGCTCGAGAGTAGGCCCCAGCCAGAGCAAGGGCAGGCTGGAGTCAGGGTGAGAGCAGGCCGGAGCCAAGGCGAGGGCAGGCCGGAGCCAAGGCGAGGGCAGGCCAGAGCCAGATCCAGAGTAGGCTGGAGTCAGGGCGAGGGCAGGCCAGAGTCAGAGCGAGAGCAGGCCGGAGCCAAGGCGAGGGCACGCCAGAGCGAGAGCAGGCCAGAACCAAAGCGAGAGCAGGCCGGAGCCAGGGCGAGGGCAGGCAAGAGCCAGAGCGAGGGTAGGCCAGAGCCAAGGCAAGGGCAGGCCAGAGCGAGAGAAGGCCGGAGCCAAGGCAAGGGTAGGCCGGAACAAGGGCTAGAGCAGGCCTGAGACAGGGCGAGGCCAGAGCCAGAGCGAGAGTAGGCCCACAGCCAGAGTGAGAGTATCCCGGAGCCAGGGCGAGGGCAGGCCAGAGCCAGAGAGAGAGCAGGCCGGAGCCAGGGCGAGGGCGGGCCAGAGCCAAAGCGAGAGCAGGCCGGAGCCAGGGAGAGAGCAGACCGGAGCTGAGGCGAGGGCAGGCCGGAGCCAGAGCGATGGCAGGCCGGAGCCAAGGCAAGGGTAGTCCGGAACTAGAGCGAGAGCAGGCCGGAGCCAAGGTGAGAGCTGGCTGGAGCCAAGGCGAGGGCAGGCCAGAGGCAGAGCCAGGGCAGGCCAGAGCGAGAGCAGGCCGGAGCCAAGGCGAGGGCAGGCCAGAGCCAGTGTAAGAGCAGGTCGGAGCCAAGGTGAGGGCAGGCCAGAGCGAGAGCAGGCCGGAGCCAAGGCGAGGGGAGGCCAGAGCGAGAGCAGGCCAGAGCGAGAGCAGTCCGGAGCCAAGACAAGGGCAGGCCTGAGCCAGAACGAGAGCAGGCCTGAGCCAGAGCAAGAGCAGGCCGGAGCCAAGGCGAAGGCAGGCCAGAACAAGAGCGAGATCAGGCCAGAGTCAAGACGAGGGCAGGCCAGAGCCATAGGAAGAGCAGGCCGGAGCCAAGGCATCAGCAGGCGAGAGCCTGAGAGAGAGCAGGCCGGAGCGAATGCGAGGGCCGGCCGGAGCTAGAGCAAGTGCAGGCCCGAGCCAGAGAGAGAGCAGGCCTGAGCCAAGGCAAGAGCAGGCCGGAGCCAAGGCGAGGGTAGACCAGAACGAGAGCAGGCCTGAGCAAGGACGAGGGCAGGCCGGAGCCAGGGCGAGGGCAGGCCAGAGTCAGAGCGAGAGCCGGCCAGAGCTAAGGCAAGGGCAGACCAGAGCCAGAGAGAGAGCAGGCCGGAGCCAAGGCATGGGCAGTCCAGAGCCAGAGAGAGAGCAGGCCGGAGCCAGGGCGAGAGCAGGTTGGAGTCAAGGCTAGAGCAGGCCGGAGCCAATGCAAGGGCTGGCTGGAGCTAGAGCAAGGGCAGGCCGGAATCAGGGCAAGGGCAGGCCGGAGCCAGAGCAAGGGCAGACAGGAGTCAGGGTGAGGGCAGGCCGGAGCCCGAGCGAGAGAAGGCTGGAGCCAAGGCGAGAGCAGGCCGGAGCCAAGGTGAGGGTAGGACAGAGCCAGAGCAGGCCGGAGCAAGGATGAGGGCAGGCAGTAGCCAGGGCGAGGGCAGGCCAGAGTCAGAGCGAGAGCAGGCCGGAGCTAAGGCAAGGGCAGGCCAGAGCCAGAGAGAGAGGAGGCCGTAGCCAGGGCGAGGGAAGGCCAGAGCGAGAGCAGGTCGGAGCCAAGGCGAGAGTAGGCCCCAGCCAGAGTAAGGGCAGGCTGGAGTCAGGGCGAGGGTATGCCGGAGCCAGAGCGAGAGCCAGCCGGAGCTAAGGCGAGAGCAGGCCGGAGCCAGGACGAGGGCAGGCCAGAGCCAGAGCGAGAGCCGGCCAGAGCGAGAGCAGGCCGGAGCCTCGGCGAGGGCAGGCCGGAGCCAAGGCAAGGTCAGGCCGGAACCAGGGCGAGAACAGGCCAGAGCGAGAGTAGGCCAGAGCCAGAGAGAGAGCAGGGCGGAGCCTGGGCGAGGGCAGGCTAGAAACAGAGCGAGAACAGGTCGGAGCCAGGACGAGAGCAAGCCGGAGCCAGGGTGAGGGCAGTCCGGAGCCAAGGCGAGGGCAGGCCGGAGCCAGGGCGAGGGCAGTCTAGAGCGAGAGCAGGCCGGAGCCAGGACGAGTGCAGGCCGGAGCCAGGGCGAGAGCGGGCCGGAGCCAATGCGAGGACAGGCCAGAGCGAGAGCAGGCCGGAGCGAAGGCGAAGGCAGGCCAGAACCAGAGCGAGAGCATGCCGGAGTCAAGACGGGGGCAGACCAGAGCCAGAGTCAGAGAAGGCCGGAGCCAAGGCATGGGCAGGCCAGAGCGAGAGCGAGCGAGAGCAGTTCGGAGCCAAGGCAAGGGTAGGCCAGAGCCAGAGCGAGAGCAGGCTCTCTGAACCAGAGCGAGAGCAGGCCGGAGCCAAGGCGAAGACAGGCCAGAACCAGAGCGAGAGCATGCTGGAGTCAAGACGAGGGCAGGCCAGAGCCTGAGCAAGAGCAGGCCAGAGCCAGGGCGAGGGCAGGCCAGATCCAGAGCAAGAGCAGGCGGGAGCCAGGGCGACAGCAGGCCGGAGCCAAGGCGAGGGCTTGCCAGAGTCAGAGCAAGGGCTGGCCAGAGCAAGAGCAAGCCTGAGCCAAGGCGAGAGCAGACCGGAGCCAAGGCGAGGGCAGTCCAGAGCCAGATCCAAAGCAGGCCAGAGTCAGAGCGAGAGCAGGACGGAGCCAAGGCGAGGGCACGACAGAGCGAGAGCAAGCCAGAGCGAGAGCAGGCCGGGGCCAGGGCGAGGGCAGGCCGGAGCCAGGGCTGGAAAATATAAACTAATGCACTGTAAATTTACCTGTTTCTTGAAAATGTTTGGGGGCAGGCCAGAGCCAAGGCAAGGTCAGACCAGAGTCCGAGCGAGAGAAGGCCGGAGGCAAAGACAGGGCAGGCCAGAGCCAGAGAATGCCAGAGCCACAGCCAGAGCAGGCCCGAGCCAGAGCGAGAGTAGGCCAGAGCCAAGGCTAGGGCATGCGCAAGCCAGAGCGAGAGAAGGCCGGAGCCAAGGAGAGGGCAGGCCAGAGCGAGAGCAGGCCGGAGCCGAGGCAAGGGCAGGCCAGGGCGACGGCAGACCGGTGCCAAGGCGAGAGCAGGCCGGAGCCAAGACGAGGGCAGGCTTGAGCAGAGCCAGGGCAGGCCAGAGCGAGAGCAGGCCGGAGCCAAGGCAACTGCAGGCCAGAGCCAGAGCGAAAGCAGGCCGGAGCCAAGGTGAGGGCAGGCCAGAGCCAGAGCGAGATCAGGCCAGTGCCAGAGCTAGAGCAGTCCGGAGCCAAGGCAAGGGCAGGCCAGAGCCAGAGAGAGAGTCGGCCTGAGCGAGAGCAAGAGCAGGCCGGAGCCTAGGCAAAGGCAGGCCAGAACCAAAGCAAGAGCAGGCCGGAGTCAAGATGAGGGCAGGCCAGAGCAAGAGCAGGCTGGAGCCAAGGCGAGGGCTGGCCGAAGCCAGAGCAAGGGCAAGCTGGAGCCAGAGTGAGAGCAGGCCGGAGCCAGGGCGAGGGCAGGCTGGAGCCAGAGTGAGGGCAGGCCGGAGCCAGTTAGAGGGCAGGCCAGAGCCAGTTAGAGGGCAGGCCGGAGCCAAGCCGAGGGCAGGCCGGATCCAGGGCGAGAGGATAACGGAGCTAAGGCGAGGGCAGACCAGAGTCAGAGCGAGAGCAGGCCGGAGCCAAGGCGAGAGCAGGCCGGAGCCAGGGCGAGGAAAGCGAGAGCAGGCTGGAGCCAGGGCGAGGAAAGCGAGAGCAGGCTGGAGCCAAGGCGAGGGCAGGCCAGAGCGAGATCAGGCCGGAGCCAGGGCAAGGGCAGGCCAGAGAGAGCGAAAGTAGGCCAGAGCCAAGGCTAGGGCAGGCGAGAGCCAGAGTGAGAGAAGTCCGGAGCCAAGGCGAGGACAGGCCAGAGCCAGAGCGAGAGCAAGCCGAAGACAAGGTGAGGGCAGGCCAGAGCCAGAACGACAGCAGGTCAGTTCCAGATCGAGAGCAGGCCAGTGAAAGCGCGAGAGAATGCCGGAGTCAGGGCGAGAGCAGGCCGGAGAAAGGGCGAGGGCAGGCCAGAACGAGAGCAGGCCGGAGCCAGGACGAGGGCAAGCCGGAGCCAGGGCGAGAGCAGGCCGTAGCCAAGGCGAGGGCAGGACAGAGCTAGAGCCTGAGCAGGCCGGAGCCTGGGCGAGGGCAGACCAGAGTCAGAGCGAGAGCAAGCCGGAGCCAAGGCGAGGCCGGAGCCAGGGCGAGGGCAGACCAGAGTCAAAGCGAGAGCAGGCTGGAGCCAAGGCAAGGGCAGGCCAGAGAGAGAGCGAAAGTAGGCCAGAGCCATGGCTAGGGCAGGCGAGAGCCAGAGCGAGAGCAAGCCAGAGACAAGGTGAGGGCAGGCCAGAGCGAGAGCAGGTCATTTCCAGATCGAGAGCAGGCCTGTGCAACAGCGAGAGAATGCCGGAGTCAGGACGAGGGCAGGCCAGAGTGAGAGCAGGCCAGAGCGAGAGCAGGCCGGAGCCAGAGCGAGAGCAGGCCGGAGCCAAGTCGAGGGCAGGCCGGAGGCAGAGTGAGAGCAGGCCGGAGCCATGGCAAGGGCAGGCCGGAGCCTGAGCGAGAGCAGGCCAGAGCCAAGGCGAGGGCAGGCCAGAAGCAGAGCCAGGGCGGGCCAGAGCGAGAGCAGGCCGGAGCCAAGGCGAGTGCAGGCCAGAGCGAGAGCAAGAGCAGGTCGGAGCAAAGGCGAGGGCAGGCAAGAGCGAGAGCAGGCCAGAGCGAGAGCAGGCCAGAGCCAGAGCAAGAGCAGTCTGGAGCCAGGGCAAGCCAGAGCCAGAGCTAGAGCAGGCTTGAGCCAGAGCAAGGGCATGCCGGAGCCAAGGCGAAGGCAGGCCAGAACCAGAGCGAGAGCAGTCCGGAGTCAAGACGAGGGCAGGCCAGAGCAAGAGCAAGAGAAGGCCGGAGCCAGGACGAGAGCAGGCCGGAGCCAAGGCGAAGGCTGGCCGTAGCCAGAGCAAAAGCAGGCCGGAGCCACAGCGAGGGCAGGCTGGAGCCAAGGCGAGCAGCGCAGGCCGGAGCCAAGGCGAGGGCAGGCCAGAGCGAGAGCAGGCTGGAGCCAGGGCGAGAGGAAGCCGGAGCCAAGGCGAGGGCAGGCCAGAGCCAGATCCAGAACAGGATGGAGCCAGGGCGAGGGCAGGCCAGAGTCAGAGCGAGAGCAGGCCGGAGCCAAGACGAGGGCACGCCAGAGCGAGAGCAAGAGCAGGTCGGAGCAAAGGCGAGGGCAGGCAAGAGCGAGAGCAGGCCAGA
The DNA here is from genome assembly GCF_046119375.1 of Phyllobates terribilis. NCBI lineage: Eukaryota > Metazoa > Chordata > Amphibia > Anura > Dendrobatidae > Phyllobates > Phyllobates terribilis. Next base: position 2,922,704 of record NW_027362863.1, read on the forward strand.
GCCAAGGCGAGGGCGGGCCAGAGCGAGAGCAGGCCAGAGCCAGAGCGAGACCAGTCTGGAGCCAGAGCAGGCTTGAGCCAGAGCAAGGGCATGCCGGAGCCAAGGCGAAGGCAGGCCAGAACCAGAGCGAGAGCAGTCCGGAGTCAAGACGAGGGCAGGCCAGAGCCAGAGCAAGAGAAGGCCGGAGCCAGGACGAGAGCAGGCCGTAGCCAGAGCAAAAGCAGGCCGGAGCCACAGCGAGGGCAGGCTGGAGCCAAGGCGAGCAGCGCAGGCCGGAGCCAAGGCGAGGGCAGGCCAGAGCGAGAGCAGGCTGGAGCCAGGGCGAGAGCAAGCCGGAGCCAAGGCGAGGGCAGGACTGAGCCAGATCCAGAACAGGATGGAGCCAGGGCGACGGCAGGCCAGAGTCAGAGCGAGAGCAGGCCGGAGCCAAGACGAGGGCACGCCAGAGCGAGAGCAGGCCAGAGCGAGAGCAGACCGGAGCCAGGGCGAGGGCAGGCCAGAGCCAGAGCTAGAGTAGTCCAGAGCCAAGTCAAGGGCAGGCCAGAGTCAGAGCGAGAGAAGGCCGGAGTCAAGACGAGGGCAGGCCAGAATCAGAGCGAGAGCAGGCCAGAGTCAAGGCGAGGGCAGGCCAGTGCAAGAGCAGGCCGGAGCCAGGTCGAGGGCAGGCCAGAGCAAGAGCAAGCCGGAGCCAGGGCGAGAGCAGGCCGGAGCCAAGGCGAGGGCAGGCCAGAGCCAGATCCAGAGTAGGCTGGAGTCAGGGCGAGGGCAGGCCAGAGTCAGAGCGAGAGCAGGCCGAGCCAAGGCGAGGGCATGCCAGAGCGAGAGCAAGCCAGAACCAAAGCGAGAGCAGGCCGGAGCCAGGGCGAGGGCAGGCAAGAGCCAGAGTGAGAGTAGGCCAGAGCCAAGGCAAGAGCAGGCCAGAGCCAGAGCGAGAGAAGGCCGGAGCCAAGGCAAGGGTAGGCCGGAACAAGGGCTAGAGCAGGCTCAGGGCGAGGCCAGAGCCAGAGCGAGAGTAGGCCACAGCCAGAGTGAGAGTATGCCGGAGCCAGGGCGAGGGCAGGCCAGAGCCAGAGAGAGAGCAGGCCAGAGCCAGGGCGAGGGCAGGCCAGAGCGAGAGAGAGAGCAGGCTGGAGCCAAGGCGAGGGCAGGCCAGAGCCAGATCCAGAGCAGGACGGAGCCAGGGCGAGGGCAGGCCAGAGTCCGAGCGAGAGTAGGCCGGAGCCAAGACGAGGGCACGCCAGAGCGAGAGCAGGCCAGAGCGAGAGCAGACCGGAGCCAGGGCGAGGGCAGGCCAGAGCCAGAGCGAGAGTAGTCCAGAGCCAAGTCAAGGGCAGGCCAGAGTCAGAGCGAGAGAAGGCCGGAGTCAAGGCAAGGGCAGGCCAGAACCAGAGCCAGAGCTGGCCGGAGTCAAGACGAGGGCAGGCCAGAACCAGAGCGAGAGCAGGCCGGAGTCAAGACAAGGGAAGGCCAGAGCAAGAGCAGGCCGGAGCCAAGGCGAGGGCAGGCCAGAGCCAGTGTAAGAGCAGGCCGAAGCCAAGGCGAGGGGAGGCCAGAGCGAGAGCAGGCCAGAGCGAGAGCAGTCCGGAGCCAAGGCAAGGGCAGGCCTGAGCCAGAACGAGAGCAGGCCTGAGCCAGAGCAAGAGCAGGCCGGAGCCAGGGCGAGGGCAGGCTGGAGCCAGAGTGAGGGCAGGCCGGAGCCAGGGCAAGAGCAGGCCGGAGCCAGGGCAAGAGCAGGCCGGAGCCAGGGCAAGAGCAGGCCGGAACCAGGGCGAGGGCAGGCCGGAGCCAGTTAGAGGGCAGGCCGGAGCCAGTTAGAGGGCAGGCCGGAGCCAAGCCGAGGGCAGGCCGGATCCAGGACGAGAGGATAACGGAGCTAAGGCGAGGGCAGACCAGAGCCAAGGCGAGAGCAGGCTGGAGCCAGGGCGAGGAAAGCGAGAGCAGGCTGGAGCCAGGGCGAGGAAAGCGAGAGCAGGCTGGAGCCAAGGCGAGGGCAGGCCAGAGCGAGATCAGGCCGGAGCCAGGGCAAGGGCAGGCCAGAGAGAGCGAAAGTAGGCCAGAGCCAAGGCTAGGGCAGGCGAGAGCCAGAGCGAGAGAAGTCCGGAGCCAAGGCGAGGACAGGCCAGAGCCAGAGCGAGAGCAAGCCGAAGACAAGGTGAGGGCAGGCCAGAGCCAGAACGACAGCAGGTCATTTCCAGATCGAGAGCAGGCCAGTGCAAGCGCGAGAGAATGCCGGAGTCAGGGCGAGAGCAGGCCGGAGAAAGGGCGAGGGCAGGCCAGAGCGAGAGCAGGCCGGAGCCAGGACGAGGGCAAGCCGGAGCCAGGGCGAGAGCAGGCCGTAGCCAAGGCGAGAGCAGGACAGAGCTAGAGCCTGAGCAGGCCGAAGCCTGTGCGAGGGCAGACCAGAGTCAGAGCGAGAGCAGGCCGGAGCCAAGGCGAGGCCGGAGCCAGGGCGAGGGCAGACCAGAGTCAAAGCGAGAGCAGGCTGGAGCCAGGGCAAGGGCAGGCCAGAGAGAGCGAAAGTAGGCCAGAGCCATGGCTAGGGCAGGCGAGAGCCAGAGCGAGAGCAAGCCGGAGACAAGGTGAGGGCAAGCCAGAGCGAGAGCAGGTCAGTTCCAGATCGAGAGAGCAGGCCTGTGCAACAGCGAGAGAATGCCGGAGTCAGGACGAGGGCAGGCCAGAGTGAGAGCAGGCCAGAGCGAGAGCAGGCCGGAGCCAGAGCGAGAGCAGGCCGGAGCCAGAGCGAGAGCAGGCCGGAGCCAGGGCGAGGGCAGGCCGGAGCCAGGGCGAGGGCAGGCCAGAGTCAGAGCGAGAGCCGGCCAGAGTCAGAGCGAGAGCCGGCCAGAGCTAAGGCAAGGGCAGACCAGAGCCAGAGAGAGAGCAGGCCGGAGCCAAGGCATGGGCAGTCCAGAGCCAGAGAGAGAGCAGGCCGGAGCCAGGGCGAGAGCAGGTCGGAGCCAATGCAAGGGCTGGCTGGAGCTAGAGCAAGGGCAGGCCGGAATCAGGGCGAGGGCAGGCCGGAGCCAGAGAAAGGGCAGGCAGGAGTCAGGGTGAGGGCAGGCCGGAGCCCGAGCGAGAGAAGGCTGGAGCCAAGGCGAGAGCAGGCCGGAGCCAAGGTGAGGGTAGGACAGAGCCAGAGCGAGAGCAGGCCGGAGCAAGGATGAGGGCAGGCAGTAGCCAGGGCGAGGGCAGGCCAGAGTCAGAGCGAGAGCAGGCCGGAGCTAAGGTAAGGGCAGGCCAGAGAGAGAAGAGGCCGTAACCAGGGCGAGAGCAGGTCGGAGCCAAGGCGAGAGTAGGCCCCAGCCAGAGTAAGGGCAGGCTGGAGTCAGGGCGAGGGTATGCCGGAGCCAGAGCGAGAGCCGGCCGGAGCTAAGGCGAGAGCAGGCCGGAGCCAGGACGAGGGCAGGCCAGAGCCAGAGCGAGAGCCGGCCAGAGCCAGAGCAGGCCGGAGCCTCGGCGAGGGCAGGCCGGAGCCAAGGCAAGGACAGGCCGGAACCAGGGCGAGAACAGGCCAGAGCCAGAGCGAGAGTAGGCCAGAGCCAGAGAGAGAGCAGGGCGGAGCCTGGGCGAGGGCAGGCTAGAAACAGAGCGAGAACAGGTCGGAGCCAGGACGAGAGCAGGCCGGAGCCAGGGCGAGGGCAGTCTGGAGCCAAGGCGAGGGCAGGCCGGAGCCAGGGCGAGGGCAGTCCGGAGCTAGAGCGAGAGCAGGCCGGAGCCAGGCGAGAGCAGGCCAGAGTGAGAGCAGGCCGGAGCCAGGACGAGTGCAGGCCGGAGCCAGGGCGAGAGCAGGCCGGAGCCAGGGCGAGAGCGGGCAGGAGCCAATGCGAGGACAGGCCAGAGCGAGAGCAGGCCGGAGCCAAGGCGAAGGCAGGCCAGAACCAGAGCGAGAGCATGCCGGAGTCAAGACGGGGGCAGACCAGAGCCAGAGTCAGAGAAGGCCGGAGCCAAGGCAAGGGCAGGCCAGAGCGAGAGCAAGCCAGAGCGAGCGAGAGCAGTTCGGAGCCAAGGCAAGGGTAGGCCAGAGCGAGAGCAGGCTCTCTGAACCAGAGCGAGAGCAGTCCGGAGCCAAGGCAAGGGCAGGCCAGAGCCAGAACGAGAGCAGGCCAGAGCAAGAGCAGGCCGGAGCCAGGGCGAGGGCAGGCTGGAGCCAGAGTGAGGGCAGGCCAGAGCCAGGGCAAGAGCAGGCCGGAGCCAGGGCGAGGGCAGGCTGGAGCCAGAGTGAGGGCAGGCCGGAGCCAGTTAGAGGGCAGGCCAGAGCCAGTTAGAGGGCAGGCCGGAGCCAAGCCGAGGGCAGGCCGGATCCAGGGCGAGAGGATAACGGAGCTAAGGCGAGGGCAGACCAGAGTCAGAGCGAGAGCAGGCCGGAGCCAAGGCGAGAGCAGGCCGGAGCCAGGGCGAGAGCAGGCCGGAGCCAGGGCGAGGAAAGCGAGAGCAGGCTGGAGCCAGGGCGAGGAAAGCGAGCGCAGGCTGGAGCCAAGGCGAGGGCAGGCCAGAGCGAGATCAGGCCGGAGCTAGGGCAAGGGCAGGCCAGAGAGAGCGAAAGTAGGCCAGAGCCAAGGCTAGGGCAGGCCAGAACCAGAGCGAGAGCATGCCGGAGTCAAGACGGGGGCAGACCAGAGCCAGAGTCAGAGAAGGCCGGAGCCAAAGCAAGGGCAGGCCAGAGCGAGAGCAAGCCAGAGCGAGCGAGAGCAGTTCGGAGCCAAGGCAAGGGTAGGCCAGAGCCAGAGCGAGAGCAGGCTCTCTGAACCAGAGCGAGAGCAGGCCGGAGCCAAGGCGAAGACAGGCCAGAACCAGAGCGAGAGCATGCTGGAGTCAAGACGAGGGCAGGCCAGAGCAAGAGCAGGCCAGAGCCAGGGCGAGGGCAGGCCAGATCCAGAGCAAGAGCAGGCAGGAGCCAGGGCGACAGCAGGCCGGAGCCAAGGCGAGGGCTTGCCAGAGTCAGAGCAAGGGCAGGCCGGAGCCAGAGCAAGAGCAAGCCTGAGCCAAGGAGAGAGCAGGCCGGAGCCAAGGCGAGGGCAGTCCAGAGCCAGATCCAGAGCAGGCCAGAGTCAGAGCGAGAGCAGGTCGGAGCCAAGGCTAGGGCACGACAGCGAGAGCAAGCCAGAGCGAGAGCAGGCCGGGGCCAGGGCGAGGGCAGGCCGGAGCCAGGGCTGGAAAATATAAACTAATGCACTGTAAATTTACCTGTTTCTTGAAAATGTTTGGGGGCAGGACAGAGCCAAGGCAAGGTCAGACCAGAGTCCGAGCGAGAGCAGGCCGGAGGCAGCAGAGCCAGAGCGAGAGCATGCCAGAGCCACAGCCAGAGCAGGTCCGAGCCAGAGCGAGAGTAGGCCAGAGCCAAGGCTAGGGCATGCGCGAGCCAGAGCGAGAGAAGGCCGGAGCCAAGGAGAGGGCAGGCCAGAGCGAGAGCAGGCCGGAGCCGAGGCAAGGGCAGGCCAGAACCAGAGCGAGAGCAGGCCAGGGCGAGGGCAGACCGGTGCCAAGGCGAGAGCAGGCCGGAGCCAAGACGAGGGCAGGCTTGAGCAGAGCCAGGGAAGGCCAGAGCGAGAGCAGGCCGGAGCCAAGGCAACTACAGGCCAGAGCCAGAGCGAGAGCAGGCCGGAGCCAAGGTGAGGGCAGGCCAGAGCCAGAAGGAAGGCAGGCCAGTGCCAGAGCGAGATCAGGCCAGTGCCAGAGCTAGAGCAGTCCGGAGCCAAGGCAAGGGCAGGCCAGAGCCAGAGAGAGAGTCGGCCTGAGCAAGAGCAGGCCGGAGCCTAGGCGAAGGCAGGCCAGAACCAAAGCAAGAGCAGGCCGGAGTCAAGACGAGGGCAGGCCAGAGTAAGGGCAGGCTGGAGTCAGGGCGAGGGTATGCCGGAGCCAGAGCGAGAGCCAGCCGGAGCTAAGGCGAGAGCAGGCCGGAGCCAGGACGAGGGCAGGCCAGAGCCAGAGCGAGAGCCGGCCAGAGCGAGAGCAGGCCGGAGCCTCGGCGAGGGCAGGCCGGAGCCAAGGCAAGGTCAGGCCGGAACCAGGGCGAGAACAGGCCAGAGCCAGAGCGAGAGTAGGCCAGAGCCAGAGAGAGAGCAGGGCGGAGCCTGGGCGAGGGCAGGCTAGAAACAGAGCGAGAACAGGTCGGAGCCAGGACGAGAGCAGGCCGGAGCCAGGGCGAGGGCAGTCCGGAGCTAGAGCGAGAGCAGGCCGGAGCCAGGCGAGAGCAGGCCAGAGTGAGAGCAGGCCGGAGCCAGGACGAGTGCAGGGCGAGAGCGGGCCGGAGCCAATGCGAGGAGAGGCCAGAGCGAGAGCAGGCCGGAGCCAAGGCGAAGGCAGGCCAGAACCAGAGCGAGAGCATGCCGGAGTCAAGACGGGGGCAGACCAGAGCCAGAGTCAGAGAAGGCCGGAGCCAAGGCAAGGGCAGGCCAGAGCGAGAGCAAGCCAGAGCGAGCGAGAGCAGTTCGGAGCCAAGGCAAGGGTAGGCCAGAGCCAGAGCGAGAGCAGGCTCTCTGAACCAGAGCGAGAGCAGGCCGGAGCCAAGGCAAAGACAGGCCAGAACCAGAGCGAGAGCATGCTGGAGTCAAGACGAGGGCAGGCCAGAGCCAGAGCAAGAGCAGGCCAGAGCCAGGGCGAGGGCAGGCCAGATCCAGAGCAAGAGCAGGCAGGAGCCAGGGCGACAGCAGGCCGGAGCCAAGGCGAGGGCTTGCCAGAGTCAGAGCAAGGGCAGGCCGGAGCCAGAGCAAGAGCAAGCCTGAGCCAAGGCGAGAGCAGGCCGGAGCCAAGGCGAGGGCAGTCCAGAGCCAGATCCAGAGCAGGCCAGAGTCAGAGCGAGAGCAGGTCGGAGCCAAGGCGAGGGCACGACAGAGCGAGAGCAAGCCAGAGCGAGAGCAGGCCGGGGCCAGGGCGAGGGCAGGCCGGAGCCAGGGCTGGAAAATATAAACTAATGCACTGTAAATTTACCTGTTTTTTGAAAATGTTTGGGGGCAGGCCAGAGCCAAGGCAAGGTCAGACCAGAGTCCGAGCGAGAGCAGGCCGGAGGCAGCAGAGCCAGAGCGAGAGCATGCCAGAGCCACAGCCAGAGCAGGCCCGAGCCAGAGCGAGAGTAGGCCAGAGCCAAGGCTAGGGCATGCGCGAGCCAGAGCGAGAGAAGGCCGGAGCCAAGGAGAGGGCAGGCCAGAGCGAGAGCAGGCCGGAGCCGAGGCAAGGGCAGGCCAGAACCAGAGCGAGAGCAGGACAGGGCGAGGGCAGACCGGTGCCAAGGCGAGAGCAGGCCGGAGCCAAGACGAGGGCAGGCTTGAGCAGAGCCAAGGCAGGCCAGTGCCAGAGCGAGATCAGGCAAGTGCCAGAGCTAGAGCAGTCCGGAGCCAAGGCAAGGGCAGGCCAGAGCCAGAGAGAGAGTCGGCCTGAGCGAGAGCAAGAGCAGGCCGGAGCCTAGGCGAAGGCAGGCCAGAACCAAAGCAAGAGCAGGCCGGAGTCAAGACGAGGGCAGGCCAGAGCAAGAGCAGGCCTGAGCCAGAGCAAGAGCAAGCCTGAGCCAAGGCGAGAGCAGGCCGGAGCCAAGGCGAGGGCAGTCCAGAGCCAGATCCAGAGCAGGCCAGAGTCAGAGCGAGAGCAGGTCGGAGCCAAGGCGAGGGCACGACAGAGCGAGAGCAAGCCAGAGCCAGAGCGAGAGCAGGCCGGGGCCAGGGCGAGGGCAGGCCGGAGCCAGGGCTGGAAAATATAAACTAATGCACTGTAAATTTACCTGTTTTTTGAAAATGTTTGGGGGCAGGCCAGAGCCAAGGCAAGGTCAGACCAGAGTCCGAGCGAGAGCAGGCCGGAGGCAGCAGAGCCAGAGCGAGAGCATGCCAGAGCCACAGCCAGAGCAGGCCCGAGCCAGAGCGAGAGTAGGCCAGAGCCAAGGCTAGGGCATGCGCGAGCCAGAGCGAGAGAAGGCCGGAGCCAAGGAGAGGGCAGGCCAGAGCGAGAGCAGGCCGGAGCCGAGGCAAGGGCAGGCCAGAACCAGAGCGAGAGCAGGACAGGGCGAGGGCAGACCGGTGCCAAGGCGAGAGCAGGCCGGAGCCAAGACGAGGGCAGGCTTGAGCAGAGCCAAGGCAGGCCAGTGCCAGAGCGAGATCAGGCAAGTGCCAGAGCTAGAGCAGTCCGGAGCCAAGGCAAGGGCAGGCCAGAGCCAGAGAGAGAGTCGGCCTGAGCGAGAGCAAGAGCAGGCCGGAGCCTAGGCGAAGGCAGGCCAGAACCAAAGCAAGAGCAGGCCGGAGTCAAGACGAGGGCAGGCCAGAGCAAGAGCAGGCCTGAGCCAGAGCAAGAGCAGGCCGGAGCCAGGGCGAGGGCAGGCCGGAGCCAGGGCAAGAGCAGGCCGGAGCCAGGGCGAGGGCAGGCCGGAGCCAGGGCGAGGGCAGGCCGGAGCCAGGGCGAGGGCAGGCTGGAGCCAGAGTGAGGGCAGGCCGGAGCCAGTTAGAGGGCAGGCCAGAGCCAGTTAGAGGGCAGGCCGGAGCCAAGCCGAGGGCTGGCCGGATCCAGGGCGAGAGGATAACGGAGCTAAGGCGAGGGCAGACCAGAGTCACAGCGAGAGCAGGCCGGAGCCAAGGCGAGAGCAGGCCGGAGCCAGGGCGAGGAAAGCGAGAGCAGGCTGGAGCCAGGGCGAGGAAAGCGAGAGCAGGCTGGAGCCAAGGCGAGGGCAGGCCAGAGCGAGATCAGGCCGGAGCCAGGGCAAGGGCAGGCCAGAGAGAGCGAAAGTAGGCTAGAGCCAAGGCTAGGGCAGGCGAGAGCCAGAGCGAGAGAAGTCCGGAGCCAAGGCGAGGACAGGCCAGAGCCAGAGCGAGAGCAAGCCGAAGACAAGGTGAGGGCAGGCCAGAGCCAGAACGACAGCAGGTCAGTTCCAGATCAAGAGCAGGCCAGTGCAAGCGCAAGAGAATGCCGGAGTCAGGGCGAGAGCAGGCCGGAGAAAGGGCGAGGGCAGGGCAGAGCGAGAGCAGGCCAGAGCCAGGACGAGGACAAGCCGGAGCCAGGGCGAGAGCAGGCCGGAGCCAAGGCGAGGGCCGGCCAGAGCGAGAGCAGGCCAGAGCCAGAGCGAGAGCAGTCTGGAGCCAGGTCAGGCCAGAGCCAGAGCTAGAGCAGGCTTGAGCCAGAGCAAGGGCATGCCGGAGCCAAGGTGAAGGCAGGCCAGAACCAGAGCGAGAGCAGTCCGGAGTCAAGACCCTCGAGGGCAGGCCAGAGCAAGAGCAGGCCGGAGCCAGGGCGAGGGCAGGCCAGAGCCAGAGCAAGAGAAGGCCGGAGCCAGGACGAGAGCAGGCCGGAGCCAAGGCGAAGGCTGGCCGTAGCCAGAGCAAAGGCAGGCCGGAGCCACAGCGAGGGCAGGCTGGAGCCAAGGCGAGCAGCGCAGGCCGGAGCCAAGGCGAGGGCAGGCCAGAGCGAGAGCAGGCTGGAGCCAGGGCGAGAGCAAGCCGGAGCCAAGGCGAGGGCAGGCCAGAGCCAGATTCAGAACAGGATGGAGCCAGGGCGAGGGCAGGCCAGAGTCAGAGCGAGAGAAGGCCGGAGTATAGGCAAGGGCAGGCCAGAACCAGAGCCAGAGCTGGCCGGAGTCAAGACGAGGGCAGGCCAGAATCAGAGCGAGAGCAGGCCGGAGTCAAGGCGAGGGCAGGCCAGTGCAAGAGCAGGCCGGAGCCAGGTTGAGGGCAGGCCAGAGCAAGAGCAGGCCAGAGACAGGGCGAGAGCAGGCCGGAGCCAGGGCGAGAGCAGGCCAGATCCAGAGTAGGCTGGAGTCAGGGTGAGGGCAGGCCAGAGTCAGAGCGAGAGCAGGCCGAGCCAAGGCGAGGGCACGCCAGAGCGAGAGCAGGCCAGAACCAAAGCGAGAGCAGGCCGGAGCCAGGGCGAGGGCAGGCAAGAGCCAGAGCGAGTGTAGGCCAGAGCCAAGGCAAGGGCAGGCCAGAGGCAGAGCGAGAGAAGGTCGGAGCCAAGGCAAGAGTAGGCCGGAACAAGGGCTAGAGCAGGCTCAGGGCGAGGCCAGAGTGAGAGAATGCCGGAGCCAGGGCGAGGGCAGGCCAGAGCCAGAGAGAGAGCAGGCCAGAGCCAGGGCGAGGGCAGGCCAGAGCGAGAGAGAGAGCAGGCCGGAGCCAGGGCGAGAGCAGGCTGGAGCCAAGGCGAGGGCAGGCCAGAGCCAGATCCAGAGCAGAATGGAGCCAGGGCGAGGGCAGGCCAGAGTCCGAGCGAGAGCAGGCCGGAGCCAAGACGAGGGCATGCCAGATCGAGAGCAGGCCAGAGCGAGAGCAGACCGGAGCCAGAGCGAGGGCAGGCCAGAGCCAGAGCGAGAGTAGTCCAGAGCCAAGTCAAGGGCAGGCCAGAGTCAGAGCGAGAGATGGCCGGAGTCAAGACGAGGGCAGGCCAGAACCAGAGCGAGAGCAGGCCGGAGTCAAGACGAGGGCAGGCCAGAGCAAGAGCAGGCCGGAGCCAAGGCGAGGGCAGGCCAGAGCCAGTGTAAGAGCAGGCCGAAGCCAAGGCGAGGGGAGGCCAGAGCGAGAGCAGGCCAGAGCGAGAGCAGTCCGGAGCCAAGGCAAGGGCAGGCCTGAGCCAGAACGAGAGCAGGCCTGAGCCAGAGCAAGAGCAGGCCGGAGCCAGGGCGAGGGCGGTCCGGAGCCAGGGCAAGAGCAGGCCGGAGCCAGGGCGAGGGCAGGCTGGAGCCAGAGTGAAGGCAGGCCGGAGCCAGTTAGAGGGCAGGCCGGAGCCAAGCCGATGGCAGGCCGGATCCAGGGCGAGAGGATAACGGAGCTAAGGCGAGGGCAGACCAGAGTCAGAGCGAGAGCAGGCCGGAGCCAAGGCGAGAGCAGGCCGAAGCCAGGGCGAGGAAAGCGAGAGCAGGCTGGAGCCAAGGCGAGGGCAGGCCAGAGCGAGATCAGGCCGGAGCCAGGGCAAGGGCAGGCCAGAGAGAGCGAAAGTAGGCCAGAGCCAAGGCTAGGGCAGGCGAGAGCCAGAGCGAGAGAAGTCCGGAGCCAAGGCGAGGACAGGCCAGAGCCAGAGCGAGAGCAAGCCGAAGACAAGGTGAGGGCAGGCCAGAGCCAGAACGACAGCAGGTCAGTTCCAGATCGAGAGCAGGCCAGTGCAAGCGCGAGAGAATGCCGGAGTCAGGGTGAGAGCAGGCCGGAGAAAGAGCGACGGCAGGCCAGAGCGAGAGCAGGCCGGAGCCAGGACGAGGGCAAGCCGGAGCCAGGGCGAGGGAAGGACAGAGCTAGAGCCTGAGCAGGCCGGAGCCTGGGCGAGGGCAGACCAGAGTCAGAGCGAGAGCAGGCCGGAGCCAAGGCGAGGCCGGAGCCAGGGCGAGGGCAGACCAGAGTCAAAGCGAGAGCAGGCTGGAGCCAGGGCAAGGGCAGGCCAGAGAGAGCGAAAGTAGGCCAGAGCCATGGCTAGGGCAGGCGACAGCCAGAGCGAGAGCAAGCCGGAGACAAGGTGAGGGCAGGCCAGAGCGAGAGCAGGTCAGTTCCAGATCGAGAGCAGGCCTGTGCAACAGCGAGAGAATGCCGGAGTCAGGAAGAGGGCAGGCCAGAGTGAGAGCAGGCCAGAGCGAGAGCAGGCCGGAGCCAAGGCGAGGGCAGGCCGGAGGCAGAGTGAGAGCAGGCCGGAGCCAGGGCGAGGGCAGGCCGGAGCCTGAGCGAGAGCAGGCCAGAGCCAAGGCGAGGGCAGTCCAGAAGCAGAGCCAGGGCGGGCCAGAGCGAGAGCAGGCCGGAGCCAAGGCGAGGGCAGGCCAGAGCGAGAGCAAGAGCAGGTCGGAGCCAAGGCGAGGGCAGGCAAGAGCGAGAGCAGGCCGGAGCCAAGGCGAGGGCGGGCCAGAGCGAGAGCAGGCCAGAGCCAGAGCGAGAGCAGGCCAGAGCCAGGGCAGGCCAGAGCCAGACAGGCTTGAGCCAGAGCAAGGGCATGCCGGAGCCAAGGCGAAGGCAGGCCAGAACCAGAGCGAGACCAGTCCGGAGTCAAGACGAGGGCAGGACAGAGCAAGAGCAGGCCAGAGCCAGGGAGAGGGCAGGCCAGAGCCAGAGCAAGAGAAGGCCGGAGCCAGGGCGAGAGCAGGCCGGAGCCAAGGCGAAGGCTGGCCGTAGCCAGAGCAAAGGCAGGCCGGAGCCACAGCGAGGGCAGGCTGGAGCCAAGGCGAGCAGCGGAGGCCGGAGCCAAGGCGAGGGCAGGCCAGAGCAAGAGCAGGCTGGAGCCAGGGCGAGAGCAAGCCGGAGCCAAGGCGAGGGCAGGCCAGAGCCAGATCCAGAACAGGATGGAGCCAGGGCGAGGGCAGGCCAGAGTCAGAGCGAGAGCAGGCCGGAGCCAAGACGAGGGCACGCCAGAGCGAGAGCAGGCCAGAGCGAGAGCAGACCGGAGCCAGGGCGAGGGCAGGCCAGAGCCAGAGCGAGAGTAGTCCAGAGCCAAGTCAAGGGCAGGCCAGAGTCAGAGCGAGAGAAGGCCGGAGTCAAGGCAAGGGCAGGCCAGAACCAGAGCCAGAGCTGGCCGGAGTCAAGACGAGGGCAGGCCAGAATCAGAGCAACAGCAGGCCGGAGTCAAGGCGAGGGCAGGCCAGTGCAAGAGCAGGCCGGAGCCAGGTCGAGGCAGGCCAGAGCAAGAGCATGCCAGAGCCAGGGCGAGAGCAGGCCGGAGCCAAGGCGAGGGCAGGCCAGAGCCAGATCCAGAGTAGGCTGGAGTCAGGGCGAGGGCAGGCCGAGCCAAGGCGAGGGCATGCCAGAGCGAGAGCAGGCCAGAACCAAAGCGAGAGCAGGCCGGAGCCAGGGCGAGGGCAGGCAAAAGCCAGAGCGAGAGTAGGCCAGAGCCAAGGCAAGGGCAGGCCAGAGCCAGAGAAGGCCGGAGCCAAGGCAAGGGTAGGCCGGAACAAGGGCTAGAGCAGGCTCAGGGCGAGGCCAGAGCCAGAGCGAGAGTAGGCCACAGCCAGAGTGAGAGTATGTCGGAGCCAGGGCGAGGGCAGGCCAGAGCCAGAGAGAGAGCAGGCCGGAACCAGGGCGAGAGCAGGCCGGAGTCAAGGCGAGAGCAGGCCGGAGTCAAGGCGAGAGCAGGCCGGATGCAGGGCGAGAAAAAGCAGGAGCCAAGGCGAGGGCAGGACGGAGCCAGAGAGATAGCAGGCCTTAGCCAGGGTGAGAGCTGGCCGGAGCGAGGGCGAGAGCAGGCCGGAGCCAAGGCGAGGGCAGGCCGGAGCCAGTGCGAGAGCAGGCCGGAGCCAAGGAGAGGACAGGCCAGAGCGAGAGCAGGCTGGAGCAAGGGCGAGGGCAGGCCGGATCCAGAGCGAGGGCAGGCCAGAGCGAGAGCAGGCATGAGCCAAAGCGAGGGCAGGCCGGAGCCAGAGAGAGAGCAGGCCGGAGCCAGTGCGAGAGCAGGCCGGAGCCAGGGCGAGAGCAGGCCAGAGCCTAGGCAAGAGCAGGACAGAGCCAGAGCGAGAGCACGCCAGAGCCTGGACGAGGGCAGGCCGGAGCCAGTGCAAGAGCAGGCCGGAGCCAAGGAGAGAACAGGCCAAAGCCAGAGCGAGGGCGGGCCGGAGCCAGGTCGAGGGCAGGCCGAAGCCAAGGCAAGGGCTGGCCGGAGCCAGAGTGAGGGCAGGGCGGAGCCAGGGCGAGGGTAGGCCGGAGCCAGAGCGATGGCAAGCCGGAGCCAAAGCTAGAGTAGGCCAGAGCCAAGGCAAGGGCAGACCAGAGCCAGAGCGAGAGAAGGCCGGAGCCAAGGCGAAGGCAGGCCAGAGCGAGAGCAGGCCAGAGCCAGGGCAAGGGCAGACCGGAGCCAGGGCAAGGGCAGACCGGAGCCAGGGCAAGGGCAGACCGGAGCCAGGGCGAGGGCAGGACCTAGCCAGAGCGAGAGCAGGCCGGAGCCAAGGTGAGGGCAGGCCAGAGCAAGAGCAGGCCTGAGCCAGGGCGAGAGCAGGCCAGAGCCAGGGCAAGGGCAGGCCAGAGCGAGAGAAGGCCGGAGCCAGGGCGACGGCAGCCCAGAGCCTGAGCGAGAGCAGGCCGGAGCCAGAGCGAGGGTGGGCCAGAGCCAGAGCGAGAGTAGTCCAGAGCCAAGTCAAAGGCAGGCCAGAGTCAGAGCGAGAGAAGGCCGGAGTCAAGGCAAGGGCAGGCCAGAACCAGAGCCAGAGCTGGGAGTCAAGACGAGGGCAGGCCAGATCAAGAGCAGGCCGGAGCCAAGGCGAGGGCAGGCCAGAGCCAGTGTAAGAGCAGGCCGAAGCCAAGGCGAGGGGAGGCCAGAGCGAGAGCAGTCCGGAGCCAAGGCAAGGGCAGGCCTGAGCCAGAACGAGAGCAGGCCTGAGCCAGAGCAAGAGCAGGCCAGAGCCAGGGCGAGGGCAGGCTGGAGCCAGAGTGAGGGCAGGCCGGAGCCAGGGCAAGAGCAGGCCGGAGCCAGGGCGAGGGCAGGCTGGAGCCAGAGTGAGGGCAGGCCGGAGCCAGTTAGAGGGCAGGCCGGAGCCAGTTAGAGGGCAGGCCAGAGCCAGTTAGAGGGCAGGCCGGAGCCAAGCCGAGGGCAGGCCGGATCCAGGGCGAGAGGATAACGGAGCTAAGGCGAGGGCAGACCAGAGTCAGAGCGAGAGCAGGCCGGAGCCAAGGCGAGAGCAGGCCGGAGCCAGGGCGAGGAAAGCGAGAGCAGGCTGGAGCCAGGGCGAGGAAAGCGAGAGCAGGCTGGAGCCAGGGCGAGGGCAGGCCAGAGCGAGATCAGGCCGGAGCCAGGGCAAGGGCAGGCCAGAGAGAGCGAAATTAGGCTAGAGCCAAGGCTAGGGCAGGCGAGAGCCAGAGCGAGAGAAGTCCGGAGCCAAGGCGAGGACAGGCCAGAGCCAGAGCGAGAGCAAGCCGAAGACAAGGTGAGGGCAGGCCAGAGCCAGAACGACAGCAGGTCAGTTCCAGATCGAGAGCAGGCCAGTGCAAGCGCGAGAGTCCGGAGCCAGCTCTGGCTCTGGTTCTGGCCTGCCCTTGCCTATACTCCGGCCTTCTCTCGCTCTGACTCTGGCCTGCCCTTGACTTGGCTCTGGACTACTCTCGCTCTGGCTCTGGCCTGCCCTCGCCCTGGCTCCGGTCTGCTCTCGCTCTGGCCTGCTCTCGCTCTGGCGTGCCCTCGTCTTGGCTCCGGCCTGCTCTCGCTCTGACTCTGGCCTGCCCTCGCCCTGGCTCCATCCTGTTCTGGATCTGGCTCTGGCCTGCCCTCGCCTTGGCTCCGGCTTGCTCTCGCCCTGGCTCCAGCCTGCTCTCGCTCTGGCCTGCCCTCGCCTTGGCTCCGGCCTGCGCTGCTCGCCTTGGCTCCAGCCTGCCCTCGCTGTGGCTCCGGCCTGCCTTTGCTCTGGCTACGGCCAGCCTTCGCCTTGGCTCCGGCCTGCTCTCGTCCTGGCTCCGGCCTTCTCTTGCTCTGGCTCTGGCCTGCCCTCGCCCTGGCTCCGGCCTGCTCTTGCTCTGGCCTGCCCTCGAGGGTCTTGACTCCGGACTGCTCTCGCTCTGGTTCTGGCCTGCCTTCGCCTTGGCTCCGGCATGCCCTTGCTCTGGCTCAAGCCTGCTCTAGCTCTGGCTCTGGCCTGCTCTGGCTCTGGCCTGCTCTCGCTCTGGCTCTGGCCCGCCCTCGCCTTGGCTCCGGCCTGCTCTCGCCCTGGCTCCGGCTTGCCATCGTCCTGGCTCCGGCCTGCTCTCGCTCTGGCCTGCCCTCGCCCTTTCTCCGGCCTGCTCTCGCCCTGACTCCGGCATTCTCTCGCGCTTGCACTGCCCTGCTCTCGATCTCGCAAGCCGGAGCCAGGGCGAGGGCAGGACAGAGCTAGAGCCTGAGCAGGCCGGAGCCTGGGCGAGGGCAGACCAGAGTCAGAGCGAGAGCAGGCCGGAGCCAAGGCGAGGCCGGAGCCAGGGCGAGGGCAGACCAGAGTCAAAGCGAGAGCAGGCTGGAGCCAGGGCAAGGGCAGGCCAGAGAGAGCGAAAGTGTAGGCCAGAGCCATGGCTAGGGCAGGCGAGAGCCAGAGTGAGAGCAAGCCGGAGACAAGGTGAGGGCAGGCCAGAGCGAGAGCAGGTCAGTTCCAGATCGAGAGCAGGCCTGTGCAACAGCGAGAGAATGCCGGAGTCAGGACGAGGGCAGGCCAGAGTGAGAGCAGGCCAGAGCGAGAGCAGGCCAGAGCGAGAGCATGCCGGAGCCAGAGCGAGAGCAGGCCGGAGCCAAGGCGAGGGCAGGCCGGAGGCAGAGTGAGAGCAGGCCGGAGCCAGGGCGAGGGCAGGCCGGAGCCTGAGCGAGAGCAGGCCAGAGAGGGCAGGCCAGAAGCAGAGCCAGGGCGGGCCATTGCGAGAGCAGGCCGGAGCCAAGGCGAGGGCAGGCCAGAGCGAGAGCAAGAGCAGGTCGGAGCCAAGGCGAGGGCAGGCAAGAGCGAGAGCAGGCCGGAGCCAAGGCGAGGGCGGGCCAGAGCCAGAGCGAGAGCAGTCTGGAGCCAGGGCAGGCCAGAGCCAGAGCTAGAGCAGGGTTGAGCCAGAGCAAGGGCATGCCGGAGCCAAGGCGAAGGCAGGCCAGAACCAGAGGGAGACCAGTCCGGATTGAAGACGAGGGCAGGCCAGAGCAAGAGCAGGCCGGAGCCAGGGCGAGGGCAGGCCAGAGCCAGAGCAAGAGAAGGCCGGAGCCAGGGCGAGAGCAGGCCGGAGCCAAGGCGAAGGCTGGCCGTAGCCAGAGCAAAGGCAGGCCGGAGCCACAGCGAGGGCAGGCTGGAGCCAAGGCGAGGAGCGCAGGCCGGAGCCAAGGCGAGGGCAGGCCAGAGCGAGAGCAGGCTGGAGCCAGGGCGAGAGCAAGCCGGAGCCAAGGCGAGGGCAGGCCAGAGCCAGATCCAGAACAGGATGGAGCCAGGGCGAGGGCAGGCCAGAGTCAGAGCGAGAGCAGGCCGGAGCCAAGACGAGGGCACGCCAGAGCGAGAGCAGGCCAGAGCGAGAGCAGACCGGAGCCAGGGCGAGGGCAGGCCAGAGCGAGAGTAGTCCAGAGCCAAGTCAAGGGCAGGCCAGAGTCAGACCGAGAGAAGGCCGGAGTCAAGGCAAGGGCAGGCCAGAATCAGAGCGAGAGCAGGCCGGAGTCAAGGCGAAGGCAGGCCAGTGCAAGAGCAGGCCGGAGCCAGGTTGAGGGCAGGCCAGAGCAAGAGCAGGCCGGAGCCAGGGCGAGAGCAGGCCGGAGCCAAGGCGAGGGCAGGCCAGAGCCAGATCCAGAGTAGGCTGGAGTCAGGGCGAGGGCAGGCCAAAGTCAGAGCGAGAGCAGGCCGAGCCAAGGCGAGGGCACGCCAGAGCGAGAGCAGGCCAGAACCAAAGCGAGAGCAGGCCGGAGCCAGGGCGAGGGCAGGCAAGAGCCAGAGCGAGAGTAGGCCAGAGCCAAGGCAAGGGCAGGCCAGAGCCAGAGCGAGAGAAGGCCGGAGCCAAGGCAAGGGTAGGCCGGAACAAGGGCTAGAGCAGGCTCAGGGCGAGGCCAGAGCCAGAGCGAGATTAGGCCACAGCCAGAGTGAGAGTATGCCGGAGCCAGGGTGAGGGCAGGCCAGAGCCAGAGAGAGAGCAGGCCGGAACCAGGGCAAGAGCAGGCCGGAGCTAAGGCGAGAGCAGGCCGGAGTCAAGGCGAGAGCAGGCCGGAGTCAAGGCGAGAGCAGGCCGGAGTCAAGGCGAGAGCAGGCCGGAGTCAAGGCGAGAGCAGGCCGGAGTCAAGGCGAGAGCAGGCCGGAGTCAAGGCGAGAGCAGGCCGGATGCAGGGCGAGAGCAGGCCGGATGCAGGGCGAGAAAAAGCAGGAGCCAAGGCGAGGGCAGGCTGGAGCCAGAGAGATAGCAGGCCTTAGCCAGGGTGAGAGCTGGCCGGAGCCAGGGCGAGAGCAGGCCGGAGCCAAGGCGAGGGCAGGCCGGAGCCAGTGCGAGAGCAGGCCAAAGCCAAGGAGAGGACAGGCCAGAGCCAGAGCGAGAGCAGGCTGGAGCCAGAGCGAGGGCAGGCCGGATCCAGAGCGAGGGCAGGCCGGATCCAGAGCGAGGGCAGGCCAGAGCGAGAGCAGGCATGAGCCAAAGCGAGGGCAGGCCGGAGC